>NW_026294813.1:11437500-12687500 GCF_026119805.1 Tympanuchus pallidicinctus
TGCCTGCAGTTCCAAACCAGGAAAACTAGAAAATGCTTCCTAATAGCTAGTGCTGGTCTTTAAGCTCATTACTTCTAGTCTTCTCTGCCATATAAATGGAGAAGCAGGGGGTGATTTTTGTTGTTGTTTTTATCTTTTATTTTTTAAAAAAGAACTGTTTTACTTTGCCAGAGACTTTTATGTATTCTTTTTTGCTTTTTTGCTTTCCTTCAGTCTTGTCATCTTCACCAAAATAACACAATTCATTCAGGTCACAGGAATTCACTTTTTCAAGATCTCTAATCATTCCCACTTTGGCTCTTTCCAGCTGGTGCCCGTTATCACTGCTGCAGTCTCTTCAGTACTCGGTGTTATTTCACATTGTTCTGGGGCTAGGCTTTTGAAGAAAACTGCACTTTCGGCATTAAAATTTTATGATCTCACACATTTTAATCTCATCAAATTTACTTTTGTTGATATGTATGTTCAGGGTATTGCTTCAAGAAGCCATGAAGAAGCCATACTTACTGGCTGCTTGGAGGGAAGCCTGGGTCAGGTAGTCCTAACACCCCCTTCCCAACATGGGTTGATGTAGACTTTGTGATTCTTGCCAGCATATTGTCATTACAGTGCACTTGCATGGGGAGAAGGAGAGACTGCACAAGTCCATGGAAGATAATTTTTTTGAGAACTGTTAACATGCAGAAGCCGCGTTTAGCTTATCTAAACTCACAGCAGTTACAGCCTAGGAGGTTATCAGGAAGAAGTACTGTTCATGCACACATGTCTAGCCCTGAGCAGCAAATGGCTGGCCAGCACTGTAGATGGGTACATGACAAATTCAGTTTGTTCTGGTATTTGTTACCAAAAATAGGTAAAATAAACATAGTATAGCAACTACCCTGTCACATTCATGTCTACTAATGCAAGGAGATAAGAATAACTCCTGTTTTCTGCCGCCAACAATGATCTGAAGTGGAGAAATGAAGCACAGAACATTTATATTGCCCACCGTTTTATTCTGTAATACAATAGGCTTCAGGCTCCTCGTTCTGTCTCACGATATTGTTAAAATGACATCATCCCAAAAGAGACAGGTAATGGGATTCTTAACATTTTTTTTTGTGCATGCGTTATGGATAAATTAAACATTCTATTTTATAAATTTACAAAAAGAGAATCTGTACGAGAACTTTTTCCATTGAATTTCAAATTCCCAAATTCCCAAACAGCTAAGGAAAGCTCTTTCAGTAGTCTTACACTGTTTCAGTCTGGATATTAACCACTACTAAATACTTCTTGCTTTGTGTTTAAGCCACTTCTTTTTCCCAACAATTTGGAAGATTACTCTGTTCACAACAAGATATTCATCTCACTACACAGGTGTAAACTTGAAGAGGACCTCCAGAAGACAAAAGGGTTCTTTTTGATTGTTGTTGGTTTAACTGACATGTGAATACCCTTTCTTCTCCTGCTCCTCTCTTTCTCAGATTTTGCTGGACTTCGCTCCATACAGCTGGGAAGAATTCCTTATGGGTAGCTTTTAATCCACTAATGCTCGTTAAAATATAATCCTGTGCTTAACATCATGGCATCCAGGCAGTGATTTTATTTGAATATGTGTGAGTAACTTCTCTGAATGTGAACTCTCAAAGCAATAGTTAGAACAGTTTTGGTTGCAGCCTCTGTGTGGAGCACACATTCAGTGCAGTACACAGTGCAGTCTACTCACATAATTATGGCTTCTGTGTTTCTCCTGCACTGCATCATCTTGTTTTTAAGACTACACCTGTTTGTTGAGGGTGTAACTTCCCACATTGCATCTTTTCTAGTATAGGCTTGCCAGTTAAAAAACTAGATCCTATCTTCTATAGCTGACATTACAAATCTACTTCAAGCTGTACAGAGATCTGTACAGCTTTTAATTGATACCAAAAAGTCTTTTCATTTCTCATCCTTTCCCTTTAAACTTTGTTTCTGAGCAAGGAAAACTCCAGCAAGACTGCATCACTGCTTCTGTGGCACTGATCATTGCAGGCGCACTGTAGAATAAATGATAATTCAAGAGCACAACAGCTTATACATGGGACAAACTGATGTTTTAGTATCTTATTCATATGTTTGCAAAAACATTTTCAAGGACTGTTGTAGGAATTAAATTCTTCTAGGCAGGAGGTTTCCATTTTCTATGCTTCTTGAGCTGTTTGCTTGGTTAATTTAGTCTGTTCTGTTTTGTTTATTATTATTATTATTATTATTATTAGTTTGTTTGTTTGCTTTTCAGGACCTAAGAATGAAGGGTTTAAACAAATGGCCCCTTCCCCACCAGCAGCCTCCCCACCTGCACCACCTCCTCCACCAGCCTCTCACCCATCCCTGCACACCCCTGCAGCTCCCAGCCTGCCGCCCAGAAATGTCAAGCCCAGCTCTGAAACAATGTAAGTGAGCTTAACATCCGAGGTCCTTTGTCTTCTCTCCTATTTCTGCCTATTTGTTCATGTAGTAGCAGCTGAAGATGGTTTTCCAATTTTCTGGGCATTTTGCTCATGTTACCCTTTCCCTTCCTGTATGGAAAAGTTTCCATTCTCTGTGCATTTTTTAGTTGTTTCCCCATATAGCGTTATCTGTAAGAACGCTTTCTCTGCCCCTTGCTAAGGCGGTAGGGGAGGGAGCAGACAGACACCCTGCTGGCTTTTGTACTCCAAAGAGGGGTACATTTCGTATGCTTGCAGAAAGTCGGCCGAGTCAGTAACGCAAGCCGTCCAGCGTATCTTTCCGGAGGGAAAGAGTCCGGAGGGTCAGTCTGTCTTAGCTGACACCCCCCCGTGCGAGCGCGAGGAACCGAGCTCAGCGGTGGGTGTGAAACCGCACGACGGAGCGCAGCCTGGCCGCCCGCGATAATATTAGAAGCCTCTGTTACGCCTCGGTCTTACTTCGCCCTTCTTCGAAAAGCCGCCAGCTAATCGGGAAACCTACAGCAGCGAAGAGGAGAGAGCACTTCTTTACGGCGTGCAAAGTGACCGGAAACAAGCCGAGGATAATATCGAGCTCTCCTCCTGCCAGCAGCTGGCTTCAAAGAGCAGACGGGGAGACAGATGGGGAGCCGGGAGCGCCCGGCAGCGCCTGGGCTCTGCTGCACCCGGGAGCCGCACTGCGTCCCCCCCTGGTGGCGGCGGCCCCGCTTGGTGTTTGTTAGGGGGTTCTCGTTCTCCCCTCCTCGCTCCCGTGACGCCTCTCTGATGAATGAATGCTCGGGTCGATAGTCTTCATTCGACTATTATAAAGTGTTCAAAAGTTAGAGATCTCCAATGTAATTGCCGGCTAAATTTTCAGTTTCTTACTTCTTTCGGTTTGAGAGCACTTTTAGATCCAACACCAGAGCTCTTGTACCCGGCCCACCCTTACGATGTGGTTTCTCCCGTCCCTTGTTTGCACTTGCCATACAAGTCAGGGAGCAATTTGTGGAGCTATATTTAACGTTGTGCAAAACATCTGGCATTCTGCTTGTACTTTGTGTGAGAAGCCCTCACCTGTGAGCATGATTAAGATGACCAACACACTCAGTTGGTCAGCCCATCTGCCTACTGTATTTCTCATACCGCACCCATCTCCATGGTATCTGAGTGCCTTCAGCTCATTTTCTCCATTCATACTCCGGATCAAGGTGTCCCTTGTGTGAGAAACCGAATCGCAGGAAGAGCAGCTTAGGGAACTGCACGAGTACTTAAGGAACGTATGAGGCTTAACAGAGTGCCTTGCCATTCTGTAAAATAATTGAAGAAGCACCAGAAAAAAATAGTTATATGAAAATACAATCATAAAATCATCTTTAAAGCTTTCACATGTTCCCTTTTTCTTATTTACAGAAATCCAGCCATTGAAGAAAATTATGATGACGTTGAATTTCTTTTACAGGGTAGGATGGGTAAGTTCTAATTAACAACAGCTATATGAAGCTGTAAGTAAATTGCATTTATAAGAGAAGCAAAGGCATATTTATCTTAATGTGTTCGTGAATGATTCATGTGATTATGCTGGTACTGCAGTTTTATGAGTGAAGAAGTTTTTCTCATATAGCTGTTTTACAATTAATATGACATACTCTCAAGAATTGCTTTAAATATCTCTATTCCACACTCTTCCCCTACTCCGTATTTATTTTGTTGTTCTGTTAAATGTACTGGGACAGCAAATTAGCAGATTTGAAAATCAGAGCCCAAATGAATGCTGTTCGTTCAGAGCCGAAGCTGTATGCCTTGGTGAAACAGACATTGTTTTATACTTGATTAAGAAAATAATAATATATTCATTGTGCTTTTAGTGTTTTTTCTTTCTAATCTGCCTTCTGTAAGAGGCAGTGAGTGGCAGTGTTGTACCAGGAGCAGCCAGAGAAGCAAGCAGATTGCAACACAAAGAATTTCAGACTGCCTTCTGATCTCTGCTCTGGAGGCATCAGTCTGTGCCAGGCACAATATGTGTCCTTCAGCGTGATGGCCATCTGTGCTGTACAGCAGTGTGGGTGCTGGAGCAGCATCTGAGCCCAAGCTCTTTGCTTACATAGCTTACCTGTGCAAGGAGGAGGAAATGGTGGATTCAGATTTCCTTCTCCTGCAGCCCAGGGCAGACACCGGCTTAACAGGAAAACCTTTGCATCCCCTATTCAGCTGCAGGGCTGGTGCAAGAAAGTTTTATGTGGTCTGCTCACACTGATTTGTCTTTTTTTAACGTTAATTTTCTTGTGTAAGTGGACATTTTTGCATAAAAATTGCATAGGTATATTAGTGTCACTGAAGAATCTTGAAAACAAATTTTTCACCTCTAAAAATGTGGTGAAATATGCTAGTTTTCAGAAAACAGCAGGTGAAATAAAATGTTTATGGCAGGTATGTCTACTTTACAAAGTACAAGAAAAAATACCTTGAAAACCTCTGGTTTTTTCACTCTCAGATCCTAATTGAAAGCAAGAGTCTACATTTATTTCCAGTTAATGCCACTTATGTTTCAGCAGTCTGTAAAGAGTTAACTCTAGAGTGGATTGCTTTCGAACAGCAAAAAAATAATATCCTGTGTTGGTTTTTTTTCTTTGTTGTTGTTAAACAGGTCCTGGAAATAAAGATGGGGTAAGCATTATCCTCCCTGATAAATTTATTCATTTTACTGCAAGTTACTTCCAATTAATTAGAAAATTAGTTGTGGAGCTAATCCAGCCATATTGATAATAAACTGTAGAAGTACTTATTATGAAGGGCATAAATAAAACTGTGTAAGCAGAGCAACCTGGAGCTAATTATCAAAGCTGGCTTGACACCAGTACTTGGTTTTTATTTTTTAACAAAAGAGTGTTTAACAAAAAAAGAGTGTAAAAAAACCCTTTTATTTCTTCTGACATTTAATCTTACTGAGCTTTCCCAGAAACAAGGGCCCTGTTCTATTTTGGTAGTGAATGACTTGCATCAGTTAAGCACAGGTTTGTCTGGATGTATTCAAGTACCTAATCTGTCTTCCATTTTGATCCCAAGCATTCCAGACTGGGATATTAGTTGCTGCTATTAACCATGGCACTTTCATCATGGCAGTGCAGTAATCACTGCAGATAAAGGCTTTCCAGGACTAGCATTGCAATTAAAACAGCCACTTTTGATGAAGCATTGTGCTACTGTTACTGTAATAGTAACAATTCAGGGCTTTATAACTGGGATATCACAAATATAAAGTCAGGAGAAAAAAAAAAAAGAATGAGTCTGAAAATGTAGTAACTAGACTTGAGAACATCTGAATTTACATCTTGCTGTAAATGTTTTTATATAGTCCATATGAAGTTCATATAACAGGTGTATTTTCTTCTTTCCAGATGTATCTAAGCCACTGAAAATGATTTTTGTCTTACAGGACCAAGGAAGTGATGGCGAGATGTACGAGGACATAAATGACATCAGGTATTAATTTAAAACCCTGTAGCCTATTGTATCTTTATTAGCAAAAGCTTCCTACAAAGGGTGCTTCATCTGGCACAATAGTGTGATTCCAGTGCAATAGCTGCCAAGCATTATTGGATTCATTCATTTCACTTAGAGAAAGTCAGATTGTTCACAGTTTTTTTCCAACTTATATCTTATATGCCCTGGGGTGAAAAAAAATTCTGTAATAAAAAAATGTGATTACTGTGAGCTAGGTAACAGGAAAGTCTGATTTCTGATCTAATGAACATGTACGAATCACTATTTCGAATTACAGCTTAGGAGCAAAAGTAAGGTCAGGCCTCTCAATATTATTGTACCAGGGAGATCCTTTTGTTTTAGCTGCTCTTGCTTTGTATATAAATGTACATAAATGAATTTCTTTCATTTGGCTGGATTTACAACTCTCATGGCCCAAGACTCCTGGCGTTTCTGTAGAGCTGAAATCAGAGCTCTGCTCACCCTTTAGCTCTTCATTTTGAGGAGTGTCTCAATGCACTAATGGCTAAATATATGGGATTCATTATATGCCAGAATGTAAAGAAACATTCTAATTCCTTCAGAATAAATAAGATTCTAAAGTTCCTACACCAAAATATCGTTTCAGAAGTATAATGACTTTCAGCAGTAATTTCTTGTTGGGTTCCCTTTGAAGATAGTTAGTTTTGAAGCAATATAGCCAAAAGAAGTACTCCTCATTCACTTAGTATTTTTATTTATAGATCTTCCTTTTTTTTAATTTTATTTTTTAATTTGAACACATCAATTCAGCAAAAGTATTGATAAAGCAAGAGGGAGCCTCACTCAATTGGTTCCGTAGGATCTGCAGAACATAGCTCTTCCAGCCAATCTTCTGGCAGCAACCTGCAAAGCTTTAACTATAGTCCTACTTACATCCCCACCTCTTAGTACCATCCAGCATGCAAGGCATCACAGGCAATGAACCCTGGTGTATTAGGCACACTTACAGTGCACTGCATTTTAGTTCAGGCTTCAGTTTGGGTTTTGTGAACCACTGATAGCCTGGATATGTATTTGGCATCTATGTTGCTGCCAGTTTCCAAGCCTCCTTACCAAAATCAGTTCAGAGATGTTTGGACATGCACCTGCAGAGCTGGCCTTCCTTTCTGCTACATTGTCCTCTTGAAAAACAGCTACTTTAAATTATGTATGTGGTATAAGAGAGAGGGCTGCTTCTTCAATTTTTTGCAACCGCATTTGGGTTTAGAATTTGCATCTTTGGTTTCACTGGGAGAAGTAGTCTTCTGTCACATGTAGCTGTTTTTTGACATTGGGTAAGAAACCTCTATTGAGATTTGCATTGCTTTTAATTCTAGAACATCAAAGGAAAAAGAAAAGAGGTCGGAAAAGGAAGAAAAGAAAAGACTGGATCAAGAAAAGAAAGAACAAAAGGAAAAAGAAAAGAAAGAGCAGGAAATAAGGAAGAAGTTCAAAGTAAGCACTTTGTTTTGTAAACTGGGCAAAGACATTTAAGATTCATTAATTAGCATTGCTGAGTTCAAAATAGTTTGCAGACAGCTAAGATGTGTATTTGTTGTGCTAGGTAGGTCAAGCACCTGGATAAATCCTGAGTACAGTTTTCATCTACCCTTTCATGTTTGGCATACGCCTGATTTCAGACTCTGTACTGAAGACAAAGATGTTTTTTCAGTGTTTATGCTGTTTTCATTAAATTCCCTTATGTTCTACTTATGAATAGAAAAAAAGCCTTAAAAGCATTTCTCTTTACTTCCTAGTTTAAAATAATTTTCCTTCACTGAATAGCACCAAAAGTCCTTTATAAAAGTGAAACTGGGGACCATATACTTCATACTGTTTGCTTAACTCAAGCTAGACACAACCATATTGAGCCTCTAAGAGATTTCAGCACTAAATAGCATCACAACGCCCTTGTCTTGGTCCCCATCTGAAAGGGACTTCCAGCCTAAGGAAGGGAGTATGGTACATTTGTATGGGAGCTATGGTTACTGTCAGAGCCTAGGATCTGAGTTATGAGGTAGTTCTTTCTGCTTTCTGCCATTTTTATGGAGCCGGTGGTCAGCACGCTCCCACAGTTTACAAAATTGCCAATCATTTTCTTTTAATTGATGCTTATGTGTGATGTTCTTACTCTGTTGCTTTTGGTTTCATTGTACATAGTAGGTGGATTTATTTTTCTCCCTTTCTATTATGCACTGTACACAGTGAAGCCATAGTGATTCTCCCACATCATGGCCTTGCACTGGTGACGAAAGACTGATATGAGCCAAAGAGCAAACATTAAAGGAAAATATTAAAGGAAAATATTAATAGCTAATAGTGGTTTAGCTGATGTTTGTCGGGGGTTAGCCAGATATCTACTTCATATAGGAATAGATTTTCCTAAGATAGCCTACAGTTGTTACCAGCCAAACCCTACTGCAACACTACTGAAAAAGCCACACAAGTTAAAATCCAAACAAGTTTCCTTTCAGCATACATAAAGAGACTCCTGAATTCTACCAAACTGAGTGATCACTTGTAGGTGCTTGTAGGATCACTTATAAAGCATAATTTTCTGCACATAATTTATGTGGAAGACTTTCTTAATCTTACTGGAGGTTTCTTCGTATCAGTAATTCTGCTGTAACTACATGGAGCTGCCCAGTAGAATCAAATACAAATCTGTTCTGTGAGAAACAGTTCCACAGGTTGATTTTAGTCCTCTGTTACTGTGCTTCTGCCACTCACTCAGCTGTTTTTTACTATCTGGTTGCCTTCTCTTTTAACACCCAGTTTTAACTGTAGTTCATAAGTTGGAAGTAGGGGTGATGTCTTTGTATTTGCCTACAGTATTTTAAATGCCAATGAAACAAATAATCATCATGATAGTTATGTTATCTTTTGTGTGAATGTTTGGGAAAGAACTGCATTTTTCTACAACTGTGACTTCTTTTGTTGCTTTTTTTCTCCGCAGTTAACAGGACCCATCCAAGTCCTTCATCAGGCACGGGCTTGTGTTGACAGCAAGGGAGGAAAGAATGAACTGACTGTCAAGCAGGGGGATCAAATTGAAATCATTCGTCTAACAGACAACCCAGAAGGAAAGTGGCTGGGCAGGATAAAAGGATGTTGTAAGTTCTGCTTCTTCACTGTGCTCTTGAATGTTTTCACTACAGGACAGGGAACATGTGTGTGCATGCAGCACTTCACCAAAAGAGTCACCTTAACAAGACTGAGCCACTGATCATCAAAGCAGTAATTACTACCATGAGCCCTGCTGTCCTTACCTGGCATGCAGGTCTCAGTACATAGCAGCAAGTTACTGTACAACATAATGTAGCAGGCACTACAAGAAGTTAGGAACTATTCTAGGCATACTCTTGGATCTTCAAGGACCTGTTGAGAGGTAATTCAGTATCATCTTTCAAAATAACATCAGAATTTGGCTCCATGCAAGTAATGATGTTGGCTTTTTCAAATTGTTCTAAGAGAAATAAAATGGATGCCTAAATTAGAAGCAGAGAATAGAAGATCTTATTTTAAGTGTTTTTTTTCCACTGATTTATCTTTTTTTTTTTTTTTTCTGAAATATAAAACATTTTTCTGCTTGTATTAATAAATTCAGTGGACCCATGACTATCATGAAGGACTGATTGTCTGGCTCCTGAGGTGTAGCAAAGATATTAAAAGATGATCCACAAGTGGAAGTCATTAAAATCAGTGAAAGTTATTAAAAGCACTGCTTTAAATTTTGAGGAGACTGAAATGACAATTTCATTATGAGTTTGAGTATGTACAACTGGACAAAGTGTCTCTCCTTCCTTATATCATGTTGGAACCTTCGTCATGGACTGTCCTTAAACATGCTAAAAGATTGCAGTGGACCCAGAGTCAACTGATAGGGAGCATGTAGCAGCTCTCTTTTTGGAGCCTGCTAAAGAAATTCTTAGGCTGTAGCCAAGAAGCAAAGATGAAGTTAACTTGACACAAGCTGATGAGATTTGTACATATGTAGGCAGATAGAATGACACATTTCTCTGACTGTTTTCAAAGATGATCCAATATAACATAATCAGTGATTCTGTATCTTCTGTTAAAACGCTTTTTTTACTGCAGGCTATAAAACTCTGTAATTAACATGGTTTCATTTATTTAGATGGATACATTAAAACAACTGTAGTGGAAATTGATTATGATTCTTTAAAAACAAAGCAACAAGCTGTTGTGAAACAACCAGAGATTGACCAAGAAGTATATGATGATGTTGGAGAGCAGGACAGTATTAGCAGGTATGTATAAGGAACACATTAAAAGGAATCATCTCAGCCAGACTAAACAGGAGAAGTTTTACTACTACCAAGTAGACTGTTTTCATAAAACAAAAACAATTATTTATATCAAAAACATGTGACCAAATACTATTCATTTAGTAGTCAAAAGAATAAGAATGGACTCAGTGGTTCACTATCTATAAGCACTCATCCTCAGGAGTAATCCTTGCTGTCCATAGTGTACAATCACAACTCGAAAGAAACAAAACATAAAACCTGCAGGATTTGCTATTTTCTCCCCTCCTTCTCATTCCTTGCTCTGTTTCCTGAAGTCATATACTACCTTTTCTAACATGTAAGAATGAAAGACTCCAGAAGCAGTCACTATGTTGGAGAACTTTTTATCACTGTCATTGCTCTCAACTGATAAGCCTTACTACCTCTCTTCCTTATTTATTTATTTATTTATTCCCTGATATGAGTATGAGCTACATTTTGTTTAACTTTTTGTTAAAAAAATAGAATTGCAAAACAGAACCTTGAATGATAATCTAGTTCCAACTCCTCTGTCATGAGCAAGGTCATCTTCCCCTAGATCAACTTCTACAGTTAAACAGTCCCCACGCATTTGCAAATGCAGCGCTCCATCACAGTCTCTGTACTTCAGTGTGCCGTGCTTTTAATGTCAAAGATATCTGCATCTAGGAAATGGCCATCTCCAGATGATGCCAAATTTGCTGGCAAGGTAGTATATTTACGATCTTGTGACAGGAGCTGGAGCTATCATATAGCCCAGAATGAATGTAGTAACTCTGTTACCTGGCTTTAATATGAGAGTCTGTGTCTGTCGCATGAAGTAACAAACCAGTGCTCATTCTCCATCCTGTGCAGAATCACATACACTGGAATTCAGATAAGAGGTCTGTGTATAAGCATGGAGGATTTCAGTATGCAGGACTACTGTCATGTAACACTCAGTTGTTATATCTGATTTTAGTGCTTCCAGCACCTTAGGTTAGAGACTTGGCTGGATTAAAATGACCACAGCTGTCTGGCTGGGTCACAGATGATCCTCAGCTGCTAGAACTGCCTCATGAGCTCCAAAAGCAGCACTTTGAAGATCTGCCTTTGGGTTGGCATTCTTTAGGTAACTAATACGGCTTTGCATCTGGTATTTTTGCAGGTTGCTCAGTATCACTTTCCCTCAATGTGCATTGGTCTCATATCATAGTAATGGTAGTCAGAAGAGTTATTTGAGTTATTCTGGGGCTTAGATACTCAAAGTTTTAGGTGCTTCCATCACAGAAGTTTCTCCGGCCAACCCATTCCACTATGTCAAGTCTTACAATCAGCTACCTCAGTCCTTTTTCAAATTCCTCAAATTTCTCAATTTCAAAAGCAGACAAGAATACTTACATTGTTGCATATTGAAATAATAGATAAAGGAACCTGCATGGCTGAATGAATGGCTCATCTTCATTAAATCCTTTAAGTTTATTTTGACATTTTTATCTTCTCTAGTGATTAATAGCATTCTGTTCAGTTCATGAGCATGAATTGTTGGAATGTCTCAAGTGCATCAACATGTTTTTAAACCACTGTAAGAATGCCACACTAAAAAAAGCCTCTTTACCAAATAGAATTATCTCATTATCAGGAGCATTATTAATATTCCAAAATTATAAATGACTAGGGCTACTGTGTCTCGGTAGATCCTGGCACAAGAGTTTAAGAAAAATCTCACTTTGATGTATAAGTTTAAATAAGACTTTGACTTGGAAGTAATCTGAGCAACTTTGAGCCCATCAGGTTCTTTTCAGTTACAGTTAGAACATCACGCTAATACAGAATCCTTGAAATTCTAGAAACATGCAGTCAGAGGTTTAAAGCATCACCTATTAAAAGAAGTTGAGCAATAATTTTTTTGACTATTTAATCCCATGAAAATTGCCTCATAAGGTGTGAATCTAAAGGGTGTGGATGCACTCTGATATGTTCAGTCAGGTTATAATTTCCATCCAATTGAGCTACATGACATCCTAAGATCTATTCCAACTCAAATTATCCTGTAATAATAAACCATATTTTGTTCTTCAGTTTAATGACATCAACAGCAATAAAAAATCCTTTCTGAATACATAATTAGTTAACAGCTCTAGACAATGGTTTGCACCTCCTTGAAATTAAGTGAAAATGCCATAAATTTCCAATAGTATCAATTAATAACAATTAGATTTAAGTATGCTGCAGATATGAAAATGTGCACCTATCTGTAACTTTAAATTTGCTTTGATCTCTGCAAATGCTGTGTCCCTTTCCTTTTTATATTAACTGAAGTGGCCGTTGATAACTCTGACGTATTCCACTGTGAATTATTGTGAATGACATTTGAAAACACTTTTCCATCTATTTTGTAATGAACTATTTCCAAAGACAAAAACAGAGCAAATTTTCCTAAATTCTTTTACCTAACTCTGCAAAAAGTTAATCTCCCCTCATCTAAGAGCTAATTCACTTATCGATTAGATGACATACTTTCTTTAGCACTACTGAGAGTGCACCTTCTTTTTGACTGTAAGAAGTCAGCGCACATTCTGCAGACAGAAAAACAGAAGTGGCACGTTCAGTTGCAGCCCCCACAGTACATACAAGCCTGTGCCTGAGCTTTCAGCACAGAATTTGTAGTGCACAGCCAGTAGTACAAACGAGTACCAAAGCCAAGAGGTTTAGAACTAAGAACAATTGAAGCAGGAGGTAATCATGATGTGTTATATTGTTTGTTCGTTTGCTTGTTTGTTCAAATAACTAGTATTTTCTCTAAAACATCTGTTGTTTTTGTTTTTCCAGTCAGAATGGTGGTCGAAATGGAGCTGGAAGTAAGTTTCTTTGTGTGCTTTTAGGGGAAGTTGCTTCTGTATACTGCTTACCTTCAGATCCAGGCCCCTGCAGCTTCCAAATAATGCAGTAGTTACCCACCATCATGCCATGCATTAGCTAACAAACAACAAACAAGGAACTGTAGTGGCCAAATTCACTTTCTTACACCTGTGTTAACTTGGATGAAAATTAATTTGTCTTCACATGCTTGAATTGGAAGCATGCTAGATTACCAACAATTAAGGTATTTTTATGAAAAGGTAAATGACCTTGCAAAACAGGAAAGATATAACTAGAAAACATTATTATATAGAACAAATTAATGTGAGCTTAAGATTTTGTGCCAGATAAATCCATTTCTGAAACAGCCAGTGATATTACCAATTAAAGTGAATTTTGATGGCGAATTCAAGGAGTATGTCAGTTCTGGCAATACTCTTGAGTCCTAACTCTTAAATCTGCAGCAGTTCCACACTGTCAAAAACACACATTCAAATCATTTTCCTCTTTGGTAACACATATATTTATGTAGCATTCTCTGTTGATCACAAGAGCACAGCTCATCTTCTCAGCTTAGAGTTTAGATACTAGTCATGGGAGAAGCATCCCCTGGCAGTCCTGAATGAAGCTGCTGCCAGATAAGTACAGATTTCACTAAGAGGTCTGACCAGCAGCTGGAAATGGGTATGGAAACTGAGCTAGCCCTGCACTGAGGAAGGTGGGGCTGAGAGGTCAGAGCTGTGGCCAAAATGGGGAGCTTGCATTGCACTTGCCTGTAAGTCCCGTGGATGAACACAAGGTGTCACCTGCTTGAAGTGCTGGTCTGACATCCTCAATCATCACAAACAGAAACACATGAAAAAGTCATCACACAAATGGGACAAAACCAACTGCTGAGAATTTCATCAAATACAGTGTAAATCCATTTGTTTTCTCTATTCATGCTCTTGTTAATGGCAACGTCATCATGTTTAAGTGCTTTGGATGATGTGCCTGACTGGGATACGTCTCAACTACTGTTTTAATAATTAGGCTCTGCAGGTTTACAGAAAAACTCAGTTTATAAGGATATTGCACACTTTGCTCAGAAATCTGACGCACTGAGGCCAGTCATTAGTACCATGCTCAGAAGCCTTAAATATAAATACATTAACTTTCTGATCTCTTAAAGAGATGTTCCCACCTCCTCCTTCCGATCAAGAAATTTACGATGGCGTTGATGACACAGATGCTGTTTCTAGGTATGTTTTCATATCATTTAAAAAGTTGTGTTTAAATTTTGGTTTTTATTTTCTTAAAATTTGACACAGTAATTAGCAACAGTTGGGCTTACCAGTAAGTGACTATACATCAGGTGATACAGGAATCTGAAAAATAAAAAGTTCTTTGGTCTTTAGGAGAAGTTTCATTTTGTAACTAATTTTAGTATATCAGCAAAAGAAGCTGCAATCTTGAAAATCACCAGGTAGACCAAATAACTCTGAAATGAAAATAACATAAAAAAGATTTAGCTTGCTGCATAATAGCACCAAGTCAAAAATCAGGTCAATGAATATCTACAACTATAAATGTGTCTCTATGGAAGATCTAAAATACATACTTCAGCATTTTAGATAGTTAAGCATCCTCATTTTTTGGTATATACAGTGTTGACATTAATGAGAACTGTGTACATCAATGAAAAACTACAACTGAAGATTTTGAAAGGAATGTTACATTTTACATTGTGATAATCGCATGCATACTCCAAAGGTCCGTATCACAGGATGAAGATAAGAATGATATCTGGTCCTGGGGAATCTTGAAGAAACTAAAGGTCAAAGATGTCAAAAAGAAAAGTGTACGAGAAAAAACAGCCAAAGTCAATGGGGCAGAAGATAATGGAGATTTGTTGTAAGAGTCTGCTAGGAAATCACAGTGCATATTAACTAATGCTAATAAAGCATTGATCACATGCTATTAACATGTTCTCATTGCAGCCTAATGAATCATGCACCAAATTGCAAATCAGAACAATATTTTTCTGCAAAAAACATTGATCTCTTTTCTTCTTGTCTTCACAATGTCATTAGTATGCTTACACGCGATATTTGCTGCATGAGCCTAATAACTAAAATGTAACAAAAAATACATACTTTACAAAAAATGCTCAAATAATGCATCATCTCTTCCACTCTGGTGATACCAGATTCTTCTGTTTTCTATTTAAATATATGTTGCTCACCAGTGCAATACAGCTGACATGAACAGGTAAATCTAGTTCTGCCAATCCAGATTTTAGGAATAATGTTTCATGGAGAAAAATGCAAAAATTATCTTCTTCCCAGCTTGCTTAGTGGTTAGGTCAGCAATTAATGTTTTTACTATAATCTTTTCTCATTCACTTCTAAGCTAGTTTTCAGTAGTAAAAAACATTTGGTCCTTGACGTGTCAGCAGGTCTTAAAAATGCCTGGACATTACTTGGAGCCCTTCTGTTGTAAGTGTTGTAAATAATGTGAAATGTGATATAAATATATAAGGCCATATTTTTTCTTTTTTTTTTTTCTTTTTTTTTCCAGCAGGTCTCCTTCAACAAAGCAGTTTGGAAAAGGTAATTAATAGTGTATTGTTCTGTCCCCATATTGATTACTGATTTTTTTTCGTACATATATATTACTCTGTATTGTCCTAGTCACAAAAAGATACCCAAGGAAGGAAACAGGATTTCCCATTACTTACCCAGTTCTAGCAAATGAATTTCAAATGTGTCTGATCCACTGATGAGGAAGTACTGATACAGTACAAGCTTCCTAGAGAACAATTTAATGTATTTTTAAAGGATGCTTCTCTTGGAGAATTCCAATTTTTCTTTTCATTTAACATTATGTGTGAACAGATACATTTGAAAAGTAACTCTTAATGAGAGAGTTCAAAAGCATAGATGCTTGCTGTTATTTTTATCACTTTTAGTGTTGTTGTAAGAAAACATAAATACCAGCTCAGCCATAAAATAAAGAGCAAACTCTCACAAGTTTGCAGACTGCTGCCTGAACTGAATTCTAAACCTTTTATCTCCCACCATGACTTTTTTAAGCCATGGGTTTGATAAGTTGAATAATTGTCTCCTTTCCACAAATGCTCTGGATGTGATTCAAAGTACATTTTTGTGGTAAAAATCTTTTCTACTAATTTGACACTATAAGGTGACCAAAAAATTAGTGCATGTGTGAATCGTGCCCACTTCTAGGCAATGCTACACTGACCAAAGTACAATAGAAGCACTTGAGTGTATATTAAAATAAAATCCTAAAAATAGACTTTGATGCAACACAGTGGGAAAGAGACTAATTAAAAGGAAGATTAAAGGCTATTGCATTAGCCAACATGTGCTAAAACTTGTTCCAGCTTAAGAAGATTAAAATATCAGTGAATACCTATTATTATTAATAAAGAGTCTTATTCTGAAAAGGGTTGCTTACGTATGTTTTACTCAGCAGATTGTGCAAAACAGAGGGCCCACAGACAAGGAGCAACTACAAGACTTGCTGCAGCTTCTTGTCAACTTACCTATACTGTTATGAACTGTAATACAGCTACTCACGGATCGTGTAATAGTTTTGAATCTGTCTATTACTGTTTCAGATTGTGGAGACAATGATGTTTATGATGATGTAGATTCCTCAGACTTCCCTCCTCCACCGCCTGAATTCAAGCAAGTGAAAATTACTATTCTGATTAAAAATCTTCAGGACGCTCTGATATATTTTCAAAGTATTCAGTATAGGTGGATATATGCTGTATGTGGTGGTATCAGGTCCAGTGGTTGTTATAACCCTGCTGTTGGCAACGACCTACATTACATGTTGAAACAATAATTGCATTAGAGTACAGAATAAATAGTAATTTATTATATATATTATTATTGTAAATAGTAATGCTTTGAACTTCAACAAATGCAGTCTCTGACGAACAAGAAGTAGAAGTGAATGTCTGACCTAAAGATCCTTAATTGTAGATTATCTGCGTGCAGACCTCTTCCTATTAAAATCTGGAGACTTTTAAGATAACTACTGTACTTGATCTCGGCTGCTACAGTATTTTTTGAGAAAAGGAGATAGTGCTCAATGTTATCAGTATGAAACACATCTGGAAGTGTGAAGTTCAACTTGGAAAACTTTTATCCCTGTACTGGGAATTCACAGCCATCTCTGGAGACTCTGGAGCACAGATGTGCTATAAGCATTTGTAGGGCTGACTGCAACTTGTCACATTCTGCTATCACTGATTTCTCTAAAGTGGAATTACATACAGATTGCATTACGGTAATCTAATCTGGAGTATAAAAACAGGACATGGTCCACCTTAGATCTCAGTTACTTTAAACATATACATTCACTATCAGTGAAACAGATTCAGAGCGATTCAGAGCTCTGACTTTCAATTCCCAGGTACAGCACCAGGAAAGGTAATTAGGAAGTGAGACTTTTCAGTGATCAGTGGTGCAAATCAACATATCAGGACTGTGGGGAAAAAGAAAAAAAAAGAACTTGAAATGTAATGCAGATTCCATTGAGCAGCAAATTCTCATGATGGATGCAACGGATTAATTTATTTATGAAGGACTAAGATGCCCTAGCGACCTCTGCAATGGGCCATGTGATAGTTATTCTACTCTCCTAATATACCTAGACTTCACAAAAATTGTCCTTTGCTTAAACATTCTAGAGTGATGAGTATTGCTTACATAAGCTATTTTGGTAATGAAAAGTTCTCACAGATGCGGTAGCTAGGAGCTTTGAAATATTCTCCATGTTCACTGCTGTAATAGATATATTAACATCAGAACTCATACAAAAAAAAAAAAAAAAAAGCTGGCAAGATAATCTCAACTCTTTATTTCTTCAGTAATAAAATCTGCATTGTACTATGCACGTTATTTTTCTAGATAAGAGAAACATACTAAGGACATGCAGAAGGAAGTGCATTTTAATTGGAATTGCCACAGAGGTTGTCAGTACCTCAGAAGTGTTACTAATTTTATTTCATTTATAACCTCTTGTTTTAGTTTACCAAAATCTATGAGCCTTGGAAAAGGCAAATCAGATGAAAAGTATCCACAAAAGCTTAAAATGATGGAAAGAGAAGAGAAAGAGTTCAGAAAAAAGTTCAAGGTAAGTTTCCTTCACCTAAAATATAATTAATATAGTATTCTCTAATGTATATCCTGTACTTTGTAAACAATCAGTTTGCTCTTAACAAGTAAAGTACTACTATTTGTAAAAACAGTATTTAAACATTTTCAAGTGCATAGACATTTATTTGCCTGACTTTCAAAAAATCTAGTAATAAATGAGAATTTGTTGCTATAAAAATGCATGATCATAAATTCTACATTAATGCTCTTTATCTGGCATCTTTTTATTTCATTTTTACAGTTTGAAGGTGAAATCAAAGTTCTTTACTCAACGACCACTGTCCAGGATTTGCCCCAGAAAAAGTGGGGATCTAAAGACTTGCAGATTAAACCAGGAGAGCTTCTTGAAGTTATACAGAGTACAGATGACACCAAGGTGCTGTGCAGGAATGAAGAAGGAAAATGTAAGTTTTAATTACCAGCTGTAGTACAGAATGCATGTGCTATAAATTAAACGATCTGAGAATAGGTAACTTCAGACAGGACATGAAAAAAATACAGATTTCCTGTCATACTAGAGCAGAGCATGTTTGTTTTTGTCTGGTGGTTGACAAGAAGTATACTGTGGTTATCTCATTATTTTTACTACTTACAGTCGGTCCTTGAGAGTGTTAAGTGTATCTGACCCTAGAAAACAGAACTTCAATAGTCAAGAGATAAAATTGTGAGAGAGAACACTTTGCATCAGCTAAGACAAGCAGATGTTTTTACTACTTCCATCTCCCTCCATTTTCTTAAAAGATTACTGCACCGATACCCCCTAAACCAGGTAAAATAGTAAAATCCTTGGAACTGTTGTCCATTGATTTCAGCCAAGGGAAGATTAATGAGGGTATTCTTGCTCTGGATTCTCGGAGCTGGAATTTAATCTCTTCAGCAGGCAGGGAGGAAAAACTGCTGAGGAGTCTTCCCCTGCTGGGCCCCAACTGATCCAAGGCATATGTCCTTGTTGGCATCCCTGCCTGTTTTGGGAACTGCACAAGGCCTTTCAGTGTTTCTCTGAAACCCTTGGAGAGAGTATGCATTGGCAGAAGCTTTTGCATTTTTTTGGAGAAATCTGGACCATCTACTCTTGGTTTCAATTTCTTCATGCACTTATGTTACAATGCTTTTCAATTCTCCTCCTAATAATTTCACAGAATACACTATGTTCAAAGTGGCAGTATCCTTCCTCTTACCTTTACCTTTTATCATTAACCTATGTAGATGACAGTCCAATGCCTTATGTTTCTGAAGAAGATTCGGTCACTTTCTATTTCTTTCCCCTCAGTACTCCTCTGTTACAATCTGGAGTATAGCCTTCTTCCTGGCAGGCCAATAGGAAGAATTTCTTGCATAACAACACATATGTTTTTCAAAATATGGATCGCTTTAGTGCAGCTACTTCCCAAAGTGGGGCTGTCAATGCCACATTTTTTGAAGCAAGATAATAGCAAAGTGGAAATTAGTTCATGCTGTCTGTTTTCCTCGTGTAATCTTCAAAGCTTTTCAGAAAGTGATAGTAGATACTGCTTTGCTATGCATAAAGGAGCAAAACAAACAAAAATATCCTCTGTGAAAGCTTCTGTGAAGATTTCTGTCAATTTTCACATTAATTAGTAAAATGTGAGTCCCACTTTATGGAGTTGTGGTTATTTGCTCTAGTTGGAGTATCCTCATATATTAAGAGTAGAGTTTTACCTTTTGAAGCCCACACTGACTGAAAATTAACATTTGGTTTTGTTACTTCTTCTGCTTGGTCTTTAACATACAGAGCCCCTCCACAGCTCCGTGCCTGCACAGTTGAAAAATACACAGGGGACTGAAGCTACACAGCACTAGGTTCTTTGAAATACATCAGATTACATGCAGTTTAACATTTTTAATGGGCAAAAGTTTTAGCAGAACTTATGTAAATATCACATCTTCACTACAGTGAAGATATAAATACAGGAAGGTTAAGCAACTATTTCTTCTTACACAGTTGTAGTCTAATTTCATATAACTGTTTTTTGGTGTTCTTAGCAAGAAAAATTTGTATCATTTGCTCAAAGGATATCTGAAATGATTATAAGTTTCAGAGCCATTCAAAATAAGGAAACTCATAACTTTCTTAATAGTAGAGAGCATGCACTGTGGATCAGTGATTAATTTTAAAGTGTTTTTGAACTCATAGAGGCTTTAGTTAACACAGAGGCTTATGTAGAGGTCTATTAAGGTTATTTTTCACTCTATATGTATCCCCACAACTGCTAAGTAGTAAATGGAAGCTAAAGCAGATTAGTGTCAAATGAAATATTACTATGTGAAAATAATGCTTTTCAGGAAAACTTCAGCTTTAGCACAAGACAGAAGTTTTTTCTGAACAATTCAGTGTTTGTACAGTATTAAGGCTATCACAGAAGAAACTGCTTACTTGTACTATTTTGTATAAGATTGGCAATTAAATAGCATATTCTGGGGGAAAAACATTACATATTTGAAATTTATAGCAATATC
This sequence comes from Tympanuchus pallidicinctus, assembly GCF_026119805.1. Classification (NCBI taxonomy): domain Eukaryota; kingdom Metazoa; phylum Chordata; class Aves; order Galliformes; family Phasianidae; genus Tympanuchus; species Tympanuchus pallidicinctus. The sequence goes on from NW_026294813.1 coordinate 11,458,219, forward strand.
TAATTATTTTCATGTTGAAACACACAAAGTTGAGTTACGTAAGTGTTTCTCTATGGAGAAAAGTTGTGTATAAGAATTAATTATTATTTGCAGTTCTATTTGGGATAGTAGTCTTGCCAGAAAAGTAGCCGATCTTGTAACAGGGATTTGGTAGAGGGAAATTTCGCTTAGAAAAAAAGTAGGTAACGATTCTTTATCTGGACATTCCTGTATGCTCTTGGAATAAAAAAGAAAGATACTTTTATGTATCAAAGAATTTCATGTGAAGGAGGAAATCATCTCTTTAAGTAAGACAGTAAGATCTGAAGATTCATATAGACTGACTTGCAGGATCACTACCAGATGTAGCAGCAGAAAACTGATACTTTCGTACCATGCGATGATGCAGCAGCAAGAATGCAAAGGAACTTACAACTAAAGCTAATACATTTGTTCTAAAACCAGTTAATATGGTACTGTATGGATTACTAAAAAAGCACAATTTTAGTGTGACTACTTAAGCATCCTAAGGAATAAAATGGGCGAACTTTTACCATGATTTCAAATGAAACAAAACATTTTTTTCCTTTGAAACTATTCTAATTTTTTACAAGCATACTAATACTTACCTATAAATACATAATTAAAGTTACATCTTTCTCTTTGCTTTTACATGTTATAGCAATTGACAAGTATTTCAGTTGATGTCTTTTACCAAAGATGGTGAATAACATTTTTCCAAGAGGTTAAATTCATGAAAGAAGAATTTGTGCAGTTTTATCAGATTTCAGTGTAACTCAATAATAAATTAAATCACTACTGAATAGCTTTTGTAAGGTATTTTCAGATTTTTACACAAAAACTTTTTATCAATTTAATACAGTTAAAACATTTTTAACAGCCACAGTTAATAATTATTATCTGGTGCATATATCTTAAAAGACATTTTTGTCCCTATAGGAGATCCATTTTACAGAAAACAAGTAGATAAGAGTAATTAAGCAATTAAAACTAAGATGAGTACTGTACACTGTTATACACCGTAAGTCCTCCTGTCTGAAATAATTAGGAGAAAATGGCATTTCACAAGTGATAGAAAGAGATCAAATATCATGACTAAATTTAACTTAAATATGTGTGTATTTCAATTTTATAGATGGCTATGTTCTAAGAAGCAATTTACTTGAGAAGTAAGTACAGAATCATCGTTTTGAAACATTTATTTTTAATGCTGTTCTTTGTTTGGAACTGTTTGTTAAATAAATGTGAAATCTGATTATTTCAATATGTCATCCCGGTGCTATAAATCGAGATACTTCTATGGAGTTTTGATTTCTCAAGAACTAATCACATACATCTAAGCTGGAAATTATCCAAGACCTCATTCTTCATTGCTTACCCACAGATTCTGGCTTGAACCACGAAAAACAGCATAAATAAAGTATTATCAGGACTATAATCTATTATTAAAACCAACATTTATGTGATTAAATATACTGATGCCAATTCCAAATGTTTAACTAAAGAGGACCAATTATTCATAAGGCTTATTTTTATTTCAGTCTTATTGGGATTGAGCAGATTTGGCTCCGTGTTCCTGAGAATAATTTTGTGGTTCTAATCCAAAATCTTTGTCAGACAGAGCCTCTCCATTTCCTTCAATGTGCTTTGTGTTAGATCTCTAAATATTAAATCAGATGTCAATTTTAGAAGTCAGGCCTGCAAACACTTATACATGGGCTTAGCTTACATATATAAATAGCCCTATTGGCTTCCAGGCAACTGTTCAAGTGTCTGAGTGACATATTTTGAAAATTCCTTCTCAGAGAACAATTATCATATATAGAACTTATGCAAATTCCTTATCCAAAAATCTGGTCTTCCAAGATCATTACAACATATCCAAATGTGAACAGAAACAAATAAGCATTTCAGGTCTATACTGATTTTTTTTTAATTATCTTTCCCAATTTTGATTTAAAAAAACACCTCATTTAGTCGTTCATTCTTAATGGAAATGTTAGTATGCACTTGCTGGAATAGCTATTTTAAAACCTAGTTTAAAAAATCTTTTAACGATGCATGCATTTTACTTTAGAAAGAAATACAGCTTTGCCCTCTGCTGAAGCTCTTCTGTCTTTACCTTCTTGCTCAGTGCTGTTTTTTTACAATTAATGCAGCACTTTCCTAAGCAGCAAATGAACTGTATGTACATATGTACAGTGCATCTGAACCACAGTGCTACAGCATTTCATACCTGTAGTCAGAGAGTAATATCTATATTTCCATTTGAAATACATTATTCTTCTCTTTTTCTAACTTTCAGTGATGGAGAAATTTATGATGACATTGGCGAAGGTATGTTGAACATTTCAATCATTACAATAATATATTAAATTACAATTAATTTTATCCTTTAGTCAAAGTGCTAAATGCCAATCTTCATGCATTCTATTTCCATTTCAGATTGCATCTATGATAATGACTAACGCAGAATTCTGTGAGAGTAAGAGCTTCATTGAAGACCAAAATCTATGCTGGACTTCTACTTGCCAAGCAAGAGAAGTCATTAAAGATGATTACAACTTAATTGCTTAAGCTCTTTAAATGTACAATATTTGGTTTGCATTTTTTTTTCAGGCTTTTATTCTCAGTTACTTTGTGAGATATTTGTACTGCCATTTATGAGAGCAATTCAAATATGGGGCATATGAACTGAAACTGAAGTTGACATCTTCCACTTCCATTCTGTGGTGTTAACAATCCATGTAAAAACAATTCTTCAATTAGCTGTGCCCAAAGAGGCCAGTTCAGGTCTACGAAGGATACAAAGGACAACAAACCCTGTGAACAAGTTTTACTCTAGCTCCACTTTAATGAACTCCAGCGACTGCCACTCTGGGTATGACAGCATCCTGTAAAGATGCTTCCTTTGGGGATAACATCCTGTTGTGAAAACAGGAAATCAAAAGTGGGCATCAGACTAAGTACTGCTCACCTGTTTTTCCAACTGTAAATGTGTTAGCTACACTGACATGTACAGCCATGTACCTTCGTTGCTAAAATTTCTTTTTCTGTGTTGTGCTAGTGATATATTGCCAATTTCTAAAATTATCTTTATTTTGTAAGTACTTTTTGGCTGCCATAACATTAATAGTAAAACATTAATTATGTTATGTTACATACCACACTGAGATATAAACCATAAAACAGTCTCCTTTATAGTAGCGTTTCTTTGAATATCTTCAGATTGCTTAGGTCAAGATTTAATTTCTTTGTAGTTTAAACATATATCGCTGTCACTATAATATTTTAGGCATTAAAATGGACCTACACACTTATAAATTGGTTGGAAATAATTTCTACATTTAAAAAGTATGTTTATTGATGCTACCTTTATCTTTTAGGTATTATTTTTTTACATAGGTATATAAATCAGATATTTCCACGCTGATCCATTGTAGAAATGGTATTTATTCCTAAAGTGGCCATGGTAACTAGCAGAGCTTTCATATGAATGAGCAGATAGCAAAACAATTCAAAATGGATGCGTGTACCATAATAATAATAATCACTGTGGACTTGCTTATGTATCAGAACTCACTGGAAATCGAAAGAAGTTTACAGTGAACTCCAGTAAAGAGGGTGAGTGAGTACAGAAAATGGAATCTATTTGTACTGCGTGATGCTTTTCCTGTTGTTTTGCAAGATAATAAAAAATTTGTCAGAACTGTTGTGGCTAGATCAGAAAGTCCTTCTTGATAATCAAGTCTCCACTAATTCTCAAGAGCAGATATGATAATTACATTCTTCAACACAGTCAATGCAGCAAGCTGGTAAGTTTAGCTTCTAAACATAAAGAAATTTTGGCTCTGTTGAAGTCAGAATTTTGGACTCACTTTCAGTGGAGCTGAGATTTCATCACACACAAGTGCCTTTTACTGATAATTCTAAGTATATTATATCTCCAAATAAGCAGAATGCTATGGTAGCAAAAATGACATTAATTGTAGGAATAATATCCGCATTTAAAATCACTGGTAGTACGCAGAAAAGCTAGCAGCAATCTTGTATTTCCAGATCTAAATGTATTGTTAAAACCAGAATCCAGCCATGCAAGCACCAATTCTATGTGTGAACATCAGCACCTGCACTCAAATTTAAAACATGATCTTTTAAATTAAATAAAATGAATGTGTCTTAGCTGTTGGTGCTTGATTTATTTTTTATGGGGATTTCTAAAAGGCACGTGCGCTGGGTAGGTAATGTGACAGCAAACTGGGGCAAATTCCAGTTTCAAATTTTAGACATTCAGAAATAACTCGACCACTGGTCAGTTAAAAATAGGATAAAAACTTTCATGCTTTACTTAATTAATTGAAATAAAGAGTTTGTGTTAAATTTCAAAGTATATATGCTCAATCTTATTTTGATTTCAACTCATCGTAGATCTCAATGCATTGCAGTAGGATCAACAAAGGAACTTTCCTTCTGTGCATACTTTATCTTGCATTAAAGAACCTCAGTAATACACAAACCTCTTTTGTTCCCCTGCACAAATGTGAATTTTACTAAGATTTGTTGGTTATGCATTTGAATAACTTTACCATTTTCATAACTTTGATGTGATGTAGGTACTGTTTCCTTGTTGACTCTGTACTGATCTCATGGGGCACTGGATCGTTGTACGAAGTAAGATACTTTAAACTAAAAATTTATGCATTCTTTGATATATAGTGTGATTGGCATGGGGTGCTGAAGTGTAGTTATAAGGTATCATACACTGAAATCACAATAAATATTTTCATTTTGTTACTTTACCAGTGCCTTTAGCTGGATTCAGTGTATTTCTTTTTTGTTTTGTTTTGTTTTTGTTTTTAATTCTTAATAAATGCATGCTTTCTCCCAAGACATGTGGGCACACCACCTTCTGCCAAGCCAGAACATCAGTAGCTGAAAAGTAACTTCTGGTAATTATCACCAAATAGCAGACAGAGTAAAAATCTTTACTACTGCTGCAATGGAAGCACAGCTACTATGTGGCATTTGTCAGCAACTACTATTCAGAATGTGATATGTAAGCAGAAAGACTTCAGACAGGAAACTCTACTACTTAGTTAGTTTAATAAAGGCTATATTTTAAGGCTTTCTCACCAGTAATTTGTTATATTTTCTAAAATTCATAAAGAAACAAAAGGAAAGCTATTCTCTCTCTAGACATTTTTCCCTCTCCAAACTCTGTTTATAATCCTGGAGTTTTTGGCTATGCCTGCTAAAACATTCAGCACAGAAAACACCAAAATATTGACAAAAAAATAGGCTTCAGCATGAATAACCCAGCTGAGTTAAATAGCACTGCTTTCCATCCAGTTGGACCTCCATGGTGTTCTGGTAAACAAGCTAAGCAAAACAAAAAGCAGGAGAGTTTTTTCCTCTGATTCAGCAGCTTTAGAGCATTTTCCCTGCTTTTACTGCAGGCTTTTCCCTGGGCTACAGGAATGCCACTGATCTCCTGTGCATTCCTGCCTAAGAGGTTTATATTTTCGATCCTCATAATTGCAGATCCCCTGTCTACTCCTCCCTCGGTGGTAACAAAGCCCTCCTCAATGTGTGATCCTCTCACATAATCCACCTTAGCAGCAAAGATTGGTGCTTTGGCGAGGGAAAGGAAATGCAGTGTAGGAGGCTAAATGCAGCAGCTTAAGGATGAAACACCACATTGCTCTACAGCTGAAATAGGTGCGTGTGTGCGTGTGTGCATCACTGTGTATGTATTTTGCGGCAAATAAGTCAACTTCTGAGAAGAATGATGAATCCATAAAAGGAGACATCTGACCACCAACCACAGATATTTCTACAAGGAAAAAGCTTCCACACACAGCCTCACTGCAGAGTGAAGCATCCGAACTCAAGGAAACATCAGTTTGCATTTGCACGTCCTCAGTCCTGCCCACTTGTGTGCAGTCAATAGTTGCTGAATGGCTTGGGAGATTTTTCCACAGGATCCCTGCCTCATTTAGTGCAGTTCTGGATGAGACCTAACAGAAAAGGCAGTTATTCAGCTCTGCAAATCTTCCCTGGCTTCTGTTGCACCAGAAGTATTGTGTCCCATGCCATCCATCACAAGGAGATCTCAGATTTCCATGAATAGGAATGGAGTTATCTTGTGAAACAGAAAAATATTTTGTTCTCATTTCAGTGTATGAAAGGAAGGCACAAAGGACAATTTGTGGCACATATCCATTAGTTCCAGGCATAAAAGCAAATTACTAAAGCTAAATTAATGATATTCTTAGTGGGTTTTTTTTTCCTCATATTAGCACTCTCAATACATTCTGCTTTTTGCTTCTTCCAGTGGTTAAAAGAGGAGAGAGAAACCACTTCATGTTTGAAAAGTGTGAACATCCATAATATATATTTTAAATACAAGTACACAGTAGTAAAAAGGGCAGATTGGGGATACCATTGAAATATGATTTAAATCATAGCTTAGATGATATATAGCGAAATGTCTATTCATTTTCCACCAAAATTGGTGTGGACACCGAGTTTGCTGTCATGGTCTGTGTCATCCCTACAGCTATGGCCAGAGCTACAGCTTTCGGTGTTCGTGGTCTGGGGAGACACTGGGCTGAGATACTCAGACTTGTTCTGGGAGAATTAACTTATTTCTCCGAAGTCGCTCAACAAGCATGGCAGCCAAGCCCTCTATCCCTACTGCCAAGGAACCAGATGGTAGTCCAGCCAAAGGGTCTATCCCTAGCACCTCCCAGCACCACAATGGGCAGGAATCCTCTCCCCACTGCTCAGCATGGCTGCAGCATCACTGACTTCCACCTGTGCAGCATGATGGTCCCAGGTCCCCTCCTTTGCCGGGTAGAGCAAAACAGCAAGGAGCACACATGGCTTTTATTCTCTGTGCTTAGACTACCAGCTCCTGAATATGTGTAGAATTTGTTGAATTATCATCATTTGCCTCCCTTTAAACCATTTGGAAAGAATGGATTAAGCTGTTATTAAATGTATGAAGTTTCATGCTCAAGGGTTTTTATATCACGGACGTTGTTGAAAAGAACACAGGAAACTATTTTCATTCCTAATGCATTTAGAAACATCACTTAATCTCAGTATTTTCACTGTTAGGCACCAGGAAAGTATGCAAAATGTCAACACGTACATGAATGAAATGTGAATTAAGTGGATACCAGTGGTCCCAGGAAACACTACCATTCATTTTACTTCAGCAGTATTGCCAAATCCTACAGCTCAAGCATCGTGAGACAGACGAAGAAAACAAAAAAGAAAAAAGTACCAGCTTTTTTCCCTCCCTTGTAACTCTCTTTTTGGCCTGATTCCTGATTTCCAAGTCCTTAGCAGGAAAAGCCACCTGCTCCCTTGTTGGCACGTGTGGGCTTCGGGTGGGAAATGCACAAGGAGTGCCAGCACAGGGCACGGGGCCCCGACCTCTCCTTGCTCTGCCTGAGGCATGCCATGCCCCCAGCCCAGCTCTCTGTCCTGCTATCCAGCTCCCTCAGGTAAGCCAAGGACCCAAAGACACGCTGGGTCTGGGTGCCACTGCCCTCTTCTCTGTGTGAGACATGATCAACATGCTTCCACTTACTTTCACAATCACTTTCTATTCCCTACAGTTATTCCTCTTTTCCTCGATCCTCTGATCATGGCATTGTGTCCCTCGTTTCCTTCCTTCCCTGTTCTTTTCCCTTTTCATCTAATTGAGCTCTTCCCCTATTTCTGCTTCCCTGCTCCTGGCATTTGAATTTTTGTTTCATTTTTAGAGGTTGTTCAGTGTAAATGCCCATTTTTGGAACGAGATGCCCAAATCCATGCTTGACACCAGCAGAGGTTCTCTGCTGTGCCAACAGCTGAGAAGAATTCAATGATTCTTGTGTTTGTGACCTATGCTGTTTTTGCCATAGCGTTTCAAATTAGATCAAACAGTATTTGAGGAGGCTTTTTTTCAGTAATTGAGATGCTGCATGAAAGTAAATCAAATTACTTAGAGCTTGAATAAAAATTAATAAATTGACCTATTGAAAATAAACTCAAATGTTTCCAGCAGGGGGGTTGGACATTGATGATTTTTATGGCCCCTTCCAACCAAAGTCATTCTATGATTCTATGCTATGATTTCCTAATGGAAAGCAAGCCGTACAATAGTACAGAACTTTTTGCCCAAGGATCAATTTAAAATAAAACGATAATGAAAACTTAAAGAAAAAAAATAACTTTGCTGCTATAGAGATTTTGAATCAAGTGGTGATAAATTATGCATATGTATAGCTTCAGCCCTGTGACTGGGATTTATTTGGACTGAAACCTTCGACAGCTGTGGTTTTTTTCCTCAGGTTTAATTAATATGCTAGCCATACACAGACTGAGCACCTGTTGCTTTTCACAGCTTCAACAGCATTATGCAGCACAGAATGCTGTGAAAAATCTGACAGGAATGAGTGCTTAAATGAGAGTTTGCACTAATTAACCACCCAGTTAGCAGCTTGCCCAGGAAGACCTGTTACATCAATTGACATGCTGTTATTCTGCAGCTGGTTATTGTTGCTTTACTATGCCACTTATTGGTGCTCTTGCATAATCTTCTGTTATGTGCTCCATGTTAGGTTAATTCCTTCCATTACTGGATAATGAAGAAATGCTAACATTTTACCCAGCTGCAATCAATTCAGATTTTATCTTTCTTTTTTTTTTTTTTTAACTTCTATTTGGATTTACGGTTACTGTGTTCATGAAATAACTTAGATCAAAATCAGAGCGACTCCAGAAGAACACGTTAATTATTCTTCTTTAGCCAAATCATATTGCTGCTGCAAACTGTTTTATTGTTAGTTATAATTATAATTAATTGGCTGAATTATTTGGCTTATAACCTTTGGCTCAGGACAGCTGCAGAGTCCTGAAGACCCCTGCCTCTTCCTGTACCCAAATTCAGCCAGGGTTTCAACAGAACTTTCCCATATTCACATTTTCTTAAATCCTCTAAGAATCCAGGATTCTTAGGCAGGATCCAGGGCACAGAGATACTCCAAGACGACAGCTGATTTAGACCTTTTTCTATCCCATTTGACAACAAAACTGCTTTCAAAATACTTCATTCGATGGATGGTGGTTTCCCTATGCTTTCCATTTCACCGACAGTTTTTCAAGACAGTAGGAAATAGAGCTGAGGTCTCATCCTTTCTGAAGTATTTGGGTAGACTTCAGGAGAAGAAAAAGTCAGAGCAAAGAGAATAATTGCAAAGTCCTTACTAACAGTATAGAGATAGCAAAAGAAGCAATGATTTTTCTTAAACTTTTTGTCTCATTCACTATGTTTTCTTCTCTTCCTCCTCAGCCCATTGTCATTCAGGATTTTACATCTATCTAAAATTAATTTCACGATACTGAAAATTAAGGAGGGTTATTAGTAACATACCTAGGAGAGATAAAGTGCAACAAATCCAAATTGTTGTAGCTCACTTGAGTTCAGAAAGCTAACATCTTATCTGTGTGACTTGACGTATGTTTTTCTGTTTTTTTTCTTCACATGACTATGAAAAGTAGGCTGCATTTGGGATAAACTGCACATTTCCACTCACTTCCACAGTGTTTCAGCAATTTCAGCCACGTAAGGCTCTGCCCTCAGCTTGTCCCTTGTACCAGCATTTCTTTGACTCCAAACAAATGGAAAAACTTCTCCTGTATCTTCACACTAGGTTTTAAATCCTGAAGATGTATAGTTCAGGTAGCAACATTCTCTGTAGCATACTGCAGAACCTTAGTGGATGTACAAATACTGTCATTACCATAATCTTATATTTGAGGAGACAAAAATTACAATCTTCTCATTAGAAAATGATGGAACAAAGGTGTTTCTTCATAAGCCTCTGGCATGTAGAGGAGGAAATCAAAGTAAAATCAAAGGAGCTTTATTCCCCACGTGGCGATTAAAACATTTTTTTCTCTGCTTAATTATGGGCAGCTAAAGACAAAATTAATAAATTAAATAAACTGCCTTACGTAGATAAATCTGTGACACAGAGAAGTCACTGGACAGCTGAAGACATTTGTCACCTTCGTATTCCACCCCCATCCCACCAAATCAACAAAATAACAGTTCTGTGTTGCTTTGTTTTGTTTGGCCCAATGTTCGCTCTCCTTAGTAGTTTATAAATATGTGTCAAAAACTTTAGCAAGGAATCTAAAACAATTTTAAATTATTTTTTTTTCGTGTGATCCTTTCCCCACATTTAATAAAAGAAAGAACAGAAAGAAAATCTCCAGATCAAGATCTCAAAATACCCTCTGGTAGGGTGAGGAGTCCTCATACAGTTGTAACCATGACATTTTAAGGGCACGCTTCCTTCCACAGCACGCTTTTTTATTTTCTTCTTGTGTAGAGCTCTTCAAATGGTAGTTAAGGCCAGCGCATCCTTGCTACTTTGCATTTTATACATACACATATATATATTTATACTTACATATATTTTTTCAATTGTGGAAAATATTAATTACACTCCAATCTATCTGTCAGGTAGCCTTGTGTATTCCCGCTCATAAGTGATTTAGGGACATTATCTTGCCTGTCAGAGACAACCTGTAATTTATCTGCATAACTCTATTTAATCGAGAAAACATGGGGAAGAAAGAAGAGAAAAAATAACAAGCAAGGAGTTCAGAAATATTTTGATTATTAAACAGTGTCTCCTTTCTGCAGGAACAAAATGCTAGAAGAGTCAGCTGGACTTTAAATACCACTCCAAGTCTTGCTGTCCATGCTGGAAAGTGCTCTTTCATAAAGCAGTGTGTTTGTCTGACTGTAGCTACTAGGGAAGAATTAAGTGCTGCGTGTCACCAGCATTTCACATGCAGATTATAGATTCAAGTCCAACTCAGAAGCTCAAGACCAAGCCAACGGTCCATGGTGCTTCAAAGCTGGTGTGAAATTAATGAGACCCAGCATCACCTCTAGTAAACAGAATGCAGTATTACTACCAGAAGCAGCGGTTAATTTAGCATTTTCAGGAAGTCAAGAGCTCCCTGGACATGAAATTTCAAAGGGAACCTCTGAGGCATATTGATGAAACCATTAAAGCAATCTGTATACTTTGGTCTTGTGTTACGCATGAGTGAGATTTCATTATTTCTACCTTTAAATTTTGAGAACTGGAATCCATCAAGATATTAGTCTCTTGTTTAATAAGCGAAAATTGAAATAGGAAATTGTTGAAATGGCTTTTTAGACTAAATAAAGCTGACATAATCCTATTAAAACAAGGTTCTCATATGTATATCCTGAGCTGCAACGCTAGAAACTTGAATGGAATGCCACAATCCCTCTCTGCTCTGGCTTTAGGGACAGCTACTTTTAGCCACCTAAATCACTGTTGATGTTTAGAACACCAATTTTTAGGGCGGTGACGTAGGATCTGAACTGAAAGACGACCCATGACAAGGAGGGAAAGCCAAAGCATTGAAACAGCAGCTGGAGCTGGTGAATCTATGCCTGCAGGGCCAATCCTGCACGTCAGTGTGGTCACTACTTTCACGTCTTGTGAATCCTGGTGAGGGCCGTGCCTGGACTGCAGCCTCCCAGAGCCAGGGCAGGGAGCAAGTCGCGCATGTGGATGGGCTTCTGCCTGGAAAGGACAAACGGGTGTGTAGGCAAATCTGCCGGCTCTGCGTAGGGCCTTCCTTCAGCAAAAGCATTTCACACACACACACACTGATTTTATTAACAGATCTCGAGGAAATAAACAGATCCACGCTTGAGACCGCAGGGACCCACTGCGACTGAAACAGAGCAAGGAAGGGATAATATTTTCCTTTTTGTTCTTCACTGATGCGCACACCCGCTGCGTGCACTGCCACTCGTCATCCCCCGAGCCACCACCGCAACACGGGGCAAGTGCAGCTCTAGGGAAAGAAAAAGCGAGCATGAAAACCTCAAAAATAAATAATAAAAAAAAAAACCCAAAAAAACAAACAACCCAGAAACCCCCTCTCCTGGGCCCGGCCCACCCCGCGAGGCTAGCGCTGACAGCGCGGGCTCTCTGGCCACCTCCCTCCCCTCAGCCGCCCCCGCGCCGGTCCCGCCGGCGGCGCGACGGGAGGGTGGGTGGGGGGCCGGCATGGGGCGGGGCGGAGGCGCCGTACGCGGCCGTGGCGGCTCCGCGGGGTTTTTCTCGCGAGAGCGGGCGAGGTTTCCGGTGTTGTGACTGCGGGGCCGTAAACATGGCGGTGAGCCTCCGCGCCCGCTCGCTGAGGCACCTCCGCATTCGAGGTAAGGTGCCCGGCCGGGCCGCGCCGCCCGGTTTCCGGCGCCCCGCCGCCCCTCTCACCCGCCCTCCTCCCCCCCGCCGCTTCCTTCTGTCTTCCCTCGTCTTTTTTCTCGCCGCCCGCCTAACGCTCTCTCCGCTTACTGTCCCCGTCCCCGCAGGTCGCAACGACAGCGGCGAGGAGAACGTCCCCCTCGATCTCAGCCGAGGTACGGCCCGGGGGTGCTGGGGGGCTGGTCGCCGCCCGTTCTCTGGCCGCGTCCCGCCGAGGGGAAGCGGCCTGAAGCTCGGGGCCGACCGCGGGGCCTTGCTGCCGCACGGAGGGCTCAGGGAGCGGGGCGGGGAGAGCGGAGCGCGGCGGCGGGAGCTGCCGGCGGGCCGTGGGGAGCGGGATCGGCCGCAGGCGGAAGCCTGTGCGCGGACCCGTACCCTGAGGAGGCGGTGGGGCAGACCCGGGGGCGCCGCCGCGGCCGCGAATGGAGACGCGGCGCAGCCTGGGGCCGGGCGGGCGCCCTGAGGGAACCCCACTGCTGCTCCCGCGGCCGCATGCGTGGCTTTCCTGCGGCTGAGTCAGCCGCTCGGAGGACCCCGCTGCGGTGATCGGGACGTTCGTCTGCCGCTTGTGTGCCGACATGCCTTGCTACCCGCTGCTCTCGGAAGTACGTGGGGGACGAGAGGAAGGAAACAACAATAACGTGCTACACATTAACTAGTTCCCGCTTAGACAAATAACAGCTTGTTCTGTACCTGAATGCATTGTCTTTCTGCATGCTGGGCTCTTCCAAGAAGCAGGATAAATGCAGGAAACAAACTGCCTTCAGCAGCAGCAAACCTCCTGTGGATAGAAGATTTGCACCTGAGGCATGGGATAAAGTAGGAGCTTTATTGCTCGGCGCCGAGGCAGCTGCTCTCATGAATAGGTCCATTTTGCAAGGAGCTAGACAAGGAAGTAACATAATCGATGAGATGAAAGAGGGCTGTGAAATTTTGATATACCTAGACTTCAGCAAAGTCTGACAGTGTCTCCCACCGTATTCTCCTGGCAAAGCTGGCAGCCCACGGCCTGGACAAGTGCACTCTACTGGGTAAAGAACTGGCTGCGTGGCCAGGCCCAGTGTGGTGGAGAATGGAGTTAAATCCAGCTGGTGATCAGTTACAAGTGGTGTTCCCTAGGGGTCAGTAGTGAGGCCTGTCCTGTTCAGTATCTTTATTGATGACCTGAATGGGGGCATTGATTGCACCCTCAGGAAGTTTGCAGATGACACCAAGCTAGGAGGAAGATGTTGACATGACTCAGGGTAGGATGACCCTACAGAGGGATCTGGACAGTCTGGGTTGCTGGGCTGAGGCCAATGGGATGAAGTTCAACAAAATCAATTGCTAGATCCTGCAGTTCAGTCATAACAACCTTAGACAATGCTACAGGGTTGAGACACAGTAGCAGAAATAGTGCAGGGGGGAAATGGACTTGAGGGCATTGATTGATGCTCAGCTGAACGTGAGCTAGATGGCCAAGAAGGCCAGCAACATCCTGACTTGTATCACAAGTAGTGTAACCTGCAGGAGCAGGGAGGTGGTTGTCCCCATTACTCAGCTCTGCTGAGTCCCCGTCTTGAGTACAGTGTTCAGTTTTGGACTCCTCAGTACAAGAAAGACATCAAGGCCCTGGGTTGGCTTCATCAGAGGAAGGTCATGCTTGACCAATCTGGTGGCCTTCTATGATGGAGTGACGGCATCGGTGGATAAGGGAAGGGCGACCGATGTCATTTACCTAGACTAGAGCAAGGCCTTTGACATGGTCCCCACCACATCCTCATCTCCAAATTGGAGGGATGTGGATTTGATGGGTGGACCACTCAATGGATAAGAAACTGGTTGAAAGGCTGCAGACAGAGGGTGGTGGTCAATGGCTCTATGTCCAGGTGGGGGCCGGTAACGGGTGGTGGCCCCCAGGGGTCTGTCTTGGGACCGATGCTCTTCAACATCTTTATCAATGACATTGATGTAGGAATCGAGTGCATCCTCAGCAAGTTTGTGGTGACACCAAGCTGAGTGGTGTGTTTGACACGGTGGAAGGAAGGGATGCCATGACCTCGAGAGGCTAGAAAGGTGGGCCCGGGTGAACCTGATGAGGTTCAACACGGCAAAGTGAAAGGTTTTGCACTTGAGCTGGAGGAATCCCAGGCATCCGTACAGGCTGGAAAGAGCAGTCCTTGAGAGCAGCCCTGTGGAGAAGGACCTGGGGGTCCTGATGGATGAAAAACTTAATATGAGCCAACAGTGTGCTCTTGCGGCTCGGAGGGCAAATGGTGTCCTGGGCTCCATCAGAAGAGGGGTGGCCAGCAGGGACAGGGAGGTGATTGTCCCCCTCTATTCTGCTTTTATGAGGCCCCATCTGGAATGCTGCGTCCAAGTGTGGAGCCCGCAATACAAAAAAGACAGGGAGCTGTTGGAGAGGGTCCAGAGGAGGGCCATGAAGATGATCAGGGGGCTGGAGCACCTCTCCTATGAAGACAGGCTGAGGGAGCTGGGCTTGTTCAGGCTGGAGGAAAGAAGGCTGCGGGGTGACCTCATTGCAGCCTTTCAGTACCTAAAGGGAGCCTACAGAGGGGAGGGGAATCAACTCTTTGAAAGGGTTGTTATGTGTAGGACGAGGGGAAATGGTTTTAAGTTGAGGGAGGGGAGATTTAGGTTGGACATCAGGGGGAAATTCTTTACCCAGAGAGTGGTGAGGTGCTGGAACAGGCTGCGCAGAGAGATTGTGGATGCCCCGTCCTGTGATTCTGTCATGTCTGGAGAAAGGCACCAAAGATGGTGAAGGCTCTGGAGCACAAGTTTTAGGAGGAGCAGCTGAGGGATTGTTTGGTGTAGAGAAGAAGATGCTCAGGGGAGACTTTATTGCTCTATAACTACCTGAAAAGAAGTTTGTGGTGAGGTGGGGGTTGGCCTCTTCTAGGTAACAGTGAAAGTATTAGAGAGAGTGGCCTTAAGTTGCACAAGGGGAGATGCAGATTGGATGTTAGGAAAAACTTCTCTGAAAGAGTGGCAAGGGCTGGAAAGGGCTGTCCAGGAAGGCAGTTGAGTCACCATCTTTGGAAGCATTCAGGAAACTTTTAGATGTGGTACTGAGGGACGTGGTTTAGTGGGCAGTATTGGTGGTAGGTGGACAGTTGGACTGGATAACCTTGGAGGTCTTTTCCAACCTTAATGATTCAGTGTGATTCCATGTAAAGAAAGTAAGAATACTGGCAGTATCTATAATAATTTTGGCTTGGAGTTAACCATATCAACAGTTTCACCTCTAATTCTGTTCTTTTTCTTTTTTTAAACTGATGTTTATTTTTAAAATTTTATTCTTAAGTGGTTTTATGTTTTACCTTGGACTGAAAGGTATCTGTGCCTGTATGTATCTTATTTAGAAGTACATTTAGTTCTCTGGAAAAGTTCTGAGTTCTTTTCAGTTTAAAGGAGCAGGGTCTTGTGTTCTACCTCCTCATCATAGCATGGATACAATTGTTTTAGTGTCTTTAACATTAAAGCCAGTGTAGCTTCATCAACAGAATGTGGGATGAAGGCCTAAACTGTCCAAACACATGACACAGCTGTTACTGTAAGTAGTGTTATCTGTTTGTGAAATTTACAGAATCAGGATTTTAATGAATGTGTTTAGTAACCTTTTTACATTGTGTAACACTGAGTTGTTCTGATGTGTATTGTTCTTCTGCAAAATTTAAATGCTGGAGTGGTAACTTTTAGATCTGTTGGAGATCTTTTACTCAATTCAAAAGGCATCTGTAGTAAGGGTGTTTTTTTTTTTTTCTTCCATGAGGTATTTTAAGCCACCTGTAGATCAGTGAGACTCTTATGGTAACAGGTAACCCTTACCAAAAGTAAAGGATTTGGTTGGTTTAGACAAAAACACTGGCCAGTAATGATATAGAGAATTTTGAATATAAAGCTGAAATACAAATGAAAATGTCTCAGTGATCAGCTAATTAAGCTAGATGATAGTCTGATTGCCTCACTGAACACACAGTGCATGTTCTTTTTCCTACTGTTAGAATAGTTATATAAGCAATTAGTTTAAATGTTTTAAATTCTCATACTTCTGTATAGTTATACTGCTTAGATTGACTCTGTTGATGCTGATGGCATAGTTTTCCCACATGGCTCACATTTTTAGTAATTTAAAATAATATTCTATTGTTCTTTGTTTCCCCAGCTAACTTTGTGTAACCTGGAGTATCTGAATTGGGTGAAGTAGAAAATTGCCACCAACAAGGCATCAACCATATATTTTAGCTACAGTGATCTCCTTGTTATTATGTGAATTCCAATTGGTGTTGCCTTGTGTTAAGCAGATTCTCATGTAAGCCACATCTTTTTTCCTCTCTGCAAGTCAGACCTTTAGTAGTTCGTAGCTGTGGACGGTGTAGGGGGCCAGTGCTGATGTGAAGTATTTCAGAGCTAAGAATAGATGAAGGGAGAGTGCTAGCCCTGCTTATGCTGCTTTGGGTTCTGCTTCTTTCTATCTCTTAGTGCAGAGTACTCCAAGAATACCTTGCTGCATGCAGAGTTGATCTGTCTGTTCCTGTCTGCTGCTGTTGCTTGGGGGTTACCAGTGTTTCCCAGAACGCACCATGTAGTTTTCTTGTTACGTTATTTTTATCATGCCTAGTGTAGTGAATTTCACTCCTTGGAACTTTTTAGCATTCTTCATTTTCAAAAATGGTACTGTAATGTTTATGAAAGGTGTTTTGTATTGCGGTGCATTGTGTGTTTGAGCTGTTAAACATAGTGGTGTAGAGTTTGTGATTTGTTGTTTGTTTTTTGAAAGTTTTCTGTTGCTCAGGTCAGGCTATTCTTTTAAGACAATTCCAATGAATCTTATGTGGTGACAATGGTTTTCTTAACCCCTTTTCTACCTATAAAATCAATTTTCTGAAAACATGGTCAGGTCTGGAAAAATAATCCCTAGCACAAATAAGGTTGGGCAATGTACTGGTACAGTAAAGATAAAAATGTGAAGATATAGGTTAAACTGGTTGTGTTTGACTATTTAAGGATATATATTGACTCATCTTTTGATTATAAAATTAAATTATTAATTGGGATTCATTGTATACTCAACTTTTGGCCTTGTGTTATATTACCTTCTCAGAATAGAAGAGGAAAAGGAGGACAGATTCACCAGTAGCACAACTCCCATTGCAGTCATCTGGAAGGAATTAGCGATGGGATGAGGCAGACTGGTTTAATTAGACTCCTGAAATCAAACTCCTAACTACTTAAGGCCAGAGAGAACAATTGGAATTATTGACCAGGTTATCGCATTCAGTAGGAATTCTTGCTTTGAGTCTGTTTGTGGTCGTGTCTGTAACTGTGCTGCAAGCATTTCATACTGCTAGCATAACTCATCTTAGTTCTTAACTGTTTTGCAGGGGTTCCTAGCTGAACCTGTGAGCTCCTATACCTCCCAGAGCCCTAGACGTTCTGCAAGACTTGTGTAATATTTCTTGCTTTGCTCCTGTCTGTTACAGAATTTACTTACAAACGGATTTTGAAAATTGGTTACTGCTTCAGTATTGCCTTATGCTGCTGTGACCCACACCCCTGCTTTGGGGCCTATTAGCTGCTGTATGGGCTCTGGCAGTCTGAATGAGAACTATTCTTTATAGTGCCTTATCTGTAGGCAGCGTCCTTTTTATGTGCTTTGTGCAAGAGAGCCCCATATTTGTGTGTGTTCCTGTAGTTCTGAGCCTGCAGGGTCTATCAGGAGCTTTCCAGAGGTTGTTTATTCCCTGCTGTGTTTGTGAGATAGAAGGGTGCAGATAGAACTGCTGAGGACGGATGAGCCAAGTTCATGACTCAGTTTCCTTCTTTTCAAGGGTAACAGTCTTCACTTTTTGACGTTGTGCTTTTTATTAAATGAAATGCACCTTCTCGATCTTCAATTTATAATCGGTAAATATGCATTACAAGATGCTGCTTGATTTAGCAGCTTTTTTGGTACTAATTTGCTTTTGTGCTGAGTCTTAGTTGCAGTGAGAGACAAGTATGAATAAAGTAGCTGAGAATTGGCTTTTTTTCTCCTTGAGAGTTAATTAATTGGCATGTTGCTATCTGAAAAAATATTGTTTTCCTTTTTTCCTTCCCTTCTCCATCATTTCAATCTAACACACGGGAATTCTGTTAGACCACAAAATTTGACATATTGCCTTTCTCACTGTGCTTATGTCACTTTAAATTGTGTTATATCTGATTCCGTGTGCCCACATGGCAAATTATAATGCACTGAATGCAGGACAAAAGTCTCAGGAGGCTATTTGCATTTTGCTGTCCACAAAAATGTTGGGGGGTTCAAGGGTTATTTGAAAGGTAGTTAAAGGAGGCTGAGTTTTGTTTCCAGATTCAGCTTGAGACTTGGTGACCACTTCATTTCCAATTTGCTTCATCAGTAAAAAAGGAAGCAGGGAATGCTGCCCACCTGCCTAATATTGAGAGCTTAAGTTGTGGGGGAGGGTGTGTGTGTGTGTTGAGAGGGGGAATGATTTTGGAGTCCTTACAAGAAGGCAGTAAAGAAGACGTGGAGATGCTGGTTGGTGTATGCTTTCTTGATGGCTCAGAGGCAGTCTTCTGCTTCAATGGAAGACTGTTACAGAGGAACTGCCGGTTCTTCTTTGCATACTGTTGTGATACATGATCTGGCTTGAGGATATGGAAAAGCAGAGCTCCTCTGCTTCTAAAAACATGATTTTAGAAATACCCAAGTAAAATGTATGAGCAGCTTTTGCCCTTACCTCGCAGTCTGCCTTCATTGGTTGGGTTACAGTAATAGGATGGTTGTATTAGCAAATCACACAGAGCAAGCTGGTTTTTGCTTCCTTCTTTGAGAATCTGTAACAGAGCTGTAATAGTAGCAAGAAGGTATTTAGCAACAACTTTTTGCAGCTCAAGAATGTGGAGAGTCAATCTAGGAAGCAGTTGAAGGGTTATCTTATGTGCCTGGCTGTCTGAACAATTCTCAACCTCATTGTTTTTGAATATAGGTGCTTTAATTTTTTTAAAGCAGTTTAGACTTCAAGAGGGGAACTAATTGCTAGTGGCAGCCTGATAACTTTTTAGACAACACGTAACCTTTTAGTAGATTTTAAAAGCAGAGGAATTAGGGGGACTCAGCATACGCACTCCAAAATTAAGACATACGCTTAACTATCTACACATGTCCTTTGAGTTGCCATTGTTTTGGAATTTGTATAGTGTAGTAGCCTGGTTAGATTAATAACACTTGCATATTTTTGGCTGTACTTTCTAAAATATTATTGCTTTTACAGTGGTAAGATTTTTCATAACTACTGAAGTAGTTTGTGCTTTTACAGTATTTTCACTTTCATTTCTTGAAAACAGGATCTACATCTTTGAGGGGGAAAAAGTCATGAAAAGGCAATTCTAAAAACTTGATTTGCATCCATACTTAGTATCTGCAGGAGCTCAGCATTCCACTGTCTTTGAATATCTGTACTCATGTTTCTTGAAAAGTTTTAGCATCACAAAATTTGTTTGTTTTTTATGAGTGGGTTTTATGTTTTTACTGTAGTGGTTCAAATTGATCTACAAATCTCAGCACTTTATTTCTGAAGGCCAGAAATTATAATTGCCATTCTAATATCTTGTGATTTCATTTTGTATTTGACAAAAGAGATTGTTTTGATATTTATACTAGTATAAGTAAGTTCTTAGGTATGTAAGCAATGCTGTGTTTTCACAACAGTATAGTCTGGTTTTTATGGCCTTTTTTGGGTGTCTGGTTAGAGTCTTACAAACTTCTGAAGTACCGAAATCTCCAGTCTGTTACCTTCTTGACAGGAGTGTTTTATTATTTGTCATAAATACTTTTCTGCCTTTTTTTATCGTTAGCTTCCTTCCTTGTTTTAGACTAACACAATGCTTAGTTTCTGGTTTTTTTTTTGTTTTTTTTTTTTTTTGTCAGAGCCTACTCAGGGCAGGTGCCATGTAAAGAAATGCACAGCCTTCATCATAATCACAGTGAATAAGGAAGCTATGTCAACAGTAGCCTTCCCAGGAAGAAATACATCAGACTTTTGTGCTATCTTGTAATCTTTAAGCAGTTTACCAATTAGCTAGCAAAGTTGAAAGTTTTTTCTTATCAACTTAGAGAAGATGCTCTATATCAACATTATAAGTGAGAAGAAGCAACTTATATTAAAAAGTGGCTATTTACAAACTGGTTAGATCCCATACAGATCCCAGCATTGCAGTAAGGAGTTGATGATGAAATAGTAGCTGAATAGTTTTGGGAATCTGCTGAAAAATTGGTTATGCATTTTATCTTTCAGATTGAATTGTACTGCTGCCTGTGTCATATAATTTTTGAAATTACATGTTACCTACCCAAAAGACAGGCTAGTTTTCTTAGAACTAAGATGTAAACATGCAGCACCAGGCTTTGAAAACTACATAATAGATTGCATAAAATAAGAGGTTTGCTTTTCACTGGAAGTGTTTTTTTACTGCATGCAAGTATGCAGATGCTTGTTCCACAACAAAGGTGATTGCAGACTGAGCAGCTCAGGGATGGTCCCTTTCAATGCAGAAGGGAAAATGCCACAGCTGTATACAAGCGCTGGCCAGTAGCTGACAAACCACTTTGACTGGAACACTTGGAACTTTCATAATAAAATCTTTTGATTTATTGTAGCTTAGAAATCTCTGCAGTTAGTATCTTCATTTAGAAGCAATGTTGTTTCATTTGTTAACCATCTGCTTTGGTGATGGAAAACTTGTGTGAATGGATCAGAAGAAAAAGGTAGCAAAACTTCAGAACATGGTTAGTATAGAAAGTATTCACCAACTCCTTGCAGCTGTTGAACAGGAGGAATAAGTGAGAAAATGGCTTAAAATAAAGAAAGGAAAATCCTATTTACAGTTGTATTTTTGTAGTTGTCTGACTGAATTATTATATCTCTGTAGGACTCATGTTCTTACATTTTTGTTGTATTATTCAGTGGTGTACCAAGATGCATCTAAATAGTTGCTTGAATATGTGTGAGTACATATTATGACCAAGTCCAAATTCTGGCTGAACAGCAATGTTCTTGGAATCCAAATTAATTGATAATTTAGGCTGAGTGATGGAGACTTTATGGAAGTTTCCTGAAAGATGAGCTTTTGTGCTACTTGTTATTTTGGCTGCATGTGATCTTTTAGGCAAGAAGGTGTTCCCCAGCAGTTCAGCAATCTTTTTCTTCTTTTTCTTCTTTTTATTTATTGTAGAAATTAAATATATTTAATTGTATGAGACATAATCTAAAAACAAAGATTCTGAATTTCATTTCAGTTGGAGAAATGTGAAGTTTAAGAAAATTTTAGGCTGCTTATTAGTGATAATATGAATAACCTGGTGGGTCAATAAGAGGATGTCAAAATGGTGAGAATGGGATGGGACACTCTACCCACATTTGAAATGGATATAGATAGTTAGCACTTTTTTGGTCAAAGTGAAAGAGGTACATCTTAATTTCCCAGTTTATGTGGAATATAATGTTTGTGAAATGAGCAGCAACTGTTGATGTAACAGTATAGAACATGAGTAAGAAATTAGTTGTTTGCAAGTATAAAGTATTTAAAACAAAACAATGTGACCTTGATTAATTGAAAAATATACAAATACTCTGAAAGAGTAACAA
This sequence comes from Tympanuchus pallidicinctus, assembly GCF_026119805.1. Classification (NCBI taxonomy): domain Eukaryota; kingdom Metazoa; phylum Chordata; class Aves; order Galliformes; family Phasianidae; genus Tympanuchus; species Tympanuchus pallidicinctus. The sequence goes on from NW_026294813.1 coordinate 11,480,195, forward strand.
AGAATAGCTTTATTAATTTTTTCAAATAAAAATATATGGTAATTGGTATGGAGATTTGATGATTATTTTCTTTTTAGCTGCATTAAACTGTGGCTTCCTTGTTGAAGTTTATAGGGATTATAATTAAAGTATATATCGCTTTAAAAATTGACAGTTTCTTCATACAAAAAGAAGATATCAGGAACAGCTATTACCTGAAAATTACTGCTGGAAAAAAAAAAAAAAAAACTTACAAAAAAACAGGCAACAGAATAAAGCTGTGATTAATCTTCTTCCTTTACCTCCTGAACGTGATACCAGAAGTGAGCTTTAGCAACCTCAAACTTAAAGAATTTAAAATGTGTTCAGCTCCTGTTATGCAAACCTTTTGTGATTCTCACAGGTAGACTTGCTGGAATTTTCTTTTGTGAAATAAAAAAAAAGTGGGAAAGTGGAAAAGCGTTTGTTTTCTGTTCCCATAAATGTGGCTAAATGTAATTTGTTAGGCTAGCAAGTTTCTTCAGCAAGATGGCTAAAATTTCACCATAGAAAAGTCTTTAAATTAGATGTCTTCTGCGCTTAAAAATTTGTGCTTATATCTTCTTGCGAAATCTGCAGTGCGATTATGACTTTTCCTGCCCTTTCTCTGAAAGTAACTGTTAGGGGAGAATAAAGGCTTTGAACAGTCAATCACAACTGTGAGTAAATGTCCTCTCTGCAGCTTCTAACAGTCATCATCCTGTGTGCTATTTAGAAATCTTCTAGTCATAGTCTTCTGAAGAGGTAGTAATCACATCATACAATCAGCCTAGTGTAAAGAGTTCCTGCTGCTGTTGGTGCTGTTTGTGAATTACCTACATTTTGCAGTTGTTTACCTTTATTCATGTTTGGATTTGCAGCTATTAGTTTGCTCTTTCTCTGTATTGACAAATTGCCCCTTTGTCTTTATCAGCAGACTGGGTGATCCCACCTCAGGGTACTGGAGTTAAGTTATTGCTAATTGCGTGAGACCCTGTGGAGCAGAATTTTCTGGGGACATTGGGCAGCCGCAGGCACCTTGCAGTTCATCAGTAAGGGCCATTCAGTTGGACTGCATTTATGTTTTTGGGTTCTTGAACAAATTAAAATGTTTGCAGACAGGATTAAAGTGCTACTTGGGAAAATATTCTTAGATATGATCAAGTTCCTCCCTTTCAGAAATTTTCTGGTAATGTCAGTGATAGTATTATTAACCTGCTTGTTAGCTCAGTAGTATTCAAGGAGATGCATCATCAAAATTACTTTGAGTAGTTTTGAAAGAAGATTTGCGTGATACACAAACCAAACAGTAGTGCATGATGTGAAGCAGTCAGTGCACATCTTTTTAAAGCTACTAGAAATTATGTCTGGCCTGAATTCTCCTTTTAGAATTCAGGAAATAAGAATATTAGTTGGAGGGATTAAACATAAATTTCTAAACCATTACAGTAAGCTTTTATCCCCCATTCAAATTATTACATGATCTAGAAAATATTGATGTCAAGCCATTGAGTGCGGTTGATGCACCAGAGGGGTGGGTTGCCATCCAGAGGGACCAGGGACCAAGAGAGCCTTGAGCACTGGGGCCAGGTACACATCATGTGGTTCAACAAATCCAAATGCAAGGTCTTGCACGTAGGTTGAGGCAACCCCCATTACCAATGCAAGCTGGGAAATGAAAGGACTGAGTTCAGCCCTGCCAAAAAATAAACCAACCAGGAAGTTCTGAGAATGGCAAGATGGACATGAGCCAGCAATGTGCCCTCACAGCCCAGAAAGCCAACCATATCCTGGGCCGCATCAAAAGATGCGTGGCCAGTAGGGTGAGGGAGTTGATCCTGCCCTTCTTCTCTGTGCTGGTGAGGCCTCACCTGGGGTACTTGTCCGATATGGAGTCCTCAGTACAGGAGAGACATAGACCAATCATGTCCAGAAGAGGAGCACAAATGTGATCCAAGGACTGGAACACCTCTCCTATGAGGACAGACTGAGGGAGCTGAGGCTTTTCAGCCTGGACAGGAGAAGGCTGTGAGGTGACCTGAGAGCGGCCTTTCAGTATCTAAAGGGGAGGAAAGAAGGGGGCAGACTTTTTAGCAGGGTGGTGACAGAATAAGGGGAAATGGTTTCAAGCTTAAAGGGAATAGGTTTAGGTTGGATATAGGGAAAATCTCCTCTACAGTGAGGGTGGTAAGGCAGTGGAACAGGTTGCCCAGAGATGGGATTGTTGCCCCATCCCTGGAGATTTTGGCCCTGGGCAACCTGATCTAGCTGCGGATGTCCCTGTTCTTTGCAAGGGAGTTAGACTAGATGACTTTTAAAGGTCCTTTCCAACTTTAAGGATTCTTTGAATCTGTGACTAACTTGATTTACATATAACATAACCAAGGTTACAGATCTGGCAAAGGGTTGTCCTCCAACTGTTTACCTTTTAACCAACTTTTCAACAAAATAGCTGTGGTACTGGGTTGTTCCTGCCTTGCAGCCTGCTTTTGGCAGCAGATAATTGGTACAATAAAGAGAATAGGAGAGCGGGAGCATAGTCTCACTGCCACGGAGCTTTTCCCGGCCTCTAGCAGTTCATGATTGAGTTTGTTTTTCCTTCTTTGTTTTTAATTAATATCTGAATTTCTGTGTGGTAGAGCAAGTTCTTTTAGACTGTAACTGTATGTACTGGAAGAATGTATATCAGTATTTTAATAGGAAGTACTAACATCAGGACTTCTGTTTGGAGTCTAATTTCAGCTTGATTTTAATAATTAGCATGTTCATCTGTTACTGTAGAAAGATGGAAATATGTTTTGCGTGGGGGAGAAAAGTATGTGAAATATAGAAGATTGTAGATTGGTAAGGCTCTTGGCACATCTGTCTGATGTTTGAGAGCTCCAGCAATTCTTAATGCTCTGAACAGACAAATTACTGAATGAATTTTGAAACCTATCTTGGTACCTTATGTAATTGTAACTTGAAACTTATTTTCAAAATTAATATTTGAGGAAACTTAGGCAGGATAATCACGTGTATATTACTCTAAAGAATCACTTGTTTATCAAAAACAAGTGTTGGTTTTATCATTTGGAATGAGTTTTCTTTGGTTATGTCTTGCAGTGTTCAAAGTTTAAAGGTATTTTATGTCGTCTCTAGTAGTCCAAAATCACTTAAGTGATGCAAAGCCTTCAGCTTTGTTCAGTGCTTTTGTTGGAGCTTTAGATGCTATGAATGTTGTGAACATTTTAAATATAAACCTGTTGTTCTTGAGTTCTAGTAGTAAAAATAAAACAATGCTGTCTACAAATGTAGTACACAAGATGACTTTCTGTGAATAATTAACATAGTCCAAGGGTGAGAATGTATGCTTAGGTTGAGTTTTCTACAAGCATGATCTGAATGGATTGGTTTGATATATAGTATTCTAAGAGGTAACTTGGAAAATTGTGCATTTCTTGAACTGATCTCCACACTTCAAGGTTAATGCAATGTAAGAATGTTATTAAATGTCACCTTGGGAATCTTTTTTAAAAAAAAAAGTTTAGTTTGCATTAGTTTATATATTGCATCTGCAGAAGTCTGTACAGTCACAATAGGCTCTTAAACTTTACTTGCTTGTTTACTTACAGAAGTATATGCAATAAAGTACATATGAGAGATTAAATTCATGAATGTAATCCTGACACAAGTCTTTTTCGTTCTGAGATCCTCGCTTTTCCTGGATTCTAGTTTTTATATGTTGTTTCTTGTATTGCTTTCTAGACATTTTTGTAAATATGAAACTTAATTTCTGTCTAATTGCAGTAGAGGAGCAATTCTTTTGCTTTCTCAGCTAACTAATATCTCTCCAGATGTACTTTCTCTATTGCTGTGCTGCTTTCATGTATTCTTAGCCTTCTCGAGCAGCATGAGTGAAAATAAGCTTAGTACTTCTATTTTCTCTTCTCATGATCTGGACTTTTTTTGTTGCATTCAAGCTAGAGTGCTTTATGTATTGTTCACCTATGGAAAATACAGGAAACCACCTAAATTTGTGCTTGCATCCTGCTAGAATCACTGCTTTTGGTGAACTCTACGGGAATGTTCTCAGTTGTTAAACCTAGGGCTTGTAATACATCGTTTAATTTTTTTTATTATTATTATTTTTAAAATTTTTGGTGGTAACTTAGCAACACTTGCATGTCACTTTATACCAGAGCAAAGCATATGGCACCTTAGAAATTCAAGTAATAGTTTATCTGCAGTCATAGAGTGAGTCTGTACTGCTTTGTTTTCAACACAGTAGTATTTGTGTAATGTTCAGATGCAGAGACGATTCTCTGTAATTGTTTTTTCCTTTAGATTGAAGGCATATTTCAGTACTACTGTGTTTTGTTTTTTGGAAGTCATAGGCTGAAAGTGTACCATTCATACACTAGCTTGTTTTTTTTTTTATTCTGGCAAAGTTTGGTTCTCAGTGTGTCCATATCAATAATTCAGAAGTTATCTCTTTCCTTTCTTATGTAGTTGTCATTTCTTCCACTGGTCTCTGAACTTCTTGGTTTTTCTTCTGTATAGTTTCCACATGTTGAATTGGATGTAAGTTAATAATATTTCATATTATTAGAATGGTTTACAATGGATGGATATAATTTCTCTTTGGCATTTCATTGCTTTTTTTTGATTTATGGTCAAAAACCATTTTAGTGGGTTGATTGCCTGTCATCTAGACTTGCATCACACCTCTGAGTAACAGATTCCTCATAATTCATTGCTTTAATAACTGATAACTCATGGCTATTTCAGTGGAAACAAAGAACAGTGTATTAATGTTCATAGATATTTCCTTCATTTTGTTCTTCAACAAGCCACCAAAAGCAACCTTGTAGCATTTGATTATGTAGCAGTTAGTCTTAAAAAGAAAACAAAAAAAACCAACCTGTACTAAATATAGAGGTTCAAGTTAAGTAAGGTCACAGAATCATTTAAGGTTGGAAAAGATCACAAAGATCTCATTCCCATAGTATGAGGAAGATATCTCCTGTGACATTATTCTTACACAATTACTAAATGCTTTGCTTCAGTTAAGTACAGTTTCCTTCTTTAAGAAAAGTATTTAGCCAAATTTAGTCTCTTATCTCATTTCTTGTCACTTTGATCCTAGTATGTGTGATAGCAGCCATAGTGCTGTCTTTCACTTGAGTTTACTTGGTGTTACTTGTTGCGTTTTCTGTGCTCAGCCACTGACCTGGCATCTCAGAGGTAATGTGTATGTAAGTATACACTCCTCAGTTTAACTCATGCCTAACTTCAGAGTTACTGAATTATTTGTATGTTAAAGCCTGCCATTCTTGTTTGCTTGTTATTGGCATATGCATAACAGAATAATTAATTGACTTGCTGCTAGTGCATGTGGTCAGCAATGTATGCCAGGCTCGGGAGGAGGGGAGTCATCACACCTGGTAACATAGCTGTTACTGGTCCTGTTTCATTTCTGCATTGGATGGAGCGTTGTTTTGTGTAACTGGAGCTCTGTGGTGATGTTATTTTCTCACAGGAGAATGAGATCTGTCAGAATGCATTGTGATTTCTCACTGAGGAAAAAACTGTTACAGTCCTGAAGGGATGAAAAAATGAGTCAAATGCTAAAAGGCCACAGGAGTTTAAGAACAAACATTATGAAACAACATTGAAGACTTGATGTATATGCATCTGTGAATTACTTTAAGGTGTAGAGTGACTGAAGTGTTGAGGCTAGGGTTTTTGAAATATCAAGTACTGCTGTGGGCTAAAGATGATATGTACTGGACTTTATGCTGCACTGTTATTCAGTACAGACAGCTATGGATTAAGAACTATATGCTTGGTGTAATGAGAATACCCACAACATAGATATCTGCTACTTCCATAAAGGAAAAACAGATACATAGAAAATCAGACAGTAATGATCATAAGGCTAAGCTGTTGCAAAACACAGATGTCCTGGCTTGGAAGTTTTGTATATATCAAGCTTTTAGATTTGAGACAGTGGCTTTCCATATGTTGATCAGGACAACTTGCCGAGTGTAGATGTGCAGGTAAAAATAAAGTGCCTGACTTTTATCTAATGAGTCACTTCAGCTGAAAGGGGCATGTCTTTGTTCCACCACTGTCTACGAATGTTTCGGTGTCTGAGACTTGTGTAGCTTGTTCCATGACTTCAGGACTGGGTCCAGTAACCCAGCAGAAAACCAATGCAACCAAAAGAATGAGAAGTAGACTGCAGTTAGTTAAGCAGAAATGTTTTTAGGTGGAGCTGGCAGATGCCAGAGTAGTGTAAAGGATAAGGTGTATCCTACAGAGGGGACAGGGCAGGGGGAAAGAAGGTAAGGGAAGGAGTTGTGTATTCTTTGTCTGAAGGGAGCTCTGATCAGCTCAGTCATTTTGCACAACTCCACCCTCAGAATCACCATGGGAAAGAATGTGAAAATATTTTGTTGTTGTTGTTGTTGTGGGCTGACTCACAATGAGTCAGCATCTCAGTGATAAATGAGGTAAAGTGGGGAAATAATAGACTGCTGTGGGGGTCTAAAAAGTTTGTAGCTTCTCTTCATCTTTTTCAGATAGAAAAGCAAGAGATACTGAGGAAAAAGGGTGCATTAATAACCAAAGCTAAGAAATGTCTGCTGCAGTGGTCTGACATGAGATATTAAACAAACAAACAAAAAAATCCTGTCCTTGCTGACACCAACATGTACTGTTAAGCTTGATAATGAAGTATAAAGGCCAGGATATTTATTCTCTGGGAGGTCATTCTCAGACTGCATGCCATAGGGCTTTTTTGTATGTCAGGGCTAAACTGTTCTTTAGGGTTGTTGAATGGTGCTTTTTGGTAATAAGGTGTGCAGTATTGGGTCTGATCTTCGATAAATAGAAAGTACTGTTGCTTGTTGGAGAGAATCCAAAGTGCATTTTATCTATTTTCAAGTCCCTTTAGAGGAAGGGACAAAACAAAAAAGCTGCATCTCCACTGGTAAAATCACATTACTTTGTTTAAATTACTTTATGTCAACAATGGGTCTGCCTACCTTCCTACTGTTGTTATTTTTAATTAAAAAATTTGTTGGAATATCTGAATATACTTTCTACTCCTGGAAATGTATCATCTATTTCAAAGAACATGAAAAAATGGATAAATATCTCTTGAGTTTAAAACATCACAATTCTTAGAAAACAGAATGGAAACAACTCTTCCCAAGACTAAAGCAAGACTTCAATGGACAAGTTTGATCCAAAATAACTCTTTAGTTCATTCTGATGAGAGTGTGCTTTTAAGGAGTATTTATTTCTTTACTGTCTTGGTTTTTGCGGTGTTCTTTTTCCTCCACTGCTTTGGCTCTTGATTTCGTCGAACTGTGAGCAAGATAACTTGCTGTATTAGTATGATCAACTTGATAGCAGGAATGCCTGTTGAATTCTCACAGTGTTGCAGATCTGTTGCTAAGGTCCCTATCTTGCTTCAAAGTATTTGTATGCTAGTGCTGTGTTTCTGGGAAACACTTGGCTGCTCTGCTAAGCGCTGCAGAGATGGTTTCCATCAAACCTTCCTGTCTGTAGGAGTTACACCGTTTCAGAAAGAGAAGGATATTAGAAAAGATACTCTAACTGCTCTTTTTCATGTGCGTAGAATAAAATGATTTTGCACGTTTAAACTGGGCAGCTATTTCATAGAGGTATGTCACTGCTACGGAATTGTTATAATTGGACATCATGATGTAATCATGTCCTAGCTTCTTCATTTCCACATTGTCTACTCTGTTGTAGGGCACATGTTACTTGGTTCCAAGTTATGCCCACAACATCAGGCAACCAAACAGAAATGTTTATTCCTAGTGATAATGCAGAAATTTACTAGGTGATCTCATATCTTTTCTGACCATATGGTAAGCTTAATTTTTGGAGGTTTACTTTCCATGTGTAACCGTCTGCATTTTCAAAATCTGAAATTACGTACATGTTTCTACTAATTTAGGAAAGCTATTGTTTCTGTTTGTTCTTCATAGAATGTTCTGGAGAGCTCAGAGACTGCTCTTACTGATCTTTCTTGTGGCATAAATGGGGTTATGTTACAGGTCCAAACCCATAACAGGCCAAGAAGTAGAAATCAGCTAAACTATTTTCAGAGAAATCAACTTATGAGGAAGTTGTTTTCCTCTTCTGTTCCCTTGAAATTAGGGGTTATGGTATGAACTATTTGTACTGCTATAACTGTTCCAACCTGCTTATCTTTGACGTTTCTCTGTAAGACTTGATTTGTTGCAAACAGCTGAAACTCAGTGAAGTCCTGGAAAAGTAAGCTGTACAAAAGAATCCTGTACTTGGAACAGACAGAAAGTTTTGTTCTCTTAATTCCTGTGATTTTATTGAAGATTTTGCTGTCCCTGTTACAGAGAAGGAAAGGAGGGTCTGAACAGATACAAAGAAATGTTCCAATTGAAATGTAAAGCTTATTGCTTAATTTCACTGTGCATCATATTTGGAAAGAGAGGGTGGCTGTTCCTGATAGCTAACTATGTATTGCTGGTTTGTGGAAGAGGGTATTTTGTGTAAAACTGGTGATGCTTGACAGGCTTCTTAAGTGGGGATCAACCTCATCTAAAAATCCAGCTGATCCTTTATCTAAAAAATAAAAATAATTTAAAAAATCCTAATTATGGGGTGTGATAGTAGCTTAAGTCCCTGTTATCGGTGTAGTTGAACCAATTGATTCATCTTACTCTAGAGAGAACGCCTTGCAGCTATTTAATATTTTTAGGATGCAGAGGTTGATAGATGAGATCTCTGTGGACTACATTAGGAGCTGAGACATCTAGAACAGGGTTACATACCAGAATCAAGGAGCTTCCATGTAGTCATCTGTCTTTTAAGTAAATTCTGCCTAGAATTCCTGAAACCTCTTTGCTCTCTATTATGTTCCAAATACATCCTTCAGATTACTGGTTATGTCTGCTTCTTTAAACTTACTGATCATAAGCTAGAGAAGCTGGTAACAAATTCAGCTTGCAGTATAGAAAGGTAGTGAGAAGGTGCTTTCTTCCGTATCTGCTTTTGGTTTCCTTACAGAAAAATATACAAATACGCTTGCAGAATGAATGGGGAAGTATGAGAGTTTTATTAACACAACACAACTTTAGTTGTAGCTGCCTATGCTATGGTAGGAAGCAAGTTTCTTTCACTGGAAATTTGCACTGGGCACAAAAAGCACAGCTTTCCAGATGTTCAGTGTTTGGAACTCTCAAAGCTTTTTCTTAAGAATGTTTTTTGTTTTTTTTTTCTTTTTTTTTGGTAACAGTAGATTTCAGTTGTTCATGTCTCCATCCTTTGTATTTTATTTCAAAATGTGGTGCTGTTGACAGCATTGTAGTGCTTGGTATTACAAAATACAGTGTCTAATCAAAGATCCACAACAATCTTGCAATCAAGAAAATTGTTAAAAACTGTTCTAACTGGGTTCTGCTGAGTACAGAGCTTGCTGAGTTTGATATAGTAGATGTGTGCATCTCTGTGACCAGGTCTGTTCTGTGCTTTTTGTCCTACTCTGTGTGTACCCCCGGTCTTATTCCCTAAAACAGGAAAATATGTCTTCTCCCATGTTTGGTCGTGCTTTTTCTGTTTCTCAGCAAAATATAGGGCCAACAGCTGGTGTCTGAATCTTGTTAATATGGAGAGCAGAAAAGTTTTTTCTTCCAAAAATCCCACTGACTCTATTTGGAGAGGGGGAGGAAATAAAGTCATGTGGTGAGGTAATAAAATGTCTTTTTACGTCAGTGGAAAGCCTGTGAGTTTACTAATTGTCTTTAAAATACAGAGGGAATAACAATTAGTTAAGAGATACTAGACTGGAGTTTGAGTCATCAAACAAATATTTTTGTAAACCTAAGATATTGATTAAAATCTGCTTTGAAGAGGAGCGAGACTCCTATTTTAGGCTTCATCACTTATTTTAAGGAACTTGGGTGTACCTGGCTTTGATCCTAGACATAAATCCAACTGATGCAGATCATTTTCCTTCAAGCAGCATGTTTAGTTAGGAGGAGGAAAATACCATGCTTTGGAAACTGCATGTTGGATGCATGTTTAGATTTGATTTTTTTTGAATTGTCTTCTAATAACCCATCTTTTTTCCAGAACCCTGTGATAATATGAGAGAGATTCTTCAAAATGTGGCCAAGTTACAAGGCGTATCAAATATGAGGAAACTAGGTCACTTGAACAACTTTACTAAGGTACGTGCTCATATGTGATCAGATGGACAAAATGCTTTGCATGTACTCTTTCAGATGCCTGTAAGATTCATCAAACAGTATAATAAAATAACATGTGAAAATTTACAAGATTTGGGAGAGGGAAGGAATAAATGAGCAAGCAAACAGGTGAATACAGAGTCATGCTGAAATTTGTGTCTGCTGACTGACTTTGTAGTACTGTAGTGCTTAGCAGTACTGTAGTGCTTAGCAATTGTCTCCTAATTCAGGGATTAAGTTGCTCAGATTGAGCTGAAGAATTGCTTCATGCTTCACAGGACTGAATAAAATATCCGAAATGTGTGACTCTCTGGATGTTAACTGACAAAGCATGGTGAGGGGGAGGGCTGTATTAGGGAGCATGATAGGCAGCGGCTTGAGCAGTGTTAACACTTTTATTCAGTATGAAAGCTGTCAACTTCCATTGTTGATAATGAAAAAGACTTAAAGGATCAATTTCACTAAGTGATCTATATTGCTGATTTGAGGTTGTTGTTTTTGTTTTTGTTTTCCAAATTGAAAGTTCCTGATCATGGGACTGTAAATGATCTTTGCTTGAAACTTTGATAGGTATACTGGGAGATGCCAGGATTCAAAGTTTTAATAACTTCTGAATGAGAGATGATAGAGTCAGGAAAGAGACTGTAAAAGACTCTCAGAATGACAGCAAGTATGATTTTTTTTTTTTTTTTTTTTAAATCAAAGAACAACTTGTGTAAGAGAGCAGAGAAGACTGGGAAATGAGCAGTGAGTTGGGAAAAAGATGTCTGCTGTAGGATAGTGAATGGTTATGGCTGAATCAGCATTCCAGATATCAAGGAAAGAGAGAGATGTATTGCAGTAAGTAGGATAGGCAGCAATGGTGCTGCAGTGTTTGTGTTACCTGAGCAAATATACTGACACACAGGAGTTGGTACACCTTTCTAGTAGTGTCACATTTAGGACTACATTCCTGGAGATGAAACCTATGTCTCAGCCACACAGGATGGATTCTGCAATTGGCTGTAACCAGGAAAGGAGGTAACAGTAGAGAATTTGTGGGAAAGCGAGGTTTAAAAGATCATTGTTACATGTGACAACATTACAACAGCCAGAAGGCTACTTAACGGTTTTGAGGCACTCAAGAATGAAAGATCAGGGATAAATGTGGAGCCAATTGATATGAGAAGGACAAATATTCATCATAATCTTTCAGGTAGGCATGTTTTTTGGCTGTTCAAAGCACTCCTTATAAATTCTACAACACTCCAGTGATAGCATATGAGATACATTTGGCAGGAGCATGAGTGCTGTGAACAAACTTAAGATAGCAAGTAAACTTGTCTTTTAGTGTTTTAATAATAAAGCTTTAAGTACTTCATCTTGAGCTGCTTCAGAGTACGTGAAAATGCATAGCATTTGCTGAGAAACTGCTTATTTACAGTAAAATCTTTTTGTCATTTTTTTTTTTAATTGCATCTGCAGCCACTAACTGACAAATGCCGCTACAGTTACTGAGATCACAGAATCACCAACCTAGATTCCAAAGAGATTACAAACTAGTTCAAGAAAGCCACTATTAAACTGCAGTAAAAGGCTCATGTGTTTTTGTGCTGATCTGGAAATGTATGAATTCAGTTGCCTCTAAATTCTCTAGCTACCTTAAAACTAAAGAACTGGATTTAGGTTCCCGGGTGCATAATTTTTAGTAAGAAGTCAGCATTCGAAACTATGGGCCTAAAACAGTATCATTTTATTACTGAAAGTCAACAGATGCTAATTAGTTATAAATAACATAATTAAAGGAGAAACCAAAAATTATGTTAGGAAGTTAATTTTGAATGATTTCACAATGAAATATTTTGAAAAGCTGCTATTCTTAATACTGACTCAGTGTTAAAATTGGAAAATGCATTCAGGAACATCGAAAAGAATTTTGTCAACTGAACAGTGGCAAGGAATGAAGAGTTTCTGAAAAGTAATTTGCATCTTGGACTTCTGAAGACAGACTGTAGTTCATAGTTGGGTTTGGATCCTAAATCAGAATGACCTTGTGCAAGGCAGACATCCTAATCTTTGGTGTTCAGCATTTGTTTAGCGCTTTCAAAGCAGGTATTCCAGAGAGACCAATATAAGCATATAGTTTGTATGTTTAATTTTGAAAACCCGTCCAATTTTTGTTTGAATTGCAAATCAAGTAATGACATAAAAGTTGCAAAATGCATTGTGGTTGGAACTGTCACAGCATTACGTAATGGCCCAGGTTGGAAAGGACCTCAAGGATCATGAATCTCCAACCCCCCTGGCACAGGTAGGGCCATCAACCTCCCGATTTAATACCAGAGCAGGTTGCCCAGGGCCCCATCCATCCTAGCCTTCGTGGGGATCTAGGGATGGGGCATTCACAACCAATTTCTTTTCTGTTGGGTGATCCACCCATCAAATCCACATCCCTCCAATTTGGAGATAAGGATGTGGTGGGGGACCATGTCAAAGGCCTTGCTCAAGTCCAGGTAAATGACATCAGTTGCCTTCCCCTTGTCCACCAATGCCATCACTCCATCATAGAAGGCCACCAGACTGGTTAGGCATGACCTTCCCCTGGTGACTCCATGCTGGCTGTCTCTGATCACACGCTCATTCCTCATGTGATTAAGCGTGTTGTCCAGGAGGATCTGCTCCCAGAACCCTGGGATGCACGCCGTCCAGCCCCATAGTCTTGTACACGTTCAGTACCATGAGGCAGTCTCAGACTTGCTCTGCCCTTACAGTAGGAGAGGGAGATTTACCACCCCAGTCCCCACCTAGAGGTTTAGGGATGCAGAACTTGAGGATGTGAGAAGGATGTGAGAATCCTGGCCACCAGTGAAGAGCGAGGCAAAGAACTCATTCAGTACGTCAGCCTTCTCTTCATCTGTTGAAGCCAGATCTCCTTTTATATTTACCAGAGGAGGTACACTCGCTTTGACCTGTCTCTTCTGGACACTGTTCCTGTAGAATGTCTTCCTACTGTTTTTCACCCACCATGTTTCTGTGATAGCAACAAGGTCATAAATTTCCAAGTGCATCATGTTTTCCAGCTTGTCCTTCTTATTTCCCAGACTGTGTGCATTGGTATAAAGGCACTTCTGCTGGGTTTTCCTTCTCACAGCCTTTACAGAGGATCTAGCTTCCCCTAGAACAGTGGCATCCCCCTGCCCTAGTCCATCCCTTTGTATTCCACACTTTTTGCTCATCAAGCTTGGTATGACCCCTTGAACGATGCACTCAACCCCAGCAGCCTTCATTTTGTCCCCTTCCACCTTCATACCTAGTTTAAAGACCTTTCAATGAGTGCTGCCAGTTCCTTGGCTAAGATCCTATTACTCCTTGGAGACAGGCGGATTCTATCTGCATTTGCCATGCCTGGTGCTGAGTAAATTGCCCTGTGGTCAAAAAAACCACAAAATTCCTGTGTTTGCACCAACTTCTAAGCCATTTATTTATGAGGTGGGTTTTTTGGATCCTCTCAGTATCCTTCCCTGCCGCTGGAGGTATAGAAGAAAACACACCTGCATGCCTGCCCCATCAACTACTTCCTCCCCTCCCCCACCCCCCAATCCCCTGCAGTCTTTCTTGATAGTCCTTAGGGTTTTTTCAGCGACTTCATCACTGCAGCCTGAATATCAGTAAGGTGTAATAATCAGAAGGGTGAATCAGTCCAGGAAGTTTCCTAGTAATGTTCCTGATCCCTGCCCCAGGGAGGCAGCACACTTCCCTATGGGTAGGGTCAGACTGACATATAGGGCCTTCTGTTCCTCTCAGCAGGGAGTCACATACAACAGCGACCCTTCTGTCTTGGGTGGAGGCTGTCTTGAGTTGTGGGGTTGACTGCTTCAGCCTAGGCAACCTCACACGTGGACCTCCCTCCACACCCCATTCACCTCTCCCTTGAGTTTCAGGGCCTCAAACCTATTGCGCAGGGGCAGCTGGGGAGCTGAGGATGGTTGAGATGGGGAATGCCCACTTTGCTGAGCTGGTATCCGTTTCCACTTTTCCTCTCTCAAATTGCCTTGCTCTGCTTGGCATTGGCAGGGTCCACCACTGTCTGTTGAATATCACCCTGGTGCCTTTCTAGGAGAGTTACACTGCTTTTGCCACTGCCCAATCCCCCTCCCCCCCACCAGTTCTTCACTGTTGTTGTTAGGGGGAGGAGAGGACAGGAGGCTCGCTGCAGCACTGTCTGCCCTCTGGCTCCCCTCTACCACCTGTTTGCAGGGTGGCAGGGGGTGACGTGCTCCACGTGGAGTCTCAGCTGTGTGCCAGGTTGTTTGGGGTGATAGGGACTGGCACCACCAATGGATCTCCCTCTCACATTCCTTTGTGGTCCTCAGCCACTCCACCTCCTCCTCCAGGATGACCACAAGGCTGAGTAAGTCATTTCGCTGGTCACGTCTTATACAAGTGCTGCCTTCATTGCCTGGCACTGCAGAGGCCGTCTCTGGCAGTCATCACAGCCAGTGACCTGCACACTAGTGTCTTGTGTTTGGGCCTCAGTCTGGGTCTCCACGTTCTTCTTGGCTGCAGTCTTCCTTTTACGTGAACATGGGACCTCTGTCTGGGTCTCCACAACTTTTGTGGTGGTAGCCTTCTGCCGAGGTGCTGGCATGGCAAACCAGCAGGCTCACTAACACCACTAGACGGCCTTAATGGGGTGACTGATCAGCCCCGCCCCGCTGCCGATAGTGCTGTTGCCGTGTCGTTAGCAGGAGCCCCCGCACTTATCACTCGCTTCACAGTGATAACAGCAATCGCTGGTAGTCCTGTGGATGGGTGGCTTACGGGTTTCTCCTCGTTAAAACAGCCCACGTGATTCTCACACCCTGACGACTCCTCTCCATCCCGGAGGCTTTTTGCAGGCAGGGGACGTGAATGCAGAGCCGTTGCCCCGGCAACGCCCATGCCACGTCAGCCGCTCTCGCGAGAGCTGCCCGGCTGCTCTGTTGTCTTGGGGATCCCTGGATGAGGGAACCGACCGAAACCCCCTGTACCGCCCAGTCAGTCGCTGTGGTTCTGGCTGGGACGGCTCCGAAGCTGCTAACCTCGGCGTTCAAATTGCCTATTGTTGAAAAACCGTCCTTGTTTTTTCATTCTAGTGGTTTAAAGTCTGGGTACAGGGGGAGTTTTTTATTTCACTTATGCACTCTCATCTGCTGCTATGAATTGACATAGTCTCAGTTCCTTGTTTGCAAAATAGAAGTATGTGGAAGGCAGTAGAATGCTTGATATGTTTGTTTGATAAGTTAACAGCTGAAGATGTCTGTATTCTGTTTTGAAATCTTATTGGTATTGATGAACTTCATTTGTACTCTAGCGTTTAATCCATGTGGAAGTCTGTAAGAACAAAGTAATAGAAAGGCTGAGGTTGACATGACCTCCAGGTCCATCTGTTCCCACCACTTGTTAGGTAGGGATGCACAGAGCAGGATAGTCAAGATCGTGTCTAGGTGGCCTCTGAAGATCTCCAAGGAGAGTCCACAGCTCCTCTGATCAGCCTGTGCCAGTGCTCCGGCACCCTGTATTTTTATACTGTGGGTAGGGAAAGTAACTGACATTTTTAATAGTGTATTTCCGATAAAATAATATGAAAAAGAAACCAAACTATAAAATCCAACCTCTCCTACACTATGAATGTTATTACACTAAAAAAAGCAACAGAATGGCTGGAAAATGTTAGCATGAAACAATTGCTTCCTGCTGACCCAAATTTTTCCTTCAAAGACTGGGTAGCTGTTACATTTCAAAGGAATACTGCTCTAGTCTTCTGGTCAGAGGGAGCAGAACACTTCTATTCTGGTGAAAACTAGTAACGAGTTAACATGACTTTCCTGGCAGACCTTGTGGTTGACTTTAAACTTCGCATTAATTCAGAGGTATCTGAGATACATTTAGATTTTTTCCCTTGAAAGAGACTAGATTTTCAACGATTTTTTTTCTCCTATTTGTATGTTATCAAGAGTACAAATGCACAAAATTATTTTTGAAGTTGTTTACTTTTATTTAAAGAGTTACTGAACTGGACTCCCAAGATTTTATGCAGAAGTTAGATAACTATTAAAAAAAAAAAAATAATTGAGCAGTAAGTAGGATTTCTTTCTTTATTTCCAAGACTGATGGTTTAAGGCAGATACTTAGTGTGAAATTACTGTGTCAGAGTTGGAATTATATTTCCATTTTTCTTTCCAATCAAGAGAAGTTTTAACTAGTGCAGCATGTGTAGTTACTGTGCAAAGTATGCTGGTACTTTATAGAAAGTTGTATTTTATCCATCAAATATTAATTAGTACTACTAAATAGTAAAAACCTTAGTGTTTAATTCCTTGGCTTTTTGATTGCAGAACATGAAGTACTCTCGTCTTACAAGCACGTAATATTTACATTTTCTACTTAAAAACATAACATCCATGGTTCTGATTGATATTCAGAGTACTGGAAAGAATATTTTGTTCTCAGTTTTTTTCTTCTTGTCTGCTACTCATCCGCTAGTACCTGAAGCAGTGCCTTTGAAAGTAAAATGATTTAGGGAGAACCGCCTGGCCTGTATTGGGCAAAAACAATCATGTAGCTTTCAAAATGCCTTTATCACTATTTAAGTAATAGGAATTTTGACCTGGAAAACTGAGGATTTGACCTTTTAATAAATGGACGGTTGCACCTGCAGTTATAATAGTGGTTTAGAACGTTATGTACCGCTGGCTTCAGTGAGCTGTCTTTGCTTAAGCAACTTTGATTTATAAAGCCATCCAGAGAAGGCAACCGCCTTGTAGTTTCCCATCTTTTACTGATTAATAACAAAACATGATGGTGCTTTCTGGAGGTTTTTTCCCCACCCCAGTGAGAAGTAGTAAATGATGAATTACTGAAAACCACAGGGAACAGTAGAGTTGTATTTACCTACTTGAAAAGGTCTTTTGTATTTGAAGTACTCACTTAGAATCCTGCAGTATATAAGGTATGTTTCCCTGTTAGCGTCTGAGAAACTTATACTTCTTAAAGCTGACACCGTTTAAATATTAACAGGAAAAAATATTAAAATAAATATTACTAAAATATTAACAGGAAAAAAAAAAGAAACAGATTTTGTGGCACTTCTTTTTGTTCACCAACAGTTTCATTTTTCAGGACAAAATGTAGCATAATTCTTTTTATCTGGACCCTAGCAGCTGAATTGCATAAATCATACAAAAAATTATCAGTCAGCTTAAAAACTTTTTGGTTTATTGTCTCATGAGACTCTACTGCTCTGTCTTTCTGCTAGCTTTTGAGCATGCTGTTGGATTTTGATTGAAAGTGGGCTGAGTTTGGGAGCTGTCCCAAAGTCTGTGTCTGCCTGATTCATGGACCGTTGCATTGTCTTGTTTTCTGCTTCCACTGTCATTTTAGGGTCTGTCTTGTACCAAAGATCATAAAGTCTGAATGCAGTAATTACTGACTGTAACGTTCATCCAAATAACTATACCATTATGAACAAAACTTGGTACCTCTTGATAAAGTATGTAGCTGATAGGGATATTCAGCTATGGAACAAACTTGAAGAAGAAAGAAATGGGTCTAAATCAAGAGTCTGTAGTTTCCATACAGTTTTCTAGTAAGACTGAATTCTGCTAAGCGACCTCTTCGTTTATATTACTGCTGTGATTCAATCTGTATTTCAAAAATTAGTGTAATAATAGCATTTTGGACATACGGAATAATATCAAATTTTTCTTGTTAATTGCTATAACTGTTCTGTCAATTTTAAACATGGAATAGTCTGTGCACTTAGTTTGTGTATGCTGTTGACCTCCTGTGGTTTTGTTTTCAGCTACTGTATCCAAGACATGTTGATGTGTTGCTCATATTGCTATGACTCATCCAAGTAGCATGAAAAACTCATAGCTGACAGTAAACATACAAAAAAAAAAAAAAATACCCCTCACTGTAAGTTAGTCACTGTTTGTCCTAGAGTATTGTTTCATGCTAGTATTAAATCATCTGTTCAGAGATGTTTTCTGCTATTCCCATTAACTTACCATTATATCAAAAACTTTAAATTTTAGCTGTAGGCAGTTCTAACATGCAAAATACAGATTGTGTGTATGTGTATATTTATATATATGTAAATTTAAAAAACATTTAAATGGTAGGGTAATTTTTGCCATTTTAGTGAACTATAACATTGTCAAAGTAAAAGAAGATGTTTAGTGTTCTGATAATGCCTGTGCCTACACGCTTACACTAACTGTTAAGCATTACAGTAAGGAATATATCATAGAATCATGGAATGGTTTGGATTGGAAGGGACCTTTAAGGTTATCTAGTTCCAACTGCTGCTATAGGCAGGGACACTCCCTCTAGACCAGGTTGCTCAGGGCCCTATCCAGCCTTGAATGCTTCCAGGGAGGGGGCATCCACAGCCTCACTGGGCAACCTGTTCCACTGCTTCACCATCTTCATAGTAAAGAATGTCCTCCTAATATCTAGTCTAGATCTACCCTCTTCCAGTTTAAAGCCATTTCCTCTTATCCTGTTGCTACATGCCCTTATAAAAAGTCCCTCCCCAGCTTTCCTGTAGGCCCACTTCAGGTACTGGAAAGCTGCTGTAACGACCCCCCAGAGCCTTCTCCAGGCTGAATAGCCCCAGCTCTCTCAGCCTGTCTTTGTATGGGAGGTGCTCCTCCCTCAAGCCCTCTGATCATCTTTGTGGCCCTCCACTGGACCTGCTCCTACAGCTCAATGCCCTTTTTGTGTTGGGGGCTCCAGAACTGAACACAGTACTCCAGGTAGCATCTTACAAGAACAGAGTAGAGGGGCAGAATTAACCTCCCTTGTCCTGTTGGTTGTGCTTCTCTTGATCAACCCAGGGTACTGTTGGCCTTCTGGCCTGCATTGCAGACTTGTCTGTCAGGAATTGAGCCAACTACAAAAATTACTGCATTAGGTCTAGATTCATTGATCTGCGTAATGTTATTTGAAAGTGAAATGGAGAGAAAGTAGAAAGATTTTGCCTTAAATATATTTCAGATCAGTCTTTTATAACCAAGCAAATACCCAAAGCATTCAGACCAGCTGAACAGTATCTTATTTACAAGCAGCCTCTGTAACTTTCTTCCTTTTTAAATATATATCAATCCAGCTTTACTTTATAAGTGTTTGGGTTTTTTTTTCCTTAGATAAATTAACTCAATGTATTTTCTATCTCCTGTATGTATTTTGCTGCTCTGCTTAGATCAGTATGTCCGGTCTTGAAATGTAGAACCAAAATTTTGTTCTTTATGCAGTCTAAGAGCAGCCTGCGAAGTAGAAAAAAAAAAAAGTCTCTTAGTCTCAAACATGATATATGCCTATTGCATAGAAAACACTCTTAATAGGACTACCTTATGTTTAAAATTAACATATCCAATTGTTTAGGTTATATACTACTGTAACTCATAAATCTTACCTTACTTTTGAAATAGTTGCCATACTCCATATTTGATACTCTGTCATTTCTGGAGTGTTTGTATTTCTCTACTGGATTCTTCAGAGTTCTCCTGTGACTCTTAATGTGTGGTTGTTGATGGTTATGATACTGTGTTCACTTAACTGAATTTTCTTATCCAATTTGTGCACTCCTTTTGAATCAGTGAAATATTTCGAATTCTGAACTTGCTGTCCATCTTTTATATTATTTTCTAGCTGGTAATCCTGTAAGAACATGATACTGTGCAAATTCTAAACAGATCCAATATTTAAGTAATGGCGGCCCCTTGGAGTGAGAATAACTAACTAGTAGCTAGTCTTGTGCTTACATTTTTCTTAGCTAGTTTTAACTATTATTCTCTTGCAAGGGGTTTTTCACATCCATGCACATACTTCACATAATGATAACAATTATCATATTCAGAAATTCATATAGCAGTTAAACTTTCCTGAAGTTAGAAAATATCATCAGTTTTCACAGTTGACTTTCAAACTAAGATCAAACTGTTGAAAACAGTTGGTACCAAGGAGCTAATAGCCACACTGTGTGTGTTTGACAGAGAGCAGTTATATTGCACTAGCTTTAGTCTAGTCTTGAGAATTGAGAACTGAGTGCATAGTGGCACTTCAGGATACGAGTTTCTCTGCTGCCTGCTGTTGTGCGCACATTAGTTGCAATGCTGTTTCTAGTTTATGGAAGAATATGAAAGAAAAAAAATGAAATCTCATCCAGTAGTAAGGCTTGAGATTACTTGAAATGACAGTCCACTACCAGGGCCAACTGCTTTTTAAGTAAAATGTCTGCATTTGTAATTATAGTTCCCTTTGCACATTAAAAAGAACTGTGCCTCTGCAGGAGTGTATTCTGAGGTTGATCTGCAGAACCATTGAAATAAACAGCTTGTACTTATGTCAGAATGTAGGGAAAAAGGTGCTGAAAATGGTCTGGTGTATGTTAAATTCAGTTTTCTCATTTGCTAGTGGAAAGAATTAGGGGAGAGGTCCAGATATATAATGACTGAACCTGAATGACTGCTGATGAACTTGTCTGAAGTGAACAAGAAACTGTTTTTACTTGCTGTCTTCTCACACTGTTCTGCTTACACTCTGCCAGCCAATTTTTACAGTTCATGAGATATCAATAGAAATGCTAAGACAGCAGTGGTGGCCTTAGGCAGTCCAGCAATATGGCATAAAAACAGATTGACAGTAGGATTTCACATATTGTCACAACCAGTTAAGGCATGCAATTGCCTAGTTTTATTATTTAAAATTTAGAGGTGGGGGAAGCTGATTGTATAATGACTTTCTGTATACTTTATTATTTCTGTTTATAGCCTCTGCTAAGAAAAGTGGAAAATTGGCAAGGTTACATTTTTCTTAGAGTATTAAATTGACCTTGATGAGCTCTATCTTTGGGCTACAATTCTCTATCTCACTAACAGCTTTGGTTTTCAGGTTGTTGTGCATTTTTCTCAGAATTAAAAAATATTTCTTAATACGTAATGTAGTCCTTGCAAGAATTTGTTCTTGTTGAGCATAAAATTAAAATATCTTCATTTTGAGTGACTGTTGTGCTAATAAAATTGAATTAATAATAAATAGGCAGCGTATGCTGTATTTTAATAATTCCTGTGGTATTCACTAGTTGCACAAACACTGACTTTCCTTACAGAGGAAAACTGTTAATACTTCTGTGACTAAGAATTCAATGAGTATCTCTTTCAAAAGAAAGGGACAAACTGCAGAACTGTTGCAGTCAGTTATTAGTCACTTGAGTTTTTGGAACTCCTTTATTTCTAGTGATTTCACATTAGACTGTAGAACTGTTTTATTGTTTTAGAACGGGCAGTAAATAAGATGTCTAGGAACTTCTTTGCTGCTCATATGAAGGAGAACAGTATCAGATCTTTTAGAATAAGATAATTTTTTTTTCTCGATATGTTAAAGCATGACATGCACCTGATTTGCTCTTTCTGAGACTGGTTTTGGCCTTGAAAACTGCATTTATAAAATTAAGCCTCATAACTGACAAATGAGCTTGAAGTGTTTAGAAGTTCCTACAGCTTATGTAGGAACTTATGTAGGTACATTTAACCTTTGCACTTATTTTAGATGTACCAAAAATTGCAAATCCTGAGGAATTTATGGCAGGTCAGGCTGAATATCTGTTGTGGGACACATTTTCAGCTTCTCCTTTTTTATGTGCCTGTGCTGCTGTAGACAATCTGTGTCTAGCTTTGCTTCAAAACTGTTACCCTAGCTGTGTTTTTCAATGCAACTGTTTTACATTCTTTAGGCTTTCTAATCTCTGCTGAGGTTACCGGTTGCACAACAAGTACATGTTCTACAGATAGCCTGAGAGCAGCTAGAGGAACAATCTGAAACATAGCATTTGAAAGTAAAGTTAAAAAATCTGTCAGTAGGCAAGTTATTCAGTTGTGCAAACATTTTTCTTCTGAGAGGAGTATGACTTTTGTATCTCATGTATATAGAAACAGCAAAAATAATCAAAGAAGTCTGATTTTTGGTATGCTTCCCCTTGTGATGAATGAAATTCCTTGCATTACTTGGGAAGTACTACCAAATATCTTACGTTTTATACAGTCATTTTTTATAGAGTTGTAAGTAACATATGTTTTGTTTTGTTTTTTATTTTCAGCTTCTTTGTAATACTGGCCATGCTGAAGAAAAGCTAGGTTTTACATACGACAGGATCATAATATGGTAAGTTATACGGAAAACAGGGATGCTACAGAATACTTTGGTAAAACTGTGGTACTTTAATTGATTGAAGTGCAGTTAAATAAACTTTATTTGTATTTTTGACTCTGATATTTTATAACTCCAGTGTGTTTAAAATGTCATAACATGAATGTACACTTTATGAATGTTTTATTGTGTAAAATCGGAAATAAACAATACACTTTCAGGCAAAATGGAAAAAATATTAGCATGAATATTTGTTCTATATTTCCTCAAATGCGAAAATACCTTTAAATTTCTCAGTACTTACAGGAAGGACTTGTATAAAAAATCTTTTCTTAAGGAATTTGGAGTATACATACTCTTCATGTTGGTGTCAGATTGAAAGGTGAACATCTTATGTATGTGCATATGCTTTGCAGTGCTGCTCAATTTGCTACTAAGATACTGTGTATATACTTACAAGTGGAATTTTCCTATTATCTGTATCAATTTCTGACACTTAAAAGTAACTACATGCCTATTTCCAGAACTTCTGTGAATTTGTGTAAGCATTGGCAAATTGGCACTGAGGTTCAGCGTTGATGGTATAAAAGAAACAAGATCCAGTATTTTATGACTTTGTGTTCTTTCAAATATAGTCTCCTAATTTAGGAGAGCAATTTTAGAAAAGCTAAAATCTAGTAAAAATTAAGTAAAATTAGTGTGATTTGTCTGCAGATGCTGTAGGTACTTTTGTTAAATAGAACTGACTTTCTCTGGTTAAGATGAATGTTATTTTAAATGCTCATATTTCTGTGGATGCATATTTAGCTGTTTAAAACTTTAGTACTTAATAATCTCCTCTTATCTGTTATCTGCTGTAGTGTTCTGCATTGATATAAAACAT
This sequence comes from Tympanuchus pallidicinctus, assembly GCF_026119805.1. NCBI lineage: Eukaryota > Metazoa > Chordata > Aves > Galliformes > Phasianidae > Tympanuchus > Tympanuchus pallidicinctus. Next base: position 11,503,493 of record NW_026294813.1, read on the forward strand.
CACTGGAGGGTATAGCTTCAAAATTAAAAATTTACCACACATTTTTAAATACAGCTCTGGAATGGTTACACAAATATTGTTTGTTTTTATAGGAAAAAAACTCTCAAAGATCTGCTAATCCTGATATGATTGGATAAAAATACTTTGTTCTCAGCAAACAGAGAAGAAAAATAGCTGTAAATGCTGAACTTTCTAGTGAGTGTAGGATGTGACCTTGAGCTAGGCTAAATACGTATATTCCTTTGGAAATAATTTAAGTTTGTAACTTGCTCTGCAGACGTTCTTAATTTTGCCTTGGATTTTCATATGCTAATCTTCTAGTAGAGAACAAATTCATTTTCACTGCAAGGAGTTAATTGGATATAAGTAATGCTGTATGAGCTTCTGCATTTGTGGAGTATAAATGGTTAACTTTAAAACTGTAGAGAATTAAAAACTGTAAGAGAATTAAAGATTTCAAGAAAAATCATGCATTTCCCATAAAAATTTAGGTTTTGATGCCATTAATCCTGACAGAACTTTTAACGTTTAAAATTAAGGACAGTTGCAGTGTGGACAGTAATCTGCAGCAACTACAGTTATTCTTGAGTTAGAAGATCTGATTTTTAGAACTCATTCTTTTTAGTTGGTCTAAGTACATTATAGTTCTTTCCTGCAAGAAGATGGAGAGAATAGTGACATGTTTTATTGTCATTCTCAGTGTAGATCTTGCTGGTTTCCAGAGCATCAGGCCGTTGGTAGCTTAGCAGAGATCTTGAGCCATGAAGAGCATGGAACACTGGTAGGCCTCAAATTTCTGAGGTCTTTAACATACCAACAGGCTTTGGCCATTTGAAGTTTATAATATTTACAGTTATCTGATGGATTCAGAAACCTGTCAAAACCATAACTTGTTTTTACTGTAGAGAGTGGGGATGAGGCAGTTTAGGAAATAAGTCTTAGAATGAAGCTGTGGTAGGCAGCGAATATGCTTTCTACTTTTGTCCTCTGTTAGTCCTTCCATACTTTTTGTCAGTATTAAAGTTTATTTATCTTAATGCTATCTTAATAAGTTTTTAATTTCTCTAGTGACACTTAAAATACTGGAGCAAGTAGAACGCTGTTAAGTCTTTATTCCTTATACCATCATAATGTCTCTTTAGCTTTTAGTCAGATATGTGCATAGTGTGCAGATTGGAATCGCTTAGTTGATCCAGTGGCTGCTTCAAAATCCTTTGCGTTATCTCAAATTTAACAATCTTGAACTTTCATAATCTTGTTAGTTTTAGATACAGGTAATTGTTAAATTGCCTTGAAAATTCTTATAGCCTTACTCTCTTCTATTTAACATAATGCTATGTGTAATTTTCTCATAGTCTTTTTCCAAAATGTGAATTGTGTATTAAATCCTGTTTTTCAAAGGAGATTGTGAACCTGATACTTAACAGAATAAAAATCAGCATAAAATTTGTCAGGACAGAAATCTTCCACTCATTCATCTTAGATTTTTGCATTCATTCTGTTGATTTATGTGACCAGTTTTCATCACCTTAAAATGTCTGTGTATCGCTTTCTTCAGTCTTCAGCAACTTCTTGTATTAAAGTTGGATTTGCTAACTTAGGGAAGTGTTTCCTTTTTAATATACTATTGTAGCAACTCCTTTCAAGTATTTCAAAAGATTACCAGAAGTCATTTTGCATAAACTGTATTTTTTTCCTCGTGTGGTTAGTTAGTTTTCTTTCAAGAATATCTGATGGTTGCCTGGATGCACTATGGAATCCTTTCTGTAGACAAATTTATTACCTTTCCTCTGTTGTGATTGCTACTGTTCTATAATAGAATGCTAACAAACATATGAAGATACTTCATGTAAATGTTCTTTCCAAACACTTCACATTGGCCCATCAAACTTCTTATTTAGTAGTTCCTGATTTCTTTCAACTCTTCTACTGTTTTCATTTCTTATTCCAACATTTAGTATAATAAAAAAGGCAATAGAATAGAAATTTCATTGCAGAGCAGTGACTTAATATGAAGAAGGCATGTTTCTCGAAGACTTCTGTCCATCTCATTTGCTTCATTCTTTCTCCTCTTCTGGTTCTCCAGTAGATCTGATTCATTTTTTAAATTTTCTACATGAGAACCCACAGAAATGTTCATATACACATGCATATATGTTTGTGTTATTAACACTTTTCCCCTCCCCAGTTTTCTTTTTCTTTTTTTCTTCTGTGATTATTGGCTTTAAAAAGTCAGATTTGTGTTTTTTGCCTAACATGTTTTCTCAGGTTTTGTGGTTTGATCATTGATCAGCCAATGCCTTAGTTTCTTTACTTTGTTTTCAATTGAAAGGTTTTGGTTTGGCCTTGTAGTTTTGTTGTAATTGCTTTTATTGGAGCTTGATGAATTTTTAAAGCCTGTAATTTAGGACTTTGTCAGCTAGCTGTAGAGTGGCTTGGATTGGAAGGAACCTTAAAGATCATCTAGTTCCAACCGCCAGCCATGAGCAGGGTTGCCTCCCACTAGATCATGCGGACTGGGTCACCATCCTACTTGGCCTTGAATGTCTGCATTCATCGGGCATCCACAACTTCTTTGGTGTCTCACCACCCTCTGAGTAAAGGGTTCCCCCTTAAGATCTCACATAATCCTCCCTTCTTCTTGTATGAAGCTCCTCGTCCTGTCACTACCAGTAAAGAATTGGTCTTCTTCCTGTTTATAAGCTCCCTTTGCCAGGATGAAAACAGCTAGCTCCCATCATCTTTCTTTGTAGCTGAGGTATTCCAGCCCTCTGGTCACCTCTGTGGCCTTCCTCTGGACCCAATCCAATGGCTTCATATCATTTGTGATCTGAGCCCCGCCTTGGTCTGAGCTCAGTTCTCCACATGGGCCTTGTGTGGGCAGAACAGATGGAGGGGCAATCACCTGCCTTTCCCTGTTGGCCACTCCTCTTTTGATGCAGCCCAGGATACGGTTGACCTTCTGGGCTGAAAATGTCCACTGCTGGCTCATATCACGCCCACCAGGAATCCAGAGTCCTCTGCAGGGCTGCACTCAATGAGTACTTGCCCTAGTCTGTACATATATCTGGGATTGACCCACCCAAGTGTGCTTGGCCTTCTTAAACCTATTAGGTTTGTGTGAGCCCACATGTCAAGCTCATCCAGATCACTTTGGATGACATCCCTTCCTTTTATATTAACTGTGCCACTCTGTTTGTTGTCATTTGTAAATTTGCCGAGATTGCACTTGATTTCCCCCATGTATGTTCTTCATCAAGATGTTAAAGTGTGCTAGTCCCAAGATAGACCCCTAGACCTCTTGTAGTTGGCATCCACCTGGATGTAGAGCCAGTGATGACAACCCTCTGACTGTGACCGTCCAAGCAATTCTTATTCTCTTAATAGACCACTCTTTAAATCCATGTCTCTCTATCTTAGTAATGAGGATGTGATGTTGGACCGTATACAAAGGACCATATCTTCCTTTGTCCCCTAATGCAGTCATTGTCATAGGTGACCAAATTGATTGGTCAGGCATGATCTACCTTTAATGAAGCTGTGCTGCCTCTCTCAGATCACCTCATTTTGCATTTCTTTCAGGCAGTCTTCATTTTCCATGCTTTGTCACTTTTTAAATGACAATATGCCTCTTCTGCTTTTAGGTAACTTCATAGTGTTGTCCTTCACAGTGGTTTCACTGTTGGTATCAACTAATTCTTGTCTACAAATTAATGTTGTCTTCTCTTGTGAGTTGTAGAACAAGCTGTCAAAGCATTATTGCTTTAAAGAACTTTAGAGAAAGATTTTTTTGTTTTGTTTCGTTCAAGGAATGTTTTCCTCTCAAATATAAAAGTAAATGTACTTTTCTTGGGATAAAAATCCTTAAACAGTATTTGGCTGTCTTAAGAAACATCGTGGGTGGCAACAACATTGTTTTCTTGAGAAATGCATACTTTCTGTATTAGAAGTAAGCTCTGGAATGTCCTAAACTGAAAAATCCAAACCAATTCTAAATAGTAAAGTAAAAGTCCAAATAGAAAAGTATCATTTAGAAGAAGTGAGTTGTATGAGCTTCTCTCTGATTTACATCTCTATAAATCTACAATACTAGAAACCAAGGATGACTCGTGACCTAAGAAATATGTATTATCTGCTTAAGACAGCTGAAGACTTGCTTATTCTTCTTTTTGTCTGCTTTGCCTGAGTGACTCTGGAAATATCTCCTAGTTCTGCTTTCGTATAGGAAGGATCTTTCCTAACATCATAATATTTAAAATCTGTTTCTTATTTTCTACTAAATGAGCTTAAAGTAAGCAAAGACAATTAGTAGCACTCAACTTCTATGTGAAAAATCATATTTGATTTTACAGTAATTATGGTCTTCCTGAAATAATTCCCTGCTGGATATAGAAAGTAATAATCAGTTTGTCTTTATTTCCATGTTATGTGTCAGCCTTTCTATACATATTTCATTGAGTAGATTACTGTTAAAATTACTTCTACATGGACTGACTAATTGATCTCCAGAAAGATCCAGAAGATCTTGGCCTCAAAATAGTTGATTATTGTGCAGGACCATTTTAGAAAAAGAAATGTTGAAATGCTTACAAATCTATGCTATGTAATATGTATTTTTCATTTAATTTCTTATTTCACACAATCATTTTGTATCTTCAGAGAGAAATGCTTATTAATTAGTTAAGACACAAATTTGTCTCACTTCAGTGTCAAGATGTTGTTTTGAGGATCCATGTTTAGGAGTTAACATTGTAAAGAGGAGAAAATCCTGCCTACCTGTGTATCTTTCTGGAAATTTTAACTGATCTAGAACACTTTTTCATGATTATTCTTGTATTCATCTGCTTTGATAAATAACATGTCATATACAGATCATAGTGATATGTTACTTCAGGAATGCGCAGACTGATTGTAAAAGTAAATCATTGTTCAGATTAATATATTATATCAATATTAGTATCAATATGTTAATTGTCTTAATCTTCTGGCAAGAGCATGGTTCGACTTCTAGATTGTACAATATTTCAAAGACGGAAAACTAATTGAGGGTATTTCTCTTTAAAAATCACATTTTATTTTAAAGGAGTAGATAGTACCTACATGTCAGGTGGTAAAATCTACCAACTACTATGTAACTATATAATTATTATACAACTATATACCAACTACTATATAACATATACTGTATGTTTGCTCTCTTTGTTTCCTTTGTTGTAGCTTGCGGTTAGCTTTACTAAATGAAGCAAAAGAGGTGCGAGCAGCAGGATTGCGAGCCCTTCGCTATCTCATTCGAGACTCTAGTATTCTCCAGAAGGTGCTAAAGTTGAAAGTGGATTACCTGATTGCCCGGTAATTTTCCCTTCTTGTTGTAAATAGAAATTTTTTGAAATTTTATATTACATGTTTTTCATGGTTGAGACAGGTGAGAATAGGTTTAATATCTTCTTACATTTTTTTACATGTAGTATTACAAGTCTATTTAATTCAGGGTGGATAATGTCCAACTCTTAAAAGGAGGACAGTGGTCATAGCTTCTAATGCAAAGGCAGTGCTGTTCTAATATTTGATACACATGAATAATGTAAAAAATTAATAAAGATGTGATTGAATCACAAATGCTATTAATCAGAAATAAACATGTGATATTATTAGTAGGTTGAAACCTTTGTAATTTTCATGTCTTCAGTTGTTTTGCATAGAATGATAGAATGGCCTGGGTTGAAAAGGACCCAAAGGTCATCTACTTTCAACCCCTCTGCTACGTGCAGGGTTGCCAGTCTCTAGACCAGGCTGTGCAGAGCCACATCCAGCCTGGCCTTGAATGCCTCCAGGAATGGGGCATCCACAACCTCCTTGGGCAACCTGTTCTAGAGCATCACCACCGTCTGAGTGAAAAACTTCCTCATAATGTCTAACCTAAACCTCCCCTGTCTCAGTTTTAAACCATCCCACCTTGTCTTATCAGTATCCAGTTTGTATCTCTTTCAAGATCTGGAAATCCACAATGAGGTCTCCCCAGAGCCTACTCTTGTCCAAGCTAAATAAGCCCAATTCCCTCAACCCTTCCTCATAGGAGAGGTTCTCCAGCCCTCTGATCATTTTAGTGGCCCTCCTCTGCTCCAAGAGCTCTGTGTCTTTCTTGTACTGGGGGCCCAGACATGGATGCAGTACTGCAGATGGGGCCTCACAAGAGCTGAGTAGGGTGGGGACAATCATCTGCCTCTCCCTCCTGGCCGCCCCTCTTTTAATGCAGCCCAGAACACAGTCAGCCTTCTGGGCTGCAAGCAAACACTGCTGACTCACGTCCAGCTTCTCATCCGCCAGGACCCCAAGTCCTTTTCCACAGGGCTACTCTCAAGGAGATCTTCCCCCAGTTTACATAAATAGCTGGGATTGCCCCAACCCAAGTGCAGCAGTCTGCACTTGACCTTGTTGAACCTCATTAGGTTTTCATGGGCCAACTTCTCCAGCCTGTCCAGATCCCTCTGAATGGCCGCCCTTCCTTCCAGTGTATCATCTGCACTGCTCAGTTTGGTATTATCTGCAAAGTTGCTCAGGGTGCACTTGATGCCATCGTCTATGTCACTGATGAAGATGTTGAAGAGCACCAGTCCCAAAGCAGACCCATGAGGGACACCTCTTGTGACTGGCTTCCATCCTGACACATATCTATTGATCACAACAGTTCAGTGTCCAGCCAAACAATTCCTAATCCATCAAACAGTCCATCCTTCAAATCCCTACCTCTCCATCTTTTTAGAGAAGGATGTGGTGAGGGACCATTCCAAACGTTTTGCAGAAGTCCAGGTAGATGACATCTGTTGCCCTTCCCCCGTCCACTGATCTTTCACATCCTTGCCAACTTCAGGTCCAACTGTGCCTTAACTTTCTTAGTCGTATCTCTACACATGCAGAGAGCAGTCCTGTATTCTTCCCAGGCTACACAACCCTGCTTCTACTTCCTCAATATTTCCCTCTTTTCCCTCAGTTTAAGCTTCAGGTCTTTGCAGAGCTATGTCTGTTGCCCGCCTCCTCTGCTTGGCTACTTCTTCTGGGGGATGGAGAGCCATTGAGCTCTTGGAAGGATGTCCCTAAAGAGATGCAAGCTCTGTTCTCTGTACCCATGCCCTTATAGACAGTTTCCCAGGGGATCCCACTCAGCAGTTCCTTGTACAGCCAGAATTTTGCTCTCCTGAAGCACAGGGTCCTAGCTCTGCTTTTTGCTAGGCCCACATTCTTCCAGATCACAAAATCCAACAGGGCATGGTCACTGCAGCCCGGGCTGTCTCCAGTCTTAACCTTTTTAATGCCCTCTTCTGCATTAGTGAGTACCAGGTCCAGTAAGGATTCACCTTGGGTTGGTCCATCTAATACCTGGACTATGAAATTACCCTCAACAGACTCGAGGAATCTCTTGAATTGTTTGCCAGTTACCCTAGTAGATATCTGAGTGGTTGAAATCCCCCATCAGGACAAGAGCCTGTGAGCACAACACCTCCTGCAGCTGAGGCAAGAAGACCTCATCCACAGGCTCCCTCTGATGAGGTGGCCTGTAGCAGACCTCAGTCACTAGATGCTCTTTACTGGGCCAATCCTTGAGTTTAATCCACAAGCTCTCAGCCTTATTGTGCCTGTTTCTCAGGCACAGCTCTTTGCAATCTGTCCACTTGCTAACATAGAGGGCAACTCTACCCCCCTCCTACTCCGTCTATCCCTTCTGAAAAGCCTATAGTCCTCAATCAGAGTATTCCAATCATGGGATTCATCCCCCCATGTTTCTGTGATAGCAATTAGGTCATACTTTCCCAATTGTGCCACAGTTTCTGACTCCTCCCATTTATTTCCCATGTTTCGTGCATTGGTATAGATGCACTTCAGCTTAGCTATTGGCCTTGTCAGATTTATTCCAGTTCTTTGTATTATCATTTCCATAGTGCTTTAGAGGCCCAGTACAAAGTCAGGACAGAAAAAGTAGTTCAAACCTGAGAATTTGTAATGGAAGTAAAACCTGTGACACCACAGTGATACTAAAGAGCAAACTAACAATGAGATGATAAGGCCAGCATGGTGACTAGATGAATTTACTGTTACTTCTATTGCTTCCTTCATTAAAATTTCCAAGTTTGTTATGATGATACGAATGTGTGCGTGTTTCTGGATTGATGCGCACACACATGCTCGGTTTTAGTGTGCTGTTAAATTCTGATGGTCAAAGGCACTTTTCTGATCTGAAAGCACTCAGAACATGTTGATTTAAAATAGTGCAAATGCTCTTCTTTAGTCTCATTTGAAAAGACAGATGCAGCTAGCACTAAATTGTTCCTGAAGTTGTTATGCCTTGTCGTTTGAAAGTATTCTAGTCATTTACTTACAATAAAAACAACTGAAAATTACATAAACTGAACACAATCTGCGAACTATGAGTATGCTTGCTTAAAGGGATTGGTTTTAAACAATTATTCATAATAAGCTTTCTTCTGTTTATTTAGTTGCGTGAATACTCACACAATATGATTACTGTTAAGGTGAAAGTTAGTGCTATAAAAAAAACCCACAATTAAGCATGCTTTTGTTTTTTGATATTTTAGGTGCATTGACATACAGCAGAGTAATGAAGTAGAAAGAACACAAGCACTTCGCTTAGTCCGAAAGGTAAAAATTTAACTGCAAATAGTCTTACTGCATCTGTCAGTCGGCTATGCTGACTCCAGGATTTCTCTATAAGCAGTTTTTCTTTTTACACTCTTATGAGGAAAAAGACTGACTTTGATGTTAATCTTTTTGACTGAGAATCTTGAGCAGGCTAGAAAATTCTTGCTGGTTTTTCATTGATGGAGATAAAACTGAACACAATTATTTACCTTATTTTTGATACCAAAATTCCTGTGTTAAGAGTAGTATTAGGTAAAACTTCAATGCATCCTTTCACTTATCCTTTTCATAAAGGAGAAGAATAAAATAGAAAGTGTTTTTGATATCTATAAAAAGCATTTCTTGATAAACTTGTTTTAGAAAGTTTGCAGGTTAAGTAGTAAAATAAAAAATAACAACTTCAAACTTTGTAAACTTTGGAGATTTTTTGTTGCTTTTTGGAAGAGTTGGCATGTTAATAGTGTATTTCAGTTATGCTCTATGAGGATGTTTTGTGCTGAGAGCTTTGTAACTTAACAGTGTCTATAAGGGTAAAAATAAGTTGCTTCAGAAAGCATGTTAGCATTTAGTAGATATTATATACCCATTCTATTGCTAATTATTATTTTATGCTGTTCTAAAAATGAAAGGCTATGTGGGTGGGGAAGAGTTTGTATTTTCTTTAGAGTGTTATCTTAATGCTTCCTGTTTTGTGGGTAATAATGTTATGTATGACAAAAAGTTTCTCAAATGTGTCTTAAAAATAAACTTGTTATAGTGTTAAAATGTATTTCTTCTCACTTTAGCATTGCAAATAAAGAAAAACAATCCCCTTTGGCAAACAAATATCTTAGACATCTCACAGAACTGTAAGAATGAACTTAGGACAAAACAATTTTGGAAAAGACCCAATTTTTTAAAATCTTTTTTATTTTTGGAAAGAAAAGAATGTGAGAGAAAATCTTCACAAGTTGGCTTGAAAATTTTTGTAGATATTTGGTGGCTGTTGAGCATTTTTTCACATTGCGTATTTTTCATTAGTAGAAAATATGATATGATTGGGTGGACTTTAAGAAAATATGTTGTTCCCTTTTAAAGCAGTCAGACAACAACAAAAACCTATTTCTCCTTAGTAATATGTCTGCTTATCTGCAGTAATGCTCCTGTTCCATAGTACATAGGATATGTGTATTTAATTTTAGCAAACTGAAAATATGTAACTATATAGTTTTTTCAGCCTCAGTTAAAGCCTTGGGATGAGAAGTCATTTGTTTAGTTTGATTGTTTTTGTCTTTAATGTGTGCATGCAGCCTTTCTCCTTAAAAGTGGTTTAAATTCTTCTTGTCTTAAACTAGCAGCTGAAAGTTTTGGTACAGGAGCTCTTAAGTAGCATGAAGGACCATTTGCTATTAGGGCAAAAATTTTGTCTTAAATTTATTGCAAGTGTTTTTTATATCTTAATTTAGTGACTGTTGACATATGAAAGCAGATCTGGTTTCGTCTGTGCTTTTCAATATGAAATGTTTAAAATCTGTATTTTTTGTGATGTATCTATGCAGCTTATGATAAAGGTACATTGGCTGTTACTTCTATGAGGTTCTATACGTGAGGGTTCAGGGATGTATCTAGCAGTTGCCTTCCAAGTAGTGTAGCAACATCTTTTGTTGACTGTTATTTTTTTCTTGTCTACAGTTCTCTGTTCCTTTGTGTGCAGCTGCAGGTCCCTAGAAAACATAATTTTGGTCTTGGCAAATTGAACAGTTGAATAGGTATAATGAATGTTGTGGTATGGATTAATCTTACAGAAGAGTTTCTAATCTTCTCTTTGTCAGTAGGTATCTCTATTATGATGAAATAATAAAAAAAAAGCAGGAAGAGAATGGTAAAGTAAATTGTCAAAAATTCTTCAGAATACCATAAGAAGTTACAGGATTTGCAGGATGTAGCCAAGTTATATGTAGAATTATTAGTACAGTTTTATCTAAGAAACAATGCTGCTGAATCCAAATATGTTTTGAAAAATACTGTAACAAAACCAGATCATATTTTTCTTTTATTTTTAACAGATGATCACTGTGAATGCTTCATTGTTCCCCAGCTCTATTACTAATTCTTTGATAGCAGTTGGAAATGATGGTCTTCAAGAAAGAGACAGAATGGTTCGAGCATGTATTGCCATTATTTGTGAACTAGGTAAGATAATTGAAGCTAACTAAGAAAACTGAAATTGTTGTCATCAGTTTTTGAAGGGATTCTCTTGTGTGTTCATAGTAAATAGCTTTTTTTCAAATAATAAAGTGAATTTTTTTATTAATTAATGAATTAGAGTTTAAATCTTCTTAATGTCTATTTTGTAGGTTTAGCTTGATATTAGAATTAAAAAATAAGGGCTTTAAACTGAAAATCTCTTAAACATCAAATATTTTGGGTACAGTGCTTTAGGTACTGTACTTTAATAATTGGCATTTTTCTGTTAAATATTTTCTTGAAACAGTTGATAATTTCTAGGATTAATGGACTGGAAATTGTGAGATCTTCATATGTGAGTTTCAGAGTATTTATATAGTATTTATATAATATTACTTAGTATTAGTGAAAAATAACTTCAGTGTTTTCAAGACATAGTTTTCTGGTTTAAAGAAATAAGTAATTTGCTAATTTTTTAAGTTAAAAGCATCCAAGCTTTGTAATTCTGGACTGATATTTTTTTGGAGGGAAACTTGAGCCTTACTGTATAGAAACTTGGTTAGAAATATGGAAACTTGGTTAGAAATACAGTGGAAAATTGCTAAACAATGGTGATTGATTGACCAGAGTTTTAGTTGATAAAATTAATTAAAAATCTCAGTTCATTGCTGCAGTCTGTCAGTTCCATTATAAACCTTATGTGTATCTCAGCAGCATTCAAGAAGGAAAGGATATATATGTTCTAAACAGACACGTTTGTCATGCTGAAAATCTTGAGATGTTTTCTGTCACCTATTGAAGTGACCTGTTTTTCGTTTAGCACTTCAGAATCCCGAGGTGGTGGCTCTTCGGGGTGGCTTAAGTACCATCCTGAAAAATGTGATTGACTGTCAGCTGAGCCGAATAAATGAAGCTTTGATAACTACTGTTTTGCACCTCATTAATCATCCAAAGACCCGTCAGTATGTGCGAGCAGATGTAGAGTTAGAGGTGAGTTCATTTTTACTTAGTGACAGAAATTAAACAATATATTGGTAATGAAGATGTTTAATTTTCAGTTGAGATTTCACACTTGGTGTTAATGCAAAATGTCAAAGCAATTAACCTTTAAACAAAGAGCATGATTTGTAAAGAAAGAGTAATATGACAAGTTGTAGTGGGACTGATGAAAGGGCAAAATCCATTAATTGTTTTGTTACGTGAAAGTAATGCATGTCTTTCTTTTGTTTAGCGAATTTTAGCTCCTTACACAGATTTTCACTACAGGCATAACCCAGACACGGCAGAAGGACAGCTCAAGTAAGTGTTAGCGCTTCGACTTGTGTACATGGAATTGCAACTAAAATATTTTTTCTCTTAAGTGACAAAACAAACCAGGGGACTAACACTGAACTGTTTGAAGTTGAAGGCAATGGCTAGTTAGAGTAGCCATTTATAGGACGTTGCCCAGTAGCCAAGTTTGTAGAACATTGTTAGGAATTAAGAATTAAAAGATAAAATTATTCTTCTCCCATAATATTTCTTTTACCTGGTATTATTACAATCTGTGTATCTTCTAGTATAGATTTCTTTTTGTCTTAAATATTTGCAGTGTTAGTATATTTGAGTTAAATTCTGTTTGGTGGTTGTACGGTCAGGCGTGGGGGACAGTAATTAAGCCATTGTATTGTGCCTATGGTCGTGTAATAAGAGTGGTACTGCAAGGGTTTAGCATGAGACCTATGCTGTTTAGCATCTTCATCAGTTCCCTGAAGGTGAGGAAGAGGTACGCTCTCAGGAAGTTTACACATGATAGCAGACTGTGGAGCTGATAGAATAAAAAGACAGTGCTGGAATCCACAGGGATTTCAAGTAGGAAGAGTGAGCCAAAAGAACATGATGAAATTCAGCAAGGGCAAATGCAGAATCCTGTGTCTGGAAGGACATATTATGAGGTAGACTGCGAGCCTGACTAGGTGGGAAACGGTTCTAGTAGATAGAATGCCGAGGGGCATTGACAAGATCGACATTGTATTGGCCTACTTTTAAAAGTTCATAGCTAGGAAGTTGGGGGATGTCATTTTTCTTTTCAATTTGCACTTGCAAAAATTCACGTAAACCACTGGTTCTGGTTTTGGACCTCTTAGTTTAGGATAGTCAAGGAGCAGGAGCACATTGTGTGAGGGAAAGCTTAGGGAAGAACCTGTGCAAAGGTTATCAAGAAGAGATAGTCAGTGGTGCATTGTGAAGACATGAAACAGCAGAGGGAAACTGAAAAAAGAAGTTCCAACTTGAGAAGCAGATTTCTGGGAGGTTACTCAAGTATTGAAACAGACTGTTCCAGATAAATGGTACAGCCTTCATCCTTGAAAATTTCTGAGACCTGACAGGATAAAGCCCTGATTATTATTACCTGGTTTGCTCTCATAGCCAGCAGCTTCTTTTTGTAGAAAATTAGAATAGGTCACAGAAGTCGCATTCAACCTCACATATTCAATGTTCTGTGTTTGTTTTTTTAATTATTAAATGTCAGTAGATTATCAGACTGGGACAATGTCCTTAGGCCCCTGCTACAGTCTTAATATCAGTGGAGTCTTCAAAGTGAATAACACACCAAAAATAGGTGTTTAGTTTGTAATCTTTCTACTGCAAAACTCCACTGAAGAAGAAAGACACAATGATTAAAAATGGTAATCTTTGTATATGTGTACATATTCAATGAAATGTATATGCACACACAAAAATGCAAATGTACATGTGTGAAAATTTTCTTACTCTTGATTTTTGTACCCTGTCCAGAATTGCAGTTAACTACCTGCTGTGTAAGTAACACAGTTTATTTTACAGTAATTAACTGTGTCTTGTCATATTTGTTTTATGACAGAGAGGACAGAGAAGCACGGTTCCTAGCTAGTAAAATGGGAATTGTGGCAGCATTTCGATCATGGGCAGGTAAGATTTCTAATTTGTTTTATCTGTTGACTGACAAGAACTTTTCAGTGCAATGTAATGGTTTATTCAGTCACACAATCTGACAGTCTTGGTTTTTTTGTCACTTCCTTCCAGCAATGTTTTGATATTGTCAAATTTGAGGACTCCTAAACAGTTTCTTTAGACTAAACCCTATAGATAGGATGCAGCCTTATTTTCAGTTCAGAATACTGTATCAGTTGTGCCTTAATGGTGATACTTGGTATATGGTGGGTGAAAGAATATTGAAAGTAGCATTGTGTCATAAGAATTTGCCTTTGAAATTTTACTGTCAGTGTAATAAGAAATCTTTATCTATGCAAAAGTTTTCAACAGAGTAGATTGATTAGCATCTGCTTTTACTAAGTTGTGTAGTTGAAGATAAATCCCAATCTGGATGTAGTTTTGGTCCTTTTGTGTAGAAGACATTTCTGAACCCAGAAAAGTTTTTTGTATTTTTTTAAAATCCTTTCTCTGCTTTCTCTACTATCTTACGGTACTTAACATGGTAATAAGGCCTCATTCTTTTACTGAAGTCAGAGTCTTACAAATGAACTAAATCAAGTCATATGACCCCTGCAGAAATTTTGGATAGGCTTTGCACATGCTGTACTTAAGAATGATTTAGACTGTATAAAAATTGTTTTGATTGTAAGACTTTAAATTACTTGTGCTTTCAGAACTAGATGTTCTGAAAAACTGATCAGAAATCTTAACATTGAAATATCCTTTCAAAAAATATCTCACGTTTTCTTGATGCTGAGGTGCAAGTCTGGAGAGCTTATGATAACTCTGAAGATTCTACAAAGCAATTTATGTTAGGAATGTTGCTACATTTTCTCTCATTCATACAGTTAGAACTAATACCACAATTTTCTTGAAAAATTCAAGTGAGAATTGTTTTGTAATGTATTGTTTGCTGTGGTACTTTTTCAGATGCATGTTCTCTTATTTTGTTGGAGGCTAAGAGGGCATTAATGCTTGTAGTACGAAAGTGTCCTCATAATGTCATCCTTCCCAAAGGCCATGTTGCAAAAAGGACTGAACGTCTATTTGGTTTGGTTTCTGTTCTGGCTTTTCAGCTTTATTCTTCTTATTTTACCTGTCTATTCTGTCTGTGCTTTTTTGTTCTGCTTTCCTAACTCTTTGGATTGAGTTACTCTGTAGAGTTTATTACTACGTACTTTATCCTCCACTGCAGTCTTCATCTACAATTGAAACTGGGACATGCAGCAGTGACTTTGTGCACTGAAATCTATTCCTGCATTGCAGTAGGAAGGTGGCTGTCAACTACTCTTGGGAAAAAAAATGATCTCTGTGGGTACAGAGCTAGACATAAGTATTTGTGACATGGAAGTTATGAACTTGAGGATATCATTCCACATAAAGTACATCATAAAAGTTAACTAATTGTTTTTACTGAAACAATTTACCTAATTTCATTTTTTAGTACTTCCTTCTGAATTAAGATTTATTTATGTGTTCCAAGAACTGGCCCCTTTTTTATTCATGTGAAGTTATTTCTTGGATAAACTTCTTTGGTTTTAGAATAGTGTTACTGTAAGGTTTTTTCTTTTGTAACGTGAAGAAAAACAGTAAGGAAATGAGCAAGGTTGCTGTCTCAGGAGCCACATCTTGAATGAAGAGATGTAAGTATAAACTGAGGCTGAAAATCACAGTAGTGGTTAACTTCAGGTGGTATTCAATAACGTTTAAAAGCTGTTTAAGTATTCATCCTTTGAATGCTAAGAAATTAAACTTGTGTGAAAATACTGTGTAGAAGGACCAAGTATGAGAAAGGCTGTCAGATTTTATGTGAAATAAAGTTGTTTTGGAAGGTGAGTCCTTCTTATTTGGGATAAGATGACTAAAAGTGATGCATAGAGAATGTTATTCTAAATATTTAAACTTGCTTTTCAGAGTACATCTGAGATTAAAAGGAAACTAATTACTGGTTGGGTTAAGACACAATTTTTGTTGCAGAATCTGCTAATAGTTCTTTGTACATCTTCTGGCCTAAGACTGATCCTTTGTTTATGATTTTGTCTGTATGCAGTTTCTTTGTGAATATTGTTTTTGTGGAGATAACTTAAAAATACTGTTAAGATTAAAAAGAAACTATATCTCTTAGTGTTGAAATTACTAGATTTTGTTAAGCATTGATTGAAAATGAAAAATGACATAATGCTAGTGATTAGTAACTTTTGTCATCTGCACTTTTGCTCAAGCTAGAAATCACTTAATGTTGTCTAATGTCTCTTTTTTTTTGGTGAGGAAACATTGTGTATTAATTTTTTCTAGGTATTATTAGTCTGTGCAAACCTGGAAATTCTGGGATTCAGTCTCTCATTGGGGTACTTTGTATACCAAATATGGAAATACGGGTAAGTGTTAAATATTTCCTACTGGAATAGGAATATATTTGATGTTTTAGTTAATATGCTTACAATTTTTTAAAACAATTTAGTGGTCTAACAGAGAATCTAAATATGAGACCACTAGTCTTGAATTTATTTGACCCTTAAATTTCCTGTGTGATTTTTCCATGTGGTCAAGCTGCCTGCTCTTTCTGTGTCAGTGGAGTGTGAATCAAAGCTCACTCTGTCTGACAGGAGGGAATGGAGGAGGGAAAAGGGAAAAAAGTGTTAGACCTGAGCAGGCAGTAAACAAAATATTTGTATACGCAGGAATATTTTTGGCATTGGAACTGATTTACTCTTATAATCTATAATCTTACTTTCTTTCAGTTTATTTGCTTTTAGTCTTAGTCTCTTTTCTTATTTTATATATATCTTGAAATTACTCTGTATTAAAACAAATTTTAGAAACATGCTAAAATACTGTGAAATTGGTGCTGTCAAGAAAAATATACTTTCAACTACTGTTCTTGGTTTTAAGTTTAGTTCTCATTCATATTTTATGATGTTTAATTACTACATTACTATTTAATGATTTTTTTTTCATTTGATATTTAATTACTACAGACAGAGCAGGCATTAAGAGAATGTCCATCATTTCCAAGAATTCACGTTATATCAGTGTTGTGCAAGTTAATCAGTTTTTGCTTTGACAATAAGTAAAAAATAAAAAATAAAGAGTAAAATAATTTGTAAAAAATGTATGTAAAATCTGAGAAGCTTATGTTTCTCTAGATTGCAGTGACAATAAGGCACCATTGTAAAGTGAGCAGAACTTCCTTTTTTCTCCAGGTTCCTTTAGAAGACATGCTTATAATCCAAAAAACAACTCCAAATCAGTTGCTAGTTTTAGCACACTGTAAAAATCAGCTTCAGTGCTAATTTAATAGTAGAAAGTAAATGCTAATTTAATAGAGCAGAAAGGCCGTATTTTCTAAATGTATCAAATTGTTGTGCTTTTTTTCTTTGTTTTTGTTTTTTTTGGTTTTTTTGCAGCGAGGTCTGCTTGAGGTTCTCTATGACATTTTTCGTCTTCCTCTCCCTGTTGTTGCAGAAGAATTTATTGAGGCACTTCTTAGCGTAGGTAAGTATTTTGTTCACACAAGAATTCTGTCAAATTCTTCTACAAATTTGATGAACCCATTATCTTTCCCCTGGATTACAAATTATATCAGTATTAACTTTTTCATCAGTGAATTCATGAGGTATTCTGAAGTCCTGTTTAAAATCCTTTTTCAACAAATTAACAGTGTTCAAGCTACAAGTCCACTTTTTTTCTGACGTACTTCATGTGTCGAAGTTGGATATAAAATCAGTAATGAAGCATAATTGAGCATTTACACAAAAGACTGTACAATACACGTTATTAGTCTTCAAAGTGTTTGAAGCATTGGTATGTAGAAGTGTTGGCTGACACAGAAAAGTTACTCAAAAGTATCTCTGTATATTGAAAATATGCTTATTTTCCTCAGTGCACTTCAGGAAACTTACTTTTCCTAGGGTAATTGTATGTTTTCATGTCTACATTAAGAAAAGTTACTCTTTTAAGTTTAGAATTATTTATTTGCAAGCTTTAAAAACGTCCTCTACTTCTTTCTCAGAAAAATGTCAGCCTGAAGAGAGTAATTTTGAGTCTTTCATGTTCCATTATCCTCCAAATTCAAGTTACGGATGCCTGTCAAGGGCTTGATTATAGAAGCTTAATCCTTGTTCTGAACTTCACTATTAATAAATCATTATTTGTTGCACACTTGTGACTTTGCTAGATATGCATGTACATTTAAAAATGTTATAGTGTTTTCAGTTGGATAAATTTCTTGTGTTTTTGAATAGGAAAAATTATTATTTTGATATCTAAATGAAATATTTGTCCTAGCTTTGAAGTTGGCCTCACTTTGTGTAGTAGTGTGGATTGAATGAGTTGTTGAAAATCCTTTTTGAACAGAAGTTTTCTGTAGTTTCAACCCTGAGGGTACACCTGCTCATAAAAACTACTATTAAAATAACACTGAAATACAGAGCTATAATTGGCACTGGTTTTGTTTGTTTTCTTGTAGATCCAAGCAGATTTCAGGACTGCTGGAGACTGTCTGATGGCTTTGTAGCTGCTGAAGCTAAAACTATATTACCCCATAGAGCCAGGTCACGGTGGGTATTTAATAAACTCAGACTAAGCCTTTGGTTTATGGTGTACAAAAGAATTGCTTTTCTCTTGCAGAAATAATTTGTAAAAAAAAATGTTTTTTCTAAACTCTTTCCCTATGTTTTTCTCCTTAGGCCTGATCTCATGGATAATTATTTGGCTTTAGTGCTTTCAGCTTTTATTACCAATGGACTTCTAGAGGTAACTGGTGATATTAAATTGAGACAGATGCTTACTGCTTATCTCTTAAAAACATTGGAATGAGATATGATATATACATCATATATTAAACATTGTAATTATTTTTTAACTTTTTTTCCAGGGTCTTGTAGAGGTGATCACCAGTAGTGATGACCACGTGTCTGTTAGAGCAACTATCCTTTTGGGAGAACTTCTGCATATGGTAAGTAAAGTTTCTTTCTGAGAGTATTATTAGTAACTCATTGAAAGTAGTTATTTTGTTAGTAAAGATTGAAATTTGTTTGGAACTTGGAACATCCACTTTCTATCAAAGCAATAGGCTATTTTTTTATTTTGTAACACTTCATACATTAAAAACAGCATGAATTAATAGGCTGTTCATCTCCAGCTCTCACTATTTCTCCACTTTGCCTCAGTAAAGCATTGTGTTTTTAAGATAGATGTGTGCAAATTCACTTGTCTGTTACTTTGTTTGAGAATAAAACTGCTACTTGTTTTAGCTTTTCTGTATCGGTACTAGTGACAACATGCTTAGCTTTCTGCTTCACAGATGAAACTTGCACATTCAACTGGAGCACTTCTTAATATTCATTTGTGCAACTCCCAACTTGAATTAGTCTTCCCACACTGCTGTTGATAGCCTCTGAATAGCACAGAGAAGTTGAAGACATCTTGTTTCATGCCTCTTTCCTCTCTGTGTTTGAAGAAAATTTGATCTGTTTGTTCTTGCCTAGACATGATGCTTTTAAATGCACAAATGCACATGCAAGTGCTACTTTGCAGCCTGCTGAGGAACTGTTAGTCATATGTGAAGTGGTATGGTTTACATTTCTGGCCAAACAAGTGGTTTTGTTTTTCTCCACATCCTTTATTGACAGCAAGGAGAGTACACACTCTCTGTTAAGGTTTCTTGTGTATTTTTTGCGAATTTTTGTGTGTGAAGTATCTTTTGTTGTGCAAAAGTATTGAATGGACATGGTGAAATTGTATTTCTCATTTTATATGTATTTTAGTACTCTCATACACGTGACTTAAAAGGATAACTGATACTTTGAATGTTTTTGCGTGTTACCTCTTCCAGCTACCACCAATGCAAAAAAAAAAAAAGAAAAATTAAAAATTTTAAGATGGAATCCTGCAATTGTTTCAATTGTTTTTAGTTTTAATTGTTATTCAGATTTATTAATTAGATAAAATATTCAAAATTGTTCCCAGTTATTGTTGGTAATATGTGAAAAATTTTCATGGATGTGTGAAGCTCTCATGAGAAATAGTAGGTTTTTTCAAATGCTGATCCATCAGAGAAAGACAGAAATGTTATAATGTTATAATAACCAGACTTCTTTTTTTTTGTTCAGGCAAACACGATTCTCCCTCATTCTCACAGTCATCACCTGCACTGCTTACCAACGCTAATGAATATGGCAGCATCTTTTGACATCATGAAAGAGAAGAGATTGTAAGAATTCCAAGTTTCTCTAAAAACAAAAATAAATATGTCCTTTCTTGTAATTGAACAAAAAGTGCTTCACATAATTTGTTTGAGGAACGCTGGGAGAATTTCATAGATCCAGTATCTTCAAAATGTGTGTGTAAACTCAGGTTTCTTACCTGTATTTGCTTTTAGAAGACTTTTTAAAGTGTGTATGAGTGGGAATGTTTCTTTTTCTTTACATAAAAAGTTATAGAAAATCCTTCTGTTAATTTGGTCATTGCTTTTGCCATCCTGGCTTGTTTGATCAGTATTTTCATAAGTTATCTTCACATTTTGTTTTGTTGTATCATCAGTGATGATTTACAGAATCTTTGCAAACTGCTGTTGTAGAATTTTAAGTGACACTTGTAGATTGCTTCCCAGAAAGTTTCAGATTTTCTCTTTGTATTTCTAAAGATCCCTTATACCACCAAAAGATTTTGGTATGTGAAAATATTTATCAAGAAAGACATACTATTTTGTAGACAAACATGTCTATTGGGCTTAAGCCACAACACAGGCCTTTTTTTTGTTGCAAATAGTGTCAGTAGTTTGATTTAAAAAAAAACACAAACAAGTCTTTGAATAGTGACCTAACTTGAATAAAACTGAATATTAATATATGAAAAGTGCTAGGTATAATTATTATTAATATTTTTTAAAATTATGTAATTTGAGGTGAAAATTATTTCTTGGTATATACTGGTTTGAACCATTAATAGAAAAATGGCTGTTGTGTATCTTTGCCTGAAACTCAGTTTGCGGGGTATTTTGCAGGGCATTTCACTTAGAACTCTGGGAGGAAAGGAAGAGTGAAAAATACTTGTGAATTTCAGGTTTTGTACTTCTTGGCATTTATGGATCTGATAAAAGAGCAAGAAATCCTGTTTCTGTTTTAAAAATAAGATTTTGTAGTGTTATATTAGGCAGTCTAAGTTTTTGTGGACACTGCAATTTTTCAGAACATAAAAAATTGCAAACGTCTACACAGGCCTAGGTTTGTATAATTTAGGTGAAAGAATCTGCATATTTGCTTATTTGAAGATGTCAGAAATTAAGAATATTTCCTGTGCTTCGTGGGAAAGAGTGATAGGCTTACCTTCTCATGTTTACACTTTCTTCATATGCTCAGTAGTATTTTCTGCTAGCAGTATTTATTGATATGCCTGTCTTTTACTAGAAAATTTCTTACATGCTGCTGTTGAACTGTTAAGATATAAAGAAGACAGCGTACTGCTGACACTGCTGAGGCCCGCGAGTTTAGGGGTCATAAGGGAAGGAAGAGAATTGACAAGGAATGCTACTTGAGACAATTTGACTCTACTCCCTTAACTGCAGAGTGTTGATCTACTGTGACGTTTTATATACTTTTTCAGCTTTAATCTTCATGTGTTCTAGATGATCTCTGTAGATCCCTTGTAATTGAACTGTTGTATTTTTCTGTGAAGTGTGAAGGACACTGCTGGTTATAGAGTAGAAGAAAATGGGTCAAGTCTCGTTCTTCAGTAGAAATTCTGAATATTTTCTGTGTAATTTCACTGCAAGATTAAAGCACATGAATGTATGAAAACTTGCATCAAGACAAGCGTCTTTGGCTTCAGAATTGTTGGTGAAATCTTCCTTGAGCTATGCTAATTGAATTTAGTATATAGCACTAATTCTTTAGTTGGCTCTTAGTTGTCAAACACTGATTACAGTATCTTTTTTACTAGACGAGCAAGTGCTGCACTAAACTGCTTAAAACGATTTCACGAGATGAAGAAAAGAGGACCTAAACCTTACAGCCTTCATTTAGATCATATTATACAGAAAGCAATCTCAACCCATCAAAAAAGGGATCAATACCGTGTGCAGAAAGACATTGTTATTTTAAAGGTATTACCATTATTAATCTGTCAGAATTTAATTTGAAATTGTATTTTGGATACTTAAATCCCACCCCATCCTACCACCTTGCTTTTTAATTCAGAGTAATTAATATGATTTTTATAGATCGTTTCATTCAATATTTTCTTTATCTACTTGTAGATACCATGATGTGTTTTCTAGAACTTGATTGAGTGTATAATAATTTTAATGCAATTTAGGTGGCATTATGGTCTCTTGCTTTTAGATTACTACTTCCACAGTAGAACAACCCTGCAGTTTACTCTCAGGTACAAATTACTGTGTAGCAGAGGCGCTTCTGATTAGTGTACATGAAAAGTAAGTGTATCCTGTAACAATTACAGCAGTGATACAAGAAAACATTTCATGTCAATGTTGCAGGATACAGAAGAAGCACTGGTCATGAATCTGCGAGACAGCCAGGTTCTTAACCATAAGGAGAATCTTGAGTGGAACTGGAATCTGATAGGGACCATACTGAAGGTGAGCATAAAAAGATGTAATAGAATTTTTAGAAGCAGCTGTTGGAAAAAAGACTGTTTCTATTTCACATAAGAGTTTTATCGTTTATTATTAACTTCATACTATATGCCATAGTTAGCTGTTTAGATGTTTTATTAAGGGACATGGTTTAGTGGGGAAATATTGGTGATAGGTGAACATGTTCTTGGAGATCTTTTCTAACACCGATGGTTTTATGATAGTCTTCTTAATTTCAGAAAGTTCGGAAATTGATTTAATCAATACCAATATACTGTACGTACAGTGTACAGTATACTTACAACATAAATAAATAACATATAAAATAGTGTACAGTATACCAATACACAGTAAGTATAATTTGTCAACAATCTGTAAGCTGCACGAGGGGAAAAGCGCACTACTAATAAATCCACAGATGTCTTTTTAAAAGCATGTTAAATTTTATTTGGCTTTATTTGAATAGAAATAGATTTGAGATATAATGATCTTAAAGTTACCAATACTTTACACTTCTGTCTGAACTATATACAAATATTACCTTGTTCAGTTTCTTAGCATAGTTGTATGTTTGTTTATTTTCACATAGCATGAGCAGAAGGTTAATATTATACCTGGGTTAGAGGTTAAGCTTCAGATGTTTTGGCCAAGTTACTAGTAATGTGTAGACTTAACTAATGAGGACAGTTTTTTATAAAATTAAATTCACTTTGTACGACATTTAATAACAGGAAATCTTTGATAAGGAGAGCATTCATCTCTTTCTGAGGACTATCTCTTTTTTGAGCACTGAAATTCCTGGGAGCAAGAAAACTTTGAGTATTCAGTACATCATCTTAAAGATGAAGGAGCTCCTGTCATTCTGTGTAGCAAAACCATCCTTTTGTTACTCTCAGGAAATATTTTCCAACAGTCTTTGTTATAACTAGCTTGCTATAAAATGGTTGAAGTACTGACATAATCAAGCTTGCACTCAAAAACAAAGTAAAAATGAACATGCAGGGAAACTTACCACAAAATACCCAGAATATTTGTATATTTTTAAATTACAAGTTTAAATTAAACTTTTAAATTAAAAGGCTGATTGAGAAAGCAAGAATCTGTCTGCTATAAAGACCTAAAAATGTGTGTGTGTATATGTGTATATATATTTATATATAAGCATATATATATATATATAAATAGATACATTTAGGTATATGTGTATGTGTATATTTGTGTATGCATGTTTATGCATATTTGTACATACACACATATATATCAGAGTAGCTTTGCTTCACTAAATTTTGCTTGTTTACAAATTCTTATTGTAATTTAACTAACTTTATATTAGTCAGTTATTTTACTTAATATTAAGAGTATTAATCAAGAAGGTGTTCTTCAAAATATCACATTTAGCTAAGCTGTGCAATATTTTGGTAATGGATATTTTATAAGGATAACTAAGGAGCTTAGTTATAAGGACAACTAAGAGCTACTGTTTTCCTGAGCTGTTAAAGCAGAAAAGCTTCTAGGTAGAGCTGTCAGTTTCCCTACAATCTCAGATACCCTCTGCAGTGTATTTTGTAGTCTCCAGTAAAACAGATTTAAATGCCTCAAAATTAGGGACTTCTCTCTTTCACAATGAGTAGTCACAGTGCTTTCTGGTTAAGTTCTAACCACTTCAATTCTCGCTAGTGTTATCTTAATTTACATTCATGTTGTATAGTTTGTCAGAGCAGTCCATCTTTAGACTGAATGAACTGCATCCAGATTTCAGTGTTTGGAGTTTGTTATCACATATGGCTATACACCTTCCTTCCACTCTCAGTCACAACCTTATGACTGTGGAGCATCATCTTTCTTACCACCTTACTACTTCAGTCTCATGTGGTCCCTTTCTGCCTTTTACTCGCTCAACTTGCTGTTTAGATGGCTAAAAGAAGAACAGAAGCGCTGGTGGTCAGTATGGAAGAATTAAGACTTTGCCGTTGACAGGTCTGCACCCTTAGTCTGGTGCTGTGAATCCAGTGTTACTAGTATAGTCAGTTTTATTGATCATTAATTATTGTGCTGTCTTAATACTAATGTACTCATTGGAAATGTATAATTCTGTTGCTTAGATAAGAAAGAAAGGAGAGAAAAAAAGAGAAAGATCCACCAAAATTTACTTTTTGCAATCCTTTTTAGAACATCTTTCATGTATAGACAGAGGAATTTGTCTCTGGGTAGCCTTGTCTAGGGGCTGGTGAACCTGTACATAGCAGAGGGTTGGAAACTAGATGACCATTATGGTTCTTTCAACCCAGGTTATTCTATGATTCTGTGAATTTAAATAATATATTACTAGGTGATTTAAGTGAATGACAATTTTTAAAACAAATCAGATTAATAGTGATTTATTTTTTAAAAAAAGCAGTTACTGTTATGCATACTGAAATGTGTTGTTTACTTTCAGAACAGATAGTAAGGCAGTCTTATTTACCTTTCATTAGCATGTCATAGTTTGTTGTTTTCATTATAATTTTGGACTTCTGCAGATAGAATGCACCCAACAATTTCCACTTCTGTGCCAGAAAAAATATAATAGTTACTGGGGCAAGAAGTATGGCCTTTTCAATAAAATAAGGTGGTTTTATGGTTTGGTAACATTAGATTAGCATTAACATTAGCAGGGAATCTTACACTTCAAAATATTAGCTGAATGCAAAAGAAATAAGTAAATATTAGTTATTAATATTCAGCTGATGTACAAGTTTCATGTAATGCTATATTTCCTATTTTTCTAGTGGCCAAATGTAAATCTAAGGAACTATAAAGATGAACAATTGCACAGGTATGTAAAAATTATATAGACTTGCTTTGAAGAAAGGAATTGGAAAAACTGTTCTTTGATAATTTCAACAAGCTGTTCCTTGGAGATGTCACATTTCTAAAACTTAATCTGGACATAAGCAGCAAAACAGTGAATATTTAGGTTTCAGTATTTGCATTAAACAGGCAGGACTTTAGGATTTAGTAGTTTCTGTGCATACTTCATATAGCTATTCACTTAACAAGGATCATTCGAGTTTTACAAAACCCTATTTAATTTTAAACTTTATTACCTCTCTGTTATTTAAAACAGTAACGTTTCATGGCAACAATTGACAACTTTTGATGAAATAGATCTATGGTTGTGTAGTTGTACCATTACATCTGTCATCAAAATCTAAGAGAAGAATGTTTCTAGTTGCTTGTTTGTGCTGTGTGATAAAGGATTACTTGCCAAGTCTGCTGGCTTTCTAATATTGCTTCTCTAAAGGTGTGTCTGCAGTCTTGTCTATGATACCCACATCTCTACCTGCCTGCATGGGACAGTGCTATTGTGTCCTCGTTTTGCAGTGCAGTTGGGCTGCAGTTCAGTGAGAAAATTGGAAAATGTGGAGTTAAGATAGTATAAAACTTCTACAGGATTGTGAGATACATGTTTTAATGACTGTAAAATGCTGTTGCTTGTTTAATTAAAAGTAATTAAACTGCTAAACAGCTCTAGTTTCACTGCTGAGGATTTTTCCTTTAATTTTGTATTTTTGAAGACGTTTGATATATATATTTTACTGTTAGCCAGGAAATATGACAGAAACACTATTAAAGGAAAACTGCAGTTTTTTTTAATATAAATTGCCAAATTTCAGATGCACAGTTCATGCTGTGTATATACTGTTTTTATATATTTGCTCTCTTGTATAATAGGCTCATGTATAAATGTAGGTACTAATACAATACATGGCTAATAGGTAATAAATTACCCTTCATTTGAAAAAAAAAATGAAATTCTCAGATTTCATTTGTAATTGGTAACTGGGATAGTTATCTACTCTCACCTTTTTTAACTAAAGGCAGTGCTGTATAAACTTCCTTAATGTTTGATTTATCTACCTTGAGATAGAATATTGATCTTTGAAAGCACAAACATGCATTTATTTTTGTACTAATAAATGGTAGGGGGAAGCTCTGCTGAAGTTTTATTTCTGCAATGCAGAAGTGAAGTTTTTTTGAACAGTGAGTCTCTATTTGCTAGCAGGATTGCTAGCACTGTTTTGCTTCAGAAATGCTTAAGTGAGGTGAGTGAAAATACTGTTAATGAATAAATGTAGCCTTTTCCTAACAGAGCATAAGAACATATCTTTCACAGTAGCATTAATTATTATAGCTGATGAAAAGTCATGTCACACAAACATTAGGACAAATTTGCAGATACTTTGCAGATACTTTTTTTTTTTTTTTTTGGTCTTGGCACCGAATAAATTATAGCAGACTAAATTACATAAACAAGAAGTAAAAGTAAGCTGCAGTTTTTAAGAGTGTAGAGATTTTGAGATCCTTTGCGTATTTTTAGGTCATGACAGATAATCCTTTGTAACACAGAGTACAGTGACAGCTTTGAAATTATTTGGATAGACCTAGTACTGTACCTGCTACTCTCTTTTAATGGCTTCTGAAAATGTATTGCCAATAAGCAATAAGTGATAAAATACCTTTTATAGCAGCATCATTTTATACTGTTAGGAATTGCTTTTCTTACAGAAAAATAACACGTTATTTCTTACTTTCCATAGGTTTGTAAGGAGATTGTTATATTTCTATAAACCTAGCAGTAAACTTTATGCCAATCTGGATCTGGACTATGCCAAGGCTAAGCAGCTCACTGTAGTGGGTTGTCAGTTTACTGAATTTCTTCTTGAATCAGAAGAGGTAAGACATTTTCATTCACAAGGGAGAATGCATAAAACGAAAAACCCTAAATTTGAGTAAAAACTTAAGAAAACTTTTCAGCATTAAACCAAAGATGAACAACATACTTAAGAAATACGACATAAAATCCTGAATTGTCCAGATGAGACTTGGAGGAGATACCTAAGTCTGAGTTGTTTGTTTGTTGTTAAATGCATTTTCTTTAATTTTTTTATTATTATTACATTCTAGGGGGATTTTTTGTTTAGTTTTGTTGATTTTTATGTTTTTGCTGTATGTATTTGTCCTTTATGTCCTTTCCTCTGTATTGAAGGCTTATGCCTTGAGTCAGAAAAGTAGGGAAAGTATCACTGAACAGTCCTTTTCCTAGAACAACCAGAGTTGATTCTAAAATGTTTGGAACATTTTTTTTTAGTGTGACTTGTTTACCAGTCAACATTTCTATTTTGTGTCTGTATTATGCTTGTACATCTTAAGAAGCTTAAAATGGCAGATTTCAGTAAAGAGTTCAGTTTCTAGTAAATGCTTTTAATCTTTGTTTTTTTTAGGATGGACAAGGTTATCTGGAGGAGCTGGTTAAGGATATTGTTAATTGGCTCAACTCTTCATCAGGAATGAAACCTGAACGAAGTCTTCAAAATAATGGGCTACTAAATACCCTTAGTCAACACTATTTTCTGTTTTTTGGTACTCTTTCTTGTCATCCTCATGGAGTCAAAATGCTTGAAAAATGTAATGTGTTTCAGTGGTAAGTGTTCTTGTTCTGTTTGAATTGTGTTCACAAATATAATCATTACAGAACTTGTAAACTGTGTATGAGGGCTGCTATCTATAAAGCTGGAGACTTCAAAATTCTTGTGATTACATCAAGTAGAAACCACATGTTTATAGGATGGATTTTTTCTTTTTCTTTTTATATTTCTCTTGGTGGTGGGGAGGTGAAAGGATTTGTTTCTATTTTGTCTTCTTGGTTGTTTCTTTTTAAGATAACGAAATCCATACGGTTTTACAGTGTTTTAGAATGAAGATTGTTAACGGTTCTTCATAAGCATTTATTTTTGTAATAATCACTAGTTTAGATGTGCTGACAAAACTACTACAGAACCATTTTAAAAGCATTTTTTTTTCTCTTGCCATTTAGTGCTTTATTCTTCCCCCCCTTCAACAGTTTGAATAGTTTAAAGTCACTTCATAGGAACCTGCTTTGAATTCTTTATTTATAGAAATAAAGGTTTATTCAGAAGGCTAAGTTGAAATTGTTAATTGAATAAGTGGATATTATTGGATTCAATTACTGATATTTTCTTTTTCTCCTGCCAGTCTTCTTAATCTTTGTTCTTTGAAGAACCAAGATCATTTGTTAAAACTGACTGTTTCTAGTTTGGATTACAGCAGAGATGGCTTAGCAAGAGTCATCCTGTCTAAAATTCTGACAGCAGCTACGGATGTAAGTGCTATTCAATTGATGTACCTTTTCTATTTGCCTCTTTATTATCCAAGATTGTAACATTTTTAAGATGTTGTATAAATTCAGAAGAGCTTTTGTATTTAGTAAAATGAAAGTCATATTCATGTAGCTCTTGTATTTACAATGGACTTTATACCTTCTCCTGCATTTGCGCTCAGTACTTAAAGTCATTCAAACAGATATTTCATACCTGAAGAGAATTATTTTTTAAATGTTCATACCAAGGGGAACAAACCTGATGAAAATGAAGTTAAGAAATATTGAAAAAATTAGAGCTTGAATCTTCGTGCTATGATAATACTAGGAAAAAAAAAAGGAAAATATACTTTTTGAACCCCTTAAATAGTGAAACTTCCTTTATTGATCTCTTGAACATTGGATAATGAAAAGCATTTTGTTTCCTGATTAGCTGGCCTACTTGGAATTCTTAGAATTCAAATGGACTTTGTTTTTTTTGATCTGAGAGAGGCAAAACACAAATAAAACGGACTATCTCATCTGGAAGAAATGGATTCTGTCAACCACACATAATTTCATACATCAATAATTAACTTCCTTAAACTCTTTTCCTGCTTTCTGTGTGCCTAGCACATGCATTCTTACGGCAGTAACTGAACTGTTGGAGTTTTGAGAAGAAAATTTCACTGAATTCTGCTTGACTGAAAAGCAAAATGTGAACTTGTTGAAGTATTGTTTGGCAATACTGGTATACATATGTTGTCAATACCATCTCTTAATATTTGGATCTAGCAATTTTGTCTGATTTCTTTGATTATTTTGAATCAGTTGAATTAACTGTATTTTAGTGGTATAGGCCATATTTTTGAGCTTTTGTAATTGCAAGACTGTAAGTCTCATCCAGAAACTCGAAGGAGTAGTCTGGTCTGGGAGAATAAGATAATTCAAAAGAATAAGGAAAATATTGAAGTGACATGCTTGCGTGAGTTGTTCCATTAACTGAAGAGTAATTTGAAAGTAAATCTTTATCAGGTGTTAGGGGAGGTATTTGCCATTTTATGGATTTTATTATGTAGAACTCTGAAACACTGTCCAAGATAGAGCACTCCTTTTGTATTTAGAGAGCATGATAGGGAGAAATCGAAACTTGTTCCACTTCATACTTCTCACTCTTCAGAACCATAGGGAGAATATATATATTCTAGCTATACTAGCAATCTGCTGTCTTGGACAGGCAATTAATTAAAAACATCCAGTTCAAATAAGGCAATTACATGCTCTTCCACGTTGCCCATTTAAGAATTTCTGATGAGAACATGAAAGAATGAGTACAGCCTGTGTAGCAAATAAACAAATGCCTGTGGAAGGATTTCTCTTTTATAGTCCATACATTAGATTGTGATTTTGTTTTTGTGCTGTCTCTTGCTTCTAAATTAGATTCAACAAGGCATGGAACTGAGCGTAATTTATAAAAAGCTCTTTGTAAGAGTTAAAGACAATTTCCAATAATGCTTCTTCTCTTTCAAATTCTATTTCTCTGAGATGTTATCAATGAAATATTTCTCATTTCATGAGCTAAAGATGCTCTTTTTCTTGCTTTAACTGAATATGTATAGATTAGACTTAGAAGGGATGTGGAAATACTAAATCCAACAGCCTGACCTCTTTGGGGCTAACCTGAGGTTATACTGAGGGCGTTACCCAACCAAAATGCTTCTTGAATTCTGGCAGACATAACGTATCAACCAGATTTCTAGGAAGCTAGTTGCATTGTTACCCTGGAATTTGTTGCTATGTCCAGTCTGAATCTCCCCTGGCACAGCTCTGTGCCATTCCTGTCCTGCCAGTGGTCTTCAGGAGAGAGTCTGGCACCTCCCTATTTCCTTTCCTCAGGGAGCTGGATTGAGCAGTGAGGTTACCTCTTGGCCACCTCCAGACTGGACAGCTTGAGTGCCCTTAGCCTCTCCACCAAAAAGATAAATATATATTGAATAAGTAAAAATGTGCAAGTATTTGAAGATGAAATAATGAAACAAGACTTACAGTTCATACTTAGTTTTTTGTGAAATCCCATTTACCAAGTATTTCAGGAGGAAGAGAACAGATCGTTCCAGAAGACAACTTACTTAGTGTCCAGTCTGGACCAATTCACTTGTCTCTGATAGTACAGATTCACTTGTCTCTGATAGTACAGATACTAACATATCTCCCCAGTATAGATCCTCTATATTTTAACAAATAGAAAATTTACTAGGTTAGAGGTATCATAGCCTTGGAAGTATAAGAACACTAGAGACGTTAAGTAAGATTTGACAGTGACTGAGTTACTTATGATCTCAGGCTCAAATTTATTGTTTGAATATAGTTCTGTAATGGACTATAGTTTTAATACTATAAGGTGGTCAGTACAGTTATTTTATGTAAAATACGGTGATTGAAAATGTATTTTCAAAAGTGAAGTAAAAAAAGTAAATCATTAAAGGCATTGACTATCTTTCTTCCATTCAAAAAAACATTTATTTTCCTTGCTTTTGCAGAGCTGCAGGCTGTATGCAACAAAACACTTACGAGTATTACTGAGGGCAAATGTAGAGTTCTTCAGTAACTGGGGGATTGAGTTACTGGTGACCCAGCTACATGACAAAAATAAAACTATTTCTTCTGAGGCACTTGATATTCTAGATGAGGCATGTGAAGACAAGGTGAGCATCTTTTCCCTTTTTCATCTCCCTGTGGTAAGCAACTCTATGCTGTTTACCCTCCCTCCAGTTACAGAGGAGAAGTTCAGGAAGCTACTCATGCTTTGCTCTCTTGATTGTCCTTGATAGTCTTAGTAATACTCTTTTCTTCATCATGTGGTTTATAAACTGCACTGTTAATAGCAATAAGAAGTAGATTTTGCTTACTATAAATATTTACTCAGTCTTAATGTATTTTATCATTATAGTCTTTTTAGAAGAATTACATATGTTATGACAAAAGTGGATGATATAAGAATGAGTGCTGTTTGATAGTTCCTTGTATGAAAACTTCACAGCATCATTACTGGCAGGTTATTGTAATTGTAGTTTTTAGAATGTTATAATGCTCTGATATAACTTGCACATTTTTAATTATCTTAGGCCAATCTTCATGCCCTTATCCAAATGAAACCAGCTCTATCTCACCTTGGAGACAAGGGTTTGCTTCTACTCTTGAGGTAAATGTATTGAGTATGCTGTTGAAATTCACACTGTGGAAGTCATAAGCATTTGGTTTTTATTCATATTATGTGATTGAAGTTTGGTATTGATGGTCTGCTGTTGCTTTGCAGGTTTCTGTCCATTCCAAAGGGGTTTTCATATCTGAATGAAAGAGGTTACGTAACAAAGCAAATGGAAAAATGGCAAAAGGTAATATGAAGAATAAAAATGTGTGTTCACTTGGAATTAGAAAGAGATAACGTATAAGAACACACCTGAGAGGGCTAAAATGTAATTTAAAATATTGTAGATTTACATATGCATTACTAATGCCAATACATGTATTCCCTCAGTGGCTTAAGAATTTGCTGATAAAGCTTGACAGCTTGGTCTTAGAGTTGTTTAACTCCTCTGTTGATATGTACTCTTTTAGCCAGGGCTTTCATGTAGTTTTGCTTCTCTAGCTAATACACTGAGAGTAATGACTTTCCAAAATAGGTTGTTATAAGAAATGTGGAAAGGAATACTGCTTTTCAAGATGTGTGTCAACACTGATAATAGGTAATTAAAGTTATGTCCAAAACTCATGAAGATGGAGTTAGCCTATGCTGTTAGGAAGTGGATAGGAACACACGATGCATTCAAAATAAAAAAAATATGAAAGTGTGCTCTGAAGTGTGCTCTGAAAGTAATGCCTCCTATTTTATTACGCTGTTCCACAGTGTCAGAGGCAGGTAGGTGGTGGTGATATGGCAGTAGAGGTAGGTTGAGTCTTCCCAGCAGTGTCCTGTTGTGCTTCGTTGCTTTGCAACAGATGGCAGCAGAGAGGCAGTCTGTCAAAATGGCATCTGACATGGAAGTACATAGGAAGCAAAGGTGTGTCACTGAACTTGTCCATGTGGGAAAAATTGCACCTATTGACATTCATTCACACTTGTGGAACATTTGTGGAGACCAAACACTGGATGTTAGCATGGTGAGACACACAGCAGTGGCTGGTGTGTTACTGCAGTGTTGGCAGGGATGTGAAAGAAAAACTGTTTTCCTCATGGCCTTGCACAGCTGTTACACCACAGAATGGGAATTAGCTAATGGTGGTGGCTATGTTGAAAAATAGTATTTTGTAGCTGAGAACGTGTTCTTTGTGTATGTTGTAGTTTCCATGAAAATAAACAAGAGGCATTACTTTTACAATAAAATTCATACATTGTTGGTAGACTAAAAGTAGTATTCATGTATTACTTTGTTTTTACAATTTTTACGTTTATTTTCTTGAGGTAGTAGTTAATCATTTTGTTAATAGTCACAATTATATGAGCTGTTAAATGATTTTTTGACTAATTTATAAACAGTATTAGGTATACTGAAATGTACTGTGGTCTGTTTAGATTTTTCAGGTTAAAGTCAAATGTGAAATGTTTCTTTCCTTCCTTTTAACAATTTTTCTGAAATAGTTATGGAATCAGTTCTTGATTTTCTGTGAAGTCGTATGAGTGAAACATGGTTATTTTGGAGAACACCATGTTCAGATCATAAAGAAACTCAGCCTTAATTAACAAGCACTGATGTTTCTTCTTTATAAAGTACCGTACGATAAAAAATAAACTACCTAAATGTATTATGTCAAACATTGCCTTCTTTTAGGAGTACAACTTAAAGTATGTTGAGTTGATTGAAGAACAACTAAATGAAGCACTTACAACGTATCGCAAACCTGTTGATGGTGATAACTATGTTCGTAGGAGCAACCAAAGGTAAACACTGTCCACAAGAATCTTCATCTGAAAAAAAAATATTGCGTAACTCACTTCAGTGTAATTTATTGTAATAGATAATTTCAAAATTGCTGGGAAAGCGTTTTGTTTTTTTCTTTTTTTCCCACCAGATTACAGCGACCACATGTCTACCTGCCAGTTCACCTGTATGGCCAACTGGTGCACCATAAAACAGGCTGCCATTTATTGGAGTCTCAGGTGAGAATTGTAATGATTTATAGCTTGAAGGATTTTAGTGGACAGCATCCCTTTTTTAAGGAATATGTTTTGAGAGATGTCAGTTAAATAGTGACTACAAAATAAGTAGGTTGTAAATCTGAAATGTTATGGAGCCATAATTTTGTGAAGACAACCTTTCCATCCAGATTCATGTAAAATTCTTTCCTTACAGTATTTTTTTTAAAATGATCAGTAAAAAAAAAAAAAAAACAGTGGGAAGCAAATTGCTAGTTGTAGTATATTTTAGTGCCTATTTTAGTGGCAAAATTGTGCCTGTCCTTCCATGTGTATCAAAGCATGGAGGCGAGGTAATAAAATGTTCTTTCTGTTAACTTGAAATTCTCAGAAATGCTAAAAAAGCTGTTTAGTTATTGTTTGAAATGATTTTTAAAGTGAATTTTAAAAAAAGAGATGAATTGTGTTGAAATTTGAAAAATTTTGGAGTGCCTATATTGTAGAGTATTAAGCGGAAGAAATTTGCCTTTATAAAATCTGAGATAATCTGATTCATTCAGAGGTGATATTAATTGTTTTTAGCTACATTACCATTCCTCTTAACTTGCGCTTATTATGCCAGGGCTACAGCTGTTCACAGTGAGATGCAGTTTTAGCAAACATAAAGCACTAATTTAAAAGTATGTAAGATAACTTCTTCAACTGAAATGTCCTTCCCATTTTCAACTGAATATTTTTTCTTCTTTCTTTCTCTTTTAGAGTATTGTTACAGATCTGAGTTACACTGTTCGTTCCCCAATGCTGGATAAGTGGGAAGGAATCAAGCAGCTGAAAGCAGCCCTTTGGGCCTTGGTTAGTTACAGATTTACAACCTTTTTACAGCAGTTTGGGTTCTTTCACAACTTTTGATTCTGAAGTAACTGAACAAAATCCTTTAAAACCATTGTTTATGAATTCTTCTCAAAAATTTGTGCTTCTTCCCTCTCAGTTGATTTTTTAATATATCATAACTGGAATATCACATGAAGTTTGTTTACTATGTCTGTTTTGTCTAAGCTTTATTGTAATTGCTTTGACTATTATTACTGTTTTTACATATAAAAAAAGAATAAATTTCAACATGTGGTGACAGTGTTAATATGGAATCAGATGTTTCAACCTGCTGTGTTCCAAAATATAATGTTTCTACAGGAAAGCTTGCTGCCATTGCTGAGGTTTGTGAATATAGTCTTAGCAACTCTGATACTGGGGATAACACTGAGTAAAACCTAGTGTCTTTGCCTATCCAAGCTATAATTCTAAAGCTGCTTAATCACCTTAATTGTTCACTTACCTCTTTCCTATCTTCCTTAAATTTTCTTTTGTAACAGTCATGATCAAATGTGTAATAATATAAAAAATGCTTATTTAACGGGCAAGTAAAATAAGTAAACTAAGATCTTACTGCTGGCTGTAGTAGAATTAGTAGCCTGAGGAGTGTGTACTAGCTAGCTGTTAGCAGTTTTAGTTGTTGTATCCTATTGTCCTTTACTGGATTTGCTTGACTAAGATCAAAAAGGAGAGAGAAGCTGCTTAAATTTTCTAAAACCTTTGTAGAAACCATACCACTGACAAAAGTGTTGAGGGCTTTTTTTTACTGGTGTTGCAGGTCACGTCAAAGTCAAAACTTTTTTGACAAACCATTTTATTCCAGGGTAACATTGGATCATCAAACTGGGGTCTTAACTTGCTTCAAGAGGAGAATGTAATTCCGGATATAATGGCACTTGCCCAACATTGTGAGGTTCTCTCCGTTAGAGGGTACGTGTATTTAATTATTAAACAAAATTTTTAGAATACAGGCGCAGAAGGTTCTCAGATACTCTTGATTCATTCATGTAGATGTATTTTTGCCACTTGAAAGTCAGTTTGAAATCAGTTATTAAGGGTTATTAATAACAGATTTTGAGAAAGTTCTCAAAATTATATACAAGTTCAAAAGTATAAACAGTAGGCAAATGGGAAAAAAAAAAAAGTACTTTCTGTCTCTTTTAAAAAGCAGTTAAAGCGTATATAGGTCCTCTCTGGAATCACTTTACTATTCCATCATTTATATTCAGCATCTTTCAAATTCTTAAAAGAGAATATCATTGAAAGGATGTTCTTTTGCCTAATTGTGCAGCTTTGTTCATGTTCTACTTTGAGTTTTTTGTTGTAGTTGTTTTATTTTTGGATGGTAGATGTTTTTTAAATGAATTTCAGATATTTTAATTCATTTTTTAGTTTTCTGTTTATTTCCAAATGAAAATTGGGAACAAAAACTTTGTGAAGTTTCTACTGAATTGTTTTGAAAGTGTTTCCTTACAAAAAAGTAAAAAAGGTTTAGTTGAAGTTGATGCTATTGTTGCTTTTTTCTCTATGTATGTATTAAATACAGAACCTGTGTCTACGTGCTTGGTCTAATAGCCAAAACTAAACAAGGATGTGACATTTTGAAGCATCATAACTGGGATGCAGTAAGACATAGTCGTAGACAGCCTTGGCCGGTGGTTCCTGATGACATGGAGCAGCTCTGCAATGAACTTTCTTCTATACCCAGCACTCTTAGCTTAAACTCTGAGTCCACCAGTTCTAGGCATAACAGTGAAAGCGAATCTGCACCTTCCAGTAAGTGTAAAAAAAAAAAAAATCAAACCAGAAAGCAAAACAAATGTTTCATTGTTTCACTCTTTTGCAAGGGTGATGTTAGGTAAGTAGTTTATAAGTGATATCAGCAAGGAAGAAGAGTGAAAGCATGGAGGTGATTCTGCTTTCAGAGAGATAAATAAGTGAGAAGAAAAGAGTAGTACTTCAGAATTATATTTAATGTAGAGGTAAGAAACTTTAACATTAGGCTAAGCTAGTAATTCATAGTCAAGTCTTGGCAGCTTGATGTAGTACCCTACAGAAAAGCGCATGCTCTAGATGTACATTAACTTGCTTTTCCTCCAACGAATATCTAGAAATAAATAGATACACACATAGCATTGTTGTATTTTGTCTATAGTGTTACTGATATTTTGAATTTGAATCCAGATATATACCATATTTAGATGCCATTAAAGGAGTGTACCACTTGTAATCTTAGTAGCTGGATGTATGCACTGAAGTAAGATAGCATGGCTTTTCTTTTAAAACAAAGAAAATTTTAGCATGGGTGTTCCTGAAGTTAGTTAATTCACCGTACTAAGTTCTGAAGAAAAAAAGGTTCAGTTGAACATAACGATAAGCCACATACGCAACAATTTTAGCTTTGTTCAGGAACTTGTTTTTTCATGACTTACTTGATGCACATTGTCCTTTTTCATCAACAAGTCTCTCATGATTTCAGGTATGTTCATCATGGAGGATGATCGTTTTGGTAGTACTTCCACTAGTACATTTTTCCTAGATATTACAGAAGATGGAGAACAAATATTTTACGACAGACCTGGGCCTTCAAAGGAGAAAGACCGTAGTCCTTTTCCCTTTTTTTCATCAAGCAGAATTGTGAAAAATCGCATTCTAAACTCTCTTACTCTACCTAATAAAAAACACAGAAGTAGCAGTGATCCAAAAGGAGGAAAGCTGACATCATCTGACAGTAAATCAAGCCTGAGGCGAAATCGTACCGTAACAGAGCCTTCCTTAGACTTTCCTTCTGGAGAGGAATTCAACCCTGTTTTCAGAGTTCCAAAAATTCAGACTTTACCAACAGAAACTTCCATGTGCTTACTTCCAACAAAAGAGGATACTGATAGTACCCCAAGTATTGGAGAAAATGATTTGAAGCTGCCGAAAGGTCTTGGAAATGAAATTCACCGAGAAAACACAAGCAGAGAAAGGCTAATAGGGGATGGTACTACACAAACACATTTCAAGAGTCGTAGTTTAAGTTTTAATACGGATACAACAACAAGTGGCATAAGTTCAATGAGTTCTAGCCCTTCAAGGGAGACTGTAGGTGTGGACAGTACAAATGTAGACACTGACTGTGGAAGTTTGAGTACTGTGGTAAGCACAAAAACAGTTAAACCTAGTCACTGTTCGACACCACAGTCTAACCATCTGCCTCTCTCAAAATCAAACTCTGTGTCTCTGGTACCACCGGGGTCTTCTCATACACTTCCTCGGAGAGCCCAGTCTCTTAAAGCTCCTTCTCTTGCTACAATAAAAAGTCTTGCTGACTATAATTTCAGCTACACAAGTTCTCGAGATGCCTTTGGTTATGCTACACTAAAACGCTTGCAGCAACAGAGGATGCATCCTTCACTGTCTCATTCAGAAGCTTTAGCATCTCCAGCAAAGGACGTGCTTTTTACTGACACTATTACCATGAAGTCTGGCAGCCTGGATTCTCGGCTAACCCCAAGCCGGTAAGAAATTATTCTGTATTTATTCTTTCTTCAAAGCTGGGAGAGCAATAGAATAAGAAATGTGTTGTTCTGATATTTTTTCCAAAGTAATCTGAAAGTGACAGTTGCTATAGCATCCTTTAGCATACTTTAGTGCTGATATTAGGAGTGCAGTAAGCTAATGAGAAGTTTTATATTTGTAAGTGCTCTAAGGGAAGCCCAACTTTCACAGCTGTCTCACTCTTTTAAATGCTGTTGGTAACAAAGGAGTTTTCTTCCATCATTCTTGTTTTCTGTTTGACTGTCATGATTTAAATGCAATTACATGACTTGTTTGAAGTTGCAGTTGCATAACATTGCCTATGCAGTCAGAGCTGTATTTCAGAAGATAATTTTCTTAATGTCACTTGGTAAGGTTTTAGGACAGCATGTCCTGCCAATACAACATACTCAAGTTCATTGTGACATTGAGGCCAGAGGTGAAATACTGTTGCCAGTGATGTTAGTGTGCAGAACAGAGGAAAGATTTTACTCATTGGGCTTGTTTTTAGACTGTAATGTTATCTCCTTTGATTTTGGATGATATTAGATGTTCTGAAAACGAATTGGTTATATAAGATATCTAACTCATAACATTGACACTGTTTCCAACAGCTACAGTCAGTGCTTAACAACTTTCTGCTTCTCAAATTTTTGTCCTTTAAGATCTGTTTTAACTAATGGGTTGGATTTTGAAGTAATCATTGGAAGGAAAAATACACGTTCTATCATTTACTTTTCCTAAACATCCTTTCTCACAGGAATGAAATGGGGGAAGTTATATTAGTCACCTCCTGATTGCACAGAATTGCAATTACATTCCACACAACCAGCTGTGTGTAAATTACATCTGCTTGTTACTGTTAATTTTCGTCTTGATTAAGAATAATATTAATATGTTGATATTTTCAGAAGATTCTGCAGAAATGTCATAGAAGGGTTTTGTTACCTTTGATCATTTAAGTTAGAAGTAAACTGAGTATGATTCTGAGGATGATTCAGTAGTTAAGATGTGCCATCCTGGCAAACAGAAAGTGCTGTTCTTTGCTCTGTTACTGGCATCCTGTGTAAAATAGGAACAAGTCAGTGCAGTATCAGTGGCTTAACAAATTCTGTTGTTGCTGTGGTCATGCTGCACCATTCCTTGCATTCATGCATTTGATCTGCAAAGTGAGCCTTGCTGAGGTGGACTTCCATCTTGAGACTCGGCATGAAATGTAATACTTAACAGTATTCCTAACATAGAACTGCAGTGATTGAAGTGCTCATCTAAGAAAGTTGAAAACTAGAGTGGCATATTATGAAAGGTTGTTGGATCGTCTTGGTTACTGATATAATTGATTAGAGAGGTTGGTCTATTCAATTTCTGCATATGTTACTGCTTCCAGTTAAATAAACTGTCCTGAACTTCTCTTTAAGTAAAATGGGAAGAGATATTCTGTCCTGTTTGTCTTCCAAGGCCAAGAAGCAGTCATTTGACTTTGGTGATCTTTTTAGCTGGTTGGTTCTGTCAAAAGGTCAACAAGCTTATTTCTTTAGCCTCGCAAAATAATGTATACAAATTTTCCACCTCAATCTTTAAAGACAAATAAGAAATATTAAGGTGTTTATCTCAACTCCTGCTGTGCTCTCCTGCTATTACCTACATGCACGATTTGCCAGGATAAGCAAAGGCAAATAATTACAGTTTATACTTTTTTGTAATTTTAAACTGAAAGCAATTATAGAACATTTTATTGTGAAATAAAATCTGCAATTGTTAACTAATTTGGGTTTTCAAGTATGGCTTGAGACTTAGTGCAGTTCTGCCATATACTGTA
Organism: Tympanuchus pallidicinctus; assembly: GCF_026119805.1. NCBI lineage: Eukaryota > Metazoa > Chordata > Aves > Galliformes > Phasianidae > Tympanuchus > Tympanuchus pallidicinctus. Next base: position 11,543,346 of record NW_026294813.1, read on the forward strand.
TTTAGCATTTGTAAGAATTCGTCAGTAGTTGTCAGTATAGGAAGAGTAGCGATGTCCTCATAGTCTTTCATTCACTTGGCCATTACATAAACTTCACGTGATCAAAACACAATGGTTTGTTTTGATTTCAGTGTAAATTTGTTACAGTCTTACAATCCTTAGCAGCTCAGTTGTCCACCTAAACAACAGCAACAACCAAAGACCTGCAACAATTACAGGAAACAATTTCCAGGACAGAAAGTCCGTTTCAAAAAATCAAATGTTCACGACACACTAGCTCCTGATGTGTAATAATCTGCAGCCATCTAAGAAAAACTGTTCCTGAGAAATGTGTGTCTTTTGATGTTCAGAACACATTGCCACGCTTGAAGCTTCTTACTCTTGAAGCTCTTACCTCAAAAGTCTCTCCGCCACTCTTGGCTATGTTTGAATGATAAATAGCATTGGGTTTTATTTTCATACCAGGTCTCCTTAATCAAGCTGTGCTCGTGTGGACAATTTCTTGATCGCTACACGCAATCTCTTTCAGTCTAATGTAGTAACGTATGTGTGTTAAATAAGGCATTGATTCTGGTGAACAAACACAGTTTTTCTGATTATGCTGTGATACCGTTACGATGTTACACCATCAGGCAAATCAGCACCTCATGGATGCTCACTGACTGGAATGGGAAGAGAATCAAGTAAAAGTGCAAGAAGTTCAGGGATAAGTTAAAGACAGTGCACAGATAAAGCAGAAGCCCTAGTGTAAGCAAAGCACAATGAGGAATTTATTGACCCCTTCCCATCAGCAGGTGGGCATTCAGCCACTGCCGGGACAGCAGAGCTCCACGCGTGCAGCAACTGTCACAAATATGAATGCTATCACTCCAAACATTCCCTCAGCCCTTTTTCCTTTTTCTTTCCTTCAGCTTTTATTGCTCAGCGTGACATTGTATGGTATGGAACATCTGTTTGCCTTGTTTAGTCAGCTGTTCTGGTTCTGTTCTGTTCCAGCACCCTGCATTGCCTCAGCCCCTTGCTGGCAGGGCAGGGTGAGAAGCTGTCCTTGGCTCTGCTCAGCAGCAACTGAAACATTGATGTTTTTATCAAATGTCCAAAGCATTTAACTCTACACAAGCCAAAACCATGGCAGCAATGTAATCCTTTTTACGGCTCTGCATAGTAATTGGCAGTTTTTTTAGTACTTGTATCTTCTTAACCTTTTCTGTTTTTTTTTACGTAAACCTAAATACGACTTTCTAGGTGTGGATTTTTTTTTTCCTTTAATTTCGTTTTGAAGAAGAACAGTGATGAAAGAATGAAGCAGTCTTGTCGTAGTAGATAAGCTCTTGTGCAGTTATTGTGGAATAGCAGGTTTTATTCCATTGTGTAGGCAGTCTGCTTTTGCTTGATTTGAAGAAAGCATTTATAGGTTTATAATTTCAATTAAATGAAATAAAATAGAATTTTATAAATAAAATGAGAGGTGGCCAAATGAGATTTTCATCTTCAAGACTAATAGCAGCACTAGGGCATGTTCTCCAACCTCTGATCTCCCATCTCATTTTTCCAACCTATTTCTCTCTTCCTCAGATTGCTCGTCACAGTCAGCACTGCTCACTGTGTAGCTTCACATTTGTTCTTTGTTCTTTCATCAGTTGAGCAAATTCTTCTTCCACACGAAGATGTCCTTGGAGTATAGGAAGTGTTCCATCTCTGGTTCCTAGCAAGTCCAGGCTTTGCATTTGCAGTAATCTGCCTGAGATTTGAATTTGTGAATAATCATTGTGTCAGTACATTTTGTGTACAGAATACTCAAATATGTACTCAAATATGAGACTTCTAGCAGTTTAAAAGCTGAAATCTGCACTGATTTGTGTCTGGGCTGTATATTTTCAGACTTAAGTTGAATAAAACTTGTGCTTTTATAGCGTTGGCAGCCAATTAAGCAGAAGCTTTATCCAACTATTTTTCAAGTCCATGTCCTAGGGCTTCGAAAGAGATCACAAATTTTTCCCTGTGAACTGCAAAGAAAGGCACGGTGACAGTATGCAGAACAGAAACAAATATGTAGTTACAGGAGAAACAAGCTCTGGATTCTACAAAGGAAAAATTAGGGTAGTCTTTGTGACTGCAGCCCTTCTTATTTGTAATGTGCAAGGATGACAGATTTACTAAGACTGCAATTTGTTTATTGTTACAGATTCATGAAAGCTTTAAGTTATGCTTCGTTAGATAAGGAAGATTTATTAAGTCCTATTAACCAAAACACACTTCAGCGTTCTTCCTCTGTTCGTTCCATGGTTTCTAATGCTACGTATGGAAGCTCTGATGATTACATTGGCCTTGCTCTCCCAGTGGATATCAATGAAATATTTCAGGTATGTATGTGATGCTATAAATGGGTTCATTTGCATTTCTTAATGAAAGGTAGTGAATTGTTACATTTGCATCAGAGCACAGTAGATCTACAGAAAGGAGGTAAACAGTATGTTGCACATCCAAGGAATGTATTATGGAAATATTCAAGACTGACTTGGATATCTGTGCCTGCAACCTGCTGTAGGGAAACTGCTTTGGTGGGGGATTGGACTTGATATGTAAAGGTCCTTTCCAACTCCTTTGATTCTGTGGTTGTCTCTGTGTCTTGCCAGTTGTCTTCTATCTGTTTAGTTAAAACACATTGCAGTGTAACATACTGATAACTCACATAGTTTAATAATCAGTTATGTAATTATCAGAGAGGATATGATCTACGTCAAACATTAATCTGTGGCTTTCTTACCTTTAATTTACTTAGTCTTTGCATTTAAGACCTCCTTCCTTTATCAGAAATAACTAAAGCAAAGGCATGATCTCCTGTACTACTTTTCTGTTCTCCTTTGTGTGATTGCTTTGTTTTTCTTTTCTTCATGATCTTTATGGTATATCTGTGCTGCTTCACTTCTTCTCGTTCATCTCTACATCTCACAGGCCATCACTATGTATTTTCCACTTAGTGATTTTTTTATAAGCCTTTGTGTTTATTCAGAATCTGTTTTCTTGCTTTCATTGGCTTGACTTTAGTACTCTTATTAGGTCTTTCTGTTGTAGTTATCTTCACAAAATCTGTTCTTCTTTGGGTATAAAATTGTTCAACTGTGCAAAATTTGATTATTTCTGGAATGTTCCAGGTAAAAGAGACTCCATATTTCCAGAAGAAAACTACACCTCCATTTGATGACCATGGAGCAAGAGTTTTTGCACCTGAGGCAGGAGGTATGTTTTTTCTCTTTTGTAACTTCCTGTTTTTGTTTTTATTTATGTTGGTTGAGTTTAATTGTTTGGTTTGGTTTTTTTGTCTGTTTACAGAAAAGGTTATTATTAGTTGTTGAGCATTGACAGCTATGTTCTGGATTTTAGGATAGTAGATGATTAATTCTTTTTTTTTTTTTTTTGATCCACTACAAAGAAACGTAGTGTAATTTCAGCATGAACTACATCCACCAGTTCATTGTAATGTGATGAACTAATGCTAGCTGTTGATGGGTTGTGATAGTGCATTTAAAAAAGAAAACTATTCAAGCTTACATATATGTGTGTGTGTGTATAAAGTATATATATTTAAGCTAATGTTTATATATATAAAAACAATATTTATATATATATATAAATGCTATGTGGAAATTTTACTCTTAATATATGAATTTATAGGAACTAATAAATGGAGTAGGTGTTTATTTCAGAAGTAAATTGTATCTTTCTGTGATGTTTCTGTAACAGTTGATCATTGGAGGTGATGGGACATGGTACAAAAGAATTGCCAGTGCTTTACAAATGCCTGACTTTTTCTGGAAAGCACTTTCAAGAGCAATTGCAAGTCTGTAGGGCATCAATATGTGGTGTTGGTTTTTTTTTGTTTGTTTTGTTTAGTTTCAGTAGGACAGTTCAAAACGTAGATACTGGTTCCAGAGTAGTGTAGTATAGCTGTTGTCTTGTTTCTCAATTACTGGAACCTTATTACAGGCACTTGAGGAGACAGATAAACACATCCTACTTACTCCTTGTCTTTCATGATTGTAGTGTAATGTATAACTCTGATTTTCCTGAAGGAGTGTTGCAGTGGTTTGCTAAGTTGCAGTATACTTGGTTTATAACTTACTTGTTCATATATTCTATCCAAGGAATAGCTCTAAAGACTTTGTCCTTTTCCTTCAGTAAGTTTAGTTTCTTTATGTCGAGCAAGGTTCTTAAAATGGTTTCTATTTTCATTTGTGAATATACAACGTATACTTTGGATATATTGTATTAATCTTGTTGGATGTTATGAAAATTTGTAACATATTGGTGTTAGGGTGTTAGTTTTCTCTATCGATGTACTTTTTGGAATTAACTGCATGCCTTGTGTATGTTTAGAGATTTAATTCAGTCCTTTGCAATGCTGTGTTATGTTTGGTAAGCTGCGGCTAAAGCTTGATGTTTATTTCTAGAATTTTAACAGATTTTAGGAGTTTAAAATAATAAAATAAAAACTAAAAAATTATTAGATCCTCCCTTAGCTTTAGAATAAGAAATTTATTTAAAATTGTGTTGTATTAACTGACAGTCTTGTTGTACTGGTTTTTACTTGCTTATCTACAGGTCTTCCATCAGGCACTAGTGACTCTGTCAAAAGTCCTTTTCAGATGCTCCGACAGCAGATCAGTCTCACAGAAATAATGAATACCAGCCGTTCAGATGCCTCTCAGTTTTTAGAAAATACAGAGGATACTGGATTACAGGAACACACAGATGAGAACTGCCTTTATTGTGTCTGCATTCAAGTTTTGGGTTATCAGCCTAATAACAAAGTGAACTCTTCATATAATCGTACAGGTCTGTGTTCCTTATGGGGATGTGTGATAAAACTGAATGAGAATGCTGGATTTTATTCATTTTTAAGTCATGGGTCTTTAGTTTTTTTCTTATTGAAATTAATTCTTACTAATAAACTTCTTATGCAGTTAATGGTATTTCTGTGGACATTGGTCTTCTCAATTTCTAGGGGCCTTAGTCTGACAAGTTGTTTGCATGCTTTTTAGATATTTCTAAAAGATTTTTGAACATGTAAAAGATTTTAAAACATTTTGAATGTAATTTGTCCAAAATTCAGCATCCAATTTCCAACTTATTTTTTTACGCTGGCAGTTACCATACTAAGTGTGTTGGGGGATTGTATATTCAACATTGAAAAGAATCAGGTGAGGAAAAACATGAGTAACAAAGATGCAACATTTTGTTTCTGTCAGATTTCTCAGACATTCCATATACTGACTGGTGTGGGCAAACCATACACAATCACTTAGATGTGCATTCCTCCAAATTTTCTGGAATTTCAGGCTGTAGTGATGCAGTATCCCACGGTTCAGCCAGCAGCACCAAGAGTACAGAGCTTGTACTAGGTGAGTTTGAAAGCTTAGTATTATTAGAAGCTATAGCTCTTACAGTATTTTAAGTACTGTGGAATTTTTTTTTTTTCGTACTGGAATGAAGTTATGTCTGTTATTTAAAATAAACCACTTTTGGATGACTTTATCAACAAGGCAGCTGCATTGTACATTATGATGTCAGATAGGAAAATGTACTTGAAAATTCTGCTTTGATTGTATGGAATTTTGCAGTTAAACATCTCTCTATCTTACATGGTGATCAGGTTGACTTTTTTGTTCTTTTTAACATAATGCTGTAGAAAAAAAGTAAAAGATCTTTAAAGGAAGTACAGATTTTCTTTAAAGAGAGACATTTCAGTTTTTTATTCACTTTCTATTTTGAATTAATGTAGCTTCTTAGTACTATCTCACCCAGCAGCATGCTTTAATAATAGATGCAGTGCTGCAGTTGAGTCTGTGTTTAGTTTCCAGTTTTTCCAGTTGTCTCTCCGTATTTTTGAAATGCTAGTATACCTTTAAAAAAAGCTTCCTGAAAAAATGTATTTAAGTTTTGACGAGTATTCAAGAGCATTGAAAATATATATGGAAGTGTTTGTATGTGTGTGTGCATGTACGTGTATACGGAATTTCAAAACAGGCTTACGTGATGTAAAATCAGCACAATCAAGGTGCTTACTTGCTGATTGATTCATTTGTTTTTTTTCAGGAGTAAAATCAATCCCAGATGATACGCCAGTGTGCAGAATACTTCTCCGGAAAGAGGTCTTACGTTTAGTAATCAATTTGAGTAGTTCAGTGGGAACTAAGGGCCATGAAACTGGACTCCTGACGTAAGTTAAATACACTTCAGATGTTTTATCAACATTCACTTGTTTATATTCTGTTTATATTGTTTATGTCTGGTGAAATTTGATCTTATTTCTTAAGATAGCATCTTAAAATAGCATCAGGCAAAAACTGTTGTGGTGGACTGGAGATAGCTGAACATTGTGTAAAGGCTAAGCAAAGAATTTACCTTCTAATATTTTTTACTCTGTTTTTGTCTTTCTCTTCGCATTCTTCTTCAAATCACTAATCCAACAGTATAGAATTACAGAATCATTATGGTTGGAAAAGGCCTCTATGATCATCCAATTCAGCCATCAGTCCATCACTGCTGTGCACACTGAACTATGTCCCTAAGTACCATGTCTACGTGCTTCTTGAATAGTGGCTCCACCACTTCCCTCAGCAGTCTCTTCCAGTGTATTACCACTCTTTACAGAGAAGATTTTTTTCCTAGTGTCCAAGCTGAGCCTGCCCTGATGTATCTCATCCTGTCAGCAATTACCTGGGAGAGCAGGATAATTCTCGTCTTGCTGCAACCTCCTCTGAGCCTCTTGTTCTCCAGACTATAACAATCCCAATTTCCTCAGCCACTTCTCAAAAGATTTGTGCTCCAGATCAGTCATCAGCTTCATTTCCCTTCCTCTGGACACAGTCCAGGCCTTGATGTCTGTTCTGTAGTGAGGAGCCCAGAACTGAACACAGCCTCATCAGTGCTGAGTACAGAGAGAATGATGTTTCATTGTATACTCATTTTGTCTTCAATCTTTAAAAAAAAAAAAAAAAAAAAAGATAGTTGCTGTGTTTATTTTTTACAATCTGAGTTATGTAGTCAAAATGGCAAAATAACTAATTGAGAAACACAAATTTGCTTGAAGGAAGAGTGCAATTACTGGTGCTAATTCATATTCAAAAGTCGTGGTAAAAATATAGAATATAAATGCAGAGACTAAACACTGTGATAGAAACTAGGCTTCTGGACTGCTGATGTTGAAAACAGGCTTGCAGCTGCTAAAAGAAAATTCTGTAGTGGTCATCCTATTTATAAGATATACATTATATTTTCTGTATTTACTTTTTTATAGCAATACTTGTGAATGCCTCTGCAGTTCTTTTTCGGTATCTGTTGTAGAGACTTGGTAATCTTATATATCAATTCTGAAAGGTGTATAGAATATTCTATTTCATTTTTTTAATGCAAGTTTCTTCCAATTTTATAAGACATGATGCTGTCTGATCTGATTTTTCTTTGTCCATCGGATCCAGAATTTATAATACCTATTACTGAAGAGTTCTTGTTCATTAATTATGAAACTCAAGATTTAATTGTACAGTTTTAAAGAACATTATGGAAACCTTCTCTCAGTATTTGTAAAAACCTGTGTTTGTTTGTTTGTTTCTTGCTGTTAATCAGAATTAAGGAGAAGTATCCTCAAGCATTTGATGACATATGCCTGTATTCTGAGGTGTCCTACTTGTTAGCACATTGTACATTTCGACTCCCATCCAGAAGGTTCATTCAGGAGTTGTTTCAAGATGTGCAGTTCTTACAGGTAAGAGGAAGGTTCAGGTGGTTGGAAGGAACCAAAATGTGTGGGGTGTAGGTTTCATTACACTGAATAATAAAGCTTCCAGGTATTTTTATTAAAAACAATTTTGCAATGTCTTTTGCAATTCTTGTAAAATCTGTAATGACATTAATATTTCACCTGACTTCTTCTTCTTCCAGATGCATGAAGAGGCAGAGGCTATTTTAGCAACACCAACAAAGCAACCAGTAACTGATGTATCAGCTGAATCCTGACCTCTGTCTCACACAGTTAATTGCATACAGGCTTCCTGGAATTCTCGGACATCCTTCAATTGAGCAGATAATAAAGTTTGGAGCATCATCTTTTAGACTGTTCCAGAAGCTACTGGTACCTGAAGAACGAACTGAAAAACCTTTTCTTCCTCAACCAATTACTGCCCTAGTCTATGGAGTCCCTTGGGGATTTATTAAATATTATGTAGTTCTAATAATAGTAATTATCAGTATATGCAAGAGCCGAGCACTGAACACCTCCACAAGTTTTCATTTCATTTTTTACCTTAAATTTAAAAAAAAAAAAAAAAAAAAAAAAAAAAAAAAAAGAACAACACACAGAGACACCTATGATTGACTTCTAATTCTGTTCTGGAGAAGCAGAATTATGCCTTGCTTTTTTTTTTTTTTTTTTCTTCTTTCTATTATAAAACCCCAGGAGTTGGATGAGGGTGCATTCCGTTGCCAGCAATGGGGAGCTGTGCTGTGATTGTGGACAGCAGGGGATAAATGTTAGATCTTTTCTGTTGATTTTTGTACTGTTTATAACACTACTTGGGGAGTTTGTAACTTCAGACAGAAAGAAAAGCCTCTGAATCTGAGGTTCCTTTAAGTTATTTTAATGTTACTGTAGTTGTAAGTCATTTTATTAGCAATCTCTCCATTTTCATTACATTTACATACATGTATCTTATCTGAACCATTTAAGGATTTTCACTACAGTTTGATTTAAAAATAGCAAATCATTTAAAGTTAAAATGCTGAAGTCAAATTGTTTTCCCTGAATGATACGCATGCGTTTGCAGTTTCTATGCTCATGCTCATATAGTGTGAATGTTGGTCTTATTCTTAACTAAAAACCTTTAACAGGCATGATTTGTATCAGATAAATGAATATTGTGTAAACTAGACTTGAAGACATTTAATCATTGCTGCTTTTGTGAGAAGGCATATGAGCGGTTTTCCAAATTCCATGAGAACAGCCTTTTATAAAAACGAAGGTTTGATTGAGTTTTCAGTGGATGAGCGGTCAAGCATCAGACAGTGCTAATAATTGTAGTGAAAAGCCTTAAGTACCAAACTTTGAAGCAACAGAACTTAAAATTTTATATTGGTATTTGAGACTTGTGAAAGTTATATGATACAGTGACTGTTAATGAGGAAAACACATGCCTCTATCAAACTGGTGAAGTTTCTAAAGTAAAAAGTGCAATCCTAATGGAGAAGAAAAATATAGGAGTCCCATCACTTTTATAATGCATCTAAAAAGTCAGAAGCCTTCATACAAGGGTAATATAAATATATGCAAATGTGTATATATACAGTAGCATGGCCACCTTTGTTAGAATGACTGTAATAGAAGGGGTTACCCTTTGATTTTGATATAGGTGAATAATTCAGCTGGACTGTACTAAGTAGAACGTATTTTTATCCATTCACTTTTACCATTTTTATAATTATCAGATTAATACTTAAGATAAGTGAAATTTATAAGATAAGTGATACTCATAACCATATTCTTACTAGCTATGCTACTGGAGGTTTCAGTAAGTTGTCTCGTGAGCAGTAGAACATGAATCCTAATGACATTTTAAAATTTACTTGTTTTTATTGAAAACTTCATCTTGCTGCATAAGCACTGCTTTGCAGATATCACTTCACTGAGTTCTTATATGCACTGTGTACCATCAGGATCTCATAAAGCAGATCTGTAAGTTGCTGCTCATAGCCAAGTCTAGTTCCTAAGATTCTTCTCATGAGTTCCCACTGAAAGAAGGGGCAAATCTTCAGATTCAAATATTTGGTAGTCAGTGACAGAAATAATGTATCAGTGTCAAGAAATGTTTTGAAATATTCTGAAAACATACCACACCAGTGATGGACTTCTCTGGTTGTAAGAAATCTTCTGTAAAACCAAAATGCCAACCACAGTAGACCAAATAGTGGTGTAAACTCCAAAGGAAGTAATGTAATTTTCCCAAAAATGGGGCTGGTGTATCTTACACAGTAGTTTCAAACACTACCTCAGTTAGGCTAGAGTACAAGAGATTTGTTTTAGCAACTAGATGGGGTTACATCAAACAACTCCATGTTTTTGTTTTTTTTTTTTTTCAGTTAAAGCAAAATAAACAAGTTTTATCACCTGTATTTAAATAAAACACACGTGTTCATTTGTTACCAGCTTAATACATAGCACTTAAAGTAGAAAGCGCAATAGAAAGGCCTCTGATTATAGAAAAAGGTAAGCAAAGCAATGTCAGTATACTTTTGAAAGATTTAGAATCTTAAATTTCCTAATATACTTGCTTGTAATGGGGATCCAAGACTACAGAAACTTGATGTCTGTATTATTGCTGCAAATTTAGTTAAAATGATTTTTTTCTAAAAGTGTGTGTGTCAGTAGATTTCAACAAGTAAGCATAAAGGTTGTAAAGTCTGTACATAACATACATTTCTAGAATTAATTTACATTAAGCTCATACTAGTGTTTCGTTTTAATTGGCAAATGAAGGGATACTGATACCTAGTTATAAACTGTGAATTTCTAATTCTATCAGTTGCTTTTTTTTATTGTTTGTTTGTTTTAGATATCCCTTTTAAAGTTCTTATTTTGGGGCTTTATTTGCATCATGATAAAACTTCAAAAGAAAGCTGTGGTAAATTAAAAAAAAAAAAAAAAAAAAAAAAAGGTGTGTCTATTAAACCTAATAAAGAATCCTTCTATTTTTCCTAGAAGGGGTAGGAAGGGAAGCTGACAGACCCACTCATGGTTGGAATACAGTCAAACAAATGGTAAAGCAGACAGCGCTCATTGACACAGATTCAGTTTGCTGTGGCAAAGGAAACTCGTGACTGCTGAAGTGTGCTCACATAGGAAATACTCAGAACAGGTCTGAGGTGGAAGCCTTCGTGGGAGGGAGAGCCTGACTATGAAACCAGGGCAATGTAGCCTTCTAAATTATCTGACTCACTTTCTTGGTCATCTTTGGTAGCCAGTGAAAAGGGAGAGCCCTTTTCAAAGGGCAGAGATGTAATTCCAGGGCTCTGAGTTATTTCCTGCTGCTCTGCACTGCACAGGGAGGAGGAGGAAGCTTTTGATGCCTGAAATTCAGGGATGCTGAATGCTTCCAGCTGTGTGGTTGTCAGTTGGAGCTGTAGATAGTCAGGCTTTGAGGTACTCTAAGCTTGTATGCTGGACCCTTGGCGTGTTGTGCTGGTGACAGATGCTTTTCCTTATCTGGCAGCTCTTATTTGACCTGACATATAGGCCCCAAGTTTTTCCCCACAAGAAACAATAGCCTGTAGTTCAGGGTGCAGAGGTTGGCACACAGAGGTGAACTGCCCTTAGAAACATCTTAAAAGGTAGTAGCAACAGTACTGGTCATTTTCTTGTCATTTTGAAATGCATGTTGTGTCTTGAATGAGAGTTGTAATCTGCACTGAGAAGCCGAAGAAACGTATGGCGCTCTCACTGCTTCGCAGTGAAGATAGCTATGTGAGAAACATTTCAAAAACAATAGGCGATTGAATCCCAGAGAGAAATCAAAGAGTAGTTGCTGCTTCCTAATCTGTGCGCTTGTCTTGATGGCGATTTGGCCTTCAGGAATGTTACGTTAACTTGTGAGCATGAGCTCAAGCTGAGGAATCACGGTGAAATTCTTGCCATGCTTTGGATCTGCTGGCCTCCTGCTGTGCAGAAGTGCTGTTACTGGGGGTTCTGTGTGGAGGCAGCTGGAAGCCAGTGCTGAACATTCTTTCTGTTACACTTTGTTATCATGTTCTTATTAAAGGTATACAAGGTGAGGACAAGACCAGTCCTTTGGGAACATGATAGAAACACTGTTTCTATCTTGGTCAAAGCTCCTGTCTCCCTGTTGTGGTTCCTCTCATTTGGCTTAATTTGGTTCTGGTTTGCTGGACAGTTATTTTCATTGGCTTTTGTATGTTCAGTAAAGAATGTGGATTTTCTTAGGGCTATTTTTGTGACATAGACAGATAGTAATGCCACAGCATGCAGAAATTGCACATTTTGCTTAAATTGCTTTGTAAAACACAGTATTTAATTTGAGAAATGTAATTTATGCCATAAAAGTGTAACATGCCATTTTGCCACAGAGTAGGTTGTTTCATCACAAGATGCAATATCTTAGGGAGTAAAGGTAGACATTTTATAGGCTTAATTAAAACATTGTTCCAGTACTGGGCTGTCAGCATCCCTAAAACTGCATTAGAGGAGATGATGTAAATTAATCATTCTGAGGAGGGAGGGGATCAAGGAAAATCTCTAGACTTACTCTCCCTGCCCCATGTTGTCTTTATTTAGTAATACGCTGCTACACATTTGGAGGTTCTAGTGTTTGTAGGTCACTGAACAGACATTGAAATCTGATTTATATTGTATACCTGTAACATAGAAAGAAGAAGTATTTATATATTTTCCGTAAGAATATTGCATTGAGCTGTGTATAATTTAAACAGAGGCTTGTCCCAAAATGGTGTTGCCCACCTTGATTTTTGTGGTTTTTTCTTTTTTTCTGGTTTTTTTTTTTGTTGTTGTTCTGTTTTTTTTTTTTTTTTCTGTTTTTTTCTTTTTTTTTTTTTGTTCTGTTTTTTTTGTATAGTGTGTACAGTTCATGTCTATGGGCATTAAAAGCCTCCTGAAGCATAATCTTATCAAAGGGATGCATTGTTAATAAAATGTACTTAAACTTCTCATAGTTGTTCTGGTCTCATATGTACCTCTCAATGCTAGAAATGGATTAGAATTTTATTTATATTTGTACGTTACTAATTAACTAGAACAAGCTGAAGCTTTCCAAATAAACATTTTTTGTCAAAGTATATTTTACATTAGTACTTTGTAAGATGTCCTGTAAAAATAGAAGGGGACTCCTTAGTATTTTATACACCATTTTTATTTTAAAACTTTATAGTACTGATACTGAGAATTAGTCACTTTCCACTATGTGATGTTTGTACAATTCAAGTGTTATCATTTCAACAGCAGATGTGAAAGCTGAATTATGAACAAGAAATAAATCTTTCCGTTTTGAACTCATTCAGCCATTATTAATACAAGACAGATGTCTTAGAGGGAAGGGGAGAAAAAAAAGAGGCATTTACATGCCTCTCTATCCCCGTGTGAGAAGTGCTTCCTAGTGCCCTCGCTATACCCTTCCACCTACACAAAAGCCTTCTCCTTGGAACAGTCTGTTCCTGCGTTTTGTGAAACTATCGGCCCGCAGACAGGCAGAAGAACTAACCTCTCAGGCTGCCAGGCAGGCCTGTACCTGCTGGTAAGCTGTTCTCTTGCTTCCAAATGACAGAGTGCTTTCATTGGAAAGACCATGTGAACCACCTTTGCTGGAGCTGAGATGGGAGCTCCGGAGTGGCCCAAGTACCTCACCCACCATCAGGAGGGCAGCACCAGCTGCATGACCTCCACCCGTAGCATCCCTGCCGCTTTGTGCTCAGCTGCTGCAGCCAAGCCCCAGCAACAGCAGCTCAGAAGTATGAAATAACACCTCATCAGAGCCCCCCCCCTCTGCCATAATGAACCTGCACCACATCAAATATTAGTACGTGATTAATACGTGGTTTGTGGGACAATCTTGACTTTTTCAGTGAGTCCTATATGAGAATTCCTTAGATACCTACTCTTGATTTTAGTCAGCCTTTCAAGTTTTCTTTAAATAAGCCTTTTTTAAAAATGAAGGATACAATCTTTGTGCTTCCTTACAAACATTTTTGGAAATCAAAGATGACCAAGTTCACCTCAGTATGCTGTTCAAATTCTCAGTTATCACAAAGTCATAGTGCTCAATTCATGTATCTACAAATGCTGCAAGCTAAAATGTGCTAGTACAAAATCAATGTCTTTGTGAGTTTCAAAATGACAGCCAGCAGGCCCTTCCTTCATTGCTAGCTGGAGGAAGATTATTTTTTTTTGACATGCAAACAACAGTATCTGAAGATCTAGCTGATAGAGAGCCTGAACATCTTCTTTGCAAAGGGGATTAATATAACTAACTGCATCTGACTCATGTCTGCTTACATAGTTGTCTGGAGTTTGCAAGGAGTAATGCCAAAAATGGCACTACGAGAGTGTTGCTAACTCCTCCACAAACAGCTGCCCTGATGGGAAGATGGTTCCCACTGCATGTTACAGGCTGCAAAACATTGGCCTGCAAATTCTAAAGCCAGTAACTTCTGATCAATAGATAGCATGCAGCATTTCACTGCAAAAGCCTTGAACTAGTCACCAACGTACAGCTTTGCAGGGATAACAGGAGGGGGACATCTGGGCTTGTGAAAGCCTGTATCAGAAAGAGAAGTTGCTGTGCCTTCAGAAATTCGTATTTGCATTTTAAAACACAACCAATCGACAGACTCAGTCAAAGAGCCTCCTTCCAATGCAGTGCACATCTGTTTGTGATATGTATCTCAGATTGCTCTTCCTGCCAGCTGCTTCTCCAGGTGATGAGGTAGAAGCATCATTCAGAATATTGAGGTAGTACTGTGGCTGGTACAGCACTGCTGACACTTCTCCCTTGCTGGTTTCTAGTGTCTCTGGTGTTTCATAGGGATTGGTTTCAACTGCAAGTTGAGAAGAATAAGCAAAATTTTCAAACCAAGTGTAAGTCTGAGGTGTAGGTGTGGATGGAAAGTTTCTCTCTTCATTTTTGTTACGATAAACTGAGGAAAGATTCTGATCATCAATCTTATCTTCTGTTGGCGTTGAAGAAATCAGGCTCCGTGGAGGTAATTTTCTGGCCTCAGCCTTATTATCCAGTGCTAGGGTGTCAGGAATGCAGTCACTTAGCTTTAGTACTTTCTCAGTACCAATCTACAGGAGAAGCATCAAACACAAAAAAGTGCTCAGTGGAAGAATTCAAGAGTAAAGAAAAGAGTGATTAATTTAAATGCTTGTAAAATTATCAATTTTTTGAGTTTGGATTAAATGAACAGAAATTAATGAAAAATACAAAATGTTTGATGAAAGCTGGATTTTATGTGAAATTCACAGAGTATCTCTGGTACAAAAGGACACAGCATTGAAACAGGCCGTCCAGGGAAGTGGTGGAGTCCCCATTGCTGGAGGTATTTTAAGGGACAGTGGATATGGCAGTAAGGGCCATATCCACTCAATCCTTTACATGTTCACAGAATGGCTTGGGTTGGAGGGAACCTTAAAGCCCAGCTAGGGGCAGGGGTTAGCACCCACAAGAACAGTCTTCCCAGGGCCCCATCCAACTTGGCCTTGAGTGCCTCCATCCACAGCTTTTCTGAGCAACACATGCCAGTCCTTTACTACCCTCTGAATAATGAATCTCCTCCAAACTTTTCATCAGTCTCCCTTCATTTAGTTTAAAACCAGTCCTCCTTGCTCTATCACTATCATACTGCATAGAAAGTGAGCCTCCACCTTTCTTATAAGCTCTCTTAAAACACTGAAGTCCACGATGAGGTCTCCCATGAGCCTCCTCCAGCCTGAGCAATCCCAGCTCCCTCAGTCTATCTTCAGAGGGGAGGTGCTCCAGCTCTATGATCATTTCCATGGCCTTTCTCTGGATCTCCTCCATCAGCTCCATGTCTTTCTTGTGCGGGGATCCCCAGGACAGGCATCAACAAAGCAGAGCAGAGGGGGGCAGTCAGCTCCCTTGCCCTGCTGACAACTGCTCTTGATGCGGCTCCTTTGCACATGGCACTAAGGCAGCAGCTCCTGGTTTATAGGACACACAGGGGAAGCTTAGGGCCTTTAACCGATTCTTTCCTCGCCACCAGACCTGGCAGAGTCCCATGCATCCTCCCAGGAATCATTACGTAGATCACACTCTTTCCTACGCGTGACAGCATAAGGGATGCATGCAGCCAAGGGATGGGTGGATACAGCAGTAGGCTGCTTCAAAGTGCACCATCCCACAGTATGTTCTGTTATGTTCAGATAGCACTGCTTTTTGAAAAGTAATGCTGGAAGAAGCACTCCAAAAAATTCCACTTGGTGTATAATTTTACTTTCACTTTTAGCTGTATCTAGCTATCACTAAGTTTTCCATGAAACGGGGATATTAATTTGCATTCATTTCTGCATGTGAGTGTCACTCATGTCAAATGTAGCTAACACTAGAAAATATTTACTAATCAAGAAGGGAAAAATAAAAAATACTACATTTCAAGTGATCTTACTTTAAACTCTTTGAATGATAGCACTTTGCTCTTGTTAGGACTAGGTATCACAGGACAACAGCAATCCTTCACCCTGGAAACAAGAAAGCAAAACAAGTGATGTTTCTTTGTTCTCTCATCAAAGCATATTCTGCCAGCCAAAGCAACACTAGATGTGTAGAGAAACAGCTGGAAATGATGAGTGTCTCAGAAATGCTGCAAGCCAAATACTTACAGCATCCACACAGATGGACAGTCAAAGAAAAAATGAACAAGGCTTTGTAACAGGCTGGAAGCAACAAAAAGCAGCTGTGGTTTGTGAATTACACTACTTGCATTCTCTGGCTGCAAGAAGAAAATGCATTATAGCTTACCACTTCATCTTCCAGAGGCACACAGCCATTATTAGTGAAGGAACTACCACAAGCAGGACTAGAAGGTACAGCATGTCTGCTGTAAAAGAAAAATACTTCAAAATTATTTTGTTTACAACTTCTCATTTGTTTAATATAGCCTCAGAATCTGCAACAGAAACACAACCAAGTCCATGCACGATATAAGCCAGTAACTCAGCAGTGAAATTGCCTGTGATTGTAAGATATTTTGGCTCTAAGTTCTGGGATATAGCTGTATGTTTTTGGATATCGATTACCAAAACTGAAATATTGCTAGGTTCCTTTGTTTTGCCCTCACATTAACTTCTTAACTGTAAGCATACATTTCCAAAAGCTAAAAGTGTAGGAATCTTACTTAGCAACTACTGGTTTCAGATTTCCTTACAGATCCCCAGAGGCAACATATTTTTGCAGTGAGACAAAGCCGACATAAACTCTGTACCTTCAGTATGGTTAGACCGTATCAGGACAGACATTGCCAGTGTTCTTGCTCTCCTAGGTTTTATGCAGATTAAGGATCTCGGTATTTTCACTTCTGGGTATAGTACATAGCCTTAGACTATTTCTCACAAATAATTCAGACTACTACACGTAGGCCCTGACAAAGAACAAGTGTCCTCTGAAAACTTCCACTAGCTGCTGCCCTCTTGCCCTGTGCCAGCCAGCTTTTGTGTCTCTACCACAAACCACAGCAGGAAATAAATAGTCACACTACATTCTCCTTCTTAGCTTTCCTAGGATAATTATGTCAGTACAAATGTCTGTGCCTAAAGCAGGAGCATGGAAGATAGAACAAAGGTGCAGGATGCAGAACTGCCTCTCATTGGGTACCATGAGCATTTGGGCCCTTTATTTAGTTAGTATAAAGCATGAAGTGTCCTTGCATAACCAACACTTCACCCTTTCCTCCCCCTTCACCCTTACCCCAGGCAAATGTTTCAAAACGAGACATTCCCAACTTGGATCACAAATCTCTCAACTGAGATTGCTGAATTGTATTTTCA
The DNA here is from genome assembly GCF_026119805.1 of Tympanuchus pallidicinctus. NCBI lineage: Eukaryota > Metazoa > Chordata > Aves > Galliformes > Phasianidae > Tympanuchus > Tympanuchus pallidicinctus. The sequence continues at coordinate 11,560,930 of NW_026294813.1, forward strand.
AGGAACAGAACTAGATGCAGGTGACTTCATGTTCTGCTTTGGAGATCAAATCTACCCCATTAGTGTACTGCAGTGTTCAAAGAACCCTCTGTTACTGACTTATGAAAGAGTTAGCTTGACAATGGGTTTAAGGACTAGTAAGTAAAGGAATCATAATTAGAAATTCAAAAGTCCATACAGAAGTTCTCTTTTTGCATATTGGTATTTAGTTTCTCCTGTATTATAATATGAATTAAATCCAAATAAAATTCTTCAGTGATCTACCAAACTGGACTCCCTAGGCCGGCAAATCTGCATGAATTATTATACTTCCCAGAAGGATATGCTATGCCTGTGGAATTCTTTTCATTCTAAAATAAAAACGCAGCCAGTTAAAAGCATCAAAATATCATATTGGTATACATATTTCGTTTTCAGAATTAAGTGTTTTCCCTTAAGAAAGGAAGATTATTCTAGCACCCTCCCATCCTTCTGTGGGCAGAAACATTTCTCATTCCCAGTACTCACAGTCATGTGGTGTATCTATGTATCTGAAGTTAATAATGGGAGTTTCTCCTCCACCCGTATACGCTTTAATGGCTAGCTTGTATTTTGTGTTTGACGTCAGGTGTTTCACTGTGTATGTTTTTTCCTCTGGGTTTTCAATTGTGAACTTACATACCACTGAACCACCTAGAATGAAACGTTACAAAGCAATGTAGCTAAACCACTGAAATAACAGAATATTTGCAGTTCCCCTTCTTTGTAATCTGCACACTTTCTTCTGAGAAAAATGATGCATCCTGACTCACTGCCACTGTGCTGTGCTCACATCCCTTCTAGCTGGACTCTGACAGCACAGTCTGTCTTGCAGTAGGCCTTCTGATGACTTGCTGTCAAGAAATACAAGAATTCCTTATACTTCCATTTCCTCTGACTAGAGTTTGATTTGGTGTTTTGCCATTTTCTTCAGAGTTCTGATGCTTTTAAGCTTAGATCAAATTCTTTCAAGTTAATTGGAAGCAAGACATCTCTATCCCAAAATTATACTCTGTCTATTGTGCAACTCCCAGACCCCAGGGAGAGAAGGGTTAGCTTGTTTCTCATGTTCCCAGTCACATCTCTTATCTGCTAGCTCATGCAACTGGAAAGTAGCATTTTTTAACCACTCTAAGTTTAACTGGGATTACTTGCAGAACTGTGGCTCTTCAATGCTTAATTTAAGCGTTGATTAATTTAAGATGACTGAAACATCTAATAATTTTCCTTCAATTCAGCCTATGTTTTTCATCCTGGTGATAACCTAATAGGGAGAGAGATCTGAGAGAAAACATGACTCACCTGGAAGAAGAGATAAGGAAAAAAAAACCTTGAACAACTTGGAAACACATGAAAATTTTAATGTACGAATCATCGGAGCAGTTTCGGACACGAATCATTAAAACCAGAAATGAAAAGTTAAACATGGCTTTGTGCCACCCCACAGCTTAAGAACTGCCTTAAGAACTCCACTGGAGAGCAAAGCAACAAATACTTTCATTATAAAGGAATTCAAATGGGGAATTTCCACAGTGTTCCAATTCTGAAGGAAATAAGTGCTATTCCATCTGTTTCTAAAATACCTAGTAAAACTACCATGCTTCCTATGACTCTCATCCAAGTAGATCACAAACAGATGTTTTGGAAATTCATCTGGAACTCAGATTGCAAGAAGCAGGAATGACTCCTCCTACAGTACTGAAAGAATCCTTTCTGTAGTTCACACTAATGCTGAAGGGACCTACAGAAAAAGGACAAGGAGCTATAAATCCTTATAATGCCAGGACCCTAATTCTGCCCATTAACACCTCAAATATTAGGAAGGAATCAAAAGAAGCAGATGCCAGATTTGCTGGCCCAATATGACCTTTTCAAGAGGCTGCAGTGTAGGCCACAAGGCCTCCCTCTCACCTATATTCATGACAGAACTTCCAAAACCCCAGGGCTCTGATACCTGCAAGAACATGTTTTTTGGATCCTTTCAAATTGCAATCCTCTTGCACAGGTGACACATAAACATGGTAGCCTCTTAAGAAACCAGGCAGTATCTCATCCGTGGGATAAGGATCCCAGTACAGTGTTACTTCATGATAACTCAGTTCAACTTTTTTCACATCAGGGTCAAATTGAGGAGCTGGAAAAAATGAAAATGTCTATTGGACTTGGCATTATCCTTCAATCACATTAATCTTCTCGCTTGGAAAAGTTCTGAATTCCCATGTATATGATATTTTGTATCTCAAAAAGATATTTTGTATCTCAAAAAGATATTTTGTATCTCAATTTAATCTAAAGACTGAACAAAGCCAAAGCACTCAAAAAAATCTGATACCTTCATAGTGTGAGTCTACATAGCACACAAAGCACACATGCACTGCTAATCATAGTCTGATCAGCATGGGCTTGACCTGGTCACAGCACTGGTCTCATATCCTCTGTAAAGGGAATATACATTGTTTTACAACTTGTAAATCATCTATTTCACAGATTATATTGAAACAACACAGCAAGTGCATTTTAATCTAGCTACAGAAGCAGGGCCAAGGAATTCCTCAGTTGGTGGTAGATGAATTCAGCAAATACATAAACTTGAAATGCATTCCCAACTTACGAAGCTCCTTGAGATAACCAGTCTTCTTCTCCAGTAAGGAAACTCTATTAGCAGCAGACGCATAGATGCAGAAATTGTATCTCACCCCAGGAACAAAAGCAGCTAGAAAATAGTAGAACTGATTACAAAAATAGGTTCCCATGATGTAACCTTTTTTTTTTGGTCTTGCGTGGGTTGCTTTTTGTTTTTCTTCTAATGATTGACGTGCAATTTATTTATTGAATACTAAGATGTGCTCAGCCAAACTTTGGTCATTTCATTTCAAAAGTTGAACTCTCAGTTGAGAGAGTCTGGGAAGGCTATATGACTTTATCCATTTCAGTAGTAGGTCACAGTGACTTTCAAAAGGCCGGGAAGGATTTGGATCTAATGGTCACTACCAGGATAAAATCTGCACATTCTCTGGGGAATGCAGAGAGTACTAAGCTTCTCATCGTGCAGTAGATGTTATAATGTCAGTGTAAACTTCTAACCTGTGCTACAGACAAGGCAGAGCTCCATTTTGCAACTCTGTACTTACAGATAACAGTCACTACACTCCTTCAAGATGTCACTTAAAGACACTCAGAAGATTTTTGCTAAAATACTGCTCTGATTTCCATGGCTCAGTGGTGCTAACGTATTTATGGTGTCTATTTTAGCTGCTGGGCAAACCATTATGCCAAATGCTTTTACATAATTATATGTGCACTGCACAAACTTCAGTATTCTACAGGACATGCTTTCTGAATTCCTTTAATGCCCACAGCATAAAAGAGTTTGGACATCAGAAAAAAAATACATTCTGCTTTCATCACCTGATTTGATCAGAGCGCTGGAAGTGTTTGGTCCAAATCTCTTCCACTGTAAATCACAAGACTGCAGGATTGGAAAGTTACACCAATCAATAATGTAACTGTCAGATTTATCTCTGGGCTTCCAGGAAATCAAAATGCCGCCGTCTGTGCCATTAACCTGTTCTTCTTTAAGCTCTGACTTATTGAGCCTCTTTTCAGTGTCTAGGAATGAAAAAAAAAAAAAAAAGCAGTTTCTGTTATTATCCTGCATAAGATCTGAATAAACAAGGGTCAACCATAATAAATAGTTATGCTCTTCCATGATCAGACATATGAGCCCTCTCCTATGCTGAAAGCCAACTGCTCAGGAAACATAAGAAGTTGTTACCATAAATCCAGAAAAAGAATTCAACAGCGAGAAACTGCAGTCAAGAACAGAAAGCCACAAGAGGCTAATGGCATGCACAAGTTTCACTCACGGAGGGCTGGGCTGTCACAGCACATGCTGCAGGTCTGATGCCTAGACTAAGGCTAAGCACGCGTTGCAAAGACTGTGTAAAGCAGACTTTGTCTTAGGAGGGACAGATCGAGGCCCTTGTGTCAATATGCATAGAGTACTGCCCTGTAGGCTGAAATACAGTGATAATTTTCAGATAGCCGTGATTTCCATTTTCAGGTCAGGTTAATTTATTCCCTCAAGATTATAAGTCATAGAATCATGGACTCACAGAATGGTTGGATTTGAATGAACCTTAAAGACTAGCCAAGGGCAATATTTATCCAGCCTCTTGCCCAACACAAGCTCAGGCTGCCCCCCAGGATCCCTTCCAACCCATCTTGAGCACTTCCAGGGATGGGTCACCTCAGGAAACATAAGAAGTTATTACCATAAATACAGAAAAAGAATTCTTTCATACTTTACTCTCTGTGTAAAGAATGCCATCCTAATATCTAAGTTGTATCTCCCTTCTTTTAGTTTAAAGCTATGCAAGGTTTTTCTTTTAGTTTAAAGCTATCCTCCTGCTCACGAGTTCCCTTTAAGTACTGGAAGGTTGCCATTAGGGCACTAGGTAGCCTTCTTTTCCTCAGGTTGAACAACTCCCTCAACCTTTCGTTGTAAGAATGGTGCTATGCCCTATGATCACCTGCGTGGCCACCCTCTGCACCTGCTCCAACAACTCCATGTCTTTCTTGTGCTGGGGTCCCCAGGGCTGGACATCGTACTGCAGGTGGGTCATCAGGACAGAGTGCAGGGAGATGATCACCTCCCTCACCCTGCTGGAATTTTTTGATGTAGCCCAGCATACAGTTAACCCTGTAGGCTGTGTGCTTACTGCTGGCTCATGTCAGCCTCATGAGGCCATCTCTAACTTGCTCTGCTCTTACAGCAGGAGAGATTTTTCTCCCCTTACACCTGCCTAGAGGTTCAGGGATGTGAAAGAAGAACTGGGAAGTCTGGCTGCCAGTGAAGACAGATGCAAATAACTCACCCAGTACTTTAGTCTTCTCTACATGTGTTGAAAGCACTTGTCTCTTCTCGTTTATCAGAGGGGGTACACTCTTCTTTCCTGACCAATATATGTATAGAATCTTTTTTTTATTATTTACCTTGCCATGTTTCCTCTTTGCTTTGACCTTACTGATCTCTCCTCTGCACATCTGGATGACATCCCTGTTCTCTTCCCAGGCCACACATCCCTGCTTTCACTTTTTATCCTTTAGCTTGATCAGGAGGTACCCTCTCAGCCATGCTAGTCTCCTGCCTTCTCTGCTTGATTTCAGGTGGATGGAGAGCTATGGTGCTCTCAAAAATGCAGCCTTAAAGAAGTGCCAGCACTGCTCCACTCCTTCATCCATAAAGACAGCCTCTCTTAATATAAGTGGATATAAAACTCTGGTAATGAAAAGCCAGTTTTAGCTGGAAATACTCCTGCTGTTACCTGTAGCTCCAGGGATGATCAACACCGAAGGATGTGAATAACCAACATTGTTCTTTGCTGTGACACTGATTCTGTAGGGATGATTATCAATGAAAATCCTTGTACTATTACAATCTGATGAAAGAGAAATGTGTTCAGGCTTAAATTGGCCTACTAGTTTTTCCCAGGTTACTTCATATGAAATAATTTCCCCATTCGCTTGAAAATCTGCTTCTTGCTAGGAACAAAAAAGAAATGTAGGTAAACATCAATTACTTAGAAAATTTTCCTGAAGAAAAACACGAGAAAAACAACTTTAAATAATAACTCACATGCATTATTTCTGTAACAATATAAACACTCATTGCACTCATAAGCATAAGCATACTGTTTCAAATGGAAATGCAGAAATACCAGTAATAGGATTTACCTTATTATAATACTTGGCAAAACAGAAGTATGCATGTCTGAAATACCAAGATCATATAGCTAGAAACTTCCTGAAACATGTAATATAAAATATTTTTCTTAGGCTCTTGCCATAAAGTGCACAGAGGCTTGTTAAAGTTAATGAGAGAAGTTTCAAACCCATTTTCAAATAGTTTATTTCCATTTCTGTGCCAATGTCTCACCTTCCAGAACAAGGTCACGTTCCGCCCCCACAGAGCTGGTGTAATTCTTCTCCAGACATCCAGTTTCCCTGATGGAACTGGAGGAAATACAGCAAAACAAAGATGCTTTATTTGCCTCCATTTGAAGACATACAACCCTCCACACTTCTCTTTCCCAATCACTCCAACGTCTTGGCAAAACATCCTTTAACTTCTTGCTGTATTCAGCTTTTACTTCTGAATACTAGTATAGCTCACTTCTCTAAAAATCCTTTCTTTGCTTTCAGTTCCCGGTTGTTTATTCCCACCTCTGCATTGCTTTTCTAGCCCTCAAAGAACACTTTCATCCTCCTGGTCACCTGGATTTTCCACTGCCTGCAGTAGATGAAATTCCAGAGGCTGCTATGAAGGATGATTTAAGAGGCCACCTTCCTAAAGTTTGCTTAGTATGATTCTGCTTTCATGACTGCAACAAGGACTCTCCTCTAGTGGCATTAGTAGCAAGTAGCAAGAAGAGGGATCAGGTGAAGACTCCTTTTTCTATAGACCAGACACACCTTTTTCCTTTGTTCTGAAAGTGTGGGCTTTGCTCCACTCGCTCCATCTCCAGAAATGCTGAGCTGCACCACAACGTACTCTAGCTGTGTAACTGGTGTAGGGCTGCAGTCCACCAAGGGTGATGCGGTTACGGTATAGTTGTGTGTCTGAACTATTGTACTGCAAAACAGAAAAACAGAACAGTCAGAGCTTAGTTTTCCTTCATGAGCAACAAGAAGCTTTTGTTTGAAAAACTGATTTTGCTTCTACTACATACAGTGGCCAGTAAGGCTTGTTTTGGAAAAGACAATAATTGAACAGCAGTCAATAAAAAAAAGAAAAGAAAAAAAAGGAAAAAAGAGATAGTCACGAGTGCTAATGGGAGATGCAGAAAGAGTTGTACAACCTTGTTCAGTGCAACCATCTGAGTAGGAGACTCCTGCAGTGAGTCAAATGACAACTCTTCACATAAAGGCAGACAGAGTTTACTGAGACCTTATCCTCACCATTACCAGGTCTCTTACTCAGCTAATTTAAGCAATGTGCTGTTCTAGACATATGCACAGCATGTATAGCTGCCTTTTCTTTCAATTTTCATTTTTTTTTCCACACTCAATCTTAAAAGATCAAATGAGTTCTTGCAAAAGTGCGCATGCTCCTGTAAAGGCCAACCGCAGCAATGATTTAATCTGACAGCTCTTAGGCAATAGTAAAGACAGAACACAGGTTGCTTCTGATCTTCTTAATGCCTTTTAATATGTTGAAGTCAAGCTGCCCTCATAAGAAAAGGACTACAAAGAAACCACAGTAAATATGCAAAGTGTAAATCAACTTCAGTGTTTGTGAAAGAACTGGAACACGATGACTCTACCTAAACAATTTCAAGGAGGTTTAAGAGGATGGAAAGAAAAACTGTCCTGGGATTTCCTCACTGGAAACCATGCACACTACCATTAAGAACAGCCAGGGGTGTACAGGAGAATTCTGGACTAATATCAAAAAAGTGTGATCCTTCAATACACTTCCATGCCATTTGCTTCTAAGATGATATGAGTTATAAAAGTATGGCAAACAAATGAAGATTAGCAGTAGCTATAATAACAGCAATTATAAGGCCTGTAAGTATTTTCATTTACTTCAGCAGACCATTTGGCAGAGGACAGAGTATATAGACCAGTCACACCATACATTTCAGTCAGCATTACAAGCAGTGTTGGAAGTATGAAGTAACATTAGCAATGGCCAGCCATATGCACCACATAATAAGCATGGAACCTGATAGCAAATAAAATCAGAAAAACATACAAATCAGCATGCTCACAAGACTCAGATTAAGTTAAGATTGCTAAAGAATAATTTTTGCATTAGAATAAATTCAGATTTCATACTAGTTTTGCTTTCCCATCAGGTTGACACACTTCAGCTTGACAAAATAGTTCAATTTCCTTTTCCTTTTGTTCCCAGTGTAACTCAATTTCTGCACCTGTGTATTCTTCCCACTGTTGGAAAGGTGGCAGGGGATAAACTACAAACAAATAGAGAACCTGAGTTAACTCTTGTAAAATATAAAATACACACAAATGTATTTTAAGGTATTTTAGTTGAGCAATTAAAGAAATATTAAACACAGTGTAATTGTTTTCTGCTGCTCTAGGAGAAGTAGACATAAGTTAAAAGTTAATTTCACAATGAAAACGTAATGTTCATAGTCCTGTTTATCCTCCTTGAAGAAGGGGGATTGGACTAGATTTCTTCAAAGGAAGAGATCCCTTCCAAATCATTCTATAATGGTATAAATGTTATACAAGTAGCAAACAAACAAGCAAACAAACAATGGCAAGAAAAAACTTGTCCTGATTTGGAGATATTTTAGAATATCATGCACTTAAATGCTGTAACATAGGGACTGGTGGAATCTTCTGAAGCAGAATAGTGAATAACACTCAACAAGTTCCTACACTCCAGAAACCTGTACCACAGTCTTTCACAATTCTTATTTTAAATGCTACTAGCAATTACCCTCTTGGTAAACATTACCAGTGTTACTTGTGAAAGATTTTTGAGATCTTTTACTGCTTTGTAAATAATACTCAGCAAGAGAAGCAGATTTCTAACTCTGCTATTATCATCTCAGTTCCAAGGAATGAGACTTGGCAATGCAAATGAGTGATATGTGTCCAGCTTTCATCATTGTACTAAAACTTGATAGAGCATAAATTAAAATCTGGGGACTTCCAGACTCCAAGCAATTTGTGCTTTATACACAGTGCCCACAAGCAGAATTGGAAATTATGGACTTCAGTTTTCCTTTATTTACGAATGTTCTACTGTAATTATTTCCAGGATCGGAGAAAACATTAAGAACTTTATTGCCATCACTACTTAAAAGACTGACTCATCGTAAGTATTATATACCATTTCTGTAGCTTGTAACAATCACGAAGACTGGCAGAAGAAAACTGTAGTAAAAACTTGAATGTATGGAGCACATTCAGTGTTAAATATTCAAGACTAATTTCCCATGAAAACTAACTTTATCATAATGCAATGTCATACTACAACCTCCCAGTTTTTTCTTTCTTCCTGCTCCATTTCTTCTTCCCTCAAAAAACTCAAATAATCAACTTGCTTCTATGAAATAAACTTTACAGAGAAGGACTTTTAACATGTTCCTATGAGTCATAAGAAAATAATGTGTCTAATAAACCTGAAATGAGAGCCTGTAAGGAAGGAAGTGCTGCCAGAATGCAATAACTACATCAGCAAACTCCTGGTCCATCAGCCTCTCCACTTCATAAGCAGATAAATCACAGGTTGCTTCCTGCTCCTTTACACAGGCAAGAAAACTGAAGGAGCATGGCAACACTGAGGAGGATGTGATGGGGTTAAAGGACACAAAGACAATTAAGAAGAACTGGAAAGACTGCTGGAAACACAGTAAATAGACAAGTATTTTAAGGTAGAAGTAGTTCACAGAATCACAGAATGGCCAGAGTTGGAAGGGACCTCAAGGATCATGAATCTCCAACCCCCTGCCACAAGAAGGGCCACCAACCTCCACGTTTAATGCTAAACCAGGCTGCCCAGGGCCACATCCAACCTGGCCTTGAACACCTCCAAGGATGGGGCATCCACAACCTCTCTGGGCAGCCTGTTCCAGCACCTCACCACTCTCTGGGTAAAGAATTTCCCCCTGATGTCTGACCTAAATCTCCCCTCCCTCAACTTTAAACCATTTCCCCTCGTCCTACACATATCAACCCTTTCAAAGAGTTGATTCCCCTCCCCTCTGTAGGCTCCCTTTAGGTACTGAAAGGCTGCAATGAGGTCGCCCCACAGCTCTCTTTCCTCCAGCCTGAACAAGCCCAGCTCCCTCAGCCTGTCTTCATAGGGGAGGTGCTCCAGTCCCCTGATCACCTTCATGGCTCTCCTCTGGACCCTCTCCAACAGCTCCCTGTCTTTTTTGTACTGCAGGCTCCACACTTGGACGCAGCATTCCAGATGGGGCCTCACAAGAGCAGAGTAGAGGGGGACAATCACCTCCCTGTCCCTGCTGGCCACCCCTCTTCTGATGGAGCCCAGGATACCATTTGCCCTCCGAGCAGCAAGAGCACACTGTTGGCTCATATTAAGTTTTTCATCCATCAGGACCCCCAGGTCCTTCTCTGCAGGACTGCTCTCAAGCACTGCTCTTTCCAGCCTGTACGGATGCCTGGGATTCCTCCCAAGTGCAAAACTTTGCGCTTTGCTGTGTTGAACCTCATCAGGTTCACCCAGGCCCACCTTTCTAGCCTCTCAAGGTCCCTCTGAATGGGATTCCTTCTTTCCACCATGTCAAACGCACCTTGGTGTCACCACAAACTTGCTGAGGATGCACTCGATTCCTACATCAATGTCATTGATAAAGATGTTAAAGAGCACCAGTCCCAAGACAGACCCCTGGGGGACACCACTCGTTACCGGCCTCCACCTGGACATAGAGCCATTGATGACTAGTTAGGAAATTAAGGGACCAGGGGCACACAAAATAATACAGAACATAGGACCACAGCCACTACTATTTACAGAACATTGCAAAGCTGAAACCGAAGAGAAAGCAGCTAACTATAGCACAGAAAACTAACAAAACCTGAGAAGACAAAACCAGTGACTTCTGCTTTAAGCTGGCATCCAAGTATTAAGACCAAGAAAACAAGGCCTTCCACAAAAAGTTTTCATCAAAGAAATAGAAAAGGACTTACTTCTGTGAGCTACATCAAAAACATCCGTGGCAGTTCCCTTTCCCAGTGGGTTTTCAACAGTCAGCGTGATATTATAGACCCTCTGCTTCCCTATATCCCAAGAACATGAGCACCTCTCAGAACAATTTACCGTGCATGGAACTGAAGATTTGGAAAACCTATTAAAAAACAGGAAGAAAAAAAATAAAAGGAAGAAGAAGAAAAGAAAATTTTTTTGATATAGAACCAAGATAGGTGTGGAAATCACCGATGCCTAAACTAAAATACAGCATCACAGAAAACAAGGCTGCAGTGGTCTATGAGAAGCTACCTAGTTCTCTTCTTAGTCCAAACTAGCATGAATATACTATTCTTGTAATTAGATGAAAGTTTTCTTTGAAGAAGACTTAGTTCATCCTTAGTTGCCAGAAAAGCTAAATTGCTTTAGGTACTTCATCATGGGTTTGCAGATTTTTAAACAAGGGACAGAGTTTATCAGTGATAAAGCATTCCCATGTCTACAGTTATATTTTCAAACGAAACAGCAGTCTCAGCGCATCTGCTAACCTTCTATTTTTGAAACATCATTATATCTGAATGGAAGTGAATGATGCAGAGCTCCTGAAGGTGCTATGATGACTGCCTTCTGGAATCTTTTGATGCAAATTATTTGTTTTAAGAGTTCTCTTCAAGCCTTTTTCTTTGTTGTCCTTGCCCTAAGGTCTCACCTCCCTTCCTCTCCTGTGAGCTTAAATGCCTCCGTAGCAAGAAACCAGGGCCTAGGTCTGATTTGCCAAAGACCTTGACCCAGACTGGTAAGAAAAAACTGTGAGAAAGTCTACAGAGAGATTAAAAATAGAAGAGGGAAAAAAAAGAAACTGAAATTATAGACAGATGTAGGATTGTTGAGATAGCTTGAGAATTCAAGAGGGAAATGGAAAGTTACAAAATTTTAGAGGAAAAAACTAATAAATCTAATGAGGCTAACTGGTGCCTAGCTAGGAAATAGCAATTTTGATAGGCTTTACTGTCAACACAGATTGTGAACAACATGATATTCACTCTTAAATCCTACTTATCTGTTGTGTGCATCATCCAACAAATTAGATTTTATTTGTAAGTTATAAATATCCTGTTTGCAGGTATCTTTATAGGTACTTAAAAATGTTCATACAAATTGATACCAAATAATTGTTATAGCAGGTTTTATCAAGCAGAAGCTGGTCTAATGAAACAACAACTTTGTTACAGGTCATAGCTTAAATAAGCTGATAAGTGAGTTATAAAGAGGCAAGCAGCTAACTGCAACACCGATAAAAATACTTCTATGGATTTTGATGGTTAGAAATAATGTGTTTTGTACATCACAGGCTAGAGTTATTGTAACAATGAGGGGACTTACTGTTCAGACAACTTGTATTTTGATGAGTGACTTCCATAAAGGTAGGTGTCTCGTCCTTGGTCCCAGGTACATGTTATTTCTCTCATGTTCTGAGTTTGGCAGGAAAAATCATGAGGTGCATCAGGTGGTCCTTGTCAGAGGCAATAACCATAAAAAGCAACAGCATGGCAGTTAATGCAAAAAATACCAAAACAAAACAAAACAAAAAAAACAATAAACTCAATGTATTAGCATTCTAGAAATGATGGATGCATACAAAGCCTGCTTAACTACAGATGTCATTATTTCAATTACACTTATTAGGTTATCACTCTGCAGAGATACCAGGACTGCACCCTAAATTAATTGCAATCCAAATGCTTCTTTAGGATGCTTTTCTTTATTACTTGTTGTTATATTAATGCATTAATTAACTTAACCTGTATTGTGTTGGTGTTTTTTTCCATGAAAAACTTAATGCCACATACCATACCAGCTATATTGATATCATTAACGAGATGAATATAAACATGTTTAAAACAAAGCTTTCCATTTAGTAATGTTTTCTACATGCATACATACAGACTTTAAGTCAGAGTTTAACCTGAATTTGGCTAGACCTAAGAGGACAATGACAAGTTACAAGATATCTTTGTCTCTCACCACATCCCTCGCAGCCATTATTGACTTAATAGGAACAGGGAAACATAATTGTAACAAAGCCTTCACTTACTACCAACAAAGAAAACTGCATGCGCAAAGCAATTGTCTTCATGGCAAGACTCTCTACAAAGGACGTGAGGCACTCCCAGAAATGTCACATTCTTTGCAATGAGAAGTCCAACTTGACTATTTGTGCGATTGAAATAAGGAATAGGTGAATTTAAAAAAAATTCCTTTATGATTCGACCTTTCCTTCCAACGCAACAAAGACTGATGTCAAAGCCTTCCTCTATAATTTTTTCATCCGGAAAGATTTTTGGTTCACTGATGTTTGAAGTATCCAGACCTGTAAATTAATGCATAATAACCCATTTCAAAATTTTCTTATGGCAGGAGCCTCACATAACAGAGCATTTACATGAAAATTTGCTAACATATTATCATTCATGATCAATTATTTAATATTCTTCCCCATCAGAGATCAATTAGACATGTAATCACATGTATATTCTGATAAATCCATCCACATATAATTGTAGCACAACAGACAACCTAAGAGGCCTAAATCCATCTTGCTGCCTTTCACATGGGTGAAAACAAGCAGAGCGCATTCAAGAATTGCCTTTACAGATGAACTCTGCCTCCTGGATCCATTGATCCAAACAGATTGATGTTTACCACCAAAATGCCCGCTCTTTTTGATTTAGAGCAGAGGACTGAAAAAGCGACATACTCTGAATCTTTCACAGGTTTGACTAAGACAAGCCAACAATGAATGAATCAGATTGGTAAGGGGATATGGAATATCTATGGCTTTCAATGTTGGACTCCCTGATGGGGGCAAAAATCTGTGGGATTTAAGCTACCTCACAGGCTTTTGCACAGGCTGGGGATAAAATTTTCTCTCTGGTTAAAAATCAGGACATTCCAAATAAGATCTGTAGTGCAGGATCAGCTTATGAAAAGCCTTTATGATTCCTACCTGATTTCAATTATATACATAAAATCACAAAAATCTCACTCCTGAGAATAAAATAGAAACTCTTTCATCTTATCTTCCGTTATATAAAGTGAAGGAGATCAGCAATTTGCATACAATCTAAGCATATTGATTTACTACCAGGATCTTCTCTCATAATTAAAAACCCTTGTTGATCCAAGCAAGAATAGTATTTATTTACAAACCCACAAATCATCTTTTTCCTAAAATAGCCATACATTTTGTCTAAACCAAATTCTCTGGAAATCAAATTGCTTTAATAAGACATACGATGATCCAAAATTAAAATCTTCTTCTTTTCTTCTGATATCATTTGTTTATATTATTAGCCCATTTCCAAGTGACATAGGGAGCTGACTTACTCCTCACTCTCCATGTCTTTGAAACTAATCAAAGCTATGATCCCAAGACAAAACGTGTGTTGATGCATCAGATGAAGAAGCAACCACAACTACGTGCTTCCCTTCCTCTCCCTCAGACGGTGCCAGTGCTTTGTCTGACCTGGTGAAAGCCTACTCTAAAAATTAGGTCGTGACTAGGGCAAGATATTGTATCAAGAAAGAAGGCCAAATTCTACTCAAATTCAAACTGCCATACTACCCAACATATCACACTGCTTTAATGTATGAGCAAGAAAATTCCTAAAACTTTTTGTCCATCAACTTACTAAGGTAGTCTGCAAATTACAAGAAGGGCTGCAAAAAAAGAGTTGGTTAGTGCTCAGAGATAAAAAGAGGTTTGAATGGTTTTTCTTAATTTGATGTTGTTTCCCCTGAGTTGGACTTTACCATTAAAACCACCAGAAAATTAAAATCTAGCTTTGTACTAGAAAAATAAAGCCAATATTGCAAAGGCTTGTTTTGCTCACCCTGGACAGTCTCCCACAGACTCCACTGACTCCAGCTGTTTGATGCTTCCGCTTTGCTCCTGATTCTCACTGAATGTGACATACACTCCAAAGGTAAGTCTGAATCCCACATCCAATGAAAAGGCTTTCCTGATTTATCGAGTGTGGTATTTAAAAACGCCTGCAAATAAAGGTTGGTAAGGCAAATTACTGAAAACACAGCAATATTTAGACACTTAAGAAGTATGACCAAGCAGAGAGCAGGTTCAACTACTTTTGAAAGATGAGTCACTGAAATCCTACCTGCTGCTCATGTTAATTAATGGCTTACAAACTTGCACTAGCAATGGCAGAGAGGCGGAGACACCGGCAAGACTTCTTGGTTTTAACAACAGAGTTATGACTCAGGACATGTTCCACGAGAAACAGGTTAATCCTCAGGGCCAATTTGTGCCTGCTTACACATCAGTCTGCAGACACACTGATGCCTGCTATGTACCTTGTCTTACGCTCTGTGTTACATATCTTTGGCTCTGAACTACAGCAGACAATTGCACTGGCCAGTAGGGAATTATGCATGTATTGTCTTGTTATGGTTCTGACAAACAGCATCAGAGAACAGTACATCAGGCAGAGTAGGAAAACACCCACAAATTTCTCCAAAATGTTTGACTGTTGTGCATATACTGCGCATTTCTTGTGCGTGTGAAAGAACACATATAAAAGTAATAAGAGCTCCATAATAACGGAAGAATGACCCAAGGTATAATGTGAAGTTCAAAAACAGAGCAAAATGCTCTGTAACTTGTCAAACATTATTATATTGAAATGCATAAATTCAAGCTCACAACAACAAATATAAAATGTCTTACTGTGTTCTAAGACAAAGTATTGTATGGAAGTTTTTCATACCATACACATACTACGGACCACCTGGAAGCTGAATGGGCTAGACTAATACACAGCACTGCAACTCAAACTAAGCAGGCCACTATCACGTAGGTAGGTCTCTCTGAAAGTAAGTGTGCTGTTTATTTCCATGGAAACTACAACTGATATCAAGAACACAATAACACTATTTGATAAGGCAAGTTCTCTGCTACAGAATGTATTTTTCAACACAGTCACCACCATTAGCTATATGAACAAGATTTTTCATGCCACACTTATAGAAATCTGCACTAGCAGAGATGCTTCAGAGTTGCTACGACCATGTCTTTGCTAGGAAAATGTTGTCCATACACTACATTTTTCATCATTCTGAGCAGATGGAAGTCAAATCTGCACTGTGGTTGTGGTAGGACAGTCCAGACAAGATTAGCAATGTTCTATAGTCTTCAAAATTGCACAGGGCCTGGTGTTATCATGTTGCAAGAGAAAGGTTGTCTTCTTCTCTGGTCTGACTTTGGTACTTTGATCCTTTGTCTCAGGCAGCACCAGAGCATAGTTGTCAGGGGTCATGATTTGTCCAAGCTCCAGGAAATCCAGATGGATCAACCCATTCTTACCTCAGAAGACAGTGCACATCACTTTACTTGCTAAATTTTTACATCTTGAATTTTTTCTTCAATGGAGAATTCCTATGTTGCCGCTCCATGGACTCATGTTGTGACACCACCTCTTGTCACCAGTAATGATGGAAACTGTCACCTCCAGTTTTGCATTGATTCAGCAGGCCTTGACAAATTTGCACATATATACATATATATATATATGTATCCATATACAAGTTCCCTGGCTGTAACCCTTTGATTCACATAGATGAGCTGATCAAGATACTCTCCATTTTGTGGTTTGACAGCTATGTATGGCCGTTCAGAACATGGCTTATCTTTCATGTCCCACTGTTTCCACTGCTGAAAAGTACCACTGACAAACTCAGTGCTACCATTCACTCTGCAAATGTTCCAAATGCATCAATGAATGTCAAGGAACCTCATTTTTTTCTGCATTTTTTTTTTCCAGTGACACACCTTTTCTTTATACGCACTTCCATGCCAGGTACCCATCTTTCAGACTGCCTCTCTGTTGCCATTTGTGTTGTATACCCACAAAACGTAGTGGGATATTGGTGGGAATGTTGAACCTCTACTGCCATACCACCTCCTCAGATGTGGGGGGCCAACATCACAAAACAGGAGGCATTACTTTTGGACTAACCTTCATATTTGAAAAATACATCTTTGCCAGTGAAAGGTGGTCTCAAGGATTGTATTAGTGCTCATAATTATAAATACATTTTGGAACACAACATGTATTTTAGTTCTCCTTAGAGTAATCACATCACACCCTCAGCATATAGATCTGTATTCAATGAACTGATTCAGAGCCCTGGCTCACCCTAGCAACTAGAGAACTGTTCTCTATTACTTCTTTCTATCTGCAACACCTGCAGCTTCATAATAGCACCTCTTGGAGAAGAATATTGTATATACTTTAAAATTTATTTTCAGTTACAGCACTTACTACTGCAGCCACTGCTTTGAAAGTTACATGGACTGTGCATGTGAGTCTGCTTACACCAAAGCAAAGTATTTTATTAGAAAAGTCTTCAGAAAAAAACCATAAGCAAATACATTCCTGCGTGACAGTGACATCCAAAATATCCTGTTTATTTTCCACTTCATATTTATAGTAACACTATAAACTTGGTCCTTGGATTCAAAAAATTCTTTCTTTCTTCCAGTAAGTTAATAATTTGTTGGAAGAATAGTCCAAACTCCACACCCCCAACGTTCCTCCCCTCCCCCCAGAAATAACCACAATAATTTGGAGTAACAAAGCCCCAGTTTCTGACTTCAAAGTTATATCTACTCATTAGATTCTACCTCATGTATCAAAGTTGTCAAAATCTTCTAGACTACATTGAGCGATGTGCTTCTTCAAACCTAAGAGAAAAAATACTACCAACTAACTGGCTGATCTGGAGTAAGCGTTTTTCTGCTATACATCCTTTCTCACAAATAGCAACTTTAAACAAGTTAGAACACTTTTCCAGTTTTATTAAATCTTCACATGTGTACTTAATATCCCTCTATATTTCAATCAGCAGATGACTCATGAAAAGCTATCCCAAAGACATGTGTTAAATTCCCAAAAGATTTTATCAGATCCAAAGGAAAGGCAATTTCTTGGAAGACCAAAGTTCTCACGCTAAAGTCAAGGACTCAGAAGAAGTCAAAAGCAGACCTAAACAGTAATAATTTGGGTGATAATACATGAGCCTCTTCAAAAAATCCTGCTGTTTCACATGCTAAAGAAAATTAGCAGAATAGGGACTTGGCAAAGGGGATTCCACCACCTTCTTCTCAAACAGACAAGCTGGATACATGGTAATTGCTGACAAGACCAAATATTGGGCTTAAAAGGTCTCAGTCATGCTGAGGCAATACTGTTTGGTTCGTAAGATGAAAGGAGTTGCAGCAATACACAGCTCATGCGTAATTTGTCTCCAGTAATGCTTAGCTATTACATTACCAAAAAACCTGTCTTCGAAAGTGAAATGGTATTTTTCTTGGAGGTTGTCTGTGGGAATTGTGTCTTGGAAGGGAAACAAAATGTTTTAGAATCAGATCTTTTAAGCTTGTCTACTGCAGTCCCTCAATAAAGATATATAAGGCGTATATACATTCTTCTACAGACAGAAATTACCTCTTCAATTAAATGATAATTTTATTTTCACGATATCTGGGCATAACTATAGACCAAGTCTGGCACCTACTGAAATGTGCAGGTACTTCTATTACAGCTTTAGAAATACTCTGCTGTAAATCATAAACCTATACAGCAAGACAATCTGCATATGCATTTGAACATTTTATTATCCTTTAGATTCTTTCATATTGCAAGTATTTACTACAGCTATTTCTTTTTTTAATGCACTTACTGTCCACACAATAGCTTCATCTGCTCGACGGACTTGTATTTCGAAAGACATTAACAGCCCAGCCTTGTGCGCTGACTTGCCAACATCCCACTCCACGAGCAGACGTTGAAGAGCCAAATCCTTGTGAACATTAAGATATGTTACTGGAAACACAAGGGATTCTAGGAGCACAAAAATTACACAAAAATATTAATGCTTATATATTATTTAGTCCTTTGAAGAGTATACTATGAAAGACCAGAAAATCTCCACGCTAGCTTTTTCTGGGAGACATAAGCCAAGGCAGTGGAACAAAGAGAGGGCACAGACTGGAAGAGTGAACACCTGGAAGCATTACAGTACTGGGCAGATAATGGAACACTGGCACAGATTGCATAGAGGGGCTGTGGAGTCTCCTGGGAGATCTTCAAAATCCATCTGGACCCAATCCCGGACATTCTGCTCTGGGTGTTCCTGCTAGAGCAGAGGTTGCAGCAGATGAGCTCCAGAGGTCCCTTCCAACCTCAACCATTCTGTTTTTTCAAACAAGTCATAAGACATACCAAACTCTGCTCCCATCTCCAACAATGGCTCTCCCACTGCTCAACAGTGAACATAACAAAGAAGTTCAGTAAAAAAACCTATGAGATTGTAAAGGAAACTTCTAATCCCGTTAATGTAATTATGAAAAATTGAATTAGGCAATTGCTAAGAACTTTCTCAAAACCCATTTTGATTGTGCATCTTTCTCCAAATTTGTCAGGGTGTGTCCTTTTGTGTCTATCAGTTATGTTTAATGTACTGTTCAAGAAGATCTGAAGCAACAGGAGAGGTTGCCTGGGAGAAAAGGCCGACCCCCCAGCTCACTACAGCCTCCTTCAGGTAGTTATGGAGAGCAATAAGGTCTCCCCTGAGCCTCCTCTTCTCCAGTCTGAACAATCCCAGCTCCTTCAGCCTCTCCTCATAAGCCCTGTGCTCCAGACCCTCACCAGCTGTGTTGCCCTTCTTTGAACCCGTTTCAGGGCCTCAGTGTCTTTCTTGCAGTCAGGGGCCCAAAACTGGACACAGCACTGGAGATGTGGCCTCACGAGGTTCGTAAAACTACTCAGTAACCCTCTGTAACCCCCTCACTATTGTCTTTGGCATGCTATTTAATTTTATTATGCTCTCAATTTACCAGCTACTTTATCAGTATATTTATCCTTTTCTTTACAGCCTATAGAAGTGGGACACCACAACATATTAACAGGGACTGAATCTCAGGAAATTCCAACACTCAGAAAGCCTTCTAATAATTAAGTCAGAAAATTTAGACTAATTTTCGTTCTTTGACCTAATGAAGACTGAGTTAGTTAAGGCAAATGGACTTTGTAGGTCTGGTTTTAACTCCCAGAATAAATTACATTTTAAAAGTCAGATTAAACTCATTTGTCAGGAAGAAAAAAAAAATCTCCTTGAGCAGCAGATTTTTTTCTAGGAGCACTAATTAGCTGAAAACCACAGATCACCTTCTGAGTGGTTGTTCTTAGATGTATGTTTTGTCACCATTCATAAGCAACAAATCACCCATTTCTGGCAAGAGAGAAAACATGAGAGAGAAAGCTAGGTTTTATTGCCTAACCTCTTGGTTTCAGAAACAGGCTTGTGGTACTTCAAAAAATTTTCAAGGAAGTTCACAAACATACATGCACGTGTACCTTCTTCCCTTATGGGCTTTCAAGGCAATACACATAAATATATATATATATGTAAATTAGAAAAAGATGAACATAAGTGACAGCAGGATTTGACAGAGCTTCTGTGAGGTAACTACAAAAATATTTTATGTGAAGAAATAAATCTTCTACTTTTCCAACAGTTGTGGCATTGCCTTTCCATCATTGATTTGCTGCTTGACAGTTGCTTTTGATTGGAAAATAGTAAAAATAATAATAATAATAATAATAATGGCCGTCAGTTTTATAACTACCGCGATGATTTGCTAATGTCTGGAATGGAGTAAACAAAGCTGAGGGCCTGGGAAAAAAGTTTCACTTCACTAAATGATGAGGGAATAGCAATTCTAGGTCTTACAGGAAAAAAAAGAAATATTGTTAGATTCACTGCCAATGACTGACCAGGCAGGGAGCCAGAAGAACCAAAGCAATGTAAAGAATGATACAATTAACTGTGGAAGCAGAACAGCTAATGCATGTCAGAGAAGGTACAATGATCAATTATGTATTCTCACATTCTCCAAACTCTCAACACCAAAACAAGACAAAGGCTGTTAAAATCCCTCTTATGCTGGGGATTTGGCAGTAATGCTACTATTCTGCTATATGTAATCTTTGTTACTCATTTTTTCATCAACATTACCTGTACCTTCACCACCCTGCTGACTGAAGTACCAGAAGGCAAAGCCTCAAGAAGATTCATTTTGGATACAAAATTTGATGGCTGATCTGAATCTCTGGATCCTTACTGTACTTGCATTTTAGGTGTAAAGTATTGAATCAACAGGGGAAGACAGTTAAACCCTGCATAAAGAAGTAAACCTCAAAGGATTTGGACCTTCCAGACAATTTGCAGATACATGACCAAATGTAAATACAGGATTGTAGGTGAGCAAATATTCAGAGAATGACTGCTCTTTGTTTCGCCCTTTCCTGTGTCCTTTCAGATAGCATCCTTAGGAAAATAGTTCTTCTTCACAGAGTAAACTTAAATCTCACAACAGATCAAGCATCATCTATGCAGAAAGCACTGCCATCCTGGATGTACAGTGAAAAGAAAGAGTAAGAAAATGACTCATTTCAGTTACAACCTACTCCTCCTAGGAAATTTAAACAATGAGGGCATCTTAAGACTTGTTCTACTTGAAAGATAACTCAGGCTACATGAACAGCTTTACCAATAACAACAAAGATTGCTACTCCTGAACAACTGCAAGTGAAAACAAGTTACTAGGCTACTGTGATGCAGTAACTGTTTGGACTTGTCTGCATTGCAAATGTTTGCCACTCAAAGGATATTGGTAATAGAATCTCAAAAATCAAGAAACTAGCACCCTGAGTGGAAGAAGCATGCAAATATGAATTTCAAGGATGAAGTGAGGAGGTAGGAAAAAAGTCTGAAATACATACTTTTTTTTTTTCAGTATAGTATCAAGTACAATCATACTGAATAAGTAAATAATAAAATAATAATTTAAAAAAAAACTTTCTTCATCCTTCACCACAGCTAGTGCAATGAAACTTCTATAATGAAGACTACATAGTTATGTTCAGCCTCTTAATGGTGGTCACAGATACGCCAATTAAAATTGTTCATTTTTCTTTTAATAGCATCATTCCCAGTGCTACTGGCAGCAGTGAGAGTGCAAGCAATTCCCTTATTTTAAAATACACAGTCTTCTGGAAAGCTTTATTACAGTTAACTATGTTCCCTCAGAATATGTATATACACTTTTTGCTTTGTATGAGGTGTATTCATGAAGAGTAAGACAATAAAAATTTGGTCCTGGGATTTGAAGGCACAACCAGAAAACAGTCATAGTAAGTCCTAACATTTTCACAAATGAAACAAACTAAAGTAAAAACACAGAAAATCATGAAAGTTTTCAGAGAAGTAAATTATTTGAAAGTGACGAAGTATAGATCAAGATGAGAGAATGGGAGCAGATCTACAAATACAGTCTGACCTCACAGCACTGCAAGTGCTATGATTGATTCAAAGGGCAACTTTGCACGATGGGGTTACAGAAGGTAATTTTAAATCTTGCTTCATCTTTTTTATGAAGTAGAATAATTTGACTGAGTGTGTAACATTGCTTAATCAATGTCACAAATGAGCAAGTCCAAAGCTCTGAATGTTGTAGCTTCCAAATGAAAAAAAAGTATTTACCTTGCTGTGAGTATGCAGTGCACCAAGTCCTCAAGTGGAGCAATACTGCCAGAAACACGAAGTGATTCATCATTCATCTCCCTTTTCCTGCACACAATCTATTGAGAAATACAACATTTCCATTTGTGTGTTTCTTTTAGGATAAATGTATGCCAGATAATTGTTATTAATTTATTTAAGAATAAATTAACAAATGAAAACCCACCCACACAACAACCCAGGCAGTTTAGGAGACATTTAGGGAGAATGGACAATGGAAAAAGAAACATCCTCTTGTTCTTAGGATCTTTTTACAGTATAGGGGAAAATATATCACACATAAAAGTTCAATTCAATCTAATAAAGGAAAACATACAAATCTCTATAATTTTCCCACCAGACTAGAGTCTGGCCTGATGCATTTTTCATTTTCCCCCTGAACAAATAACAAGAGATTCACCCTAAAAAAGGAAAAAGGTGACAGAGGTGCAAAAGGCATTGCGAATTCTGTTCCTCTTACAGCTTGAATGATAAATCCTACAGACTTGACCAAGTATGGTTTCATCCTTTGCCAGCAGAGAGGATAGCAGTATTAGAGGGATAAAGCCAGCTGGAGTTGAAATGCCTGTGTTAAAGTCTTAGCAACTTCTATATCTAGAAGAATTGTCATCTCAAATAACATCAAGCTTTACGTAGCTGTCTGCTTACAGTTTTCACACTCCCAACTGTGGAGGGATAGAACTCTGACTCGCACATTTCAGCACTGTCCCATGGGACTGACAAGTCAAACTTCATAACACATCACCACCTCAACATTCCCCTATGCAGAAGGAAGAGGTAAACATCCAGCAATGGCACAGTTAAAAGCACCAGACACAGAGGGTACAGGACTCCAAACAACAGGAACAATAGCATAGGATAGAGTTAACAGGAACAATAGTATAGGATAGAGTTATCTTTGACTTCTGGTTTCTATGCTGTGCATTCCTGGAGCTGCGTAGCTTTCTCCTCCTGAGCCCAAATGCTTCAGCTGGAGTCTTCCAGACATGAAAGGTGAATGTTGCCTTTCCTAGTCCATAGGCCTCTGCAGTCTTTCTTGCCCAGGCAGCAATATCCTCAGAAGTGTTTGGACAATGTTAAAATTAACATGAATAATTAACATAGTTTTGAAAATGTAGGTCTAGTTCATGTTTCAACTAACAGTCTGTTTCAAGAACTAAGTGTAATCAACATCTTCATGGTTTTTCCATCTTTAGATATTTTTAAGTCAAATAATTTGATATATCTTGTCTGAAATAAACACAATAAAGGGCTCTTTGCTGTACAGTGGAATGGCAAGTGGAAGAAAAGAAAGTAGAAAGTTTTTCCAAAGTAGATTATGTTAGAAATTCATAAAACTTCAGTACATTGTTCTTATTTTGTATTATAGGAAATGAAGACAAAGCCAAATCTTGCACACCCTTTCCCAGTGGTCCCTTCCAACCCCTACAATTCTGTATTTCTGTGACGTATTTGTCATGTACCATTTACACAGTAAAACTAACAGGAAAGTGTTGTGGCAGTCATGACAGACTAGGCTATTTGCTTAAACTACCACTTTCCTGGAAAACAAGTCCAAAATCTTTTCTGCTCTACAGAGGTACTCTCAGCTACCATATTGAAATTTCTGTCTAATTTAACTACCTCTCTGCAGATACACACTGTCAGTTCTCTAATGATTTGTTCTCTCTCATTTTTACTGCTGCATGATACAACTACTGTACACTGCTAATGGACAGTGTACAGTACATTATAATAAAGAACCATCAGAAAGTTAAAATGTTTTCATAATATGCTAATAGTCTCATTTAATACAGTACTGTGAATTGTGATGAAGTATAGCTGTTGAACCAGTTATGAAATTCTCTAAGAGAAGAAAATTTTGAATACAGTCAAATAAAAGAAACATTATTAAAAAATGCATTCCCTAATGTAGGAGCATTATTTTGATCAAAATAATCTTTATACAGAGACATCCGACCATGTCTAACAAATTAATCATGTATTGCCATAACTACCAACTAAGGTCAAGCTCTTATTTGCAATATCAGTAATTAACTACTTTTATAATGCAATCAATTAGGATGTGTCTAAGTTAAAAAGATTAAAAGAGAATCAGAAAATACATAATTAATATCATTAAAACAAAAAAAAAGCAATGCATAGCAATATTGGATTCACAACATCCTTGCCAAAACTGAAAGCAACTGAACAACAGAAATGAAGTCAGACAGTCAGAGAATGTTTTCAGGTAACTAACTTCATCACCAAAAATGAGCAAAGCAATACCTCCAATAACTATTATTTTAATATCAAATGCCACAGGAAAAATTGCAATATCACAATCACTGTTTTGCTGAATGGTTTGGTTGTTTATTTGTCAATCTGAAAAGATATGAAGTGATGCACTTTGAGAAGCACCACACCAGTGTGCCACAGTTGTTCATCTGAGAGTGAGTCAACATTTTTTAAAGCCTGAGAGATCGTGTTTTGTTACCATTCCTCAGCATGGAAGGCCTGTGAGTTTTGTGTCCACAAACTCAAGATTAAGAACAAGAAGGTCTCATGTCAGTGACTTTGATTACGGACAGCAAACATGCAATTTGAATACTTCTGTGATTTAAAAAATAAAATAAAATTGCAATAGCTTTTCTCTATCACAGAGCTGTTTGTTCAAGTGAGTTTTGAAGAACTCCAAAGACAGACGTGCCACACCTTCCCTGGACAACTTTTCCCCATTCTTAACAACCCTCTGTGTATATTCAAGCTGAATTTTCCTTGTTAGAATTTGCATCAGGTTCCTCTCATCATTTTGCAAAAGGCTTAGCTTTCTCTTCTCTGTAAATACCCATTAGTTAGGCAAGACAGTAGTTAGAGCTGCTTCTAACTTTCTCTCCTCAAGGCTAAACATGCTTCTATTTCAAATACACTTCCTCAATATGCTCCAGCCTCCAAGCCTCCACAGTATCCTTCTGGATTCAGCCCAGTCTGTCCATCTTCGTAATGGGAGCTAAAAACTCCACACAGTAATGTGGATGTGATCTCACAAGCACCAAATAAAAGGAAATAGTACTCTCTTCAACCTTCTGGATATGGTCTTGCTAAGATAGCCCCATAGGTCAGTTAGTCATCCTCACCAAAAAATACACTGCTGGCTGTTTGGCATTGTGACATCTCAGCTCCTCAGCTGCACTGTTCCCTCCTATTCCATCCAACAAGACTTTACATTTATCTTTCTATTGTTAAATTCATTAGATTTGTCAGCTAATTTCTTGCAGGTTGCTTAGGTCCCAACAAATCACACCCTTGCCTGTTACAGTGTGAATTGCTTTCATCTATTTAATGCAATCTGTATGCCATTTAAGGATGTATTTCATTCCATTGTACAGAGTGTTGACAAAGATGTTAAGCAGCACTGGCTCAGATATCTACCCCCAAGGAGTATCATTCTAAATGTTCACCAGGTATCAGCTCATCAGAGTCAATTTCTTTCCTTAAGCCTAATGGTCCAGATAGCTTTGCCTCCAAACCCTTAAAGTGAGGGCTATGTGAAGGCAGTCATATGAATGCTTCCAGCTATGAACCACCAGGTCTAGCAGATATTTAGATGAGGGAGAAAAAAAAGCAGAGACAGTTGGTAATACATCACTCAATTTAAATTACAGATGCAAGCCAAAAAGTAAGGTGGAATCAGGCCTATTCCCCAAATACACACATAATATTGCTGTTAGTGGGTTGGATTTTTTTGTGGGGGGGTTTTTTGTTTTGTTTTCCTTTTAAGTTTTGCTTTAATGTAGTAAGGAGAGTCTGTGGTCCATAGAATGTGTGGCATCTCCAAGAGACACAAATCAAAGTGAAACACATTACCTTGGGAAAAGATAAATTCTCTTTCTGCAGGTAATTTTCAAATAGTCTAAATAAATATCTTAAGTAAACTGCTTCTTCTTCGGCTCAAAATCTAGATTATCACCATAAGTCCTCTTCTGGCCAATGCTTTTGCTATTGCATGGAACAGAGGAAAAAGAAATTCCTGTTATTCATCTGATAAGTATGCCAAGATAAACATTTTGTCAAAACTCTCTTAAAGGCATAAAACTTCAACTGTAACTTCCTTCAGCATGAGGCTCATGGTACTCATGAGCCAGAGGCTGGATCTATATGGTGCACATACTGCTGCAGTGTCTCCTATGAATATTTAGCATTAGTTCATGACAGAATTGATCTGCCTTGTATTGATCTTTCTCAAGTTGCATTTTTAAATTACCTGTCATACGGTTCTTTTTCAGCACCCTTTGCTTATTTAAAACAGCTGCCAGCTGTACCCACATCTCCAATTGATCCAATGGCAAAATGCTTTTCTATGATGCAGAAAAATGTATTCATCTGAAGGACAGTATTACGCAGGGACACCAAAGTATAGATATTATCTGACAAATTTTCCTAAATCAGATGTAGAAAATAACTTCTTACCAGTGAGGTAAATACAGTAATAATAATCCTATGGATTTAGATGATGTTTTACATCACATATTCTTATTCACTCTTCTTCAGAAACAAAAAGACCAAGGACAGGAACCACAGTTCAGTTTCTTACCAGGCAACACCACACATTGCTCAATAATTAGCTACCAAAATTAGTGCCAAAATGAGCTGGAATGCCCT
Source organism: Tympanuchus pallidicinctus (assembly GCF_026119805.1). Taxonomy (NCBI): domain Eukaryota; kingdom Metazoa; phylum Chordata; class Aves; order Galliformes; family Phasianidae; genus Tympanuchus; species Tympanuchus pallidicinctus. Next base: position 11,587,943 of record NW_026294813.1, read on the forward strand.
TGGCCAGTGATTTCTACAAAAACCTTGGATGGAAGCACATTACTGCTCTTCTAACTCCTGCATTCCAGTATTACATCTTCCCTCACAAATAAGTGGTGTGAATCTGTCATTCAGCTGGGGTAACTTACTTGCCCTTGAAGAAGGGAGAAGTGTCAAACCATCTGACACTCAGCAGGTTTTGGTAAAGAAGCAGCTGCCAAAGCATCTTGAAATTAAACAGTTCTCTTCAGCATTATGTCACACTGCTCATAAAAACATGATTTGTAACAATTCTGAATTACAAAAAAAAAAAAAAAAAAAGAGAGAGAGAACAGGTGATTGAAAAGCAGCACTGCCTTTAGTTCTTGTGCACAGCCTCTGTCTTCCCAAGAAATATTAAAGTTGATTCCCATCTACTTCACTAATTTACAGCAGAAATTACAGCTGTGTACAGACATTGAAAGATGGTAATAAATCCTTGTTGTCTAAAGGACAAAAAGGAATTTATAAAAGCTGCATGTGAAAGAAAGGATTTTCCGTAATTAAGTTCTGATCCACATGCAATTAACTGATTATTCAGGGATAGCTTTGTCTCCCGGTTTGTTGTTCGTTAGTTCAAACAGAAAGAGTGAGCTCTTGGATGTTGATTTTCTAAAGAGCTTTTCCAAAACAGGAAAGCACTGCATTTTTCTATCCCACGAGGTTTGGAATCGAAGCAAACAAACAAAAAAGAGCAAGTAAGGGGTGCAAAAACGGGGTGGAAAAGATGTGAAGCACTCATTGAAGTGAGCAAGTCGGGGTGCCCGCGCTCATCAACACGCAAACGCTACGAGCAGGAGGGGAGGAGTGGCACCCCGTGGTGGCACAGCACCAACAGCCCCACCGCGCTCTTCGTTCTGCGGGAACTAGCTCGGCACGAAACACTTAGGTAAAACGAGAGATGAAAGACACATCCCGAACCGTCGCACTCCGCGGAACACAGGACCCGCACGAGGCAGCACTCGGCAGACTCCATCCAGGGGACGGAGGGAGAGCCGCGGGACGACGCGCGCAGCCCCGCCCGGCTCAGCCGCTGCCCGCGGTCAAACAGCGGGGCGGCAGGGGACACGGCCGGCGCTGGGGGCCGTGTGAGCGGGAGGGTGGAAAAGCGGGAGGCAGTCAGGGGGTGCCAGCGGGCACCGCGGGGAACACAAAGCGGAGTAAAAGAGCTCCGCAGAGCGCTTCCAAAGAGAGGTCAGCAGCTCTCCTCAGCGAAGGCGCGGGGAGACAGACTGGAGGCTGGGGGGAACGGTCCTACTCACCTGCAGCCAGGCAGCTCTCTCAGGAAGCGGGGAGGCACGTTCCCCCGGCGGCCCCGTCGCGCCGGCCTCCCTGCTCGGTGCGGGTCAGGGCTAGCGGAGCGCTGGGTGGCCCGGGCAGCCCCTCCTTTCCCGGGCGGGGCGGTGCCTCCCGCAGCCCGCGGAGGACGGGTGAGGAGAGCCTCAGGAATTTCCTCCCCGCTCCGGGAAGCGTGGCCGGCTCCCTTGGCCTCGTTCCCGGGGAGGGTTATCACACCTCCCCGCTCCTCCAGCGCAGGGCTCCCGGGGCTTCCCGGTTGGTGCGGCCGTCCGACGGAACTCGGAACCGAGAAGAGTTTGGTTGGCGAGGCGGGACGCTGCCCGCCTTCAGCACCGCGATCCTTTGCAGCTGCGCTCCGCCAGATGTTCCTCCTCACTCCCTTGTTCTTCCTCTCGCTGAGCAGCGCCCTGCTGCTCTAGTTAGCTTTTCCATTTTCTCACGATGTGGCCAAGCAAATGATCTCTAACGAGAAGACAGTGTTATTGTTCGGAGTGTTATTCCGGAGAATTACATCTATGTCTTCCGTGGATTTCCTCTGCAAGTTCAGTCATGCAAACTGAGCGTTTCCTAGACGGTCAGTGGTTACTCATCATGCATTGCCTGCCTACCTATCTGAGGCGCTAGCGCCATATATACACGTTCACCACTGCCTTTCAATGCTCTTAGAATGCAGGGAGTGAATACGTGAAAGGTCATATAATTATGTCGTTTTAGAGAAAAATCAAGTTGTCTGATAACAAGATATCCATCTTTTGGCATGTTCCTTCTCTCACTTTTTCTCTCTAGCAAATCACTGTAATACATCAATGAGCTCTATTTCCTAAACTGTGTTTTAACAGTATAATTAGGAAATCCTACAGGAAGTCTATCATTTTCATATGGGACAGTAGGATTTGCAATTAATGTGCAATTAATATTATATAGGATGTTCGTATGTTAAAAAGTCTGGTGGGAAAAATGGCACATCACATAATGAAAAGTAAAGGGAATAAATTAAGCTGCTTAGTCCTAGGGATTTTAAAATTTTGTTTGGGTGTAATTAAACTTCTTTTGTCTTTCTAATGTAAGGGCTGAAAATTTTTGCACTTGCTATTTTATAGGTAATTTTGAATCATTATCTTTTTCCAGCCCTCCTTGTCTTGTGTATGAAAGTGTTTCCTCTTACACTTTTGCTGGAGATACCTGTTAAAAATCTGCTGATCAGCAGCTCCCAGATCATTTCATGACTGCTTTGGCTTAAAAATTTTCAGCCTCTCAACTCTCTGTTTGGGTAGCAGTGATAATCTCTGATGCTGCTGCTTCGCACTCATCCACATAATCCAGCCGTTCCAGAATTAACAAAGTAGTTGTTTATCTTTTGAATGCACCATACCTCAGAACAGGCTTCTTACTTCTGTCTAGGAAAAGTGTTCCTGAAATAGTCACCTAAAATCCGAAAAGTTTTGAATAATAATTATAAGGTATTTCAAAAGATAAATTATCAGATTTTTCATATTTGAGGCAAGAAACTGGAACTAGAAAAAAGAAAAGAAAAAAAAGAAAGAAAGCAAAAAACCAAAATAAATCCACAGATGAACTAAGTGTAATGTGACGTCAGTGTTACAGTGTTTTCAAAAAGTTCCAAACTAGATGCCGAAGACCTTTGTGTAGTGAGTCTTAGAAATGTATTTTGGGAGGGCCTTGGAAGAGACATCAATCCAGCCTCAGCCTTTTTTCTCAGGAAGTGCAGCACTGAATTCCATCACCTACCATCCCAGGTGCACAGATGCCTGTGTACGTGTGTCCAGATCCCTGACCTGATATGTCACAGCAGCGTAACCTCAACCCAGGCTTGTATGACTGAACTGGGAGAGCATCTATAGAAAGAGGGGAGTGTTGGAAGTACAGACTGTAAGAAAGAAGAAAGGCATGATATCAATAGTAGTTGAAGAATTTTGGAAGGAAAGTACCAGCATAAAAAGCTATAAAATCCTAACAGGAAAAGTCACCTGAGGAGAGCTAGTCAAGCTAGTCAGTCTAGCTAGGAATTAGCTGGGAATCAGTGAATCTTATCGTTACCTTTGAGGATCTGATAGAAGGTGGAAACAGTACAATACTGAGAATCCTTTCAATTGAGACACTGGAAATGGCCCTTTCCCTTCTTGTTCGTGCCTGCTGACCCTGTATAGGCTTCTGTAGGACATTAACAAAAGTGTCAAGTATACTAATGCTTAGTCTAATAACTCATTAAACACCAGCTATGTTTGTGTGTGTGTGTGTTAGGCAATAACTAAATGCTTTATTTTGAATTATGTATATTCTTCATATAAAGTGTCTGTACTTGGCTAAAAATACCTAAACAAACTGACCAAGAAGGGCCATAACCCTCCCATTCAAAACCGGACTTCACCTGTACGATAATTCTTCAGAGCCTCCAATAAATGCAATTTCAAAACCTTTCTAAGTGACCTGACACAACCTTTCTTTTCCCCTGAAATATTTTTCCCAATATACAACCTAAACATCCCTGACCAAAATCTGTGACTCTCATTATCTTAAGGCATTTGCAATCACCAAGATACGCTGCTTGTCCAGTTTGTAACAGCTGTTTAGATAGTTGTGGCCTGCCTTTGAGTGTTCCCTTTATCTTCTGTTTGGGAAACAAAGCAGGCTTGTAGTTCATATGCTACAGGCCACTGACAGTCTTAGTACATTAGTGGTCTGTCTTCTGTTTCTCAGCATTTCCCTTGAACGGAGTAACACATATCTGGATGCATTATTACAGTATCCTAGCTGGTGGTTAAAAGTACTACCAGAGCCCTGCATTTGCACGCAAGGCTCTCTTATCCCTCCTGTTTATTCCCAGTGCCTAGTTCATTAGTGTAATATCACTTCAGGTGGGCATCCAGCCATGATAATTTCCTCCCAGAGTATGAGATCTTCTCCCATAATGCTGTCCTTTCAGCTTTTTCATTTGTGTGCATAAGCTTGGGGTGGCTGCCAACTAGTCCACCACTTCCCTCACTTCACTGTCATTCATCATCACTTTCCTCATCACTCCTAGTTTGAAGTTCTCCTCAGGATTGCCAGCCTGTTGGCAAAGAAGCTTTTGCCACTCTTAGTCAGGCAGATCTTATCTTCCAGCAGTCCTTATTCCTCAACGAGGGTCCCATGGTCATAAAATCTGATTCCTTCTAGTTGACACCTGCGGTATGGGGATATGTTCAGCTTCAGAATTCTCCACTCATGGCTGACACATTTTCCCTTCTATGGCTGGATTGAGAAGGTACCAACTGAGCACCTGTGCCCTTAGGCATCACCTCCCAGCCAAATTTTTAGCCTTTGCTGTCCTGAGGATCTCCCTTTCCCATCCCAAAGCACAGAGGTGCTGCTGCCTGCCCCTTCCTTCAGCACTGCTGATGATTCAAGTTCTAATATCTGTAGGATATCGGAGAACACGAACAGGCCTCTTTCACATATCCTCTGTCTCAGAATCAGCTGAAAAAAAAGAACTTAAACCACCCTTTCATCAGGAACAGCTAGTAGAATTCCTTCTACGTTATTAGACTTAGGAAGTCAAAGAGTCCTGGAGCTATCTCTTCCTGGCAGACATAGGCATCCTGAAGTTCTATAGAGTTCCCAGAAGTTCTCCAATAATCTAACAGATGTTTCCTTAAGATCTAGAAAATGTACAGATGGAACCTAGAAAATTCTGTGTAAACTTCTGTATCTGGTGTCTGCCTTCTGTTAGCTCTCTTAAGTTATTTTTGTTGTTTGTTTTTCTGTTATTTTGGGGGGAGGGGGTGGTTGGGCTGTTTTGTTTTGTCTTGCTTTGCTTTATACATATGCTGATGTAAGCAAGTTTCATTAGTAGGAAAACTCAGGTAAAAAAATGTTGAGCTTATGATTTGGAAAGGATAACTTGGAAATCATTCTCATTTAGGATAATATATCAGCCTACACTGAACTTGTGTAAGAAACCTTAGGTGGCAACAAACCAAAATTTGGATTTTAAACAGCAAGTCCATGGAACATATAATACTAGCAAAAACACACTGTGCTGTTTGAAAGATTAAATGCATCAGATAAAAATTCAAGGGCATGAATAAATCCCCCTCTGTGTGAGTATCTTTGTTTTTTCTCTTTCTTCAGACAGAGATTGATAGTAAGTGTTTGTTCACATCATCTGCCTACCTCTTCAGACAGTGTCGAGTTGCACTCACTAGGAATACTTGTGGCTGGAATTCTGGAGTAAAAAAGTAAAAATGTGCTGATGTTTGCCTAGGAAGAGAAAAATTACTTACTTTAACAAAGAAGAGTTTGATTAGGATTCTAATACCAAGTAGAAAAATAGTCAAGACGTTTAATCTCCTTGAGGCTTGCTGCAGATTTTGAATCTCTACAGAAAAGCAGTAACATGTATGAAGAATCCTGAAGTCTTTCAGTTGTAAATGTATATTTACAGCAGTGTGAATAAGCCTTTTAGGCCACCTTTAGCACTAAAGCACAATTGATCATGCCTACAGCCTAATTCTCCAAACTTTTTCTTTAAAACTTCTATTGCTAGAATCTTCACTGCCTTCTGGGGCAGTCTTTAGCAAGGAATTAATTATCCTTAGTAATAAAAAGTTCTCTGATGTATAATCCAAAAATAGTTACTAGCTTTTTATACTCACCAGTATCTGTCTAAAATCTCACAGATTTTTATTTTGTAGCAGACTTTGAAGTATTGAAGATAAATAACAGAATCCTCTCAGCCCCCTCTTGGCTAAATAAGTTCAATTATTTCAGTAGTCGAAAGAATATTGATTGTGAATACTGCTATTCCCATCATACTTGAAGTCCAGTTTCAAAAGAAGGAATTAAGTACATGTATTTCTAGCCTTATCAGCACTGTATTTACTTAAAGATGTCACTTCTGTTCCTACCTATTTATTTGCTTTTTCCTAAGAAAAGAAATGTTGTTGACAAGACCTGCCTGTGGTGTTCTGTAAGCAGTTCATTTTATGCAGAACTGTTTTCTTGCCAGATCTGTTTTTTCATAGATTGTTTAGTTGATTATTTTTGCTCCTAACTACAAGCTTTTCCTATTAATAGACAGTTTTCATGGTTTTGTCAAAATGCTTTCCAATTTTAATTCTGCTTTCTAGTATGCTTGTGATCCATCATAGCTTTAAGTCATCTGAAAATCCAACAGGCCTCTTATTTATCAGACAGATTACTGACAGCTAACAGCCAAGACAGATTCTTTGCAGCTCAAGGCGTTGTTCCTTCTTAACACTGAACCATTGTTAACTGCTCTCAGACCACACAGTGATAACTTCCAAAACCAAAATAAATATTATTTTCCATAAACATGTTTCTCATGCAAAATTTGATTTCCAGCCAGAAACAGCTTTTATTTGGTGTTAGTGGTTGCAGAAATTTATAGAATCATAGAATGGCCTGGATTGACAAGGACCTCAAAGTTCATCGAGTTCCAACCCCCTGCTATGTGCAGGGTTGCCAACCACCAGACCAGGCTGCCTAGAGCCACATCCAGCCTGGCCTTGAATGCCCAGGGATGGGGCATCCACAGCCTTCTTGGGCAACCTGTTCCAGTGCCTCACCACCCCCTGTGAAAAACTTCCTCCTAATATCTAACCTAAACCTCCCCTTTCTCAGTTTTAAACCATTCTCCCTTGTCCTATCACTATTAATCCATGTGAACAGCCGTTACCCCTCCTGTTTATATGCTCTCTTCAAGTACTGGAAGGCCACAATGAGGTCTCCCTGCAGGCTTCTGTTCTCCAAGTTAAACAAGCCGAGTTCCCTCAACCTTTCCTCATAGGAATCATAGAATCATAGAATCACCAAGGTTGGAAAAGACCTAAAAGATCATCCAGTCCAACCGTTCACCTATTCCCAATAGCTCCTACTAAACCATGTCCCTCAACACAACATCCAGCCTTTCCTTGAACACCCCCAGGCTTGGTGACTCCACCACCTCCCTGGGCAGTCCGTTCCAGTGCCTGACCACCCTTTCCGAAAAGTAATACTTCCTCATGTCCAGCCTGAATCTCCCCTGCCGTAGCTTGAAGCCATTCCCCCTGGTCCTATCACTAATGACACGAGAGAAGAGGCCGACCCCCAGCTCACTACAGCCTCCCTTCAGGAAGTTATAGAGAGCAATGAGGTCTCCCCTGAGCCTCCTCTTCTCCAGGCTGAACATTCCCAGCTCCTTCAGCCTCTCCTCATATGGCCTGTGTTCCAGACCCCTCACCAGCTTTGTTGCCCTTCTTTGAACACGTTCCAGGGCCTCAATACCTTTCTTGCAGTGAGGGGCCCAAAACTGGACACAGTACTCGAGGTGCGGCCTCACCAGTGCTGAATACAGGGGAACAATCACCTCTCTGCTCCTGCTTGCAACACTGTCCCTGATGCAAGCCAGGATGCCATTGGCCTTCTTGGCCACCTGGGCACACTGTCGGCTCATGTTCAGCCGAGCATCAATCAATACCCCCAGGTCCATTTCCTCTACGCAGTCCTCCAGCCACACCGCCCCAAGCCTGTAGCGTCGCCTGGGGTTGTTGTGGCCGAAGTGCAGGACCCGGCATTTGGCCTTGTTGAAACTCATCCTATTGGCTTCAGCCCAACTCTCCAGCCTGTCCAGATCCCTCTGTAGGGCCTCGCTACCCCCAGGCAGATCCACACTTCCAGCCAATTTGGTGTCATCTGCGAATTTACTGAGGGTGCACTCGATGCCCTCATCGAGGTCATCAATAAAGATATTGAAGAGGACAGGCCCCAGCACCGACCCCTGGGGAACACCACTCACAACTGGTCGCCAGCTGGATTTGACTCCATTCACCACCACTCTCTGTGCCCGGCCCTCCAACCAGCTCCTCACCCAGCCAAGAGTGTATCCATCCAAGCCTCTGGCTGCCAGCTTCTGCAGGAGAATGCTGTGGGAGACAGTGTCAAAGGCTTTGCTGAAGTCTAGGTAGACCACATCAACAGCCTTTCCCTCATTCACCAGATGGGTCACTAGATCATAGAAGGAGATCAGGTTGGTCAAGCAGGACCTGCCCTTCATGAACCCATGCTGGCTAGGCCTGATCCCCCGGTCACCCTGCACATGCCGCATGATCTCCCTCAAGACAATCTGCTCCATAACCTTCCCTGGCACTGAGGTCAGGCTAACAGGCCTGTAGTTCCCCGGATCCTCCTTACGACCTTTCTTATAAATGGGAGTCACATCGGCAAGCCTCCAGTCTTCTGGGACCTCACCAGTCAACAAGGAGCGTTGACAGATGATGGAAAGCGGCTCGGCTCTCACCTCCGCCAGTTTCCTCAGCACTCTTGGGTGGATCCCATCTGGCCCCATCGACTTGTGGCAGTCCAGTTGGAGCAGTAGGTCTCTGACTGTTTCCTCCAGAATCACAGGAGGGTTAGTGTGCTCCCCAGCCGAGATTACCAGGTCAGAGAGAGGAGTATCCTGAGGATAACTGGTCTGACTCTTAAAGACAGACGTAAAGAAGGCATTCAGAACCTCTGCCTTTTCCTTATCCTCAGTAGTCACATTCCCAGCCTCATCCAGCAAAGAGTGGATATTCTCCTTTGTCCTCCTCTTACTGTTAATGTATTTATAAAAGAGTTTCTTATTCCTTTTCACCCCAGCGGCTAGGTTAAATTCAAGCTGGGCTTTTGCCTTTCTGATTTCACCTCTACATATCCTAACAACTTCCTTGTATTCATTTTGAGTGGCCTGTCCCTCTTTCCACAGGCGGTAGGTTCTCTTTTTCTCCCGGAGCCTCAGGAACAGTTCCCTATTCATCCACGCCGGTCTTCTTCCCCGCCGGCTCATTTTGCAGCTCAGGGGCACTGCCTGCTCCTGCGCCCTTAAGACTTCCTTCTTGAAGAGCAACCAGCTCTCTTGGACCCCTTTACTCGCTAAGACTGAATGCCAGGGGACTCCCCTTATTAGTCCCCTGAACAATTCAAAGTCCGCCCTCCTGAAGTCCAAGGTAGCAATTTTACTATTCCCCCTCCAGGCTCCACCATGAATCACGAAGTCTATCATTTCATGATCACTCTGCCCAAGACAGCCTCCAACCTCCACATCTCCCACCAAACCTTCCCTGTTTGTGAACAGCAGGTCTAGTGGGGCAGTTCCTCTCGTGGGCTCTCTGACCAGCTGTATCAGGAAGTTGTCCTCTATGCATTCCAGAAACCTCCTAGACTGCTTCCTCTTTGCTGTGCTGTACTCCCAGCATATGTCAGGGAAGTTAAAGTCCCCCATGAGGACAAGGGCAGGCGACTGTGCAGCTTGTGCCAGCTGCTTATAGAATACCTCATCTGTCTCTTCATCCTGATTTGGAGGTCTATAACAGACGCCCACCAGGGTGCCTGTCTTGTCAGCCCTTCCTCTGATCTTTACCCATAGGGATTCAACGTTATCGTCCCCGGTCATAACCTCAGTAGCATAAAAGCATTCCTTAACATAGAGAGCCACACCGCCACCCCGCCTTCCTTGCCTGTCTTTCCTGAAGAGTTTGTAGCCATCCATTGCAGCACTCCAATCGTGGGAGCAATCCCACCACGTTTCCGTTATGGCAACTAGGTCATAGTTTGCCTGCTGCACAATGGCTTCCAACTCTTCTTGTTTGTTGCCCATGCTGCGTGCATTAGTGTAGACGCACCTCAGCTGAGCCCCTTGCCTCTCACCTAATCCCAATACCACTTCCCCAGGCTGCCCTCTAGCATGCCTAGCTTTATCCCCCTCCTCCTTCCTATCTAGTTTAAAGACCTCTCTACAAGTCCCGCCAGCTCCTGGGCAAGTATCCGTCTCCCTTTTGGAGACAGACAATTCCCATCAGCAGACCTCAGGCCAGATGCCGAGTAGACCACCCCATGATCAAAGAACCCAAAATTTTTGCGCTTGCACCAGCCTCTCAGCCATTCATTTACAAGATGGCTTTTCCTGGTCGTCTCAGCGCTCGTCCCTGCCACCAAGGGAATACTGGCAAACACTACTTGTATGCCCGCTCCATCAACTAACTTCCCCAGTCTCCTAAAATCATTTTTTATAATCCTCAGGCTTTTAACAGGGATCTCATCACTGCCGGCCTGAACTATCAATAGAGGGTAATAATCAGAGGGGCGGATAAGGCTAGGGAGTTTTCTAGAAATATCCCTGACCCGGGCCGCAGGAAGGCAGCACACCACCCTACGGGTAGGGTCAGGCCGACATATCGGACCCTCTGTTCCTCTCAGAAGAGAGTCACCTACGACTACCACTCTCCTTTCTTTCTTGGAGGAGGCAGTCTTTAAACGCGGGGCTGACCGCCTCACCTTAGGCAAGCTTGGTGGCAGTGCTCCCACATTATCATCAGTCACCACCTCCTCTGGTTTCAGAGTTTCATACCTATTACAGAGAGGGATCAGGGGAACCGAGGTAGGTCGAGAACTTGGGGGTTGCCTGCGACGCCGGGATGAGACCAGCTGCCATTCCTCATCTTCTCTCAAGCTGTCTCTCCCTGTTTGACTACAATGAGAGATAGGGTCCGTTGTCCCCTCAGTCTGGGTAGTGCAATCTCTGCGCCTTTCTCGCAAAGAGTCACTCCACCAGTCAATCTCTCGCTCACACTCTCTGATGGTCCGCAGTCTACCTACCTCCTCCCTAAGCTCCACCACCAGGTTGAGCAGCTCATCCAGCTGCTCACACCGCACACAAGTGGCATCCTTCCCATCCTCCCCTGGCAGCAGCAGGCTGAGGCACTCCCGGCAGCCAGAGACCTGAACCGCCACATTATTAAGCAGACCCTCTGTCTGGGTTGCCACAGTCTTTGCATGGGAAGTACGTTTCCTGGTGAGGACCATGTCTGGAGGGGTGGTGTCAGGGCCTGTTAACAGGAGAGCCAGTCACCTGAGAAAACAGGAGAGCCAGTCACCTGAGAAAAAGACAAGAGCACTCACCCGTGCTGACACAAGACACAGCCTCTGCTCCCCACTGCTGCCTTAATGAATGGGCAGTGCAGTGCTAGTGGAGAGGTGCTCCCGCCCTCTGATCATCTCAGTGGTTCTCTTCTGGACCCACTCCAAGAGTTCCACGTTCTTCCTGTGCTGGGGGCCCCAGGCCTGGACGCAGTCCTCCAGATGGGGCCTCACAAAAGCTGAGTAAAGGGGAACAATCACCTCCCTCTACCTGCTGCCCACTCCTCCGTTAATGTAGCCCAGAACACAATTGGCCTTCCGGGCTGCAAGCGTCATGTCCAGCTTCTCATCCACAAGGACCCTCAAGTTCTGGTGCTGTAGAGCAAAGGACTGTGATGTGTTCTTCAGCTTAACTGCACTGGACTGAACAATTTCAGGAGTACTCTGTAGTGCCAGAAGGATTTCAGCTGCAGTTATAGATTTTCTCTCTAAGAAATCCCACAGCTGCCAAGGAGTCACAGAAATTATTTTAGTGTTGGACTGAGCTAATGTTCTTTGCATCTCAGTAGGTGTCTTAACTTGGAGTCAAGCTGGAATTCCTGTCTGCCAGCCTGCATTGTCTCATGAAATGTAGAAGGAATGATGAATTGTCTTCACTTGTTTTGCTGCTGCACCTTGAGAAGCCTACTCAAGTAAGCTTTGTGCTTTCTGTAGACATTTCCATTGTGCCTGTGGGAGGTCACTATAAAGAGCAAAGCCTGAGCTTGTATTGAATTGCAGTGTATTACAAACAAACCTGTGTGGTTCCAGCAACAGTCTCCCCTCCAGGCATACCTCTTTGATCAAGTAATAATCATGGTTCTTAACAAGAGATTGTGCAGCTGTTGTGTATGTAGAATGTGATACAATCTCAGCTGTTATGTAATTAGCATAGGTCTGTTCTGAAAATACACAGTAACATAAATTAGGGAACTGCTGTAGAAAAAAATGAACATTTATTTGCCACTAATGAATAATTGCATAAAATTACTGGTTTCAATTTTGAAAGGTGTTTATTAAGAATTAAAATGTCATTTCAAGTCTCCATCTATGTCATCCCTGAATCTATTCCTTCAGTCATTCTCCAGGGTTGTTCCAAGCATACATTTGAACTTTCGGCTGAAGAGAGAATTGAATCCAACTCTTCATTTTCAGGCTGAGCTCTCTGCCCAGTAGTCTGTTCAGAAAATACTGCATGCTTTTACACTTTGAAAGGGAGTGTCATCAACATCTTCCTTTGATGGACAAATATGTGCAAAATGCAATAATCATATCCAGAGAAATGGACCTCCTGTGCATTCCTCCACCTAGTTCTTGACAGCAGAAGTGTTTGTGCAGGCTATACGCACTTCACACTATATTCTGTATGCATGAACTCTGAAGTGTTCCAGGAATTTGAATGAACAGGTGCCAACTGAATTCAGACTCCCATATTAATGGATAGCTGGATGGGACTACAGAGAGAGAATTTATTTCTGCTTCAGAACAGTTTTAGTGACTGTATGGCTTACTGCATTATCCCAAATAAATTAAGCTTAGAAACATTTGCTCTTTGAGACACGGGATATTTTCATGGTTGTTTTTTTGTGGGTTTTTTTTTGTTGTTGTTTGTTTTGTTTTGGTTTTTTTTGTTTTGGTTTTTGGTTTCATGATAAACTCTCTGCTACCATCTTGCGGTAAACTATGGGAAGTGACATCAAGGACAGACATTTCTCTCAAGTGAGAGTCATGGGTTGAAACTTCATACCATATTTGGAATGTTGGACTAATAAAATATTGAGAGTATAATGTAACACTCCAGGATAGGAGTAAACAGCCCTTAGTGTACTTGAAAAAAGTAGTTGTTGTATTTTTCCTGTGAGAGAACTTGCTAGAATGTGAAAACTGGCCTAGTATTTCTCTGTGTGTGATCAGAATGTTGCAGTTTTAACATGGCTGCTAGCTTTGCATGCTTGTATTACACTGGACTTATTCAGGTCATCTATACTGCACTGTCTGTCACGTCCAGATACAGCAGCCCATTTTTAGTGACTGTATAATGGAGTTGGCTGTATGCAGAAGGAGGAGAAGAAGGTTCTTTGTGGATTCTTACTGTGCTATGGGCTTTTCTCCTAATGTAAGAACAGAAATAAAATTCAGTATCTGACACAAAGATCATAGGTATTTCCCATTGAAGCCAGTACCAGCAAAGGAGCTGTAGCTGATACCGATTTTTAACAGCATAGATGAAATCAGGTTAACCAAAGAAGATCCAGAAAAGGCATAGAAAGAAGTAATGATGTAGAGTGATTTCTCTTAATATTTGCAGAGCAAAAATGAATGATTTTAGAGTGAATGCTATGGAGTCAGATCAGTGTATAAACAGTAATACATCCGGATGCAAAAATCATCATTCCAATTGGAGACAGCAGCAAACAAGAAACAAGACAAAGGTTACTTGTCTGCAATAGTTCCCTAGGTGCCCTGGTATTAACCTGAGGCTATTCCTGAGTTCTAGGACAAAACAAGCCAGTGGCAGGACACGATGTAGTACTGGCATGTACCCCTGCCAGCTAGTTACACAAGTGAGAGAACAAAGGGCTATTTTCCACAGGGTATTGGCACGTATGTTTTCTTAGGTATTTCAATTTCCAAAACTAGTATTATGCTGTTCTAACTGATAAGAGAATTAATTGGCTCACATACTGTTTCAGAATATGTCTACTGTAGACTGAATAGAGAAAACCAAAATAGCAACATAAGAGGGCTTGCAACAGTCAGATTGCTTTCAGGTCTCCAAGCCAGCTGTTTACAGAAAGTGTGGGGATTTCCACTATATCAAGCGTGAGTGTATTGGAGCAACTCTGAAAAGTCTCCGGATTTCCTTTAAAAATAATTTTTAGAAGTCATTTGAAATGAAGTTTAAAGAACATTCAGAAACCTTCAGTAACCAGCAAAGAAAATTCAAGCCCAACCGAGTTTTTTTCAGCCGTATAAACAATTGAGAGTAGCAACTTCAAGCACATCTATATGATAGATAACTATACTAAATCTACTTATACGTTTACGAAATGATTTGGAAATGAGCTCTGTGGGCACTTTGGTGATTTAAATGAAAAACAAAAAAACAAACAAACAAAAGCAAAGTTCATTTTGTTCCACATCTTGAATTTGGCTACTTGTATTCAGCAGTCTTGTCCATGGAGATTTTTGTTCAGTTGAAAGTTAATGGAAAGCAGAATCAATCTCTAGAATAGAAGGTGTGTTTTTTCGGATGCTATGTAATTTGAAGTACTTCAAAAGTTATTAGAATCCATTCTTTGTGAGGTGCTGAGAAATCATGGATGGCAAGCACATCATATCTCGTGGGGAAAAAAATGAAAAATTATGTCAGTTGTGGATATATCAGAAGCGGAAATCCAGATTCCCATCATTAAGAATTAATGAACTGTCTCTTCCCTCCTCCTCTGAAATACAAATTCAAGCTTAGAATTAAAAAAAATAATAATAAAAATGGAGTGAAGAAGGTAAATTAGCTTAGTGTACTACTTTTTTTCAGTAAGTTGAGATTCTCAGATGTTAAAGTTAGATACCAGGAAGTGAATCTACTATTATTACTGGTTGAAATTTTAATATATATTTAGTGAATCAATACCAGAATTAATCAATCAATTAGATTGATTATCAATTAGAAATTAATCATAAATACAAGGTCAGTGATGATACCATGTGAATGCATGACCTAATATATAAAATGTTGGCTGTACTGTTTAAAGAATAATTCAATTTTATTTTTCTCTACCAACATTTATATATTAGTTTGCAGACCAGGACTTATTGTGCAAGGGTAGCTTTTATGATTTAGCTGTAAAGACTTTCAAGGCAAGAAACATAAGCTAGAAAAATATCACCCTCATCCAATAAGCGTGTCATTCTAGAGGGTAGTATTTCAATTTGTACTCTATTGAATACTCTTGGTACACAGTTCCTGTAAATTCTAGGTGTAAATACCAGCGAGCGAAGGCTAGGTGGCGCAGCAGGTTAACGCATTACAATTTTTCAGCTGTTGGAGGGGCTGCAAATTCCTGTAAATTTCCACGGTCTCATAAATTAATTGACACAGCGATGCATTGATTAACGTGGGAAAATCTCATTGCCTTTTGTGGCTTTTCTGATTCATACTTTTTCATATTCATCTAAGTTAAAATCCACATGGAAACAAATCCAAGATTCTTTCAGGACAAAACAACATGAATACGTCTCTTTTTTTTTTTTTCTTCTTTTTTTGTGGTGCCTTCCAACCAGAAGTGCAGCTGAGGGTAAGCAAAGTTTGGTTGCTTCTAATTTGGGAAAATTAAAGTTTATTTCCTTCTCACTGCCTTCTTGAACACTACAAGGTTATGCTTATAGATGTTTTGTATACCAATAAACCACAGTCTCCAAATACTTACCAAACAATAAAAAAAAGACTCAAAGTCAGCTTTTTCCTTAATGGAAGAAAAAATGTTCTGAAAATACATTTTTAGTGCCATTCTTCCATTTACTATGAAAAAGGAAAGCTGAATATAGTAGTGAAAATCTGATATTTTGCTTGAAACAACTGAAAAGGACTACCTGAACTGTTTTGTGAAGCTGCTTAGCAAGTATTAAATGGAATTACTTTCTGTTGCCAAGTTACGTTGTAGCAGACTGCTAGTTTCTCAGATAGAGAATAGTGTTTACATAAAAAGCTCAAGATAAGTGTCTGTCTCATGTATTGTTATTTGTAGAAGATAAATAAGTGATGATTAATGAGTTATTTATATTCATTAGAAAGGTCAGGAGAGGAGTTATCAATACTTGAGCAGCAGTATGTGGAATTTTAAATGACTCCAATTATCAAAAAGGTTGAGGGTAACAGTCAGATGGTTAATGTACTGAACATTTAGCATCTGTTCCTATGAAGTGTCAAGTGCCTTAGCGAGGCACTGAGTGCACTCTGATTACATTTAAATAATGAGGGAACTCACTTCCTAGCAGGAGATTTTCAACCACTGGCAGGATGAAGCTATTAGCATCCAGGCAGTAATGGAGAGTAGGAAAAATCCATTTCCTTCTTTCATTTTTAAATTTCTTTATTGAGATTTCTATGCCTGAAATTGCTTTTAGAAACTAAGAATGTTCTGTAAATACAAGGCTGAGGACAATGCAGACAAAAGACTGTGAGAGCTGTGACAACTTTTTTTGGAAGATTGAAGCATTTCACCACAACCTGTTCCTATTGCATAAGGTAGTTTCATGCAAGTCGGGATGAAGTGGCCTATGCACTTGAATGCAGACTCATTGGTGCTTGTTAGTTCTCTGCTACCAGACTCTGCTTTAGAGTGAGAAGTGTAATGCCTACCAAGCTAACTGCGCATACATACCAAGAACCACAGCATATGGAACATTTCAAGACACAAACTTATACTTGTAACCTGTTCCAAACTAATTTCCTTGTCCTGACAAGAAATAAGAGAGAAGAGATAATGGAAGGAGCTTGTTCAGCTCCAGTTTAGTGGTATTCTCTTAGGATTCCAAGTCTTTACTTTACCAGAGTCATGCTAGTTTTTTTGGTGCTTTCAACCACTGCATGTCTGCTTCTGGCAGATTTAGACCAGAAAAGAAGGTCACAGTATTGTCCTGCAGGAAACAAAAATGACTGAAAGGAACTAGGTAAACACAGAATTGCTAACCAAGGTGATGCTACTTGAAAACAGCAAATACCTCCTTCGCTTTTTTGAAGCAGTTTTACCAAGCTAGTATCCACAATTGTACACTGCATGATAAGAGATATGCCGAAAGCCCCATGAGAAAGTACTCTGTAGTTTGGGTAGCAAGGCTGCCAGGTGGAAAAGACAGCAATACATAAGTGATTAAATTATTGAGAAGTCTCCTGAAACTGTTGTCTCCTCTGTGCTAGGCCCTGCACAGGTACTTGTAAACTCCAAGCATCTGTGCAACTGTAAATAAAAAGACAGCTGGTGATTGTATGCAGTAAAGGAGGCACAAAGAACATTACATATCAGAGATATCATGTATAGCAGTAGTGAGGTTATATGAAACCCTAGACATTGAAATTTCAACAACCTGATGATCCTGACTGTAAAAGTGCTCTGTGAAAGCAGACACTCTGCATGCATTTGTCAGACCATTCAAGTGAGGCTACCATTATAGGTTTATGTCAAATCACCAGAGCAAGGACAGGGCAGGCAACTCAGTATTCTGAGAATTCCTCTGTGGGAGAAAGTAAGCCAGCAAGGGTTTCTGTAGCTGGCACTGTGAGATAATCCTAGGACACAGCTTAACCCCAAACCACAGATAGAACTGTGGGTCTCCTGGGGAGCCAATGTCATCTTTGTGTGAACTATGCTTTCTCAACTCTGCCCTCTGTGGGCAGAAGTCTATCTTCTTGATGACATGATTATGAGGAAAACATTAATTCATTTTCTCCCAATATTCTTCTATCTTTTGTTTTCTTCTTCATAAGTTCCTGAGCAGCTAGGGCAATTCTTTCTGCATCCTTACTGATCCATCCGTTCACTATCAGCTTCTGCATCCTGGCACTGAATAACCTCACAACTAGCAGTTCATAACCGTACATGCATAATATTTTCTTATTTCTAGCAGGCATAGAGAAGACATTTAGTGACCCCAAAATCCTGTTAATTCCTTTTTACACTACTGCAAGTCGTAGCTTTTGTATGCATAAAAAAAATATCCTTTGCTCACTCATTCTTGTGAGGTAGCACCTCCCCTGCTTTCTTACCAATTCTGTTCCTCTAAAAAATATTCTGATGGGTACACAGGCCATACGTGAGAATACTTGAACATTAATTGGATAGTGTCATATTTTTTTAGTTTGGCCTTGGTGAATTTTACCTTGCAGTGATCATAAACTTGCTATGCTTGAGAGAAAAGGGGATTGCAAGAGACTGGTTATATCTTTCTGAGCATCTGCTGGGTGCTTAGATGTACTTTGAAGTGTTCATGATTGCACTGGGTTAGGCTCAGTTTGCAGTTGGTTTGACTAACAGAAGGAGATCACAAGATCATGGTATCTCTGTTGTGGTTGCCCATGGCTGCATGATTTCTTTGTGGTAACTTGCAGTAATGAAAAGCATTGAAAGCTGCTATGAAATCTACCCAGAATCTAA
This sequence comes from Tympanuchus pallidicinctus, assembly GCF_026119805.1. Taxonomy (NCBI): domain Eukaryota; kingdom Metazoa; phylum Chordata; class Aves; order Galliformes; family Phasianidae; genus Tympanuchus; species Tympanuchus pallidicinctus. Next base: position 11,606,347 of record NW_026294813.1, read on the forward strand.
CAGAATGGTGGAAATCTGACCATACAACAGTGAAAATGGAGTGTGGTTATGTAAATGTTGGGCAAGACTTAAACCATGGTTAAGAGAGAGGAGAAAATACATTTTAAGGTGGCCAGCATACAATGGGGAAATATCTGAAGGGTTTTTTGTTGGTTTGTTTTGTTTTTTGAACTAGCAATGCTAAGAAAATTCTAAGAAAGTTTAGAACTGTAAAATTATATTTAAACTTGAAAATCATGTCACAGTGGAACACAAACAGGTCAGGGAAAGATTTCTATTCTTAGCTTCTAACCCAGAGACTAATTTCTAAATTGTTTAAAAATAATATCTAATACTGAAATGTGCTTGGTGTAATTTTTGTAAATTTTAGCATATGCAACTTGCATATGCTAAATCACAGAATCACAGAATCACAGAATCACCCAGGTTGGAAGGGACCTCAAGGATCATGTAGTTCCAACCCCCCTGCCTAGCAGGGCCACCAAACGCACACATTCAGATCAGGTTGCCCAGGACCCCGTCCAACCTGGCCTTGAACACGTCCAAGGACGGGGCATCCACAACCTCCCTGGGCAGCCCGTTCCAGGGCCTAACCACTCTCCTTGTAAAGAACTTCCCCCTAACATCCAACCTAAATCTTCCCTCCTTCAACTTGGATCCATTTCCCCTAGTCCTGCTGTTGTCAGCCCTTCTGAAGAGTTTACTCCCCTCCTGGGTGTAGGTTCCCTTCAGGTATTGATAGGCTGCAATGAGGTCACACATTGCAGCCTTCTCTTCTCCAGGCTGAACAAGCCCAACTCCCTCAGCCTGTCCTCACAGGGGAGGTGCTCCAGCCCCCTGATCATCTTAGTCGCCCTCCTCTGGACCCTTTCCAAGATCTCTATGTCTTTCTTGTACTGAGGGCTCCACACCTGGACACAGTACTCCAGATGGAGCCTCACAAGAGCCGAGTAGAGAGGGACAATCACCTCCCTCTCCCTGCTGACCACCCTCTCCTGATGGAGACCAGGATCCCATTTGCCTTTCGAGCTGCCAGAGCGCACTGCTGGCTCATGTTCAGTCTCTCGTCCATCAGGACCCCCAGGTCCTTCTCTGCCGAGCTGCTCTCAAGGACCACTCCTCCCAGCCTGTACAGATGCCTGGGATTCCTCCAGCCCAAGTGCAAAACCTTGCACACTGCTGTGTTGAACCTCATTAGGTTCACCCGAGCCCAGCCCTCCAGCCTGTCGAGGTCCCTCTGAATGGCATCCCTTCCTTCCACCGTATCAACCGCACCACTCAGCTTGGTGTCGTCAGCAAACTTGCTGAGGGTGCACTCAATTCCCTCATCGATGTCCTTAATAAAGATGTTAAAGAGCACCGGTCCCAAGACAGACCCTTGAGGGACACCACTTGTTACCGGCCTCCACCTGGACATAGAGCCATTGACCACCACCCTCTGTCTGCGGCCTTTCAACCAATTGCTTATCCATCGGGTCGTCCACCCATCAAATCCACTTCCCTCCAATTTGGAGATGAGGATGTGGTGGGGGACCATGTCAAAGGCCTTGCTCAGGTCCAGGTAAATGACATCGGTTGCCTTCCCTTCGTCCACCAATGCCGTCACTCCATCATAGAAGGCCACAAGATTAGTCAGGCATGACCTTCCCTTGGTGAAGCCGTGCTGGCTGTCTCGGATCACATGCTCATTCTTTATGTGATCGAGCATGTTGTCCAGGAGGATCTGTTCCATGATCTTCCCAGGCACGGAGGTGAGACTCACCGGCCTGTAGTTCCCCGGGTCCTCCCTGCTCCCCTTCTTGTATATGGGAGTGACGTGACCCTTCCTCCAGTCATCTGGGACCTCACCTGACAGCCACAACTTTTCAAATATGATGGAGAGCGGCTCGGCAACCACCTCAGCCAGCTCCTTCAGGACCCTGGGATGCACGCCATCTGGCCCCATAGACTTGTATTCATTCAGTCTAAGGAGGTACTCTCGGACTTGCTCTGCCCTTACAGTGGGGAGGGATTTACCTCCTTGGTCCCCACATAGAGGTTTGGGGATGCAGGGTTCATGGACGTGAAGAAGACTAGAATCCTGGCCACCAGTGAAGACCGAGGTGAAGAACTCATTCAGCACCTCAGCTTTCTCTTCATCTGTTGAAGCCAGTTCTCCTTTTAAATTTACCAAAGTAGGTACGCCCGTTTTGGCCTGTCTCTTCTGGCCAATGTACCTGTAGAAGGTTTTCTTATTGTTTTTCACGTCCCTTGCCAAGTTCAGTTCTGCCTGCGCCTTGGCTTCCCTGATCCCACGTCTGCAAGTCCGGACGGCATCCCTGTACTCTTCCCAGGTGACACAGCCTTGTTTCCAGAGCTTGTACACCCCTTTCTTCGCCCTCAGTTCTCTCAGCAGGTCCTTGCTGAGCCATGCCGGTTTCCTACCTCGCCTGCCCACTTTCTTATTCAGAGGAATGGAGACCTCTTGTGCTTCCAGGAGGGCATCTTTGAAGAGCCGCCAGCTCTCCTCAACATCCCTGTCTTTGAGGGCAGCGCGCCAGGGGATCTTGGCCAGCAATCCATTGAGTAGCTTGAAGTCTGCTTTTCTAAAGTTCAGTGTCCTGATCCTGCTCTTTGCCAGGCCCACATCGCTTGAGATCACAAACTCAACCAGGGCATGGTCGCTGGAGCCCAGGCAGCCTCCAACCTTGACGCCTTTGATGATCTCCTCGGCGTTGGTAAGCAGCAGGTCTAGCAGCGCTTCACCTCTGGTCGGTCTGTCCAATACCTGAACCAGAAAGCTATCGTCAATGGATTCCAAGAGCCTTCTGGAGCTCTTGCAGCTTGCCGTGTGGTTTTCCCAGCAGATGTCCGGATGGTTGAAGTCCCCCACCAGGACAAGAGCCCGTGAGCCAGACATCTCACGCATTTGGAGCAAGAAAGCCAAAGGCATCCAACTTCTAATAAAGCATACATCTTCTGATTATAAACACAGTTTCTCACAAAATAAAGTTTTTACAAATGGCTTTGTCATAATTTTTCATGATGAGCACTGCCTATGGACCTTCACTAATTCTTTATCGGGGGTTATATTAATGAAGAGTTTCATATGTATATTCCTCTGTTTGAAGTTTCAGTAATTCCAGAGCAATTAATCTGTTTTGTACATGGCTTTTCTACTAGGCCTACCAAAGTTATTGGATGACTTTACATTTCCGTCTTATAAATCAACCCCCAGGACTGGACAGTTCTCTCAAGCAGGAGAATTTCCAGTTCCACTTGTCAGTAACCCAGAGTTCCTGCTACAGGATGTGACCTGTTCAGAACCTTCTTCACAACATTTGCCACACAAATTGTGTTTCTCTGTTAAACTTATAGCTTGCACAGCACCTTATTACTTCTTTTCATCCTCCTTATCTCTACATTTTTCAATGGCTACCAAACATATTGGGTACATCCAACAATTTGAATCAAAAGGATTTTAAGAAGCACACTGGAAAAAGGGAACTGTGTTTGGATTTTACTGAAGTACATAAAAGCTCTGGGAATTCAGATTCCGACTGCAATCTTAAACTCAAGCCCAAAAAAAATGTGCTTATAGTTACAATCTTACCAACAATAGGTTGATTGTACTGTCTAAGATTTGAGATTCTAAATTGAAAGAAATGCTGTGTTTTCTTCCTTTTATTGCAAAGTTGCCATGAAAAGAGAAGCAGTTCTCCCATGGTCACACTGTGCTTTGACGTTGTGCTTTGCCAGATGGCATGGTGATATTAAAGCAAAATAGTATCAGAACTGACCAACTTTATAAAAGTTGAAATCCAAACGGATGCCACACATGAGATACATAGATAGCATATTGTTTCTCAAATATGGTATTAATTTGAACATGAATAACCACAGTTCTGTCTCTGCTAAGCAGCAGTGCAAGCATTTCACAGAGACATAGAATGGCCTGGGTTGAAAAGGACCACAGTGATCATCGAGTTTCAACCCCCCTGCTATGTGCAGGGTCGCCAACCACGAGACCAGGCTGCCCAGAGCCACATCCAGCCTGGCCTTGAATGCCTCCAGGGATGGGGCATCCACAGCCTCCTTGGGCAAGCTGTCTCATTTAATAATCCCAAAATAAAAAAGATCTATTAAGCCACTAGATTAGGGTGGAAAGAAGTGTAACAGTTCACCTGAGAGTCTTCTGAGAAATATGGAGTGGTGCAGCCTTCCAGAAGTGATTGAATTTATCATCTGCAGTAAAACTTATCCGCACAAATGTCAAGTCTCATCTTCATCTGTGTGTGTGTGTAAGCACAAGATAAAAAGGACCTTGAAAAGGCTACAGGATATGATTGTGACTGTTCTTAAACTGAAAACATTAATAGGGAAGAGCTGTGCTGCCAAAAGTTGTCTGTCTTTTGTGACATTTGTGTACTCAGCAGCCTTGATACAAGTTGCCCTTTCTTCATGGGATCTGTGTGTTTTTGGAGGCTTATATCAATTGTACGTAGGCTTATTCTCAGTCCAATACAGATGGTGCAGCCTTCCTAACATTTTACCTAGGCGCAGCTTTGTGCAGTCAGAACAGTAACTCTTGTACTTTGCATCTTCACAGTAGCACTAGGCTATCTAGCTAAGCATCCACCCAAATTTAGAATTTCAGCTTTATGAGAAAGTGTATTTGGACGCCTGAACTATTGTCTATGTTCCATACGGTTTTATGTGTAAAGCAGCAGGAAATTCTACAGCCACAAGCAGAAGTCTCCACAACTTTGCAAGCTTACAGTCACAGTCAGACAGGAGAGACAGGAGAGCCAATGTACAGAGATACAAATATGAAGGGCATATCTTCTGTCACCTGTGATCAGAACAAGAAGAAATTTTTGAAGCCTGTTTAACCTTCTTCAATTCTACCAGCATAAGGGATGGATAGATCTAAACAGGGAACAGCTGATGTCATCTCTAATGCTGAAGACGTGACATAAATATAGTTATGTCCTCTGTTTAATTGATCTAACTTTTATGCTTGGAAAATGATTTGGAAATTAGGATGTTTTGTAAAGACTGTCCTCCACTGTAGTGCCCAGTACTATCTTTTGGGAGAATGCAGAGCAAAAGTATATATAATATTTGAGAATTCTGTGTCAAATACGAGATTGCAGAGGGGCAAAGACATCTCACAGCTCTGTTCTGACAGCAGCAGGACAGTTACTCAGCTTGCCCTTATTTCTAAGCACGCTGTACACTGCAAGAAACAATTGTGAGATCTCACTCTGGCATCCTTCTAGGGCTGAGCTAAGAATGCCGTTATCTGAGAAATGCAGCCTGCCATTTGAAGTGTCCATTGTTGTAATTACTGGCTGCATCTAAAATAGCAGATCTCAAGATCATATAATGTGATTGACATCTTCATAATCTGCTTTTGTTTAATTAGCCACAAAATCCTCTGCTTGCCAATCTTCCCATGTACTATAGAAAAGATTTCTGATGATGTGGACATTTTACAAAACAAGTAGGGCTTATGTTGAGAAAAAAGAAAAAAAAAAGGAAAAAAAAAGGAAAAGAAAAATGCGTATGGGAAATACTTTTATATGAGAACTACTTTCATTCAAGGCAAAAAGGAAGACATCATCTATCCCAACTTTCAAATGATGCAGCAGTATTTTTTGCAAAATGTTTCCTGTAAAAATAGATTTAAATGTTATTTCTAATTGCATAGTGTTAGGTAGGTACTATTTCTTTGCAGTAAGACCTACATTTATGTAGACCAAGCAGCTTCTTAGTCTTGTTATAAAAATAATAAAGACATGCTGACAAGATTATTTTCCAGTTATTTCTCTATAAACACGAATTTATTTTGTATTTTCATTCTAGAAGCCCTTTTTTTCACATTTTATTCCAGACTGTATGGATACAGCCTTTTTTTGTTAGTCAGCATTACAAAATCATAATATGTTTCTAACTCTTGATTTTCTTGCCTGTATCTACATGAAAATATACTTGAGTATGCAGCACAGATTTATCCACACTGACAATGTGGGTTTCATTCATAAAACTATTATGTATATAATTCTAGAGTGATGGCTACTGTACATAGTACCGTACTGATTACTTGACAAGCAAGTGCAGTCTAATTTCAGTTACCCCTTTGCAAATGTTTTGATTTCCTCTCCACTTCTTGCATTTTTTCTGACTCCTAACTACAAGAAGGATCATCAGGAGGATCCAGGGATCTACAGGCCTGTCAGTCTGACCTTAGTGCCAGGAAAGTTTATGGGGGAGATCATCTTCATTGAGATCACACAGAATATACAGGACAACCTGAGGAATCAGGCTCAGCCAGCATGGGTTCATGAAAGGCAGGTACTGCTTCATGAACCTCTCCTCCTTCTATGATCAAGTGCCCACCTGGTATATGAGGAAAAGGCTCTTGACATTTTGTTGATATTTTACCTAGACATCTGCAAGGCCTTTGGCACTTTCTCCCACAGTATTCTACTAGAGAAGTTGGCAGCCCATGTCCTGGACAGGTATACACTCTTTGCTCGTAAATGAATGGAGTTAATTCCAGCTGGCAACCAGTCATAAGTGGTGTTCCCCAGAGGTCAGTATTGAGGCCTGTCTTGTTCAATATTTTTATTGATGACCTGGATGAGGGCATTGAGTGCACCCTCAATAAGTCTACAGATGACCCCAAGCTGGGAGGAAATGTTTATCTGCCTGGGTATAGGAAGGCCCTACAGCAGGGTCTGGACAGGCTGCATAGCTGAGCTAAGGCCAATGAAATGAAATTCAGCAAGACTGAGTCCTGTGTCCTGAATGCTGGCCACAGCAACCCCAAGCAATATTACAGGCTTGGGGCAGAGTGACTGGAAGACTGTGTAGAAGAAATGGACCTGGGGATGTTTTTTGATGCTCAGCTAAACATCAGCCGGCAGGGTGCCCAGGTGGCCAAGAAGGCCAAAGGCATCGTGGGTTGTATCAGAAATAGTGACGCCAGTAGGAGCAAGAAGTGATCATTCCTCTCTACTCTGGTCTGGTGTGGCTGCACCTCGAGTACTGTGTTTTGGGGCCATTATTACAGAAAAGTCATCAAGGCCCTGGAGCGTGTCCAGAGAAGGGCAATGAAGCTGATATGGGGTCTGGAGCATAAGTGTTACAATAAGTGTCTGAGGGAACTGGAAGTGTTTAGTCTGGAGGAGGCTCAGAGATGACCTGAAAGGATTTTGTGGTTAAGGTGGGGGTTGACCTCCTGCATAATAAGAACAAGCACAAGAGGGAATGGCCTCAATTTGTACCAAGGGAGGTTCAGGATGCTAGGAAAAAAATTTCCTCCAAAAGAGTTTCCAGGTGCTAGAACAGGCTGCCTAAGGAGGTGGTTGGGTCACTGTCCCTGGAGGTATTCTTGAAACATTTAGATGTGGTACTAAGTGACATGGTTTGGTGGGGAAATGCTGAAAGTAGGTGGATGGTTGGGCTGCATGATCTTGGAGGTCTCTTCCAACCTTGGTGATTCTATGATTCTACTCTGTGATTTTCTTATGGAATGAGGGGAGAAGATAGAGTTGTATTTAAGCCTTCATCATTTCTGGATTTGCTTCAAGTCTGATTAGGAGGTACAAGTTATCTTTCTTACATGATTGTAAGCAAGTTGCTTTTCTTCTTAATCTTTGTATATATGAAGGTTTTTGTAACTTAATCCTTATTCACAAATCTCTGTAAAGTGCTCAGGTCTCTGGGACCTGAGGTTCTGACAAGGATTGAATTCAGCTTTTACAGTAAAACAGTACTGACTTCTGGCTGCAAACTCCGCTTTTCCAGCATTCCTTTATTGGCTATCTGTGTTATGATCATGAAGACTCAGTTATGTTCTTTGCAGCACGATAAATGTTTATTTTGCTGAGATAAATAGCCTTCCGTTTCTGATTCTTCAGTTATTTACTAATTAATTTTCTATTTATATCGAAACTCTGCTACAGTGAAACAGTAGGGACATGTTCCAAATGTCAGACTTCAGTTTATTATTTTTCCAGTCAAATTCATTTCACCAGAGAACAAATCACTTAGCACAGGTTACAAAGAAAACTAGGCTGATCTGGAGTGAGGTCACAAGCACAGAAAATTCTCACGGTTTGCCTTTTTCTGGGCATTTTCTCTGACCAACAATCAAGTTCTTTTTCTCCAACCATGTGACAGGTTTCTTTGAAAAAGGACCTTGATCATTATATCCTGAAGTGTTTGAAATCTTTTTCAGTACAAGAAAAAAATAATAGCAACTTCTGTGTCCCTGCTGAATTTGTTTTGGCAACATAACACAAACACACATTCCATCAGCTTAACTGTATCAAGGATAAACTTAGTGGAACTACTTTGCTGTAGTCTTGCCAATATACTCTTGTTATAATGAGCACCATTCAGTTTACTGTTAACTACAACTGGGTAGGTTTGTTCAGACTGCACCCAAGTTCTGTTTTTCTAAATTGGTTAGGTGAAGGAAGTAGCTTTCGTTACTCATCTCTGAAATTGCAAAACAAAACAGAACAAACAAAAAAAAGTGGGAACACACTTAAATGGCTATGAACTTTCCATAGAACAGCAAAATCATTTCTACTGTCCAAAATTTATATTCAGGAAAAATCTGACTGAAGTATCTGAGGTACCTTAGTTTTTATGTTTCTCAAAAATCTTTTGCAAATCTCAGAACAGGTGAAATGAAAATATAGTTTATACAAAGATCCTGACAAAACAGATTTCACAGTCATTCTGATAGCATCTTCACACATTTTGTAGTTTGGGTGATTTCAAGGAACCATTGCTCTTTTGAAGATAACACACAAGGATCAAGCAAAGGACAGTCAATGAAATTCAGGGACTGCAACATAGTTCTTAGTAACAGCTCTTCTGCACTTTTATAAGAGAATCTTTGAAGAACATCTAGATTAAAGGAAGAGAAATACGCAAATATTTAGAACTAGAAGTAGTTAGAATAAAAGCCAAGTTGCGGCTCAATTCAAATTGCAGTTCCTAGGATGTCAGGATATGCTGTGCATTCCAATAGGAAAGCATAGAGGAGAGGCTTGAAAAAATGCAGTACAGTGACTGAAAGCAGCAGCTTACTCTGAGAGAGAGTAATAAAAATAGTTCCAAAGGAGTCACTGAAAATTGAAAAGATTAAAAATAATTTTAACTCCAAAAGAAGAAGAAGAAGAAAAAAGGATGTTTCTTGTTTGAAAACCCAAGCCTTGTTCCTTGCACCTAAAGGCGGCAGGACTCATGTTTACATTAACCCTAATCATATCTGTCTTTTTGCACATTCATGCCTTCTAATTAAAATCTTTTTTTTTCCCTAATAACTTTTTTTCTGTTGCTGACAAAATTGTTTACAAGGTGGACAGGCACTAATCTTGTGAAGGAGCAGGAGTCACCTAACAGTCCTTCTTAGGTGTGTTTGTTCATGAGATGATCATATCAGCAGATACATGTATTTGGTAATTATTGCTGCTGTCAGCACCTAGAAACAGGGAAAATGGCTTGGTTGAAGTCCAGCTGTCTTTAGAAAAATCTTTCTATAAAGAGATCTGTAGGATTTTATTGACGTTCCGCCTGCCTTTTTTCATGACTTCCAACATACCATTGTTTCTATGAGCCAAGCTGATTTCCTTCCAGTCCAGTCATGATCTCCAGGGACTGAAGTCAAAAAGGGAGGCTTTAAATGGCAATTTTATCAATGACATATGAGGTAGAATGTAGTGTTTTCTGTAGCTGTGTTAGATATGAGTTGCTGAAAACTAAATATTTTTTTTCAGCAATAAAGAAATCTAACACAGTAGTTACAGGTGATTTCTTATCCTTTGTAATGTTTTCCAAAATTGGTGAAGACTTATCATAGTACATCAGGAGCAGACGACCTCGAAAAAAGGATTTGTAAGCAAATTAAAGAAACAGAATTTCATGATTGCATATGTAAGATCAGAGTACTAGAGTGAGATTTGAGCAAAAAACGTGCAGGCTGGTATTTCAAATGAGTCAGTGAGAATTACTAAATCACCTTTAGATACTGAAACAAATGGATTATAGGTAAGGGTGGAACAGCCTTTGAATGAAGAGAAACCTATCAGATATGATAAAAGGGAACTGGTAGAAAATATATGGGATGGGATAGGAAAGGACAATCACAATTGTGTCTAAACAAAGCTGAAAAAACTGACTCAAACAGGGGGCATGACTACAGGTAGGTAGCAAGAGATGACAGGGAACAATGATGAGAGATCTAATGGCTTGCCGGGAAAGGGGGCAAGGATCTTTCTTTCAGTAAGGGTTATCTGTGGAGAGTGCATCTTCTTCAGGACCTGAAAGTTGCCTGCTTGCACCAGGCAAAGGGCTGCAATAGAAGTTCACTAGGTGACAGTGACGAATTATCGTGGGGCTAGTAAAGCACGGTTCCTGCAATTACAGTCTAGGACTTAGTTTTAGGATGGATCCATGGGGTAGGCTTATGACAGGTACTAATAGAGTATGGCAGAAGGTTCTAGCTGGCAGAAAGTTTCAAATAGTAACTCTATTACAGCCATGGCAACTGGCAGTATCCCCATGAGGATTTCTGTTCCACAAAGCCATAACTTCCAGACTTCAAGAGTGACCCATATTAGGATATCAGACAATTCTGTTTTAAAAGTGACACTGTCCACAGCAGTCAATGCTTTTCTGCCTAAGATTAATGGGATCTCTGACATCAGTGCAGAGTTATTAGCAGTGAGTAAATAGGATGTACAGTTAAGGCAGTATGAAAATTGTGTACATGCCACACATAAGATCTTCAGAAACTCAGGCCTGTGTACAGAGAAACAATGCTACTTCAAATAATCAGTCTTGCTGGTACTCTAAATAAGTTGGAGTTGAAGAGTATTGAGCTGGCCATGATATACAAAGGGAAACCTGAAAACATAGTCTAGAAGATAAATCTTAGACCTGATAGCAAAACTAGTGCAAGTGTTGACAAGTTGAGATTTACTTTGGGCAGGCAGCAAGATGTCTCGTTGTTTGGCTTTGGCATCCAGAAGCAGCAAGATTCTTGTCCACAGAGTCAATAATTCTCTTTAACTGTCAATTCTTTTTAGCATTAAATAAAATTATCCTTTTGGTCTTTGCTCAGAGGCTGTGGCTGCCCTACTTGGGGAATAAGGTAGCTTCATTGGCCCCAAAGTTGTGAATGTGAACAGATGCTATAAAAGCCTTTTGGGTGCTGTCAGCCAGTCTTACATGCTTTAGAGTGGATATTTGCACAGGGATAATATTTCAATTTAGCTTTCAGTGTAAAATTACAACATTTTTTTATTTCAGAATTGATTAAGCATCTGAGAATAAGTATTATGCACTAGCTTGCAAAAAGATATCTGATTATCTCTTGGTGGGGTGGAGGAGAGGAGGTGGGAGGAAAGGAAGGGTCTTAAGTGGACTTCCCCAAAAGGATTGAAGAGAAAAGTTACAGGAAGGATATGAATGTGATTCCTGCTGAAATCTTCCTGCTACTTTTGAGATAATCATGATTGACCTTGAAGTAGACAATTTGGGTAATGCACTGCATTACAAGCATGAATGGCATTTATTTCCCCAGTTGGTTAGAGAGGGCAGAGTTCAGGGTCTTAACACTGGATAAAATATTAGCAAGAAATCTCCGGGTCTCATTTGTAACTCTAAATGTACTTGCCCTCCTATTGCCTCCAAGTATATATAATCCATATCCTTTGCTGCTCATCTGAAATACAGAAGCAATTCCATACAGATAAGGGGAATTATTGCCATCAGTGAGGATGCTACAGTACCATAGATACCCTGCTGTTCTTTGGCTTTGGTAGGACATTTTATAGATTGGAATGCTTCCTAAGGCATGCATGGAATTCCTATAGGCTTTCACCACATTTCTTTGGAGCACAATGAAGAAATATTCATGAGATTTACCTCTGAAATCTGTTTTTTTCAAGCACAGAACTCCAAAGACTGTCATACTAGTCTGGGTATATCAAGCACTGAAGTTGAACCGAGTGGGCATGTCCAGAGATTTCTAATACAGACATTGAAGTCTATATTTTATTATATTCTAGAGCTTTCATTTGGAAATAGTGCCTTTGAAATGCTTTCCATCTTCCCATATGTTTCTAGGGATGACGTCTTCAGCTGTGACATCCTGTGGGAAGGAAAACATACATTAATGTCATGACTAGAGTCAGAATTTTGAGGGTTAATTGAGCTCTGAGAGCTTGCCACACAGTGGAGGAGATATCACCTTTCAAAACTCCCCAGAGCTGAGCTCATAACTTTTCAGCTGCTGGGCTGAACACCAATTCTGGGTGTGAGCACCAATTCCAGGCCTACTAAGTTATGGCTGACCAGCACAATTACAGAAGAAATTGCACAACCTTTGACTTTGAAGATCTGTTTTCGCTGCCATGAGTGACTCTAATGCTACTGTTAACACAGTGAAATGATATAACAGTATCTTAGTGTAAATGTTTGATATTAGAAGAGTTACTTTAATTTCGAAGTGATAGTTTTGTGATGCAGAGTTTAAGAATAACTGCCACTTTCATTTTTCAAACATCTAAAGTGTAATTAGAAAAATCTTAAGTACTTCTGAGTTCTCTGTCACAGGATGACAGCTGTGATTTCATGTTGGAATACAACTACTGCAAGCCCCTACATATTGCCCTTGAACAGTGGGAGAACTTGGCAGATACATCCAATAATGATTTTTATCTCATGGAGTGTTTTTTGTCTGCAGATAGTCAGAGCCTTTAAAAGTATTCTTGCAGCATATTAAACTACAGCTGATAAGTGCGTGCACCTTCATCTTTTTTCTGTTTCCTACTGCTCTGAAACTGGCACTAACTGACTCAGTCCCGGAATTGTGACAGCCAGGAATTGAAGCCCCTTGCTGTTTACCATCTGGTGGGATAAGTCTTTGTTTAAAGGACTTCCTTGTTTTTAGAAAAGTTTGGAGCTCATGATGCCTCACTCTAGGGAAATACACAGAACAGAGTATGTTCTGTTTTTCATCAGATTCCACTTTCCATCCTGGAGCAGGATAGGAGAGAAACCACAGACCAGTAATGCCTGCATACAAATTCAGGAAAAGGCATAATTAGAGCCATGTACTCCCATTACATGAAGGCATCTGCACAGAACTGCTATCCCTACAGGCTCCTCCACATTACAAAAAATTCACAGGAGTAGCTGAAGGTTTCTGAGAAACTCTTGAAGAAATTTAGTATCTTATGACTCCTCTAACGCACATCAGAGACCTCCACGGGTTGCTAGTACAGTTGTTAAAGGAACTGAAGTTCTTTGTCCTGAATTTTTCTGCAAGCCATATTTCAGCCATGGCTGGGTGTCAGGTGAATGGGTGCCCAGCAAAAGGACAAGGGTTAATGGGCACAAAGTGGAACATAGAAAGTTCCACACAAACATGAGAAAGAACTTCTTTACACTGATGGTGACAGAGCACTGAAACAGGCTGTCGACATGGGTTGTGGAGTGTCCTTCTCTGGAGATATTCAGAACCATCCAGGACACTTTTTTTATATAACCGACTGTAGGAAAGCTACTTTAGCAAGGGGGTTGGACTAGGCAATCACTACATGACTTGTGAAATTGCTTCAATTCCTCAAGAATATTCTTCCCTCCAAAAGTGTGAAGTATCAGGTATTTTTCCACACACACACAACTGTTCTCAAGTAACTGGGTTGAGGCAACATCCACTTCCAATTCAAGCTGAGGGATGAAAGGATTGAGTAGCCCTGCCAAAAAAGGCCTGAGAGTACTGGTACATGGGAAGCTGGACATGAGCTGGCAATTTGCCCTCAAACCCCAGAAAGCCAAACATATCCTGGGCTGCATCAAAAGAAGTGTGGCCAGCAGAGTGATGGAGGTGATCCTGCCTGCCTACTCAGAGCACTGTGTTCAGATGTGAAGTCCCCAGTACAGGAAAGTCATGGACCTGTTGGAGCATGTCCAGAGGAGGGCAACAGAAATGATCCACGGAAGGGAACACTTCTGTTTTGAGGATAGGCTGAGAGAGCCGGGGCTGTTTAGCCTGGACAAGGATCTGAGGAGACCTGATAGCAGCCTTTCAATATCTAAAGGGAAGATACAAAAAGGAAGGGGACAGACTCTTTAGCAGGATCTGTGTTGATAGAACAAGGGCAAGTGGCTTCAAACTTAAGGAGAGAAGATTTAGGTTAGATACAAGGAAAATGTATTTTAGAGTGAGGGTGATGAATCTCTGGAACAGGTTACCTAGAGATGTGATTGATGGCCTGTCCCTGAAGACTTTCAAGGCCAGGGTGGATCAAGCCTTCGCAACCTGATCCAGCTGTGAATGTCCCCGTTCATTTCAGGGGAATTGGACTAGATGACCCTTAAAGGTTCCTTCCAACTCTCAGGATTCTTTGATTCCGTGAAAAACATTAAAATACATAATTCTGTATCTGAATATGGTATTGTCACCATAACAAAACATTTTAATTCATGTGTAGAACATCTAGACCTTTATCCAAGTTTTCTCTCTGCCTGGACTGGCAAAGAATTGAGTTAGAGGCTTTTAGTAACATCACCTTTAGAAACATGTGCTCTTTGGAAACATGAAAATAAAAGTTTCTTTTGGAAATTGCAAGACAAAGCAAGTGGGAGTCATGAATAAAAAAGTTCTCTAAGGGAGAAATAATCTTGTAAGAAGGTCTCCTGGGAAAGACTTATTCCAGCCACTGAAAGCAAACACTGTTTTCATGCATAATGACATGTTTCCTTTCCTTTGGTCTGGCTTCCCACTAGTAAAATTGTCAGTACAGCTGGGTGGAAATGAAAAGAAACTACTTGTCTCAGAGCAGTGTTAACTGGCCTTGCACTGCAGTTTCAAACTAGACAGAAAATGCACAGAAGTGCACGAATAGGAGATTATGTGTGCCACAGAGATAGAAATATCTTCTATCCATCTGCACTTCCAATTGTTTCAATGTATTCCACTGCTGAAATCATAAAATTTTTAGTTTTTTTGAATGCACAGACAGGCAAACCTCAACTAAATGAACCAGAAGATGATTTTTGAAAGAAAAAAAAGAAAAAAAAGAAAAAAACCTCCCACGTCTTGATCTTCATTCTATTCTGTGCATGTATTTTCTACTACTTGTTCTGTTAACATAGTCAGAGGGCTAAATCCAAAACCCTCCATAAAAGATTATTTTTCATATCGCACAGCACAACTAATACTTATCTTAAAATGATGTATATTTCTCTTTCCCCTCTTCCACATCTTTCAACTAACTGCAGATATGGCTAGAGCTACCTAACATGATGGCGGTGATCAATTCTGATCTTTTTCCTAATAGAAAATATCAGTGTGCTAATATGTAAAAGGAAAAGGATTACAGGAAAACCTGTTAAACTTGACAAACCACAATAGCAAGGTTGAACTCTTAGCAGTGAGGTTGACTCTTCCCTTAGCTGGGAAGATGTCCAGAAGAAATTCTGAAAAAAAGTGGGTCTTTTGATCAGATATTCTGCCTGAGAGCTGCTGAGCATCTTTACAAATGGTGTATGCATCCTGGCCCATCAGAGCTCAGGAGTGCTTGGTATTGTCAAGCCTGCAAAGTTCATAAGCTGATTGCTACCAGATATCTGCACTAAGTCCCAGTACAGACTTGTGTGTGGCTTCACTATACTATTCAATTGTATATGTATATGCAATTCAAATGTACTGCTAAGAAGCTTACGAGGACACACAGCAAATCATTAAGACTGATAGCATAGGAATGAAGAACAAGCAATGAATGAGCATGTTTTTAAACCGGTGCCTAATTGTCTCCACCTGGCAACTATACATAACATTGGTATGTTAAGTTTCATCACTGCAGAGGTGAGTGATTAGTGCTACCTTAAAGCTGCAGGTCAGAAAGTCCAAAACATGACCTTTAGGAAAAATGGAAAGAAATATGGTTATTTAGTGTGGGGAAAAGGGGAGGCAGGATGCAACTTCAGATATGTTACATGTTGCTGAAAAGAGAGAAGGAATAAAATGTGTTTCCATGTTTTTTGCAGTGAGGACAGGAATTGTTAAAACATTAGCTAAGATTTAGTTATTTGTCCATGGGTTACATTGGGATACTTTTTGTCCCCATCACTGAAACTAAATATGAGTTAGGTAAGTAACACTGAGAGCAACACCTTTGGGCGGGGGGTTGATCTAGATGACCTCATGCTTTCTTCTAGCCATAGTTCCAGTTATTTTTGTGGTATCTCTGTACTTAACATAAAGTAAGGCTGTGTATTTTAAAAGTTGCTTCTGAAAGTCCTCTCCTGATCTTTAAAGCTGTTAAAGAGAGGGACAGAATATTTTTTTCCCTTTTTTCTTTCTTGTCTTTCTTTCAACAACCCACAGTGGAGAGAAATACACACAGCTTCTCTTTCCAAGATCAGTACTTAGCATGATGAAAAGATTCATTGTTTCATTTCCCTCCTTGTGTTTGCCTCCAGTTTGTACTAACTTTTGTTGTCTCCAGGGTGAAAGCAAATAGGCTGGAATTGGAACAAACTGTGTAAAATATTGTCAGCTCCCCATTATACTGTATCCCTGACTGGAATTTGGGAGAGTTTTTCTCAGATTATCAGGATGGTATGTGAGAAACAAACAGTCACCTACAGTCAAGACTAATCTAAGAACAACCAAGAGCAGCTAGTCAAAATGCATAAAGAGTTACAGGGAGAGAAGCTGCAGCAGAGCCAAGGAGATGTCTAATTCTGCTGTAGAGCCACATATCATGAGTACAGAACTGACAGCTTACTTATCACGTTAGTATTTTAGTAAAGAGAAATAGCTCTCTACTCTTCTCAGAATAGCCATTTCCTCATCTAGTACTGAGCTGGTCACTGAAGTGTCACTGTTTCCTTACTTCCATTCTGATTTTATCATGTGTGCTTATGAGACTTCATAAATCAACGATGTGATTTTTTGATTGGAAGTAAGTCGTTCTGCTAATACTGACTGGGGGAAATTCTTGAAGGGTTACAATAGGATGGAGCTTGTTTGCTTTGTTTAGCTTGGGTAGAAATTTATACAGAAAAGGGTGCATATAGTATGCACTGCCTGCAGAGACACTGGATTAGGAGCCAAACAGCCATTTTTTGGATGGTACTTCATTGTGCTCAGATTTAGCTTGGGTATGCTAAAACATTCCTACAAATAGTATTTCTATTGGTTTGTCATTTTGCCATATTTGGATAGATTTTCATGCAAGAACACAAGATCTTATGTTCCCTGATTTTCTTACTGTGATATTGTAAGACTTGTTCTAAATGTTGATAAACTTTACAAAGAGAACTATGCAACTGATGTCACCTACCTGGACTTTGGAAAGACCTATTACTTGGTCTCCTACCATGTCCTTATCTCTAAATAGAAGAGACATGGATTTGAAGTGTGGACCATTAGGTGGATAAGGAATTGGTTGGAAGGCCATATTCAGAGGGACCTGGTCAATGGCTCTATGTCCAGGTGGAGGCTGGTGATGAGTGGTGTCCCTTGGAGGTCTGTCTTGGGACATTTTTAACATTTTTATTTGTTACGTAGATAATGGGATAGACTGTACATTGAGCAAATTTGCTGATGACACCAAGCTGAGAGGTGCGGTTGATACAGCAGACAGAAGGGATGCCATCCAGAAGGACCTTGATAAACTCGAATGGTGGGCCATGTGAACCTAACAAGGTACAGCAAAGTAAAGTGCAAGGTTTTGCACTTGGGTCAGGGTAATCCCAGGCTTGTACAGACTGGGAGAACTCTCTGAGAGTAGTTCTGCTGAGAAGGACTTTGTGCTCCTGGAAGGTGAAAATCTTAACATAAGCCAGCAGTGTGTGCTTGCAGCCCAGAAGGCCAATTGTATCCTGGACTGCATCAAAAGAAGGTGGCCAGTAGGGAAAGGAAGGTGATTGTCCCTCTCTACTCTGCCCTTATGAGGCCCCATCTAAAGTACTGTGTCCAGGCCTGGGACATCCAACAAAGGAAAGCTGTTAAGCTTTTGGACTGGGTCCAGAGGAAGGCCATGAAGATGATCAGAAGGTTGGAGCACCTCTCCTACAAAGACAGGCTGAGGGAGCTGGGCTTGCCTAGTTGAGGAAGAGAAGGCTGAAGGGAGACACCAATACCTCCCATTATTTAAAGGGAAATTATAAGCAACTTTTTACAGGGTAGATAGTGATAGGACAAGGGGGAACGGTTTAATTTTTAAACTAAAGGAGAGAAGATTTAAATTAGATGTCAGAGAGAAGATTTTCCCTGAGAGGGGTGGTGAGATGCTGTAACAGGCAGTCCAGAGAGACTGTACATGTCACAATCAGGTGCAAGATCAGATTGCCCAGGGCCCCATACAAGCTGATTTTCAGGGATTGGGCATGCATTTGATAGCTAAATCAAGTGGTTTTCAGCTCTGCCTACAGTGAGGTGACTGAAACCTGGTGATCCTTGAGACCTCTTACAATCCAAACCATTCTATGATTCTGATTCTTGAGCTGAATTAAGAAACATAATGCAATCTACTCTCTCCTTACTTTTCTCTCAGGGATAGATGCGTTGTTTTTCAAAACTAGAAGAAACCAGAACAAGGGCAGCAACGCTCCTTGAATGGTTAATGCTTGGTAAACAAAAACAGAGGTACATAATAGTGTAATTGTAACAACCTAGCATTCTCAACAGTTTTACGTAGGGTACAATTCATTTAGTTCTTTATTTTATAGAAGAAGAAAATTACTGAGCAACTGATTTCTTATTCTTAGAAAATTTGAGACTTTTAAGTCTGCATATTGCTCATGCGAAAATTCAGCCTTGAGTATCATATGACCTTCATATTTCTTTTAACAGCCAGGTAACACAAAGTTATTAATAATGTATTAGGCTGTTCTAGTTCTGTGCTGACAAGTGGCATGCACTCTGTTATCAGCTGGCTCTCTCCTGCATACCTTCTTAGGGAATTAATTTGCTGGCACACTTGGAGAACTCTGGATAAGATAATCTGAGGACAAGAATGGTGGAGCTGGAGGTGCTGGTGATAGATGGATACAATACCTGGCAAATACCTCTGCTTTTGATTCCTATAGAATCATTATCTCTAAGTATTCTGAGGATATGCAGCAGCAGATACAGCTACTTTAAACCAGTTTTGGATTATGCAAGAAAGGTAATGGTCACAATCTGGTAACAAGGAATTGCTTACTTGTTTCCAAGGATAAGGGCTCCCCAAACACCACAAAGGAAGGAATCACCAAGTAGAGATGCTTATCTTATGGCTGCCCACCCTTAAATGAGGTTAGAGGGGGGTGCAGCCAAGGCCCATCCCTTCCATACGGATGAATTGTTCCACCTGTGCTCCCAGGCTACTTTCCTTCACCAGGTGTTCAGTCAATGGCTCAGGTCTTGACCTAACAGTTTCTATATAGGTATTTTAGCTAAAAAGTTGGGGAAGAAGTTAAATAGAATTTCTTTCATGAAGGATAAGTCCAAAATCTAAAGCAACTTCTGTAGCTGTGCGAAACAGAGAGGCCAGATAAAGAAGAAAAGAAAGACAGTAAGCCAAAAAGACAGTGACGTTTACAGCTACATGTTTAGAAAGCACAAAAACTGGAACATGGTAGATGCTCCAATGGATGGCCTATCTTCTTGAAAGATATGAAAGACCATGCAAGTAAGTGATCAAACTGTTTTTTTTAAATCTAGCCCCACGTCTATGCATTTTCTTTATACTATCCTAAATTGAGGTTATATAGTGCCAAGAGCATGAATACCTATCTTCCAACTACATAAATACATGTGGCTTTTATGCAATATATTCTCACAGAGGTGAGCTTAGCACCATGGCCTCTTTTCTGTTCCCCACATCGTATGCAGCTGTTTGGACCCATCTATGTTCCCTTAGTCATTGATATCTCCTGATGGCCATTAATGGGAAAAATTATCTTACAGTGTTGCAGCAAGAACTGAAAGGGAGGAAGTACTCTGTACCTCATAGCATGGCTTTTGACTCAAAGCAGCTCTTCCAGAAGCACAATTCAGAATTTAAGGTAATCTCTGTTCCACTCTGTCATATTTTGGTCCATGTTTTTAAAAGACCGTTTATGTGTGCTGGCATGAATCTATTTGTTAACATCAGAGACAAAGTCACCTGCAAAGCCTGCATATGTTGTATGGTGGCAGCAGCTATTTTTCTGAAACATTCAATTGTACTTTTCTTTCAAACAGCAGTAGATCTGCAGTTTGCAAAAAGACTAGTTTCTGACTTTCCAAAATCAACTGGACATAGTTCTTAGTTCCCATATTAGCTGTGGTCTTCATAGGCCACAGGTTTTACTTTTGCAGCCTTGTGACTGCAGGCACTAGTTCCATGAAGGAATTCAATCACCCTGATATTTGCTGGAAAAGCAACACTGCCAGGTGTGCACAGTCCAGGAGGTTCCTGCTGCTGGTGATGGAGAAGTTAATGAGGAGGAGTGTGTTGCTGGACATTGTTCTTACAAACAAGGAAGAACTGTTTTGGGTTGTGAAGACTGGATAGCCTTGGATACAGCAACCAAGTGGACCAGTGGAGTTCAGGATCTTGTGTGGAAGAAATAAAGCAGTAAGTACAATTACAATCCTGAACTTCAGGATAGCCAGCTTTCACCTCTCCAAAGACCTACTTAGAAGTATTCCATGGATTGGAACATTGGAAGGTAAGAGAACTTAAGAGAGTTGGTTGACATTCAGTCACAAAGCTCAAGATTGGTGCATTCCTAGAAGCAAGAAATTAGGCAAAAATGGCAGGAGAAAAATACAGATGAGCAAGCAGATCATGGGAAAACACAAATGGAAAAAGAAAGTCAACAGAATGTGGAAAGGGGATCTGGCCACAAGGAAACTTATCAGGGCATGCAGGGATGCAATAAGACCAACTTGGAATTTTGTGAAGGAGGTCAAGGACAATAGGAAAGTCTTCTTTATTAATTACATCAGTAGCAAAAGGAAGACAAGGGAAAATATGGGTTTGCAGCTAAATGACATAGGTGCTCTGATAATGGAAGATACTGAGAAGGCAGAGCTGAACACTTTCTTTGCTTCAGTCTTGACTGCTAAGACTGTCCCTCAGGAATCCCAGACCCTGGAGATAACAGAGAGACTGGCAAAAGAAAGACTTCCGTTTGATAGAAGATGACCTGGTCAGATATTTTCTATGCAAACTCAATGCACATAAATCCACTGGCCCTGATGAGATATACCTACAAGTGCTGAGGGAACTGGCAGAAGTATTTGCTAAGCCACTCTTTATCATCTTTGAAAGGTCATGGATAACTTCTAGGGCCATGAAGACAGTCAGAAGACAGGAACACCTCTCCTATGAAGACAAGCTGAAGGAGCTGGGCTCTTGTCCAGTCTGAAGAAGAGAAGGCTGATGAGAGACACCATTATGGCCTTCCAGTATTTAAAGGGAGATTATAAACAGGAGGGAAATCAATTTTTTACATGGGTAGATAGTGATAGGACAAGAGTGAATGGTTTAGAACTAAGGATTTAGATTAGATATCAGGAAGAAGATTTTTCCTGAGAGGATGGTGAGGTTCTGGCACAGATTGCCTAGAGAGGTTTTGGTTGCCCCATCTCAGGAGGTATTCAAGGCCATCTTGGATGGGGCACTGGACAACCTGACCTAGCATGTGATCTAGCTGTTGGCAACCCTACCTATGGCAGAGGGGTTGAAACTTCATAATCCTTGAGATCCCTTCCAATTCAAGCCATTCTATGATTTGATGAGAGCAAGAGAAGGAAAACTATTGTCAGTCCAGTTTTGATAAGAAGCAAAGAGGAGGAGCCAGAAATCTACTAGACAGTCAGCCTCACCTCTATCCCTGGGAAGGTGTTGGAGCAGCTTACCCTGGATGTAATCTCCAAGCAAGTGGGTGAAAAAAGGATTATCAGGAGTAGCCAACATGGATTCACCAAGGGTAGTATTCTATGATGTCATCACCAGTTGGGTAGATGAGAGGTGAATGTTGCATAACTTGATTTAAGCAAGGATTTGAAACTCTCTCCCAGAAGATCATCATCAAAGATAAGCTTTGGATGTGTGCAACAGATAGCAGACAGTGAGGTGGATTGAGAACTGCCTAATGGGCAGAGATCAAAGAGTTATTATCAGCAAAATGAAGAATCTAGTTGGAGGTGTGAAGCTAGCAGTGCTCCCCTGGGGTCAGTGCTGGGGCTAGTCTTGTTCAATGTCTTCTTCAGTGACCTGGATGAATGGATAGAGCACACCCTCAGCAAGTTTGCTGACAATGCAAAGCTGGGAGGAATTGTTGACATACTAGATGCCTGTGTTGCCATTCAGCAAGATCTGAACAGGCTGGAGAGTTGATCTGAGAGGAACTCTGATATTGCTCAACAATAGTGCAGATTCTGCAAGTGCAGAATCCTACACCTGGGAAGGAATAATGGCATGCATCAGTACAGGCTGATCTGCTGGAGAGGAACTCTGTGAAGAAGAACCTGGATGTCGTGGGACACAACAAATTGGCCATGAGCCAGAAGTACGCCCTTATGACCAATGGTATCCTGGGGTGGATTAAAAAGTGTGCTTTTTTGTATAACGTACTGTTGGGAACCTGCATTAGCAGGGAGTTGTACTCAATGATCTCCAGAAGTCTCCCCAAATATCACAGTACTATGATTCTGTGATTACAGCTTTCATGTATTTAAAATCCTTTTTCTTCCTAAGAAGCCAGTGCTTCTAAACACATGAAAGTTCCTAGAATGTACCTGATAATAACACTACATCTAGATTTTATATTGCTTGGGTGAGACTGGGAGCCAAGTTTCTCCAAGAAATATCATCTCCTCTACATGTTTATTCTTCAAATAATATCATAAGTAACTTGAAGAGTATATTTTCCCTCTCTTCCTCCTTCCTTGAAGATCTAGTCATTAGTCTCACTACTGAGAAAGTCACAACTGTCATGATGACCAGCACTTCAAAGAAGCAAGACCTTTTACCTTGTTGCCTGTTTCTGACAGAGACTGGCAACAAATGCCTAGAAAAGTACTGTGACCTGCTGCCTGCTATACTGTCTCAGTAGTTGGTCTTTGGCAGCCTAATGACTTCCTGAGTCTGTGGTTATATCTGGACAATGCTTAACAGCCACTGACAGATTCACTGTAATACGCTTCAGCCATTTCTTGAGCCTGCAAGGTTTGCACTTTATGTGTTCTCCTGGAGGAAGCAGATCAGCCAGCAGAGAAGTCTACTTGTGATGAACCCTTTCCAAGATCACTAGAATATGCTTACCAGGAGCAGAAGAGAAAGGTGGAAAAACACAGCACTTTCCGCAGTATGGGGTGTAACATGCAGAAGATAGATGTGCACAAAGGTTGTATCTCCATTTGAGATAGTCTTAGGAGAGCATTCCAAAGCTGCTGCTTCATTGCTAGCACAGACAACGATACTATTTTGGTCTGTGCCAGCTAATACTCTCTGAAACACTGCCTGAGCACAGTTCAGGGGATAGTGTGGGCCAGGCTATCCCAAACAGGCATTCATAAGTTGATGCCTTATCCCTGAGCACAGCTCCTTCTCTATGCTTAGACACCTAAATTAAAAGTAAAAGCATGCAAGAATGTTCTAGAGCCATGTAATCACCAAAAGGAACACCATGAATGAGACTTCAAGCCAGCTTTGTGCAATGTGGACAGTGTCATTTGGCCCACAGCATGGGAACAGTCCTTGCCCTGGAGTTACTTACCAGCATGAATGTTTCCAGACAAGTAGGGAAGCTGATGAGAAGAGGTGGATGGACATCCCCAGACATCTTGGCAGAAAGTAAAGAGAGAAATTTTTATATGAACTTGAGGAGTTATGAAGAACTGATTACACTTCAGAAAGTTATTATACACCTGAAATCCAACAGCAAGGTAATTAGGACGCTTGTAAATGCTCTACCTATTTGATCTCAATTGTAGCTCCCCTACTTCTCTCTTTTATTCTCCTATTTTATGATCTTTCATCTTGTAACTGGTGAAGTTTAGACAAAAATGCCACAGCCTTCACACAGAATTCATATATTTTCTTCCTAATTTGATTTCATAAAGTTCATTTCTCTTTAAAAAAGGAATATTTGGATATTTGTTCTCTAAAGAGAACACTAAAGAAACAAAAGCATTTGAAAGGAGATTAAACATTTGCTGAAAACTCTGGATATTGGGCATAAGTATAACAAATATTCACACTTTCTTGTTCATCTCCTCAATGGCCTCTTCATTCCTGAGAAGGATGAAATTAGACACCAAGAATAAAAACAGATATGCAACATAGGAAAAACTAGAAATCTTGATGTTGCTAAGTAAATTCCTCCTTTAAATCACTTCAGATGCCCCATTCTGTGAATCCACAGCCCTGTCAGAGTGCTTTCCAACACTTCATCAATTAGTTGCGGAAAATGAAGTGGAATGCTAACTTGGGAGGATTGCTTTTTTCCATTGGCATCCACTGGTGCCAGCAAATCACCAGCCCCTGAGGTTGTCACAGCTAAGAAGTCAACATCTTGAACTTATCTAGACAAACTGTAGCCTGTTTTGAAAACTGTTAGCTGAGCTCTCACATAGGGAATATTCATGGAGTCAACTCTGATAAAACTAATAAACATAAAAAGGCCAAAACAATCCCTTGAGTGTAAAATGAAAGGGATAATAGTAAAAATATTTGTTTCCTGTCTCATTTCCTTATCCAGAATGGTTAACAACATACAGATTATTTTTCTGTAGTACAAATGGCATTTTCTAACAGGTAAATTGAAGAGGACTGACAATTAAAATGCATCCTCCAAGAAAAAAGGATTTTAGAGGCTCAAAGCTCATAATAAAGTGAGAAATTGCTGTTCCTCAATACATCTTCAGAAGTATAAATCCACTCTTGATGGCTTACATTAACAATTTGGTGCAGTGGGACTTCATACAATGGCACCAATTAAATGTAATGAAAGTTCTGCATTTGAATTCCCACATGACCCCAGATGAAAAAGTACTTCTAACAGAGTTTGATCTCATATTTGTTTTCTCTAAGAGCATTATATCTCTTTCTATCTTTTATGTCTCAGTGACTTGCAGCACAGTTTACATTTTTTGCAGTCTCTGTATCCACATGTTCTAATTACATGTTTTTTCCACATCAGATCAGTTTGAGCAGCATTGCTCTGTATGCTTTGATGGCTATAGCAGAGAGTACTGATGCACTGCAATGATCTATACTATCATTTCTACGTGACAAATTGAATATTGACTTAGTTCATTTGTGCAGGTTCCAGTAACCGCTTACTACATTCCATTTTTTCTGATCAGGCTCTGCATATGTTTTCCTAAAACTGTTTTTCTTTTCCTTGCTTTCTATCTTTTATCTTGAATTTCTTCTCAACTATGTAATCAAGCAGGAACAACTGCTCATTATATATTAATGGGCTGTATGATCCCAAAGCTTTTATCAGATATTTTTCCCTGGTTAAAAAAAAAAAAGAAAAGAAAAGAAAAGAAAAAATAGAAGAAAAAAAAAGCAATGATTTCATCATTGGTCTTAAAAGGAGATCTGTTCCTTTTTAATGTTTTAATTCAGTGATATATTCTCAGTAATATTTTGGTCTGTATAGATTCCGACTTGACTTAGATATCATAAGGTACAGGAAAATTTCAGGAAGTTTCTCTGTTCTTACAGTACAGTTGCTGAGACCGAAATTTGGTCCAACACAATGAATGGAAATTTACAAGTATTTGTAAAAACACTAGGTTTTGTTTTGAGCTTACATGCACTCAACTCAACAGGGGAAATACTCAAAAAATCTGTCTGTCTTGTGTGTCAAAGAGCAGCAAGAGCAGTGCAGCTCTACAGGAGAGGACAAACCAGAAAGGAGCAACCACACATGCCACCACCACAACGTGGTTCCAGAACGTGAGCAGGAAGGGCAGAATTAGAATGCTGATGACTGGTTGCATCAAGAGACTCACACAAGAGAAAATAATGAATCAGGTGCAGGGTTCATCCAGGGAACTCATCCAGAAGTAGCAGATATGGAACCAGAAACAGGACTGCAAACCAGTAAACAGCGTAAGTCCAAGAGACATCTAGGATAGGACTGAAAGACTTATAACACAGACAAGGCAAGCAGTAAATGTCCATGCCTAAGCTTTCATGAGGCTCATGGACCATGAGCAGAGAGCAGAGGTCTGAGATGAAGGCAGTTAAAGCCCTCTTTGTACACACACAGTCATGATAGTAAGGTCTTGGATGAATTTCTTAGTGCCAGATTTTTCAGGTGTTTCATCTAACTCCTATCAGCTTTGAAATTAGAACTGAGATAAATGAGAATGAGCTGTTAACATTTTTGTAGAAACTTGGTTTCAAATGCAAATGATATTTGGCTATTAGACACGTAAGAAGCTTTCAGGCAAACCACTGAGGTCAGTAAGGCCATTTATTTACTTATAAAATACATTTCAGCTTTAATCCCTCTGCCTATCACTGTTGTCTTCAAGATATTCTCATGAAATTTAAGTAGTTCCTGTCCACAATGCATGTGATAAGCAAAAACTTCTACAAAGTGCAAATCATTATACTTTAAGTTACTTAACATGGTAATCATAGCATTAGAGTAGATATTCATACCATGTAAAGCCAATGCTAGGTGAGATCTAGTAGAATTAATTCAGGGTTGTCCATCTCCATGTGCCTGTGCTTTCATCAGCTTGCTTTGCACTAATGTGTATGTGAGACATCAAAAACAGAGAAACACTTCCTTGTAGTGCTTCAGTAGATGAAACAAAGGAACAGTCGTAAGAAAATATGAACTTCATATATCTGAGTCTTGATGGATCAAATATAAACAAATAAAGAAACAAACAAATGTGTATATTTACATATATATTTGATCCATCAAAACCCAAAATTCCACAGTGCTTTATGAGGCGTCCAGGTGAGCTGGAACAAGACTCACGAGAACACAAGTATGAAAGGGGATTGAGTTCAGACAGAATGCGTTTCTTACAAGGATTGCACCTCCACATCCAGGTGACAGATCTTGTTACACTGTTACCTAAGGATTCCAAATGCCATCATCATGTTTGAGTTGAGAGCTGCAGCTGATGCTTTTGGCGAGACATCTAGGACATCTGAGGGACAAGATGTTGAAACTCGTCATCTGAAGGCAGAAAGTGTGTGGGATACAAATCACCTCTGATACACCGTTTGATACCTATTTCTAATAAATATTATATACTTTTTAGTCATTTTCAGGGCTTGTTCTTGGTTATTAATGGTTCAGTCATGTGGCTACATGGGTGAGTTACTCAGTTTGTAGTAACGCTGTCTTTGGAAGGTGAGCCACTACTATCTGAGTGCTGTAGGAGTACAGTGAGCAAAATTTACTCTGGCATAATAGCTTTGTTCTGGGGAGCCATGCAGGTCAGTTTATGGGCTCTCCAGACAGTTTTTTTTTTGCATCCTCCCAATGTTGAATGCTCTATTTCAGCTCCATGTATCCTTGCTTGGCTCAAAAATGAATTACTCCACATTTATGCTGCTGGAGCTTCTCTAGATAAAGTACCATTGTGGAAGAACACAGTGATAAAATATGCCACCTATCTTCATTTTAAGGACACTAAGGCTACCTCCCTTACCTACTTCCCAGATAAACAGAAAGATCCTGTTCCAAACTGCTGCCTCAGCATGCACTTTATAGTTATTGCTTTGGATCCTTAAAGCTTTGATTATTTGCTGTATATTTCTGAGCATCCTTATTGGATCAATCTGATTTTTTTTTTTT
This sequence comes from Tympanuchus pallidicinctus, assembly GCF_026119805.1. Taxonomy (NCBI): domain Eukaryota; kingdom Metazoa; phylum Chordata; class Aves; order Galliformes; family Phasianidae; genus Tympanuchus; species Tympanuchus pallidicinctus. Next base: position 11,634,187 of record NW_026294813.1, read on the forward strand.
TTTCCTGCAGAAAACTGGCATTAAGAGGTCCTTTTCCCAGCAATAATAATCTCACTTACTATAAATTATTTTATTTGCAGTACCTTGGAGACTTTCTAATGCTTTTACATAACAAAAGAACCACTTATTTCAAAATATTTTAAAACTTGTTTTCATTTCTTTCCATCATTTTTAATGTGGAAATCATTGAATTTGATGGTAAAAAAAAAATTGCTGCTTTATTTTAAAAATCATGTACAGAAATGTATGTTTAATCATGTGAAGGGAAACACCTTTTTCATAAATATGTAAAAGAAAGTATGAATTTATATCGATAAATAGAACAAAAAGTAAATGAAAGTGAACTATGCACTGGAATGAGCTTTTCATTGAAACTCGCTTTAAAGATGACAGCTCTCTGCATGGAAGGCAAGCAGGATAACAGGGCAAATTTTCAAAACCAGACTTGCGCCAGCATGACTTTGATTTCTAGGCAAGTCTAGCTAAAAGGAGGAAATTAAAAAAAAAACAATATTAGAGGGAGAGTGAAGTCATTTTACGGGCTGAGTTTACATAATCCTTCTTACATAATCTCAGCAATAATTTAGTCACATAAGGCTGTTCATCGTACAACAGTGAGAGGATGCACAACTTATTACAGCAGCATAAAAATAATGGCTGTGCGATGGGAAGCAGCTCACACGGCTAATAGTCCAGGCATGAGGGTGGCCATAGGATGTCACATGGACAGGGTAGTCTGTGAAGAGAGGGGAGGCTGAGGGAGATGAGGTCTGTATGTTGTTAGTATGTCTATATAAATGCTGCAAACTTTATTTCTATGTAATTATTTTTGTTCACTGTATAATTATAATTGCTTTCAATTCAAGGCTTGTGGGAGAGTATGGTGAACGGGTGTAAGCATGTACAGGTGCGAGTATTTGAAAGACTGCTGATGCTGTTCAACAAATGCAATTTATTCCCATCTGACAGAAGGAGGAACTACCAGTAACAATTCATGGATTTGATACTCAGTGTGTACAGAACTTTGTGGTACCATTTGAGTTACAGACATTGTTCCGCTGATGGCAGTCACTCAGTACTCTTCTTATGTGAAGGGCTACAATGGAAGCCAGAGCTATCAATTAATGTTCTTCTTGTTGGTTATGGCATACATGATGCATCAATAACAAATTATACTATCAAATCTTCTGCCAACTCTGAACTATCAGTAGGGCTTAGAAAACAATCAACAAAAAAGTCAAGATTCTCCAGGCTGTAATGATTTTGCTTTGGTCTGACCACTTCCCTTGGACTTTGAAGCTTGCTTCTCATGAACAGTGGATGACTCGGTTTTTATGGAAGTAGTTGTCAGTATTTCCAGAGAGCATTGTTCTGATGTATCACTGTGATTAGTTATTGATGTGACTACTTTTTAAACAATTATGTATGTATTTACTGTGCTGTATTACACTTGTAAAAGTAAACATTCTAATTGTTATAAGTAATAACCGGTATCAATTTCTTTTCCTATATTTATAGCAAACATATATTTGTCAGCCTAGACAGAATGATTTTCTGTAAGAGAAAGTTCATATAAACATAGTGGAACCAAATTATTTTCATCTGTTAGTACACCAGTTTCAAAAATGCTTGCTGCAATTGACTGATATTCAATAACCAGACAGGCAACTGAGATAGCAATGGAGATGATTTTCTGTAGGAATGTGCAGTACACAAAAAAAATGCCAATATTGGTCTTTTTACTTTATGCAGTGCTGTCAAAGTGCAAATATTTACATTCAATATAGGTTCTGTCACAATGCTGCAATTAAGAGGAAAGGCCATGCTGATTTTCCAGTAAGATTTCTATTTTTTTTTTATTCTTAGCTCTCAGGGAGCCAAGTTATTAACTATCAGTAGGGGTTGCAGGATGTGTGAACTCTGCTTTTTAGCGGCAAGGAAGAGAGATTAATGGGAGTTCTAGTGTCTCTCTGCTGACAAGAAGCCCATTTCCATTTTTGCTTTTAAAAGAAAGCACTGCATTTCTCGTAATTTGCAGGAAATATATCAGCTAGAGACATAAAGCTGTGATGAAAGTAATGCCTCTTGTTTTTTTTTCATGGAACCACAACAGATACAAAAAGCACAATAACTCTGTTTGATAGAGAAAATTCAGAGCTACAAAACACTACTCTGAAACACAGTCACCACCATTAGCTGTGCATTTTTGCCAGCAATGAACAACAGCTTGCATGCCACACTTGTAAAAATCTGCATGGCCTTCCAGAACGTGGATTGTCTTTCATATTGGTATCACCACTGCTGAAATGTACCACCCATCACCTCACTGTGCTCACATCCACTGTTTGATCTCCAAAAATGTTCCACAAGTGTTGATGAATGTCAGTGGGTGCCATTTTTTCTACATGGAGGAATTCAGTAACACACTTTTGCTTCATACACACTTGCACAACAGACAGTATTCTGTCAGACTGCCCCTCTGCTGCCATCTGTTGCATGGCAATAAAATATAATGAGATATTGATGAGAAAGTTCAACCTCTACTACTACACTACCAACATCTGCCCTTGACATCATGGCCAACATAAAATGGGAAGCATTACTTTTGGAGCAGCCCTCATACAAAGAGAACAATATATATTCAGTTTCCCTTCTGAGACTTGGCACCTTGATTGTCACAATTAGCGGCAAATAAGAATGCAGAGCACTGCACAGTTGGGTTTGTTGGAAAGAGCAGTTAAGTGCATGCTGCTATAGCACACTGAGACTTCATAACCCTCCCACCTTCCAGTCAATGTACCCGCATGTTGACTTTGCACTCCCCTCCAGAACTTCTGACTTACATGTTTTTCCTCTGTCTACTGCAGAGAGTTTCACAGAAATCTGTGCTGAAATAGGATCAACCCGTGTCCTTTGTCTAGCAACTCTTCCCTAGGGAGGCTTGCTTTTGGTGGCTGTGGGGAGTGAAACACCAAACAAGCTATTCTCTGTCTCCATTGGTTTGTGTTTGGGTTATAACACAGACTTTCATTCACCCTACTGTTTTTTGATTTATTGTGTAATCATTAATTTCCTCCTTTCCTTTCCCAGTTCACAACTAGAGATGAGAGTTTGCACAAAGCTTTTTAATCTGTGAAGTTTCTGTAACATAGTGCTTAACACCTAGGCTACTAAAGTTCTCGCCATACCTACACTGTCTGAGAATGGACTGCAATATATTATTTAGGCTACAAGATCATCTGTAGCTTTTATGCCAGTCCTGATAAGAAATCATCCAAAAAATAAACTGTTCTTCTCTGTAGGGAGGAAAAAGGAGCTGACTGAAGAGGGCTGTAAAGATCCTGAGTGGAAGAAGTAAAGCGAAAAGTAGGATTGCTACCCTGGACTTTAGGAGAGCCAACTTTGATCTCTTCCAGGACCTACTTGTAGCTATCCCTTGGGCTATGGTGTTGGAAGGTAAGGGGGCCTGTGAGAGCTGGTCGCCATTTAAGCAGCTCTTCTTCCAAGCTCAGGATCGGTGCGTCCCTGTGAGGAAGAAATTGGGAAAGGGTGGCAGGAGACCTGTGTGGATGAGCAAGGAGCTCATGCGCAAACTCAAAGGAAAGAAGAAGGCCCACGAAATGTGGAAAAAGGGTCTGACTACTTGGGAAGAATACAGGAATGTTGTCAGGGTCTGCAGGGATGCGACGAGGAAGGCTAAAACTCGCCTGGAATTGAATCTGGCGAAGGGGTTAAAGGACAATAAAAAAGCTTTTTTTTAAGTATGTTAACAGTAAAAGGAAGACTAGCGAGAATGTGGCACCCCTACTAAGTGACGGGGGTGTTCTGGTAACAGGGGATGCTGAGAAGGCAGAGATACTGAATGCCTTCTTTGCCTCTGTCTTCAGTGAAAAAGCTCCACCTTGGGAATTCGAGACCCTGGAGGTTAGTGAGAGGGTCTGGGGAATGGAAGACCTCCCTTCAGTCAGGGAAGAGGCGGTCCAAGAGCACTTAGGCAACACCAATGTTCATAAATCCATGGGACCCAATGGGATGCATCCATGGGAGCTGAGGCAGCTGGCGGAGGTGATTGCTGAACCGCTCTCTGTCATCTTTGAGAGGTCTTGGAGGACGGCGGAGGTGCCTGAAGACCGGAGGATAGCCAATGTCACTCCGGTCTTCAAAAAGGGCAAGAAGGAAGATCCAGGCAATTACAGGCCAGTCAGCCTCACCTCTGTCCCTGGAAAGGCAATGGAACAGCTTGTGCTGGATGTCATCTCCAGACAACTGGAAGAAAAGGAGGTTATCAGGAGTAGTCAGCATGGGTTCACCAGGGGGAGGTCGTGCTTGACCAATCTGGTAGCCTTCTATGATGTTGTCTTTGGCTGGGTGGATGGGGGGAGAGCAGTGGATGTAGTCTACCTTGATTTCAGCAAGGCATTTGATACTGTCCCCCACGACATCCTTATAACAAAGCTGAGGAAGTGTGGGATAGATGAATGGACAGTGAGGTGGGTTGAGAACAGGCTGACTGGCAGAGCACAGAGGGTCGTCGTTGGCGGTGCAGAGTCTGGCTGGAGACTTGTAACTAGTGCTGTTCCTTAGGGGTCAGTGCTGGGTCCAGTCTTGTTCAACATCTTCATCAATGACCTTGATGAGGGGATAGTGGCCACCCTCAGCAAGTTTGCTGATGATGCAAAGTTGGGAGGATTGGCTGACACGCCTGAAGGCCATGCTGCCATTCAGCGAGACCTGGACAGGCTGGAGAGCTGGGCAGAAAAACCAGATGAGGTTCAACAAAAGCAAGTGTAGAGTCTTGCATCTGGGGAGGAATAATTGCATGTACCAGTACAGGTTGGGGGATGAGCTGCTGGAGGGGAGCTCTGCAGAGAGGAACCTGGATGTCCTGGTGGACAACAGGTTGGCCATGAGCCAGCAGTGTGCCCTTGTAGCCAAGAGGGCCAACGGCATCCTGGGGTGCATTAAAAAGAACGTGGCCAGCAGGTCGAGGGAGGTGATCCTCCCCCTCTACTCTGCCCTGGTAAGGCCTCATCTGGAGCACTGCGTCCAGTTCTGGGCTCCCCAGCACAAAAAAGACAGGGATCTCTTGGAAAGAGTCCAGCGGAGGGCCACAAAGATGGTGAAGGGCCTGGAGCATCTCTCCTATGAGGAAAGGCTGAGTGAACTGGGTCTGTTCAGCCTTGAGAAAAGAAGACTGAGAGGGGACCTGATCCAGGTCTATAAATATCTGAGGTGTGGGGGGCAGAATGGCGAGGCCGGACTCTTTTCAGTGGTGAGTGGAGACAGGACAAGGGGAAACGGCCGGAAACTGCAGCATAGGAAGTTCTGCACCAATGTGTGCAAGAACTTCTTTACAGTGAGGTGACGGAGCACTGGAACAGGCTGCCCAGGGAGGTGGTGGAGTCTCCTTCTCTGGAGATGTTCCAGACCTGCCTGGATGCCGACCTGTGCGACCTGCTGTAGGGAACCTGCTTTGGCAGGGGGGTTGGACTCGATGATCTCTGGAGCTCTCTTCCAACCCCTACAATTCTGTGTGATTCTGTGATTCTGTGATATGCAATGGTGGAGTTTACACTCACAAGGGATATGGGACAGACACGAGGATTTAAAATTTTAGGAAAGCTAAATTCCTGCTCTTCAGGATGTTAGTCAACAAAACACTGTCTTGGAGAACAGTGGAGCAGAGCTAGCAGATCTTTAAGAAAGCTTTCCTTGGGGCACAAGAGCTCTCCATTCTCAGGTGTAAGAAGTCAGGAAAGGAAGGGCTTCAGGAAGACTGGCATGGCCAAACTGGGACCTGCTGGTCAAACTGGAGAGCAAGAAGAAAATGCACAGGTAGTGGAAGCAATGACAGGTACCATGGGATGCATATCAATATGCTGCTAGGCTGCGTAGGGATGGGGTCAGGAAGACCAAAGTCCAGCTGGAACTGGACTTGGCAAGGGGTGCAAAGAAGTAGATTTAAAAAAATGCTTCTAGAGGCACAGTAACCAGAAGAGGGAACTCCAAGAGGGAAATACAGGCAGGCTGGTAGCAGTGGACAAGGAAAAAGCTGAAGTGTTCAACATTTTTTTGCCTCAGTCTTCACTGGTAAGTGCTCTGAACACAGCCCTCAAATGGATAGGTTGGAAAGAGGGCAATGGGGGGTGAGGCCCCTCCCACCATAAGCAAAGATCATGTTTTCAATGACCCGAGGAACCTGAATATCTTACGGGTTCTGACAAAATACATCCCAGAGTTCTGAGGGAATTGACTGATACAGTTACCCAGCCACATTTGATGACATTTGAAAAGTCCTTTGTGACTGGAAGAAGGGCAGTGTAGCGCACATTTTAAAGAAGGGCAGAAAAGAAGAACCAGGGAGCTACCAACCTGTCAGCATCACCTCAGTGCCAGGGAAGATCATGGAATGGATACTCCTGCAGCTTTTCTAAGGCACATGGAAGACAGGGAGGTGACAAAAAACAACCAGCATGGCTTCATCATGTGCAAGTTCTGTCTGACCAATCTAGCGGCCTTCTGTGATGATATAATCGTGTTAGTGGACAAAAGAAAAGCCATGTAATCTACCTGGACTTCAGTAAGGCTTTTACATAGTCCCCCGTAACATGGAATCATAGAATCCTTAGAGTTGGAATTAAAAGTCACCTAGTCCAACTGCCCTGCAGAGAACAGAGACATCCTTCTCTTCAAATTAGAAAGATTTGATGGGTGGACTGTTCAATGGACAAGGAAATGAATGCAAGATCATACTCAGAGACTGGGGGTAAATATCTCAGTGTTGAGACTGAGATATGTGATGTGTGATGTCCCACAGGGGTCAGTACCAGGACAAGTGCTCTTTAATGTATCCATCAGCAGTGGGACAGAGCACATCCTCAGCAAATTTGCAGATGATGCCTACCTGTGTAGTGTGGTCAGCACTCTCAAGGGACAGAATGCCATTCAGAGAGACCTAGACAGGCTGGGGGAGAAGGGAGATCTGAGAGCTGCTTTTCAGTATCTAGAGGGGTATTATAAGAAAGAACATCATTTAGCAGGGTCTGTGGTGGTAGGACAACAAGAAATGGTTTCGAACTGAAAGAGAGGAGATTTAGATTGTATATGAGAAGAACTTTTTTACAGCAAGGGTTGTGAGGCACTGGAATAGGCTGCCCGGGGAGCTGATGGGTGCCCCATCCTTGGAGACATTAAAGGTCAGGTTGGACCAGGCACTGAGTAACTTGACTGAGCTGTAGATATCCCTGTTCATTGCAGAGTGTTGGACTAGATGACCTTTTAATGTCCCTGTTAGTTCAAACTCTTTAATGATTCTATGATTCTATAAAATTAACCGAGTAGAGATTTTAGGCAAGGTAATTGAGGCTGATTGACTCTGCAAGCTATCTAGAAACTTTGTGGAATTATTGGTGAGTACTGCAATGTAGAATGGAGCCTAGTGAGACCAGTGCAGCAGTGAAGGCAAAGAGTGAGTTAGGAAGGATGAAAGTGATGTGGTTGAGAATTGCAGTGGCAGGAACGAGACAATGGGAAAACAGGAGGAATTCTAGATGGAGGGAGGGCATAGCCTCATGCTGTGTACTTGAAATCTTCAGTAGATCATCTTGTTATTACAAAAAAAAAAAAAAAAAAAAAGCATTAGTGAAATAATAAATGAAGGCCTTCCATAAAATTTATGGCTATTTTGCACTGCACATTTTACTTGCCCACTTTTGGCCTGAAGAGTTCAAAATCTTTTCTAGGATTTATTGCAGAAGGAGGGTATCTAGCAGGGTGATAAAGGTCTGAAGTAATGTCAACAGTTTTCTGTTTCAGAGCAGAATGCTGAAATTATGAAAAACAAAACCATGTTCAGCAAAGTTTCTTTATTTCCGTACATGCTTTCCACAGTTGCTTTGCACTAATTTTAGCACTGTAAAACAATGGGAGGAAGAATGTACATGATAGTTTTGTATACAAGGCAGCAGGCAAGCTTTTGAAGTCTCCTCAGCTTCTGAGTCATAAATGGGAAGTCCAAATTTGCTATCCTTGGGAATCCCCATCCCTGTTTGAGTACAACTTCACTGTTATTGTCTGAGCTTGCAATTTTACTCTCTTGCAACAGTTTTATTGAAACTACCTAATAAACCTTACTGCTTAATAACCTTCAGCTATTTTGATGCACTATCCTAAAGCATGTCTAGCTGAAGTCACCTACAGACAAAGAGTGCTCTTCTTAGACTACTTCATCTTCTGGACCATTTTAACTACACTGTTGTAGTTGAGGAGATAGTTCCCTTCAGAACTTATGGTAGTTCTACTGATGCACTTCCTACCCTTGAGAGAAGACATCTATACTGAAAAGAGAGCACGCTTGCTGTTACCGCTTTTACCATTTCCTGGAATATAGTATCGTTAATGACACATCTGTGGCTTTAGACATTAGGTCAAACTCAGTGAAAGGGTGCTAAGCCAGTTCAAAGTACCTTGCCTCTCATACGAGCCTCGCTTATGCAGACAGCTGCTGTTGTCCTGCAGAAACTTCTCTTGCCTATCTAAGCACTCCGCCAGGGTGCCTGCCAGCGCAGTTGTTAGAGAGGTGTGTGACACTTTCTCTGCACTCTGAACCAGCATGTCTCTGCCAGTAAAACTTCCAAGTTTAGACTGGCCATAATGTGAATGCAGATGTATCCTTAACTCTTATTTCTGTATTAGAAGAGGACAGTTTTGTATCGCTGTCAGGTAGCTTCATAATCACAATGATAGTGAGGGCTGTATCAGCACTGACACTGTGGTATAAGTGAGAATTAGACCATTCACATATCACCCACCCTGCTGATGGTGAAAGGGCTTGGCTGCAGTCAGCTCTGAACCTATTTGATTTGCTGACTGAGACTCATTCATACATCAGTGTTGAAATTGGGTGTCATGCATTTTTACTGGTGGTTTTGAAAGAAACCTGGTAGTCAAGTGCTAAACTGCAAAAAATACCAAAATAACCTTGATGGGCTGCTTCATGCTTCCTGACTGATGGCATTGCCTTCATTTTCAGGTTTGCTGGGTTGGCCAAGAGTTTTGTTTGATACTTCATACAGTTCTTACTGAGATATGATTCTGTGTCTTCTTCAAACATTTTCTTAAGCTGCAAGCAAAGCTACACCTGGATTTTACACCTGGATTCACGCCTTTTATTGTCAGTATGGTTGTTCAATGGGAAAAAAGCTTGGTTGACAAAATGCTGGAGTATACGAATAGCATACCAGGATGAAGAAACATGCACTAACTTTTAATAGCTTGCTTATGAATCTGTGGCCCTGTTGTATCCAGATGTATAATCGAGATAATTTCTCATGCTATGTTTCCTACCACCATGTGTGTGCTTTTTTGAAAACTGTGAGGAACAGCAAGACATTTTAAAACACACCGTGTGTAAACTGTTGCTGAGAAGAACGAGTTTTTTCTATTTTCTGGGGAATTCCACAATTTCAGAACTGTTACCACTCCAAAACAATGTTGGAAAAAAACCCAGCAAATATCTTTCAGGGACCACAGAATCACAGAATGGTCTAGATGAGAAGAGACATTAAAAACAATCCAGAAAGCCTTCCCTGCCATGGGCTGATCTTCCTTCACCAGATCAGACTGCCCAGGCCCCTTCCAACCTGGCCTTGAACACCTCCAAGGATGGGACACTCACAGGTCCCTTTGGATGGCATGCCTTCCTTCTGTCATATAAACTGCAACAAAACTGTAGGAGAGTTGTCCTTCGCTTGAAAACCTCAAAGTCTTTCACCTTGGAGGTACCTGGGAAGGACATGACTTTGTATTTAGACTGGTTTCAGTTACACATGGAGAAGCTGAAGGAAGCAATGTGTACGTCAGCACTCAGAAAGTGTATAAGAAGGTGCCTGTAGCAGTTGCACCTGTCTTCTGTCAGAGCAAGATTTCTAAGCCTTTTATAATAGCTAATGCATAGAGTCTAGAGGTAATATTTCTTCTATAGCACAGGAAACCCCACTCTTCTCTGTCTATATAGCAAAAGATAGCAAGTTTTTTTTTTTACCTTTTAATAATACTGAGAGGAATTTCTGTTTTTTGAGCGCTCTGTGAAACACAGAGTCCTGTGACCATGACAGGAAAAAGATTAACTTTTGTCTCTTAAGCAGTAGTAAACTGTCTTAGACTGGAAGTAGCAGGGTTAAAATGCAGAGTTTTTTCAAACCTTACTCTGAACTGACAAAATTTCTGCCTCAGTCCAGAACGAATCTAAAATGGGAAAGCCTGAGAGCTTTTCCTTGTCTTGCCTGACTGACTGTGGGAATACATGCCAGGCTCCCACCTCGGAACCCTAACTCTAAGCTGTGCGTTCAACAGGCATTTTCTAGCTTTTCTTTCTTAATTAGCATAAAATTATCATAAAATTTAAGGCAAAGTGAAAATCTGAAAATGATTCTCTGGTGTTTCAGTTGGGTCATGTGCTGGTTTTGATTATTTTTAGAATAAAATTGTGACAGTCTAGTTCTCCTTCTTGGATATATCATAAAAACAAATAGTGAAACCTTCAGGATTTTTTCTCAGAAGAGAAGCTGTGTCAAGTACATACAGCATCCTATTTTCTGGATAGGTCCTGCTACGAATCCAAGAACAAATGTGCCCTATCTTTCATAAGCATTCCTCAGAGCAGAGGTTAGTCTGGTACTGTTCATGGCACTCGTGGGATTCTCAGCTCAAGCACATACTTGATAGCCTATCAGTAAGAAGCAGGAGTTAATCTAACACTGAGAGTAAGCTTCCACTTCTTCCCTCTCCATCTTGTGCGTGCCTTTGCACACATGGCTTTTCTCAGTAGCAGAGTTGTAGAGGTCATGTTGTTCCATCCCAACCTGTTCTCATCAGTACACTGAGGGTAGGAATCTGCTCATGTGTCTCTGTAAATATGACCTTTCTGACCTCTGAAGATGAGGACAAGTTTAATCTCAAGCTCTCTTGTCAGCTTTTCTACCCAGAGCCCATTTCTCAAGGGATCAAGTGCAGAAAGCAGCTAGTTTCTGTAAATGTCTGCAACTGGTCCAAGGAATTTGGTAAAATTTGGGGGATATGAATATAAAGAGTACAGTGTGTTTTCTGCCTTTGCTTTTTCAGCCTCTGCATTCATCTATAATTTGTGGAATCACAGTTAGGTCATGTTATGCCACTGACATTTTTGTATGGTTCAATCATTCCAGATTGCTATCTCTGCCCTTTACTAGCTGGTTTCTGTATGTGCAACAGTTCTCTTGCGGGATCACAATAATAACAATACATATTTTTAAAAGAGTACCAGCAAAGACATTTTTTTCATCTTGAATGTTTGAGTGAAGTAGTCCTCCCATGGGAAGTGAAGCCAACTGAAAAGCAGAGAGGAGTTAATACACCATCTCATAATCTTTTGCACCAATTTCTTCCAAAGCAACAGAAACTTGCGCTCATCAGCAAATCCTAAGAGGCACTGGTTGCTGGAAAGGAAACAGTACACATCCTAGTAAGGCATGCGCCTCTCTACAAAGGGAAATAGAGGCTTTATTCACATGGAATCTGTCCTGTTTCTGCATTGTACCACATGAACCTCTCTTGACATCTTGGCAGGGCCTAGTGCATGTGCCTTGTACTTTCTGGTTATTTTCTGTGTGCCTGGATGAACAATTTGCAAAGGAGGCCATACACACAGTGCCTTCTGGCACTTCTGTCCTATGCTGGCCTCAGTCAGTGCAACAAGGAAGCTGTTCTCTGAGCAAATGATCACTCATAGTGTGAATGAAAGGCAGTGCTGTGGCCTGGCACTAGAATTGTCAGCTGAGGCTTCCTGGCTGGAAAGTGTTGGGAAACTTCCTTCAGTCTGGCCATTTGCCCAAAATCCTTACTGAACTGTACTCCCTATCCAGATGCCTGCATCTCTGAGTTCAGGAAATCAGTAGACAATACTGTTACGGAGCCAAAAGATTTTGCTGCTTTGAGAGCGTTTCATAGAACGTATGAGCAGTATTGCAGTGAGGTTTTTACACTTTTGTATCATTGGCATATTGTCTCAAGTAGCATTTAACTCCAAACGGGTTTTAAATGTTACCATAGCAAATCTCATCATGAAAGGACAAAATGTTGTGTCTGTAGTCTTCCTCATTCTACTTCTACAGAACGATGAGCTATGCCTAAGGCCTTTTCAAAGATGGCAAAGATACTTTTGAACAGCACATTCCAGACAGTCATCGTAGAGGTAATCGTCATCATCTGATAAGTCACTAGCTGTTGCATCTGAAAGAGAACTGTGTGCACCAATGAGAGAGTTCTTCGGCAGCTCACTGTAAGTGGCTCAGAACCATTGGCTATGCATATGATCCTATGTAAATCATTAACTCAGAAAGAACGAGTCAGAGGTGTGAGAGTTCGCTAGAATCGAGCGTTTCTCAGCAGGTTTATGATGAGAATTCATATCACTTTTGTTTCTCTGACTTCCTCCCAGTTCTGTGATTGTCCATAAAACAAATGACGGGAATGTATTTTAAATAATTTGTTTCCAAGTATACATCACAATATGAACAAACAAAGAAAAAATAAAAAATAACAACAACAAAAAAAAAGTAACAAAAAAAGAGAAAACAAAATTAAATGGATATGTGACATTAGGCAAATTTTGATGTATTTACAAATAGTTTTTCACTACATGCTATGTGGATAATTTCTTTAGTGAAAAAAGCTGAAACATTTTCTTATGAGTTTATCTTAAGATTTATTTCTTGAATATGAATGCTCTGTACTCTTTAAATTTAATCATTTCAGTATTTCAGCCATTCTGCGCTCTTGTAAATTACAGTGTCTTGTTCCTGCTCAGCTATCTATCCAATGTTAATATTACTGAGTCTTTCAAATAATGTGATATCTAAATCAACCTCATGAAATCTGAAAAGGAAATCAATCTTTTTTTGTTTGTTTGTTTGTTTGTTTGTTTGTTTATGCTAGCTTCTGTTATCACAAGAATTATAGAATTATGCAAAAATTTTCCTGGCAATGAAGGCACCTTACCTTTGAAAATCTGACCTTTATTATCTTTGCAATTTCTCATGTGTAGAAACTCTATGATATCTAACCGGTCTTTGCATTTTTTTTTCTTTAATTAATAGAATTTAAGTCTAGATAGGAGCACTGTAATTATTTAATCTGATGTTTTGCACAGGAGTGAGAGTGACTGATACACAGAGCTTTGCAAGACCAGGAGAAATTTATTTTGCTTCATACAATGAAAGAAGATTGACAAGCTCTGCTCCTTGCACTTGAATTATACCCTACTTTTCAGAAAGCTAATCAATTTACAGACTTCAGGGGTGAAATTTATCTACAGTGATTACAGCTCTGGTCTTTGGTGATTTTGTAGATTCTGTCTCTAGTCAACACAGAGAAACAGCCATGTCAGTAGGCTGCCACACTAAGAATAATGGGCTCTGTACCCTCCAAGAGCTGTATGTCTGTTCCTACTGAGTATGGAGGGAACCTAAACAACAGATTTTCACACAGAAATCCCATCTCAAGTGCTAATGAACATGCTATCAAGTCTCCAGTGACAGTACACTGGTTAAATACACTCTTTTTTTTTTCCTAAGTATGCCTTCCCACCATCTACACTTGCGTGGAACTTTGATAGATCAAACTGTCTTCCAGGTGAATGAGAAATCTTCTCCTTATGGCACATGCTAAAAGATAGCAATCCAGTGGAGTTTCCAATCTCTTTCACAAATATAGTAAATCAATTTCTTTTTAGTCTCCATAAATGAGGGCAGATTTTCCAGGCCATGAATTAACTATACTGTTGCTATAACATAAAGAATCAGAGTAATGCTACAAAAAATAAAATAAAATAAAATAAAATAAAATAAAATAAAATAAAATAAAATAAAATAAAATAAAATAAAAAAGCTTTGGAGAGAATGTTCAGTCCTCCTCTTTTTCCAAGGGCAGGACAAAACATTCGCTCAAGACAGAACATTAGCTAATCCTGACAAATATTTGCCTAAACTGTTCTTGAAAGCTTCTAAAAGTGGACTTTCCACAGTTTCTGTTGCTTAACCACTGTACTGCATCACTGTTTTTCTTATAAGGAAGTTTTTCTTAAGGTTCAAGCTTCTTTGGTGTGGATGCAGTTTGAAGCCCATTATCACTGCCTTTTTAGTTTTCAAGTCTCTGGATATAGAACAGGAGAAGTTTTATGAACAGCAGCATGTACAGGAAGGGCTTCACAAAGAAGAATGAGTATTTTGTCTCTGTCCTTTTTTCTCTTTTAAGTTCTGTGTGGAACATTTGTGTTACCTGACGATCTCTCTGACTATGCCCCGCTGAAATATTTCCTTAACTTTGGGATGCTGAGCATAGGTCACGCATGAGTAACAGTCCTTAATATGAAAGGGCACATTCAAAATGTGATCTGTAGACAAACTGAGTACAGAAATAAAATGGCTGTGGGAAAAACATTCTGTTCCTGGGTAACTGTCTGCCTTCTCCAGATTAGAAAAGACCATCAAACCATAGCAGCTGACAGGCTATTGTTCTTTCCAGATACATGATCTGAGCAGACAGGAAGGTGAGGAGATGAGTAGCTAAATTTGAACTTGCATGCAAATCTCTGACAGAACAAACAAGCTCTGCAGATCATTTCCTAGCAAGGAATCAGGGATATCATTCCACTTCAGGAACTTATGGCCAACAGAAAGTTGCTGAGCTAATGATGTTCCCATCTGAGTGTCATGCAAAATGCCATGAACTTCAGAAGTACAAATCGTCCAGTGAAAATTGAGGTCACACTCAGCAGGGAAAATAGAGGAGCAGACACACTATTTGGCTTATATTTCTGCAACTGTGTGTGGTGTGAATGGAAATCAATGCCATTTCACAATGATTTCTGCACGTATACCTTCCTATTGTGCCCTATCTGAACAGAGCAGCCCTGCAAAGATAAACAGGAGATACATGCAGTATCTCCTTAAGTCCACATTTTATCTAATGAAAAAAAATACATATTTACAAATTGGTAAGTACTCTATTTCCTTTCAGATTTAGCCTTCAGACTACTCGTGTACTAACCTGGCACAGAGCCTTCTAGACCAATGCTAGATACCCATTATATGTGTCGTAGAAATGCAGGAGTTAAACAGAAACAGGTGCCCAGAACCATTTTGAACCATACTTGCATGTCAACAATGGAATATTTGCAGTAATTCATAAGTAGAGCTTTGCATTCTTGATTCTTAGTTTAAATCTGAACAGGAGCTTGAAATGAGAGCACTGCCTGAAACTGTTATGTCAAGTGTCACGTTGCTTTACTATTTGGAGAGTTGAACAAACTAGAAATGCTAGAAGGAACACAGACCAAAAGTTAAAAAGGTGTGTGCTGCACACAAAATCTGATCTAAATTTTTTGAAATTCAGAGAAAGATAAAATAGTTTTTCATTGTTTTTTGTTGTTGTAGTTGTTGTTTTCTTTTGACACATTTTCTTCTGTTCATCTATGATGCAGCAATACTTCTGGAACTCCTTTCAAGAAGAGACCCATTGTAAGGTCATAGCTGAATACTTTGATATCCACCTTCTTCAGAGAATGCAGCTAAGCCAGATAGATAGATGTGATCTATTATAACATCTCTATTTCTGACACAGCTTTTGACTCGAGCCTGCATCAAAATATTTGCTGATTGAAGAGCCTCCTTGTGTGATTTATGGCCAACCAAGCATGAACAGTAATACATCAGATCAACTCAGTGCACTGAGAACAATGGTATGGTCTAAGCACAGTGTTACAAGAACATGGAGAAATAAATGTTTTGTTTGGCTACTGAGAATGAATTGTCTTCCAGTGTCAGTATGAGTGTGAATGGAGACTGATAAGAAAGCAGAGAGAGAGGTAAAATACAGCTGCAGAATAAAAAAACAGGTAAGTAAAATTTGCATTATATCTTTACTGCATTAAAATATGTCATAATTTCACTAAGTACTTGCAATACACAGATTTCAAATATTATAAATATTATACATACTATAAATAAAATACGTAATCATTCCAGCAGATGACAGATTTCAGATGAACTGACTCTTTATATCTCATCACTGAGCCCTCTCCAAATCTGATTCTTCTCCTGACCTGTGAATTTACTTTCTGGCTTTACCTTCTGTATTACCATGAACTTACCCAATCATCTTGATGCCTTGCTGAGCTTGGATACCCTCTCCAGGTCTTCTCTGCTCACCTCCTTCAGCACTGTGGGGTCTGGGCACTGGATGATGTTCTTTGCCACCTATTTTTGTGCTCAGCCCTACTCTTACCATAATTCATGCATCTGCCAGTCTCCACTGCTCCCTAAAAAATCTTGCCAATCATAGAACCATAGAATCACAAGGTTGGAAAAGACCTACCAGATCATCTAGTCCAACAGTCTCCTCATCACCATTGCCAAACCACATCTGATGCTATTGCTTCTTCAGATGAGTTCTTTTCAGCTTGCAGCAAAGCTCAAAATATTTGTATTACTTTTCAGAGGCTCTCTATCAGGACTTGGTACTAATTTATTTTCTGCAGAAATTATCATGCATACTTTATTTACTGTGATATACTTTAATGTTTGGTAATACACGTAGCATTTTTGGTGCTCTGTGATGAGTTTCCCTGGAGAATGGGTCAAAATTACCAGAATCAGACCTAAAATAAGGCCTGAATTTAATTCTACTGAATCCTTCTGTTTGTTATTTAGGATTATGCTAACCACAGGTTGACAGATGAACTGGAAGGAGCTGCAGGCATCTGAGCTCAAAGGATACACATGCATACATACACAGTACAGTGCAGAGGGTGTGGAGAAAACTTCTACCTTATTAGCTCCTTTGCTAAAGCAAATACATCCTAACTCTTGGACTAAGCTCTCTGCCAGGAGATAAAATAGCAAATCTATCCCCAGGTGGTTTCACATAGATTAATGTATCAGCTCCATAGAGCCAGCTGAGGTCTCTAACAGTACATTGTGTTGTTGATTGATGTCCTGTATTACCAGGATGAGTACTTTAAAGTGAAGATCTCTCTTTACAGCTACATTAATGCAAGGGTTTACCAAAGATAGTAAGCAGGACTTGCTTGCTGAGATGTGTGTTCTTGGCTAACAGATCTGCTGTAGAGATTTTTATGTGGATGAGAGCTTCCAGCTATGAGGAATAGCTGCTATAGGTACTCACAGAAGTGATAATTTCATTCAGTTTCTCCCTAAGAACGTAACCTGAGGCACAAGTTCAGCTGTGCTTAGATTAAAAGTTAGATCTGTTAATGGAAAAAGATCCCCAAAACATCTTGGAAGAAAGGGAAGTCAAATAGTTAAACCAGAGGCCAAACCAAACCAAAATGAGGCTTAGCAGTATCTACCAGAATGAAAGAAAGAATAAAGATCCTCTCAAGTTTTTTATTTATTTATTCATTTTTTAAAATCCAAAACAAACTCCAGGATTGCAAGCAGTTTTTAATATTTCCTTTTTTAAAGGAACAAAAAAAGCTAACTGCAATACAGTTTGTGTCATTCCACCGCAGCCTATGATTCAAGTTTCACCAAGCTACAGTAATAATCCTACTGAAGAACTCAAATAAATGCTTAAGTGGTCAAACTTTAGTATATAGATATCTGTATACAATATTAGGTATTGTTCATAAAGTAACTGGGGCATGAATTTCTAAATATATTTGGATGTAAATTTTCCATGAATGAAAAAACTTATCTTTAATTTTGTTTCTTTCAGATAAATAACAATGTGCCTGTACATGCAGCCATATAGTCCTCCTCTTAAAGCCAGATTCCTACTTCTGCTGTCATTCCTGTATCTGCGTTACCAAAATTATGCTTGCATGGCTGCTTGCACTAAGCTTGACTGTACAAGCTGCTCAAATTAGAAGATGGAGATGAAACTGAAGACAGCCCACTGGTAAGTGGTTAAGCAAACTTCTGTCTGTATTTGAAATTATGATACACAAACATGACAGCACAGCTATTACTTCTGAACAAGGGAGCAGAAACTTGCCTGTGCCTTGAATATTGTCTGATTGTACAGGAAACATCCAGGTTTGAATCTGAAAGCAGTTGCTTCAGGAAATACAAATTCATCACAAAATAAATAAGGAAATGTAAGTACACACAGTCCCACACACGCAAGAAAAGCAATAAACATGGAGCACAGTTTATTTACTTGGTTGTTAATAAAGTTATTGTGACCATGAGGGACAACCGTATCTCAAATGGGTGAATCAGTCTTTCAGTTAGAAGTATGGCCTAAAACTGTGTAACTCAAGAAATGAACCAGACTTACAGAGTGCTTGTGCCCTGCTCAAATTTTGCATAACCATGAAGTCTTCGTTGAGTTCTTAATCACATGGACTTTACTGGAGACTTCTAAACTTAAATATCTGAATCACGTAACTACCCAACGGGCCAATAGCCATTTCAGGGACTGCAGCAAACTTGAGGTCATGTTCTTAATGAAAGTAATTTAATACCTAGGTACAAAGCACAAAAAATATACATTATATATATGATACATATATTCCTGCAGAATTAAGCGATGTTATTACTGCTTTTCCCTGTCTACTAGACAGTAGCAATGATGTTCGTATCTGCCATATCTGGTTTATCTATTTATTTATTTAGCTAAGGAAACCCCTTCCATGTATGAACAACTGCATTTTTGAAAGCTAACTATTACACAGTGAGCTATTAACTTTAAACACCCTTCATTCCTGAAAGCTATGTAGTAGAAACACCTTAGGTTAGGGCAACTGCGCTTACGTAAGAGAGTTTTTCTGCCAAGTAATTGCCTTAGAAGGCCTTTATGATACAGGTAAGTGTTTGTACAGAGATTTCCACTTCTCGTACAACAGATTGCTACTGGAGAAATCAATGCCTTGCATATGGCAAAAGCAGGAGAAAAGCAGTCTTGAGCTCGATAAAACAGAAGCAAAACCTCTCCGAAGAGTTCAGAGAAAAAAAAACCCAGATGCTGAACTGTAATTCTATCTCCTGTGGAGTCCTGCCTATTGCTGCTGCTTCCAGCAAAAGCAGTGATATGCTGACACCTTGCAGAAGCTCCAGAACACCTGGCTGTCTCTCAAGGGTAAGTCTAAACTTGTCTGTGAGCTCATTAGAAAAGCACTGGTATGTTTTTCCATCTGATTTTTCTTTTTCAATTTGCCTGAAGATTCTCAGTGGAGTTTCTCCTTCTCAGATTTTCCAATGAAGAAATATTGATAAGCTTGGCTTGAAACTGAAAGTGCCAAGTTAAGCAACTGTCCTGATGGTCCTGGTCTCTCCTGGGTGTTTGAGGTTTCTATGACCTTGCAAAAACAATAGAGAAGTTGACATAAGCACTGTATTTTTCTCTTTTCCCTGGTTTGCTGGTCTGGGGACAGCATGTACTAGCTAACAAGTTCTGCCCCATCCTGTTGTTATTCTAAATTGGTACTCTGGTCAGACAATTAGATCAGGCAATTAGAGGGCTGTGTTATTAGGCTCCCCTTTAGCATGTATTTAAATGTGTAGCCTGAAGACTAATGGGAATGTCTAGCTAGATCCATACAATACATTTTGGAACTACTAAATCAATTTCATTTTTTTTTTCCCCTAGCCAGGAAAAAATTAAGGGTGTCTAAGAGGAAGGAAAGAGTTTTTGTAGTCTGTAGTCAAGTGATTTTCTATGAATGAACTTAGGGAAATCTGAGAATTCTTGCAAAGGAAAACTTCCTTGGCCCTCAAAAAAAGAAGCATGAACAAAAACCTTTCAGAAGGTTTTTGCCTTGGTTTCCACTCCCACTGGAGTCAGTTTGAATACCTGGATTTGATATCAAAGGGAGAAAAACACACCAGTGTTTCTATAGAAATGCCATTTTTCATATACTCAGCATGGAGGCTCCAAAGTTTTGACCCTTCTCTAGAAAATGTTATGGAGTTATCTCCAAGGAAAGGGAAAATTGGCTGCTATGTGGATGTGGAAACATTCATTAATCACGGGATCAGTAGTCTAAACATTTCCTGTTTATATCCAGAATAACACTTCTTTAAATGATATTGCCAGCTCCAATTTGGCATCAATGTCTTATTTTAATAAAAACAAGCTGTTATCAACTTTAGCAGTATTAGAAATGTTTCTGGAAGATTGTGAATGGCCTTTGGTTCAGATCTTACTTCAGAAAACAGTCGTTCATCAGGAGCTGGAATCCAGTCATCTGAAATAGAAAAGTTGAAGGGAATCTGCTTGAAACAATAAGTTTGGAGATGTTCTGTATTATCCACTTAATGAGAAAAAAAAAGAGAAGAATTATTATAGAGATTTCTAATTCATTGGCTTGGCTTACAGTAAGCATGCCTCTGATAGATGTGTTGCTAAAGAGAAATTGCACTTGTACAGCTCATACGTCCAGAGACATCCATTCTGATTCTTGCTGTTTGTGACTCACATTCTTTCAAAATTACCAAGATCAACAATTCTCTCTCATTCTTTATTTATTTTCCTGTCAAACTGAATGCTGCCTCTTCCTTTTTTGTGATCAGAAGTCCAACGGCACAGATTTTGCGTATTTGAATAACTGCAAGAACATATAGGCAGGTAGTGCAAATAGAAAAAGACAACTGTAGGAAGGAAGAAGGTAGCTTAACGACAAACCTAACTGTTCAGTATTTCGCTTACACCACTAATCTTCAGCACAACAAGGCAGGCTTATGAAACTACATGTGTATTACCAAATTGCTATACTATGTGGAAAAAAGCTCGATTTAACTGGCATAGAATATCTGTGCCTATTCTGTTGAGGTCTTTCACCCTCCAAAACATGCTGGCTATATCCAAACATCCACATGGGACAAGTTTCAGGGAGCATGTTTAGGAAATGCTTGGCTTCCAGGTGATAATCAGGAAAGTTCATTCTGAAATATTTTATCTGCTCTTCCTCCATGAAGGATCTATACAGGAGGGTGCTGAGGGCAGAGGCAAGCTCCATGTATCCTAACAAAAACGTGGCTTATAAAGGAAAAAGAGAAGTGAAACTATTTGCTCCGACTCGACTTTTTTCTGTCTGCTTGTGTGTCAGACCCACCAAATTAATGCAAAAAAACTACCATTCACAAAAGTCTAACTTCTGTATCTCTTATCCACTGGAAAATGGGTGGGTGACCCAATCACCCAGGAAAGGGATCTTAGTATAGTACTTACCAGAATCTAGGTCTATTTCTTTCTTATTTGTTTTATTGCTTCAGAACATGAAAGTAACAGGCTTTAGTGGCATTTAAACTGCTGATAACTGTTTTGCCATATCGTCTGAGCAACTCTGATTCTCAGGGTTGGTTTTGCAAGGTAGAATGTATTTAGCAGCCTTGGCATAAAAAGGTTCTTAGTGCTTCAGAGTTTTGGCATTTTTATATCAAGACAGAAAAAAAAGTCAAGAAGGCTGTAGTTTAAACAAAGCAAATTCAGTTAGGTTCAGAGAAACTGCCATTATAAAAAAGTGCTACACTATAACTTAACCTACAATTGTCTGCTAAGTGTTTATATGTTCAGGTCACAGGCCAGCAGAGGAATTGTAAAACTTTGGTTTTTCTGTTCAAGCTCTCCTGATGTTTATTACCCACAACAAAGCAGTCAGCCTTCTTCTATACAACACTGCCTTGTTCTGTGGCAGGGCAAGGAATGCAGGAATGTGGATCCCAGCCAAGCTGCTGGGAAGAGAATTCCCTGAACCTGGAGGATCCCAGCCCTCTCCACTCCACATCTTTGTCCATCCATCTGCAGTGTCCACTCCTCCATGCTGCCACTGTTCTGGCTCAGCCTGGGTGGCCGCTCTGGGTTTGTGCACTGTGGGGCAGCCAGGATGTGGCTGCCGGGAGGGCAAATGCAGGGAAGGCCACAGCTTGGCTATATGTACATAATATCAAAAAAGTCAATGTTCACAGGCTGAGAATACCGCAGTGTCTGAACTAAGGGAAGCTCTTTGTTTGTTTTTTCTTGCAGCAGTGCCTGTGTTACTTGAACCTAACAGAAGGCTCTTTATTTTGTGCTCTGTGAGCCTGACCCATCACAAATCAATCACAGAAAGCTTATAGGAGATCTCTCCATCTCCTCCCAGGAAGGGCAGCTGAGAGTAATTTGTGAAGAACAAACTCCATAGCTCCCAAAGAGACTTGTGTTTGGTGAGCTGCAAGTTCTTCTTTCCGCTTCAAATTCACTGAGAGAGATGATCTTTGAGTGTGATAGTGGTGGCAGGAGTAAAGGCATTCTATCCTTCACCAGCATTGTGCCTCTGATATGCTCTGTAACTTTGGAAAACATCTCTCAGGGGTAAAATGTGCTGAGCACTCTTACAGCTGCAGTACAGCAGGGCTCTGGGCTCTTGCTTTAGTTTTACTTCAGGGTTTTCCACAGTATGAAAATACTAATTTCTGGGAGGTTTAGGGTTAAAGAACAGTGGTTTATTCCTCTGCAGTGACAGGAACTACTGTGAATTCAAACTGTGACACTGGGTCCAGATGTTAAAGTTGACTGAGGCCCACCACCTCCCATTCCAGAGTCAGTGACAGTTTACAAAGGAATGAAGCTAATCAGGAAGGATTTAAATGACAGCTTTTCCCAAAGTCTGTTTGTATTCTCTGCTTTAATCATACTTTCACTGTGCCAGAAAATAATAACATTGTAATAATGTTGTGCCAGATAAGCCACTTAAAAACAGGAAGAAATAGAAATCACAAACACTGAACTGGCAAAGAAGAAGACCACTAGAGATTGCCCAAATGGTGCCAGAGTGTCTGCAAACAGTGCATGGAGACGATAGGAGACAATACACGGGAACAGAAACCCATACTGGATGGGAAAGTGTTTGTTCAGGGGATAGATGATCATGGTCTCTGAGGTTTGTATTTGATCTGCTTCATGTATGGACATGTTTTCAACAAGTATTTAAGCACCTAAAGATCTAAGTTTGTATATGTGAGATTTCAGACAGGAGCCAGGTATCTAGGTGCTTTTGAGGCCTTCATAGTTACTGCTCTGCTGCTTTAACACTGATGGAGTCTGGTTTTTCGAGCCTGATTTTCTCGAAAGTGCTTGGCTTTCAAACAAAAAAACCTGAGATCTGCAAGCACTGAATGGTCTCCATATCTATTCACGCTGTGAAGTACGGAGATTCTGTCCTCAGTGCTTCCACACCCCTTTACTTAAATTTCTTTGCTCCATCATAGCCTTTGATCTCCATGAAATTGCTCCAACAAGTAACAGTTTGTTACCAGCTTTTTAACTTTTCTTTCCATCCTGCAAGGGTGTTGTGATGCATAATTTGAGTTTGTAAAGTGCTCTGGCTGGAAAGCACTCTGATGAGCAATGTGTTGAGTGCTACAGGGGGTTGGTTTTATTCCAATAAGAAAAAAGCAACAGGAAGGGATTTTATTTAATTCTCGGTTTTTCTAAATGCATGTAGGATGCAGCTAAAAAAGCCCAGAGATCTCCAGATGTAAGACAACCTGGGAATATGCGTGGTTGCTCTTTATGAAACTGTGTTGAAACTTTTCTCATACCATTAACTATTGCATGTCCAACACTGCTGGATAATGCAGATTCAAGAGGTGCCTCTAGTTATAAAGGGTGGTGAAGGCCCCACAGCTTCACCCTTTCAGAGGTTTGTGGGTGTGATGAGTGTGACGTGACGGTCACAAGGGATGGGAGAGGATGCTCAGTTCATTGTGGTCATTCTGTAGTGGAGGAGATGTAAATGTTTATGCAAGGACAGCATCGTCCACAGCAGACAGCCTCTGACTTCTCACATAGTTGTTAGCTAACTTCTTTAACTTTAGAATTTTATCTTAGTTAAAGGGAGAACATTGGAAATTTGGAGTTTGTACATTCTTGCATCATTTTACTGGGCTTAGGAGGAGAGGTATTTAAGCTGCCTATGCAGCATGAAGATCCAAGGACTGGATGTTTGCTATGCTGACTCAAACGTTTTGTGCCACTCTGGTTTAGTGCTTAACCAGTCCCAGCTATTACGTGCAAAGAGGAAGCAGCTGCCAGCTTTTGAATCTTTCTAGCTGACAGAATGAAGGAGGACTTGTGCAATACTCACCGCCTTTTTCTCAACTGTAGAGACCTTACAGATTTAGGATTACATATCACGGTCACTTCATAAAGGAAAATATTTGGTGGAATGATCAGAAGGGAATGGGCTTACACATGGGGCCGTACAGACACATATGTCAACTTGGAATTTTATTAAATAAATTTTGAATGTGTATACGTATATAGGTAACACATACATGTGCACATATATAGAAGTAAAAATATGACAACGTATCCGCAAGAAAAAGCAAGGAAAAATTGATAGCTATCCACAGTACATATGCCCATGGATGAGCTGGTCTCTTCACATTTCCTTGCAGACAGCGGCAACAAACTGGCACTGAGCAGAGCACAGTTCACTGTTGTCTGAAACAGATCACATTTTTAAAACCTTTTTCTCTCCATTACCTGGAGGGGAGCAAAAGGTAGTATCTTGGGATACAGAGTGTCATGTTACAGAGATGAAATGAATTCTGCCTTTCCTGTCTGAGCTCTCCAGTGAATTCTGCATATTCTTTACTACATTACATGTTGCTTACAAGGCTCTTTGTGTGCATGGAGTCTTTGCATACTGAAAATCAATCAGTAAAAATGATATGAATCCAACTGAGGATTATAGCAGATTTTTCAATGAGACAACCCTGGTATGTATTACAATGTGTAGCACTTTCTCAAATGCAGTCTTTCCTCTAAGAAATCTTCAGTTTTTGCAGTCTTCTGCTTAGAATTTATTCTATTTATATGGATTAGAAACTGACTCCTCAGACATTTGTGTTAGCACAACTAAGAGAGCTCTTCCCCGTACCATGGGTCAGCAGACAGAAATCTCTTAAGTTAATTTTATCTGCTAAAATTTGTGTCAAAAGACGAAATGTGAAGGACTAGCCCAGCACATGGTTGTGGCAAGTTTACTTCATCAACAAAATAAGCAGAGTAGAATTCCAGGTATATACAGAGCAGACAGGTCATTCCTCAGGAGAAGTAAAATTAACTGTACAATGTTCATCCTTCAGTAGCACTGGCTCTGATAATAATTATTATATAACTTAAAGAATATCTCAGATGCTTAGGAGAGTTCAAGTTTAAATTATGCTGAGAAAACATCAGATGACAACATACTGGTAGTAAATCTTTTCTTATTTGCAGTAGAGATAGAGATATAGCTGAAACACAGGCATTACCCGCACTCACTCTGTCTAACAGCAGCTGCTGAGAAGCACAAGTCAGAAGTCTAGTTGTCATAACTCTCTGGAGAGTTAGTGGAGAGAGAAAAAGATGTACCCTCAAAGATCAATTCAGATTCAGATTTAAATTGTCTCCGTAGATGCATCTGTCCACTCGCTGTAGCAGGATCCCTGATAACTGAGAGTGACTAAGAACCTAATGTAGGTGCTGTGCTTGAATAGATGAATGTAGAGGTTATTTCTGTTGGCCCCTTGATAGACACTGTAAGGGATTCAAAAGGTCCACAACAGGACTAGATCTGTACTTGGTATCCAGGAGAAGAGCCTGCTTTTGCTTAGTTACTCTAGCACATTTACTGGTCAGCTAATCTCAGGACCCCTTCCTGAGAATGCTGACAGAAGGTAAATGGCATAGATTTCCAGACTGTATTATCTAAAGGGAACAGTGCCTGCTAACAGTTCATTAACTCCACTTACATTAGGTACTTACACAGCGGATGTTTACTTGCTGTCTTGGCTGTAGATATAATGGTAATTCGTTGCTAGGAGGCAGGAATGGATTAACTCTAAACAGAACGGCAAAGGAAGAATTTGCTTTTGAAAGCAAAAATGTCTGTTTTCTTAAAAATTGGAGAGTGGAGTGCAAGTACTCTATCCTCAGAAAAAAGCCCATTGGACCCAGGTAACCAGCCCAAACTTGCAGCAAGGTCTAGGGAACTGCTGAGTCCTGATTTACTGCCTCCAGTTTTGATGCTGCACTGCAGAGAAGGAAAGACAATGCTTCTATGTTTAAAGTTGCAGAAAACAAACAGAGATTCTGTCACATTTACAAAGCTGACTCCTGAAAATTATGTATCATGTTAGTAACATCTAATGCATTTGACCTAATATCATATATTTCTCATTTGATAAATCTGATAACCAGTGCCAGTCAAAAAAGTATGATATCCCATTTGGAAACAAACCGTCTGTTTTCTCTGTTCATTCTGGAAATTGTGTGAGGAAGTCCTAGAATAAGGAAGTTGATGAAGTTTATGCAAAATAATCATTTTAAAGAAAGAATATTCCCAGAAGTAATCTTGTGAGACTTTTTAAATTTAGTTTGGTTGGTTTGAATCATAGAATCATGTATTCTTTTGAGTTGGAAGGGACTCTTAAAGGTCATCTAGTCCCCTGAAATGAACAGGGGCCCTACCAACCTTACTGCAAAAAACTTCTTTTTTATACCCAAACTAAATCTCCTCACTTTCAGTTTGAAAATATTTCCCATTGTCCTATTATCACAGGTTCTGCAGAAAAGTCTTCTTTCTTATAGCACCCCTCTAGATACAGAAAAGCTGCCACCAGATCATGCCAGAGCCTCCTCCACACTGAACAGCCTCAGCTTTCTCAGCCTGACCTCATAGGGGAAGCATTCCATGCCTTGGCTTTCTGGGCACATTTCTGGCTCATGTGGCTTCCCATCCACCACTACCACCAAGTTCTTTTCATCAGGGTAAATACTGGTAGAAGGGGCTGTGCCATGACCCAAGTGCAAGATTTATTGAATATGAGGTTCACCTGGGCCTTCTGTTCAGCCTGTTTCTCTAGATGGCATTCCATTCCTCAAGCATGTTGACCACACCACACAGCTGAGCATCATCTGCAAGCTTGCTGAGGGTACACTCAATCCCACTGTCAATGCCACTAATGACGATGTTAAAGAGCACTGGTCCCAGCACTGACCCCTATGGGAAGCCAACTTGTCTTTGATGTTCATCCAGACATTGAGCCATTGACCACCACTCCCTGTGTATGATCTCATAACCAGTTGCTCATCCATTGAACAGTCCACCCACCAAATTTGTATCTTTCCAGATTGGAGAGAAGGATGTTATAGGGGATTATGTCAAAGACCATACTGAAGTCCAGGTAGATGATATCAGTGTCTCTTCCCTTGTCCACTGACACAGTCACTTTGTCCACTGATGCAGTTAAGTGGTTTGATTTTGGTTTTGGTTGGTTATTTGGCTATTTTTAAAGGAGTTCTATATTGCAAGAGAGTGGGCAGCTCCACCAGGGAACAGTGTGCTCTTTGCTGTTGCAAAAATAAGTTACAGTATGTGGCAATATCCACATTTTTTCCCCAAGTATGAGATACGGAGGTAGAAGAGAAGCAAGGCTTGGCGTGATCTCGTCAGTGCTTACAAATACTTGAAGGGAGTTGGAAAGAAGAGCCAAGCTCCTATCAGTGGTGCCCAGCAAGAGAACAAGAGTCAGCAGCACAACCTGGAACAGAAGAGGCTCCCTCTGAACATCAGGAGATGTATTTTTATCGCATGGGTGACTCAGCACAGGAACTGGTTGCCCACAGAGGCAGTGGGATCTGGTGACCTCCCCATTTCCTTTCAAACTCAGCTGTTCTTTGATATGCGAGCCTGGAGAGCTGCTATGGATTGGTGGTGTCAAAGCTCAAGACAAAGAGGATGTCAGCGGAGAAGAGACCATTTCCAGCTTGTTCTTGTGTAAAGCTGAGAAATTAACTCACAGGCTAGCACTAAAGTTTGCAGAACTGGGGGCTGTGGAGACCACATTCCTCGTGGGCAAGGGGAGTGGCTAAGAAAAATTGCTTCATTGTTACTGATATTTGTTTGCATAACCAGGAGCCAGATTGCTTTGGCTTCTTTCTACCTATGAGCCAGCAACCTGGTTTTGGTTCAGCTGATCTTTTGTTTGCTTGTTACTTCAAATACCGTAGACGCATGAGGTTAAAAAAGCAATGGAGAAAATTCCAGTAGCAAAGGATGAATAAGAGTTTGGATAAGCAGAGTAGCCTCTCTAGGCTGAATAGTCTCAGGTGTCAGCCTTTTCTCAGAAGGGAAGTACTCCAGGCTCTTGACCATCCTTGTGGCCTCCACTGGACCTTTAAATGGATGGAGGAGGAGTTGTATATGGTCAAAATAATCCTGCAGGTGTTTTACCCACGTAGTCCTGATAAATCTCTTCTTTGACTTTCAGCTGCACTCAGCTGTTAGTTTTTGTGCTCCTTGGTCATATCTGCAACCCTTGAAACAAGAAGATCTTTCAGCATGACATAGGTCCTACATCTGACGTATTCAAAGACCTTTCCAGTCAGCAGTATGGAAAGTCTCTCTGAAAAGAGGGCTGAAGAGGAAAATGTTACATGGGACAGAGTCCTCTGTTTTTAAATCTAATTTTGTGTGTGTGTGTATATATATATATATATATATACATGTATATGAATATAATATGTATATACATATATATATATATAAAACATGGAAAATCTAGTCTCTGTGTACACACAGAGGACAGAAAAGTTACTAAGATTTATGTAAGCTAAATGCTTCCTGTTGGTACTTTAAAGAATACAGTGGCAGCCTTAAAATAACATACTGGCTCAAGAAGATCTTTAAATAGCACAGGGAATGTGCCGAGCTCTGAGTCCACCAGCAACAACATGGGAAGAGGAAAGCCAGAGTTCAGAGAAGACTTTCTGTAGCAGGACGATGGTGGGATGATTTATTCCTCCAAATGTTACCATGTGTTTGACCTTGATACAAAGAGACTCTCAGTAATAAAGAGGACAGTCCCAGGATGTGTTATACTTCCCTGATTATGGAACCCTACTGTGACACAGACAGAAACCACACACTCACCATTGGTGGCAAAGTGCATATATGGCGTTAAAAGTATGCTGCCAGAGAAATATGCAGGCAGTAGAAAGCAGAACTGGAGTGAGCTGCAGAAAGGGGCAATTCAGTAAAACTGTCATGCTGTCTTGCCTGAATTCAGTGCTCCAGTGGCAAAAAATAATGGATTGGTAAAAAGGCAATTCTGGTTACTCTGTAAAAGGAATTTTTCTTACGAACTCAGAGCATTGAGCTTCAGGATCTTTCACATGCTGGGCAGAAGTATTCTTGCTATCAGAGATTATAGTTCAATTTTACAGCTATAACAGTATTTCAAATTATTGGGAAAAAACCCTATTCCTGACACTGATACCTCGCTGCTGTTAACAATACGGCAGAGCTCAGCCCCCCACTCCTTTGCTTGTTGATTTTTATGGGTGTTGCCTCATAGAATTAGTTGATAATCTCATTATAACTAATCCCATTTGCTTCTTCTACGAAGCAATCTTGTAGTGACTGACTGAGCTCCTTTTGTTCTTATTTCTCCTCTCCCTTAGTTATTTCAGAGATGTTCTCTGGGAAACATGAACTCTCTGTGCAAACACTTATCCTGTTTAGCAGCTATAGTTCCAACCTCATCAAATTAATCTCCTTGCCCAACCAACAAGTATTTTCTTTTTGAGCCAAGCAGCAAAGAAATATTATCTGTAGTTCCTTTACATTCCGTTCAACAAACTGTTCTGTGCTGAAGCAATTAAAGTTTCTCAAATTCTATTTCATGATTACATTATGCCTATAAAAAGCACTCCCCTTTACAAGATTTCTTTACAGGCATTAAAATACAGATGGCCCATAAAACTTCAGTTATATGCTAATTTTTTTGGCAGTTGGATAATAAAGTGCTTAGTAAGGTAGTATCACTTAATCCAAGATATTCCTATAACATGACTAATCATAATTATACATTTGGTAACCAGCAGCTCTTAATGAAGTTACTAAAAGCATATAAAGGTTGTTGAGGTGAGGACAAGCATTAGAAGCATGCACACACCAAGCATAACTGTAAATTGAAGTTTAGGAAGGTGAGAACCATCTACCTGTTTATTTTGCTGAATGCTAATTATATTCATAGTTGAATATAATTATATTCAACTATATTTATATTCAACTATATTTATAGTTAATTCAACTTAATTATATTCAACTATAGTATGTCTGACTGTAAGAAGATTTGCACAAATGTGCTTAGCATTTTTTGTTTTCCTTATTCAGTGCTTGCAGTAAGTGCTGAACAAATGGAAGTCTTTATTCTTGCTGATACGACTTAGTGAACAAACCCATTGCCCAAGGTTTTGTTTTGGTTTTTATTTTTTATTTTTAATCAGATAATCCTTTTCTGGAATGATGACTTTCAAAAGTAGTGAAGATACTTCTGTACACCCTATTCAGCACAACAGATCTAGGAGGTAAAGAAGGCTCATGAGTTTACTTCTGATTTCTTTTCCACAGCTATAAAAGATATTATTTAGTTATATGGTAGTTATTCTTTTTTTTTTTTTTTTTTTTTGTCTCAGAATTTCTGCACTAAATGAGGCAAGGATTATAGGAGATAGTAATGTCTTATTTTAATTCATCCTGGAAAGAACAGATAAGCTTCCAGTTGGTACATACCAAAAGTAGTTCCACTCAAAAATCTTGCCTTCAAACTCTGGACCAAGAAGTATGTAACAAGTCTATTTACAACCTCAATGCTAAGTATGGCTCAGTTATACTGTACATGGGGAAACAAATTCATCATAGTTACACAACCCACAGTTCCATTACTATACAGCATCTCAGGATTGCCTGCCCAGAACTGCTCTGAAAGGCAAGGAGTGTTGCTCATTCCTTATGATTATTTTGCATTCAGGAGCACCTTAGTCAAGATCCACTGAACAGACTATGCCTGCCAGGAAAATTTCCACTTTAAATAAGAAAGATCATCTGAATATGGCAATGCAGAATTATTCTGATTGTTAATGAGAGGGAGAGGAAAAGGTGTGAACACAGACAGCAACCAAATTTGTGAGGACAATTAAGCACCTACATATTAGGCCCACGTATCAGTACCATGTTACCAACAAGAACTTCTATGACAGAGTCATTTGCCACATAGCTGTCCAGCTGTTCAAAGTATCTCTGTCTCTGACTTTAAAATGTTGGCTTCTGAAGATTTTATCGCTAGGTATTAGGCTTCTGCACTGAGATTCAATTTATAAGACAGATAGAAAGTAAATGGAAATGGAAGATTTGGGTTTGAATCTTACTCCGGTTAATTAAACAGGAAAGAATTTTTTAACACAGCTTTACCACATCCCAGATGAACATCCTGGTCACTATCCTCTGAAGCGTTCATACTGATATTTTCCAGACCCTTCAAGCTTTTCTGCTTCCCGCAGAACACAGAAATTCTGCTTGGGGAAGGGACAGGAATCTCTGTGCTCCAAAATGATACCTTAAGCACCAAGGCAGAAGCCTTGTCTTTCTTGCCTGAAGACAATTTCAGTAATTAATATAGAAAGGGTTAATTTCTGCAGGAGAAGCAGAAAAACCTTATTTGACAACAGAGCACTCGTAGGAAAGATTTGGTCTCAGATTTGAACCAGAGGAGATCTCAAGTCACAGTCTTAATGCTTTATTTAACATGCTATGAAGCATTAACAGTTTTTCATGAGAACAGCTGATGTGGAACAAATGGATCCAGAGGAAGTGGTGCTGAGTAGAAACAGGAGGTACACGCACAGAGATACTCCTCGAGTGACAGGAAACCCATGTCCCACTGAGAGGTACCAGTATGGGAGATAGGGCCTGTGATACAACCCAATAAATACATAGCGTGTTGTTGTTTCCTCTCTACACACTGCTCTACACACTGCTAGCTTGGTTTCCTGGCTCCTAGGATGCTAGTTATTAGGTCTGTCATTGGCAAGAGATGATGTGTGAGGTACTTGGGTGTTTAGCTAGAGGCTGCTATTTCTGTCTAGGCAAAGACAGATTCACACAGTACTAATGCTGAGTGTTGTTATACTCATGCTTGGTGATGTTCCCAAAGATTTAGAGTCATGGAAACTAAATAGTGTGCCCAGACATTGTAATTTCCATTCTAGTGCCTTGCTCTCTACAAGATGCTTTTCTAGCAGTCTGTGGAAATGATTCTTAAACTAGGAGAGACAGATTTACAAGCAAGTATCCTGTGGTGGTGACAATGTACAATAATGTAAAATGAGAATCCATTAGAATTGAACCTGTTATAATGCCATAGAAAGTGCTCCAAAAATTTACCAGTACTGGTTTATCTTCTTTAAGATGAGAGCTTCTGTAGTGCAGAATGTTAGCAGAGCATATTTCCTGGGTACTTTATAATGTTGGCATGGAAGGTAAAGATTTTCCAGATAGCTCTTCTGCTTTCTTTCTTTCAAACGCTGGTCTTTTTATCTCATCTTGGTTTACTTTTACCTTGTCTTGCAAAGTCTTGCAAAGCTCTGCACAGACATACAGTGCAGTGTTTCCAGTTGGGAACACTGGAACATCCTGTCCAAGTCAACCCTGGTAGACAAACACTTTGAAATGCACTTCATGTGCAGCTTTGAAGTAGAACTTGGTTCAGCGCTCTGTAGGAGGACTTTCTGAAGTCTTCTGTACTGTTAGTTTTGAAACAACGACTCAACAAAGCATTTCAGAATACAGTTACATTTTAATTGTATTGTCAAGTTCATCTTTATTCAACAAGGAAACTGCATATACATTCAACTTAAACTTACTTACAAAATTTCCTGAAATGGCTCTTTAAAGAAGCCCTGCTTCTTCTTCACAGTGCTCTATTTTCTACCTTTTATCTGCAATCTTACTTTCCTCAATAGCAGGAAACTATGATCCTGACACCATGCCCTAAGATTACAAACAGTAGAATTGGAGATAAAAACATTCTGAGGATAAATTCTACGTCATCTTTTTCTCTTAAGGATTAAATTACACCTACAGTAGCAATCCCACTCTGCAGATAGGTGCAGTCAGACACAGATATATAGACAGATACACTGAGAAGGGGTATTCAAGCTCTTTTCACTTAATAGGACACATAGGGTTTGGGTTCTTCTGCTTTACGGGAATTCTTACAGACTTGAAGACGCGACACTGATGAGAGCATGCTGTCTCCTGCCTAAACAATTGCAAATGGTTTTATTAAGAAAGAAAAATCTTGGAATAGCATTTGCTTTAATAAACAATTTCTCTTTGTTATCCTAACGTAATAGGTGCTGACAGAAAAGAGCACAGAAGTCTTATCTGCCATGAGGCATCTCAAAGTATCTGACAGCTGCATTCAAAGCTGTGTTTGGGCTGGAATTTTCAAAGGAGTGCAAAGATGCAGGTACTCAAATTCCATGTGAATTGGAGCCTTAGTTCTTGAGGTACTTTGAAGGTAAGCCTTACTCTGCTGCAAGAAATACTCTTTGCTGCAGAGAGATAAGATGTTCTTAATCCAAACTGCAGTGAAGCAAATACAAGATGACATGCACATCATAGCCATGCTAATTAAGTTTATGAAATCCATGCTGGTTTACTCGGGGAAGACAATGAAAAAATGATTTAATGGAAATAAAATTTTATGGCCATGGAAAGAGAGGCCCATCAGTCCCAGGCATTCTCTAAGGGCTATAATAAAGGAAGGGAAGTTACCCAAGTATACTTCTGCTTCTTAGGAAGAAGTATCTCTGGCTCTTTTAGCAGCAAGAATGCTGGAAGAAAGTCAAGAAGGAGGAAATTATGTCTCACTGTATCTCCACTGGAATTTTGTCAAGCCGTTGAAATTACATTATTGGCTTTTATTGGTTTTGAAGCTTACATTAAGCACACTGTCCATATCTCCATCTGATGAGGCAGCTAATGTATTAGGAGTGAATAAATGTGCTCCAAGGAGAAAAAAAAAAAAACAAAAAACTGCGCAACACCATAAAATTGTAGAATCATGAAAGATGAATTCTGGGCTGATTGTGATACCGTCTCCAAGAAGCTTGCCAAGTGTGACACCAAAATAGCAGCGGATGGCTGGGATACCAAAGTAGAATAGGAAGATGGAGAAGACAGTGGAAGAGATCTGATGTTTATGATATAAAAACTAACAATGACATGATGAGTTGATTTTGTAACAGTTAAAGCACAGAAAATCTCTTTAAAATGTTCTCAGGCATAGATGTCTATCTAAAAAGGTAGCCCCTATGAATCAGATTACATATTTTGTCTCAAGACAAAGACTGGAAATGTAAGAATTAATCATAGAGAGGTAGTACAAAAGTAACAAGGAAATTCAGTAGAGTCATTAAAGATCACAAGATATTAGAGATATATTAAAGAAATAGGCTGGAGAGATAATTCAGGATAATTCCAAATATAAGAAAAAAGGGACTGCTTGCAAGCACGTGGGAAAGTAGATGGAGACTAACATGCAACAATGAGAATGTAACTTTCAGTCTGGTGTCATGCTAAACATGACAAGGCCTAAGAAGAACACATGGTATTTAAGTCTTGTATTTATTGAGAGTTTGCAGGATTTAGTGGATAAAATGCAGCAAGAGGAAAATGTGTGTAATGTGAGAGCCATTTATGAGAGGGAGAGAAGATCAACTGTGAGTGTGAAAAAGGACAGAACGCAAGAATGCAGTTACGGACAGTGGGAGGGAACTCTTTAATGACTTTCTTAGTACATAGATAGTTGAGCTATTTGTAGAACAGAAAAAAAAAATCAGAGAATTAAGAGGCAGTTGGAATTCTCAGAAACAACAAAGGACAAAATGTTGGGAGTTTAAGAACTGAATTACTGAAACCAGAAAGATGATGGAAAGGTCTTTGTTGGACAGTGACACAAGATAGTTTAAGAACCATGGAAACTGACTTTGTTGGAATGAAAATAGTTTCTCCAGCATTTTTTAAAAAGTTTTGAGATAGATTATAATAAGGATCATAACACTTCCTGTGTGGTACTGTTTATAAATTCCTGTTTGTGACATTTTATATACCCACCTCTTACACAGAGAAGATAACAGCTGAAGAGCAATCTAGTTTCTGGAAAATAAATTGTGGGAGTAGACACAAAGATTGACTCCTTCATGTCTCCTTAATCTCCTTGGAGTCATAGCCCAATTAAAACTATATTATAAATATATTTGCAAGAGGGACTGAAATTAGATGATCCTCAGATGATCCTTCTGTTGTTACTAATAATTCTAGTGGCAACAAAAGGAAAACAATATGATATAAAAGGTAATTGGAGATCACAAGAAAGTAGAAGAAAAAAAATGAGGCTCAAGTTAAAAAAAGGTAAAACCAATTATTGCCTGTAATCCTACAAAAGGATTTTAGACGAGCTTCTCTAGCAACTGATAACAACAGATAACAAATCTTTGGTGATTAATGGTAGTGCTCAGAATATTGCTTTATGAGATAAAGCATATTATCTCATAAAGCATCATAAAGCATCTCACATCCTCACATCTGAGGAGGTAAATGGAGTAGGAAGGTGTGTTCCTTCATTTTAAAGTAATTTTTACTTTTGGATCATGAGTAAGAAGACAAGAGATAGTAGACTATTGTAACATATTTTGTTTTATCTAGAAGTGAGATTTGATTGCTCACAAAAAGGACAGATGAAGAAAACAAATATCTTGAGAAGTAAAATATGTGGATGAAATTTCATTAGGAATGGCGGTGGATGAATAGAGAACATATACAGGGATTTAATGGAATCTCCATAGCTTCACTGGACAAAGTGTGTGATTAGAGTGACACAAGAAGCATCTATGCAGAACCCTTCCACTGCTGTGCAAGGCAGGTCAATCAAAAATAAGTGAAGCAGAAACAGTAAGCTGAAATAATGTTCTTAACATACATCCTACTGAACAAAAACATGCCCTAAGAGAAGGAATCTGGGGCAAACTGAGAGGATCTGTGAATCATTATAATTCTAAAACCAGTAAGGAAGAAACCACGTGAGAATTCAATGGACCACTAGTAGAGACTTATACTCTGCAGGCATAGCCACATGCAATCAGAGACAGCTCCATAACAAACAAGTACATTGAGATTATGGTCTGCTACACAGTGAGCAAACCAAGCTGTAAGCCATATCAACATTTACATCGTTCTTGACTTTACTCATCTTAAAATAAACAAAATTTAAAGCTCATGTTCCAAAAGATCCTTTTGTAGTTTGAATATCAGACTGGACATATTCTCTGAGTCCAAAGTGATGTGGGGAATATTCAGTTGTTGCTGATATGAGGGTGTCTGAGGTGAGTGTGAGATGGATTTTAGATGCTCATAATGCAGAGCATACTGCTGCTCTGGCCAGTATTGAAAGTAATAACAAAAATTAAGATGTAGTTTGTTGCTCGTTTGATATACACAGCAGAAGCTGCATGAGGATCTAATCTTCCCATAATTATCAAGCAGACTGTGGATTTCAGGATAGATTTAATTGCCAATATGAAAGAAATATCTTTTCCTCTTAGTTTCTGTTGACTGCATCTTATTGCCAAAGATTTTGAAAATGCACACACTGCTGCCCTAAAATACACAACCGTAAATTCCTCCCAACTCTTTTATTTAAAACATTAGCCCTGGAGCTGAACAATACCTTTGTATCAGTTGGATCTATTACAGAAGTGCACTGGAAAATCACATTACATTAACTTGCAGTTCTCCTAATACAAGTCAACAAGGACAAATTCCAGGTATCAGGACAATGAATTGTTGGTTTTGTTTATATTTATGCTCTTTCTATAATGTTAATTTGTCTGAATTTTGGATGTTCTTGTGTAAGGGTACTTTCTGATGTAACACAGGTGTACACAGTCTGTCCTTGTCCACTTGTGTGCTACTAACCACAGCTGATTCCCAAATTCTTCCAGTGTTTATCTTGTATGTTCTCATAGAACCATGAAGAAAGCATCATTTTTGGGCTTGGAAATATAGAAGAGGGCTTTTCCTTCCTCTAAATGATTGTATAACACAATTATTTTAATTACCAGCTTTTTTCTATCTACAATTGGAAATGGAAATAAAAGCTTACTATTTACTTCTGGGAATCTGGTGGCACCAGAGAGAAGACAAAATATTTTACAAATATCTTCCAGATTTGAAGGCAGAATACAGCAAGAGAGACCATACAAGCTGACCTGAATTTGAAGCTAGGTCTATATTTTAAGAATACCAAAACAACCAAGGGTGAGTCACTGGGGAGGCAAAAGTAACCACAAAGTTCAAGCACAGTCTATACTGTGAGCTTGACATGGTTTCCAAAACCTTTAATTTGGGTTAGAGGAACTAAACACATCCTTTAAACAAAATGCTGTGCTTTTATAAAGTTTATGCTTCGCAAAAATAGGAAAGATACTGAAAGCATTAACTCTTCAGTGCTGTAATCACAACAAATGCTGTGTATCTGGGAGATGTTATCTAGATTGATACCTAAAATAAATCACTAAAATTTG
The DNA here is from genome assembly GCF_026119805.1 of Tympanuchus pallidicinctus. NCBI lineage: Eukaryota > Metazoa > Chordata > Aves > Galliformes > Phasianidae > Tympanuchus > Tympanuchus pallidicinctus. The sequence continues at coordinate 11,671,645 of NW_026294813.1, forward strand.
CCTTTGTGCAACTTCTACCACCTACTGAGAACACACAATACCTACTTCGCAGATACTTACTAAAAAGTCTATGTCAGTAAAGAAAAAAATCTGGCATCAAAATCCAAGCAGCTTATCCAAAGTTTAGTGAATTCAAAGGGAGCTTTCCACGAAGAGGATTTCAATAAGGCCGTTAATACTAACAGGCTATCCTGAAGAGAACAGTCGGGGTTCTTGAAGACATATTCTACCAGTACCAATGTGATTTCAAAGCAAAGAATTTTACTGCCTTCTGTGGAAGCAGACTGGTGAGGCAGGTATGATAGCTTGTATAAAGTAACTTCTGTTTCTTTGCATGAAATGAAAAAGAAACACAATGTACCACCCTTTTAAAAGATACTCATTACTTTGCAAGAAGGTTTTACTTAATATTTGATGATATACACAGAAGTTTGGGATGATGATAGTAATGAAAATGAATGAATCCCCTTGTGAGGGATGTTGAAATCTTTCACACGTATTGCTTCATTAGTGGAAAACTTGAATGCATTTTCTTTAAGTGCATGTGATAGGACAACAGTGTGCTTTTCATCCCCACTATGAAAAACAAGTAAAAAGACTTCAAGTGTCATGCAGCCGGAAGAATAGAGCAGGAGCCTGAGTCCTTAACGCAGTAATTGAGGCACTTTCATGAACTAATGGCTACCTGGGTTCTGGTCCTGCTTAAAGGACTGTTGGTGAGAGACAGTAACTGGGTTCAGTATGTAAACTGTCCCTGGAGCAGGGGTTAGAACTCACATTTTCTCTTTCTTAGCAAATATTTAGCACATTTGAATGTCATTCTCATGATCTTCCCCCATTTTGATAGGAATCTGGGGAAATGTGTATCATCTGTATTTTGCACTGGCATCTTTTTCCAATGAGGGCACTGACCTAAGACAATTTCCTCCTCTTGAACTCAGATTTGGTTTTAAGAGCCAAATGCTTAAGGGAAAGGTAATGTCTGGCTTTGAAGTATCTAAGAAGCAGATATTGGAAAACAGGCTTTCAAAAAGCCGGTTCAAAGCCTTTCCTAGCCTCAGGTCTGTTTATCTCAGTAGGCATATGAATATAACTCCACTCTCTGGAACAAAGTAATTTCCTGTAGATTAATATTCAAAGCACTAAATCTACATTTGTGTAACGTTAGTACTTGTGTAGCAGTCTTGCCTATAAAGGTAAAAGTACTATGTGTTAAGGATGGAAAATGACATAAATGCTGCTTAGAGTACAGGAGAAAATATACTGAAATAAGTCATTGTTTGGCTTTTATCTATGCAATATAGGGGCCAAAAATGTTGAAAACAGATCATTTCTCACTGTTTATATTGAGGAAGAAAAGGTTACCCAAGGTTTTCTATGCATTTGGCTCAAGGTCTCCGCAATATGAGAACATGTGATTTGCTAGGGAAATCCTATGTGACTCTTCTGCAGCAGCTAACCAAGTAAACAAGAAGTGAGCTGGAACTTTCTGTACAAGGACTTTTTACTGGAATCATTCAAAAGCTTACGAATATACTCAGGCTTCCTCGGGTGGTTCCCTCTGTGTTAGATCTGCTGCTGCAGGCATTGTCTCTCAGAGAAATGAACTTAAAATCATGGACTTACATCCCTTTACCAGTTCAGGATCATGTCAGCATAGTGGTTTCTATTTGAGTTGATAGGCTTTTAAAAAATATGCTCTACACCACTGACTGATTTTAAAAGAAAGGAACAGCATAAATATGCCTTTAAAACTATAATAGTCTTGCTAATAATCTTCATGCATTGAGTATCTTCATAAGGCCACAGCTCTACATTTTTGCATAGCTCCACATGTGGCTGGAGCTGGCATCTGCCTGTGTCATTAAGTCTAAAACGACTCAAAACTTCCTACGTTATTCTGAGCCTTCATTTATGAAAACCACTTTTCTTGAATCCAATGAAAAGCATATGGCAATCACTGGATGATGAAAGTCCAAATCATTTAAGGTCCAATTATGGCTCCCAAGAGAAATCAGCGGTGAAGTGTTCTCAAAAACTCAAAAACAAGAGATATAAAGCACATGATAATTGCTAAAAAAAGTTTTAACTGACTAAAGCACCTTGGCTCATTCTTATCAATGATTTTAGCCCTCATTCTGCACTGACACTTCCACAGGTACATCCCTGTCAGCAATTCTTCGAAAGAATTTGTACCTTACATAATTTTTAAAATGTTCTTAAAGGTATACATTATACAAGCTATCATGAATATAGTTGTATTCAAAAGATGAGGAGGAGGACATTTGAGTGCATTTGCTTCTACTTTTTTTCACCAGCTGTTTCTTCTCACTTGGTTTTCTTAGGCAAGCTTCCCGCATTATTTCAGAGAGAGGATCTCAACCCAGAGCTGTTGGTTTGTTGTGCTTGCACTTCCAGCAGGTACAAATAAGAAAAGTAGGTGCCGATTGTCTTTAATATTCAGCTTCACTAACTGTACCTGTTGCTTTAGTGAAACATCATAGCAATATTTTTTGCCAAAACTGGAGGAACACCAAGTTTCCAAAGCCTTGTCCATTGCCCTCAATGTAATACTACACCTTTTCCACTCAACCACTCCTTGCTTTCAATTAGTATCCAGTGCAGAAATAGTGAGAAAATCATTTATCATGTGGACATCCTGAGTTTGTACTGAAGAATAAAAATAAAATGTAAAGTTTTCAAATTTGCATACTTGTTCAAGACTTATTCACTTATAGATGTACTAATAAGCTGCTCTCTGTGTATTTAAGCATGTATTTTCAGTTTACCTTATGTTTAGTCAGTCACTATCGATCTATACAAACATACATTAGAAGAGTCCTACCAAATGTTCAGGGCAGGAAAACGTATCTTATTTGAAACTAGTTTCTGCTGATTTTTTACAATTTTTTTTAATTTTAATTTTAATTTTTTTACCAAACAGCAGTACACTCACACTTTTCATGGATTTTGTGTGTGTGTGTTAATTCTGCAGTTCTGAAATGCTGAGAAACTGGGTAACCATTGGAATGGGGCTACAGAACAACACAAGACAGAGCTATGATCTCACCTGAAAAGAAAGTATAACAATTTCACCTGGAAAAAAGAGCACATGTTTTCATATACCTCCTTTATAAGTTGCGAGATCAGCACTGAAATATGTTCTTTGTAGAGTTTCCAAGCTCTTGTCATCAAAATCTGTATCACTAAGATCACACTTCAAAAAGTGTTGAGAGAGAAGACATTGCTAGTGACGTGGATGCTTTCCCTTCTCTAGGTTTGAATCTGAAAATCTTCTCTTGCTCTTCATAAGCCTTCAGGTTTTGCATGATGAATTAGTCATACAAAAACAGTATAGCTTGTAAATGGAGATCCCCTTCTGCTCATGGAATATCACAGGTTCTTCATTGTCTAGTTCAGGATTATTTAAAATGTTATCAATTTATTCTGTTAAACTGATTAAGCTCAATAGGAGATTTTGAAGGTTACAGACTATAAAAGCAAAACTTTGTGGAAAATACAGAGTTAATCATTGCCCTTTCTCAGTTTTGAAGACAAACTGAATAAATATATAGTAATGATGCTACAGAAGACTGAAAATATACATTTGGAGGAACAAGTCCTTTATAATCAAAGGGATATGTGCCGTTTGTATAATGGTTGTACACAGAATGGTCAGCAACAAATACAGATATACTAGGATTGCTCAGAAGCTGCCTAGTGTTGTCTTTTGCCTAAAAAGAGGAAAAAATACCCTTCAAGAAAATTAAAAAAAATATATATTGATCTTGAAATTTGGAAAGATTATTCAACATTCCATTCATTTCATCACTAAAGTTGCAAAATCAGGAAATATCACAGAATCACGGAATTGCAGGAGTTGGAAGGGACTTCAAGAGATCATTGACTCCAATACCCTTGCTAAAGCAGGTATCCTACAAAAAATCACATGGGTAGGGGCCAGGTCTTGAATATCTCCATAAAAGGAGATTGCACAACTTCTCTGGGCAGCCTTTCCAGTGCTGCACCACCCTTATCATAAAGAAGTTCTTCTGCATGTTAGTGCAGAGCTTACTATGTTCAAGGAGCCTGTTGCTCCTTGTCGTATCACTATACACCACCAAGAACAGCCTGGTCTCATCCATTTGCCTCCCACCTCACTTCAGATATTTATAAACATTGATCAGATTCCACTTTCCATCTTCTTTTCCCCAGGTTGAACAGGCCCAGGTTACTCAGCCTTTCCTCACACAGGAGATGCTCCAGGCCCTTTTTCATTTCTGTGGCCTTCCACAGGACTCTTTCTAGGTGATCCCTGTCTTATTTGAACTGGGAAGCCCACAACTAGACACAGTATTCTAAATGTGGCCTGACTAGAGCAGAGTTGAGGGAGAGGATAGCCTCCCTTAACTTCCTGGCCATGCTCTTTTTAATGTACCCAAGATACAATTGACATTCGTGGCCAAAGAGCACACTGATGGCACATGGCCAACGTGTTGTCCACCAGGACCCCACAACTATGTATTAATCAGGTTTGTTTGCAAGAGCAAGCATTAACACATCTCTCTTAAACAATATTAATTGTCTTTAGAAAGGAAATTATGAGGAAAGAGTGAGTCATAGCATTAAAGTATCAATCTTTCTAATTATAATGTCATTGTCTCTGCTCCATTCATCTTTATCAGAATGATTTTGTGAGGGCACAGGCCATGAATTAGAAAGTCCAATGATTTTCTCTCTAAAACAGACAGCAAAGGTTTGCATAGACTTCATCTGCCTCTGCATAAATAAGACAAGAGATTCATACTCACTTTGCCTAGACAGATTTGATATTAAACATTACACTAGTAACTGTGAAGATGTTTATGACCCTAAACAAAGCTTAGCAGTTACACAGCTATATCTTTCCAGCTGCTGGGAGCAGAAAAATGACTATCCAAACACAGAGATAACTTTTTCTCTCTAAACTTAGGAGTCTCATACTTCTTATTTGTTTCCAATGCAGAAATTTCCTGTGAAAGATACTTCTCCATACAGAGCTGCAATTAGCAGAGAAGATCTCTGGGAAGGTATTTAGTAGCTAGGCCTTGCAACATGTTGGTTTATCTCAAAAGGTAGGAATAACATCCTTTTTGGTCAGTGATTGCTGTCATGTGAAATGAGGACCACATCTCTGGAGATTTCTACAACAGAGGGTAGTCCTCTATGTAAAAGTGTGGGACCAGACCTTTGAGCAGTTTTGGAATAATAAAAGAGCAGAGAGAAAAGGATGCAAGGACAGTAGAAGGAAAAAAAAGAAAAATGAGAGAGCATTGGCAAAGCAATAGCTAGATAGAATTTTTTAGCATTATTGATCTTACTGCCCCCCCGACCATCTCAAATTGAAATGCTTGTTCTGGGTCAGTCAGAGACTGTGCTGAGTAGTTCCCTTTGGAAGCAGATCTTACTCTTGCTCTATCTCTTGCCAGCTGTGGGAACCCATCCCACAGGTGACTCGGTACAAATTCTCCCTGGAGCGTTTGGTACACTCCCTCCTGGAACCAGAGCCAGCTTCATTACTAGGACGGATCTCATGTCCGTGTGCAGCAATAACAGCCAGCCTGCAGTCTTTCTGGTGACCAATTCTTCAAAAAAAAAGCAATGATTTATGCAACCATCATCAAACCTTTCTCTGTAGTGCATGAATTTTTCTCCCTATTCTGGAGTCTCACTGAGCTGTGGGCAAGGGAGCCATGAGATGCCTGCTTTGGAATTGTTGAAAGACACTGCTGTTCTGTTCTAACTGCTCAGAACAGGATTATCAGTTGTTACCTCCCGTGGGTTACATTTTCTGCCTGCTACTGAGCTTTGGTTGGCATATGTCAATGGCTACTGCAGTCCCTGCTGGAGCTGTGTTACAGACAGAGCTCAAACAGAAGGGAATTACACAACATTTAGGGAACTCCTGCTTCCTCCAGATGTGGAAGGTATAGGGAAAGTTTTTACCAATGGGACTCTAAAGAAAAGAACTGTTACTGGCAGAACTTATGTTAACTTTAGAAGGAGAGTAAGCTTCAGCAAGTCTTTCTCTTGTGTGGGTTTCTCTGTGGGAGGAATAAGGTCTTTCTGGAATAAAACCCCAAAGAGTCCAAGAGTTCCTCCGAGAAAATGGTAAGATTGCACAAGGTTGGTCAAGGTTGTTGCCTGTAATAAGGGACAGACTGAATCATAGTGTGACTGTCATGGGTAAATACAAGTTTCCCTAGCTTCCTCATCAAACTTAACTACTCAGTGTGAAAAAACACAGCTTCAGCACCTGAACATACAAAAAATGCACCAGCATTCCCTGGAGCAATGGCCAGAAATTTGCACTGTTGGCACAATCATACACCCTGCTCCTGCCTTCTCTGTCCCTATTGCTTCGCTTCTGCTATTTAAGGGATGGCCACGCTTCAAATATAGAGTGGACAGTGCCCTCTAGCCTAATGATGTGGTCAGAGCACTCTGGACAGGAGAAATACCCTCTGGACCCTCACACCCCAGCTTTCTAGCCTCCCAGCAAGCTTTTCATGATTTCTTGAGCTGGATGTGATCTTTCCAATCACACGTGACAACATTTGTTGTTTCTCCCACTTAACTTCAAAGGCAGAAAATTCCCTGGTGTTTAAATTCAAGAGAGAGTTTCAGGCTAAAGTACCAACTGGCCTGAGCATTGAGCATAGTCAGAACAGGAGAAAATGCAGATCAGCACTAGAGTTGATCCAAATCCAGGAGAGACTCCATCTGGATGTGACTCCACACAGAGTGTACATTCCATATCTTAAAGGTTGAGACATGTCTTCCTTGGTATTAGTCTTGCTAATCACAATCGTAAGGAGGAATACATACATGTGGCCAGAGGTCCAGAACAAGGTACTGAGGAATTGCAGCCTGTTGGTGCATGTAATAGACAACAAAACCTTATCTTATGGAGCTGCATAGGAAAATAAAGCTAAGAAAAGTAGCGAGATGACAGTAATTTGCTTTTGTTTAGGAAGAATGACCAATGCTCAGCAGGTTACTTACTGCAAGCCTTTTTCCCTGTCCACTAGATACTTGCATGGATTTATAATTACATATTTTAGTCTAGCAAAGACTGTGTCTGGACTTCTACATTTTGAGTTCTTAATTTTCCTCTAAATGAAGAAAAACTATCAGTCTAACTCAGGCATGAGGACTGTTAAAATGTTGAGTACTGCTGTGCATGTTCTGCTCCCAGTTGAATCCTATGGCAACACTGTGCATGAAGCTGGGTAGAGGCAGAGGCTAAAGGAGTACTCAATAGCCAGCGTGCTAAAGCCAGGCAGGCCAGTGAACTGCCTCAAAATTAAAAATTAAATTAAAAAATACTTCTTCAGGTTTTCCTGTAAGCTGAATATTCCTTCTCAGCTAGGTAATTCCCATGTTCTAGTGGGTATCCAAATGTCTTATTTAAAGAGGTCTGTGGAGGATAAGTAGTACTCTCATGTGCTGAGGAAAGGAAAAAAAAATACAGAAAAGAATCAAGATCTTTGCAATTAGAGACACAGCTTTGCCCTCTCTGCTTCCTCAGTTGTCACTTTCATCAGACAATGGTCAAAGTCAAGTCCTCAGTTTTCCCTGCCAGGATCAGGCCTCTGCTCAGTTGTGAGTGCACTTGAGACCTTGACCATGCCTGAAATACTCCATCCAGTGGCTAAGACTCATAGCTGAAGGATGAGCTCACCAGCTCTCCCAGACGAGGGACAGCCTGGAGCTCAGCACTGTGGTTTGACACATAGCAGGAGTGCTGCTTCAACTTTTGCCCTTGGATATTCATTCCAGCCTTAAACCTTTGCCCTTGGCTATTTTTTCCTGTTTATTCGACTTCCTACTAGCCCTCCGGTGGCTTGATGTTTGTGTTCAGAGTAACAAAGCAGGGGAACTATTCAGTTAAAAAAATACCTTCAGGGGAGGTTAGTAAAAAATAATGGAATTGTTTCCTTGATCTTTCTGTATGGATATGTACAAAGATTCATACTAACTTAACATGGTGCAGAATCATAGAAGTGACAAGGTGGATGCTCAAGTTCATAGTGCTGGCTGCAAAAGTACCTGCCAAAGCCTAATCGAGGCATGCATTAACTCAGACTGTGCCTCGTGCACTCCCAGTAGATGTCTCAAAAACATGATTTACCACCTCAATGGGGAGCTGTGCTTCACTGGTGGGAGCACTGAGCAAAGCTGCATGATTGTGAACCACTGCTTTTGCCCAGTGTTAACAAATGAGAATCGATGACACAGGGATGGCTGCATTTCAAGTGACTCAAGAGGCAAAAGAGATTGCCTACACTTCCAGCTTGGCAAAGATGTGGCATAAGAAAGAGCATGCTCAGTAGTACAGTTTTAAGCACGTGAGTACCTTCCTGGTGTCTGCATTGCTGCCCACACGTGTTCTAAGAGTTTTTCATAGAACAGCTTTCTGCCTGAAGAAGTTTAATCTTACAGCCCTGAACATTAAAAGAAATCATTCCCTGGGTGAGAAGCCAGGGTTGAGATTGCTGCCCATCCGCTAACCACAGCTTGCCTTTTAAAAACACTGGAATATACTTGTTTATTAAAGTTAGAATTTCTGCTTATATGTTTTTATAGACCTTTTATTAGCCTGCAGGAGAATTGTGGTTAACCAGAGCTCTCTTGCAGGCTAATAAAAGGTCTGTACTGATACACTAAATAATAATACTTGCAAAGTCAAACAGAAAGGATAAAGCTGCTTCTAATAAATGAATTTTGCCATGGCATCTTCCAAACCCAAGCCTTAAGGTATGTTACTTGAACATTATTTAACACTACAATATCCCAACCTCTAATGCACTACGCACAAAAGAAGTCCCAAACACACTTTTAACCCAAGTTTTCTTCCACATGTCATCATATAGAAGTCAGTGATTACTGTTCAGTGTGCAGTCCCACTTTTCCACTTGGTTACCCTCTGCAGCTTTCATGTATCAGTATGTACTTGGGCATAATGCAGACCCCATACCCTGGAATGCATCTTGGAGAGATCACTGGAGTTCTTCATATGATATTGTGGGACTGCATGCTGCATGCTGCAGCCAATTCAGCAGCAGAGATCTCTTGGACATGAGATAGATGCTCTGAGACAGGAGAATAGCTGTGCAGCAATGTAAGCAGAAAGGACTTCCCATCCTTAAATTTGTCCTTTAGTTTGCTTTGGTTACACATGGGCTGTACACAGCCCATGGGGCTTTAAAGATGTAGCACATTATATTGCCTCTAATAACAAAATGGAAAAACTGACAAAACAAACACAATGTCCTGTGTAAATATAGAACTTCATATGCTCCTGCAAAGCATTTGCTAGTTATCTCCACCTGCTCTCTGACTGAGCTGTCTCCATCTTCCTACTTTTATGCTGATGCACAGAAATTTGGTTCCAAGCAGTGAGTGGGCTCACAGCTCTGTCCAAGGGTGGTATGTATGGAAGAAGATATAATTTTTCCCCTGGATTTGGTTCAGAAGGGTGTGAGGATGTTGGTGCCTGGAAACTTTGTGCAGGGAGAATTTTGATAATTTTAATCACTTATTCACTGGTACTGACTGCTCAAGTGAGTTACAGGAATTCTCGATGAATGGCTCCTGATGGCGTAGAGGCCAGCTCCTGAGTGCATGCAAAGTTCGTCAGAGCTGAATTATTGCTTCAAATTCATCCAGCATTCATCAGACATGTTCAGGCCATGTTCTGAAGAACAGATAATCTGAAGCATCACACAAGCATTGGCGTACTAAACTTTATAGCACAGGACACATTTCTTTGTCTCTTAGAAATAGAAAAAGCATGGCAATATCTGCCTGATAAAATGGAAAACAGAAAAATGTGACAGACAGGAACAGCTACACAGAAAAAGGAAGTATGTTTGAATGTGATACACTGGTGCTGGGAGCACTGGAAGGACTTGCAATACAAAAAGTATATGAATGTCTGAGATGCCCTCTTGTATATTTTACTTGCACATTTTCATGCTTGTCTGGCTATCACTAATCTAAATTAGCCTGTGTCTCTCATAAATTCCTTTTTTCATGATGCAATTAGGCTTTTCCACTACTATGCAAAGTAAGCCTCTTTAGCTTCATATCCATAAATCAGATTTAATTCTAGGACTGGTTCCACCAACCCTTCCACAGCTAGTAAGACTGTTACCATTTGTCAGTGTTTATTGTGTTCTTCAGAGATTTATATTTAGCTTCATTTTCTTCCAAGAAATATGCCGTATCTTATTTCACTGACATGAAGACTGACCTTTCAGGCTACTGTATGGAACACTGTATGGAACTCATCCCACTTGATGATTAAGCACATGCTGAACTTCACATTGGCAGCACAGACAAAGGCAAAATAGCACACCTGCTTAAACTGGGAAGCAATTGATAATGTCTACAACATGTAGCAGAGCAACTTCAGCAGTAGTTTCCTTCTCAGACATCAGTTCACTGCAGGCACTGTAGCCATGTGTAACCAAAGTATTAGGACTCCAAGGTCTGAATGAAAATGCTTGCATGTGGAAATATCAGCAGACACAACAGAGCAAGGGCGGAAAGAATGGATATGAAAGACAGTAAACAAAACAAAGAATGGTGAGGAATGTGCTTTTTTGCATCAAGACTAGAAGAACAAGCATTCCGTTTTGTTACTAACATATAGGTATTTTTTACCCAAAACTCATGCTCTGATAACACGGGCTCATATAACATCTTCCCAAGAGAAAGACAAACAGTAGCCATAGAGATGGCAAAACAATGGAATACAGCAACAAGCAGAAGCTCTTCTTAAGGTTCCTGGAGAATATGGCAAGGTTCTGAGGCAAAATCACTGCATAATAACTGCTTCTATCAGTACAACATGAAAGACTTGTTCAAAAAATATTTGTTGTCGTCAGCCAAGAAAAATCTGACATACTTAGGGAGGACACGAGCTGGTGCCCTTTTCCTCAGCAGTCCTGATCACATCATGTGGACAGGAACGAGACACTTGGCTGTGTGTGGCAATGAGATGCCCTTGCTAGCATCTCTGTACTGCGTGGGTGAAGCTTACCTTCAATGCTAACCATAAGGGTCTTATTACTGGTAGTGATTCTCATATTTCCACCCAATGTATTTTTCAGACATCTGAGGTGGATTTTTTTCCAGTGAGAGGAATGCAAGTGCCCTCAGCATAGTTGATTTTGGCAACTAGTGTTTTTCTTCCAATTTCTTGTTAAATTCATGGCACTATCTAACTAGCGCAGGTCAGCAGATCAAAGTCATTCATTGTTTCTCCCTGCAAAAAGACAAAGCACAACAAACTACATGGGTTTCCTGCCAATCAGGGAGGTCAGGGAATTTTTTGAAGCCTTTTAGCAATATATTGCCAATATGTCACTGTGCTCTGCAGGCGTAATTCCCTAATGACAAAGAAAACTCTCTGCATTTGAAAAATACTATTTACAAATAGATTGTATCTCTGGGGTCAGAATACTCATTTCCAAGAATAGCTCTGATCCAGCTTGACAACACAGAGATGCTTCCACTGAGATCTCATAGGAAAGAACTGTTGCTTTTTGAGTGCACCAAAACATATGTGCTACCCAGTGCATATGAATAACTTGAGGTTATTCTTGGCAGAGCAGAGCCTGTTCCTCCTTGTCCTATCACAGCCAGTGTGTGTTTTGTTATTGGCTTTCCTGAATACATTCAGTCAGGCCCAAATTCACTTTGCTGGTTGCATTATACAATCATTAAAAGAACAAAAACAAAAACAGGAATAGGTGATCCATACAAAGGATAACTGGCAGACATTCTCTCACAATATTACATATTTACAATCTCTAGCTTTTATAAATACTGGTAGAAATGCTCATCACACAGTTCTGGTTAAATGTTAGGATTTGTAAAATGTGCACACAACGTCTCAGAAAAGGAAGTTCTTTAATATTCTTTATTGGCTGGAGGAAAGTGGGTGCCAAATACAACTGTGAAATGGGAAACAATGCACAAAGGAAAAGTTCCAGAACATCAACACATCCGTTTCTTTCCTGCCATAAATAACCAACACACCCATAGCAGCAAGACTAAATGGCTCCAGGAAACTCTCATTAATGAAAATGTCCTAGCTGAGCTTCTCACTTTCAGTTGGAAGTTTTCTGACCTGGACAGCAGACAAGTTGTTCTGTAAGTAATAGGAGGCACTGAGATAAACTCAGATAAACTCAAACTAGCCCACTATCCGGAGGGACTTAAATCTTCCTCTCCCATTGCCCAAGCATTAACGGTGAAAGGCAGAGCTCTGCTGCAGTTAAAATCAATGACAAAATCCTGCACTAAATCTATAAAGACACAGCATTTGTTTCAGCATCTGCTCTTCAATTTTCTGGAAACCAGAGATAAGGCAGGAAACAAAAATATGCGTATATGTACTACATGCAGATAAGTTTTGTTATAAAATATAGCAGCTGTGACACTTTACAGGGAAAGTTGCCAGGTGAGTCAGGATGCATAGGCAGCGTATTTTCTGCACATCAAAAGCTAAACGGTAAGGATAACCATAGCATCATTAGTTCATGGGGTATTTTTATTTAAATTAGCATATTACACTGTATAACAAACAGATAACAGAAACTCAACCATCAGCTTTAGCACCTTGACACTTTTACTACAATACTGTCTTAAATTGCAACTAGTCAAGAAAGTTTCTTAACTTCTAATGGTGCCACTAAACACCGAGCCATTAAATACAATACCAAAACAACCCCAGAAACGATCCCTACCTCTGATTTGTCCTGGCAGCTTCTCAATCAATCTGATTTCACAATCAAATTTTCCTGCTCAAAAAAAAAAAAAAAAAAAAAAAAAAAAAGCAACAGACACTTCTTTCCCCAGTTCCTGTACAGAATGTATACAAATTACAGGGAAGCTGCCTTTCTAATTAAAAAGAGAAAATGGGCCAAATGAATAATATTTGCCATGCAGAAAAGGAGCCAGATCCTCTGTAATTAATCATGGAGAACATTCCTTGTTCAGGAAGGCTTCCTGCCAAGTGAGATGCCAGGGAGCCATTATGAAGAAGAAAGTAACACGAGCTGCAGGAAAGGAAGGTGGTACAATTTAATTTGACATATACAATGCCTTCAAAAAAAAAAAAAAAAAAAAAAAAAAAAAAAAGTATCATGCACCTTTGGTGCAAACTTGCATTTATGGGACTACCATCCACAGCACAGGGATGAACTGCATCTTGCCCAGCCTGTGGGTCAAACACAACAAAACTTCACCATAAGCTTTCTGGTGCTGTGGATATTACTGGCTCCACTGTAGCTCTGGCTTCTATAACATAGAAAGAGGGGATGCAGAATGAAAACTACAGAAAAACAAATGCAGATTTGGTTGTAGGCAGCTGAAACAGCAAATCACTGTGTGCCTGGACTGCAAAGAGCACAGAATTAGGCATCCAGCAAGCCTTTGCAATCAGAAGAGACTTCAGACTGTGAAGAGATGGTTGACAAGCCAGGAAGGTAACTGCTTAAATCTACTAGTTGGAAGACCCCCAAGGAGAGAGCTTGACAGAAGTGTGTCCATCCTTGGAGATACAAACGTTTAAATCTGTAACAGGAGGAAACATCATCTACGGCTTGGGATTCACTGCCCAGGGCTTCACTTCAAATGCTGTTACCCTGCTTTCCCAAGAACAGTACAGTAGTGTATAAGGAGACGCAGCCAGTCCTCTTAAGAAGGTGACACAGGTCAATGGATAGACAACTGTCTCAGGAGGCCTGAAGTCAAGCATGCTCTTGAGCCAGAAGAGACCCAACCACAAGGTTCGTGTTGCTCTTGCTCTAGCATATAGCAACTTCAATTTTTTTTGCACATGCAAAAACATTGGAAAGGGGAGGAAAGGATGGAAGATTTCATCTCTACAAAATAGTTTGCATTCACTTAGCCTGAACAGGGAATGTGCAGGGCTGTGGAGAATGGCCTTGGAGACCTGAAATATACCCACATAGCCAAGGTATGACATGTCTGGCTCAGCACCACAGAATCACAGAATGGCCAGAGTTGGAAAGGACCTCAAAGATCACGAATCTACAACACTCGTGCCAGAAGCAGGGCCACCAACCTCCACATTTAATACTAGACCAGGCTGCCCAGGGCCCCATCCAATATGGCCTTGAACACCTCTACGGATGGGGCATCCACAGCCTCTCTGGGTAGCCTGTTCCAGCACCTCACCACTCCCTCTGTAAAGTAATTCCCCTGACATCCAACCTAAATCTTTCCTCCCCCAACTTAAAACCATTTCCCCTTGTCTTGCTGTTATCTACCCTTTCAAAGAGTTGATTCCCCTCCTGTTTGTAGGCTCCCTTTAGGTACTGAAAGGCTGCAATGAGGTCACCCCGCAGCCTCTTTTCTCCAGGCTGAACAAGCCCAGCTCCCTCAGCCTGTCTTCATAGGGGAGGTGCTCCAGCCCCCTGATCATAGAATCATAGAATCACCAAGGTTGGAAAAGACCTAAAAGATCACCCAGTCCAACCGTTCACCTATTCCCAATAGCTCCTACTAAACCATGTCCCTCAACACAACATCCAGTCTTTCCTTGAACACCCCCAGGGTCGGTGACTCCACCACCTCCCTGGGCAGTCCGTTCCAGTGCCTGACCACCCTTTCTGAAAAGTAATACTTCCTAATGTCCAGCCTGAATCTCCCCTGCCGTAGCTTGATCATCCTAGTGGCCCTCCTCTGGACCCTCTCCAACAGCTCTGTCTTTCTTTTACTGGGGGCTCCAGACCTGGACACAGTACTGCAGATGGGGCCTCACAAGAGCAGAGTAGAGAGGGAAGAGCAAAGTAGAGAGGGAGCACCCTCATGGAAGTACATGCAGTTCCTTACCATGTAAGCTCTGCAAAAAGCCATCTGCAGCAACATAGAAACCCCCTGGAGGAGAGTGCAAGCAGGAAAATCCAAGGAAAACAGAGAAGTTGCTTTTTCTCTCAGTCTTGCTGTGGTTTACTGGAGAACAAAAGAGGAGCCATAGGGTTGCCAGCTCTTCTGGTTTCATGAGCCTCGTGGTATATATATATATTTTAATTGTTGACTCTTGAGACTGTGGGATTGTGAAGATTTGAAGTTTGATTTAAAGGAGAAGCTGGCATGTAGCTATTGTGGCTTCAGAGAAATGCTGGAGGTCGAGTCTCAGACCTCAAAAACTGTAGGCAAATATAGTCAGTCAAGAACTGCCCGCACTTGAAGGTCTGGCCCAACACTTTGAACCCCAGATGGCTAGTGGTGTCCAAGATGTTGGACAGAAGGGTTTTCCGAGAATGGTATTTGATGGTTTCAAAGGGAACCTGAAGTGATCACATTTGTGACTTCAGTCTGCTTTCTACAGCCTGCTGGGGACCACTGGCTGCTGAAGTATCTTCAGCAACTGCGTGCTGACCAAACTCTGATGCTGAAGTCGCACATTATGACCAAGGAGAAACTGAAATCCTCAGCCCTAAAAAACCATAACCACCGCTCCTCCGCCTGGGCACAAGCGCAACCTCAGCCTCGAACGCCACAGGCAGCGCTGCCCAAGCGCAGCCCAGGGGCGCCAGGTGGCGCGAACAGCCGCGCCCCAGGGCAGGCCCGCGGGTGCTGCCTCCCGCCTGGGCAGCCGCGCCGCCGGGCGATGAGCGGCGCAGGCTCCTCCCGCAGGCAGCCCGCCAGGCCCTCTCCTCCATCCCTCCCTCCCTCCCTCTCCCTGCCTGCTCCATCCCTCCTTCCTGTCGGCGCTGCGCACTGCTGCCCGCTGGAGCTGGGCCGCCCGGGATCGCGCCGCGGACACCGCTCACACCCCCGCGGCATGAGGCCGCCGCAGGGCAGGGCGAGGCGGTGGCGGGTGAGTGCCGGACCCGAGCCGGGCTGCTTTTGCCGGCGGCGCCTCCGCGGTGGGGGCTGCGCTCGCACCTGGGAGGGTGCCGCGCCGGGAAGCGCCCCCCGCGTCCCTACACCCGCCTCGAGGTGGGGCGAATGGAGGCGGCGGGGCCCGGCGCGGGGCGAAGCGAGGCGGCGGGGTTGGCGAGCTCCGCGCTGCGCTGCCTTCCCGCGGTGCTTCCGCGCGGAGGGGCACGGAGCTCCCGCCGTGCCGGCGGCGCTTCGCAGGGCCGCGTCTCCCGCCTTGGCCGGGGCTCGGCCCGGAGACAGGTGGCGGCGGGGCCGGGGGCGCGGCGGGCGCGGGCTCCCCGGGGGAGAGCGGCGAGGAAGGCAGCCGCTGGCCGGAGCCGGCGGTTATATAGAGGCTGTGTTGTGTCAACAGCTCATTCTGCTGGCCGGCAAGTTGGTGGGTTCAAGGACCGAGCAGTGGGTAAATATTTATGCCTCTTTTTCCTTGCGTTTTTATTTATCATTATTTATTATTATTATTATTTTTAAAGTAGCATATTTCCAAAAATTAAAAAGAAAAGAAAAGAGTCCTTGGGAGGGACTTGCAGAGCCCTTTCTGTGGCCAGGAGCATCCAGACGCACCTCGCACACCGGCAGTGGCACGGCAGCGTCAGCTCACCGCCTCTATTTTAAGGGATTGAATTTATAGTGCCTTTAGAGAACGTGCTTAAAAAAAGATCACCCTAAGCCTCTAAGGCGGTTCTGGAAGGAACGTCATTCCCATGTTACAGCACAGTGTGAACGGGGCATGTTGTGCTGAGTGCTGTGCTGGTAAGAATTAATGATAGATGTGGCCTTTCTGTTTCCTAATTGTAAGTGACAGGGGACATTGCTGTAAATGGGAATCGGACTTCAGATGAGTATTGAAATTCCCTTGTATCTGGGCAACCTCAGCTTTGTGCTTATGTGTAGGAGCTCTCCCTTTGATTCCCTAATCCAGACATTTCATGCTTAACATTTCTGTTGCAAAAAGAGTCAGATTTTCATTTTCCACAACCAAGTTGGCCACGTTGTGTTAAATTCCTTTGGAATTTAACAAAACATCAGACAGGGAATAGGTAGCTTTCTTCTGTATGTGAAGTTTGGCTTGTTACTGAAGCAAGGCAATGTGACTTTTTTCTTTGATATCACACCTGAAAGTCTTTTCTGCCTTTTTTCCTTTTCTTTAAACTCTTCTTAAACCTTCAGCTGGTAGCTTGGACCCTGACCGTCAATCAGTTTTGGCAGGTCTGTCATCTGTGTGGAAGATGAGGGTCCGTGTCGTGCCATATTCCCTCTCTAAGGGAACTGTGTTGTTTCATGTTGTTCTGTTGGTGCGCATATGTTTTATTAATACATCTTTGTGCATCCTGTGGGGAAAAATGCATAAACTTGTCAATTTGCAAAAAGTCGTCTTGTTCTCAGCTTCTCAGCCATTGTATGCTGTATGGTTGTGGTGATAAAGATAAGCACGTTTGTTTTTGATGATAAAGGACAGTGAGCACTCCTGGACTGGGCCCCACTGATTCGAGATTAAAACAAAAATGTTTGATGAAGGAAGGATTAGGATGTGGGAAAGGCAGAAGCAAAGGCAGGGAGAAGTGCAGAGTGAGCAGTGCTGTGCTGCCGCCGGGTGCTGCTCTCTGAGCGGCGGCTGCCAGCTGTTAGCTGGGCAGGCGTCTGCAGGTCTCTGCTGAGAGGTCTGCTGAGGCTGCAGAGAACAGCCTAGCGTCCGTCAGGAGGCTGCAGGTCTGCAGGGATGCGTATCTAAGCCAGAGGATGATGGAGACATCCACCAATCAAGAGCTTAAAGATTACTGCCTTGGATCTGCTTTAGAATATCGCTTTCAGGTAGTAGAAGACCCGATTTGTTTGGTTTTTCTTTCTGTTTACTCAGTCTTCACATTCTTTCATCTTATCACTGTTTCACCTATTGCAACTTTTATTAGTGTTATTAAGTGATAAGAGTTTCCATTGTGCACTGTCCAAACATACCTTTTCTGTCACTTAGAGCATCTGATGGCAAGGACTATCAGGGAGTTAGGTTGCAGAATCCCTTTGCAGGTGTGCTGAGGAAAGGGAGAGATGTAACCTCTAGGTGAGGGCATGCCTGTGGACTTGCCAGACACTGTGGAGCGGGCAGGAGCAGCCAAATGGGTGGAGATGCTCTCAGAAAAACTTATTTTCACAGGTAGAAAAGCTGCTCCTGCAACATCAGCACTGAGCTCATGGGGCTTTAATTTTCATGTGCTAGATAAGTTGCCGTCTATTGTTGTGAAGTCAGGTCCGTTTCATCATCTTGCGCAGCCCAGGCTTACTCTAAGAACTTTAGTAAACATAATAGATATGGTTTTATTTATACATCTTTATGTGTAATGCTGTAGCAGAGTCTGTACTATTGATAAGAAGCAGCTCTGTTAGAGCATGAATTGTTTAATCTGGTGGGTGCCTGAAAGCGAATTTTGTACCATGAGAGCTGATGTATTTAAGCAGAAGGGTTGATGTATGCTGGTAAGAATTATACCTGAAAAATTAAATGGTACCTCAAGTAAAATATGTCTGGCAGTCTTAAACAATGGAGATTTTTATGGATTCTGACTCTATCTTGCAGAGTGCAGCGCATCATAAGGATGATGCAGATGGATTATGTTTTTCTGCAAATGACTCAGTAGATGATGTGGCCAGGTAAATGAGGCTTTTTTCCAGTTATTCTGTGTATTACTGCTCAGAGGAAAGCAGAGCATGCTAAATTCAACCATACTGCTTTGTAAGCCAAGAGGTGTTCATACATTTGCTAAATGAAAACAAAAATCTTGCACATTTTTGAAAGTCAGGTTATCTTGTAATGAGCTTACTAGAGCTGTTGAATTAAAAAGACAAGGATCTCCTAGAAGTAGTCCAGTGGGTGGCCACAAAGATGATAGACGGCCTGGAGTGTCTCCTTTAGGAGGAAAGACTGGGTAACCTGGGCCTGTTCAGCCTGGGGAGAAGAAGATGGAGAGGAGATCTGATTAATGTTTATAAATATTAGAAGAGAGGTCAGAGGCAAATGGATGAGACCAGGCTCTTGATGGTACATAGTGATGGGATAAGGAGCAATGGGCTAAAACTTGAGCATAGGAAGCTCTGTGCTAACATATGGAATAACTTCTTTATTGCTAAGAGTGGTGCAGCACTGAACAAACTGCTCAGAGAAGTTATGGAGACTTTTTTTATGGAGATGTTCAAGACCTGGCCTTGTGTGATTTTTTTATAGGGTACCTGCTTTAGCAGGGGGGTTGGAGTCAATGAACTCTTGAAGTTCCTTCCAACCTCTGCAATTCTGTGATTCTGTGAATGTCAGCTTTCAGGGAAAATGCAGATGGAAATCAGGAAGCTCTATGGGGTTGATTTTGCTCCATTTTCAGTATACAGATAGAACATGTTTGTAACAAATACTGAGATCTTGTGTTGAAACTGATATTGAAATACAGAGTTGACTTAAGTGGAGGGGTGTTATTTAGCAGTACGAGAAAGACTTGATGAAGGAGATGTAAAGATATTTGCTTACGTAAGTTTCTTAAGACAATATATGTTACTCTGGGTTAGACATCAATCCATGCCCACTGAGATGTGGAAAACAGGTGCGGAAATCAGTTTCACTGCTGTTAACGAAACTGACTAGATTTACCTGCAGTAGTTTTGTGTCTTATTGTGCCTTTTCTCCTGATATTGAGTTACAAATCCTTTTTGACTGCTAGGCATCTAATTTCTATCTAAAAATGAGAAAAATGAACTACTTTCTTCTAGATATGGCATGAGAAGTGATTATACCCAAAGGCCATTCCATGTACTTCACTCCATAAGCAGCTTAATATAAAAGACACAAGTAATCTCTGGGAGCAGGGCTCGGAGCACTGGGTCCTCCATTCTCCCTCACAAGGACACAGAGTCCTGCTCTGAGTCAGAGGTTATTGAAGCCATGAAGAGAAATGCCATTTACAGAAAGACTGGGGAAGTCTCCATCCTGGCTTGTCTCTTAATCTCCTGGTCACAGATGCTCCACAGCGTGTTCTGTACTCATTGGACCACCCGAGCAAGTAGAGCTTTCTTTTCTTGACTACTTTTTTGGGGAACCTCATGCTGGATGGCTGTATGTGACCTGTTCTGTGAACATTTTATTGGCTGGCTTAGGTGAAAAATAATTGCCTTGTGAATTTTGAGCATATAAGTGTTAGGCAGGTTTTCTGGTCTTATCAAACTTGAAATATCTGCATATATGTGTGTTAATGCTTATGTAATTTATCATCTCTCTTCTCCTCTCCTTTTTCTCTCTCCTTTTTTTTTTTTTTCTTTTTCTTTTTTTTGTTCCCATTAATATTTAGCTGCAGCTAAATGGGATTTTGGAGCGTGTTCTTCTAGGCCTATGCATCACAAAATTTGATTTTATATGTGCTTAAATGTCTCCAGGGATTTCTTCCAGAATCTTCTGGATTTCTTCCAGACTCATTACTGTGGCAGTGGTGAGGGCTATATAGATTCCTAGATTGCTAGAGCTACTTTCTTACCCACCTTTGTAGGCTAGGGGACAGCTCAAATACCAGCCACCCACAAACAAAAAATGCCTTGTTCCTTGTCTGCTTTGCTTACTGAGTTATGAGCCAACAGATATTAAGTAGAATTAGTGATACCCACCAGTTTGAAGCTCTGGATAAGGTTTTCTGTAGTAACCTCCAGACTATTGTGGGTCATTGCTGTCCTCTCTCCTCTGATGAGTGTGTAATTTCTGGATTTATGGGTGATGGGAGCCATCTAGGTGTGTGACTGCAAAGTCCTTGCCCTTATAAGAGTCAGGAGCTCGTAGCAGGGTCTTTTGCCCCTTCACTACTGCCTGCCTTTCTCTACTGCTCTCTCAAGTCACTCCTAGCAGTGGATTTCACTGCAAGGAGAAAATGCTTCAACTAAATATAGCTCCTAATCCATTGGTATGAATGCTGGTCAGAGTGTAAAGTTTTGAAGGGCATATGTCTCTGCTGCTTTCCATGCACTGTCTGTAGCTGGCAGTGAGGTGATGACAAAGACTGTTGCTACAACAGAAGCAGCCTTCGCTTATCCCATAGGCAAAGAACTGCTGAGTTGTCAGCTGTAGAGTCCAAATTATGGCTTTTACCTCAGGGAGCACAAGTTATAAAAGCATGTGTCCTGGAAACAAGGATGGCACTGTAGCAACTCCCTGCTCCTCTGCCTCACTTCCTACCATGCCAAAAAGCAGAGCATGGGCAGTCTGTGTTGCCAGGTTGGTGTGGGAGTAGTAGGATGATTTCCCCATCTCTTAGGCCACGTGTGTCTGTGAGCAGAGTCTTTTCTCTTTCGTAAACCTAGGAACTGAGGGGAATCATCCTTGAAAACCAGAAAGTGCAGCATACTGGCCAGCGTCAGCCACCTGAAGTCTTCAGTAGCTGAAGGTGGACTTTGGGTTGTTTTTATGCTCCAGCATCTTCCATGCCAGCCAAAAATTTTCACTGGTATAGTATACTTGATTAGAGCATTATTGTGGGGCTTCAGGTGCATCGATAATAGCTTTGATAGTATTGACTGAAGCATTTAAATTCATAGTGAAGTGGCCTGATTTGCAGTGCAGAATCATGAAATTTATGTACAGCACTGTGTTTGTACTGTAGATAATAAATGCTCTCTGAAAAGTATGTGGGAAACTTTTGTACGCGTGTGTAATTTTATTATTATTATAGAATTTGCTTAATGGTGTAATAAGTTCTTTATGGGAGCACTTTGAGCAGCTCACAAAAAGCTGGTTTTCATGGTTTCTATAAGGTTGCATTTCATGTTACTTGGACATTTGGGAGTGCTTCTACAATTGTGTGTATCTTGGAGAGCCGAGAGGACTGGCAGATTTTGACAGGCAAGAGAGGAGGCATGGCTGTGCTGAGTGTGGGCCTGGCTTGGGCAGGCAGCTGCTTTCAGGGCTGTCTGGCAGTATTTCTCTTATTCTGGCAGCCCTCCTTCCTCTCAGATCAGGGCTTGTGCTGTCACCCAGAAGTACTTGTGCCAAGGTATCTCTGCCACTTGCCCTGGGACTTAACCCTGTTTGGATGGCAGATCGTGGATTTGCCTCTCTTGAAACAAGTATCACAGAATCACAGAATCACCCGGGTTGGAAGGGACCTCAAGGATCATGTAGTTCCAACCCCCCTGCCTAGCAGGGCCACCAAACGCACACATTCAGATCAGGTTGCCCAGGACCCCGTCCAACCTGGCCTTGAACACGTCCAAGGACGGGGCATCCACGACCTCCCTGGGCAGCCCGTTCCAGGGCCTAACCACTCTCCTTGTAAAGAACTTCCCCCTAACATCCAACCTAAATCTTCCCTCCTTCAACTTGGATCCATTTCCCCTAGTCCTGCTGTTGTCAGCCCTTCTGAAGAGTTTACTCCCCTCCTGGGTGTAGGTTCCCTTCAGGTATTGATAGGCTGCAATGAGGTCACCCCGCAGCCTTCTCTTCTCCAGGCTGAACAAGCCCAACTCCCTCAGCCTGTCCTCATAGGGGGGGTGCTCCAGCCCCCTGATCATCTTAGTCGCCCTCCTCTGGACCCTTTCCAAGATCTCTATGTCTTTCTTGTACTGAGGGCTCCACACCTGGACACAGTACTCCAGATGGGCCTCACAAGAGCCGAGTAGAGAGGGACAATCACCTCCCTGTCCCTGCTGACCACCCCTCTCCTGATGGAGCCCAGGATCCCATTTGCCTTTCGAGCTGCCAGAGCGCACTGCTGGCTCATGTTCAGTCTCTCGTCCATCAGGACCCCCAGGTCCTTCTCTGCCGAGCTGCTCTCAAGGACCACTCCTCCCAGCCTGTACGGGTGCCTGGGGTTCTTCCGGCCCAAATGCAAAACCTTGCACTTTGCCATGTTGAACCTCATTAGGTTCACCTGAGCCCAGCCCTCAAGCCTGTCGAGGTCCCTCTGAATGGCATCCCTTCCTTCCACCGCATCAACCGCACCACTCAGCTTGG
The DNA here is from genome assembly GCF_026119805.1 of Tympanuchus pallidicinctus. Classification (NCBI taxonomy): domain Eukaryota; kingdom Metazoa; phylum Chordata; class Aves; order Galliformes; family Phasianidae; genus Tympanuchus; species Tympanuchus pallidicinctus. Next base: position 11,694,581 of record NW_026294813.1, read on the forward strand.
TGTCATCAGCAAACTTGCTGAGGGTGCACTCAATTCCCTCATCGATGTCCTTAATAAAGATGTTAAAGAGCACCGGTCCCAAGACAGACCCTTGGGGGACACCACTTGTTACCGGCCTCCACCTGGACATAGAGCCATTGACCACCACCCTCTGTCTGCGGCCTTTCAACCAATTGCTTATCCATCGGGTCGTCCACCCATCAAATCCACTTCCCTCCAATTTGGAGATGAGGATGTGGTGGGGGACCATGTCAAAGGCCTTGCTCAGGTCCAGGTAAATGACATCGGTTGCCTTCCCTTCGTCCACCAATGCCGTCACTCCATCATAGAAGGCCACAAGATTAGTCAGGCATGACCTTCCCTTGGTGAAGCCGTGCTGGCTGTCTCGGATCACATGCTCATTCTTTATGTGATCGAGCATGTTGTCCAGGAGGATCTGTTCCATGATCTTCCCAGGCACGGAGGTGAGACTCACCGGCCTGTAGTTCCCCGGGTCCTCCCTGCTCCCCTTCTTGTATATGGGAGTGACGTGACCCTTCCTCCAGTCATCTGGGACCTCACCTGACAGCCACAACTTTTCAAATATGATGGAGAGCGGCTCGGCAACCACCTCAGCCAGCTCCTTCAGGACCCTGGGATGCACGCCATCTGGCCCCATAGACTTGTATTCATTCAGTCTAAGGAGGTACTCTCGGACTTGCTCTGCCCTTACAGTGGGGAGGGATTTACCTCCTTGGTCCCCACATAGAGGTTTGGGGATGCAGGGTTCATGGACGTGAAGAAGACTGGAATCCTGGCCACCAGTGAAGACCGAGGTGAAGAACTCATTCAGCACCTCAGCTTTCTCTTCATCTGTTGAAGCCAGTTCTCCTTTTAAATTTACCAAAGTAGGTACGCCCGTTTTGGCCTGTCTCTTCTGGCCAATGTACCTGTAGAAGGTTTTCTTATTGTTTTTCACGTCCCTTGCCAAGTTCAGTTCTGCCTGCGCCTTGGCTTCCCTGATCCCATGTCTGCAAGTCCGGATGGCGTTCCTGTACTCTTCCCAGGTGACACAGCCTTGTTTCCAGAGCTTGTACACCCCTTTCTTTGCCCTCAGTTCTCTCAGCAGGTCCTTGCTGAGCCATGCTGGTTTCCTACCTCGCCTGCCCACTTTCTTATTCAGAGGAATGGAGACCTCTTGTGCTTCCAGGAGGGCATCTTTGAAGAGCCGCCAGCTCTCCTCAACATCCCTGTCTTTGAGGGCAGCGCGCCAGGGGATCTTGGCCAGCAATCCATTGAGTAGCTTGAAGTCTGCTTTTCTAAAGTTCAGTGTCCTGATCCTGCTCTTTGCCAGGTCCACATCGCTTGAGATCACAAACTCAACCAGGGCATGGTCGCTGGAGCCCAGGCAGCCTCCAATCTTGACGCCTTTGATGATCTCCTCGGCGTTGGTAAGCAGCAGGTCTAGCAGCGCTTCACCTCTGGTCGGTCTGTCCAATACCTGAACCAGAAAGCTATCGTCAATGGATTCCAAGAGCCTTCTGGAGCTCTTGCAGCTTGCCGTGTGGTTTTCCCAGCAGATGTCCGGATGGTTGAAGTCCCCCACCAGGACAAGAGCCCGTGAGCCAGACATCTCACACATCTGGAGCAAGAAAGCCTCATCAACAGCCTCCCCTTGATCAGGTGGTCTGTAGTATACCCCTAACACCAGCTGACCTATATTAGTCCCATCTTTAATCCTAACCCACAGGCTCTCAACCTGTTCCTGACTGTTTCTCGTAGGGAGCTCCTCACAGTTTATCCAATCTCTGACATAGAGAGCAACTCCCCCACCCCTCCTACCTTGCCTATCTCTCCTAAAGAGTCTATAGCCGTCGATGGCAGTATCCCAATTGTGGGAGTCATCCCACCATGTTTCTGTGATAGCAACAATGTCATAACTTTCCGAGTGCATCACAGTTTCGAGTTCCTCCTGCTTGTTACTCAGGCTGCGTGCATTGGTATAAAGGCACTTCAGCCGGGCTATCCGTCTCTCCACCTTTATAAGGGATCTAGGATCCCCTAGAACAGGAGCATCCCCAGCATCCCCCTGCCCTAGTCCTTCCCTATGCACTCTGCCGTCATTGCCCATGGAGTTTGGTACAAGCCCTCGAATGACCTGTTCAACCCCAGTAGCCCTTATTTTGTCCCCTTCCCCCTTCATTCCTAGTTTAAAGACCTGTCAATGAGTCCCGCTAATTCTTCAGCTAAGATCCTCTTACCCCTCAGGGACAGGCTGCATGCATCAGCAGCCATCATGCCAGGTGCAGTATAAATTGCAGTATAAAGTAGTCTAATAATGGCCTCTCCTAACTATAAAATCAGTAAGGATAGAGCTAAAAAATGTCTTTCTCAAATAATTGGTTTTAATAGTACTGCAGGGAAAAAAATGTGGCTTAAATCAAGGGAACCACAGGAGAAAATTACAGTGGTCAATCTTACACATTGGGCTTCTGTGAGCTCTGAAGCCCAAGGGTGAATATAAGTTGTATGTGTTTGAACTGCAACGAATTTTCACAGTGTTTCATGTTTTGAATCAGGTTCATCATTTTCAGCAAAAGAGAGATTTGATCTCCATGATTTTACAGCTCCTGTTGAGCTAAGTCTAGGAAGTTTAATGCTTAATCCTAAGTGGAGTTCTGAGAAAGGGACAACTTCAGTGTTGTCTTGAGCTAGCTGTCACAAACATCAAAGTACTGTGTGTGTGAGTTGCTGTGTGTTGTTACTTGTTGCATGCTTCTTTTACTTCTGTTAGGGTTTCTGCTTGCAATGAGGCTAATAATATCTGTTCCCTAGAGTCAACCTGTTCCTCTTCCTTTTCCCCTCCTTCCCCCGCTCCCTACTCCAGCAAAGGTCATAGCCATGAGAAGTCTTTAGTACACAGATCTCCAGGCATGTAACTCATAATTCATCTGCTAGAATAGCATTGTCACAGTTCCCCATATAGAATGGCCTTCTCTTCCAAATTGAATGTTATTGGCCGGTTTCTTCTTCAAAATGCTCGGAATTTTTCAAAAGAAGATATTTTTGGTCTAGTCTTACTACATGTTTCAAACGATGGAATTGGTGTGGATGTAAAATCCGGCAACTTACCATGTGGCTTATTTTAAATCTTACCTCAAAATTGGTAGTTTGTCCACTGTATATTGTCTTCCTCCAGTATTAAAACAGTTACAAGTTCTGAGGGATTTTTATGTTAATCTGTCTCACATTAGTGTAATATGAATCTGAAACTTAAATTTTGGAATATTTGTGCTAAAACCATATTTAGAATTATTTTCAGGAATGCATCTGATCTTGAGATTTCAAGCAGTTCATCCAGTCCTTGGAAAGCTTTGTCAATGCCTACAGCGTCTGATGCACAGACTCAGATGTGAACTACCCAAATAGTTTATTACAAGTTCTCCCATCACTTACATACTTTCACAAGTTTTCTTTTTCTAGCTTTGCCATGTTTAAACCTTTTTTCTTTGTATGTAATTGAGAAATGTAATCAAGTAACATTGTTAAACTAAGTAGTTGTGTTATTTCAGGCTTTGCAGCAGCAGATTATCTCCCAGGCATGATCTGCTCTATGTAACTTTTTCATTCTGCATGTAAACCAGCAGTAGACCATTTCCACTGCCAGTGAATGTTTAGTAGTTCTCTTGCAGTGTTTGCTTGAATTCTATAAAGTAGCCTCATCCATACAGATTAAGTTGTGAGGACATTTTTTTCAGTGACTTTTAATGTATATTTGGGTGATGCTAAAACTCGTACTCTGAGAACTGAATTTTTTCCAATTACTTCTCCATGTTTCAACTAATCAGCAGTGCAGGTAGCGTTAATGTGTGAAGTACATGTCCTTGAAAATATTGTGTTCTTTTGTTTTGTCCTTTTGCCCTGCTGTATGCTTTTTGGCTGATGAGTAGGTATCATTGGTTTGAGATGTGTTTGGGCTGTGATTATTGCAGACAATAATGTGAGCAAGCCCTCAGTATTACAATAGCTGCCTGCAGAATTAGATCATTAATGGGCTCTGAGCAGTGTTAACTTTTTTCACTACACTTGTAAGCACAGAAGGTATACATATAATTCAGGATCTTTTCTGATGGAACCTTTTGTGCAGCATTCTTCCCCACTGATTATATATGAATCTCTTAACTCCAGGTACCTACTGTGGCTGCCCGCTTCAGCGCTCAGCTCTGCTGCACTGAAGAGTGAGGACTGAGTCCATCAAAGGCTCCTGCATCTGAGCTCCTGCCAGCACTGCAAGTGTAAGTGTATGCATAGCTTTATTCATAAGGTCAGATTAGTCATAATCAGGAGCAATAAGCATATATATGTGGTTACTGAGATTTGTTTTCTCACGTAAATCAGCTCTTACTTGTATGGTACCCCTTGGCTTTGAACACCTTCATTTCAGAGGGCACAGTAATCTCTGATGGCATTTCGCTGCTTGGGTCATGGGACTTGTGAAGAAGGTTCTGCAATCTAAGCCTAGAGTTAGGAAGAACTGTTTATTTTAAAAGTTGCTTAGCAAGTATTGGCAATAATCATATCCTGTTCATCTTTTCTTTAGAAGTAAAGTGCATCAAATTTTACTATTTCTAATGAAAACTGGTTGGAATGTTTTAATTTTCTTAATTAAAAAAAAGGAAAAAAGGATATTGTACATTTCTGGTATGTGCATGCTTATTTGATCTTTTCAATCCTTTCTGCTGTAGCTCACAAAGACTTTATGTATATTCTAAAGCGAAATATTTATGCTCCTGTGGTATATGCACTGTTGCTTAAATACATTTTGTAAATGTAATACTTGCAAGATACAGTTTACAGGTCCTTAGTATGATAGAATCATAAAATCATAGAATGGCCTGAGTTGAAAAGGACCTCAAAGATCATCTGATTTCAACCCCCCTGCTATGTGCAGGGTCGCCAACTACCAGACCAGGCTGCCCAGAGCCACATCCAGCCTGGCCTTGAATGCCTCCAGGGATGGGGCATCCACAACCTCCTTGGGCAACCTGTTCCAGTGTGTCACCACCCTCTGTGTGAAAAACTTCCTCCTCATATCTAACCTAAACTTTCCCTTTCTCAGTTTAAAACCATTCCCCTTTGTCCTATCACTATTCAACCTTGTAAACAGTCATTCCTCCTACTGTTTATACACTCCCTTCAAGTATTGGAAGGCCACAATGAGGTCTGCATGGAGTCTTCTCTTTTCCAAGCTAAACAAGCCCAGTTCCCTCAACCTTTTCATATAAGAGAGGTTCTCCAGCCCTCTGATCATCTTAGTGGCCCTCCTCTGGACCCACTCCAAGAGCTTCATGTCCTTCCTGTGTTGGAGGCCCGAGGCCTGGACGCAGTTCTCCAGATGGGGCCTCCCAAGAGCTGAGTAGAAGGGGACAATCACCTCCCTCTCCCTGCTGGTGACTCTTTTTTTAGTGCAACCCAGGATATAATTGCAGAATATAATTGCAGGATATAGACTGCAGACTTGGGAAGAGTAGAGTACTTTCCAAAGGTGTTTGAGTTGGTGGTGTTTCCAAATGATATGTGGGTTCTGATAACTTCCAATAACTGGGTTCTGTGAGATTGGCACAAGTTTTTTAGAAGAAGGTTTTGCAAAAAGGAAAAACAGAAGTAATATGTCAGTGTTTCACACTGTAAAGTTTACGTTAGATGTTTTGCAGCTCTCTAGTTTAGACAGGTAAGGGTTTAAGAACATGCTTGACTTCGTGAGTCATGTGTGATATACCTGTTTAAATGCATAAGGAGCAGAAGTTTTCCCAAGGAATAGAAGTGTAGAAGTAAAAATACACTGAAGCAGAATAAGTGTTTCTTCTAACTTCACTGAAATATTAATGGTCCCATTAACTCCTCTTTACAGAGTTAGGTTTCATCTTGCCTCCTGCCTTCTCCACCCCTTGTCCTGACACTTCTCTCTGTAGCCACCAGCACGACCACTGAGAACAGTCGCACGTCTCTTGTTCCCATAGTTGGACTTGCTCAGCAGTTTGGGAACAATAGCTGCTTCATTGCTGAGTTGCAAAACAAAAAAGTCAAATGTATCAGCAACAATGCATGAAAAATGGGATGAAGAGCATTCCACAGGAAGGGATTTTTTCATGCCAGTATATATGTATGTGGGATTTCTGGGAGGTGGAATCTAATAAGTAAGAAATTCTCCTTCTGTAGATCATCTGCCAGCTCAATGCTAAGAGATGTAAACCATGAGATTTACTAATAATAGCAGGAAGGAAGAACCCCATTAAAAAAAGACAGCAAAATTGGAATGATTTGTGTGTGTAAAACCAGGGTTATTTTCCCTCTCTGTAGCCTGTTTTTATGCTCACCCTGGAGAAGATACCATAACAACAACAGATCTTCACTAGAATAATCTTGTTTTCAACGGAGGATTGAAGGACAGAAGACAGATCTAGATTACAGTTGTTATAGGAATGGTCATGTGAAAATGATGTGAAGATGTGAAATTAGGTGCAGTTGTGACTGAAAATTTATGATTCTTCTTATTCTACGCCTGTATCAGGTCAGGAGAAACTTATGGAACTGACTCACTGTGTCCCTTTAATAGCAGGCTCAATTTTCTGTGAGCTGCTTTCATTTTTAAATTAGGTGCAGCATCATTTGCCTTACAGACGCTGCTGTCTCAGCACTTGCTGGTGGGTTATTGTCAAGGATTCAATTCACTGCTTTTGCTAAATACTAAAAGGAATGTCAGAAAGCGCTGCTCTGTTCTTCACAGATAAAAATGATACATCTGAGTCCTACCCTTGTAACTATTATTTTAAAATGCTGAGATTTTAATGTTTTCTGTCTTTGGTTGTGTATTTTAATGTTGCAGAGTCTGATCAACTATTTGATCCCCTTACACAGTACTTTACCACAGTTCATTCCATTCTGAAACACTCCAAGAAACAGCTGAAGATCTGTTTATGTTTGTCATGCAAAATCAAGAAACATTGTAAGTTAAATGAATTCAGTCAACAGATAAGATGTGAGCTTCTCACTTGGAGTATTTAAAACAAAGTTTGGGAGTTTTTTTAGCATGTTTTTCAGTCTCGTGGACTGAGACATATCAGTCAATGTTTGAATCAGATTTGAAGTCATCCTACAAAAATGGAAAACAAAACCTGGACTTTGTATATATTTTATTTAGTAGTGTTCTGCTAAATATAAACTGAATATTTATCCTAAATTATTTGATATGGAAAATCGTAAATTAATTTAAATGTAAAGCAACAGAATCTTGTTCCTTCAATCTTGCAGACAGTGATTTCAGGTAGAGTTCAGTTAAGGAAGCAACACGTGCTTGTAGAGCTGAGGGTGACATCGAGCAGTGTATTAGAACTAGATAGCTGGCAGTGTGTCTATTTTCAGGGTGTGAAAGTTTTGTAGAGGGGTGGAAAGGATAATGTTAATGAGTTGGTTTATTTTGGTGTTCTGGATTGCCAGCTGTGCTACTATAAGAGCTGATCCATGAGTGGACCGTAAGTCCGTTGCCAAACACCTGGGGACTTCTGCGAGAGGAATATAGAAGACTAAGGGGAACAGCACAGATGGATTTGATATGCCAGTGTGTCTGTCCCCTGCGTGCATGGCTCTACTGATGGCGGTGACCAGCAACAGAATTAAGAGTGCCAGTACTGTGAAAGAGTGAGCAGGCTTGTGTGTGGGAGAGAGGGGGTCTCCATTTCCTGTAGCTGTGCTACCATGTATGTGTGCACAAATGCAGGAGTTGATATTTATCTTTTGTAGAGCAGTGCTCTCTCTTGAGGCCTACAAAAGTTAATTGGGAAGGAGGCTGGCTCTGATGCTTTTCAACTGTCAATATTTGTGTTTCTGAGTACTTAAGATTAATTCCTACGCTTGCTGCCACAAAAGGAGACTATGCATGTGGTATGCATAAATGAGAACCTGGAGGGGAATAAGAAACAACTAAAGGAATATGTGAAATAACTACACTTTCAAAATAAATGCCAATTGCAATGTAATTACACATGGACAAGCTTGTTCTCGTAGTGTCATGATAAACTGTAGGTCTTCCTTCTTTGGAGGGAAGAGAAATAGCAGCACTTGGATGCCAGCTTAGTTAACAGTGCAGTGGGGAGGAAAGGAAAGCATTTAGTCACCCCATTGGAAAGGGAGCCTACCTGTAATGGCATGCTCTTCACTGTGGAAGTATGAGAGTTTTAAAGACATGAGAAAAATTAATAGAAAGGGAATTTATCAGAAAATATAGATCTGTAGTTTCAGGAATCACTCATTCACTTGACTCTAAAAAATCAATTTCTTTCTCGTAAGTGACTCTCATTCTGTATATTCACGCTGAAAGGATATTGCATAACTGTTGCTTGTTATTCTCAATATATTATTTAATGCGAAAGCCACAGTTCAGCATTTGATCTATTTGTATATTGTTCATACACATGAGAACAGACTTCTTTGGATTCAGTTCATTGTACCTTAAAAATAATTTGAATACCACAGGTTTCACTGTAAACAAGGAAGAATTCCAACCCTCGGGTCATTGCCGGCTGTTTTTAGAAAAAACACTTTTGGAATTGCTTCAATAATTATCAGTGTTCTCTTATAAAACTAAATAGGCTTTTCCGGTGATGGAAAGAAGATTAAAGGTCATACAGTTCAAAATAACTTTTTGAACACTGCCAGATTAAGGAAAATGAAATCTCCCATTAATATAGTCAGCTTCTTTAAGACTTATCTGTTCATAATGGTGTATGAGCTGAATTTCTTCAGCCTCTTTCAACTTAATGGGACAACATGACTTGCCTAAGCCCCTTTCATAAAATGTGAGTGACAGTGGCCCTGCCCTTGAACCTCACATTGAATAAAGCACAGCTGACAGTGTGAGCAGAGTTTTCCTCTGAAGTTGTGCTGTTCTGAGAAGTAAACAGATGTTGCCCTGAAAAATTAAATTTCCTTTGGAATAGTGGATTAGTGTTTTGTTTCAGTTATGTATCACTAAAATGCAGCAAGTCTTAGAGAAGAAGAAAATCTTGCTTATGTAATTCTGTTTGAGTAGTTTTTCGAATGAATTTGTTGAAAAATGTGAATATATTTGCTCATATGCATTGTCCCAGTATTAAATATTGCAGAGATGTAGTGGATAGACATAGGCATTCGTGTTAATACGAATGTAACATACAATGTTAGTACACAGAGTGTTCTATACATATGCAAACTAATTTGACTTTTTTTTGGCCAGTGTACTTGTTCCAAGCTGTGTTGTGAAGTGCAAGAATTCAAGGAAGTATGACCGTAAGGTCACTAAATTCAAGCATATCAGGAAATGTGTGTAGCTGTATCAGATTTACGCAAATACCAAAGTAGAGTCCTTCGTGTTATTGCGCTATTAATTTGCCAGTTGTAGTATCAAGACAATTTTTGAATGGGTTAAAATACTAGTGTGTAAGTGACTCGTAGCTGTTTCCTTCTACTGCACAGCATAATAGCTAGAAGCTAAGTTTCTCATTGGCTAACAGTGTTCCTTAACCTTCACCCCTCCTCTTTGTTCTTTGTTCAAATGATTAGGTGTTTTCCATCTGCACCACTGTGGAAGAAGAATCTGTGCTTGTTAATTTGAGCTGACTTCCTAAGGAAGTCAGGCATATCTGATAATGCTTTGGCTGTTCTCTTACCCCTGCCATAAACTTTGAACATGCTTCCCAGGTTCAGTTTTCTCAGAATGGGGAGGTGAGGTCTCAAAATACTACTTAAAAGCTTTACGGAATTCTGCAGCTAGATGCAGAGACCCTGCTGAGGAAATGGCTGCAGCATGAAGTCAGCCTTCACCCTACTGCAATCCAGGCCTTTCTAGCATGCTTTCTCTGATGTCTAGTAAGGCTTAGCGTGTAAGCTTCAATCCACGATAACATTTTCCTAGTGTGTAAAAGCAATAAATCATGCACAGGCTTGCAGATATACTGAAAGTATTTAATCTATTTTTGGTATTATTAGGGTTCACTGTGTTCCTGAGAAGAATTTGTTTTCTTTTGTCACCATCTGGAGAGCAGTGCTGTATTCCTAGTAGTGATGGATGTTCATGTAGTTAACCACATGCTTGGTAGTAATTGATACAAACAGACTTCCAAACTTAGGATTTAGACACCTGATTTTCATTTGGAAGTCTTTGTTCTTCTGAAGGTCCCGCGTTGGGAGCATCACATGCAGCATGTGGGGTGGTGACTGTCTTCATGTGTGCTAAGCAAGGCGTGGCAGATAACTCTGGAGGACTAGAAGTTCCTGAGTTAGCCTATAAATTAATTGAAAGCAGGAACAATTCAATGAGAATTAAGTTTGTACAGGATACAAACTTAGCTTAAAAATCCCCCAAATACCATCTAGCTTGTTCTGTTTAAGTTGTGGTAAGAATAAACCATAGATTCCTACAGCATCTCTTTGCTTTATTCTGATCTTTCAGTATACTGCTCTGCTTGACTGCTGTATCATTGCCCTTTCCTCTCTCCAGCCTGGTTGTTCCAGCAGGAATGTTGGGACATTCCAATGCTACCTATAAGCCATGTAGTGTGTTCTTGTGTAAGAGCTTTTTTTCCTTAACAAAGAATCCCAATCCTTTTTCAGGATTGTATCCATTGCTGTGATCAAACCATTTCACATCTGTTTCACCTGTGTGTTTTCATTTTTTTTAATGGCAGATCTTCTGGGTATCAGGTTTTGTAATCAAGTATCTGTGTTGTGACGTCAAGGAAGCACTAAATGCTTTCCTGAAATCAGCTTTGGATTGTGGTACTTGTTCATTTCTTAATCAAATGCCTTCAACCCTTTCTCATCTGTGTCCTTACACAGAATACCTGCATCACCTTCCTCACATCAGGAAATCCTTTTCCGAGAGTTTTCTCTTGTCTCCTTGCCAGGTGCGGATGCTTTCTCATACTGATTTTCTTCTTTGAAGTATCCATCAGCTCTCAATCTGTAGTTTCTTTGGTTGTATTTCCATAGTGTTCAGGAGAACTGGGAGATTGGAAGCAAGGAGGAACTGGTAACAGTGAGAAGTGAGTGCAGCTGCTGTGTTGTCCTTGAGACTCTGAGCCAGGTGAAAGGGCTGGATTCAGCAATCTTTGTAAAATCTCTGGCTTTTTAGATGGCGCTGGTGACCAGCAGTTTTCAAAATCAGTCTGTGGAAGCGTTGGTCATTGAGCTGGGCTGGTGAGTTGTGTTTCGACATCCTCCTCCACCTTACAGAGCAGGAGCATCCTGCAGTGGCTTCCGAGCACCTTTGTGAAGCTGCTGCTGTTCGGCAGCCAGAGGAAGTAGTGAGGAGGGAGTTTTTCACTCGTGCTTCGCAGAAACAAAACACAACAAAATATGTCTGAAAGGACAAGTTATATGGCCCTGTGCCCTCTTGCACATTAGTTGTGTAATACCTTAATGCTGCTAACTTATTTTTCCTCTGCTGCAGATTAGGAGGCTACACTGGTGCAGATAGGCAATTTGAATTATTTCATCAGCTTTCCAAAAGAAAGCTAGTGAATTCTTAAGTTAATTCCTCAGAACTGGGGAAAGCCAGATTCCCAGATGGTCTTCAGCCTTCATTTATAAACAATTTTAGTGATTCATGTCCTGCAAATCTTTTATAACAGGGAATGCTGCCATGTTATAAAACAGAAAGGGAAAGCCTGCATTCAGATTGTTAAAGAGAGATTTTTGTCTCGAGTCTGGGAATTTTTTTAAGGAGATGGAAGAATGTACTCTGAAAAATAGCCCAAACCTCTCAAATAAATCTTATTAATTCTACTTCTCCTTTTTATATTACTCAGCTATCTCTAGAAGTCAAAGACTGTAGGCTCTAGGGTCAGCAAAGCTGTTTTAAGGAAAGCCACTTCGTCCTCTGTTTTTGTCTTCATTGTCTTTACTGTCAGCTGCACTGGCAGTTTGCTTTATTTCCCAGAAATGTGTACTTCTGGCATGGATTTTAGATAGGGGAATTTTTTCAAAGTATTCTGTTGGCGATAGTAGGATGTGGATGTGTAACTTGATCTGTGCATACAGATACAGGAGCATTGTCTCTCACTTTGGAGATTAAATTAATATATTTGTCTGGAAAAAAAATTCAAAGCCAAGTAAAATAAATGCTCTCCACCTGCGAAGCAGAATAGTTTTTCCGCTAGCAGTAAGGTTTTGATCTTGGCACCTTCATTTCTGCCTGGATACATTTGAGATGATGGGTATTCAGTGCCTCTGGAAATACAGCCTGACATCGGTCTCTACAGTTTTTTTGGTGCCATTCTATGCAATCATTTTCCTTGAGAGCATTTATTGTTATGTTTTTTTGCTAAATTATTTTGATGATAACTTTAATGATGGAAAGAAACCCAACAAAATATAACTAGAGATAATTTATTGATGTACAGATCTATTACGTTGATTGTGTTTATTATGTATGATCTCATCTAGTACTCTCCACTTATAATTTCTGTGAGCCTTCTGGGTAAGTTCACTTCTTAACCTTTCCTTTTATGTACCTGCATGTGGATCACAAAAATAGGTATGAAAGGTGTGACCACTGATCCTCAATTCATCAATTATTAAACCAGATCTGCAGCGTTGCGACTGGCATATCAGATTGCCAGCAGGAGACAGGCCAAAAAGGCTTTTTGATTTTTTTTTTTTTTTCAGTTGTTGTTGTTTGTTTGTGTTCAGAGCTGTTTCTAAGCACTTGACGATGAAATACATTCTGAGACCAGAAGACACAGAAATACTTTTTTTTTTTTCCTTTGTAATTACTTAATAGAACTTTGAAGAAGTCTTATACTTCAGGAACTAAGCTGTTACAGCTGACTAAGAAATACTTCTTTTTATATTAAAAAGATTCAAACAATTGATCAACAATATTTTAAAATACTAGGCAGAAGCAGTTAAGCCCAGAAATGCACAGTAAGAAACACAGTTGGCAGGAGAGATGGCAACTATCTTGTGTTTTCCCCTTTGTGCGGTTAAGGCTGGTGAGGCTGGGAATGTGTCAACGTGTCAATGTCAGACATTTCATGCTCCACTTGTTTTCTGAGCTTGTGACAGAACCCTTAACCTTTACAGCTGACAAGATTTTGAAGGAAAGATGTTCACAATTATTTTCCCAGACCCATATTGTTGAACTGGAAGTATCATCTCCTCTCTGTAATCTGTCTGATCTGCCAGTAGGTATGCTGCATGCCTCACAACATGTTTAGAAATCCACAGTTAGCATTAATTTGTTTGTTGGCTCGCTTGAGGCTGCTTTCCCAGTTTGTGTGCATGCATACCCTTAATTTTGTTTTGTTTTTTTAGGGACCATCATCCTCTGACTATAGTGATTAAGAATCTGAATCTGTTTGTCCTCCTTTAACTTGCCTGCATAAAAAGTGATTTAAAATTACTTCTTTCTGGCCACGAGGACAAGGACCAGTTCCACACCAGAGAGCCCTGAGCAGAAGTCAGAACATCTCCACGTACTGTAGCTTTCAGCAAAGTTATTTCGAAATCTTTTTTTTAGCAACTGATCTTAAATATGGGCAATTTATACACCAAAACCTTTGCTGCTGGTATGGCAGAAATTTGCATGCAGATGTCTTTTAAATACATGCACACTATTCTTCATGAGTGTGGAATTATGGAAGGCTTTTTCCTTATTTTAAAATCAGGAAAGTGAAAGATCTGTACAAGGAACTTCATTAAGATTAATTCTGCAGTGCTGAGTCAGGGGGCTTGCAGCCCATTTGAAGATGGGGATGGATTCTGAAGTGCTAGACAAATAGCTACGTGGCAGCTATATGCAGCAGCATCCGGGGCTGGATCACAAACTGCAATTGAGTCAACAAGGTCTGAACACTGAGAGAAAAGCAAATACAGTATGGCCTGTGTAAACACATACTACTCAAAGGTTTACCTTAGGAAAGTTCTTTCATTGTGCTTGGTAATGCTCAAGGCTTCAGGGGACAGAAATACCTTTGAATCTGAGAGTACAACAGCTTTGGTCCACACAGATGCATTCCAGGAGTTATCACAGATCTAGAAATGGGGACTGGGAAAAGTGAAAAAAATAGAGTTTTTAAGAGTGGAACTAGTGGAGACCTGATTCTAGTCATCTTATACATACAAGGTTGCTGTATGTCAGATGATAAACTGTGCTTTATTTTCTGAAAGAACAACAGAACAGTGTCCTTGAAAGCAGAATAATGTCCTTGGAACAAGAGGTAGTTGTGCAGCAGTTGGGGAACACCAACGGTGGAGTGATGTGAATAGATTTCCCGGGCTGATGGGACTGTTATGAGATGTCCTGTCACTGATGGATTTTAATATTCACTATTACAAAAGATTTAGCTGCAGTTGCTCTTTCCAGTGGAGAGACTAGATTTACCCCCTTCTTTTCATTTTAAGAAGATGCAGAGCTGAAACTGGAAGACGCTTAGCAGCGGTTGCTCCTGTTGCACTCTAGCATAGGGTTTTGACTTCTCCTAACAACACTGGGACCTCTTGTCCTGAATTTGTATCTCTTAATCTTATGTTGTCCTGTGCCATAGCAGTGTATCTGCTTAGAGAGTAACAGCTTTTCATTACTCTGCAGAGCAAGGTAAAACCTCCATATCTCATTAGTCTGCAACAAATGAAAGGCAGTTTTCATCCAAAGAAAGGGTACTTTCTATTTCAAAATTGCTTCAATTATTTTGTAACTTTGTAATTAAAACAAGCCTTTTAATGGGTATCTTTTCTCCTGACTAATGGCATTCAATTACTGGATGTGAGTCTTTGATTTGGCAGCTTTTCAGCAAGCTAGAAAATGTATATGAGAAGACAAGAGCCAGGGAGACTACACTTCTTAGGAAAGATTGTGGTTTACTAGATACTTGTCATGCTTTGCATGGAAGCACATAACTTTCCTTTGGTGCCTGTCTGATTCTGAAAAAGAAACTAAAACTGCTTGATTTAGGAGAGTCAGTTTTAGTCAGATTTCTTGGAATTCACTGTTAAAATGGTAAAGTATCCACACAGCATCCAAAGTACATATAAGAAAGCAGGAAAGCATATTTTTTGAACCACACACAGGCATGTGTAGCTGCTGCCTGCCTCAGAAACCTGGCATGACCAAACAGGTTCTGCACAGTTGCATACAGCTGTGTGTTTAGAAAGTGAGTTCTTCGGGGTTTTATTAACTTCACAGTGCAAAGTTTTCTCTGGTTCAGGTGCTATCAGTGCTTTCCTTTTTTTTTTTTTTTTTTTTTTTTTTTATTCCCTGGTTTTTGCAAGCTATCAGGATGCTGTCAACTTGAAGTTTTAATTATGAGCTTTATTGCAAACCTGAAATGGCTTTTTTAAAAAAATACTGTGAGTACTTGCAAACAGTCAGTTGTAATTTACATATACTTATTGAGTGGATGCCAGTTGTTCTGTTCGTGTTAACTCCCAGTTCTATCAGAGCAGTCTTCAGATTCAGATTCAGATGAAGTGAGTGGTTTGTGAAGGAGTTTAAACCTGGAGCTTACATCATAGATTTCCATGAGTAATGTGGACAAATATGATACGAAGCCCTCAAAGGACGCCAACATGCAGTGGGTGCTTCTGGCACTGACAGCATTATGTTCTATGTGCTGGCAGGTTCTTAATTAGTCCTTAACGTGGATTTGTCTACTTTTGATTTGGTCCTGAACAAGTTGCATGACATGGTTACTCCAGTTGAAGAATGTATGAAAACAAAAGTTTGGAACTCACTTGAGAATATGATGAAAATAGAATAAGTTTTAGGGATGTTTCCTCTCTCCAAATATAACGTTGACCTTTACTACAGAATCTTAGCTCCAGCTCTGCCTGTGCCATTCCCTCAGTCTGTATGCTGCAGACCAAAAGAAAGCAGTGGCCACTTGTGAACAGCTCTGGATTATCTGAAATAATGCTGCTACACTTCTAACACAGTGCACACAGATTGATGGGGAGTGCAGAAGTCTTTGTGGTGTTCCCAGGTCTCCTGTGAGGGAGACTTTCTTAAATAATAATAATAATGATAAAGATGTCTGTATTGAAAGATGAAGGAACATCTACCTGGGAGTGCTGGACTTTAGTAAAGGGAGGCTTCTAAAATTATTAGAAGCTTTCAGACCAAGCCTGTTATTCAGACGATGTGGTACATCTAGCCTTGGAAGAGACTTCTGGGGAGAGGTGGTTTTCCACTTGATATTTCTTTTGAAAGAGCTGGCCTGCAGGGTTAAAAAATTGCTCTGTAGGAGAGAGTGTCGCAACTGTATTCCTGTGTGAAAATGATCTAGCTCCTTCTGATCTATGTCTCTGGAAAACTCATGTTTTCAAAGCTTTCAGGTGGTTTGGGAAACAATGCTTCAGGAGTAGGCTGAGCTTGAACAAAAGCTTTCCTGCAGTTTTCATTTTGAGAACTAAAACTGATGATGTTGTCTGAAGTGTGGGTGGAACTAAATGTGTTCCTCAGTTTCTGATAAACATCTCTTTGGAAAATATGAAACCCATTCATCTTCAAAGAAGACATTAAATGTAATATTCTAGATTTTTGCCTTAAGGTCAATATTTACAGCAGCAAGTATCCAGGGATGCAGATGTGGCCATCTTTTTTTTTTTTTTTCTTTTTTTTTTCTTCCTCCTTTGTTTTTGCTCTAGAAATTATCATTTAGCAGCATATTGAACCAGCAATCCTCAGTTAATCAGCTTTGGTTCTGCCATCTCATAGGTTTGAGAGGCAAGAGTTATCACAGTGGAAAGGAAACCAGGTAATCAGACGAACTACTTCTCTCTCTTAGACCCTTGCCCAAAGCAGAGGAAGGACATTTGCAGTGGTGGTACTCAGGACTTCTGTAACTGTGATATACAGTCTACACTGGAAGAATCCCGTTCTAGAAGAATACGCTGCCACATCTATTCTGGCATGAGATAGTCCTGAAGGAGCTTTGTGTACAGTTGTGTTTTCCATATGTGTGAATCCTAAAATTATCTTTGAAATACCTTTCTGAAAAAGTGTGCATTGGGGAGTGGTCGGGACGGTGAAAAAGGTTTGCTTGCCAGTCAGAGAAAAGAATAGTGGTAACACACCTGGTAGCATCACTGAAAAAGAAAAATGGATGGAACACACAGTAGCGTTTGTGTGGTGGCAGCTCTAGAATTTCAAAGAGGTTTTTTTGTTCTTTTTTCTGTTTGCGATTTTAGAACTGACCAGCTTCTTAGAAGATGATGTTTATTCCTACTTGAAGCTGCCATTTGAGAAACAGAAGAAGAATGTGGACGAATCCAAACCTCCGCTGTCTTTTAGCGCTAGCTATTTCATGTTTAACAAGCTTAGTGCATAGTCGAGACATAGGTGAGTATGTTGTTATGTAATTCACTATTTACCTTTTTTCTGTTTCTACTGACACCACTTAATTATGGTGCCTTCCTACATTATGAATGTTCAGGAATTGCCGCCAGTGTGATCCCACACCACCCTCGAGATGAAAACACCACCAGACCTGGTCTCTCTATTCCAGCAGCCGTTGATGTCTTGTTAATCAGCATAAAGCTGGGTTTTAAATTCTCCATAATGCAGCTGTGGTGGCCTGCATGTGTAGTTGATGTAAATATCTGCTTTGAGGCCATTCTGCTGTATATGTCAGCTGTCTGTGACAGTTCACACATTATCATTAATTGCCCATCTATCATTAATTGTCCTCCATGTGAGACAATGGAGGAAAACAAAAACACATTAAGTTTATCATCACTGCTTGTGGTTTTGCCATTGGCCCAAAGCCTGCTTATTAGGCCAGGCTAGGAATGGGTTTTGTGGAGACAACTGCTTGTTTAGTGCACAAATATAAACCCAGATTTTGCATACCTCCAGAAATCCTTCAGTCCTTGGTTGCCTATAATCAGGCGCACTCAAAAATCGTGCAGTGATTTTAAAATACTGGCCAGAAATATGTACAGTAAATATGTAAACATAATGCCTACAGGTATGAGCCATAGTAGTTGTTTTACAGCTGGCCATTTATGACCTACCATTTTTTTTGAAAATGACAAAAATTTGTCATTTACAAAATTTTTGTGACTGTAGTTCTTATACAATTTCAGGTTCTCAAGGGGACCCCCAGAATTTAAAATGTGTCACGCACAATTTACGTAAAGTGGTCTGTACTTGGGATATCTCATCTAAAAGAAGACATGGACAAACTGAGTTTTGTTACACTACAGAGTAAGTCCTCTGTTACCTACTTGACTGCAAACTGCTGAACTGTGATTAAAGTATAGTTATACCTCAGTCTCTGCCTGTGAAATCCGTAATGCTTTTTTTTCCCCTGAGAGTCTGCCTGCCAGTTGTCCTCCATAGGTGCTCTCCACAGGCACTCAGGCAGTGGCAGGGTTTCTGATGAAGTTGTTTTCTTTGACGCTAACAGTTCTCCTGCCAAAATCTCCTCCTTGATCTCTTCAAAGAGCTGGAAGATGCTCTCTTTTACTCAGAGTTCTCTGAGTGTCTGCCTAGCCCTTACTCAGTTTTCATAAGGGACGTCTTCATACCAGGTTTAGTCCAAAAGGAAATGATAGTTGGAAGAAGCAGATCCCGATATTATGCGCCAATGAGGTAGAATACATAAATGTCAAGATTTACATGTGGAAAAAACATTAAAAATCTCTTAGTGGCTATCTTATAACCTATTTAAATTTTAAGCTGTTTGGAGGGTGTTTTATCAGAGTGTATGAAAATGAGTCCACATATCCAGTAGCCTTTCTGAAGTGAATGCAAGTGAAAAATTTCAAAAAAACATGAAGAAAATAAAATCTTCAGTATGTTTTTCACTCATGAAAATGCATGTGCAATTCCCCATGCTGCTGACTTGCCAAATACTTATCATGTGCTAGGAATGAGTTCAATTCATTTTTGTATCTTGATTCTTCTCCCAGTCCAGACTTTTGCGCTCTTTTTTTCCTGTTACTTCTGCAGGCAGCCCAAACTTTTCCTTGGGGTCTCAGGGCTTGGCTGCACTTCTTCCACCTACATGCTTGATTTCTTTGTTTAGTTATTATTCCTGCATTGCCAGCTATTATTTCTATACAAAAATTGCATATATGTGATATTTTGGCCAGAGATTAGGAGTGCAAAGTTCACAAGGTACTGCGCTCTGAACAACAACAACCTTGTAGCTGCTTCTGTTTTTCCTTAGCAAAGCAGATCAAGGTTGGGTCCCAAAGCAGAAAATAATGGCTGAGTTTCATGCAGACCTCCCAGAGGGAAAAAAATTTTGTTTTTCATTTTCTCAAACATCCTCTAATGATATTTCAGTACATAATAGGAATAGCCTTTATGAGCACTCAGGTCTCAACTGGCTTTCACTAGTTCAGAGTCTTTTGTGTGAATCAGAAAAGTTCAACCCAAGCTCTTGACTCCAGCAGATAGGAGTTCCAGGGTCCTGTTCCAGTTCATAAATGAGTAATAATCTCTCAGCAGGAAGTCTGGCATTGTTCTCATCATTTTCCTTCCTCCTATCATTGCCTCAAGAGGAAGATTTGGATTTTTTCAAACTTTTTTTCCTTTCTTGTTGCATATCAATGATTATGAGCAAAGGGACTTGACCCATGCATTGTTGTTTTATGTATGTATCTATGACCTTTAGACAAAGGCCAGATCACATTGTGCTGAGCACTGCATACTGTGTGCAGACTGCATTTCCATCTGGAATCTTAATAGTTCTCTCCCCTGCACTCTGTTTTTCCCCTGCTAGCTGATTTTGTTTTCAGGTGGGTGAACATACTGTTTACATCCACATGTCTCTCTGGAAAGAAATTGAGAGAGATGGAGTCAGGAAATGTAAGGAAAAAACTGTGGAGTTTTTCTTTTTTTTTTTTAAATTGTTTTGAAATACTGATTTGTAACAGCTATAGGTTTTAGAAAAGTATCTCGTGGTTAAAAAGTCATTTTTTCACTTTGAAGTGTTCTCTTAACTGGATGGCCACATTATACAACTATTGCATGGTCTACCACTTTGATTAAAGTGGCTTGAGGGAAGAGGACTGCCTATTAATCTGCTGCCAACCAAGTCCTGCAGCTCTTCACAAAGACGTATTTGATATGAAGTTCTGTTTGCTACATTTCA
Organism: Tympanuchus pallidicinctus; assembly: GCF_026119805.1. Classification (NCBI taxonomy): domain Eukaryota; kingdom Metazoa; phylum Chordata; class Aves; order Galliformes; family Phasianidae; genus Tympanuchus; species Tympanuchus pallidicinctus. The sequence goes on from NW_026294813.1 coordinate 11,714,698, forward strand.
GAGAATCTGTGTTTTGTTAGTATCCTAGAGATATGACTTAGCTTGCCTTAACTTCCTATCAGCTGAAATACCTGCTTAAACCTCTCTGTCTTTTCAGTGACGTCATTCCAAAGTGTTTTAAAACTAAGGAGAAAAAAGTTGAGATTCCAGTCCCAGAGAGCTCCACCACGATGAAAATAACCACATACAGCATTTCTGGAACAGCCTTTGCTACTAGACGCTTTGAAATTCACAAGAAAAACATCTGTAAGTGTCGGGTTTCAGACCTAACATATCTGAAATGCTGTTAAGTGTAGATGCCTGCATTTTTGTTTGCCAGTGTTCCTGTATATAGAATGTTAATGAATCCACATGAATCTGGCCATATATAGTGTGTTATTATTTCTCCTCAGAGGAAAAAAAATCCTGAACCCCCTCATCACAGAGAATTCAAGGACAGAATGTGAGGAGGAAGCAAAGCCCAATATTGTTAGACCCTTCTAATCGCTCCGTGTTCTTGTTTTCTTTGCTGCATATTAGAAAGGATTTGTGGAATAGTTACTAGTTTACATTCTGAAGTACCTACATGGAGCATAAAGTGCATTTGCTTAGACTTGAGTGGGAGAAGGCAGATTAAAATTCCTAGTGCCAGTTCTCCCTTCTTAAATGTTGAACCACTACAGAACTAAGTTGTTTATTCCTGCAACTAGGCAATATTTTAAGATCAGTTATATCAATCATCATTCATGACAGACTCATGTTTTCTTAATACATGCTGAATTTGTCCATTCTGTTTAAATTTATGTGAAACTCAGCAAAGACATTTATGCTTAACACCTTTACTGCATCCTATTGGATGCGGTATCATAGTTTAATAAAACAGACTTTTTCCTACTTCCTTTCTCCCAAAGGTGGAAGAAAGCAAGAAAGTATCTGCAGGTTGAGGCAGTGGAGCCCTACACTAAATTGCTTCCTACCTTGATAATAGTACTGTGGCTTGCTTGGCTCTGAGGAATTTCACTGAACTTGGTGTCCAGTGTTCAAAAGGAGATCCCCTTATCTCATTCAATATGTATGCCCACAGCCTCTCTCCCTAAAGTTTCAAGTGCATGTTCTTCCAGGTTCTCTGTAGCTGTATTGAAATTATGACAGTCATCCAAAACCACTGCCATGTAATCTGCTCCAGTAGTTTTAGCCATTGACATTATGTTGTGTATTTCCAACTCTGATTGCTATCAGTCAGGTTTAACAGCACTACCTGCTTCCAGGCGTTTCTTACAGAAGCAGAACTTGAACTAGTCGACAGCTAATTTTTCCTTCAGCTTATATTTTCTGGTTCTCCACTTCCAGCAGCAACTTCACTGATCATCCCAGCTCCTCAGCTGTGAATTGAAGATAGGCATTGATGCCTATCATCACTGATGCACTTAATCATAATTTAGTCTTTGGTTCTGGCTAGAGCTGCTAGGAAATGTGAACAAAACAGTACTGAAAAATATGTGGGGAATGGATTCCCACAATGTGGTTCCCCAGCATGTGTCTGACTCCAGTCAGGAGGACCCATTCACGCTTCAGAAGACATCCTGGCTAGTGTGTTAATCATTCTGAACATGTTGCAAGCTCTCAGTCTTGGCCAGTACCCAAGTTGCATTTTAAAAACCAGATTTATCCTACACCAGAGCCAATACCATCTGAACTGCTGTAACCGTTGCCTCGCAGCCTCTTGCTTCACCACTGTCCTTTTGTAGAAGATATGCTTCTGTTTAATCTCCTTGTCATGTCTCTATCACAATGTCATGTCTTCCCTATTTCTTGTATCTTAAAATCATATTCCTCATGATCCTCTCCAGAGCCTCCTGTGAGCTTCTTCCATGCTGTGCTTCTGCTCTCCTATCTCTCTGCTCCCACTTTTGTTGAGTCACCTCTTTTCTGCTTGTCTCTAAAACCTTTTTCTTTTTTTGGTGGATTTTACATCCTTCTTTCTTCTTGTATTCTTATGTACACTTCAATTCTGTAGTACACTCTGTGGCGTGAAGTGAAAGTTGTCTGCCTGCCTTGCTACACATTAGGAAGGGTCAATTCATGATCACTGAATTACATGTCTGCAAGAAGCTGCTACCTGGTGACTCATTGGCACCTGTGCTGTCCTCAGCACTTTTCTGCTCAAGTAATGACAAAGCACATCTTGTTCTAATCACAGAGGTTGAGTTATATGTTTATATGGCTACTAGCCAGTTCAGAGCAGAAATGTGTCTGTTGAACACCTGTAGGGCTGGTGTTGCTGACTAATAATTTCAATATGTTTGTTTTTTTTTTCCTGCCCTCTCTTTCAAGCATTTGTTCCACTCGCTCCACACATTCTTAGTTTAACACCTGACTTTTCAACTTCCACGTTAACTCTGAAGTGGAGTGATAATGGATCAGCCTTCCCATATGGAGTGGACGCTTCTTGGGAGATTGAGATACTCCGTAAGGAAACAATGGAAGATGTCACACGAGTAAGTTCTTTTAATCTTGAAAAATAAATGTGCAGATTATGTCTCCAGTGTTGCAGTAGGTCAGCTGAATTAATCAGTAGGTATCTTGAGGTCACAGTACCTTCTAAATTTAACCAGAGTTTAGGAAACGACATCCCCAGTTTTTCTAACCTTATTTGTAATTCCATTACATTTGTTTTTTAGGAAAGGAAAAAAGATAAAATATGTATTCTCAGGCTAAAATTTACAAGAAATTCATGCTGAAAAAGTAGGCCCTGAATACTGGGATACAATATATACCTTTTGAAATGCACAGCAAGCTGCCTACTCTCCCTCAAATGTGTGCCCTCTGGTATTTCTGGCTGGTGGGCTGTTTAGCATCTTAGACTCTTACCCAAGTGAATTCATAAGGCAATTGAAAAGTTAAATGAAACACTGTGACCATCTATTGTGAGTTTATTATTAACCTCACTCACTTTCCCATTTGGTTAACAGCTCTAAGATTATATGTCTTTGCTAACAACCATTCATGATCTTTTTGTTTTTTTGGGGGAAAAACTTTGTAGGAATTTTACAATTCAAAACTGACCCATGAAGACATCATCCATTCTTGGAACTGGAAATCAGACATGCCTTTGGAGTGTACATCGCATTATGCAAGGATTCGCTGTTATATTAATATAACACAATTTGATGGCAAGAAGGATTGGAGTGACTGGAGCCCAGTAGAAGTAGTTCCTGGTATGTATGTTCCGTTAGTACCACATGGACTTTCAGTACTTTATGAAAACTAAGGCAAAGTCAGAGGAAAAGATTTAAGGCTGTGATGACTCAACGCTTTTTTGGAGGTATAATAGAGAAATGGTTAATGAAATAATGAAACCTCGTAAGCATTGATTTGGGTGCACTGGCTTACTCTTGAGTTAAGTTTTAGTTGACTGGCAGCATATTTATAGCAAATTGTTTTTGCTTTTTTTTTTTTTCCTTTTTTATTTTTCATTTTCGTTTTTTCCTTCTCTGATAGGAAAAGATACTGAGCCCAGTGGAAGTGGACTTTTTCCTCAGGACACTGTGGTGGCAGTGGGTTCAAATGTGACATTTTGTTGTGTCCATGAAGAAGGACGGCAGGTACAACGGATGTCATATGGAGCAAAAGATTACCCCCTAATACGTCTGAGCAGTCGGAGCAGTGCAATCAGAGTGCTAAATGCCAGTGCTTCAGATGCCAGTGGGACAAATATAGTGTGCAGAATGTCTGAAAATGGGATGGATGGAACTGTCTTGTTTGTAGGATGTATGTATAATTATGTTTAATAACCTTGAGGAAATGCTCTTGAGACTTTTTTGTCTGCTAGAAAACATGCTGTTGTGTCTTTCTTGCTCTTCCCTAGCTTTTGGCTTGTGAGGAAAAACTGGGATTTTACTCATATGATTAATTTCATTATGGAAACTCCAACACATGGAGAAGACACAAGGGCTGAGAGGGTGAGGGGTGGTGGGTACCCAGTGGCTACCTGTGAGAGTCTCCTAGAACCAGTCCCATTGCATCTTTGCTTCTGGACCTCTATTCCTGAGGCAGTTCTTCCTTATCTGGAGTACTTAGTAGTTTATCAGCATTCAAAGATTTATCCTCATTTTCTGTCACTTTTGACAAACATGTGTTTCAGTTTGTTCCTAATAAAGGTAAGAGTAAGAGGAAGAATTGTAAGTGAAGACTAATTTACCAACCAAACAAAAGCAATAAAACAGTTATGCTTGAAGCAACAGCAGATGCTCATCCAGAGCAGTAACTTCCTGGGAGCTAATTACAGTGAGGGAATTTGGCTGACAGTTCATTTTCCTTGGGAAATCTTCTAAATATTCTTTTAATATTTTTTTTAAAGATGCACCATGTATCTTTTCTATGTATCTTTGCCAGCCTCAGAAATCTTTTCCAGATGCAGCTACCTTTTGAAATTATCTGTTTCTTCTTCCCGTTAATTAATAAACCTCAGAGTTTTATGTGCTTTCACCACAATGGTTATGAGAGTTGCCATCTTCTAACAGCTCCAGTTTTCCATTGTAAGCACCCATCTTGGAATTTAGAATCCTTGAAACTGAGGAACTCGTTTTGAAAGTGTGTTCTAAGTGTGTTCTAATTCTAATCTGTCTTCTTGCATATTCCGTGTTAGAAAATGCAAAACAGCCTTCTCAGTGAGGTGCAGTTTTTATGTTATCTGTGCCCTGCTTGCTTTTGTGGAAGAGTCTTCCACATAAATAATCAGTGCTCAGTGAATGAAGACTATGATGATCTGGGATTATTTCATACAGTACTTTCTGAAGAGCGAGGCTGTAGTGAAGTCTGTGTCCTTCCAGTGTTTCTTGTACTTGCCAGTGTAGCTGCTTAATGGGAAATAAGACTTGCCAGCATACCGTTCCTGATGAGATAGATTTGGAGAAAAGAAAGTAGAGGGAATGAATGTATATCCACACCATTTTAGTTAAGGCTAGACCTGGCAAACTAAATGTTAACTCTTCTTTTCCTTTTACTGTTAGTCTAAACTAACCCTTGCCACTGTTGTCTCATGTTAATTTCCTTCTATATGGCAGCTACATGGATACTACTGCAGTACAATTTGGGGAAAAGTGTATGACAGTTGAAGTAAGACTATGCATAGTATCGCATCAGCCTGGTCACGCTGTCTGTTGGCAGTACTGTCCATTTTCTCCAAAAAGGCAGTCAACAGTGGTGTAGTGTGAGAGAGAAAAACGCTTCAAAAGGAGAGGATGGGTGCTTTCAAAGCAACAGTGAAAAGAATGAGGGAATCATGGTTTGCTTAAGTTTTCAAATTCAGGATCAAAATCTTGCCAAGGGGAACATCTCTTTGACATGACTTGCTTGGAGAATGCAAAGCAGTCGTGGAGCTGGCATGTGAAAAATTCCTACATTGTTTCATTGTTAAACTGAGACTCACAGAGTTTTAGTGAAGCTCTTCCAAGTCAGAACCTGGAGCTTGTGAACGTAGGTTTAATCAACTTACCTACCCACTTAGGAGCCCAGAGTCAAGCATAAATCAGTTGGCGCTGATAATAATAATTCATTTTATTTGCTCAATTAAGCATGTATTGCAGTCTCACTTATCACACTGGGATGGGAATACTTTGTCTAACTGTTTTGATTTTATTTTATCCTACAGATGGCCCTGATATTCCCGAAGACCTCAGCTGTGAAACATCCAACTTTGTGATAATAAAATGCACCTGGAAACCAGGTAGAGCCAGTGGACTGTACGGAGTACGTGGAACGAAGTACAGTTTAATTGAAAGGTAAAACCGATCAGCATTGTAGAAGTAAAAAGGTAGAACTAGAATACATCCTTTGCTGGCTGCGACTAATTTTTCCATGCCTCCTTATATGACGTAGTCTTCACTGTTTGGAGCCTGAAATATTTTTGTTGAAGTTGGAACTGAACTCCAAAAATAAAATTACAGGAACCTCATTTTGAAAATTGCAATGAGAATTGGAGATGATATTTCCAAAGACTTTTCTGGACGAATGACAAAATAAAGGGCTTATTCTGTCAGACTACTGCCAACATGATATAGCTCTGGTCTTGGGTATTACCAAACTGCTTTTGATTTATAAATGGCTGGGACTTAAGGATGTATCGTGGGCAACGGACTAGTGGATGTATCCTGGGCAACAAATCTTAATTTAAGTTTGGCAGGGCTGGTAGAAAGATGTTATGTATGTTACATTTCCTTAGCTCAGAAAGCAATCAAGATCATACTTCCAATGCAAATGTCTGCTGATCTGAACAAAGATACTCCAAATAAGAGATTTAGTTGTGACTTGTGAGGTAGTTTTACAGGACATACCTGTTTTCCAGGCTTTTGAGAAGTGGGAAGATAGAAATGTTATGCTAGTGAAAGAGAGGAGTTTCATGTGAGAATGGGGCAAGTCATAACTGATGCCACTTTAACTTGTACTGTGGTGTTAGATATGCCTCTGCAGTCAACTAATTCTGTAAGCTCCGTGTTTTAATGAACGCATTATTCTTTACTGTGTTTTTAATCTAGACTTCTGACTGTTGCTGTAAGTTACCTTATTCAAAAATGATATTGTTCCCTCACCATTTCTTACTTTGTAGTATATCTGGTAAAAATGTTTCCTGTGATGTAAATGAAATGAAGAAAGAACGTGTTTGTGGCTTTCCAGTTCTGGCTGATCAGAAAACCTACAGTTTTGTATTAGGAGTTTCCAATCCTATTGGACAAACAGAGGCATCACTTTTGGTTGACTTAAATCGGAGAGGTAAGTCTTGAGAGTTATGAAGGCAATTAGATATGTTTATTATACACTAAAGGTTTGTTTGGGGTTTGGAAGAGCACTGACACGGTATGCTATTGTTTGTGATTGTTTTGCTTTGTTGTCACGAGTTTTTTGACTCATTTTGTGATTCGAACTTAAGAAAGCTTAGCACATGTCCTGAGGTAAAGATAGGGTGTGCAGGGAGATGTCTGTACTGTATGTACTCTACAGCAGTACTGCTGGACTGTATATGCTGCTGTATGGATAAATGCTGCTTGTGATCTAATAATAAGCAGCTGCTGCTTATGTGTTGCTTCATATTCTATTCCAAATCAGCAATTAAAATTTAGTTGTAACTAAGAACTGCAATGGCAAAACATATCTGACCAAGGTGGTGACCTTCTATGATGGGCCAGTGGCTTCAGTGGGCAAAGAAGGGGCAACTGATGTCATCTGCCTGGACTTGTGCAAGGCCTTTGACGTGGTCCTGCATGTATCCTTATCTCTAAGGTGAGAGGTATGGATTCAAAGGCTGGACTACTTGGTGAATATATAATTGGTTGGATGTTTGCAGCCAATGTCCGTATAGTCGGGTGAAAACTGGCCTCGAGTGGTGTCCTCCAGAGATCCATCTTGGGACCTGTATTCTTTAATATCTTCATCAATGACATAAATGATGGGATTGAGTGCACTCTTGTCAATTTGCAGATGATATCAAGCTGTATGGAGCAGCTGACACAACAGAAGGAAGGGAAGCTGTCCAGAGGGTTCTGGACAGAATTGAAAAGTGGGCCCATAAGAACTTCAGCAAGGAAAAGGGCAGGGTCTTGCACTTGGGTCGGGGCAGTCCTGGATATGTCTACAGGCTGGGAGAAGAGCTCATTGGGAACAGCTCTGTGGAGAAGGACTTAGGGGTTCTGATGGATGAAAAACTGAACATGAGCCAGCACTATGCACTTGTATCTCTGAACAGTAATGTTCAGTAACAGTAATGTTAGGGCTGCATCAAAAGAGGGGTGGCCAGCAGGGTGAAGGAAATGTTCTGCTTTTATAGAGCCCCATCTGGAGTACTGTGTCCAGGTCTGGGGCCCCCAATGCAAGAAGGATGCAAAGCAGTTGGAGCGGGTCCAGAGGAGACCACAAAGATGATGAAGGGGCTGGAGCACCTCTCCTACGAAAAAAGGTTGAGCAACCAGGGCTTGTTTAGTTTGATGAAGAAGAACGTTTTGGGGAGACTTCATTGCAGCCTTCCAGTACTTGAAGAGAGCTCATAAGTACGAGGGAGGCTGACTTTTTACACAGTCTATTAGTGATAAGGTGAGGGTAAATGGCTTTAAACTGAAAGAAGGGAGACTTAAGTTAGATGTTAGGAAGGAATTCGTTATTTGGAGGGTGATGAGGCAGTGGCACAGTTTGCCCAGAGAAACTGTGGATGCTCCATCCCTAAAGGCATTCAAGGACAGGTTGGATGGGATCCCAGGCAGCTTGATCTGGTGGCTGGCAACCCTATCCACCGCAGGGGGTTGCAACTTGGTGATCTTTAAGCCTAGGTTCCTTTCAGCCTAGGCCGTTCTGTGATTCTTTACTTCAGTGTCTGCTTAAAGGGCAAAATACTGTACAGGCTCACACTGGCAGCATTTGGAGCATAAAAAGGCTGTGCTGAAAGGAACTAGCAAGGGTATTACTTACTGTTTATAATAAGCACGTACCTGTGATCATCTGCTGTTATGAACTTATTTCATTGCGTTCATGTTTTAAAGCGAAGATGATGACCTTTGTCATGCTGACTCTCTTCCCTTTCCATGCAGCCACACACAGCTGTGGATTCAGAGTTTCTAGGGCTTATGGCTTTCAGCCATTCACTCTGTAAAACTCAGTTTGTAGTTAAAGATAGCTCATCTTATTTATTTATTTATTTATTTATTTATTTTCATCTCTTAATGACAAGTAGCCTGAGACTAGAACTGTAGGAATACACAGGCAGGTCACTTTGGTATAACTTACTTCTGTTAATGATAAACTGTCAGTATGACTGCTGTTCTGTATTTGTTTCCTTTCCTTTTTTTACTCACTGTACACTTAGTTCCCAATGTAGAGCACATATTTTCTCAAGGGCAACTGGAGCATTTCCAACAGTGGAGATTGATTTTCTCCAACAGCTCTGAGAATGTATTGAATAGTCCACAAATGCTTCTTGAAGTGAGCTTTGGACAGGGGGAGGTAAAGAGGTCTGAATATTTTAAGTTCTAACTTGCCAGGTTCCCATGATTGGGTGAATTTCATGTGTCCTTACAGTCCTCTGAAATAGCCCATGTTTCACTGTTTTGGTAAAATAGCTAGCAATGAAATGTTTTTCTGCATCTCCAACCCCTTATTATGTATGCCAGCGGAACTCAGCATAAGTAAATCTTCCATGTTTAATAACTGAGAAGTGCATCAGGGGCAAGGCTGTTTTATAGGTGCCTCTTAAGCCCTATTTGGGTATTATTTATTCTTCTTATTCTCTTCAATCTTTCAAAACGTAATTTTTTAAAACTGAAATTAATGCTTTTTTTTTTTTTTTCTTAGAATAAATGTTTTTTCTTTAATTTTTAAGTTAATCCAGAAACTCCAGAAAAGTTAACTGTTTATGGGAACAGCTCCACAAGCGTCCGTCTGCGTTGGTTTATAAATGGCAGCTTTGCTGAGATCAGGCTTCTGTGTCAAATTGAAATCCGCAGTGGCCATTCTGAGCAAAAACTGGTAAGTGTTATTTTCAGTGGATTTTTTTGGTTCAAATGCTTATCTTTTTTCATATCTTCATTCTGATCGTCTTAATGCAGGAATGGCTAAGAGCTCATTTAGCACAATTAGATAAAATTCTACTCATTTTCATTGTTGCCTGCTGTTCCTTATTTTGCTTGTTTTTAAGTAGCTTAGGGGAAGTTTCAGTGTAGCTACAGTATTATTTGGCACTTCAAGCCCTCTCTTTGAGTAACAGTCCTTGTAGTCTGTCCTTTGTGCTGCAAATTGTACTAATGCACGTTCTTTCCATGGTTTGCTTCTGCCCCACAGACTTCCACAGTGATTGTTTCTGATTGCCTTTAGTAATCTGTAGTTGATTTTCTTTTTTCCATCCTTTTTCCTTAGAGAACATTTTATTTGCTTGCTATTAGCAATTGGCATGTGTATGACTGTAATACAGAGTTGCTAAACCTGCTCTTATGTCACTAGAGCAGAGGCAGGATAGGGAGACATTCTCCCACTGGCACAACAGAACGTAATCCTTGGTGAAGACCTCTGCAACTGCAGAGGAGGTGGTGGTTTTTGGGTGGTGTTCAGATTTCCAGCTTTCAGGCTGGAATTCTAGCTGCTGCCCAGCATTGGTGTTCTGAGCTTAAGGCACTAATTTAGACACCAGCATCAGATACCAAGCGCAGGTGGTGGAAATATCTCCCCTTCTTACTGCCTAAAGTAGTGTGTGGGTGATCTGTATCAGTGGGGAAGCCTAATGACTGCCTGTTCAGTTGGCCTCAGGTTTACCTCTAAGTTCTGTGATTGCTCATTGCTGGAGCATCTCTGAGCAGCTCAGGTGGACAGATGGTTAATTACCCAGACTTGGTGTAAAGAACCTGAACATGTGAGCACGGAAACCTCACAGACTGATTTTTATCAATGCTGGTTCCTCAGGAAGTTTGTAGCAGGAGTATTCTCTTACCCGATTACATTTAGTAGCATAGCCTTGTACAAAGTCACTCAAGTCACAGAAGTGAAGCAGTTGACAGTGAACACACTAATTTTATGTATGTTCTCTAAAATAATAGGGTAGTAATAAATACATGCTCATTTCTAAAACAATTTTGAAGCATTTACAGACTATGGAAGCCTTGAGATTGTCTATATTCTCTGTAGTAATATGTTTAGTAGTACTCAAATACTAAGTATTGCAGAGAAAATCAGTTCAGATGCCTTGGGAATTATCTGAGGAATTAACTTGCTTTTAGATGTAAATAAAAGCTCTAACCAATGAGCTGTATTGGATTTTGGTGTTGTGGTTACAGATACCCTCACCCACAGTTGCTTGCATTTTCTGCTCCCAGCAGTAACTGCTTCTGCTGCAGTCAGGAGTGGAAACAAATATGTGAGCATTACCCACCCCCAGCTCAGCTTAAAATGCCAAAAAGTAGTTTTGCACAGTTGTCTAGCCTGAATTACACTGTTTGAAGCCTGGAGAACATAATTGCTTGTGAACGCTGCTACCAGGTCAGTAATCAGGGGCAGTGGAGGATGATAAAGTCATACACTGCCACAGCAGTTTGCTTCACTGCACCTGTATCAGTGCTCTCCCTTACAGATACTTGGAAACACAATGCACAACTTGGTAGAAGCTCTTAAGCATTGTCACATTGTCTTTGGTTGCTTAATAAAAAAGCTCAAAGAGTTCTCTGTAATAAAAAAGTAGCTGTGAAATTGCTATGGGTATTTACATGGCATTTTGAGGATGTTTTCAGAAGCTTTTCCATCCGTATGAGAGATTGTTGTCATTTTTATATTTTTCAAGTTGTCGTTTGGCTTTAAAAATGCACAATTAATTGCAGCTTGGAGTCACTGAGAGTCCAGTTTTGGCAGCTGTGATGCACATGTGTTATAATTAGATTCAGTAAAGCGCATTCCCATGCCTAGGTTTCATGTTGTTCTTTTTAAGTGGTTGTGAAACAGAAATACTCTATAGACTTATACCATTTTAATAACAGGAGAGACTAGTGCTGTAGTAAGAACTATGAACAGAAGTCATTTGGGTTTTACTTGGATATTGTCTTTTGAGGGGAAAACGTCTGTCTGGTATGGATGCTGAGTGATAAGCTTTTTCTCAGATGGACTGTCTTTAGCATGCCTTTGTGAATGTGTCTTAGGAGTAAGTCCTTTGTCTGCCCAGTCTGCTGTGCACAGTCATGATGGGAGTTCAGATTATGAGTACCAGAGACGAAGCCTTGGTGGAACTTGTGAGCTAATGTTTCACTGCTCATAGGAGAAGGGAGGAGCTAAAGAGGGTTGATGGAAGCAGCAGCCTGCTTTTGCCTGCAGAGCTTATCCTCTTGAAAGCTCACACTTCTAGGGAATAATTGCAGCAGACAGAGTGTATGTCATATTTTTGTGCCACATACAACTTCATTCAGACCTCTGAATTCTTTTCCTTTTCTAGCATGACTGCATAGGAAATATTTTTCAATATATATATTTTTTATACTCTCCAAGCATAGTCACATTCTCACACTGTTTCTTTGTATACTCCTTCTCTCCTTGGGAAGGCTGCCTTCTGTGAGACAAACAACAGCTATCTAGAATTTGACTGTAGCATTTTTCCAGTCTATATGGGAGAAAACACCACCTTTTTTAGGTGTTGACTTTCAGCAAATTATATATATATGTATTTTTATATAGCAAGTAAAATTCTATCAATGTTTAACAGCACAATGTCTCCATGCCTGGTGGGAAGTTCTCAACCTACACAGCTCAGCTGAATGCATTGCACCCATACACCAAATACCAGTTCAGGGTGCGCTGTTCAGCTGCTGACCACTTCTGGAGATGGAGTGACTGGAGTGGGACAGAGGAACACACAACATTGGAAGCCCGTAAGTTTATCTGTTTCTTTGATGATAAAGAGTGAACTTGTGAAGCTGTGTGCTTTTTAAATTTGCTGTCTAAAAAGCTAACTTTCTAATAGACGATAAATTGTGTACAGTGCAACTTGGAAAAAGAATCTCTTTCTTTATCTTAGCTCCTGCCAGAGGACCAGATATCTGGAGAGAGAGAAGTCCTTCTGGAAAAAGCCTGAGAATCTTCTGGAAGGTAGATAGGAAACCTAACGTTATAACATATGGTGTAATTTAAGCGTGAAAATCCATTTTCCTACAGATTTATAAATGAATGAAGTTGATAGTCAATAAATCAGATTGTTTTTCTTATCATTTTATAGAACCATCCATGGAAAAAATATTTTTCCCCAAATGGAAATTTACTGAAGTTGTATTTAAAATGTACAGTGAGAAGCATTTCACTTAAACAATTGAATTTTTAGTAAATCCCAGGTAGAAATGAAAAACTTTGAAACCTTTGTATTAACCTCCAAATTTACACTTGAGTTACTAAATTTTCTGCCTTTCCTGTGCATTCCTCAGACAAGACTGGGATGCTAGAATCATATTATCCTATGTCTTCTTTAACTTTCTTCCTCCGTATTTTTTTTTTAACGTTTTCTTTGTCTGTTCATAGCCCTTATCACTTTCTGAAGCCAATGGAAAAATTGTGTCTCATGAAGTGTCCTGCTACCTGCTAGAGGAATCACTGGAGTATAAAGAAGTCACGGAGCCCTCAAACAGTACTGAGATAAAACTTGGAAGAAATGACTGTGTAATTAGTGTTGTAGCCAAAAATCATGCAGGCTCATCTCCTCCTTCAAGGATAACAAGCGTGGAACTTCCAAGTGGTGAGTGCTCCCAGCAGAGAGCTTAGCACCTTTATACCTTGGGGAATATGTTGGCAAGTTTGATGATTGAAAAATGAGATGAAACACGCTTTGCTTGTTTGCATTTTGATTTTGTTTCTTTTTCCCATGCAATTCCACTGCATGGGGGAGGTAAAAAAAAAAAAAAGCTGCTTTGCTCTTAGGGTAGTGTTTTTCCAATTAATTATGCTCTCTACAAAAAAGGATGATAGTGTACAGCCTCTCTCACTATTGCTTTTCTAGAGACCTCCCAGGAGCAGCAAACACGAAGCTTCAAAGCATTAGCATGGTTCTCTGATGTTTAAGGAGCTCAGTTTATTTCTGTGCATTCTTTTTGAGATACCGAGAAGTGTTATGTGCTGAAGAGAATCAGAATAAATATTTGGAGGTGTTGTGTGCCTTTTTAGGAGAGGGATTGTTGGTTCAATGCTCCTGAGCTCTGCAGGAGAATATTAATTGGGCTGTCTGGTAAAATGCTGGCATCCTGACTGGGAGCTGGGGTTTGTAAAGAAGGTAGGACCTTAACTTCCTAATTAAAATACTGCCACTCTTGCTGTGGACTTTTATAAAGCAAAATAGCTGAGCCAGATAATGATTTTCTGCTCCTAACCTTGAGCTTGTGGAGCAGATGATATCGCACGTGGCTATTGACAGTCCATGCTTCCCTACGTACCAAGAGGAGTGTGATCTCCAAAGATTAAACTTTTGGCTCTTTTAGCTGTTTTTGTGTAAAGGATATACTGCTTCTCCTTCTCCACTGAGAGTGCAGGTACCACAGGTAACCACAGTCATCCTTCTTCCAACTCTGGCTCTGGTAAGAAAATGCCATCTCCTGCCAGGAAGATGCATGCCTTGAATGAGATCTGTGAGAGATGCAGTGAGAGAAAAATGCAAAAGGAAATAATAGCTCCTAATGTTTCTTGTGCTTCTCCAAAGCACCAACACCTAAAAATATTTTCTTATTCTGCTTCCTGAAGGGAAAAGTAATTGTAGAGTAGCTAAATGAATAAAAATGCTTTTATAGCTCTCTTCATGCAATACCAGCGCTAGACTCTAGTTGCTGGGGAGGTCGCTGTAATAGATTTGTGGTATGGGACAGCTGATGGCAGCTGGAGCTTTGCAGTCATTTGTAGCTTTCTCTTGCAATGAGTACTTGGGATGTCTGAGGTTCCCCTCAGTGTTACCCAACTTGCACTCCTTGAAGGTTTGCTCCCAAGCTGGTATAGGAATTGTCTGAGTCACTGACTAGAGTCATGAAAGATGACTCATTTACTGAACTGGATGACATTTCTACCCAAACATCTTTTCTAGCTGCTTCCTGTGTGCAATCTGTAAGTGCTTTCAGTGTCCATAAGAGAGCAGTGGCTCTGGGGCTTGAGATCTGTTGAGGTTTTAAGGAGCCCAAAAACACAAACAAAGGGTACTTTGCCTTAATTAATTTGTTGCTGTCTGTGAAAAGTGCTGTTCAGTGTTCAGGATGCATAATCTGGCTGTTACAGACTCTTCTTCTACAGCAGTGCTATAGTGCTTCTCCTGCTGTAGATTGCAGCTATAAATACATCAAAATGAGCAATACTACCCTGGGTGAAACTCTAATCTTCTGGCTCAGGAAATAATATTGAATATGGTGTATTTAAGCATTTTAGAGGGTATGTGCTCACTATAAAAATAGGAAATTTTCATGTCAGTAGGAAAATTAAAGCAGTCTAATTACAAATATGCTCTTCCAGCATCACAGAAGAGTCATTTCACTGAATGCATAGTACTTTTTGGGAAAAGATATTACAAGACTTCCGGAGTTGATTTGTCTTTGTTTAACCAGATGTGGCTTTTTTTGCCTAGCTAGGAAGCTAGAAAATGATTGTATACTTAGAGCTAAGCAGTCCTTCATCATTCACAGCATGTCTGTGAGAGTGAAGTTTTCACAACACTGCTTTTTAAAAACTGCCATTGCCCTTCAACCTTCCATGGTTTGTGGATTTAATGACATGAAATAATAGACTCAATAGGGAGCATAAATGAGAGTACTGAATAAGGAAAAACTCAAACTCTGAACTTGTTTTTGAAGATCAGTTGTGGGGCCACAGCTGTTGCGATGGCCTTTGGAAAACATCTCTTAGCTCTGCAGGGTCCCATCTGTCACCAGGGAGGGAAGTTGCAGGAATCAGAAGTTATTCTCAGATCTGATTTGTTCAGAGGCATCCAAACCTTTAAAAATCAGAAACAAGCAAACAAACAAAAAAAAGAACCAAAAGGCATTGCAGGTTTGTTTTGGTTTGTTGTTTTGTTGTTTGTTTTTTTTTTAATTTATTTACCCTTGGCAGCCTCGAATTTCTATGAAGTTCACCAAGGACTCAACTTCCATTGTTGATTCTCAGTGAAAAATAAAGGTCTGTGGTCAGGCGAGTGACAGCAAGACACTCTGACAGAAACACAAAGCAAACTGTTAGCTGAAATAACAGCAGGAATTTATAGCTGCAGGCTCCTGCCAAATTGGTGTCAAGTCAGATTTGAACCTGCCATCTGCTGTAAATCCATACCTTGAAAAAGTGCTTTTTTAGCCAGGTCTGAGCTGCAGTACTTCTCATCATCATACTTAAGACTTGCTGTGGGATTTGCTGCAGGCTACATCTGATTTCCAGCACTTGAGAAAGCATGGCTGAGTGTGCTGCTTTGAATTTCACAGTACCAGGAGTGTGTTTCTCATTGCTAGAAATCACTGCAGTTTATAAAACCTTTGTGCTGTGGCTGGAAGTCTTTCTTTCAGCTTTGACAGATAAGTGTCTGTCTCTGATGGATTTTTTTGTTGTCTTTGTTGCAGACAATGTCAAAACAGATCGAGCCGTGGCAATGGGGAATGGAATTTATATTTCTTGGAATTCGTACCCCAACATGACCTGTGGCTATATAGTAAAATGGTGTCATTCATCTGGGTCAGAACCCTGCAGTGTGGACTGGCAGAAATTTCCTTCAAATACAACAGATGCAGTGATAAAATCTGGTAAGTCAGAAATCAGTTGTTGAGTTTTTCTGGTTCAGAATGTGAGTAGGAAATGAAGTGAGAGCAGTACAATGCTATAGATCAAAGATTGTTGCTCTGTGCTTGTGTATGCTGACGAATTTCTCCTTGACATTGCATTTTTTTAAATTTCTTACACAGCCTTACCAAATTCAAATGCTAGTCATCACTAAATTATTATCATCGTGCATTTATTAGCTATTTTGAAATTACCTTTTCTAGCTACACCCAACAACATCCTGTCACAGTACAACACATAATGGTTCATCGAGCGTTCAGGAGTGTATTTGGATTCTGAACATAAAAGCACTGCTCAGGATGGGGGGAAGACTAATCCATTGTTTTTATATCAGGCAGATTTTTTTTTTATTTTTTTATTTTTAAAGTGCGACCTCCATGTGTTGGATCACTTTCTGCAATTAAAGTTCCAGGTCTCTAGGTGCTGGTGGGGAGATAGGGAAATGAGTTTCAGCTATTGTGAGACTGATAGAAGCAGAAAAGACCAAAGAAAGATGTAGGTTTTTTCTCTGCTCCCTATTTACTTTCTAGAAGCATTTGCTATATACAAAGCTCCCATTAAAGAAAATGATTTGAAACTGTATACATAAAAAAGTTGGGTGGGTGCAAATTTAGTAGGTGAGCTTTCCTACTTGCAGTGACAGTGCTGTCTTCATGTTATTTTTGTTTGTGCTGGCTAGCTCTTGCTTTTTCTAGGCAGACAATACTATGTCTGTCCTAAATGCACTGCTCAACTCCTGCTCTCTTTCCTGCGATGCTTTTTGAAGTGTGCTGTGAGAGTTTCCAGGCTGTGGGGGCTGGGCTCAAGCTGCCACATTTACCTCTGTGTTTGGTCCTTCCAGAAGAGTGTCTCCATCTGGACCTGAATCCACATGACTTCTGTAGTGGTCCACAGAGTCTGCTTGTTTAGGAAAAGATTAATTGAGGTTCTGCTTGAAAATACTGACCTGCAGAAATCACAGGAAGTTGTAAAATATTTATACAAGGTAGTATTAAGCATCTATCAAAGGCATACAAAGCATACAAGTTTGACTGTCTGGGTTTTGTAGAGTCATTTCAGACCTGGAGTTTCATTTCTAAAGTGTTTCAGAGTCTCTTTTGAGACCTCTCTGAATTTCTTTTGCACTATTGCTGCAGTAAGTCTGTGTATTTCAAAACACGTTTTTGTTTCCAAAGAGGAGTCAGGATCTACATGGCTGCTGTGAGAGGAAAGTAAAGTGATTGTTTCAGTAACTTTAGTTTGTATTTCCTCGTGGAAAAAGCAATTTATGCAATTTGAGTAGCTTATTTTGAATCTGTTTGTTTAGAAACAAAATTTTTCCAAGAGCAAGATTTGCTTACTGCTCCAAAACTGTGACTAACAATGTTTATATCTAATACTGCAGTCTGAGGCTGTCATTTTTTTAATACACATTTTTGTGAGTATGTGCATTGTGAAAATTAGAAGCATCAGTGTCCATTAGTGAAACCTTCTCACTTACAGTTTTTCTCTTGCAGCTCTGTTCAGACCTGGCGTGAGATACAACTTTTCACTGTATGGCTGCAAATCCAGTGGATATCAGTTACTGAAAAACATAACTGGGTATACAAAAGAGCTGCGTAAGTGTACTTTATCATTCAGGATCTTTGCAAAGTGAGTTTGAACTGTGTCTGCTTTTAGCTTGATGTTGGCAGAAGATTGACACTGAAATTGTCATACAGTGCTACTGACTTCTGCTTGTTCTCTGTGCGTAATTGTAATATATTTCTTGATCCACTCCAGTTCTCAGCATGCAACAACTCTATATCCTCCAGCTTGTATTGTGGCGTAGGGTTTGCCACCACAGAGCAGAAGTTTGCTTTATGGACAGTGTTCTTCAGTGTTGAAGGCACAGTTACAGTGTGAGCCTCATTGATGTGGTCCCTTCTGCAGGAGAGGGGTCAACTTGTCAAGTCAAAGCAAACTTCTGAGAACTGGATTCCTTGGCTACTGTCATAATGAATACCCTGTCATACTGAGTTTTCTCATTTCAGCTTCTTGGGGTGTGGACTAAGGCTGAGCTTACTTGCCTGGGGATGCACTAGTGGCTGAATGCCTTCTACTTCCAGGAGCCTGAATTTGTCGTTGTTCTTTACAATCACATCTTCTGTGTAGAATGTGACTACAGTTCCCATTTCACTTTGAAGTTTAGCGTGGTTTCTCCTGGAAGATTGTGCTTGGAAAACTGAGCTGCTGAACTGATCTGATCCCTTTGAAAAACTGTTGTTTATTGCATTGCTAAAGCTGAAGGTGAAATCGAGAGAATTTTTCCAGGAACTCATCTTTCATTCATTTGCATTTCTGCAAAAATAAAGAACAGTCTCCCAGAGGGTTTTTCAGTATGCATTCTCAGCAGAATTAGAAACTTCCAAGACAAATAGATAACAGCTTTGGATAATAAAAAACGCATTGGACATCGGAAAATAAGGATATTCATTTTGCTGAAGGTCATAGGTTTATTCTAAACATCAGATTTGCCTTTGGACAGGTAATCATCAAAGATGATAAAATCAAAGATGAAATAGATGCATTCTCAGACGTGAGTTCAGTGCTGATAGATAGTCTGACATCAGACTATGTCCTGTTACATGACCTTATACAACAGATGTTTTCAGTAGCTCTAGGAATTGGAGTATGGACCTGTGATGCCTGCTAAGGCTGTTCTTTTAAACTGAGATAGACTTCCATAATAGTAGTGTGAAGTTTGTTTAATTTGAAGACAAGCAATGCAATCACAAAGCTAAAGCCTTTACAAGCTTAATAGTTAATATGTTCTGAATGCAATCTTTCAGCATTTGTTATGTGAAGAAGGGTATGGATCTGCAAAAACACTACCTGAGAAGAGATTTTTCTCTCAGCTGGTGTTATTAGATAAAGTTGCAGTACTTAATATCAAAGAGACCAATGTACTTGTGTCTTTGTAGTGTCACCTGTTCAGTTTTTGAGAGTTAGGGAAAGATGTTCAGGAAAAGCTGAACATGCCAGCCCTGAAATTAAACTGATGCAACACTTGCATGGATTCAGCATTTAACTCTAGAATATTACTGACTATCTTCTTCTTTCTTAATTCTTCCTGCAGCTCCAAAACGTGCACCAAATTTTACTGTAGAAGAAACTTCTTCAGATTCGATATTGGTAAAGTGGGAAGACATGCCTATTGAAGATTGTCAGGGGTTTTTAGAAGGATATCGGCTTTCCTTCGCAAAAGGTGAAAAAGATTCCTTAAAGCCTAGGCTTCTGGAATCAGGTAAATCTATAGATTATCATTCCCTTGCTCAAGCTTTTTTTTTCTTTTTTTTTTCCCACTCATTTTAATTTCATTTTTAAAAAGAAAAGAGATCTTATAGTTCAGTTGCATTAGTCACTGATACTGTTGATAGTTGGCCCCTGATACGTAACAATGGCATTTGAAATATCAGCTCTTTGTTTGATTAGCATAGTTGTTCTTTAATATAAGGCAAAAGTTGGAGAACACCCAGGTTTGCTGAGGGCATAGAGCTGTACAGTGACTAAGTGTCAGTGAGACACACTGCCCTGTGTACAGATGTCTTAGGTGGAAGAGATGCAGGCAAACTTATGTGACTATGTAAACTTATGTGACATATTGCAAACACACCTCTGTACAGGTCTGTCTCTCACTGAATTAAGAGGACAAGCACAAGTGTAAAAAATTCAGCTAAATGCTGTGGTGTTTGCTGCCATACAGCGAAGTGTCATGACCAGGAATCTCTGCTTCAGTTTTGCTTAAAACAGAGGTCTCCTTGGGTTTAGTAAGCTGACTTAAAGAAAATCTTGCTGATGCTGAGGATGGCTCTCTGAATTCTTTTTTTTACAGTGCATGCTTTTCTTTCTTCTAAACAAACAGGAAATCCAGAACTTAAAGTTAAGAATATCACTGACTTAACGAAAAAGTCTTTGAAAATACTTGATCTTCAAGGCAAAACGAGTTACCAGCTGGATCTACAAGCCTACACTGCTGGTGGGTTGAGCCCTCCAAACAGCCTCTATGTGGTGACAAAGGAAGACTGTAAGTTGAACATCCCTATGCATTAATGTTAGTTACTCAGGGGCTATCCAGTGTATGTAAAATTGAGGTGTTTTGGTTGTGGTTTTTTTTTCCTGGTTACTTCAGATAGTCTATGCCTATTTTTTATTTATTTAGTACCTTAAAAAAAAAAAAAAAAAAAAAAAAACCACAAAAAAGAGAGAAGGACAAAAGAGAGAGAGAAAAGTCCTTTCTTATTACAGCTACCTTATAATTCAAGCTAATGTATGCAGAAGAAATAATTTATAAACTTTTATTATAGTATGGAGTCTTCTTTAGCAACTTGTTTTTCTCAGTTTTCCCATGAAGAATATCTATCTGTTAATACGTGATGGGAAGAAACACAGTGTGAAAATATTTACCCGTTTCAGAACTATAAACAGATGCCTTTCTGCTTTTAATTCAGTTTTATCAATCCCCTGACAGAAACAAACCCTAAAAGATAGTTAGAAAAAGTGATTGACTTTAGGTAACAAGAATTAAAAAAAAAAGTCATGTGAAAGGAAGATTGAACACTGGGGTGCAACAAAAATACATGAAAAATCGAATGTAAGGCTCTTAACATCAACAGAGAAAGGCAGAGGGAATGTATCAGAGAGCAACCCTGGGAATTAGAAACATTGTAAACCGTATAAAAGCCAGTGCAGCTTGTGCAGTGTTGTTTGCCTATAAGAGCTATTACCAGAGATTTGAAGAGCTCAAGTAACCTCAAAGTGCTGTTCCAGTGCCTACTGAGAACAGACATCGCAGTGGCAGTCAGTCTTGTGTTGCACCTTTGAGATTAAGCAAGCAGAGAGAAATAATTGGCTAATTTCTGTAGCTGTCACTGAATCAACTCTATTTATAGATTGACGTTTGATCTTCCTAAAAAGTTTATGGTATATGTTCTGAAGTTTATGGTATAGGTCACTGTTTATGGGCCACTGTTAGCTGAGTTTCTGTGTAGGTGAGAGACTCTATTCTGTGGGGCTGTTAGAAAAAGCATAAAGCTTGCTGGAAACTTTGGATATATTTAGTACCTTCTCTTTTTTTCTCCCCCAGCTGTAGGACTAATCATTGCAATTCTCGTCCCTGTGGCAGTGGTTGTTCTGCTTGGAGTGGTGGCGAGCATCTTTTGCTATAGGAAAAGGGAGTGGTAAATATCTGCATTCAATTCTGAACGTTTTTAAAATATATTTGCTTTAGCATCAGTGTTTTTGATTGTTTGAGTAATTCCTTGTTTTCTGCGAGTGCCCAAATAAGTTAGTGGGCTTTTACAGACCTTTGTGTAAAAGAAGTTGGCAAAATAATGTTTTAGAAGGTGAGGAAGAAATTAAGTTGGCAGTAAGTGAGAACTAGGGATACAAAAGGGTTTTACAGGAGCCTGTCTCCCAGTGAGCCCTGTTTATTAATCATTTTCCAAAGCATAATTTGTGAGCTATCCACAAACACTCAGATAGACATCCCACCTTCATGTTCTCATAAACATGGCATCACAAGTTCCCTAGTTTAAAAAAAGAAAAGGAAAACAGAATAGTTTACTGCTATTTCCATTAAATACTCAGAGAAAGTACAACATACTGAATCTTTGTACCAGATGTCTTCAGTATTCTGAAGTAAACTGAAATGTTCTGACCCCTTCAGTGTATTGGCAATGTGTTTCAGGGCTTGGTAACTTTGATAAGTTCTGTCTCTCCTCTTTAAAGGATCAAAGAAACATTTTATCCGGAGATCCCAAATCCTGAGAACAGTAAGGCACTGCAGTTTCAGAAGAACATTTGTGAGGTAACCTTGATTTTAAATCTGGCATTTTAAACTTCTAGAAGACACTGTGAGCAAATAAGTTTCTGTAGGCTTTGAGTCTTCTACTCTAGTT
Source organism: Tympanuchus pallidicinctus (assembly GCF_026119805.1). Taxonomy (NCBI): domain Eukaryota; kingdom Metazoa; phylum Chordata; class Aves; order Galliformes; family Phasianidae; genus Tympanuchus; species Tympanuchus pallidicinctus. Next base: position 11,736,888 of record NW_026294813.1, read on the forward strand.
GTAGGATAACTCTGTGGCAAAGAGGAACATGGCAAGATGCTGTGTAACTTTTGTCCAACTACATCTGAAACTATAATGTTCAGGTAGATACGAAGTTTGAACTAGGAAAGAGCTGATGCATTTCTGTCCTGCCACATAATTAGTGAGTCTTAGTAGATGGCTGTGTTACTCCCACATAGTTATTATCTTTGCTATGCTGGTAGGGGAAGTAGAAAGTATGGTAACATATAGTGGGCCCCATAACTGGAATTGAGTGTAATATTTAGATAACCTTCTTGAATGGATTATAAAAAGCTGAGATTTGAGGAAACAGTTCTCAAACACTTACTGCAAGATTTGGAGTCTCTTTAAATTGGCTGAAATAGTTTTAACAAGAAGAGGAATGTGTGAGGAACCAGAAAATAAAAATCAAAGCATTTATTGATTGACTGATTGATTGATTGATTGATTGTACTAATAGCAATGGAATGAGTGCAAGACACAAGCCAGCATGCAGGTTTAATTTGGACAAGCTGTTATTGTCAGGGTTTCCATGTCTTTTAGCTTAGTCTCTGCCTTCTTTTTCTCACTTCAGGGGAATAAGTCACTTAAAACACTGGAAATGAATCCCTGTACCCCAAATAGTGTTGAAGTGGTGGAAACACAGTCTGCAGCTCCCAAAATTGAAGACACTGAGATGATGTCCGCAACAACAGACACCATTGTGCCTGAAGATGGATCTGACTCAGAAACAGAAAACCATGTGGTTGTGTCCTACTGCCCCCCTATCATTGAAGAGGAGATATCAAATCCCCCTATGGATGAACCTGTGGGGTTATCTCAGGTGGTTTACATTGACATCCAGTCAATGTATCAGCCTCAAATTAAACCAGAAGAGGAGTCAGAAATAGATTTAGTGACTACTGCGGGCTATAAGCCACAAATGCAGCTGCCTGTCAGTGCTCTGAAAATGGAAAGTCACTCACCTGCCGAGGAAGAATCAGATAAGACAGCAGGTTACAGACCTCAAGCAAACGCAAATGCCTGGAACATGGAAGCTCCAGACTCTCCTGGATCAGTTGAAAGCAACAATGAAAATGCATCTTTTGGGAGCCCATGCTCCATTAATTCCCGACAGTTTCTGCTTCCCCCAAAAGATGACGAAGACTCTCCCAAGCCCAGTAACACGGGGTGGTCCTTCACACACTTTTTTCAAAACAAGCCAAATGATTAACAGTGAGTTATCATTGCACCTGAACCTGCCTTCTAAATAAGCTCTTATTCCTGATGAAACAGGATGAAAAAAGTACAAAAAGCATGCGTTATTCTTGGAGACAGTCAGCAGAGGTTCTAGTAAGCTGAATGTTACCATGTTTAAGTTAATGAAAGTGTTGATGTTCCATTTTAATAGAGGCTGAGGCCAGAATTATAGCAATCTAGTTATTATTGTTGTAAAATATATTGGATATAAGAGGTATTGAGTTTAGATCTCCTGATAAACATAGTCAGAGAACTCTGCTTACCTTCAGTGTTTGAAGGCTAGTGTGATCTCATACAACTCACAACTTGGAAAGATTGCTTTGCTTTGTTGTAGTTGTTCTCAACCATGCATACTCAAATGATGTAGTCCCAACAGATACACTCACTTGAAGATTTCATTTACTGAAAACTTCAGCCTAATGTTTTATAAGGATATGGTTGGAAACTCTTGAGATCTTTTACCTAATGATGAACTAACAACAAATCAAAGTTCTACTTTTCTCCCATATGTCACTGTTTAACACTTTTGAAGCAATGGCCGTTCAAAGCTGTTGCTTCTTAACTAGACACTAGTTTCTGTACCTACTGTACAGTGTTTATTCAGTGTTTGACTCAGGGGTACAAACTTGGGGAAAAAAAAGTGTAACACTGATTTAAACCTCAACAAGAACTGCATGAAGTTTAAAAAACAAAACAAAACAAAACAAAACAAAACAAAAAAAAAAAAAAAAAGCAAACAAAAAAAAAACAACCATAGAATATTCTATACTTTTTCTGTCCTGTTAAGGAGTTATATTTCTTGATGTATTGCACTAATGCATTTTGTATTTTATAGTTTGAGCTCCAGACCTCCTGCCTCAACTCATACTCTATTCAATTCCCCCACAGTATTCAGGAGTCTTTGCATTATGCAGCAATGTAAGCCATGGGGAAATCTCTGACCACTAACACTAGTTGTCCAAGCCATTTGGCACCAGAAATCAGATGCAGTACTACAGCTCTGTGAGAACAAATTTCTCTTTGGATGGTCTTCATTATGTTAGTGTTGCTACCTGCTGCCTGGCTGTTCTCCACATTGTCCACCTGACAGGACCTTTTCCTACACATCCTATCTAGGAGTGCAAAGGGGGATTTCTGCAGTGGCAGAAACCTTAAGAGGTTTTAAGGCCACTAGTTCTACCTCTCCTTTACTAGACATGTGATGCAAAGATATCTTAAATGATGTAAATTTGTATGCTTAAAGAAATTTTCAGAACAATCATCTTTGAATTTTTTTTCATGTATGCATCTATAGGCAACTGTAATTGTAGTATTTCACTGTGCAAATTTCCAACTTCAGCACACTGAGTTTCACTAGCTTACAATACAAAGTACTTTCTAATTTACCTGTTCCATATTGTAAAACACAGTGAAGAGAGGTCAGATCTTTAAGCACTTGATCAAAAAGGGTTTTCATAAAGTCATAATCAAATCTTAGTGTAGATTTCAATTTCCTGAACCAGCTTGTGGCATTTGAAAATAAGATGAATGAGTAGATTTCAATCTGTGATTTCTAACATATAAGGAGGCTGGATTGACTAAGTTTTTAGCTATAATGGTGTGAGAACAGACCAGAAGGGTGGCTAAGCTTAGCAGATGTTTGGTCTACCGAACCACATGACCTGGCCATCAAAGTAAAACCAAGCATTAGGTTAAACCTAGTCACTGCAATGGGTGTTGCAGTTTCAGATACTGGCATGTCTCTGCCATCTCCATAGAATGAAAACACAGAGGGATTTCAAAACAGACAGAACACTAAAGGCAAAACACTAAGAAGCTTCCAAATCATCATCACTAACAACTGTATATGCCTTCTGGAAGAGTGAAATGTAAAGACAGTAAGTTTAGATGTGTTTGTGGGCCTGACAGAATACACGGTCTGTCTGAAGAATGGAAAGTGCAGATCAGGTTCTGCTCTAGAGGATGAATTTTGAAATGAACAGGGCTGCAAATGAAAAGTAAGGCAGTGTGAATAGCTGGTGTCCATCCGTCGACAGGCATCCCTACAAGAGAGCATTTCATGCCTAACGTATTACTGCTTGTTATTTAGTACACTAAATTAATACATAAAAGGAAGCAGTTCTATCTTTGTGCTTGATAGAGAGGCAGCGATTATGTCCTAATAGTAGCAGTATTTTCTTTCTATTCCAAAGCTCACAGTACCTTATTTAAAGCCTGTTTTTTTTTTTCACTCTAACGTTATTTTTTTGTTTTCTAATGCATTTTGTTCTAATAAATTTTAGATTATGCTTTTAACTGAAAGCAGAAGATGTTTAGAACGGAAGGCATGGGTAGTGTGGTTTATTACATTTTTGTTTAGTGGAGCAGTTTCTCAACACAGAGGAGCAATTACTGTTATATGAAGATCCGTAGGAAAAAGGAAAACTCTGTAGGGGAATTGCTGATCTCAGAGAATAATAGTGCTTTCTTATGACTGCATTTTGCAAGAAGCAACACCAAACCGAAGTTGTGGTTTTTAACTTGGCGGACTGGAAGCCAGGGTGAGCAGAGAGCTCTCAAAGCTCACAGGGAGCAACCTAGCACCTTTTGCAGTGCTCTCGAGGAGAATCAGTTCAACACAAATATCACATAGTCAAATTCTCTTTCATGTTGCTCTTAATTTTCAGTAAAGGCAAAATCCTTTATTTCACCATGATTAGGTGGTAGAGAGTTCCTTTAACATAGGGCTGTCTTTAATGAACCATAGCACTCTCACTTAATTATCCATTGCTATTTTTAATTTTTTTTAACTTTATTTGATTTGTGTCCTGATTCCCAGTATGTAGGCAGAAGAGTCCCATTAAGAACAGTGGCTTACTATATCTTTAATCTTGGTTTATAGCCCTGCAGAGGGGCTTCATCTGTACACTACCAGCGAGGACTCCTTTCCAATATCTGTCTTAAATCTTCTGCAGCAAATCCAAATACTGTATTAATGAGAGAATATGTGCTTATTTAGTGTCCATGTGAAGACACCCCTTGGTGTACCCCCTTGGCAGTAAGAGTAGACTTGCTTTTTGAGCCCAAGTGATTTGTTAAACCAATGAAGCATTTTTAAGAAAGTCATTCATACCAAGAGCACTTTCAAAGCATGGTGCTGTTTAACCTCTGGATGTATTGATGTCAATTGTAAGGCTGAAACTTTGGGATTCAAAGGAGATCAGACTCCTTGTACTTGTGCCTTTGGGCTTCCCAGTGAGTCTGTGTGGTCAAATTAGATGTGAGTGAAACCCCTTCTTGTTGTTTCTGAAAGATGTATTAAGAAACTAAATGTAATGCATTTTCATCATTTTCTGAAAGATCTTTTTCCTTTATTGAACATCTATTTTGTTTTAATTCTTTTGAATTTTTGTTTGTTTGTTTTTTTTTCCCTAGAATAAAAAATGTAAAAAGGGAAAAGAAAAAAATTCCAGAAGGGTTCCAAGTAGAAGAGCTTTTGTCCAAAACACTCCTAACTCAGTGCTTCAGTCCTCTGGTTGAATCAATGAACAGAGATGTAGGGTGCCAATGTCAAGCTGTTTCTTTCTGAAGCAAGTCACCAGTGTTGCTGCTTTTTATTTTGAGCCATGACTATAATATGTGACAGTTGGGTTTGTTTTTTGTTAAGATTTTTAGTACTGTTCATTTGATGCATGGAACATTGGTCATGTCTGATGTAACATCATGCACTCTTCTGTTCGACTTGTTCATTATTTTTGTTGTTCTGACTGACATACAGGAGCATACTTGGGATCTTGATTTTGTGTGTTAAATTCTGGAGTTGTAAATTTGAATGTGATATACCTCACAGAACTACTAGTAAATATTTCAACAAAACAGTAAGCTAATATTACAGATGGGCAGTGTATTATCTCCCCAGCTATGTGGAGGCTGCAAATGCAGACTTAGGACCTAATCAGTGGTATTTGCTGTTCTTGCTGACTCTATTATCCATAGTTGCTGCTTTCATGGGTAAATTGTTTCTCAAAGGAAATCAGCAGGCATTTAATCCATCACAACACAATTGGCAAATGCAACACATTTTTTTCACATTTGATTTATGAGGGGGACCAGAACTTTCCTTTGCTGGGCACAGGGCATCAGGGTGCTTCTGCTCAACTCAAGTTTCAGGCTGCTCTGAGGGGACACACAAAAGTCTCTTCTCTCCTTTTTTGTTTTTGACAAGTCCAACAGAATAAAGTTAGAGCTGAAGGCAGTGATATTGTCTCTTATAGTGTCCTCCACACTCAATTGAAGATAAATGGTAGCAAAATTGAGGGTAACTGGATTTGTTGGAGGGAGAAGATATTTGAATATCACTATAAAAAGGTGACGAGAAATTGTATCCTCTATTTTTAGACAATAATTTCTTTGTAAATAGCGTATTTGTACCTAGAAGTAGATAAAAATAGAGCAAAAGAATTTGAAATATGCAGGAAGAAAATGTGATATTTCAAGAATCAAGTTGCTAACAAGGCTCTGTACCATAAATCTATCAAAGACTTCCCCTGTAAATAGCATGCTTTGCTCTGCCACAGGCTTTGAAGAAGACTTCAAATCCAATGGCATCAGAATTTTTAACACTAAGTAAGGTCCTAACTTTTCATGCAAATGTGTGATAGCAGTATTATGTACCTAAGTGTGTATTGCCGTACGATTCCCAAAGCATGGTTTTTGAGAGCCCTGTCCTTGACTATATGCCTTAGGAGTGCATTTTCTCACAGGGGAAATTGGCTGCCATCTGCACTCCTCCCAGCATCCTGTGCAGAGTTCGTGCTGCTGTGCATTTAGCAGTGACTGATGTTTAGAGATGCTGTCAGCACATCTGCAGATTTGTTGTTGGATTCTTCTTTGAATTGGCATTAGCAAGCCGGGGAGGACATTCTTCGACCCCAAATGTTGCATACAGAGATTGAGGAACACTGGAGTGTTTAAAAGCTCATTTCCTCATGCCTCTCCTAAGTTTTTAAATATCTTCATAGAAGCTGGAAAACACTTTCTTCATAACAGTTTTTTTTCCCCTCCTCCATCATTTATATAACTCTGGATTTTCCCCAGTGTTTCTATGATAGTGTTTATTTCCTTTTTGCACATTATGCAAACAAACCTCAAATTATATTGGCAGGGTTTTCCATAACTTTACAAGTTGTCCCAGTGTGCATAACTATGCCTCCTTCTCCCCCCTCCCCCCCCAAAAAATGTCTATCAACTTCTTCTATCAACTTCTCTCACTTTTTCAACAAAAAAACTCTCCAGAAAATATGTGAGGACTGAGCTTCACCAGTGAGCTGGTCAGTGAGTAGGGTGCTGCAAGGGATTGAGTTAATCCCTTGCCAGTCTCACCTTCTCTTTGTGTCTCAGTGATGCCATGGTGAGCCAGAGCAATTAGCATCCTTATCTTTTACTGTGTTCCTTAACAGCATCTGTAGGGAGGATTTTGAACAGTCCCAAATCTGCTCTTCAGCTGGTGTTACTGGAAAGCAGGCTGCTGAAGACAGCTTCCACGAGCACTCTGCCAGCCACACATTTTGCAACTTGCAAATCGTAGTGCCCAGAGAGTAATGTTTAACCAGAGAATGCATAAAAATTGAAGGTTTTCATTTTCTTTAGTTGGGATGATAAAAATTCAAAAAGCTCCATGTGGGCAGAGTAAAACAGATGCTTGTAAAGTCTCATGCCTTTTAGTAGCAAAACAAATACAGATACGAAACAGTCCTTAAACTTCACCATGACATTGTTTCTTTAATGTGATTTAAAGTGGCTTAGGGTAAACAATACCCTAAGTAAGGTTTGTAGCCTGTCAGATGGCCAGAAAAGAAGGTAACTCTCATCTGAAACCCTACCTGATGATAATGGTAGTTTGAACTTCAGTCCAGCTGTGGCACAAAAAACAGCAGAACTGGTGGAGTCATGCAAGTCACCCAAAAATTTGTTGTATTCTAATGCTGTTACTTTTAAGATATATACTGTGAACAGGTTCAGTGGTTCAATGTTCTGGGTTTTTTTTAGATCTTTTTATACCGTCTTTTTACAGCATAAGTAATTTTTTTAGAGATGGTTTTGTGTTCTATTTTTACAAATATTTTAATGGACTTCTGTTAAATAGTAGTGAAATATTGTTTGCCAATTTGAAATGTTCATCTATAAAATTAGTCCTGAGAATAAATCAATGAATCAATAAATCATCCTGTCAAAACAGTCATCCTAATGCACTAAACCTAACCAGTCCTTTAACATAGCTCTATTGCTGAATGATACTGAAGTTCTCCAGCTTCCAAATCTATTACTCAAAAAAGATTTTCACAATTTAAAATAATCATACAGCACTTTAACAAAGTTGTAGTATACCAAGTAAAATAGTGATTCAACAGTGTGTATCAATGAGAAAATTTATTGGCTTAGCAATTAAACATGCATGCTTGAAAATGGAAGCATGGGATCACGATGGGGAAATAATATTCTGGTGAGCTAGATGACACGTGAAACTAACCTAAGACACCAACTTTGCAAATGTTTTAAAACTAGTTTGCTTGGCTGTTGTAATTCCTGTTATATTGCTTGTGTGTCTAAAAATATGCATGTATTTAACAATTTTACCATAGTATTGCCATGGAATTTAATAAATATATTTTCTTACGCTCTTACATGTTTTGATATTCTTTGCTTGCATGTTTATTCTTAAATAAGAGTTAAATTCTGCACATGCTTCAGTGTAAACAGAGTTATTTTAACTTTGTGCCAGAATAAATAACCTCAGGATCTGGCAAGCATTGCCTTGGCTTCTTGATCAGTAGAGTAATGCAAGTACTCTCTGATCTGCTTCTAAGCACAGCCTTTCATAGCATGTAAGTACAGCATACACTGAAGCTCTTTGGTTCATGTCATGCAATGTGAAGAGAAGAAGTGGGCTGCCTCCCTTACCTGTGTCTCCCTCAGATCATGGCTCTAACACCTGGGGGTTGAGATGTGATTCCAAAGCTGAGGGCTTCTAGATGTGAGGAGACAGAGCTCCTCACCACCCACACCAGAGCTGTGTGGTGGGCGTCCCTATTCCAGGACGCAGAATGTAGAGGCAGGAGGAAGTGGTCCAGAATGAGGATTGTGGGTTGGTTTGCCTCATGTAGGACACGTTCTCAAGATCTTGTAGTGGAACTGAGATGATCAGCCTCTATGGTGGCTTCATGGGCCCCAATACGGGCCTTACATTTGAAGATATTTATTTATGCCACAATGCTTGTTTGTTCTAGCGATATCCAGGGAATTTTGTGTCTCGTCTGGACTTATGAGGAACAGCTGAGGAAACTGCGATTGTTTAGACTGGAGGAGAGGAGGCTCAGGAGAGACCTTATTGCTCTCTGTAGCGATGTAGAAGTTGGCCTCTTCTCTGGTGTACTAGTGATTGATCTAAAGGGAATGGCCTTAAGACATGTCAAGGAGATTCAGATTGGATGCTAGGAAAAATTTTATCTCTGACAGAGGCTGGAATGAGCTACCCACAGAGATGGTTGAGTCACTGTCCTTGGAAGTGTTCAAGAAATGTTCAGATGTTGTACTAAGTGATATGGTTTAGTGGGAAATATTGGTTGCAGGTGAGCATTTGGACTGGATGATCTTGCAAGTCTTTTCCAAACTTGGAGATTCTATGATTCTGTGATTTAACTACAGCACCTGGACCAATGAGTGGCCCACTGGCTTAGTACTGTGCAGACAGACAAGTGCTATAACACAGCATACAATATATAAGTGTTGCAGACCAGCTATCCTGCAGATCTCTATCACTGCAGTGACCAGAGAGGAGCAGCCGAGAGTACAGGCCCTTGAAGACTCAAGGTAGTCTCTGATCTCCCCATAATCAGCAGTAGTCCTTCTCTATTACTTGAAGCTCTGATGAGGCAGAAATCCCAGTAGTGCAGCTTACCATGCATGTGGCAAGTCCTCTCATTGCAAGGATTCACCTCTAGGTGCGTGCTTGTTTCCTAGTTGCTAAGTGAATGCAGAAATCAGTTACTGACAGCACCTTTTTGTGCTGCATTTACAACATACAGTAACTATGGAAAAAAATACCTCAAGCAAGTTGTGATCTGGAACTTTTCATTCTGAGTGCATTTGATAACTGGGAACCATTAGTACAGGCACTTTTTTAATTATTAAAAAATAAAAAAATAAAATCATATACCCAAAAGGAGTGTGAGGTTCAAGTTATGTTAGGGTGTTAGGGCCTTCTGAACAATGTAAGTTGTAACAGTAGCCTGACCAAGTTCTAAGGTTGGGTAGTGATGGAGGATTGGGATTTTCTGTTCCTCACCATGAGTACATGGGCACAGAGAGGGCTTTATGCTGCCAATGTTTCCTGGCCTCGTATCTGCATGCATCATTTTATGCTGCCTAACTTTATTTTCTGTGGTCTGTCAGTGCTATCTGCTTCTAACACATCACTGCCTGTGGCATTTGCATCCAGTGTTTCCCTGCATTTCCTGTTGCATTACATGAATAAAGGTTGCAGCATCCCTGTGTGTGTGCGCCACTTGCTAGTTCTAAAAAAAGCAGTATTGTGGTAGTTCAAATGAAACCTTGATAATTGGCTATTTCATTTCTGAATTCTGCTTTGTTGATGCCAACTTCAAAAGGTGTATTGAGGTCAAAAAAAATGGAAGCAAAATGAATAGTGAAGAAAATATTAAATTTTCTCACTGTATCTTCAAAAAATGGGAAAAGTGAGGGAAAATCTAATGTCCACAAAAAGTTATCACAAAAGCTGCTGCTGTTGCCACTGAAAACTACTTGCAAATCTTCAAAAAAAAAAAAAAAAAAAAAGAGTGGAAAGCCGCTGAGTTGTGAGCCAGCCCTAAGTTCTGTTGTCCCTTTTCTTCCACCCAGTCACAGTTTTTGTGGCTGTCTGCCCCACAGTGACCTTCACAACATCCCCACTCCCACTCCTGGCGTCTCGCCGTCACGTGTGGTGCAGGAAAATGCAACCGGTGGGGCTGGTGCAGGGAGAACAGCATTGGTGTTCCCTTAGAGAGGAAGATTGAAGGAAGCTTAAAAAAGACAGGGGGAGGAGAGGAACAACGTCGTCTTTGTCCTGCACACAATAAACAAAGAATAATGCTCTGACAGTGAGGGAAAATTCAAGAGAAACGGGGACACTCAGCCCACAGTGCTGCCTGGCAGTCTCCGTAGCGGGCAATTTGGAGCTGGCAGAACAGAAGGGGAAAAAAGGGGACTGAAGAGGTGATATTTTTGTTATTTTGCAGATAGATCCCGTCCAGGCTCAGCTCCCAACAACACGGTCCGCGCAGAATCCTCACCGGGCTGTGCAGGAGCACTGCTGAGGGCTTTTGATGCCCACAGCCTGGTGAGGCTGCAGGATGCAGCAGGCCCCGGTGCTGCTGGCACATGTTGAGCCCAGGTATAGAAGTCTCAGCCCCACTGTGGGGACAAAGACCCACTTTGCGCCATACCATGGAAAAAAACAGAGCAAGTGGGAGAGCCACCCCCTCCACAGTAAACTTCTAAAACCAGAAGTGACTCACTGTTGAGATGGGATTGCTGCTCTCTGTGAGTAGAATTTGGCAATGTTTTGGCCTCTGCTTTAAAAGGTTTTCCCAGAAGCAGAACCTGTGTGATGAAAATTCAGCAGGCTCTTCTGGCAAGATAATGCACCGGGTCCCAGGACAACCACCTCCAGCAGCCTCCTCCTGATCACCTCCTGGCTCCCCAGAGACGAGTTTAGAAACTGGGATAAAGCAGAGACCCTGGTCTTCTTTACTTTTGGCTGCCAAAAACGCACTGTTGCCAACATAAGGCTTTGCCTACAGTAGGCATCACCGCTAGGTCTGGCTTCAGTTTCCTCTGCCATCACTTTTCACTTCATCTTTTTTTGTTTTACATTTTTCCTTATTTTGCCCTAGGATGACCCAAGCAGACCTACCTGCCAGTACCTCAGCAGCTGGTCCTTGCAGAGTTGGCCTGAGATGAGTTTAAACCAGGCCCTCTGCCTTTGGCAGGGCATTAGGCAGGCAAGCAGCAGCTCCCAAAAACATGGCCTCTGCCCCACTGGGCATCTTTCTCTTGGGACAACACCATCTATTTTTTTCCTGACTGTCCCCTGGATTCCGCAGCTCAGCACAGAGCCTGCCTCATCCCACCCAATGCTTGCAGCAAGAGTGTCTTTCAGGATGAACGTGGAAAACTAAGAAGAAAATCAAGACCTGAGATAAGGTTTAGGAGGAGGATTTCACTCAAAGAGGCAGAAAGACCCAGTAATGCTAGCTGCATTTCAATGGCCTCTTTATCACAGAATCACAGAATCACCTGGGTTGGAAGGGACCTCAAGGATCATGTAGTTCCAACCCCCCTGCCTAGCAGGGCCACCAAACATACACATTCAGTTTTATATTTATAGCAGTTTTAATCTTTTTTTTTTAGTTTACTTAACTGCATGCTCCCTGTTGACCTGCTGCAAACAATGTGGAGCACCATGGACACCGGTTTCCCTGCCAGCCCAGCAGGTCCTTGCAGGAGGACTGGGAACAGCAATGGCCCAGGTAGGGATTTTGTCCCTGGATTTTTTTCCTGCTGTCCCCTAGATCCACCTCTGCAGTGAGAACTTGAAATGCAATGCAGAACAGTGATAAAACCCACCAAACAGCAGCACACCAGTCCTGCGGACTTTGGGAGTTACAGTGCACGTGAAAAACCCCAGATTCAGAACCCTGGTTTTTGGCTTGTAGAAAGTCAGTACTAGGGAATGGTGACCACAGGTTGGGCAATCTCTCTTCTCCATAGCACATATATATATGAGACCTGACTGTCAATGGCTGATCATGCTGCAGTTATGCCAAGCTTCTGATACATACTGGATGATATGTAATGTGGTTAACAAATGGCCTCAGTGAGTGAGCAGCACACCTGGGCCAGATCCTAGGAAAACAGGACAAAGTACACTGCCATGCACTGTCCACACCTCCCCAGTCCAGACATCTCCAATACACTGCCCACATGTCTCATGCAGCCCAACTTACAGCAAAAAGTTGTGTGCATTTTGGTTCATTGGCTGAACACAGTCCTGTAAGCAGCAGAAAATACACTGCCATGCTTCCCCTTTTTGATAAAGGAATTTGAGAACAGGCTTCAAGATTGCTGGAAAAAAATCCTCATTTTTTGGTCTGCTTGCAACTCCATCTTCAGTCAGCATAAATACACGACCTGGGAATCTTCAAATGGAGTGCAAAGAGTTGTGATCAGATACTCAATTAAAAAATCTGACCAGGCCTCTTTCATAAGCCTCATCTTACCAGAGAAAAACATCCCTCCCTTCACAGTCACACTTTATTCATGTCATCACTTTTTGGTAGTGTGTACATTTGTGACCAACTATTTTCAAGGATGATGCTTGGGAATAGTAAAATTTCATCAAAAATATCTGATAAATAGTCTGAGAGCTCACTAAGATCTGCAGGCACTGCCATGGAACCAGGGATTGATGCATTAGCTTCATGAAAACAGGGCAACATATCCCACTAGTTCTGTGGGTTTTTTTTTTTTTTTTTTTTTTTTGTTTGTTTGTTTGTTTTTTTAATAAAAGGCATGAAAGATTCAATGTTTAATTTCTTGTATACATAAACTATATATTTTATGAGGGCTGCTCTGAAAATAACGCCTCCTGTTTAATAATATTGGCCCATGATGTCAGAAGTATCAGAATCAGTGCCATATCAGTGTTACAGCAGCAGTGGCTAAACTTTCCCACCAGTATTTCATTACATGTTGTTGCCATGTGACAGATGGCAGCAGAGGGGCAGATGGAATGGCATCTGACATGGAAGTGTGTCTGACACAAAAGTGTGTCGTTGAGTTCCTCCATGTGAAAAAAATGGCACCCACTGACATTCAGTGAAGCCTGTGTAACATTTATGGAGATCAGTCAGTGGACATAAGCACAGTGAGGCAGTGGGTGGTGCATTTCAGCAGTGGCGACAGCAACAGTGGGTCAACTCTGCCAGTACAGATTTTTATGTGTGACATGCAGGTTCTTGTTCATCCCTAGCAAAAGTGCGTAGCTAATGATGGTGACTGTTGCAAAATAGTGCTTTGTAGCTGAGAGTTTGCTCTATCAAACATTCTTATTGTGTATGCCTTATCAATTGCAGTTTCTGCGGAAATAAATAGGCATTACTTTCAGAGCAACTTTTGTTCATGCAGCCTGTGATGATTTCTCTTCACTCAGTGTGGTCCAGGCCAGCAAAGAGGTTGGAGTCCATGCCCCAGGTTCTGAGTCCCCATGCCAGGTCAGATGTTCCCATGGTCCTGCCGCCTACTTTATGCTCAGCCCACTGAGCAGAAGCTCCTGTTCCCAAATCAAGCCTGGGAGAATCGCCAAACTTCACTAAGGAGACTGCAAATGTATGAGCAGGGATGCTCCCCATCTGGAAGCTTTTCAGACACTCTATAAGAGAACTCAGAAAGGATCTTTTTTTTCTTTAGAGGAACCAAACATCACAGCATCTGTGCTATCTGCACCCTCACACACACTCCTTGTGATGCTGCACAGCTGTATTGCCCATGCTTTGTTCTCTGCTGTGGTGGGGTGCTGCTGCTAGTGCCAAATTCCCATGCAGTGATACATGCAGTTGAAAAGAGGCATTTAGAGAGTTGTAGTTTGCTGCTTTTCCTTCCCCACAACACCAGAAATATTTCTTACCCACTCCCTCTTCTCACTTTTCAAAGAGCAGCTTTTGTTCTGAGAAGCGCTGCCTTGTACCTAGCATTCTATACCCTGCAACAAATTATCTCAAAATGGACACCTCACACGCCAGATGTCTGCCTTGGAGCTGCTCTCCTATGGCAAAAGTGAAAGGGGACGGAGGGGCACACGTGGCAGAGCAGAGTGATGCTGTCAACACACCATTCTCCAGGATAGGGGGTGTGGCCAAATCCTGCTGCCCTTTGCCAGGATGGTCAGGTCACTGCTGCTTGGGAAAACCCCAATGCACATAAAACACAGCTCTTTCCTCTCCAGCGGCTGGCAAGCCTGCTGTCTCTACAGATTTTCCTTTTCACTCAATTTCAAATTTCTCTTTTAAATTCTATTGCATCAAATGCCTTTTACTTTCAGTTTAAAGACATGTCCTATCATACACTTCAGTGACACTTAGTTCATGCATTATCCTGATTTTTGCTGACCATATACAGGCTTCTGTCTCCCTGTGGGGATCCTCAAACGTGAAAACCTTTGTTCCTCCTGGGCGGAAAGCTATGTGTGCCCCTCTGCCATCCACCTATTTCCTCTGCAGCTTTTCTGCAGTGTGTTTTGAACAGGGGAACACAGGTGAATATGCTAAGTATGAATTATATGTTTTAGCAATCAGAGTCTCTGTTTCAGCAAGCAGAATGACTGGGGTCTCCTGGGCAGCTATTCCACACACTCAGATCTAGAACCAACTACTATTTGTTCTCTCCATTCTACAGCTCAGCTGCTCAAGGACAGGTTTATATGGGACAAGTCTCAGGAACATTACAAGGAGTATCTTGGGCACAGTAAAAAGCAGCTGAAAGACCTGGCTGCCCGTTGCCCTCGCCACATTGCATCATTTCAGCACAGTACAACTAAGAGGAGCCAGCAGGGAATTCGTGCATCTCTTATACCCCTGCCCCCTGACATCTTGGGGCTCCTCTTCAGCTAAAGAGTTAAGAGAACCCAAAATTTCTGAACTATGAAATTTTGGAATGTTTCCTTACTGTCTCGACAGCACTCAGTTTGCCTTCTTAAATTACAGTTTGGCAATCAAGGTTGCACAAGTGTTGGTCCAGTGCCTAGAAATTATTTTATTTTAAGAGGATTGTGACCTACTGAGGTCTCTTGCACATTCCTTTTTGTCATTTTTTAGGATCAAAAATTGTGCCTCAAAACACGACAGTAGGAAGAGTTTGATCTTTTTTCTCCTAAACTTTTAATCTGGATAGGCAGAAAAACTTCATAATGTACAATTTTAAGCTGTCAAAATTTACAAAACAAAACAGAACAAAAAAAGATTTAAAGCTGATTATAGTTCACAAATATCCCCAACAAAAACTGTATAATATCGATCCTTCTGTATAACCAACTGAAACCACAGGTCACTTTGCTGTTTTTTTGGAAAGTGTGCAAAGAGCTAAATGTATAGTACACTTAAATGTTAAAAGTTATACCACATAAGCAGGTATGTTAAAAGTTATACCACATAAGCAGGTCTGCTGCTGCTATAAAAAATATCAAAGTACAAAATTACTTCTACAAAAAAAATCGGTCCATTGATTTTTGTTGCTTGTAGTAAAAAAAGTAGACTTTAAGAACTTTCTCCTCAACAAACAACAATATTTTTAACCAACTACTGCAGGCATTATTTACACAGGTGAAACATAATTTAGCTAAATCAGAGAGCAATAAGAACTACTTATACAAAGACATACATTTGAATGCATAGATACATTTCTGCTTGCGTTTCTGTTGCACAACATAGTTGTTGTACCACTGCAAGATGGAATGAATGCAGGTGTTTAATGACTGCTCTTTCTGACATAAAAAAGACACCTACGGACCACAACACAGCCACTGAGCTACTTACAACATCACACAGTTCTTTGCTGTTTGCACCAACACACGATCTTTAGCACTCACTAGACACGCAGGGGGAAAAGGGATGGCTCCTATACAAAATACTCAGTTTGGTCTGGTCTGCTGAGGAAAGGAGAGGGAAAATGTTTTTTAGGGTATCCCCTTTGGCTCTGTCATCTTCCCGGATGGCAACAGTGGTCCAGCTGTGGAGGGCTGCAGCAAGATGGCTTTCAGCTGCACACACAAGCACAGGACGGGTCCTCACCACCCGGGCTCTTCTCTTGTCACTTAGTCCCACAGGTGTTGATGTTCTTCCCATCGGCTGCATCCTCCACCAGAGAGATATGATAGTCAGTTGACAGTGTGAGGTGTGAGATGCAGCCCACCAGCCCCCGCAGGTACTGCCTGTTGGTGTGCAGGGCTATCTCCTTCATGCCTCCTGTGGGAAAGAGGTGAATTTTAATATATGTATTCTGTTTTTAGAACTAGCTTTGGACAGTCAAAGGGGATAAACAGAAGAGAGTGAACTAGGATTCTGATTATTGCAGAAATTGTAGCACTAGTAAGCTCTGAGAAAGCTTGGTGCCTAGGCTCCCAGTAACACACAGTGTTTTTCCCTTAATTATCTCCTGGTGTACTGCAGTGTAACGTTTGGTGCTTATCCCCTCTCCTACAGCAGTATCCCCTGGTGAGACCTCCCCCAGAAGCCAGAGGAGGACCAAAGGCCAAGGCATGGAGCCTTCACCTTATGGAAAATGGGACTAGGATGCATTGGCTTGCGGCTGTCCTCACAAGCAGAAAAACACAGCCATGTGCTGAACACAAATGATGATCACTCACCTACATAGAGATCTCCATTGATGTTTAGCTGCCTCATTTTTCCAGGGGATTTACCAGTCCTGGCTCCATAATCGTCCACAGTTACCTTGCCAGACTGCCCATCTCTGAAATGCAAAGCAAGCAGCTCTCATGTATCCAGCTTACATCCAAGCAGGGGGAGCAGCAGCATCTCCTCCATCCAGGAGACCAGGACAACCCAAATTCTGAACTCAACATCCATCCACAAGAGAGTGGATTCTGGGTGCCCCACAGGTAGCATTGGGCTGCATTGATTCTGACCCTTTGGGATTATGTTTTCCATGGACATGCAATTATGGGGACACATTTCTGGGGGAAAAACAGACTGGAGAAGTTAATTGCACAGCTCAGGAGGAGGGGAGAATGCGCATGTGCTGACAGGCATTTTAAAATCAGATACATAAAACTAAACTGCAGAAGCTTAGACAAGAAGAGGGGGAAACGATAATCCAAGATATTTTTGGAAGGCCCATTACATACTCAAAAGACTTCTTTCTTGCTTGAGCTCTTAGGCTGCTTCCATCTTACAGACGGTCAGTAACCTGACCGACAGAAGAGCCACTTGGAAGGCCTTACTCCTCACTTTGGTAACAAAATATACTAACATCGTTCTGTGACTTCCATGGAGCCGACATCTCACGAGGCGAGAGATGTGTGCTTTTTCTGCTGGGCCTGATGGCTTCCCATGAGGTAATGAGCTATAAATATGAGTTATATATACACTGTGAGATGTCTGCACCTCCCTCAGATAGAAAAAGCAGGCATACATGGTCCGTGCTCCAGACATTGTGCCAGCCCACAAAGTGCTCCCTGGGGAATTTCAAAATGCAGACATGAAAGAGAGATGCAAGAACCCCATATGGCATGAGCTGAAGAGAGAGCCTGTCACTACTGGGGAGCAGACTGCCTGAGGCTGTGCTGGTCTCAGAGCTGGCACTGCCACCTCTTGTTCAAAGATCTCCACGTACGCCCTTCTGCTACAGCCAAACTGCTCACAGCTTAGCTAAGAAGTGTTGAGAGAGCACAGGGTGCAGTGGCTCACACCCAGATGGCAGCCCCATGGCAGGAGGTCTCCCAGGGCCTCTGTGGCAGCACGCAGCCACTCACCTAACAGCCTTGACCCGGTGCCATCGGCCATCGCCGAAGGAGCCGTTCACCACTATGGAAGCAACGCCACTGCCTAAGTTGTAGCTGAAATGAAAAAAAACAAAATGTAAAACGTTACTGCTTCCTCCACGAGGACTGGCTTCTTGTCATTATGACAGAATACCCTTGCTCTGTGCCTCATGCGCCTGCTCAGCTCCCAGAGCCTCCTTCCTTAGATTTTGGAGTGTATCAGTAGCTTCCTTCAAATGCCAGGAGTGATGTAGTTCTTTTGCAAAGTCAAGATCATAGAATAATATAAAAAATTTGCTCCTAACCTGTCTCATATGAGAGAGGATATCAACACCAGCAGCCCAGGAGGCAAGGAGAGGGCTTCTGCATGGCAGCTCCTCTGAGCACCAGGAGGCTGCAATGGTCAGTGATCTACAGAACTTTGGCCTAAGTGCAGAGATGAATGGGAGGATGCACACGTGGCTGATAAACTACTACCATACAATAAAACATGCAACTTACAGCAGGCTCACAAATCATCTGAATTATAGGGAAGGTTGAGTCCTGTCATGCTAGAAAAGGTGAAGCCTACTTATGTAAAGGTAGAGATGCTAATGAACTTCTCTTCACTTGCAGCTCTGAGTATTTCTTTGCATTTGCTGCTAGTGAAATTACTCAGCAGATATTGCCATCATATTTACACTTAAAGCATCTTAATTTCTCAGCTCCAAATACCTAAACCTACTTTCACAAACGGAGGTGATGATGCAGCACTGAGCTACTGGGTGTTCTGCTGCCTGAATAGTCTGACCCCCAGCTGCTGATCAATGGCCTTCTGACTGTATTGACTCGGGAGGCTAAAGCCAACATCATTAAATATTCAGATAAGATTGATCCTGGAATGAAGTTCAAGGCCAGAGTTAAGCACTTGAGAAAAGAGTATTATGCCAAGCACTACCCACAGCAAAGCAGTCAACCTAAATTTGACTACTCACAAAGACTTGAGTGTGTCTCAAGCAAGTATCTCCTCTCATCCTGCAGACAGAGGAGGAGTGCTGCAGGAAGATACAGCTGTTGCTAAGCTCAGCTTTATAACTCAGTGTTATACTCTTAGTTACAAAATGAGATTCATATCCCTGATGAACAGAGATTCTCTGAAACAGAGGTATAACCTATTGAAACACAGAAGAACAGTTTACAGCACTGAACAGGGAACCCATCCCTTTTGGGTGGGGAAAAAAAAAGATTATTTGAATTTCAAACCAGAGCACAGATATCTAACTTTGTGCTTTCTTACCAAATGAAGCCTATGATTTTCTTCTGACCTAACCTGTCATGAGCTGCTCTTTTCAAGAGTAGAACGAGGCTTACTTGCTGTGAAAGATGATACATTTTTTATACATTTGTCCTCTCATCATCTCCAGTGCTCACTTTAATTATGCAGTGATGGTTTGCATGAATTTCAATCTGAGATCTTAATTTTAATATTTCCTAAATGTATAAGTACAGTTGTCTCAGTAAAACAAAACAAAACAATAGCTTCAGTGTAAAACCTTTGTGTTTCTTTACACTGTGCTGAGAAAACAGGCATAACAGATCGGCCACTTACTAACCAGCATCTTGGAAAGACAGGCTCTGCCAAAGACAAAAAATGCACCACTTTTGCAGATTCAATTCCTAATTTATTAAACAATGAGGTAGCTAAGAGTTATTAAATGGTTAACCACAGGAAACCACAAGATAATATCTTTAAATAAATTAATTTAAATAGAAATACGCATCTGTGTTTGTGTATCTGTGGTTGTGAAGAACAATCAGGGAAGTCAAGTAAAAGGTAGTTCCAAATTAGGTTAAATGGTTAACAAAATATTTGTAATTTAATCAACAGTCATTCATAATAATCCATAACAACAATGAAATTTGTAGTTTTGTGTTTCAGTATTTGTCTTACGCAATCTTAACGTGGCTCACATGGAAAGATGCAGCTTTCAAAAGCAGGAGTCACAAAAAGCGCCATGCACAAACTTGCACTGAGTCTGCCTAAGTGTCTGTGGGGGAGAAAGTAATTCTGAAGAGCCAGCAGACATCTTCAGTCAATTCCCAGTACTCCCTGGTTTCAGCTTTTTGATGATAATATTACTCAATTCTTAAACAAGTGGTTTTGTCGGTAGTGTCAGTTACAAAGAGTCTGATGAAGACTGAGTCTACTGTAAGCACAGGCATTAGCAAGGGTTTGTTTCTTTGACCTGTTTTGTTTGCAAGCCCTGCATCTTTCTACTTAAGTGAAATAGCAAATACTTCAATAGACATGGGGGGGAGTTACATTACTTTTACCACCACAGGATGACTTTCAATACTTAAAAGATGATGCTCTAAGAATGGGTAGGAAGAGTGGAAGAATGACTGCTGTGAAGCTGGCCTAGACAAGAACTGGACTATCTTTGAAATCTGAAACCATGAAATCTGAATTGTCCCACAACATACCAAAGGACAAGTGCACTGGATATGCAGTAGAGATTCTTTTGAGCATGAAGTGCATTGTCTGCCAAAAAAAACAAGGAAGTGATAGTTCACCTGAATATTAATGCTCCTTCTTGAAGGCCAAGAGAAACGAAATCACTATTAGGTCGCATAGGACTGTCTCCTCTCCACATCAAAAGACCTTCCTTCATGGTGGTTTTAAACCTCATGAAAACATTTGTTCTTGATCCTGATACCCTGTTTAATGTAAAATAAGAAAATAATAGTAAACATTTAATAGTGCAGTCCTCTTTCAAACAGACCTAAAAGACAATACAGTATTCCTTCTTCACTGATCTTGCTCATTTCTGTTTAGTAACTTGCCCATGTAGTGATTTATGAGACACTGTGGTTCACAGGCCCGTTTCCAACATTTTGGGGCGAAGGAATTGAGCTTGCTTCTCCAGAATCCCAAACACTAATTTATACTACACAAAGAAGAGAAAATACTTTCTGTCCCCACATCATGTGAGCTGCACTCTAACAAGCAGACTTTGAGAAGGTCTAATAAGTTTAGCGAACTGGTGGGTGAGAGGTACTGAGCTGCAAGTGAGAATATTTAGGAAGCCTCCCCCCAGCCAATGGCTGAAATACAGGCAAGTATTCACTGAAATGAATTTTTCAGACTGAGCATCTTTTAGGGTAGAGAGCAGGCAAAAAAAAGGAAAAGAAAAAGAAAAAGAAAAAGAAAAAGAAAAAGAAAAAGAAAAAGAAAAAGAAAAAGAAAAAGAAAAAGAAAAAGAAAAAGAAAAAGAAAAAGAAAAAGAAAAAGAAAAAGAAAAAGAAAAAGAAAAAGAAAAAGAAAAAGAAAAAGAAAAAGAAAAAGAAAAAGAAAAAGGAAGGAAGGAAGGAAGGAAGGAAGGAAGGAAGGAAGGAAGGAAGGAATGAAGGAAGGAAGGAAGGAAGGAAGGAAGGAAGGAAGGAAGGAAGGAAGGAAGGAAGGAAGGAAGGAAGGAAGGAAGGAAGGAAGGAAGGAAGGAAGGAAGGAAGGAAGGAAGGAAGGAAGGAAGGAGTTTAAGGATCTAAATTTTATCTAGCGTAAGAGTTTAAATCCTCTGTCTGTGGATGTGGGATCTTTATTATATGTCTGCTGTCTGCTCTTGGAAAGTGAAACCAGCCCTTCTCCATGTAAGACATATGCCATGAATATCACTTCTTTGAAGTTTGCAAGATCCTTAACTGTTATAGCAATTTGATTGATAAGCATATTAATAGAAAACATATTTTTTCCAAAAATTTAGAAATTGAGAAATGTAGCTTAAAATGCTTAGATAAATAACAGCCTCCTATGTGAGTATTCCAATATTATAATAGTAAACAACCAGTATGATCACTTATGGTCACAGGAGATACATTACCTTTTCAGGATGTCTGGATTATCATATATGAGGTAACTACGACCAATGAATTGTGGGATTTCAATTGCTTCTGTAATGGCTGAAATGTATTAAAATAAGATGCATGTTAGCTGTCGAAAGGAAGGAACCAGAGACTGTTTTGTTGACTTACTTCCACATCAACACGTGGCCCAGAACCCAGTTGAACTTGCTTACAATGGCATCCAAAAAGGCACTGCTAGTTTCTATGTAAATACAAGGGTAGTAGCTGACGCAGGTCAAAGTACTGACTTCATGCCAAGGGCCTAATGTATTTCTCCACCATAAACATCACTGTAGGAAAAGATGAAGTACTGGGAAAATGTGGCAGTTTTTTTTCACTCCCTGTTATGACATTCCTCCATGGTGGCCCTAGCACCTCTAACAGCAGCGCAGAAAAAGGATAGTTCTGGGAGGACATCCAAGCTGCCTTTCATCGTTTTATGCCTCCTGAAAGCAAATGACACTATTCCAAAGGCTGCTGACAGAATGTACAAAGCCTCTCAACTGATGCAATCAGCATGCACAGCAGTGCTGTCCAGGAGGGGTGAGTATGTGTTGCTCACTGATGCTTCCACAACACCTTACCAGAGACAGCCCATAGCACAGCTGTGTTGTGCAGTCCCAGTCCTTGCTGCAAGGTCAGCACGCACCATAACCAGTGCTGGAGATGGAGCTTCCCATTGGGAAAACTTTGATTTGTGATGCATCCATGACACAGAGTGTGCGGCAAGTGTGAGCACTGCCTTGAGGAGACTTTATTTTGAGTGAGCAGCCTATAGCTAGCTGCTGAGCTCTCGTGACTGCCTGTTGCATAAATATAAACCAATTTCATAAAATCAATAAAATAGCTAACTTCATCCTATTTTCCTCTTGAGAACTAATCCCCTCAATCCATTCCTAATCCCATCCATATAAATTGCTCACTTTTCAGAGCATGGAGGCACACTCTCTTTGTACAAAACTGAGTCTGGCTGGGCTTTAAAAGTTCACTGTGACACAAAGCAATTGCTGTAGTCTGGCAGCCAACAACAGCAAGAAAAAATTGAGCTCTTGGTTGCAAAGGGTGAGAATTTTAGGTAGTGACAAATGTCTGTTTCCATCCTTAGCGAAATCAGGAAAGCTGCCTAATGTGTCTAAAGAAACTGCTACAGCCTGCAGCCTGCCAGAACTGTTGGAAGACATGAGAAATGTGTTATGCACATTCAGATGCTGCCCACTTGGTCTTTCTGCACTGGACAGCCTCTGACCATGCTGGAAGATTGCAAAGGGTTTCAGGAGCCCTTCTCCGTCTACTCTATTCTGTGCTGGTCCTACCGCCTTGCTGCTTCTGCCTTCAGCAGGAGAAGGGGCTAGTGCCATGCACAGCCCTTGATCTCACTCGGGTTTCCTCTACAGAGTAAAGCTTTGTGGATGTTTATCTCTTCTTGCTCTTCACTATGCTCTTCTCCTGTTGCACAGTATGTAACTGCAGAAAAACATGTGAAGTTAAGCAGTACTTTGATACATGCAAGATCTTTGCAAATGGAAGGGAGTAGGATGAACAAGATGTCATAACAAACACCTTCACTCCCAGCTCATCACTATGCTGTTGGTTGGCACCAGAGCTCTCAAGCAGGAGTGAAGTCTGAACAACTACAGCGCAGCATGAGGGAGCACCTAGAGCTGCAAAGCATCTGCTGCCTCTACTGCTTTGCAAATGCAGGGACCAGCTTTGCAGCCACTACACTGTACTTGGCAGGTGCTCTGGATACAGTTTCAAATGTCAACAGGACAAGGCTGAAGGAAGTACAGTATAATGCTAGAAGATGTTTTGGCTTATTGACAGAAAATTGCCAGACTTAATGGCAATCCGGCATTCAGCTTGCTAAAGCAGACACAGGCACATAATGACAGAGAAGTTTTCATATCATTTGCAGTACTTACTGTTGAGGCAGTAATTTCCACACTCTGCAGTGAGTAAGCAAAAAAAAAAAAAACAAACAAAACAACAACATTCTGGTTTTATTTTTCTATGGCATAATTTTCTCCCATTCAGTGGTCATCTACTTTCATGCCCACCTTTCATGCACAGGCATGATACCCACTTCCCGTTTGCATATGCAAGTATAATCACCTATGAAGGCAGCACACATGAGTGTTTTACCTCAACTATACATATTTGCCTGCCAGCCCAAGACACATAAAGATGCAGTTAGATAGGACAAGCACCAAATTTCTCTGCTGTTTTCAAGTATTAGCAACTCCCCATGGCTTATGTAGGGATCAACTCTACACAGAGCATAGTGACAATTCACTGTTCTCTTCCATTTTGCAAGTATAAATAACTTTAATACTTAGCACAGCTTGGACAGAAAATATAAATCGCAGTAATATCCCGGTAATGCTCTATTGAATTCTCAGTCAATGATCCACTACAGCATCCAACTTGCATCTCATATCAAAACCACTTGAGTTTTTCAAAGTATGTATATAACTTTGGAGAAGGAGGCACAGTACCACACAAGCACTTTGTTTTTTCAGTGCCTGGAGTTACAGCAAGCAGGATAGAGTCTGTGCTGCCAGCCTTTCTTGCAGGGGCTGAGTGCACTAACCAAAGCCCTGTGCTGAAATAGTAGTGTCCATGCATATGCATGCTGCTTCAGCTTTGTCTACAGCCTACTGACGAGATACTGGTAATGGTAATTCTGAGAAATTTACACTGAGTTCATAAGGGTTGCTCTGGATAGAGGTACAGGAGGAGGGCTTTCTGCACTCTCTGCGCATCCATGAACACATGCCCCAGCTGCAAGCCATTCTCTTGCCTTAGCTCACTCTGGAGACCTGGGACTGCTGCAGATACCATCTTGATGCCAGGAGCGCAGCACTCGGCAAAATCACAATTCTTCCTCCTCCCCACTGAGAAGCTGGGATAAATGACGCTGCTCCTGCTATTAGCTAGACCGCAATAACGTAAGCGAAGGGGTTTCTTGCATTGTTTTTTAATAAATGTTTTTGTTCTAAGACATTGTCTTTCTGTGGAAGAAAAGGTCAATCTATTCATCATGATTTAACCAAAGCAACTATTTTTTACTTTGATGTTTATGCCTGTGATAAATGAAAGAGTGGGTGAAGACAATAATGTCACTCAGCTCTTTTTAACTTAGTTTGCTATTACACAGGAAAGCATTTCCTTAGGGATTTTTCATGACAATTCTGATGGAAGGGAAATACCTCCACCTAGTGGAATCACATTTATTCCTTTATTCAAGGTTTTTCATGCAATGTGGACGTTTTCCTGAGTCTGAGAAGTGAAATACTGCAGTGGCTCCGAGGAAAAAAAAAATACAGTGCCTAGGCAGGCTCTCCTCCTTGGTGGTCTCCATTGCTATACTAAGGCAGGATCTGTGCAGATGTTGAAACTGCTGAGTAGTAATGTCTATAAAAGGATTAGTCTTTTCTGAATATGAGAGCAGAGTTTGTCATTAGTACTGGGGAGGATTAAATTACAAGGGTTATCCATCCTCGTGCTTCAGAATGTAAAATAATCCCTGGCTGAAGGACACTGGCAGGAACTGCCCCTTCATATAGTCTGTGTAACCAGTGAGGTGGGAGGTATATGAAGTGTTCAGTGCTGAGCACTGCAAGCAATCAGATAGCGGGCTGCTGTCTATGAATTATTGTTCCTTGCTGGAATAACAGTTATGATGTTCCTAAATAACAAAATGAATTCTTCCCTGAGTACACAGAACGTGCATGAATGCAAAGGGAGCCCTGTCCTCCAGGATTTCTATTTCAAGAAATGTGTGCAACAATTGGAGGTGTTAAATGTCTCCCTGTTTTTGCAAACAATTCTCGACTGAGATGCAGCCATTATTACCTTTCTGGCAATGCTGTCCATCAAATCCCAGGGGACAGTCACATTCATAGCTGTCCTTCTTGGGAACACAGCTGCCTCCATTTGCACATGGAGAGCCCACACAGGGGTGGGCAGCATTTACTAGGTTGACTCCAAAAGTGAAATCCTGTTTCACATCAATTGTTCGGTCATTCAAGATAATCTAGAGGTTAAAAAGAGAGAAATGGAGGAAGAAAAAAATGCTTATTAAAGTCTTAAAGGCTTTTCATGTTGCACTGCTAGTCAGAAGACTTCTCTGTAAGACTTCAGAGAAAGGTAATCCTTGAAATATGGCCAACAATCTGTTTCTTGGGATCAAAGTGTTTTCCAGGAACTGGTCCAACAAATTCTATTGCTCACTTTGACCTGTTGAAGATAAATTTCTTTTGTGTTTCATGGCAGAGAACTAGGCAACCCCTATATGGAGAGAAGCAGTGTGGGATTTACTGATCTGTTCTCCTAATACTGAGCCATGAGCAATGTCTGGAAAATCAGATGAGCACTGCTGAGAAAAAATGTCTCTGAGATCAGGAATCCCCCAAGAGACAAGTGTTGACAACAGGAACACTATGTAGAACAGCTTGTTTTTCATGTTTTCTATTGCTTTCTAGCAAATCTTGCTGGAAAGATGTTTGAGTTAAGAACAGAAGAGAAACACAATGACCTAACAAAACAGTCTGTGTACAAACCAAGGAGAATTGTTAAATGCTGGGATTTTCCCAATGTGTCAGTAACATATGTTCTCCAGTTAAACTGACATTTCTATAATTTCAGCTGACACCACAGGTTACATCTGTGCATTCAGCTCCTGACCTCAGCTACATCAAGATATGAAATCTATTTCCACAAACAAGGTCAGAAGTGAGCATTTTAACTATTAACTCAAATTACAATTAACTCAGACAATATATCTTAGGAAAGGGGGAATTGCATGAAGACCTTATCCTCTGAGACAGCGCTGAACAACTTCAACAGTAGTCCTGTCATGAGTAACGACCAGTGAAGAGCCCATTACCCTTCCAGCTTCTTTAACTTCCAGCTGCATTGTGCCAGAAGTTAACACACTCCCACTCTTACAATGTGTATGTTATTTCTGCATTTAGATTGTCTTCAGTTTCCTGAACTGTCCCTTGTTTCACATTGTGCCTTTTCCTGCATCATTTGGAAGAAATCTCATACTCATACTGAAATTAGCAGATCACAACAAAGTCAATTCCTTAGCCATAGCTGAGTCCTCTAAGTAGACTGAGATCTTAGGCCCTTCCTATACCTATCTCCAGTGCTTAGGGATGTTTGCAGCTTTGTTTCTATTCCATTCTTCAAAATTCTGCTATGTGTGAACACAGCTAGTCTCCAGGGCCTGAGAGGCTGACAGTACTCTTCTCTGACTTCCCATCTATGCTCTTGCTACATCAGAAAAATAACAATGAATACTCCACATTTCTAAAACATCAATGCCTCTGTACTCTAGGGTACAGTCCCCCACCATGCAAGTGTGATCTATGTCCTTTACTCCCTCTCTGGTTGTTCAAATCACACCATATTTGTCAATTCACCTTTCCAAACATATTCGTGCAACTGACCTGTTCTCACCACTATTACTGATTCCTTCAGTTCTCTTGTATTTCATGTTTTCCACTAAATAGCTGACACAGATACTGAAAAATGGTAGATCTTGATCATTGGATGAAACCATTAACCATTGAAATTATTCTTCTGTCCTTGATTAATTATTATGACATGCATTGCCAGGGCTTTATATTTGTTAATTAAAGTTGATGCAAATATTTACTCATTTTAAATACTGAGAATTGAAGGCCAATTTTTGGGCATTATCCAAATTATTTTAGATATGCTTAAGCTAGATCACATATTACTTCAACCTGAAATCCTATTTAAGTACTTATTCAGAGTGTTATATTAATGTGTATCTCTTTTCCAGAAGAGGATTACACCTATGCAAATGTAGAATGTCATGTATAGTTTGCCAACAATGAAAAAGATATTCCCCATGGGAGTTGGACTCAGTGATCTCTAGAGGTCCCTTCTGATCCTGCAATTCTGTGATTCATACACCCCAAATAAAAGCATAGGAAGGGAAAGAAGAGGGGAGAGCAACTGTTGTGTGGTACAACATTATTCTAGCTGATCTGGAAGCCACTTAAATTTGCATCTATTTGCTCATTGTTGTACTGGTTCTATCATGTATTTAGCATCTCAGTGTGCAGTCCTTGAAGTATCTGAGGATCTTCCTTCTATTTATTTATATATGTACATTAATGTATATATGTAACATTAATGTTAACACGTAACAGTAATGTTAAAGAACACTTCCAGGACTGTAATCTAGAAAATGGATTATGCATCTATCTCCACTTGCTCCTGCATGGCTTTTGCTCTCTCTTTAGTGCAGAAGCTAATTAGGACACACTTACCAGCTGTTAAAATTAGAAAGAATTTCCATTGTGAAATATGTGTTTAATCATTTCATGTTGCACTCCAGAGGTGATTTTGGATACTGTCAGTACTATATGGTCTAGTTTACACATGAAGAGTCCACTGGGTGGGATATATGGGAGAAAATGGAAATAAATGACTTTAGCATGTTACTCTGGCACATACCTTTTGAATGCTCCCAGTGAAGGGTCTGAGGATCCCAGAGTTCTTCTTCACCGTATCGTAACTGGGGACTCCACCAAGAAATATCTCAGAGCTGCACTTAATCTGTGTGAAAGCGCCCTGCAAGAAACACAGGAGTAGCATTTTATCGGAGTAGCTGGAGCAATGCTTGTTTATTTGGTTTGGCTTACATTAGATGTTACTGCTTATTTAATGCCACATTACTTCTATTAACTTCATATCTTCATGCAATTCCGTCAAGAAAGCTACTACAGAACACTCCTTAATGCCCAACTTTATCCTCATTGAGCCAGCTGAAAAACCTCCCACATTTCAAAATGAGAAAACTGTAGGAAGAATCAAGAGAGAGCTTTGAAGCAACACCAAATTTCTTTTCTCCTTACTTACTTATTCAGCTCACACTCTGACTGCTGACTGCACATGTAGCTATCTGCAATGTGTTGAGGTACACAGAACCCAAATGAGGCTTGTGAAGCTAAAACCAAGGCAAGGTCTGTGCAACAGAGACTCAATCAATGTTTCCAACAACGTTGGAAGTAAATCCATAGCAAAATGGAAGAAAAGTTGGGTTTGAATTAGTTGCTAAAAGTATTTGCTAGGATACCTGATGGACTATCAGTTTCTTAGTGTGAATCATTTACCGGGTAAGGACAGGATAACTATGCAATGCCATATGCATATGCAAATGCAGCTCCCAGACAACTTCCTTCAGCAGTTGCACTGCAGCACTTACAGAAAAAAATGAGTGTTCATCTTGACCCACGTTGTAGAGGAATCTCAACTGTGCTTGAACATTTTCCTACTCAAGCTGCTTCTTAAGAGACAACTGGAATTTCAAATGATTTACACATTTCAAGAAAACTCTTTCCTTTAAATGGTTTCCTCATTTGAATTAAAAAAGAAAGAAAGAAAGAAAGAAAGAAAGAAAGAAAGAAAGAAAGAAAGAAAGAAAGAAAGAAAGAAAGAAAGAAAGAAAGAAAGAAAGAAAGAAAGAAAGAAAGAAAGAGAGAAAGAAAGAAAGAAAGAGAGAAAGAAAGAAAGAAAGAGAGAGAGAAAAAGTAGATTCTTCTGCTAATAGAATTTAGAATGAGGTTTTATGGCCAGATTTTTCATTTGGAAACTATAAAAGACATTTTATAGTAAAAGGCAACTCTAGTCTCAGGTAGTTAGAATAAAGAAGTACCTCTGTACGTACATTCAAGGGAAATACCCTGCGTGGCTTTTTGCAAGCATGATTTCACCTTATTAAAACTCACTATGACCTCTCAGTGATAAAAGAATAAAACGTGAACCCCTGTGAGTGGGGCAGGCCTTACTCTGCCATAAAAGTTGCTTTTGCAAGGATAAGACAAAGAAACAATTTTCTTTTGACTTACCTATCCAACACAATATTCAGAGAGATAAAAACAGGACTTTGAGCACAGATTTTTCATTTCACTTTTCTCAAGATACTGCATCTCATGGTGTACAGTTTCATGGTTCAACTGACTCAGCTAGAACAATTAAGTGCCAGGAAAAGAACCTAAAGAACTTGAATGAACTCGCAGAAATGTGAGTCCAGCTGCACAGTGTGAGCAGGCAAGGCCATAGTTTCATCTGCCTTTATAGAATTCTTGTACTTCCAGGGAAGACAATGTTACATAAGGGAATGTGTCCCTGAAGTGTACTTTTGTCAGCTTGTAAGAGCTTTGACAGCCTGTTGGCTTATGATGTGATTATTCTACAAACTAACAGCTGTATTCATATATATACTCACATACATATTAATGAGAACTTAGATCATATGCTCACCTCTGCCATGCCTTCTACTGGCTTTTGTTTGTCCACTTGTAGGATGCCATTCTTCGCAGTGCGAGACACTCGCAGCTCATGCCATTGACCCAGACTGACAGGTTCTTCACTCCTATTTTAAAAGGAAGAAAGATTTAAGTGTCTTATACTTTTGTCCTTCTAATATTTTCAAATAACTGTGATGCTAAAAGTCAATTTTCCTTCGGATTATTTTCTTAAAAAAATAATAATCCATCAAGTTTCCGTTTAGCTACAAGGAAGAAACATAATGCCTGAGGCTTATCACTAAAGAAAATAAGATTGTGTTCCTACCACAAACAACTATCTGTTTACTCTTGTTTATAAAAGAAACATCTAAATAATCAGAATTCACTTAATCCAGCTCCGAATTACTTCTTATGCTCAATCATTTGTAAAGTGTAAAGGAAATTTTTTGGCTCAGTTGCACATTCTTATTTCATGATGACATAAGCCTGGAGATAAAATTTCCCATTTAATGTTCATTTAGCCCCCCATCCTCCCTTCTCTTTTAAAACAGAAGTGCTTTGTACTGGCTTATCAGCTCTATTTATGCATCTTGTTCCAGTGAAATCCACACACACACACAAGAAGCCTGCACATTAAGGGGAAGTAACTAAAATATGATCCTAATGATGTGATGAAATCCTGGACAGGAACAATAATCCCCAGTTGTGTAAAGCATTCTCCAGTCTCAAAGCAAGTCTTTGAAGACTGTTCTTAGAATATCGATTGGTTCAATTCTAATTCGAATAGCAGAGTACTTAATGGTCAAAAATGTTTTCCCCTGCAGAAGTTCTACAGAACTTGCCAATTAGTATAAAAGTTAAAACATTTTATGTCTAAATGATAATTTGCAGCCATTCCCCCAGGAGTGATAAAACCTGTGTTTCATACACCAGTCAAGCTGAAAAAATCAGAAATGGTGTTATTTGGGATACTTCAGCACTTTTTAGCTTTTTCTTTATGAGAAAGTATAAATAAATATGAATTTTTCAGATTGATTTAAATGCTGATTTAAAAAAAAAAAAGATGTATCAATTTCAAAATGTGCAAATACGAGCTCCTTTCCTTTTTTATTTCTGTATAATTTGAAATATTTTTATTGCATTTACATCGCTCCTTCGAATTTCTTCAAAGTTTGTATCTGTCTTTATTTGGAAGATATTAACAATAATTACTTTGACAGTTGTTTCAGAGAACCCGAAAAAACACATATCACTGAGCAATGCTAATTGCCTTTTCCTCTTTTTTGTGTGTGGTAGCATTTATTGTTTAATTACTTGGGGTAAATTAATAGGTAACAGAATTTCATCACCTTAGTATATAAATATTTAATAAGAAACCAATGGGTTTGGATGCCTAATAAGTGCCACTACATATATTTCATCTCCTCGCTGTCACCACTGCTCAAATGCACTGTGCATCGCCTCACTGTACTCGAACCCACTGTTTGGTCCCCAGAAATATACAGCAAGCATCAATGTATGCCATTCAGTGACACACCTTTGCTTCATACATGCTCCCATGTCAGATGCCATTTTGTCAGACTGCCCCTCTGCTGCCATCTGTCACACAGCAACATGGAACAGGACATTGTTGGGAAGGTTCAGCCTCTATTGTCATACCACCAAGATCCAGCTCTGGACCAACATTATAAATAGGAGGCATCATTTCTGGAGCTCCCTCATATTTCTTGGATTCATGGGGATTTTGAAAGCTACGAATATGGTAGTGCTTCTTTTCAGTACTGGAACTTCTGATTCTTTGTGTGCCGATGGGCTAATGATTACTTTTTCCAGGACAAACTGGACCTTAGAAAATACTCCATACAATAAAATTATTGATCCTGCAACATGTGGCCATGGGATACAGCAAATTTTTACACTCTGGTTTTGCCTGGCTTTGGTTTTGCCTTCACTCAGCAGCCCTTATGCACACTATGCTTCTTCCAGCTTGGCTCATCTGTGGCAAAATCCTGATTGCTGCTTCTGACTCACTGAAATACCTTCTGTTTTCCATATCCTTAATTACAAATACATTGTAGTTGTGTTCCAGTCATATTCTAATATTTAACAGCTTGGTCATGTGGAAGAGATAGGATGACCAGAACTGTATCCCCATAAAAGGTAGGACAAAAGATAGGTGAGAATTATTACGATGAAGACTAAAGCAGACTTTTAAGCTGGTACTGCATAAACAGGCATGCATATTTCATTTAAGAACTGACATAACTGATGGCAGGGTGCAAGTTGCCCATGTTACAAGAGGATGTAAAATGGAGACAGGGCTGAGCACTGGTATGTTCCATGAAGATATGACTGGAATAGGCAGCAGAATACAGGTTAATTATACCAAGACAACAGCAACCTGATGTGCATCAGACAGGGCAAGTTCACTACGACACCTGGAGTTAAGTAGTCAGTGCCTGAGCTGAAAATTAACTACCCCCCCTGAAGCTTGTGTGCTTGGGCACAGGAAGGGAGGGAGCAAGAAGTTACAGCTCCAGAAATGAAGTTAATGCCATGTAAAGAAGGTAATCAGTTGAATGTAAGAGGAACCAGGGTTCATGGGTTTTGATTCACATCTAAAGGCTGAAAAGGATTGCTCTATGCACCAGTGCTATGCCTCCTTAAACATAAACTTGTTAAACTGATGATGCACAGTCAACCTCAAACTTGTCCTTTCCTCGTCTAAGTGCCTGACCATGCAATTGACACAACATGCATTGAAAATAAATGTATCTAAGTTATTGTTTAACAGCTTCTCTAATGTGTGGAACAATTCTGGCAACCTTCCACTCATCTTGGCAGCCTCAAAAATCTCCCCCCATTACTCATCAATCACACCAGACTCATTCCTACTTCACTCAACTCAGTGTTAATTGGTGTGCTGCTCTCTCTTGTGCTTTCCAATAGAAAGGGGCAGTTTCCAACCTTAGGCACAAGCTTGTGGCTCTCAGCACATTTTACAAGCCCCATACCTCTTGGCTGAACTTTAATCCAAGATGTTCTGCAGCACAGTATTCTTTGGTGGGAAAATGATATCTACTTTAAAGTACTGTGGTTACCAGTAGGAGGAATTAGATGTAATCAGAAAGAAATTGAAGGCTATTGTAAGAGTCACTTCGGGTTCGAGCAAAGGTCTTTCACATAAGATATTTCTGACAGTTTGGTCAGATAAAAGAACAGGGCAAGTTTGGAATGATACTTTCCTTGATGTATCCTCCAAGCTTCTGGCAACATGTTATTTAGCAATTTCCTGAGTTGAAGGCTGCATCCGTACAATTGTGTTTGATCTCCCTCAATGGATCTTTCTTTGGATTTGTCTAAGTTTTTTTCTGAACCTATTTATAGTTTTGGCATCTGAAACATGCAGTGACGATTAGTTTCCACAACTTATTTATGTGCTGTCTGGGAAAAAAAAAAGTCTTCTATGCTTGTTACTATTTGTTTTGCAGTCTCCTGCACAATTCTTGCACAAATAAAAAAATGCAGAATAATCATTTTTTGTTCATCTCCATGTTCCATTCACACTTTCAAAATCCTAATTGTACTTCCATTAGTCTCTTTGAAATGATCTTCCACTTGTGGAAATTGTTACTTTACCTTTCCTGGATATCAACGCTATTCCTCTTCTTTTAATTCTGCTGATTTCTTTTGAAATTAAGTGACTACAGCTGCAGGAAGTTTTCAAGACAGTGTGCATCATGAATTTTTGCAGATGCATTGTTCTTTATTTCATTCCTATAAACTCTTTGCATTCTAATTGCATTTTTGTATTTGTCTCCAAGCAGCTAGCTGTTGGTTGCACAGGACTGTCTATGATTACTCTAGAATCCTCCCCTATGTGACAACACTAACTACATCTCCACAGCTGCGAATTGTTGGTATTGTGCATTATTTTGCACTAGTCCTAATGATATTCCATCTTTGTGTTTATAATCTGAGTGAATTTGTATGTCTTAGTCTTCATTCAGTGGAAAATCAACGTATTTCTCTTAATTTGCAGTACAGCCATAATTCCTAGTGTCCACAGAAAAGACATGATACACAAGACTTGCAGGCACTGTGTATGTTTTTCATAAGCTTTACACAGATTATTTCTATATATTAGGTCAGTCTGGTCAAACCGGGACTGCAGCCAAGGTACTGAGTGCCTCTGTTCAACTCACTGCCTTTTCTGCAAACACTGGGAACAACTATTCAAGGACTGGGCACTCATTTACACACAAAGAAAAGCCCTTTTTGAGGCATCTCATTGCTCCTGTCCTACGCCATTATTTTAGGATGAGATGAATCATTCTCAGACAGTGTCTGGGAGCCTGGGTGACTCATATAAATCAGACAATAATCTTTAAGACTGCTAGGTAAATTGGGTATTACTCTTAGATCCCCAAAGAAACAAGACTATGCAAAAGACGGGACCTGGAGTTGTATCTTGTTGTGACATCTCCATCCCAGTACTTACTGCCTGCAATCAGGCAGGAGACCAGGGAGGATAATGATCACAAGACTGCTGCAGTACAATTCTGTGTCTAGAAATATATATGAACATTTATCAACCTCCTAATTACCAGTGGCACAATGTATGGAGGTAAGAATGAATTTCTGCAATAACACACAGAAAGAAAAATAATATCTGCAGTAAGACAGTGACATGATGTGGAAACAGTGAGAAGTCTTTGAAACAAAGTAAGCTGTTGTCCCTGTAAGTGCAGTGATAGTGCTTCTGTGCCTTCTTAGAAGAAGCAGGCAGTACAAACAGATGGGCTTCCATACTTCATTATACAATATTCTTTTCAACTCACTCCTCTCCTGGGAATGATCTGTGGCATTATTGGAAGGGAAATATGACAAATGAGATTGTACCTGATAACAGCTGTTCCTGAGCCGCAATCAAATCTGAACTCCACGTAACCAGCCACCATATTGATAGAGAGGAAGTCTTTGCTGTTTGTGTCATAGCTGTACAAAAGGACACCAGTCTCTAAATCTGGACGAAATGTCATCTCAAACTCCATGAAGGAAAGATAGTTCTGTGGTTCCAAGGGCCAGGGTGTGCTAGCAAACGATCTTAAGGATTCATTGAACTGAGGTATGGCCAGGGTGAGTGCTGGAAATCCAGAATACACAAGTAGGTAACTCGAGGCTCAAACATAAGGAGTAACTAACCTACCAACCAGTATCAGTTCCCTTTATTTTGTGCTTAAAGCTAACACAAAAGGAAACAACTCAGGAATTTCGTCATCAAAATTAGAAATATTTTTTATCATAGCCAGAATCATTTAACTCCTTTATCTCTCCTTCTCCCAAGGATGCTATATGTATTAGAAAATTCTGTGCTTTACTGTGATTAATACATCTCTGTAGACATTTACTACAGTGTTTTTCAAAGTAATAAGCAATGCGTGGCATCATGAAAAACTGTATTCCAAACACTAATTTGGTAACTAGTTATTTTAATCTCTGCAATTTCAACAAAAAATTGATATTTGGTCCTTTACATTTAGAATACAAAACTGATGCTGGTTAAAACAAAACTGTGGATTTCTTTAGGGTGATTGTGTAACTGTGGAGCTGAAAAGGGAGACTGAGAAGCTTAATTGTAGTTAATTTAAATAGTTAATTTGAATAAGAGGCCAAGTTTAAGAATCTCTAACTAAATAGAGATTGCATGTAGCCCCAGACTGAGTGTTGGGCAGGATTTCAATGTGTGATTTTAATAAGATGAAATAATATTGAGTACTTGTCTTCTATCAGTTAATAACATAAGACATCCTTGGATGTCACTTGGATGATATTTGGAAAAGCACACTGAATACTAAATAACAAAAAGAGATGCAGGCAATCCAGTACACTCTCACCTTCTTCGCAGTGGTGACCTTTAAATCCAAGAGGGCAAAGGCAAATGTACGAGTCTGCCTTGATTGCAGTGCAGGTACCACTGTTGATGCAGGATGCCTCGTCACAGATTCCACTGCTGCACTCACCTAAATACAGCACCACAGTAATGATTTATCAGAGAAGTTTGTCAAAGATTTACTTAATTGTTGGTCATTGCAACTAACCAATACAATTTGCTCTCCATCCCAGATTCTTCCCCCAGTTGTAAAACTATACATAGTTCAGCCAAAGTAGCTCGCTTTTAGCACTGGCTTTATACTAGACCTTAAAATTACCAGAAATAAGTCCTCATTAGCAAATCATGACAGCCAAGTCTTTCAATAATTCCCCAGAATACTTTTCTTCTACCCTCACTCCTATCTTTGTTTTCTCTTAAGTGTTAATTGAAAACTGTATAGATCGTTCAGAAACACCGTGATTTGTTTTATTTCAAATACTGTAAGTGCTTCTTTGTTCACTGTAAGTTTGTGCCTTTGTAAGCCTGGGAGGTGTAATGAGCACTGTCCCCCAGGGGTCTGTCTTGGGACTGGTGCTCTTTAACATCTTTATCAATGACATCGATGATAGAATCGAGTGCACCCTCATCAAGTTTGCTGATGACACCAAGCTGAGTGGTGCAGTCGACACGGTGGAAGGAAGGGATGCCATTCAGAGGGACCTCAACAGGCTTGAAAGATGGGCCTGGGTGAACCTGATGAGGTTCAACACAGCAGTGTGCAAGGTTTTGCACTTGGGTTGGAGGAATCCCAGGCATCTGTACAGGCTGGAAAGAGCAGTGCTTGAGAGCAGCCCTGCAGAGAAGGATCTGGGGTCTTGACAGATGAAAAGCTTAACATGAGCCAGCAGTGTGCCCTTGCAGCTCAGAAAGCAAATGGTATCCTGGGCTCCTTCAGAAGAGGGGTGGCCAGCAGGGACTGGGAGGTGATTGTCCCTCTCTACTCTGCTCTTGTGAGGCCCCATCTGGAATGCTGCGTCCAAGTGTGGAGCCCGCAATACAAAAAAGACAGGAAGCTGTTGGAGAGGGTCCAGAGGAGGGCCATGAAGGTGATCAGGGGACTGGAGCACCTCTCCTGCAGAGACAGGCTAAGGGAGCTGGGCTCGTTCAGACTGGAGAAAAGAAGGCTGCGGGGTGACCTCATTGCAGCCTTTCAGTACCTAAAGGGAGCCTACAGAGGGGAGGGGAATCAACTCTTTGAAAGGGTAGATAACAGCAGGACAAGGGGAAATGGTTTTAAGCTGGGAGACAGAAGATTTAGGTTGGATGTCAGGGGGAAGTTCCTTATAGAGAGAGTGGTGAGGTACTGGCACAGGCTGCCCAGAGAGGTTGTGGATGTCCTGTCCCTGGAGGTGTTCAAGGCCAGATTGGATGGGACCCTGGGCAACCTAGTCTGGTATTAAATGTGGAGGTTGGTGGCCCTGCTAGGCAGGGGGGTTGGAACTACATGATCCTTGAGGTCCCTTCCAACCCCGGCCATTCTGTGATTCTGGGATTCTGGGATATCACCCCTGAGATGACACAGGTGCGCTCAGGCAATGCTAACAATGCTATCCAATGGTAATATGACATGGACCATGTCATATTGCACTGAGGCCTGAATGCAGCCCTCACTAGACAGGGTCTAGGGATTCAACCAAGGAGCATAACTGAAGCACATTGGAAGGGAACAAATTCTCCTCCTGTTGCAACAAGATGATTACCTTTCAAAATGGCTGCCCCACACCCAGCTGTGCGATGCTCATTTAGCCATTATTTCCCTTTCTGATGCTCAGTGTTATTACACGACAGAGAATGTTTTGTAATGATTACCTGCACCTTTCCTGAAGGTTCTCCCCAGGCCTATGATGAAGTTCTCAATGGCTACAAGAGCTCTCTGGTCTGCAAGAACTCTCATGTAGTCATCACTTTTTGCAGTGGAAACAGAAATAAGCAGTACCAGATTGGTTTTATGGATGGGAAACTGAGGCAAGATGTGGGACAACTAGAAATTCATCAAGTCTGAGACATAACTAGAAAATTCAAGCAATGCTCGTCTTTATCTGCAGTACTAACAATGCTGGTACTATTTTCAGAAAGACCGAAGTGGAATTTTTAAGTACAAGAAAAGAAAGAAGGCAGCAGCAGTGGTCAGACAAGCTGTAGGCTCTCTGGTTTGAGAGCCAGTTTGAGCTGCAGCAGTCACGGTATGTACTGCCAGGCTGCTCTCACAGCATCATGTGCTGGTGGCTTGTCCTGCACAGGGGCTGGGTGGCCCCTCTCCTGCCTGCCCTTAGTGCTGTGGTCCATAAATCACAGCATTCATGATTTATACACTGTACTAAAGAAAAAGAAACAAAAGGCAGGCTAGCAAAAGCCATCCTTAAACCTCAGTAGAGTTCACTTGAAATTTATTTATTTTAAGCTTAATGTATCATATATTGCTTGCAAATCTCTCCTGGCACAGTATCAAATAAGAGTGTGCAGCCATGTAAGGAAAGTAGGGCCCTATCACTCAGTTTTGAGTCACACATGGCAGATCCAAGCATTTATTTTCAGTGATGTTGATTGTTAATGCAGTAGCACGTGAAGCATTCCTAGATGGGAATGAAACCAGCTGCATCACAAGAGGCAATAGAGATCAGGACTTGGAGAATTTCAGCAGGGTTTTCATCTATCTATATAAATTCCATAGATTCTCACTCTGTCATGAAATTACTGTCTGCTTCCAAAGCCTTATTCTTTTACTATCTATTTCTTAGGCTGCACTATTCTCCTCCTGTGTAGCACAGAAGTTCAGTCATGTTATCTAGAGAATACAGGGTGATTGTTGGCAGGTTTCTCATTAATCACTTGCTTCTTGAGAAGCCAAATGCAAAGCTATAGAAGAGAAGAAAGATGACTTTGTGGATGAAGCATAGCAGAGAGCATTCTACAATATGGGACCAATTTCCTGCCTTCATCTCTTGCTTTCTGACCTGGGGGTTACCCTTCCACTTAAACTGATCAGACTAGGATGCCATTAAAGCAAGGATTTTGTTGTTTTCTGATTGTCCATTACATGGATGAAGTAGGGATTACTAAATATATATAGAAGACAGGACTTGTTAATTAACTTCCCTACTTCTCCATCTTTTCTTCTGTGAAGGGGAAATAATGTTATACACCACCCTCCAGAGCTATTGAAAGAATTGATATATATGTATTCTTAATAGTGTGATCCTGGAACTGAAAACAATGGATGGTAAACAGGAAAGCCTATTTGCCTCAACAATAATGGTTTTTCATGCGAAAAGTCCTTTTAATGGCCAAAGCACTGCTTGGATCTGAAAGACTGTTGTGTTGCTTTGGAGAAGTGAAATTATGCGTGTAGGCAAAACACATTTTGTTGTGTCCATAGTGCTTTGCACAAACTCAGTATGCATTCTATTGATTTCTGCTGGTGACTGTGTCAGTCAGTGGCATGGAAAGGTAGCCTAGAAGCTGCTGACAAAAACACTACTGCAGAAATAACTATATCAGAAACAGTGAGTTTCCTGCTTGCTTGTTGGGAGTAGGCTTTACCATTGTGTTGGACAGCTACATCTACAAGGGTTTGGGATATATTTGATTGATATTTACATGGACAGTTTGGTAAAAGCCTCCTACAACAGACCCAGCTACAGCAATGCATAAAAGCACAGAGAAATATCATGCCAAAAACTAGAATCAGAACTTCGCACTCTCAAACCTATACGACTGCTCAATTTTCCTTCAGGCTAAAAAAAAACCAAAAAACTGGTGAGTGGTTTAGCACTGATTAAAGACTGCACACTGTTACACTTACCTACATCAGCACCACTGAGTGCTTTCCCCAAAGGCCAGGGTCTCATATCAATCATTTTCCCATTAATGCTGAGAAACTGAACACAGCCCTGAAATCCACGGTTGGTGCCTGCAGCTCTGACCAGCCAATACACACTGGGGGCACCGCCAACATAGAAGGGAGTCCGGAAGGTAATTTTACTGTATTGGCCCTGAAAGGAAAACATAACACAACATAATGTAGAACAGACAAAATACAGGGTAACTTAAACTACACTGTATGTAATCAATGAAAAATTGCCCCAGTGGATTTACAGGCTGCTCGTTGATGTCCTTTTCATTGCTTATTCCCTTGGTCCATCTATAACTGAAAAACACTTAAAATATGCTACTTTTTGCACCTACATCCATTACGATAACATGAGCTACTTAAAGCAAAATATGAAGTTTGAAAATCACTGTATTCTAACAGAGCTTTCTGGATATCTGTCTTTTGCTGCAATTTCTTCCTTTGCTTTTGCCAACATTGCTTGTCTTCTCAACTCAGCCCTGGGGGACACAGTTTAATATGGTGCAGCAATTTGGACAGAACTCAGCAAATGCTGAGAGTTGAATAATAATCAAATGAAAAAAGATAACAGCAAACACCAAGACAAAACATAATCTGATACCACTAAAACTTCAGGGGGATTCTGCCCACTTTACCAGCACTAAATTTACTCCTGATCTTTTATTACTTGATCTCAACTTACCTATGGAAATCTACACATACAAGTTTCCTTGCACTACTGCAATGCATAGGAAGGAATGAAAAAAGCCTAAATGGAACCTTTTTGATCATTAATTTAAACCCTCCATAATGTGGGAAACTGAGTCATAATTCTTTTCATAAATTGATCAAAATATTTATTTTGTCTCCTACTCAAAAGCTGTTTCAAAACATCTGTGACGTCTAGAATAAAACATTTAAAATTCCTGCTTTTATTCACGGCTAGATTTTACCTAGTGTGTCCTGAGAGCTGATCACTAGCCCAGACACTTTCTGGACTTTTCAGTCTTGTTCTGCCTCCATGGTATTTATGACAATAAATCCTGTTTCCAGGGGCTACATTTTGCCAGGCTAAGTTAGCCAAGGTTATTGAGTCCATGAGCATATGCTGCACAGTACAGTGCAGAAATACATCAAATGGATCTAGATTTCAGCAGTGAAATAATTCATGTGGAGGCTGTGGTTACAGAGAGTTCGTCTATCCACAGGGTTTCATAGGTTGGCATTTTGCAGAGCTGTGAGCACACCATCCTCCTGCTCTCCTCCACTGATTGCCAGCTCCAACAGCCTTTGATGTTTTCCTGCACATGTCTGTCATGTTCCACCTCTTATGGGTACTTTCAAACCTCTCCAAAGAACAGATCAGATATGACTGCCATTTGTTGACACCAGTCCAGGTAATTTTAACTTGGAAGGGCTGAGGAAGAATCAATGGAGCAATAACACTGTCAGAGCTGCAAGTTCTGGTGGAGAGCTGCAGGAGCAATTGACTATTTTTCTGGTGTATATGCAGTTAGAAAATTGTTGGTCCACTATCAAACTCTTCTGGTGATAGACTCTGTGGATCACAATCCTCCTTCTTTGCATCTCTTCTCCATCAACTTGTCTTGTGTACAGGCAACCACATGTAGTCTCACCAAAATTCTATGCAATAGCATAACTCTCTATTGGACACATCTCCGATTCACTCTGAATTACATTTGCCTTTTACGTTGCCTTGCAGCACTGGTAACACATAGTGACAATGACACTAAAATCCTTCTCCTCTGTCATTTTCAGCTGATGAGCACTCTATGTGAAACAGAAGTTCTTTCCATTAGGCTCCAAGCACACAGCATTTATGCTGACAAGCTTCATCCCTTCCTATCATTCTAGTTCTTGATATTTTTTTTCTTTCAGAGCCTGCACATGGAAGTGTAAAGCAATAATATACTAGAAGTCCCTTTTTCAGTGCCAGGGATGGCAAGCTAATAGTTCTTATTAAAAGGAAGAGGAAAGACATCCAAACCAATTTGCAATTGTCTTTTTTTTTTTTTTTTCTCTGTGTCTTTATTTTATTTCTCTTTTCTGATTTGGTAAGAGATGCGAAAATCAAGACAAGACAATTTCCTGCATTATATTTTATCCTAGCAGTCTCATGTGAGACTGTTGGTATTAATTTTAATCAGGGCAGAATGCCTATCTCCATTATAGTGCTTAATAGTATACATTTATTTATACTCTACTATACAAATCTTGTGTGGCCATATGTATATTGTATATAACTACACACAAACACACATATGAGCAATCTGTTCTGGTTGAGAAAGTGGAAAAGCAGAGTCTTGAAAAAGAAACTAACAGAGCCAACAGCTGTAAAACCTGGCAAATTTCTCACAGCAGATTGTTATGAAAGATGAAAGAAGTGCAGGAGTAGGGTGCAGGGCAAGGAGGGAGCATGGCAGGATAACCTGGACGGGATTCAGCATTGGGATATCTATTTACATGAATTCTAGACTACTCATGTAGAAAGGTAATTTGTGCATTGATCCTGATTCACACGTAATGCTCCAAAACTGATGATGGAAAGTGGACCTTTCAAATCTGATCAGATTTCTACTGGCAAGAAAAAAAGTCATAGCAATATTGAGAGAGCCGTAGGTCAAGCTGCAAGATTACCTACCTGAGACTTTCCTGTGACTGGAGCATCATTATCCATCCTGAGCCAGCCATTCAGCCCATCTCTGAAGAGTGTGACACTGTGCCAGTTCCCCAGTTTGATTTTGTTTTCACTTGTTATGACTGCAACTCCAGTGCCGCAGTTATATCTGGTAGTTGTAGACAGAGAGGGCAGGGTGACAATTTCTCAAGAAGCAAATACCAAATATTTTTATACTTCTGAATATTCCCTCCTCTTCTGGGAACATCTCTGTTTCTCAGCACATATTAACAGGCAACAGGAAAATTAGACAGGAGGTCTAAGTATGATTTGTTCCAGATTTCAAATTGTATTATCCCTCATGGAGAAGGTCTTGAAGTTTGCAGCTATATCAAGTGCATTGCAAAGCTTTTTCACAGCTGAAGTTCTTTCAAGATGCATGGTATTACAACCAGAGTTCCTGACATCACAGTAATTTATCTTGGGAATTTTGCTAGTTGCCTGGCAAAAGGTAGCAATGTATTAATAACACCGGGGCTCTGTACAAAACTCAAGTCTTCCAGTGCACACTGACAAGGAGACCTCCACCAGAGTCTCTGTGGAGCTGACCATGCACAGCACATCATCTCTGATTGCTGTTCAATGCAGAAGGTGAACAGAAATAGAGCTTTAACAAGCCCCGTTTTGTTTTTCCCCACTTTCTAAGGAGTCAGTCTTTCAAATGAGAAGACCCTTGAGAGACTCCTTCTCACATCTCATATCAGTGGCAATGCAAGAAACTCTCTCCCTCATCATATAAAAAAACTACATCTTCCATCCAAACAAGGAATATGGAATGAAAGCTCCAGACACCTTGCTGGCCTAATATCCTTTACTGTACTATATGATCTGCAACTCCTTTTGCTGCGAGGCAAAAACACTGAGTATGCAGTGCCCCTAAGAAAACTGATCATTGTAGTTTTACACCGAGGTCTGAGTACTATTAGTTCAATAGGGCACATATTCACACACTGACTAAGGATTATAGAGGAAAATATGTAGGAACTGTACAGTGAAGCAATACTATCCATTTTGTGCACTGCATAGGACAGAAAGTCAGGATAGTTATTTATCATTTAAAGTGTCCCAGGAGGTAGCAGTGTCCTCTTCTCTTTACATCAGATTTAGAGTAAAGATGGGCCTACTGGAAATCATTCTTTTACCTGAACTGGACACTCCGTCGGATGATTGCCAGTGACATAAAATCACCACGGCCATGTTCATTTTCCCCACAATAGAGTAGCAAGCCATCTTCTGATTCAGCCTGCAATGACAGCATCAATATGAAAAATCAATAACCAAGCCTCAAAATGACAGATAATTGTACGTAATACCGGGAGAATTTTCTTCAGAAAAGGAGTTAAATTGTAAAAACATGGTCGATCCATATGAATCCTGACTAAGAAGAGCCTAGCACACATTGTCTTAATGCTTAAATGATTTAAGAATACCTCTTCCATAAACAGAATGACATTATCAGATCTACCAACAGCTGTTAAGTGTAGAGACATGAGACTTGCCACACATGAATACACACACCCTTCCTCACACCCTCAGAGAATCAGATGCTTTTCAAGCCAAATAACCTGGGCAGGCAAGATTTATCTGTATCCATATGTGCATAGCAGCAGAAGCCGTGGCTTTTCACAGCCATCCTACAATTTGAGTTGACAAACTGCCAGAAAAGTGTTAGATCACCACACGAGGCAACAGGTCACTACCGCTCCACAACAGGTTTGTATCTGGGCTGAGATGGTAGCCAGACTGCCTTGCACAGGATGTAAACGAGAGCTCATCTACAAATGCTGCCTTCTCTTCAGACAGCCCTATCAGCTCAGTCCTAATTTGGACAATAATGGACACGAACACTGTATCTAGATTACCCAAGTAGTTTGCATTCCTTGAACATGAAGACAGATCATTAGGGATGAAGCTTACATATCAGCTCAACACAGTTGCATTATGAACTGCACTGAAGAAGAGTTAGTATCCTGCTGTCCACATACAGGACATAGTACGGGATTGGAGCTCGATGATCCTAAGGTCCTCTAATCTAAACCATCCTCTGATGCTATGAATCTATGAACATCAGAATAAGTGAAAAATCCAAAGCACCAAAAAGAACATAGAATTGCTTAAACTCACCCTGAATTCAAGGGTAATTTGAAACGTCTGATAGGAGTTTTTCAGTGGTTCAAATGTAATATATGAGTAGCCATAGAACTGAGGATACTGAATAGTAATATCTGAAAAGTAATGACAGAAGCACGTGATTTAGCAATTTTCTACCAACATAAAAACTTATACACATATTTAGCAGTAGGTAAGATCAGGGGAAAAGGCAAGGTAGAGCTCCTCCAGACACAGCCATTAGTCAGCAGCAGTGAACAATCAGTTAACCTACTGTCTCATCATTCCACCACCTGTTACAATTCCTCTACTCTCAAGAAGGCTGGTGAACTTGGAAAAGAGCAAGATACTTTAGGCCAAATACTGCTAAACAGCTTAAATCACTGACTTCA
The DNA here is from genome assembly GCF_026119805.1 of Tympanuchus pallidicinctus. Lineage (NCBI taxonomy): Eukaryota > Metazoa > Chordata > Aves > Galliformes > Phasianidae > Tympanuchus > Tympanuchus pallidicinctus. Next base: position 11,781,848 of record NW_026294813.1, read on the forward strand.
GAAAGTGGAACTTTCTGAATTTCATCTCTGTTTCAGGAAACAGAATCCATCTATTTACTTATCTTCATTTAAGAAACCACCCAATACAGAGACAACAAATGAATTTTCTGTTTTACAAAAACCTAATTGGGAAATGTACACTGAGCCAGTATCCATGATGCATTACTCACTGTTGCTCCATATCTGCCATATCTAGCATCTGGAAAAGTCTTGGGTGATTGCTAGGAGCCCCAAGTGCCTTTCTCCCATCAGCTCAGTGGAGAATGCTCAGGGAGGGATGGGGAGAGGAAAGTTCCTGCATCTCCCATTCCGTGGGTGCAGCAGTAACCTTCCATATTATTCATCGGATGGTGTCATCAGCCCTGGCCATTTACTATCTTATGTCAGACCACCATCCCAGCTTCAGCACAGAAAACAAGAGGGGCATGTCTTACTGCTACATTTGCAGCTAATTTTCCCAAGAAACACAGAGGATAGATGCAGTTTCAGGCCTGAATTTTTGCCATAGATGTAAGCCTAATAAGGTAGGAAGGATGAAGAGTCTTATTTCATTTTGCTGTTTGAATACTGAGTGGATTTTTCTTGTGTACTTGGAGCTAGATACAGCTCTCACAGCTTCTTTGTTATTAAGGCAAACAAATAAAATACATCTGAGTCTGAGGTGGAAAGAACTGGTGCTATAATCCTGAATCAACCAAGTAGTCAGAATTAACTCATGCCATGATCACAAACAGCCCTGACTGGACCAAAGAGTCACTCAGCTGCTGACTGTAAAGAAAAGTCTGTTTTCATTCAGACTAATATACTATTTAAAAATACTGTCTCCTTTGGAGAATCTCAGTACAAAGCAATATTGATAGATGATGCTACTGCTTACCAGTATAAAGGAACAGAAAACTCCCTTGTGAAAAATGGTGGTTTTGGAATCACATTAACAGACTAACACTACAAGCTGTATACAGTTCAAACACATCCTTGACTTTTCATACTAGATCAAGGCCAAAAATCACATCTGCAGTTGTTCCCTGTGGCTGAGTCACAATGGACTGGTTTCAGAATGAGCTCTGTCTACTCTTGCACTGGGAGGAGAAAATAAAATACCGCAGTGCAAATGTTGCTGATGCATAATGTAGTGCATCAGGAATATTCAGAACGGGCCTGCGGAAAAAAATACATGTCCCTGGTGTTCCTTCTTGGCATGTGGGACAGCACTATTATCAGTAACAGGACAGATCTTTAGCACCTCCCACATACATCATGAGCAATAAGATGTAAGTCGTGACACTATCCCATGAGAAGGGACAGCATTTCTCTGTCAGTCTCCTTGTTTAATTCTTTTGTTAGTTACCACTAATTGCAACCATCTGTTGCAATTTCAAACACCTGCTGTCAAGAGTTTGACACTTGACTGGGAAGCGATGCTTGGGATGCTGTGTAGCAGAGAAGCAGACCTTCCTCACTGAGGGTCAACCGAGCCAGCTTTGGGTCTGGGCAGACCTAAGAGCACCACACAGGTATGTACCTCTTCCCTCCTCCCTGTGCATAGCCTCACCTCTCACTTTGCACAGTTTCTGGCATTTCTGGGCCCTTGATCATCAAAGCAACAGACAAATAATTCCAGAGGGAAAAAAAAACAACAGAAGTCACTCACTGCATGATCAGCTCCTCTCAGGGCTGGCAGAAAGGAGAGGTTTGGCCTCAGCAGAGCAAGAGTCAAAGGGGTATGAATGCCTCAAATGAAAGCTGGAGATAGCACGGCTGGACACTGCGAGGCCTAGGTGCCTCTCACTCCCAAATATAGGAGGTAGGATTAATATGCCCCACATAGCTATAGGTGTCTGCATTTGTCTTTCCCAGCTTTATTAAAGACTAATTTCTTCCAACATGGTTAAGGAAAGAGAAAAAATCAAAGGAACTGATATCTGAACAGAAACATGGAAGTTTCTGCTGTCCTTAGGCACCCATTAATCCCAACCTGATAATTCAATAAATGTACTTCTGTTGTTTTACTACACAGCTGCTCCTTGCCTAAGACAAACAAAACTAGAAATCAACCTCCGTGTGGTCTAAAAACCTGGGCCACAGCCAGGCCCTGCTGCTGCACGTGCCACTCCACAGAAGCCTCAGACATTTGGTTGGCCATCCCTGGGGGGATACCAATTAGGAAGCCATTGAGGAAGTACAGCCCTATGTACTGGCGCACAAGGAGCTCTGCACATAGAAATGTACCTTCTGTGCACATCTCCCCTCCTTTCCCCAAGTTGCAATGGCAACGTGAGCCTCCTCGGTCATAGTCATTGACACAAAAGCTGTCTGCAGAACAGATGGTCTCGTCGCAGGAAAGATCAAAGAGGCGTGGGGCAGAGGACATGCTGCCCCTTCTTGTGGCCCTGGCTGTTGTAACCCTGGCCGTGGTGGAAGGTTGTGTGGTGGTGGGAGTGGAAGTGGTGGGCTCCGAAGTGGTTGTAAGGACCCGTGACAGCAGCCTGGAGCTAGACCCTGGCGTGACCTTAGTTTCAACCAGAAATTTTCTGTTGCCTCCTTTGATAGCAGGAAGTGGTCTGAGCTAAAGGGAAAGAAGTAAACACAAATTAGTAAAACTTAATTTGGACACTGGCATGACATGAACACTTTCCAAGAGACAGATCTGAAGTAACAAATCCATTCTCACTGAAGAAAAAGAAGAAATTATATTATTTTATCTGAGCATATAATATCTATCTGATAAGATCAGACACTTCAAAACGTTAAGACTTAAAAGGAAACAGAAATGTCGAAGTGGAATCTTGATATTTACCTCTTCTATGTAAATGTCATAGTCTGAGTCATCCACATCAAATCCATCATCATCACCAGTGACTGTTTCTGTGATATAACGATGTCCATAACTTCCACTTCCTAACTCTTCAGAACCTGAAAAAACACAACTGGTGTACTCAGTTCATATGCTTTTTTTCTCTTTACATAAAGCAGCTCAGATGTTATCTTCCCTGACTTAGAACAGTGAAATAAGAAGCAGATCACAGATGTTCATTCTGTACAGGCAACAAACGTGTCAGCCTGAAGATGGACAGGCCGCACAAGTGACACACACCCAAGTTAAAACAAAACAAACTAAGACCTTCATGGTCTGGGTTTCCTTAACAAAGCAGGAAAAGCTCCATACTCCCACTGTAAACAGACTTCTATCTATCATTCCTCCAGTTGAATGGCTCCAACCATTTTTTCAGCATGGGACCACATTTTAACAGCCATATTCGTTTAAATCAAACCCTTCCTTTTCATAAATACCCCATCACTTGTTCACCCCACTGTCAACCAAATATCCAGAAGAGCTCAGGGTTAAGAATATAAGGTTAAGAATATAAAACATATAGTAAGCAGTGAAACAATAGACATCATACATCAGCTTTCCACAAAATATGCTGAGGTCACTTAAGAACAGCACAGGTAATCCTGGCTTTGCAGAGCCTCTGAAATGGCTGGCCACGTGTCCTGGTTTATTTTGGCAGCCTCAACTTTCCTATACTTTCCTGCAGGCTAGCAGGTCCCTCTCACCACAAAAGGCAAAGACACAAAGTCCTGTGGGGCCAGGAGTCTGCAGGAAGGAGAACTGGCAGGCCAGAGATGCCAGAGAGCCACTTAATGGTAGTGAGAGCTTCACTGATACCTCTGAACAACCTGATGCTAAGGTGAAAGATAACAAGGCCCGGCAGGTTTAATGCTATGAAATCGAGTATGTGTGAACCAGATAAAAGCACGTGCCCTGGCTTGCTGGCCACCCCATTGTATGCTCCTGGGGAGCTGCTTATCAGTGGAGTTCACATGGCACACTGACACACAGAAAAAGCAGAAGCAAATGAGTACAGTTAATCCGGCACACACATTTCCAACCAAGACAGACCAGAATAAAATATGCATAAGCTCAAACTCCACTCAAACTTTTATATCTAATCTTATGTAAATAATACAATTTAACTGTATAATTTAACTGTAAGTTGAATTATTGAGCATTGAGTTCTAATAAGGCATGTAAGCAGAGAACTGATAGCTTTGTGGCTGGTAATGAGAAGAGGCAAATTGTACAAAATACAGATTATTTTTGTAGTGACAGTAACTTCACAGGCAAAGGATAACAAGTGGAGAAATAGGCTGCACGTTTTACAAACTGGTCCCAATCCTGCATTCATTATGGAAAAAAAAAAGTATTATCAAAATGTGGCCACAAATTCATATTCCCAGTATTCACCTGATCAGTTACTAAGATTAATTGCCACCTCCAAATAATTTTACTCCAGCAAGGAAGGCAGGCTACTCCTCTTCTATCCATCCATTAATGAATCAGAATCTTATTCTTTGGCAAAAAGCAATTTTCTATGACATGTATTTCTACAAAAGAATTTAAGTGTTCCCAAACTTACAAAAGTGTCTTGTGGTTTACTGGAAATTGTACTAATGAAGCAAAGCCCACCAGTAACTCAGCTGTCAGGAGATGCCCCAAGTTGCAGCTTGCTGGAATGCTCTTCCTTTCAATTCAGGTCAGTAATATTACTTCTTGCTGTTAGAATTACACTGTTCATAGTGTTTGTATTTCAGAACAAATTTAGATCTTCTAATAGATGAAACCGTAAATTATCTAAGAGTAACAGAAGTCATAAAACTTAATTGGGGAAAAAAAAGAAAAACCAAACATTACTGATCAGCCATATCACAAAAAATCTAATCTGTATTCAGACTGCAATACACAAACTCAGTTTTACAATTTAGAGGGTATAAACTTTAAAACAAATGCCTGCTATAGCCTAAATTCTGCCACATTTTTTCTCTTCTCAAGCAAGTTTTCTGTTGACTTAATGCATTCAGTAAGGACTTCAGTAAGGATGGTAGAGATGAAGTGATACAGAGAATTATGTATCTTTATATTCATTTGTTGGAAAATATTTGGTCCTAGTTTTGCATTCCAATATGTAGACTTGCTCACATGCATTATACGAGATTTTAATGCCACACTGTTTCACACAACTGTAACTCTCTTGAGTGGAGTTATCACTAAATGACATCAATAGCCATCAGAGCACAATGAGAGTTGGTAACTTAAACATGGTTCTCCAAGCATAAGGTGTGCCTCTTTCATCTGGCAAAACTATATGTTCCATGCTTTTCCAGCAGAGGAATATGGAATACAACATGTACACACTTTTTTAAACCAGATAATGATTTCTTTTAAGCTATTTGAATTGGTATAACATTTACATCCGGGAGAGAGCAGAGAAGGTATGGCTTATTGTGGCTGACAGAAAGGATTGCTTTGAGGCCCTTCTTCAAAGGCCTTCAAAATTTAAGTTTGGCCTCACCAGGAAAAGTGTAAGTTCAGAAAGTGCCCTGATGTCCACAGTTCTCTTAAATGGCCTAACATTCTCTTTCTCACTCTTACAGATCCATCTAAGCTTCAGATGACACATACTACATTACTTTACCTGCCACTGTGTGAGTAGTTTTGGCAACACAGTGAAGACAAAGAAGTTTGCTTCTAACTATGTTTGCATGCATACAGGTGATGAATATTCACCTAAGTGATCAGACACTATCAAACATCCACTGGCTTCTTGGTCGCTCTGCTCGGCCTTACATTTGATATTAGGTGGGTGTGACATGACACTCACACATGACAGGATGTAACAGAGCTACAAAGCAAACAGAAAGCAGAGAATCCAACAGGACTTGCTGTACAGAATCCACTGTGTTAGCCCATATTTTAAGAGCAGTGCATAGATTTGGTGGAGAGCTCACCTCATAATGGGTGGCAAACCAGGGATAATAAAGCAAAGCAATCCACTGCAAATGCCAAAAAGAAACAACTCCAGATATGCACTGTATTTCTTTACATCAGTGTGTCAGTGTACAAGATGAAGCCTGTTTAAGACTCTCTACCAGATCTTATAATCCTGTTTTATAATTAATTAGAAAACATGTGGGTGTCTTAAACTTAAGACAGCCTCTTTCCAAGTAATCAGGATTAAGCTATATCAAAGATATATTTTTTAAAACAAACAGGAAGCCACATAAACTTCTGTTTTACCTACTAGGTAATGAGGACCACAAGTACACCAATCAGAAGAGGCAGGAGGTTGGCCAAAGAGGGCAGGCTGCATGGAATTGTAACAGACTGATCTTCACACAGACGATCTCACAGGTCTCAATCCAGAATACATAGGGGCATTTTTATCTGAGTTTTATTCCTGCCAGTGACTCAGAGGGAAGCAAGGAGTATTGTTTGCTGGATCTCTTGCTTTTTGTTGCTTTTTGTATAACAGGGACAACATTATTTCTTTCCTCTCTAAATTGCAGACACAGGTTGTAGGTGTTTCACTTATATGGTTGTTGGGATTTTTGGTCTGTCAAATCTTTCAAAAAGGTCAAGGACAATTGCTTGAAAACAAAAGTTTTCACGTATCAAGTTTAGTAACAACAAAAGCAATGAACTGTCCCAAAGAAACAAACAAAGTGCCCTCACCTGCATCACTTAAATATCTTTAATCTCCTGGGGAAACAGATGGTGTTTGCACTGTGTCTGGAAGGTCACCAACCTTGGGCTTTGCCAGACTGACAGAGGAAGTGCCTTATGTTAAAAATACCCTCCTGCTCGTCCCCATGGCAAACGTGACAGAAGTAGCCGCTTAATCTGGGTACATCCTTTCCACTGGGCCTAGCCATCAGCATCCAGCTTCTCGCAGATGGGAGCATCTGTATGCTCTGACTTGTGCTGAAAAAGGCATTGGCACAAGTGTTTGTTTTGCACAGAGAGTGAATGTGCCTGCTGAGGCTCGGGGCAGGAAAGGAGCAATCCCTTGGATCCAGACACTGATGGAAGTGATGGCGATGTGTCTAGGAGATACTGGATGGAGAATGTTTTCTGTAGGTCTGCTTTCCACAGGTCTCCAAAGTCTTTACAAAGGCCACATTTGTATTTGTTGTCCCTGTTATACAAAAAGCAACTCATTTTCTTCTATTAAAAAACAAACAAACAAAAAAAAAAAAAAAAAAAAAAAACAAACTAACAAAAAAAAACCTGAAGTAAATTATAAATACATGAGAACTTTTGGGGAAACTTGCCCTCTCTTTCCTCCCTGGAAACAGACCAATGTAATATAAAACAAATATGCAATTTTTTGTATTTTTTTTGGAAGTGAGCAACAGCTGATAGTCAAGGCCACATGCTGTACTTGCAAGGAGGTCTGGGAGGTCTGTCACTCTAGGTGATACAGTCAGCATTCCTTCAGAGGAGTATTTTATCAAACAAAGCCAACCATTTCTTAAGCTGAACTGAGTGAGGAGTACTGCAAATCCAGCCACTTTTCTAGCAAAAATAAGACAATTACGTGTGAGAATGAGATAAGCCCCAGCAGAAAAAATGCCCAGGTTGTGTGGACTCTGTATCTGTGGGACTTGTTGTCTCAGTCCATTTAGAAGAACTATAATAGTCGCTAAACAATGCAACATGAAGTATGGGAGCTGCATTTTGCAGTAATGCTGGGAATTCACCTTTCACTTAAAGTAAGTATCAGAATGTTATTATTTTAAAACAAGCATAAAAATCCAGGTTATGCAAGCATAAAGCTCCACATTTTTAAAATTTATACACACTAAGGATCTGAGCACCAAGACTTACATGACCAAAGCATTCAGACACTGTATGGACTTCTGCCAGCTAAGATAATTCACGCATTTCTGAGTACTAATGCCCAGGCTGTCAGAAAACAGCACCACATACGTGGGGCATGCTTCACTGCTTATGTAGGAGAACAATTGTAATGAAGATAATAATTTCTGAGATGAGTACTCTGAAAAGCAAAGATACTCCAGTTACAGACATGCATGCTGTCTGTCTGACACCCTTCCAGCAACAATATGACTAAGAGCTGTCTGCTTGCACTCTGAGAGATTAAGGCATCTGGTGCCATCTGAGATGCATTATGGTCCTAGAGACATCCCCAGAGGGCTGCATGTGTCTGGAAGAGGTATGGGAGGCACTTGTCCTGCAAAGATAGTCAAAAACAAGCTGGTGTAATCCAGAGGATCTCAGATATACTGAATGCCTATACCTGAACAAATGAAATGAATGATTAGGTAGGCCAAAGGTAACTATTGTCTTTCTGGCTACTGGAAGGGGGAAGGTAATTTAGTAGCTGAAGATGCATAATGTAAAGTAGGAATTTTCAGTGCAGAAGCTTAGCTTTCCTTGTAATATGTAAGGTTCTCATGTATCTGGTTAGCATCACACCAGTTTGACACAGACATTGTTACTAAAGGTAAATGATGGTTTTATTCTCAGTCACATTCCTGCTTCCTAAAAGAAGAATTTATTTCTTAAGGCACGTATCCTTTGTCACCTTTGTACACCACGACTTTCTCTCAAAAAGCTGGTTGTTGTGAAGACTGTTACCCAGAAAAAGAGAGCATGGTCTTTCAGGTGTGTTTGGAAGCCTATCTGTAAAGTCAGTCCTGGAAACCAACACCAGATGGGCCAAGTAACCAGATTTGCATTGTCCACTGACTACAGAATGCAGACACACACCAGAGATAAACAGGACACTGAGGAGCATGTATGTGTGGCTGAGGCACAAGAAGCTGAACCTTGAGGATCCAAGGCCAAAAAATCTCACAGGGCATTACACCTTCATGATTTTTATGACTATTTTCTTCAGACATTAAGAGTTCAGCTGCCACAACAAATATCCTCCAAATTGTTCAAGGGATTTCAAGAATAGCAGGGGCAAAAAAAGGATGAAAATCACCTTACAAGATTAGAGAAGACAAGAGCTTTCAAGATAAAGAAGCAATAAATAAAAAAAAAATCCATATTGGGTTAAATTGATCATTGAAGACATGGTTTCTAACATGCTAGTTGTGCTTACAGAGCTCAACATCCTGTTTGAATATCAGCTGCTAGTATTTTACCTGTTAGGTAAAGATGATTGCTGCTGAGTGTGTATGTGAGGGAAGACAAAGATCAGTCTTGTAGCTCAATTTTATAGTTCAGTAATCTACTAGAACTGCCTGCAGGCATTTTATTTTTTTTCATTGCGCTCTATCCTCTGTGAATGCCTTCAGAACTGGGTTTTAAAGTACTCAAAACCACCCAAATGCAAGAAGGACAAGAAGGACTTTGGCACATTAAGGGTATAGTCTAGTTAGGTCATGTTCTCCACCATCAACTCTGCCTCCTGTATGGAGTCTGCTTTGTCACATGAGGCTGGGATTTGCTCATTTGGTGTGCTCACACACTGCACTGGTGCTGTGGGAGGTAAGGAGCAACAGCACCTCTGAGTCAGCCCACAGAGACATGGGCACTGGCAGAGGATTATACTCTGAAGAAGACTGTCAGGAGATGGACCACACAAGATCTATCCTTTATTTCAACGTGCATGGCCTGCGTTGATGCTCAAGTATGTGTAACATTTGTGTGCATTTCTACCCAGTATTTTCACATGTAGCTTCTGATGAAAATAGGATGCTTATCTGTATATATCATTATTTTTGTGGTTGTGATTAGTACTTGAAAAGCCTTACTATTCAGGTAACAGTAAAGATTTGCTTTGATTTTTTAAATTGCATATGTAATATACATAGTTCTTAAAACAAAACAAGCAAACAAACAAACAAACGAGATGAAACAGACTTGTCTCTCATTTCTCCCCATGAGATTCACTTATCAGTTCTGCATGAATCTGGCATAAAACTCAGTAAGCAGCAGCCCAAAAATATCTGACAATGAAGCGGTGTGAAAGTGCTTCTAGCTGGAGCTTTAACCTTCATTTGAATCTCAGTCTTCACAGAATGCTGCAAGAACCATGATCAGGAACGAGAAGTGTTGAACCAGGGTGTCTGTGAACCCTGGTTTGGAGAGGGACTCTTCTTCCAGCTGCCCACCACAGACTGCCCCCAGAATACAGTACTAATGACAAAATGGTGGCTCTACTCACTGAACGTTCGGACCACATCGCTCGGCGTGCTGGCAGGGCTGGATCCGTAGGAGTTTGCTGCTCGCACTGCGAACTGGTACTTGGTATTTGGGAGAAGTCCCTTGAGCACCATAGATTCCATCTGGATCTGCTCTCTTATTACTGTCCAATTGCTGTCAAAGTCTGGCCTTCAGGGTTAAAAAGAACAAGATCGTAAGTAGGTAAGGCTGGCTGTATAAATTAATTGCCTTTAAACTTTCCAGGGAAATACATAAAATAAATGAGATAGAACCTGCCAAATCATGACTGAAATCCTTAATTCTTAAGAAGCCGGACTGTGCAGTCATTACTTAACCTGTGACATGGAAAGACTGCAGTACACAGTGATAGAAAAGAAATATTCTGATTTTGCCTATAAAGCCAAGGAGGTGGTTTATTCGATAATTTGAAAATTAGCTTCTGTTTGTCTGTTTTTGTGGATTTGGAGCTCACAGTTTTCAAAAGAGGGGACGTCACCAGCAGGTCCCCATCTCCTCTTCCGCAGAATAATGCTATTCTTTGCAATGGAAGAGGAAAACATCTGATTTATTTATAAGAGCTGTACTCTAATGCTTCAGAGACCACCTTTCAAACGTACAAAAGCATTAGCAGAATCGGAATCTAACTTTTAATTTCCCAGTCAGTGAGGTTAATCTTCCCCACACTGGAAAATCTGGATCCAAAGTCTTCTCCCTGGAAATGACAAAAGAACTGAATAATAATGCAGAGAACCTGGCCTTTGCAAAAATATTTTCTTAGCCCTTGGGCCACACCCAGATAGGTCTTGACTCGTACTGGAAATCAGTGACCAACAAATGTCTGTTCTGTATACATTACAATCCAGCTGAAATCCATACAACCATTCGCTTGGTTTGGTCTCAGCACGAATGTAGGAAAACTAGAAATGCTTACGTTCATCTACAAAGGGATATGTGAAGGAGAAGGCTTGCTTCAAACACCTTGAGAGAACGTTCTAAAGCTTTCACACCATTTCTGCTTTCACTAAAGGAAGTCTCGTCAAGAAGAAAATTGAATGAGAAGGTAAATGAATGTAAACAAAATCAAAACATAAACATTAAATCCAGAACACCTAAAATATTTAAATCAAAGCCTATGAAAGTAAAATAGGGAAAGAAATGACCTTTCTGAGAAAGTCATTCCAGTGCCTGTTTCTAAGATGTCCTTGTGGTATTTATTACAGGAAATAACCTCCAAGTGCTCCCTGAATCTACTGATGTTTACATAGGACTAGCTGCAAATGTTTCCAACAGCCTTCCAGTGAATATTTTAACATGAGGCAGGAATTTTGTATTTGTTTATTTGCAGCTGGAAGGAAGTGCCAAAATTAATGTATGTTTTATTTTATCAGTCAATACAAGATTTTGATCACTGAGGTTTCACTCCTTTCAGCCAGCAGGGCAAGTGTATTGATAAAGCTGTAGCTCCCAGCTGCCTGACTCCTACACAGTGGCACACTGTGCCAAATATTTTACTGTCTCACTAAAAATAAACCTAAAATAAGATAAATGTGCAAGATGCAATGATGGCTAAACAGACCATCCTCAGTCACCCTCCATCACCATTTCCTGGTAGACAGGAGGACATTGATGTTGGCCTCTCTGTCACTGTTTCCCTTTTCTGAGCTTTTGATGCCCAGGCCAAAATGAAAACTTTTAAAGTCTTTTCCAAATGAAAGCTGTTAATATTGCTTCTGTCCACATGCTCACTTTGCAGCATGTTCTCAGTTTTCCTACACACATCTTTTTCTTGCTCTAATTGCAACAGAAAGGATTCCTGCCCATTAAAAAAATGGCCTTCAAGCTGCTCTGTAATGCACCCTGCCAGTATCAGTGCCGAAATGGGAAAAGCCCAAAGGAGATATTACTGCCTTTACAGATAGAGGAGAAAATGTCACAACTTCACAAACCGCAGGCTAGTCTTCAACTTCACTGTCTTTCAAAAGACTTCATTCTACAGAAATGAATAGCAGAGGAAATGTCTGCAAGTGTGTAAGTCTCTGCAGCTGAAGGAGAGGAAAAAAAAGAGATTTATCACTTGAACTTTGCTATTTCTCCAGAACATTCCCTGTGTGAACAAATCGGTACAAGACTACAAAATGGCAAACAGATGGAGAGAGGAACACAGTGAACTCATACTCTCAGGGCAGCCAACTCTTGTGTTTTCTAAGCTTGGAGCTTTTTGCTGAATTTCACTTCAAGTCAACTTTTACACTAGAAGGGCTCATCTTGATGCCTCTTTCTCATCTTTTCACAGAGATATCTCCCCTGGGTCAGTAGAGGTTTGTCTCCAGCCAGGACCTTGCAGAGCTGTTCTGGGGGATGTCTCTGTGCACGACACATTTTCTGTTCTGGAAGTACAGCTGTGTATCTCCATACCAAAATATGATGCAATAAGAATCTGGTCAATGACAGAGTTGGAGTGGTTGGAGTGTTTTTAAAATAATAGATTGATAGGTAAAGTCATTAGGACTGAACAGATATAAACTGAGCGCAGAACTCTGTCCCAGCTATGCCCAAAAACATTTGGATTTTTGCTCTATATTGTTTGGGGATTTGTTCAGCCCAGAAAGGAAATATTTCTGATGTGGAGAACAGTAATGTTACACTCATTTGAGCTTTCTCTTAAAGATCAACTGAAAATTATTCAAGAGTGAAATGCCTGATCAATTTTAATTAAATTAATCAATTTCACAAGGTTTTTGATTGCTTAGTTGTGCCATGTTTCTATTCATGATAAGTACCATGTTCAGCCTACAAAATGTTTTTTAAGATATACCTATACATTACAGTCTTTATTTAGTATGGAAAATATTCAGTGTAGAAAATAATGCACCACATGATGTTATTTTTAGTATTTATTTACCTTTGTTATGACACCTTCTATAAAACACTCCAAACAATATACCAGGTCAATTGAGGAAAATAATAAAATAAATAGACAATATTCTAGCCTTATTCTTTTGTAAAATCTTATGCTGACATCATTAAACATTTTTACTTCTACTATTTCTTTTTCTTCATTAATTATCTTTTCAGGTATTTTGCCCTTTCAGACTGTGAGGTAAGAGTAAAATCAGAAGAATCTGTTTCATGAATTAACCAGAAAAACTGTAAAAAAATAAGGGTTTTTTTGCAGGGCTTTCAGAGGAGTGTCCCCATCAGAACTGTTGTTTTGGGTTCTTTGAAAGTGAAAGCAAAAATTGAACAACTACAACATTCATGGTCTGGAAGTTCACAGCCAAGTTACTTAAAAATTACAATTTCTGTTGTACATAAAAGTATAACAGTCCTGTGTTCAACACTTTTCTAACTATAGGTCAAAAAGACTTGTATATTCAAAATATTTCTACTGGGAAAGAGCCAAGCTTTGCCTTCGATGCTTTTAACAAGCTTCAGCATGAGATATTCAAATATGACAACCCAATATATTGCAGCACCAAGGGACAGACAGTTCAGAGCAGAATGGATTCAAGGATAATTAGATATCTGGGTATTCAGGTGAAAATATCTGACATTTTTGAGAAAGCTCTTTTCAGTATCTTATGAATAGAAACACAAATTACATTAAAGCCCAGGATGTTGCTACGTAGACTTTCATGAGAATTTTTTTTTAAATAAAATATTTTTAGCATAAACCATTGGAAAATTTACATTGAGCTTGAAAGCATTGAGCTTCCAGCAATCCCACGAGTTCTCTCAATTTCAACATATTCTTTTATGCATTCCCCGTGAACTGTGTCGATAAGAGTAAGGCCTATATTCACATTCTGATCTTAAGCACTTAACTAAGCTGAGAGCGTGGTCTCCTTGGGATTCTCCAATAGTCAAGAGCAGAGCAGAGCTTGACTTACCCCTGCCCATAACACATCTGAAATCACCTATGGCCTTCTGCTGCCTATAGGAAACTAAAATCTGCAAAGTTTCCTCCCAGGGAAACAGTGCAAGTGCCAAAAAAAGGCCCAAATTGAGACCTCAGGCAGAAGGACACGTTATCTCTGAGAGTATCCCTAAGAGAATTTATCCTTGCTTCTGATGACATTCTGGAAGGTGCAAGCAATTAATGAATTAAAGTCAGTGAGTTTTCAACAGCCACTATCACAATTGTTGAAATAAAAAGACATTTCCTTCATCTCAGTCTCTCAGCATGGTTCCTATATGGTCAAAGTAATAGAAGTTGGTCCTGAGGGGCCTGAAATGATGCAAACCCATATCATAGTTTCTAGAGGCTTTGCTGCATCCACAAAAAAATTACAGATTTGCATTGTTATTAATTTTGCAAAAAAAAACTCAGTGTAATATCTGAACTGTAGCATCTGAACTTTAGCATCAGAAGACTTAACTCTAAATTTGTTTGCACTGTTTTGTTCTGATTTTTCATTGGTTTGATTTCAACAGCTTTAACTCATGTTAATGCTCTTCATACTAGTTAAAACTACATGGAGCAAAATACAATGAAGCTTTAAGTTAAATCTTTATTTCTAACTGCATTAGGGCTTACAGTGCTTTGAACTTTCTCCAAATACATACTCAAGCTTCCAAGTCTAAGAGAGCATAATCCCACATTTAACAAGAATACTTTAAAACTCAAACTAAAGAGTATAATCAAAACACTGTGCTGTTAGCAAATTCTTTCCCAAAGTCTAAAAACAACAAAACACTGAAATTTCAGTACCTCATATGTCTTACTTAAATGGTGAAGCAATTTTCTGCTCTCCATCTGAACAAAAACATTTAAAGGTGTGCTTTCAACACATGAAATGGAAACAGTGATGCCCGCTTTACACATTAGTGGGCCCCTGGTTTTACGATGATGTGTAGACTCTATTTTACGGTAAGAGAACACACGTGTCTGATGTATTTGCAGTCAGAATCTAACAAAATCCCTTTCCTATCCAATGAATAGATAATCATTAAGAGATGAAGAGAAGAGAGAAATGGCTAGAAAACAATTACAGTGGAGAAATAGATATTGGAAAAATTACATGGTAATTCCTCAGCAGAGGTTACATGATGACCATAATGCATCTTCAGCCTTCATGCCCTGCATCTCACTGCAGTGAATACTGGGTGGTTTCCCAATGAGTATGAGGCATTTTGATTCCAATACAAAGTCCAACATAAGTTCACTAGTGGGTTTTCAACTTGGGAATTTTTCGCACTGTGTCAGTATCTTCTAGACTGTAATCATACTTAAAGCACTGAAAACCAATGGTTTTTCCTGTTGGTTTTTACAACAAAAAATCTTTTTAAAAATCAGCTCTTTTTTTGAAGAATTACTTATTGACCTTTACCGCTTAATACAGATAAAGAAGCAATTCTCTGTTCTTGTGCAGGAACCTCAAATAAAATCTGTCATCACATCTTTGTTCAAAGTGTTAAACTTCCAAAAGCTGAATTGTGCTCTCACAGTAGGGATAAACAGAGGAACCAGCACATGAAAATAAATAAGATTTGAATACAAATATTAGACTCCACAAGTATATGAACAGCAAGGTATACATACTTATTTATGCGTGCATATACAATCACCTGCTCCTTACCTTTTACATGCATAAAGCAACTTGCCTAGTAGCTTTTCACAGTTTAGAACTATTACTACAAAACGTAGAGAGTTCTACATAAAAACAAAAGCAAACCAAAACAGCACAAAACACCCAGAGATTAAAGAAAAGTCAATACTTCATGGACAGTTGATCAATGCAGGGATAAAACAACAAATCAGAGTCCTTGCAACTCAAGACTCTACACACTCCTATCAGTTAAACCAAAAAAATGAGTCTTTAGCCCCTGGATTTTTTCCTATAGCAGCCAAAGGCACATTTGCTCAGGGAGACCCTCTGCCACAAACTCTTCACTCAGCATGATTCAACAGAAGTTGATGACAGGAGAAGCTTAAAACTTAATTTACCCAGGCTTTTATTAGATGAAATATATTAAACTAGATGTTTTTTTTTCTTTCATCAGAAGATAGGACTTACTGGTGATTTTATATCAGTTTTGATTATTTCTAGATTGCCTTCAAATTTTCATGGTAATTCAACACATATTGAGAGTGAAACCTAACATACTATATACAGTAATAAATAAATAACAAGAAGAATCTGTAGTCAGTTTGATATCGCAGTTTACAAAAAAAAAGGACAAAACTACAGCACATCACCACTGAATTTCAGTTTCCACTGACAAACTTGCCTGATAAACTCCACCATGTAGTACTGTATGGGAGAGCTTCCTTCATTGGCCCCAGGTTTCCAGGATAATGCAACTTCTGAATCAGAAACAACAACAATCTGGGGCTGATAGGGTGGTGCAGGGGGCATGCAGTTATCTGTGCCAGAAGAAATGCAGAACAGCATTAGAGAAGTGAATTGACTTATATGCATAGCAATCCAAATTCACAGACTTAGGAATCAAATTTATATGCTTCTTCCCTCCCTTGTTGCCCCTGTAAAACTCTACATTTGTGGAAAATTAATAGTAAAGTATTGCAGTGCTGCATGTAAAAGGGACTTAGGTGCAAGTGGCCTGCTGTGTGACAGATGCGCTAGGGCTAATGCAAAAAGAAACCTTACCTCAAATGGTCTAGCAGGAATTTATTAAAGATTCATAACATCAGATGGCTATGAATCATATAGGTTGGAGAACTCCATTAAGATCACCAAGTCCAATCACCAACCTGACCTACCAAGTCCCATCACCAAGCCGTGTCTCTCAGTGGCTATTTCAACACGTCTCTTAAATACCTCTGCTGACGGGGACTTGTTTTTGACCACTTTGCTGCTAATCCTGCCCCCCTGTTCACTCACTGCTTTGGGCAAATTGAGAATTTCACACAGTCAGCATTTACGGGTCAAGCTGATCCTGCCCTCACAGCTTCACAATAGAAAGCAGAGTTACCTTGGGATAAGGTTGTGACATCTCTGGGCATGCTGGGTCGTCCCTTCCCTGCCCAGCCATAGGCTCCAACACTAACGCGATGTGGGGTACCAGGTTTCAAATCTCCAATAACAACTTCCTACCAGAGTCAAGAGAAAACAAGATAAAAACAACTGCAAGAGTCAGTGGAATCTGACACGATGTTTTCCATGCAGCCTTCTGGGAGGACTGCTGCCTTCCAGCCCTGCTCTGAAAAAAAACATGAAGGTCACCATGTGCTTCCTCTCAAGCTGCATTTCCACCCTGGGGAATCCATAGGGCAGATCTGGACCTACTTCTCAGCATAACTCTCAGGGCTGTTTGTGCCCCTTGTCATGCTTTTGCTGGTCAAGTTGAAGTCACGTACTATTCTCTCCCTTGAGCCGATTGCTGGCCTTTATTATCAGCGTGGTGCATTTTTCATTTTTAAAATTTTTATTTTTTAAATTGAGACCATAGGAACTTCTGAAAATAAAGCAATTTAAAGCCGTGTGAACTGACAATCTTGAATTTCTCATAGAGCAGAGCCCAATCTCACCGCCTCTTACGATACCCCTAGCTGGCTGTTCACTTCATGCTACCAGCCTTGACCACTCACCTTTTTTGTCCTTCTGCCATAAACGCAGAAAGATTAATCTACAAACAGCTACCATGTGGAAGGCAATGCTGTCCTCCACAGGAACTTCTGCAGAATATTTTTCAAAGGAGCCTGCTAAACTCTTCCAGAAAGTAGATAATGTTATCAAAAAAATACATGCTTAAAAATACTTACATAAAAATGCAGAGTTCTTTACATGTAGCCTATCTGTAGATGAAAATCCTAGATTTATTAATTTTGACAGCACACTCAAGTAAACAGTTTATATGCCTCAGATTGCTTTGCTGTGAAAAAAATGCATTTACGGAGAATTGTACAGAGAATAATTTTTTTTCACTCTCTGATATTAAAAACATTATTCACAGAGCACGTGGAACTATCTCACTTCAAGCTCGAACAGACTTTAAATCTGCATTTCCAGTTGCAGCAAAATAGTAAACAATCCTAAAATTTTATTATCTGCCAAATGTCCTCACGACGGCCTTTTGGACAAACTTTCCCTTTCTGTTCTTTGGGGAAGATATTTCATTACTAGAACATCATTTAACAACACCCTGCCATCTGTCATTTCACTAGCCATGGTTTTGGAACTCCATCACTGATTTCCTATTAACAAAGACTGTCTGGCCATTATCCTGTTTTTCCATCCTTCACCCTCAATCTGCTTGAATGATTTGGATTCATCTGAGATGACAACAATTCTGAAAAAGTAACTTCCCCGGGAGAATGAACATTCAAATGAAAGTATTTATCTATTTAGCTGAAGTGACTGCAATCGTTCCAAATATGACCTGAAACAATGGCTGCTGAAAACCTGTCACCTCCGCCCACTAGCAATATTGATGCTCCTGCCACTCTACCCACCTTGTCATATATACTGTCCATCTGTACTTAAATTGTGTGCACTGTGTTCCTGAAAGCACCTTATAATAAAAAATCCTGTTACATGTCTGATTCTCTGATTGCTTTCATGCTATTCAAGAACTTGTCCTCAGAAAATAGTGAGATATTCACATATATTTGGCTCTTAGCTATTGCTTCACAAGTCAAATGTGCAATAAACTAAACAGAACTAGCCTCATTGACTACAAAGCCAATCAAAAGAAAAGTTTGACTGAAGTATTTAGGTTCAACATATTTATTCTCAAAAACCACAGTAAACTACTCTCTTCTGCCTTTACTTAGGATAAAGGTGTTAAAGAGTGTTGCATCTCAAAGGAGACAACAGCCTCACAGACAGGGAATTTTGGTTAGCTCACAATCATTGCATCTTATTCCTTCACTATCTTGAGCATCTCCTGCATTTTGAAACATGACACACAAAACTAAACACTACATTCCTGATGAAGCTTTATTAACATCGACTGCACTTTCTTGTCTCACATGACACTCATACTAAAATCCTGTGGAATGATATCTGGCAGTTTCATTACAATCTCACCTTCTTTAACAGTGTGAAGCAATGTGATGCCTTTTCTGCAGTATGGGAATCAGGTGCAGGCATGGATTGTGCCCTCCCTGCCTTGTGCTCCTGCCAGCTGTGCTGAACCCTTTTGTGAGCTGCACTCGAAGTTGCTTCACAGAAACCTGGATTATAAATTATTTTCCAGATAAAGTCTATTTTCCCTTTTGTTTGGTTTTTATTTGAAAAAAATGAACCAACAAATAAGAAACAAAACCCACATGGAGTGAAGTATTGCTGAAGAAGCAGAGCTGGTTGTGATGCCATTTGATCCTCCTACCAACCCTTCCCCACTCTCAACTGCTCACTCTCCATTTCGTACCTGTGTGCTTGGCTATCTTGTAGGTCTTATGACCTAAAAACCTCCCACTTCTAAAGCGTGCTAACTGTCCTTGCTTTTATATATACAAACATATATCTGTGTGTGCGCACAACTTCATGTATACTAGCCCAGCAGAACAAAGCTTTAGTAAATAGTACTGCTCCAGCATTCTACAGACTGCTGTCATGTATGTATTCTATATGTTAGGATGATGCAGTGCAGATACAAGACACCATCCACTTTGCTCATGCACAGGCACATGCACACACACAAGAAGAGCCAATCTCTCTACAACAGTCTCATGGGGTCCAGAGAAGTTTCTGAGAAGGCAGCAGAATTGTACCCACACCAGCAGAGGAGGCTTAGTGATGGAAACACAAATTATGCAGACTTAACCACAAAGCTTTTGCAGATTTCTGTTGCGTTTGGTATGAATATAACAGAAAGTATTTCAGCAAGAACACCACTTCCTGGGGATTAATGACAGCTGGGAGCTGATTAATCCCAGTCAGTCACATTCTCCACATGTACCCCTCACAAGTGTTATTTTTATCAAGCAGAAAACAAGGGCCCAGCCTGGAACTTCAACTCCAAAATGCCGTAATCCAAACTCAGGATTGAACCAGACAGCCGTGTCTCAGGCGTGTCCCAAGGTCTCATCTGGACAACCTCCTCTCAGCCCAGCCTCTCTTAGTTAAGACAGTGAAAGCTGTGCCAGACCCACTGACTTCACTGGATTTCTTCATTTTTTAACAAATCTCAGGAGAAAGAAAAATGCAGGAGTTTGTTGATATTTCAGTGCTTAACTGAAATCCCTGCCTTTATCCTACACAAAGCCAAGCACCTCCTGCTAACTTCCTCCTTCACAATAAGACCAATCTGTTTATTGCTCATCGGAAGCAGAATGGACAGGGCTGGAAATAATTAATGTGAATCGCTCACCAGCTGCAAACTCATTTCAGACCTATTTTATAAGAGCTGTCGGTCTCCCAGTCCTCCTCCTGGACATCAGCACTTCTGTCCTCCCCATCTCTTCCTCCTCACCCACTGTTGGGCTGCTGTCCTTCCCATTGTTGTGTGTCTGCCAGCCTTGCTGTCCTGGTTTCCTCTAAATTGTCACCACCTGAATATAGCTGATGTTTTCTTAAACAAGCAAAACATCAACAAACACTTTGAAAGACTGAATGAAGATTTATCCATCATTAAAAATGGAACTGGTACACCCATACACACATTCCCCTTATTTACCTCTGGATTTTGAGCTCTAGTCACTACTTTGACTACAAAAGATCCTGTCTAAGTGCTAACTAGAACCAACGTTAGAGATGAATAGGGAAATATTTTTGAGGCTGAATCTATGGAAAGCTCATAGCAGAAAAGTTCTATCCTATTTTAAATCACAACTGTGACTGAGCCTCAGGTGAAGCAATACTTACAAAAATTGCTTGTCCCTCAAGTTGACCCTAGAAAAAATGAAAATAGGATTTGTTAATGAAGTAACACACTAAAAAGAGATTGCAAATACACATAAGTAATGGGTCAGCAAACAAAAACAAGGTCAGTGCTGCATCATAAGGTGTTATTTGAGTCTATTATTTACTTGCATGAGTACAGACTCTTTTTGCAGGGAGTAAGAATTATCATTGTCAGGATAAAGACAATAAAAATGTGATGTTTGATCTGTATTGGCATTACCAGCAAGAATGCTATTTGATGGATTGAAAAAACTAAGTGAGAAATACAGAGATAAAGATGAGAAGGGAGAAAATAATGTGTTAATCAATAAATAACATATCATGGCCACGAGATACTTTCATTTGCCATGATCCCAGAAACCTACAGGAATCAGAGCCAAAACTGAGTGACTGCTAGAAATCTGAGCAACTTTCTCCCCAATGCTTCCTACAGGGAAGACTGCTGAGCATGGCCCAACATGGGCCAAAGAGAAGCAGTGAATGCATATCATGGAACAGCAGATAGGAAGGCTAAGGAAAAGAGAGGTGAGAAAATAAAAAAGAAAGAAAATGAGAGAGGAAGAAAAAGTCAAATTATAAATAAGAACCACAAAATCAAGATCCTGCAATGCTCTATATGCACACATAAGGTTTTGATTCCTGTGCTGGTAGTGTTGCTATCTTGGGGACAGACTCTGCTCTTTACAGAGCGCATTGTGGAAGTGTTCCCTCACTGCATCTGCCCCAAGATGCTACTCCAACCTTCGCCTGAGCCAAGGCTGGAAAATCACTGATTCTTCCTTGTTTAGCTCAAAGAGCAAGTTCCTGCCACTGAGGGGATGCAAGTGTGTTTCATAAGATCTTTTTAAAAGCAGACAGCATTAAAACCATCTAGAAGCACAGAGGGATCGCCTTCATCTCAGCACTAATTGCAGCAGAAGAGGATGGGCAGCATTCCTTTGTGAGTGGAAATTGAAGGTCAGATTGGACAGAGAAAGCAGAGAGAAAAATAAGAATGTAGAGGGCAGATAAAAGGAAAAACAGAAAAGTAATACAGCTAAAGGAAAGTGGAAAAATAGGAAGCAATGAGAAAAAGTGCTTGTAAGAACCAAAGAAATGGAAGCTAAGAATCTTCTATGGGAGATATTTGCACAAATGCAACAAAACCGCATGATTAATCTTTAAATTCCATCCTTTGGGAGGCAACAGTCTCACAGAGATATAAAAAGAAAACATTGAAAACTACTTGTCCCCTTTAACTCTGTGCACTCACTCATCTGTGCCAGATGCTGCAATATACACACACTGATATACAGGCTGCACAAATCCCCTTTCCTGCACGAAAGCGCACATTTGAACTTAAAAGTTCTCTTTCAGTAGACACCAGAGGTCAGTACTAGTAAGATACCAACAACTTCCAAAATTTTATGTACTAAGTTAGCCCAACAATGTGGAGAAAATTGTGTCGATCCTCTGAGTGGGTTACTGAAAAGCTTTGTGGTTTCTTTTTTGCTCAGTGCCCAGATCCTCCATGGGGCTCCGATCCTCCATGTAATTCACAGCAAACAGGGAGCTGCAACTTCTCGCTTGCACGTTCCACTGTTCTGCTCTGACTGCTGATGAACACTCACCATGCTCAGCATATCCAGGCTCAGGGGAACGTCGTGTGAGAGCTGCTTAACTGCTTTGTCATCTTCAACCTCTGAGTAGAAGACCTTGCAAAGAAGATACAGTTTAAGTGATTAATGTAATAATGCAGTGCTGTACAGTGATTTAAAAACAACTGCAATGTTATCACTTTCTGAACAGCAGTTAAGTCTGTGATTCCCTACGCTTTCAAAACCCATGAAAAGCTAACATCCCTTAATATTACCTTAATATTTGGTAGAAATTGTCAGCATGACTAGAGGCCACCATCTTACAGTGTTTATGCTAATCTTATGTTAAATATGGCCCAGCTTTTGGTGCACTCTTGAGCTGATCTGTGTACATGATTTGGCCACTATCTATTTGGACAGCTGTTGATTTGTGGGACTGATCTGCACAAGTTTGGTGTTTTACTTCATACAAAGAAGATGTTATGTATGTATGTATGATTATGCTACTACCAAAATTGCCGTGTCATAAATGTCTTCCTTCATGTCTACTGTTGCATATAGGAGACTAATGAACCAGAAATAATTTCATTTTGTATGCAAACAGACACTGAGATGCCAGAGAGTCAAATGATAACATAAAGTGAAGAAGGTTTGCATACAGCTCAATTAATACTAGGTTTGTCATTGCTTTCGTTATTAGATCATGCATGAGCTCAAGAGTTAAAAATAAACTGGGACATAAATATTTCATCTACTAAAAGAATAGTGAAAAATACAATTTGTGATATGGAGTTCTGTTAGTACTGCTTTGAAAAATATTGCGACTTAGAGAACCATCACTTAAACTGGCAGAATTTGCAAGTAGTCAATGTCCCTTTTTTGGAGCTGACACCTGAACTATTAGCAATATTCCCACACTCACCTCTTCTGCGACTTCCACAGTTCTGTGTGCTGCATTATGAGCATCTTCCTAACTATAGAAACAGCTCTGCAATTGGATTGGATTAGTGTCATCTACGTGACCATGTGATGAAGGGGATGCATATCAAAAATAACAGTTTCTAGAAATTGTCTCACTCTCCTATTGTATGTTATTACTAAGGTTCATCATGTATGCTTTGCGTAAAACTGACTATTGTGTTCTGTTCACTTTTACTGAAAAATCTGAATCTCTTCACTGACAAAACAAACAAACAAAAAAAGTTCCAATCTTTTTCATGCTAATTCCTCTCTGATTAACATCTGTTTGGCTACTGAGTTTCATTGCCCTGGAATAGCAATTGAAGGAAAATCCAATGAACCTCTTTTTTGTTGAGAAAATGAATGGCAATTTGTGCCCATTGTTTTCTGTTTGCACTTTCAAATAATGCCCAGTTTAGGCTAGCCACTCTGTTACTGCTCAGTGTGCAGAGGGGAACTGGGAAAGGGTCTGAAAGCTCCAGAACTGCCAGTTGAAACAGGAAAACCAACAGCTTCTCTGGGAGAGAAGGGTAAAGAGGTAAAGAGGCAAAGAGACAGATTCTGGAATAGTGAGAGCTGCTAAAGTACTGCTCAGGCTGGAGGTACAAACCTATGGATCCAAACAGTCCTAAAATCACCACAGACCTCCTTTCATTTGCACAGTGTAGTATTGACCTGCTCTGCTGTACTTCATTGCTTTATCAGCTGCAGAGAGCATCGAGACGCTTTCATGGAAACCACTAAAGGAAAGCAATCTATACCCAGTATAAGCCGCTGGCAGCCAACCCAAATTCCCATCATAGCTCCCTTTGAACATGCAAACTGCCTGTTTCTTAAAGTTACAGTTCCATCAGTCACCCGTTCCCTGAACACCTTCCTGGCAATAGCATTATTTTTGGAGAGCAGGCTGTCATGCTTTGCTCTGCTGTGCATGTTCAGTTTTGAGGCTGCTCTCTGCTAACAGCATAAGGGATCACTTACTGTATATCCTGTGATGGTGCTTGCGTGCTGCTTTGGCATCCTCCATTGCACACTGAAAGCTGTGCAGTTCAGCGAATCCAGCAGTATGTCTAGAGGAGGTCCCAGTCTATCTGCTGAAAACGAAAAGACATTATGTAAGAATCCATAAGGCAGAAAAATGATCACCTGGCATCAACTATTCATAAAGAGTTATGTGCTGCCTTCTTTAAAAACTGCTAGACATGAACTGCTATTTGTGTGTCACAGAATCACATAATCACGGAATCACAGAATCTCAGAATGGTTTGGGTTGGAAAGGATAGTAGAGTCCACCCAGTTCCATCCCCTTGCTGTGTGCTGGCTGCCCCCACCAGCTAAGGCTGCCCATGGCCCCATCCAACCCGCCCTTGAGCACTTCCAGGCGTTGGCCACTTCAGCTCTCTGGGCAGCAGTGCCAGCGCCTCACCGCCCTCTGAGTAAAGAAGCTCCTTGTAACATCCAACATTGATATCCCTTCTTTTACTTTAAAAACATTGCCCCTTGTCGGGTCACTATGTGTCTGTATAAAAAGTCAGTCTCCCTTCTGTTTATAAGCTCCCCTTAAGTATTAGAAGGCCTTCTGACAGGGTGCACTCTTTCCCTTGACCCAAGGCTGCAAGGAATGAGAGGATTGAGGAGGGGGAGGACATCCCCTGTTTGTGCTAAGCATCTTTTCTCACCTCAGAACATCTTGTGGACACCTCATCCACCAGGCCTCATATTCCCACATGTTCTAGTACGGGGAAAACTGAACCAAGACCAAACCATGCCCCATTCTCAGCCCTTTGCTGTTTTAGCACAGGCTGAGAAACCTTCCTTATGGACCATCAAGAAATCTCCTGATGACTACCAACCTCTGATGCCTCAGTCCCTCAGTCATCAGCTACAGATGGGAAAGCCAATTGCTTAAGCAAGAAGCTAAGTTTATAAGAAAAGCACAAATATGCCCTCAGTTCCTCCCAGTCCCTAAGCTATAGTGGTTGGTTCGCTCCTCTTGAACCTCTCAATATTGTCATATGGCTATTCTGATCTCACAGGACCTCTCCATATCCTTCTCTTTCCTTTGCACGCTTTGGCCTTTCAGTACACTGGCAAATTTGGCTGCTTTAAAGAAAACACTGGAAGATCAGAAAACCCTGAGATACATTTCTCTAGTAACACATAAATGCCTGCATTTGCTGCCTGAGAAAGGGACAGGCAGAGATGGTTGTCTGCTCTGCAGCCAGAGCATATGTGGTGCAACACAAACCTCACCCTGCTACACAGGGGACCAAGGCATTCCTCTAGAAGTTCCCAGTTTTCAAATACATACATTTTCTTCGGTGGAACTGTCAAAAACTCTTATAAATTAACTGAAGATAATTAGCTTTAAAGAAAAATAAATAAAAGCACACAATCACTAAGAGCAGCTCTGAGGAGAAACTCTCCTATTTCTCATCAGGCCGGGGACATCTCAGTTCAGTGTGGGCAGAGCAAATTATGAGGGTGCTGCAAACATGGAGCAGGGCACGCCAAAAAATAAAAAATCCTAAAATGTCCCAGAGAAAGCAGCAGCAGCAGGATACCTTTCCTGGCTGATGAGATACAGACATTTGTTCGGAAGCCGCCTTAACACTCATCTTTGTGATCTAAGGCAGCAACCTCCCAGCCAGAGCTTGTTGACAATGAGAATTGTACAGTGCATGCAATGTGTTACCAGGATCAAGGATTTTAACACAAACTGTCCCTACTGCTATCATTCGTGGGCTTGAAACCAAACTCATGAAACAAACAGCTGCAACAGAGAATTGATTTAAATTTTAATGTTTTAGATGTTTTAATGGCAGCTCCATGTTTTCATAGACAATAGTTTTTACTTTACTTATGTTTTTGTATGCCCTTACTTAAACAAACTGTAATTAAAGGGGATCTTTTTTTCCCCACTAATTCTGATAAAAAATCAAGAACAATCAAGCTATTGTAAAGGTAATTTTTAGATGGGAAGCAAGCCTACAACTGATTTGTCATTCCCACCAACATATTTGATTTGAACTAGAATACAAAACATAGCAGCTTACAATCTCTGCAGAGTATCAATCAACATCAATACCTGAGAAGTTAAACCAAAAGCAGACCTGATAGTCTTGCCCTTTTCATGCTGACTCTCTATTTTCCCTTGGTATGAAAAGCTGTTTTACAGTTTTAGCCTGAATGAACAAGTACGACCAGGTTAATATTTGGTTGACATCAAAAGCTCATTGTTTTCAAGTTCCCCATTTCTTTCAAGTTACCCATAACTTTCAAGTTACCAAGTTACTTTTCTCCAGTAAAAAAATCCAAGACAGTGTTGGTACAATCATGAAAGGATAACTATAGATGAAGCTTAAGAGAGCCATCCTTCTTTCTCTGTTCATTCCTTACACCTGAAGCTTTAGGTGTTCTTAGTGGAAAATAAATCCCAAGGACTCCCGGTGGTTATGTCCTGGGCAAAACTGCACAAAAACTTCTACACTGGGACCACACTAAGAAATTTTCTTTTACTATTGAAACTATACAGGAAAAGAAATACCAACCAAACAAATGAACAAACATACAGCTTCAGGAAAAGGCACAAGCCAGTTGTATGTTACTGGCTTACATCTCCTACGTGCCTAAGGATCTTGCTTCTCAATAAATCCTGAAAACGAAAATGCTCTTTAGCATCTACAAGAATTATTTAAGTTGGAAGGAACATTAAAGGCCATCTAGTTCCAAATCCCTGCTGTGGGCAGAACCACCAGCCACTAGATCACTCTACCCAGGATCCCATCCAGCCTGGCCTTGAACACCATCATGGAGAAGTTCTTGTGGATGTATTAGATCAGTGTTCCACTTGTACGATAAAGTGGGGAAACATTCTTAGCACTCTGCCTACACTAATTGTCCTTTTTCACTGTGATGATCTAAGCAGAACTAGTGGAATCATTCAAAACAGCTGCAGTCCACACTAGCAGGATCTTACTCCACAGATCCAAGCCTCCAGTCAGAACTCTGATCTCTGTCCCAGCACTTTCCATTTCCCAAGCAGCAAAACTCAGAGCTGCAGCCTCCCTCAGTAACTCTCCAGGGACATGGTCAATGTCTTCCTTCCCCAGCTTACAGGGAACGGATGTGGAACAGAGCACGTCCTGAACAAACACAGTCAGCACTTTGGGCAGCGGAGCCAAGCAACCCACAGGCTTTTAAGCTTGCTCCTGAGATGCTAAGAACTACCCAGGACACTAACGATAGATTGGACAGGCTGCCCAGGGAAAGTGGTGGAGTCACCGTCCTTGTAGGTGTCCAAGAAATGTGTAGATGTGGCACAGAGGGACAAAGTTATTGGGCACAGTGTTGATGGCCTGGACAGATGATCTTAGAGGTGATTCTGTGATTCTGTGATACATTCATATGTTTTAATGGCCTGTACAGTGTCTGGCACAAGTCCAGGCTCCTAGGGAAAAGCGTGAGATGGTTTGGAGAACAGCACAAATCACAGACCATTTTCATAAGCCCGTATGTACATATTCTGGGAAGGAAAGAAGTTCAGCCATATACATCAGTCAAGTCTTGGTATGCTACTTGCTCTCTGAGCCCTCATCTACTTTATTAGCCTAGACTCAGTCTCGTACATCTCTACTTTTCTTGGTAGCTCTGAACACATCACTGTGTGCCACCTCTTTTTGCTTACCTCCTGCCCTCAGAGGCACTTATAAAAGACAAGAGCCTCTGTCTTAGAAAAAATAGCACTGTAAGGCAGCACTGCACATTTAGAATTATCTCTTGATTCTTCACTATACTCTCTGAGGTAGATTGATATTAGAGCTGAAACAATAATAAAGGGAAACAACAACAACCCCATAACTCTAACATATTCATGCCTTCTTTGTATTTCCTGTCAGTCAGACAAGTTTGTACAGGAGGCACAGTTGCTGAAATAACAAATTTTAACCAACAATGACAAATACTCAAACAAGGCAAGCTTCAAATCAATGTTCTAAACACACTATAGGCCCATAAAATTATATTAATAGTTAATATATTAATTACATTAATTATATTAATAAAATATTAAAAAGTATTTGGTGAATAATTTGGAATAACAAATACATTTGAAAAAAATGCAGTTGATGTGCAGACTCTCTGCAAGCACAGACAAGCAACACCCGCTAATAAAGACCTGCCATGAATTATTCACTCAAACCTACCAAACACTATTATCTCCAGTTTGCAGATGATGAAAGAGGCACAGAGTGCCAAATACTGATCTCAGTTATACTGGTGTGTAAACTGCCACTGAAGGACTGAGTCCTAACTTATGACAGAGAAAACGAGAGCAAGGGGCTGCAGAAGTTAATACTTCCACTTTCTTTGCTTAATTCTCCATAAAAGAATTTCTCTAGCACTATAGATCTGCAGAAAGTGTGTTCAGGAACCAAATACCAATGCCTTCAGAGCCCAGCACTTCCCAAGGAGCGGCCCCATCCTATGCTGAACAACGATTATAGAATAGCAGAATCACAGAATTATTAAGGTTGGAAAAGACCCTCAGGGTCATCTAGTCCAACCAACAATCCACCACCACTACAGCCATTAACCATGTCTGTAAAAACATTCAGATATGTAGGACCATCCTACCTGGCATCGAGCTGCTCCTGACCACATGAAGCCAAGAAAAGAACCCCAGCAATGCAAAGAGAAGTATCTCATGCTGCACAGCTGTCACTACGGTTTTCCACAGCCACCCTGCAGACCTTGCAGCTTGTTGATAGGTATCTGGGGACTCAGAGATGCTTCTTGACTGCCAGATTCCAAATTTCACACAACCCATCAGAAAGCAAAGAATTGTCCATTTTTGGACTGTAACTATCTTTCATAGCCATCACCGAGGAGCCGCAGGACGGACACAAGCAATGCTTATGTCACAGAGATGCAGAAGATGTCACAGCTTCCAAACAGTCATACTGCAGCATTTTATCAAAGCAGATTGTCAACTGATCACAACTGATGCTTTTTTAAAGCAGCACTGCTTTACTATCAGATCATTTTGAGATAAACGCATGCAAGATGTTACAGGACATTGTGTAGTAGGTGCACTAAAAATTAAGTTAAAACTGATCTGAACATTTATGGCTGTTTAGTACAGGGGTCCTGCTTAGATAATAAAATACACTTTGGACACTTCCAAGCCAAAGCATAAATGTTTACTGCTTCCCCTTCTCCTGTTCCTTTTACAAGACTATGTGCCTCAGCTCTTCCCAGACAGAAGACTTGATCATAGAATTCTTAAAGTTAGGAGGAGTCTTCAAAGATAATTTAGTCCAACTTCCCTGCAATGAGCAGAGACATCCACAAACAGATCAACTTGCTCAGAACATGGTCAAAACTTGAGTGCCCATAGTTACAGAGCTTCCACCACATCTCTGGGCAACCTGTTCCAGTGCCTCTTCTTACCCTCACTGTAAAAAACTTCTTCCTAATATCCAACCAGTCACTTCTCTTTAGGTTTGAAACCACTTCCCTGTGTCCTTTCACCACAGCTCTACTAAAGAGTGTCCCCTTCATTTCTGTAGCTCCCCTTCAGATACTGAAAGACTGCTCTCACATCTGTCCAGAGCCTTCTCTTTTCCAGGCTGAACAGCTCCAGCTCTCACAGCTGGTCCTTGTAGGAGAGGTGTTCCATTCCTTAGAATATTTTTGAGGCCCTCCTCTGGATGTGCTGGATGTGCTCCAACAGATCAACTCAGTCCTGTTCTGAGGACTTCACATCTGGATGCAGTACTCCAGGTAAGGTTTCACCAGCGCAGAGCAGAGGGACAGGATAATCCTTTTTACCCTTCTTAAAAATGTATGTCATGTTGCCTTTTTTCCAGTCAACAGGGATTTCACCTGATTGCCATGACTTTTCAAATATTACTGAGAATGGCTTCACAAGTACATCAGCCAGTTACCTCAGAACTCTGGGATGCACCTCATCAGGACCCATAGAGTTGTGGATGTTTAGGTTCCTCAGGCAGACTGCCTGTGTTATTCTCAAGTGGAGGTAACCCTCTTAGGCTTTCCCTTTCTGGTTGAGTACCTCTAAAAGCCTTTCTTGTTTATCTTGGCATTCAATGCCAAGTTCAGTTCAAGCTGGGCCCTGGCTTGCCCATCCCTACATAGCCAAACAACTTCCCTATGCTCCTCTTATGGTACATGCTCCTGCTTCCACCATGTATTTTCTTCTTGCTCTGCAGTTTGACCACCAGGTCCCTGTTCGGCCATGTCAGACTCTTGCCTTTCTTTCCTGACTTGCTATATATGGGGATTGAGAGCTTTTGTGCCTTGAGTAAAGCTTCCTTTAAAATCTGCTAACTCTGCTCTGCACTCTGACCCATGAGGACATTTTCCCAGAGTGTTTTGTTGCCTAACTCCTTGAAAAGCTGGAAGTTAGTTTTCCTAAAATTTAGCATCCTAATTTTACTCTTTGCCTATTTCAGTAACCCTCAGGAGCATGAACTCCACCACAGTATGATCACTCAGACAGCCTTCACTCCTAATGTCACCAATCACTTCATTTGCATTGGTGAGCAATGTATTGCATCTCCCCTGGTGGGGCCATCTATTACTTGGCTCAAAGAAGTTATCCTCAGTGAATTCCAGGGCTCCCTACAGCTCACCATACTACTTTTCCAGCAGATGTCTGTGTAGCTGAAGCCCACCAGGAAGATGAGCACTTGTGACTGTGGTGGTTCCACCTGCAAAGCTCCTCTGCAGTAAGATTTTGTCTATGCACAAGATAGCTTTGATAAAGAACAAGGAATCAATTTATATAAAAATAAAATGAAACACACTCTGCGTTAATACAGGTATTCTCCTTTCCAACCAAGGAGGTACAGAAAGTTTGATATTGCCCAAAATGCTTTGATGAAACCAGTGACAGAACAATGTTGAATGGGCAGTGTCACATTTAATTCTCTCCTTACAGCTATTTATTTTCTTGTTTATACGCTTCTTTGGTTCTGTACTTGCAAATATATGCAAAAGCTGCCAAAACAGTGAAGAAGTCACAAAACAAGCTGTTCACTTGACCTAAAGAATACACAATCCTCTCTCTCAGCTGGAGTTAATTTAATTTAAGTTTTATTCTTCACAAAAGAAACTAATTAAAAACGGTCAAAAAAGGACATCATTATCCCAACTATAGAGTTAATATTTCTGTTGTTGCTCCTGCTGCCTCAGCCCTCATTTCAGCTCACCCTGCTTTACTGCTAGTAGAAACTCTTCCAGTAAAGTCAATATCTATTCAAAGAGTTGGCAGATTCCTAAGTATGGCATTGTGCTCCTGCTCTCTCTCACCTGTCCTGAGTGAGAACTGGGACTCTGGTGGGCTTCAGATGGTGCTGCCTGCAGGTAAGCAGAAAGATGTGAGATTATGATGTGCCCAGCACCACTTTCCTCTCCCCTGGAAGATAAATGCCATGCAACAGCCTCTGCCCAGACATCAAATTCCTCTACATCATCACTGTGAGATCACCAGTGAAGTGCCTTCTGGGAATGCTCTCCAATCTGTGCCAAGCAGCAAAATACAGTGTCTTGAGATGCCCCTCCTTATCCTGAGTCTGCCCACAGAGATTTCACTACCACTGTGATTTTAAACAAAATCAGTTTGTGTAGATAATGGGAAGATTTTAAATTACTCACACAATGTTCCAGCCCAATGAGACAGCTCTTATGCAGACATTCTCTAGCTACTGAGGGAAAACTGCTAGTGTGAACACAGACAAGTTCCTCTCAGCTCTGAGGTGACCCCCAACTCTTAGCAGAGGGATGAACAGTTAGTGAAAACAAATATATATGGAAAAAAACAACCTTCAAAACCAAGGTGTTTCAGGTAAGTTGAATAAACTTTGTTGGATTTTAATGGAAATTTCAAATTTTATTTTCATTCTGAATGAGACTGAAAATTTAGACTGATTGACAACAGCATTTTTTTTAAATATTCATGCATGGAGTATCTGGAAAGATCAAGGTTACAATATTTTTGCTTAGCATTTTAGTATATTATATTTGATTTTCTCTTTCCATTTTAACCATTTATGCTGTTTCAAATCATGCCATTAGTCACAGATCCTCACAACAGCAAATAATGTAAAAACACAATTCACATGCAGTACTTTGATAATTCACTTTAGAGCAAAAACAGATCATTTCATCTTTAGTAGTTTGATCTTCTGAAAATTATAATCTTCAGAGGTCAACAAAATGAGCTGAAATTTTCATTGTTTTATTTTTAAATCTCTGTGGGTAAGTACTAAGAGCTACTAACTGAAGGATTCTATCTTCTCTGTTGATGTGTCTCCTTTTCGTGTCCCATGAAATGAGAAATTTGCTATTGAAATGCTATCTGTCTCTAACATCATGAAATAAGGGAACAGGAATAAAAAATCATGCAAAACAATTCCAATGAATTCTGCAATAAAGTTCTCAGAACAGATCATCTCTAAAAAGAAAAATAACTTTGGACTTCTTTTAAACATTATTTAATTTACTTCATTAATTTGTCAAAAAAAAAAAAAAAAAAGGAATTTTATTAAAATGATATTTTATCACACTAATGTTTTTGAGAAAAAAATTATATATATTCTTAGTGTCAAAATAAACTCTATCGCTGAAATAATGGTGAAATTCCCATGTGTAAAGCAATAAGCATCCAAAGGGCCTTTTTTCATTAATCTCCTTTTTATAGATTGAACTGGGTTATGTAAATACTACAGCAGCATGAAGACAGCATGATGAACCAAAGAACATCAGGAAATCATAAATGAAAAAAACATGCCATCTTTCTATCTCTTTGAAGCATTTTTTGTTTCCCACCACTGGGTACAAAAGAAAACAAGAACCTCCCAACCACAATAATTACAGAAGATGACGACTGAAACAGGGAATTCTCAGGCAGTCTTTCCTGATCCTGCTTGTGGTACACTTAGTAGCAGCATCAATATAGAAAACTTAAAAAAAACTGAGAAATTTTGGTAGTCAGTGCTCTGCACAAGTCACCTACTGAAGAGAAGCACAGGAGATGGATGCTGCATGGGGCATAGGTCAGAGCAGAGTGCTGCTGGTTCCTCTCCCAGCCATAACCCTGGCACATCCCAGATTGCAACATGGTGCATTTCCTTACCCTGCTGCTGATCCACTGGGTCCCAACAAGAGCAGATTCACTGGGTCACCTGCACATCAGCACAACCAGCACTACTGCCATGACCATGCCACTACTGCCCTACAGAAGCAGCGTGGTGGTTCACACGTTGCAGTGATGAACACATTTTTGATACATCCTTTCAAAATACTTCACAAGCCAAGAGGAAACAGTAGCACCACCATAATGGCAGGCTTTGACCCATGTGACATTTTTCTGCTGCAGCCAGTATCATCTGCTATCTGTCCCAAGTACATTTAACGTAATGGCCATTGGAGTATTTATAGCCCTGGGAAAAGCAATGAAGGAAACAAAGCTAGAAACTTAAGCTATAACACAGTGCAGGGAATCCCACTAAAAACAAGCAGGCACAAGGTCACTGACAGCTTCATCATGACTTTTCCTGTGGTGGCACAGCAGGAAGGGGAGGGCTGAAATGTGGAAGCTCCGCTGCTTGCATTCCTCCAGCTGGGTTCTGCTGCCAGTGGCTCTGCATGGTACAGTCACTTCCAAATGGGAGAAGGAGAAGCAGAAGTTGACTTTTTAAAGAATTGTTTAAGAACTACAAAAAGAAAATATCTACCCAACGGATAGTTGTGCACCAGAACTGCACTGGGGGAATTCCTTCCTTCCTATTAGTAGGATGAGCACTATCTCTGAGCAAAGGTTTAGTTTCTGTCCTGCCTTCATGAAAAGCTACAGACAGGGAAATCTTCAGATGTGCTGCCTGAATGGGACAAACCAAAGGAAACTCCACAGACAAGAAAAATTGTCATCAAGAGGTGTTGCCATATCTACCACAGAGACAAAGCAGCAGCTGGATGCCTCCTTCTGCCCTACCATCTATCCAGGGCAGCTCTCTTCCCTTCTGTGCTGTTTCAGATGTCACTTGAAAGAATTCAAGCTACTTGCTTAGCAAAAAAATAATGGTTATTCTCTTTTCTGTTGTTGGCAGAGTATCTGAGGAATGAAGGAACATAAACATAGGATGAGCTCCAGAAACAAAACTGGAAAAGTGGCAGGATGGCACGGACAGGACCTGGGAGGAAAAAGCAGGTGGGAAATGGCCTGTTTCCAAGATGTTCTGCTTCAAGACATAAAAAGTACAAGTTATAGGCACTGGAAACCTCTCCATAGGTGGCTACTACTGACTAAACACACAGAAAATTTAGTAATTTGGTTAGGATCATAGAATCACGGAATTATAGAATCGTGAGGGTTGGAAAAAATCTCCAAGATCATCTATTCCTACTGTCCACCTTCCACCGATATTGCCCACTAACTCACTTCCCCAAGTACCACACTCAATGTTTCATGAACACCTCCAGGGATGGTGACTCCACCACCTGGGCAGCCTGTTCCAGAGCAATAAAACTACTTCATACTAAAGTTAAAGAATGCATTATGTACCTAAATTGACCAGACTGCCTCTCCTACAGTTATTCTTTGATTTTATATTATAATGAAAGTTTCCCACAGTATAAACCATGATGAAATCACCCACATGGACAATATTCAATCTGATCATACATAATACTGAAGACATTTTCTTCCTGTTTATGAACAGTTCTGCACTGAGACACATGGTCCTCCAAACACTATTGAAAGCAGAAATCAGAGAATATGAATAAAGCTGATCACACAGCTTAAAGCCCTTAGCTGACTTTTAGGTATTCCCAGTGAAAATAAACTGTACTAAGGCGGGTAATACTGTTCTGAAACGAAATGATGTGAGGATAAAGTCAACCTTCTACATTTTCTGAGTAGCTATAACATGGATAAAATGTATAGAACAATTGCATAACAAAGACTGTATTAATTATAAAAAACGCAGCTATGTTATATATAGTCCATTAAAATGCTTTTCACATTTCATATAGTCTATGAAAATTTGCTTTTCTCATCAATGAGTAACACTTAAAGGAATATTTTTCAGGAGTTTGCTATCCAAAACTTACTATTTCCAATTACCATTTACATGATAAAATGTTCATGCAACTTGAAAAATGTTCTCATTGATGCGTCTTAATTTCTTTATCTAGGACAAATTTCTCTTTCCAATTTCTTTTGAAACCAACTACAAAGCCAAACTCTTGAATAAATAGTTCACTTGCTACCAGAAACAAAATTCAAGGAGAGCTTATGGAAAAATGGAAATATGTCAGATAGAAAAACCTAAATCTCATAGATGCATAGTGTACACACATACACAAAAATTAAATTATAAAGAAGACAAAGTTGATCATGCAACAAACAGCAAATGTGCAGGATGGGGGTAGGGCACATCCACCAGCTAGCTGGCCACCATATATACTGCTGCATGAGGTTGTAGGACTTTGCATTTCCCTTCAATGAACTCCATGAGCATTGTGTCAGAGCATACTTGCAGCCTGTTTACGTCTGTTCTGTATGGCAGCCACAACCCTCTGATTTATCAGACAACTCCTCCAAGTTTTGTGTCTTCAGCAAATTTGTGGGGGTTGCACTCTGTCCCACCATCTAGGGCATTAATGTGAATGTTAAACAGTTGGACTTGCCAATAAGAACTGAGATGAAGAAAGCACTGAGTGGCTCAGCCTTTGCATGCGCTTTGTCTCTGGGTGTCCTTCCATCCACTTTTTTCCTACTCTTATTTTCTGCTGGAGCAACTGCAGGAAACCTTGTTGCCCTTCAAAACCTCACCAGATTCAATTCAAGTGGGCTTTGGTTTTTCTAACCACAATGTTACATGCCCAGACATTGTATTCTTTCTGGGATGCCTGCCTCTGCTTCCTCCTTTTGTATGTATGTATGAACTTCATCAGGAGTTCCCTGTGTACGCATGCAAGAATCTTGGTGCTTTTGACAGACCTTCTGCATGACAAAATGGATCATTCTTCAGTTCGAAAACCAACAATTTCCCCTGGACCTATGTCCCCTCTAGGGCTGTATCACGTGGAATCATTCTGAGCTGAAAGTTCGCTTTCCCAAAATGTAGCATCCATTCCCACTCTATTCTCTGGTTTTAGGATCCCATGTTTACTTAAATGCCAGCCTAACCCTTGTTAACTCATTTGGCTCTGGGACACATCTTTCTGTCCCTGACATTTCTAGTTTAAAGCTCTATGAATGAGGACAGTGGAATGGCTGACAGTGATATTTTGCCTTACATAGGTGGATCCCATGTAATCCTAGTAATCCTCAAACCCCAAAGAAGGTCTGACTATAAGAGGAAAATCTGTGATATTGACCTCAGCTATGCAAAAACATACTAGTACACTGAATCCTCCTCAAAACCATCTCTCTTATCAGCAGAACCACCAAAGGCCAGCTTGGGCCTCACACTGTAGCCAGGTAGTCATACTTGGTATGTCCAAGGTCTCCCTACGCATTCTCACTGCAAAAGTAGCAAGCAGTAATGGTCCAACCCTGCTCTCTTCACAAAGTCCTCTATCTGAGTTCCCAACAAAGAGCAGAGGCCCCTAGATAGGGGCTTCAACTCATGTTGGAAGTTGAGGCTTCTGTGTCCCGTATCAGGGAGTCACCCACATTGCCACTCACTGCTTTCCTCAGTGCTGGTGCATGTCTTGCTGCAGATGGCTCAAGGTGCAGAACGGACTTAAGAAATCAGCTCAATTGCAAATGTCATTTTATTGCAGACTACTGGAGGCCGGGTCAGAGAGAAAATCTGGCATCTTCTCAAGAAGCAGCCATTTCTTCTCCAGATCAGTTTCTCCATAAGAATCAGGACAATTTCACTATCTTCTGCAGACATCAAGTCTTTCCATAAACTATTAACATCAATAAAAAACAACAACAACAACAACAAAACACAAAGGAAATTACTTGCATGCTATAAGTGACAGAAACAGAAACGTATTTTTAAACCTGAATCTCTGCACTAATACAGCAGAGGATACAGCTGTACATCAACTGTATATTAGAAGAGCTAGTATACAAGAACTGGGATGTGAAAGCAGCAAGGTTGACTGTCAAGAGACAACCTTTGCTGCACTAAGACTGAGACACTGAGACATGGAAATTTATCCCAGTGTAAGGAGAGAGACCAACTCCATATGGGAACAGTAAATGATTGTGGGATAATTATAGCTGCATGCATCAGTACAGGTCAGAGGAGAACCTGCGGGAGAGAACCTTTGTGGAGAAGGACTGGGTGTTCTGGTGGACAACAGGTTGGCAATGGGCCAGCAGTGTGCCCTTGTGGTGAAGAAGGTGAATGGTATCCTGGGGACATAAAAAGAGTGTGGCCAGCAGGTCAAGGGTGGTTATCTTCCCTTTCAGCTCTGCCCTGGTGAGGCCACATCCGGAGTACTGTGTCCAGTTCTGGGCTCCCCAGTACAAGAACAAGTTCAATCACTCGCAGGTTTATATATTTTGTTCATATTTTTTTTTCTTAAAATGATCTTGTTGAAATTTCTCATGAATGTAAGAATTTAACTTATGTGAGACTCTCTATAGTCTTTGCCCTTATGACTTCTTCAAAAGATTCTTGAGCTCAGCAACTCAAAACTTACTTCGGTTAAAACCTTACACTCATAACAATTCTTCAGACATGTAAGAAGAATTGGAATAATTTCTGTATTTGAAAGTAGCATGTTCAACATCTGCAACATATTCATTTTGAACTGTACTGTAAGTTCCAAATATGCACAGACATTGATATTTGAACCATCATTTTTGCAGGTGTCAATAATTTTAATGATTTTAAAAATCAAGAGAAGCGTGAAGGACAATTTAGCTTGGGATCCTTCCATCTTGGAGATGTCTCTCTGTCAGCTATACCAGCCTGATTATCATCTGCACACACTGGAAAACTCAGAACCGCTCAGTGTCCTATTTTGGAACTGTTCCTTGTAATATGATTTTTACCAGCACTACTTAAAAAGAGTGTATTAACAGCAAGGTAAGTTGAAAGTTAGCCTGGAAATACTTGATATGTGGATCACATAAAGCCAGAACTCAGTAACAACTTGACATGGTTCTTCTCTTCTAGGTCTAAATGTTTTTTGGGATAACTTTTTGCAAAGCTTGAATGAAAGATCTTTTTGAGGAAACAAAGCCCATAACTTTTGACTGTGCAATTAAATGTCCATCAAGACACTAAGAAGAAGAAATGGCTTCTACCACAGCCTAATAACTGTATTCTTCCTGTTGGATAAAATGTTCCCTGGGACAATACTGCATATATTTCTCTTTAATTTGAAGCCAAAATCTTCAAGAACGCTCCTCATGGGCAGCCCTTGCTCCTACATCTGATTACAGAGCATTCAGTAGAAGAGCTGGTGTGAACCTGACTACACACTTCTCACCTGCAGGGTTTTATGGATCACTGCATCATTAGCTGGTTTGAGTTAGGTAACTGGTTTGAGGTAGCTTTCCCCCTAAGCCTCCAATCTTCAGAGGCTTATGCTCTTCTGAAGTAGTTACTCTCAAAGATGAATTCTGCTGTGCTTGTTCTCAGCTCAGAAGCTCTGAAAAGTCTGAAAAAATGACTTTCATTTTCTTTTCTTGTGGCCTGGATGTTCACAGCTATAAGTTATGAAGGCTTTGTTTTATACGAAAGAATTAATTTGGGTTTTACATGCAAGTATTGTTGAAAATTAAAAATAAAAAGAAATCAACCCTTCCATGTTCTTAGCCATAAGTATTTCCTTTCAGTTGAAATTAATTGTGAAGAATAGTTTTTTGGTTTTGTTTGTTTGTTTGCTTTCTCCCAAATAAGTCATTTGTTTGCATAGAACAAAATAAATAAAATAGGAAATTTGATTCAGGATCACAGTCAGCTTAGTCTCCTGCATGCCTGTTGTTTAGAAAGTCTTTTATTACATGATCACAGATCATTGCTGCACATTCACTACAAATACGCGCTGAAACTGTACATTTATTAGTGCATGAAATAAACAAATTATTAACCAGATCAATCTGGTCTGACTCAAGTCAAACAGATGTAGGGTTGAGCACTGAGATGTTCAATCTGAGAAATGAGAAACTCTCAGGTGTACTCTCAGCTAACTGATTAGTTTGTGGAGCACTGAAGAGATCTCATACACTGAAATCTTCTGTATTAAAACAGGATGTTCTTCTGATCCTCAGAATCTCTGAGATGACGAGTATTCAGAAGTCTTGCCATTACATTTAACCTTAAGAATCCCCCAGAAAAAAAGAGCTTTTTTCTGCAAGGCACTCTAGAAGACAAGGAGTCACTAACATACATAATACACAATAAGGTAACGCCTATCAGCTTTGACTAAAAAGGGGGTTCAGCTATGCTCCTAGTCCTCTTACAATCTTATGTGGCATGACTGGAGAAGAATAAAAGTGCAAAACCTCTCCGTTTTTTAAAATGGGAAGCCTGCTGAGAATGA
Organism: Tympanuchus pallidicinctus; assembly: GCF_026119805.1. NCBI lineage: Eukaryota > Metazoa > Chordata > Aves > Galliformes > Phasianidae > Tympanuchus > Tympanuchus pallidicinctus. The sequence goes on from NW_026294813.1 coordinate 11,821,720, forward strand.
CTGGCAAACTCTCAAAGCAAATCTCTGACAGCCTCAGGACAGGATGATTTCCCAAGGCTCGTCCTAATGCCTTAACTCCAACATCACTACTCTTCTACAAAGAATCACTGGGAAAACCAACCTCTTATACAGCTATAATTTCACCCATTGTTAGCACTCTGTTGTCTAATTTTGCCTTTCTCAACACTGGTGGAAGGTGGCACAGTAGTTTTGGAAGCACTCATTCACTGAAAAGTTTCCTTTTACAGATGAAGACAGCGATTTCAGGATGGACAGAACAGAAAACGTGATGAATAAAATCATAGAATCATAGAATTATTTGAGTTGGAAAACACACTTAAAGGTATCCTAGTCCTACTTCCCTGAAATGAACAGGGACACCTACAGCTAGATCAGGGTGCTCAGAGCCCTATACACCTGACATTCAGTTTCAGGGACAGGGCATCCACCATCTCTTTGGGCAACCAATTCCAGTGCTTCATTACTCTTACTGCAAAAACTTTTTACTTACATATTATTTAAATCTCCCCTCTTTTAGTTTGGAACCACTTCCCATTGTCCTGTCACAACACATTCTGCCAAACAGTCTGTCTTTTTCCTTCTTCCTGCCTGCCCTTTAGATACTGAAAGGCTACTCTCACGTCTTCCTAGAGCTTTCTTTTCTCCAGACTGAACAGCCCGTTTCCTCAGGCTGTCCTCATAGGAGAGGTGTTCCATCCCTTGGATCATTTTTGTGGCCCTCCTCTGGACACACTCCAACAGGTCCATGTCTCCTGTACTGAGGACTCCACAACGTACTTCAAAATGAGCTACTAATAGTGAGATATCAAGAAACATCTGAAGTGAAATAATTCTGTGCATTCCCTGCTAAAATTATATTTTCTTCTCCAAAGGGTATTAAGGAAATCTAGTAGTTCCCAAAGAAACACATGCATGAGGTGTCAGCGATACTGATCAAAGGCAGGAGAAATTACCAGAATATGAGCCCTAGCACTACAACACAAATCCAATCCAAAAATGCCCTACGGTGTTGTGACACAAGTTGCACCCAAACACAGTAAACAACCAACAAATCCATACATAATTACTCCTTCTTTAAATTTATTGATGTTCAAGACACTGAATAGTATATTCTGATACCACATGCTTTGACCTATGTCAGAAACAATAAAAGAGTGATATTAATCTCCCGCCAGATATATTGTTCACAACTTCTTCATTAGTTTCAGCTCACAGATATGAACCATCTCTGCCAGCAACGCAGCCCTGGCAACAGGCATCAACTTACTTTACCCTTATTTCTCTTCTTGGATAGGTTTTCTATTCAGCACCAGTTCAACCTTATCCTTTACAGGCAAGATTTCTTAAGACAGTGACTTAACATTCATTCTAATGTTGCTCCAAAATTTGTAATAATTAAATCAACAAAACAGAAACTTTTCCTAAAGGTAGCTGCATTTTCCACATATGTAGACTGGATTGTCAAGATACCTTGACCTATTTTGATATCTAAACAGGTCTAGATTTTCAAAAGTGTTCCACATCCAGCAGCTTTTATTATAGCCAGATTGTCTAAATAATTCTACTACTGCAGGTCAAGTCTCAAGTCCTTTGGAAAAAAAAGTCATTTACTGTAGTGCTGACCTGTGAGCTAGGCTCTTTTGAAAATCTGACCCTGATATGAAATATCACAATCTTGTACAGTCTCCTTCAGACTTTAACACACCTGCATTTTCTGCATTCGCAGAGCTAGTCAGTGACATCTACCATTATTGGAAATTGACACAATATGGGAAATTTTTAGTTCTTTGTTTAGACTCATCAATAAATGTAATAATAATAATAATAAATCCCAAAGCATCAGAAAATAATATCTGATTTTCTCCATGCAGTCCAACTCAAGTTAAATATTTTATGGGGCTTTTGAATTTTACCCCGTGATACCAACAAAATAAAGTCACGGCATAGTGCAACAAGTTCATGCCATGAATATCCACGGGAAATCAGCTACCATTTTTTTCCTGCTATAATTCCCTAAAATCATACAACTATTAAAATCCAATGATATGTTTATATCAATAGCAGTGTTACACACTGCAGACCAGCTTTACCCTTTCCAGTCCAAGTTGACCGATTCTTGAAGCAGAAGTAGCAAGAAGCTGTTGCAGAAGGCAAAATCAAAAGAAAACAAACGAACAAGCAAACAAACAAAAAACTCGAAAAGCCAAAAAAAAAACAGCACAAGTGCCAGCTTCAGGGAGAACAAGATTTAGAGAATCCCCACCTAATCTGCTCCCAACTACGCTATTCATCACACAATGTCTAAGGATTTGTTTTAAGCCCTTCCCAAAGTGTCTGGCATCCCATTTCCTTGTCTGCAGTGAATGAATCTTGTAACTGTAAATAAACGCTCAAATGAGTTTAACAGTCACCAGGATGTTATGAATTTGACCACAACAGCTTTTTTCCTGAAGTTTAACAAACTGCATTTGTAGCAATGTTGCTATGTATTTTAACTTCACTAATACATTTCTGACTACTGCTTTCTGAAAGATTGGCCTTTGTAAGGTGAGTCCTGAATGAAAAATGTGGAAAAATAGAAGTGTATTTGACTGTCTCTTCTGACACAAGAGAACTGCTGGCCAGCTCGTTATTGAAGATGAACCAGTTTTATTGCATCTCTCAGTGAGACTTTTGGCTTCCATCCCAGATACTGCTCCTGTACAAGATCCACTTCCACCACGATTAAAAAGGCACAGTGAAAGCTGAATAAGAAACACACCAAACTTAAAGAACTTTTTATCTTATCTCTTCTTCATCCACTGCTGTGGGATGTGCAAATAAATCACAGCTCCGTCTTGCACTTAGCCATCCAGCATATGATCAGCAGCAGGAACAAGACAGAGATGTGAGATACCTTGATACCTTGATACACATGTGCTCAGTGTGTCAATAATAATGCAACCCAGCTGCAGGGCTCCAGGAATCCTATACGTCCAACAGCCCGTGGGAGGATGCAGATGGAGTACTGCTGCACTCTGGAAGGCTTTCCTCTTCAAATCTTGCTACAAGAGGATTTTCAGATGTTTACACATTTACAGTTTACATTCTGAAAAAAACTGTTTCCAGATAAAACTGGTTACTTCTTACATGGAAAAAGAAATAGAAAAAAAATGATTGAATCAATCTGTACACATTAAGTAACATATACACGGAGCTAACAAAAGTAAGATACACACAATGTCAGTGTGTTAAATTAATCTCCTCCACAAAACCATAAGTAATTTGTTTCCAAGCTCTAAAACAGTTTAATGCATAGGACTACGTTTCCACTAGTACTATTCAACTGTGCAAGTTGGACTAGTATGTTAGCATAAAAATAATTTTTAAATTATTTAAAAGTCTTTAAATATAGTTTACACTTTTCCATGCCCAGCTTCACAAGCCCAGTACTTTAATACAAGCTGCTAATCATCTCATTGACAACTACCTTCCACCTAATTTTCTTAAGTAGTTAATTGTGGCTATTATGACAACCAAGGATCATGGGACTAGATCCCTAAGAGACAAGGTCAGACCAGTAAAATTAGCCATCTGTCCAGTAAGCGCTTTAAGATCAGGCTGTATTTAAGTATTAAGTTTCCAGCTGCACTGGCATATTGTTGTGTTTGTTGTTTTTATTCCACAAGAGCAAAAGAATGTACAGCACTGATTCTGAAAAGAAAGAGAGAAAGAAAGAGAGAAAGAGAGAAAGAGAGAAAGAGAGAGAGAGAGAGAGAGAGAGAGAGAAAGAAAGAAAGAAAGAAAGAAAGAAAGAAAGAAAGAAAGAACGAAAGAACGAAAGAACGAACGAAAGAACGAACGAACGAACGAAAGAAAGAAAGAAAGAAAGAAAGAAAGAAAGAAAGAAAGAAAGAAAGAAAGAAAGAAAGAAAGAAAGAAAGAAAGAAAGAAAGAAAGAAAAAACACCAACACAGAATGCAAAACGGGTCTGATTCTGTGATTTTGTCAGCTGAGGCAAAATTCACTAAACTTATTAAATTTCCCGCTGATCTTATCCTGGCAAAATCAGTGATAAGATCAGCACTGACCCCAAAGACTTCACTATAGTCTCCAACTTTGAGACCTTTTGGAGCATCAGCATTTCCCCTAAGCAACACCATTTCTGAGTATCAGAATGCCTGACTTCACCACTCTCCATGTCCCATCTCAATGTTTACATCTCGCTTCGCTGTTTCACAGGCTACAGACTGCAGGGGCTAAAAACACTGCTCAGAGCCCAGGCTCAGAGCTTTCGAACGCTAACGATTACTTTGATTAAAGTGCAAAACCCTTTTGACACCAGCGGGAACTCCCTGGTTGGGTCGCAGTTAGCCCTCGGCCAGAGAGGCAGCATCGTGAAGAACCCAATGACGCACTCAGTACACAATAAAGTACAGCTTTCTGATAAAATTACTGCTTCCCCAGCTATTTTCTCTCGCATACTCTAGTCTTTGTCACACACACTATCTACCACAGTCCCTGCCACAGCCAGAGGACAGCCCTGCAGCCAGGACAGCACTGGGCAACCGCCTCCCACCTCTGCAAGCAGGTTGAGGGCTCCCTCCGGCTAACACGAGCAGCGTTTAGCTCATGGCTTCAGCCGGGTCTCGGTCAGTAAACTGAGTTATCGTACGGAAAATAATAGAGAGAAGGGGTCGCTAATCCCGCCACTTCCCCGATGGGGAGGGCAGGTCGGGGAGCAGGACGAGGCTCGGGGCAGCACTCCGGCTGCTTTCAGTGCTCGGAGTCGCCCGACTGGACGCTCCCGCCCGGCCCGAGGGAAGGGTGCTCCAAGGAACACCAGTTGTAAAGGGACCCGAAACTTCGCGGAATGCTCAAGCCGAAGCTCGAGGAGCTCTCGGAGCAGTCTGTCTCCCTCCGCGAGCACCCGCCGCATCCCCGGCGGGGATCCCTACCTTGCCGCCGGGGGATGCTCCTCCGCGGCGCGGCCGTGCAGCCGATGCACGAAGCCAGCAGCAGCAGCAGCGAGGCAAGGCGACAGCGGCCCGGCACCTCCATGTGCTCCACGTTCCCCCGCCACCCAGGCCGGGGGCCGAGGCCGGCGTCCCCTCTGCGCGGCAGCCGGACCGGGAGCAGGGCCAGGAGGGCGCGGCGCGCAGCGGAGCGGCTTTTACCCTCTCGGGGAGCAGGGTCGGGAAGGGAAGCGGGGGAGGAGGAGGCCGGCGCCGGCCCTTTGATAGGATTACAGCCGCCCCCGGGGTGGGCGGCGGCGCGGGGCTCGGCTCGCACCTCCCCGCGGGACGACGTCGGTCCGTGGCCCCGAGAGCTCCCAGCTCCCGAGCACCGCGACGCCGCGGTGCCGTCCCTCGCCCGGCGCCCCGCGGGGCCACGCGGAACCCCGCCCCTGAGCCTGGGATGTCCTCGGCCCTCTGCTCTCCTCCGAGACCCCGGTTTGGCTGCTCGTCGCTCCTGAGGTCCGTTGACGCTTAGGGTTCCTGCCAGGATTCCCTGCGAGGGATGGGGTTGGAGGGGTAGCCGAGTACTGGAGCAAGATAAGCAGAGGATTCGATGAGGAAGTTGTTGTTGAGGTAAGAAGATAAATTAAGTTTAATCACCCCAGATGGAGGCTGAGACCTATCCCAGCCACTCAGACTAATATAGACATTCGATGGAGATTAGAGGGATGAAGTGAGGAAGGCAAGGTGAAGTCACGGAGTTTGAAGATCCAGGGGGAAAAGACAGGAGAAACTGAGCAGGAAACAGTCAGACACCCTTTTTGGAGCAATACTGTTCATGGGACAAAAACCCAAATCCATTTATTCCAGTAAATCTTTTTTGGACACTTGACAAATAGAGGAAGTTGCAAGAAACTTTGCCTTAGGCAGATGTAGGATTACCTGCCCTCTGCTTTAGGTCTCATCCTAATCCTCGTTAGTTTAAACCCTGAAACATCAGAGTTGTTCTTGAGGGTTTGTGTAGGCTTTGTTTTTGAAATGAACTTGAGTTATTTGTTTTGCTCTTCACTTTGATAACTTTGACTGGTTTGGGAGTCCATATAAATTATGCATATTCATTCAGTCTCTTTCTGAACATTATTCAATTTCTAACACTAATACTTTGTTTAGTGAGTTCCAGTCTCTAATTTTATGACATAGGGTGGGAGGAAGGAGAGGGAAAATGTAAGAGATTGGAAGAAAAGTTCTTCAGGAATAATGCTGAGACAGGAGAAGAAGGAAAGCTGTAACCTTTCAAGATATGAGGACAGACAAGGAAACAGTGATGAAGCCCTTTTGGACAGAACATCAGAGAAAGGGAGTTGGTGCACACGTCCTTTAAAAACTCAGTGAGAGCTTCAAGAAGTTGTTTGAGGGGGGAAATCAAAGTTGTCACTAGAGGTGGTGGAGAGGACATCTCCTGCCTACTCCAGGGATGAGGTAAGGAGACAGAAGCCTGGTCCCCATGGAGAGCACAGTATGTGAATTTTGGAAAGACCCCCATAGGGAGAGCATGTCCAAGGCTGTAAGAGACTGAAGAAGAAGAATAGCTCTGCTTGCGTATTTGAGATGCCACATGCTCTTATCATCCAGCCTTCCTATGCAGAGCTGGAGGAATCACAGCATGTATAAAAGTGCAGGACCCAATGGCAGAAATTCCCGTTTGGTTTGAACTTCACATGACAGAAAATGAACTCTGTCTTTCTCTATTTCTGTGAACCTTACTGTGGACACATCAAGTCTTAGGACAACAAAATTTTTAGCAGTGATCTACACAGTTATCCATTCATAACATAAATAAAAATAAATAAAGAAAAACCCTACAATTATTTTCAACATCTGATTTAACAGTAAATCCCTGAGAAAGCAATTTTATGCTAAGAAAAGATAAAACAGGATGTCAACCCAAAGGCTCTTTAGTTCAAGTATGGAATTCTTTCTCTGTGGGCAGTTAAGTGAGGTTAGCAGGCTTTTCCATTGTGATTCATGGGGAAAAAAACGTGTCTTTGTTCTAGGCCTTGTCTTCATTTGAAAGATATTTGCAATAAAAGGAGTGTATGAATTTATAGCATTTTCCAGGGAAGTTCCATATGTGGAAATATGTGGTCCAGAATAAGATTAAAAGAAAATCATTGAAGTCTTCTGGACTAAAAATAAAGAAAAGGGAGCATTTATGAAAGTATAGAAGATTTTACTCCTTTTTAGATGTTTCCATGATGATACTGTAACTCAGTTAAGGAACTTAATAATGTATGTGCATATTTTCATAATTGTGAAACATGGATTTTTCTCTCTTCAAATGAAGTCTCAAAAATTTTGTTATTTTTTTTTTCTTCGTAATCTACAGTTTTTGAAAAGCCAAATTCTGAAAATGCAACATTGTGTCTAATCAACCATAATATATTGTTGATTTTCGTTAAGTGTTTTTCATGGATTTCACAGAATCATAGAATCACAGACTGGTTTAGCTTAACTTAAAGATCGCCTGGTTCCAACCCATCTGATCAGGAGGGTTTGCCACCCACCATATCAGGCTGCCCAGGATGCCATTCTACACAGCCTTAAAGGTCTCCAGAGGTGGGGCATCCACAATTTCTTTGGGCAATATGTTCCAGTGCATCTTCATCCTCTGAGGAGTAAGTTTCTTCCTAACATCCACCCTAAATTTCCCTTCTTTTAGTTTAAAACCATTCCCCCTTAACACTATCAGATCATACAAAAAGTCTTATAAGCTCTCCTCAAGAATTGGAAGGCCACAATAAGTCTCTGCAGAGCCTTCTCTTCTCCATTGTAAACAAGCCCAGCTCCCTCCACCTTTCTTCACAGCACAGAAGAGGTGCTCCAGCATTTTGGTCATCTTTGTGGCCTGCTCTAGATACGCTCCAACCACTCCATGTCTTTCCTGTGCTGAGGGCTCCAGACCTGGATGCAGGGCCCAGATGGGACCTAACAAGGGCAGAGCAAAGGGGGATGATCACCTCCTTCTCCCTACTGCCACCCCTGCTGATGCAGTCCAAGATGCAGTTGGCTTTCTGAGCTGCAAGTACACACTGTTGGCTCATATTAAGTTTTTCATCTACCAAGATCCCCAAGTCCTTTTCTGCAGGGCTGCTCTCAGTGAGTTTTCCCAGTTTGTACACATATCTGAGATTGCCTCAACCCAAGTGCAACACCTTGTACTCAGTCTTTTTGAACCTCACATGTGGGCCTGCTTTTCAACTCTGTCCAGCTTCCTCTGTATAGCATCTCTTCCTTCTTTTGTGTCAACTACACCACTCAGCTCAGCATTGTCCACAAACTTTATACGGGTACACTCAATTCCAATATCTGTGTCATTGACAAAGTTGTTGAAGAGCATCAGTCTGAAGCTGCAACCCTGAGGGACACCACTCATCACTGGCCTGCACCTGAACGTAGAGTCACTGACTACAACCCCACAGCTGTGATCATCAAACTGATTCTTTATTCACCTAATAGTCCAGACTTGAAATCTTTACCTCTCCAAGTTAAAGGCATTGCAGAAGCCTACGGAGATGACATCAGTTGCCCTTCCTTCAGGACCTTGGGATGCATGTAGTTCAGCCCCATGGACTTGCACACATTCTGTCTCATAAGTTAGTCTCTGATTTGCTCTGTTCTTATAATTGAGATGGATAGGCCTCTCTTAACTCCAGTCTAGAATTTCAGAGATGTGAGAGGCATGGAACACCTGACTGCTGATGAAGTCTGAGGCAAAGAACTTGTTGAGTGCCTCAGCCATCTCCATGTCTGTTGAAGCCAATTCTCCCTTTTCATTTATCAAAGGAAGTATTCTCTCCTTTGCCTGTCTGATCAGTGTAGTACCTTCTTTTTATTTTGGACCCTTCACCAAGTTTGGTTCCACCTGCACTTTGTCTTTACTGATCACATTTCTGAATATCCAGACAGCATCCCTGTATTATTCCTAGGCTGCTTGTTCCTTCTTCCACCTTGTGAACTGTTGTACAATTGTATAATTTCATCATCCCCTTCTTTTGATCAGCAGAACCTTACTCAGCCATAATAGTTTCTTGCCTCCTCTGCTTGATTTCTTATGGTTTGGATGGAGAGCTCTAATGCTCTCAGAGAAGTATTCTTAAAGAGCTGCCAGCTCTGTTCTGCTCCTGTGTCCCTAAGGATCATTTCTGAGTGGATCTCATCCATAAATTTCCTAAACAACCTGAAGTTTGCTCGCTGAAATTAAGGATCCTGCCTCTGCTCTTTGCTGGGCCCGTATTCCTCGAGATCATGAACTCAGCTAGGGCATGATCACTCAGCCCAAACTGCCTCTGATCTTTACCTTTTTCATGATCTCCTCCATATTGGTGAGCATTAGGTCCAGTAATGCTTCACTCTGATTGATCTGTCCAGAACCTGGAACAGAAAGGGCATAAAAGAAGTGCATAAAGCTCTCCGAGACTGCAGGAAGCATTCAACATGTACACATTTTCTCTTGGACTTTAAATATGATAGGAAATGTCAAAGGATAACCTAAAACAAGGTACTCTGGGTGTCACTGTTGCAGTTTCTTCTTATATGTAACCTACTCAATTATCTCATAGTTCTTTCTGCAGCTTATCTTTCCCTCTCTCTCTCTCTATCTATATATTTACTTTTACTCCATCCTGATTAGATTTGAAGAAAGTTGTGTTGGAACCTCTCCAGTAAAACTCTCTGAGGGTACCAAAATCCAAGCAGAACTTATTAATGGCATTTGCATAGAAATTTCAATGCAAATTTTACCTCTTTGAGCCTTTAAGGTGTGCTAAGGCAATTTACATATTTCACCATCATGATAATAACTCTAACATGAAATATTAAATATGTGTTATATCATCATATGCACGCGCTGACATATAATATTATATAGACCTGGGGATTTATTTGTTGAATATAGCAACTTGATAAATGCATGGAAATAGAAGAACCATTAGCTTACCAGTTTTCAGATACAAGTTTAAAAAATGTAAACATCACTTAAAACAAGCAAACTTTATTTTGACAACTCACATTTAGTTTTATAGCAAAAACAAACAAATCACAGTGGTTTGTATCTTATTATAAATCAACTAGAAAACAGTAATGCTTCATGAATGTGTATATTCCTTGCATCTACTAATCATTATAATAAATGCTTGCCTAACTGGTAAAAAAAAAAAACAACAACAACAAAACAAATAAGTAATTACTTATCTTGCAATACCGTAGCTGTTTATGCTTATTATTTCATTTATCTCTTACATAATGGCACAGATGTGCAAAGAGTGCATATTACAATATGCTGCCTAAAGTCATAGCTTTTCTGCATACAGTTTCCCTTTGGCTTAACAAATGGACTGTTTTGTATAGGCCTATTTTTTGCACAGAAGATGGTAGACAGTATTTAAGAGCTCTTTGTTGCCCAGGATACAAGAGAAGTCCACAACACAAACAAAGAGGATCTCCAGTATTCTGCTTTTTTTTAAGAAGGAAAAGAGGCTCTGTTGAGCAGCTCAAGCTTCCCAACAAACCTAAGGAGTAAGGTTTGTGGAAACGCTTGTCTTCCTGCAGAATTAGTATGGTTTCTTTTCAGGATACTGGTAGAGAATCACATAGAGCAGAAGTAACTTGAAATGATGAAGGGCTGAATTTATCCTATTAGGTTCTTAACTTCTGACACCATCTACTTATTTTAGATCTGGATCTGAATTGAGCCTCCAAGGCTCTTTCCCTGAGGATTAGTCATAGAATAACACTTTGTCAAGAATCAGCACAATTTTTAAATTAAAAATTAGTATTCATTATACTTTAAAAACAATAGTATTGGCCAGGATAAACATTTAGTGCTTCTTCCTTTCACTTGTGGGCCCAATTCAATACTTGTTCATAATTTAAACTAAATGTGTTATGAGCAGTGAGCGCAGTCACTCTTTTGTGCCAGCACTCCAAAGTGGATGTTGTAGTCTGTGTGTTCCAAAGCTAAAATTTTATCCCAAAAACTCATTTAATATTTATGTTCATAAGTAATATTATATAAATTACTTGCATAACAAATAATTTTACATCGCATCAACCATGGGTTATGATGGCACTATGCTAAAAATTCCTAAAGATATGCTCCAAAGATCTCCCAGCCTGAGTAAACTTAATCTCAGGATAGGCAGAACTGTAACACAAGGAGGCACATTGCAATAGGGCTAGCAACATGAGCAATAGCTTGTAAAAGCCAAACCTTATGCTTGCAGTTTATGATAAAGTTGTTGGCCTATTCTTTCTATCAGAGTTGTTTAAAGATTTATAGTTTCCAGTTTTAATAACTTTGCTTTCCTTCTCTTTTTGTCTGCTATTGTTTTGTTTAGGCAAGATGGAGAATGCATTGTCTTGAGCTCAGAAAGCTCTTTATGTTGACATTTATTCAGCTCTCAAAGAAACAACAGAAGCACAAAGATCCAAATTAAAAAAATTATTACCGAAACATCTAAGTGTAATGTTATACATCTCTCTCACCAACTCCTCTCAGGTCAATTATTTACAAGTTATGTTCCTTGTGATTTAACAAAGCACATTCTTCTTGTTAGTAAGTGAATTCTTGCCAGACTTGGGACCTATGATAAATGTAATGAAAAGAAGTGGAAAGAACAAATGAGCTATTTTACAAATCTAAGCATAGCTTTAGACACAAAGCTTGCTGGCATTAGCATTACATATTCAGTATTTGCAAGACTGGGAGATGTTGGGAGAATGATGCATTGCCCATTGTCAGCTTTTCTTTCTTCCCAGTTTATGATGATGATACAGAAAAAAAAATGAATGATTCACAGTGCTTTGGAGATTTCAGAATATCATCTTTGTATTTATTTTCCCATTTCTTCACACTGCTCTCAAAAAAAATAAGACTTCAAAGAGTTACTTTCACTGTTTTTCTATTTTATGTATATTTAACACACATATATGCTCTTCTCTTCATCTCATGTGTAAGTTTCACAGACCAGCATGTAGTTCCTGCTTTCCTGCTTATGACATGATTTCCTGGGGGTATTCCTCCTAATTTCCTGATACTGATTTCAGAGTGAGGAAAGAAGAGACAGATCATAAAGCCAGACATCAAAGACAGATCACCTATCCATATTTTACATCAAAATCTATTAATGGACTTGCTGGATTTTTTTGCAGTTAATAAGGAGGTGAGTTCTGCAGAAACAAGTCATAAAAAGTGCCACAAATTGTAACTTTTTCAAATTTGCTTTAATTCCTGTTCTGCAGGAAGAAGTGCACATACACTAGAGACAAGTGTGCTGCTGTCCACTTCTACTTCATGTGCAGAAGTATTATGACTTTCATTAATCTCTCTTAGGGAAAAATAAAGATTACAGGAGAGAATACTGCCCCCAGTTTATCACTTCACCCTTACACTGATGTCATTTCTGTGATGCAAATCACAACTTTATTTGGTTTATGTGGCAAAGTTTTGTAGCAGGAGGCTGCAGTGATCGGTTCTGTGAGCAGAGCCCAGCACTGCCCCATGTCAGAGCGGAGTCAGCTCTCCTGTTCCAAAGGGGACTCACTGCTGCCAGAACTGAGCCATGAGCCACACTGGGTGTGCTTTGGGAAAGCAGAAAAACTGCTGTGCAACCGCAGTTGGGAGAGAGGAGTGACAAAGTGAGAGAAGCAGCCAGCTCTTCAGGCACCAAGGTCAGTGCAGAAGGAGGGCAAGAGGTGCTCCGGGTGTGGAGCAGAAGTTCCCTGCAGTATAGGAGAGGCCTGAGGTGGAGCAGCTTGTCCCCTGCAGCCCATTACTTAATTTTCCACTTCATGTTCACCTCTTCGACGTGCAGAAAAGAGACATAAAGGATGGATCTGTAGAAAGAATGACACTTAAGGCCAGTCAAGAAGAGGAAGACCACAAGGTCTTGTACCTTAGTCAGTCTCTTTTGCTTCTTCCATCAGGAGCAAAAAGTGTTGGAGGAAATAGAGAAACTTTGAAGAAGATGAATATTCTTTCTAAGTCAGACAATTTACAGATCCGCAGAATGAGCACTACCCAGCCATGCTCTTGAAGTCTTGAAGTCTTTGTTTCTGAACACAAAATCACCTCATATGCAACACTATCACATTCCACTTTACCTGAGACTGAATATTAAAAAACTTCTAGGCATCACATGGTCTTGCAAGTTTCAGTAACATAAAAGACAGATCTCCAAGTAATTCTTCTCAGTGATGTTTCAATGTTTCTCCTTTTTCCAGAGATCACTGAAAAGTTCATTTGCCACAAAATAACTCAGTGTCTCAGAAACACAAAGATAACCATGTAGAGGTAGTTCCAGCTATCTTTGAGTAGGATAAGATTCTATAGAGCTTCTGAAAACTCATAAAACATTTAAAATATCTTTAAAAGTAGTTTTTCATTATTGCCCTAACAGAGCAATAATACTTCTTTAAATATAGCAGGTAGCAAAATCCAATCAGTAGTCCATTAAGATACTGACAGAACCAGGATAGGATTGCATGGTGAAGAAAATAAGAAATCTTTATTTTTTAGACAAGAAAACACAAGAAAATTGCATTACTTATTTCAGAAACCTAATTTGAAATGATTTTATCTTCTTCTTGCCATGAGAATTTTCCCGCCCACCACCCCTTCTCTCATATATAAATGTGATACTAGTGAGTTAATGATAGGCTGAGTTTATCATAAAATCATTATTCTTACTATTTGGGCTACAAGATATTTTGCAGAGTATAACAGCTTTCTTTTGTTTCATCTACATGAGGTAATACTAATTTCATCAAATTCTTGAGTGAGAAGTTCATCTTTGGTTATTAAACACGATGGTTTACAGGCCATCACTAGCACACGAATTGATGATGCTGTTAATAAATCAAAGCTGGGAGACTTTACTTCCCATGAGACCACAAATGAATATGTTAGTAGCAGATTATATGGACAAGGTAAGTACATCATCCATCTTCACTTTTATTTATAATGTTTATGCAGTGGATTCATGTTTCAAGCTTAAACTCTTCTGATTTGCTGCAAAACTGTATGTGGAAAATATTGCCACTCAGTAATGTATTTCCGTAAGAACAGGGTACCATTCTGTTAGCTTAATAGGTTTGAAGTTGATCAATGTACAGGGCAGCTGTCATGTGCAATGATGTCATGATGTCATGTGCAATGTTCAGTCTAGTGCATTTAAAGCTGCCTTTAAATGTTGGTCAGCTGTCCTGCTCTCTGGCCTGTTTTTGCATCTCAATTTCCTTAGACTCAGTCTTTGATATACAAGGCCAGATGCTCCCAGGACATATTTCTAATGCTAAGGATTGGTTCTGGGGCATGTATTTCCACTCAGTGTTCAAATCATGGTGTGGGATGGTGTGATACAGCCCACCTATGCATCTTGAGCTTATTTTCCACAAAACTTAACTCTCTGGTTTCAACAGTGACATTCCTGCCCTTAGCTTCTCTTCTGCTGTCTGCTGAGAAACAAGGCATACTAAGAGCGAGTGTAACTCTCTGTGAAGGAGTGGTTTTGAACCAAAAGCTACACATGAAATTTCAGAAGAACATTCAGTCACCTCCCAGCATCAAACTACTGCCTGTCCCCATCCGTACAAAAACGCCACAGAGCACAGCAAGAAACTTCCTCGCTGAATGAGAATGTGAGCTGAGATGTGATAAGCAAGCAGCTCCCTCTTCCAGCTCCTCATCTTCAAACTGCTCATTTTCTCATCCATCAGACAAAACGGATGGAAAGTAATTTAAATGTGAGTTCTACCTTTCTCTGGATTAGTATTTGTTATTGCTGATCTGATATGGATAAGACACATAGTAACTCAGAGCACATACTTCTGCAGACCTTACTATTGCAATAGCCTTACTGTGCTTGATTGAAAGCCAGTGCAGTTTGTGCAAATACTTCTAGTGGCTTCAGAGGATACTGCATTTGTCATGTCAGTGGTAAGGATTTAGGTCATAATTTATAGCAACTCTCTGCCTGAGACTACAAGAAGCTGCAACCACTGTTTCCATTGTAATTGAATGAAGGCAGAAGGGGCAGCTGCTGTAATTGAGAAACTTCCCATTTTATGATTAGCACAAACACAGAACTTTCTATTCAGCTACCTAACAGTATGAATGTCTCTGAACAACATTGCTTTCGGCACAGCATTTAGCGCGGCAGGTCTTAGTGAGTTCAGAAATCTCGCATGAACACCAGAAGAAGAACACATCAGATTTATTTTCTACTACAGAATTCAAAGGCAGTGAATTATGCTTGAGCTTACGAAGACAAGAGAGGGAGAAGTTGATTATGACTGGCCTCCTACTGACTGCTCTGTTCAGTTATCTGAGCAGGAATCAAGGAATCTTCTCAATGGTGCCCAGAGACAGAACAAGGGATAATGGGCACAATCTAGAAATATGAAGTTCTATCTGAACATGAGCAAAAAAAACTATTTACTTTGAGAGTGACAGAGCACTGGAACAGGCTACTCAGAGATATTGTGGAGTCTCCTTCTCCAGAGACATTCAAAACCCTCCTGGAAGCTTTCTTGTGCAACCCACTGTAAAGGAATCTGCTTTAGCAGGGGACTTGCACTGGATCATCTCTAGAAGTCCCTTCCAGCCCCTATGATTCTGTGGGTCTCTGATTCATCAGGTGCATGTGCTACAGATTAATAGGCTCTCTTCTTCACTAGTAACACCTGCGCAGATATGCAACAAGGATGGTAAAGTTAAGGATTAACTAAATCAGTGGCAACAGAATCACAGAATCACAGAATTGTAAGGGTTGGAAGGGACCTCCAGAGATCATCGAGTCCAACCCCTCTGCCAAAGCAGGTTCCCTACACCAGCAGGAGCACTAAAAATAAATGATTAAAGGGGAAAAAATATCTTTCTTTTTTCTTTTAATATTTCATATTCTAAGGCCTGAGAACTTTACATTCATGAGGGACTTCCTTAAAATATGCCACATCTTTTTAAAATTAATTTGTTTTACAAAACTTTGTAATATAAATACTTAATCTGTACAATTGCATTTTTAAGCAGATTTTCCTTTCTGAAGCACATACACAAGAATCCTAGAAAATGTGCAAAAGCTCTTAAATTCTGCCCAGACTAAATTTCCAGACAGAAGAAGAAAATCCAGACAAATGGTTGCCCTAACTATATCTAACAGCAACCTACTTCATGTTTATGTTCTAGTAAGTGATTAATTCAATCAGAAATTAGATAAATTACCTTCTTTGGAGAAGGAAGTAAGTACGGACCTTTACACTGCTTGAAAAATGAAAATACAACAGCTTGTACCCATAGTAATCCATACATGTCTAACTGTATCAATGGAGCTATACTGGATTTATACTATCATTTTTCAGTTTAAAATCAGGTTCAAGACAGAGGAGTGACAAAGAGCATAAAAATAACTACAGAGTAAGTGCAAAGAACCAGGTTGTTTTCCAGTATTCTAGTTTCTAAATGACATTATTAGCCTTTTTATCTTTTTTTGTTTTTTTCTATTTTTTATTTGTTTCTATTTTTTTTTTTACAAAAGAGCCTTACACATAAATGAATCAAATCTCATGGCTGCTGGATGCAGAAAATCCATGGATGTTATAAAGAGGAGATATCGAGTCATTTTTTGCTAAATAACTTATCAGCTTGTGGCTTTATCTAGATTTGCAGCAATTACCACAATTGTCATGATTCTACATCCACCATTTAAGATGTCAGCATTGCTGCTGCTGAATGGACAGATGGCCAGTAAGGATATAAACATATGAAGGTTACGCTGAAAGTTATGGCTACTACTCTACCTGCTGAGTGCTGTGTCTTGTACTTTTCCTTTGATGGGGAATTCCCATGTTGCCATTCATAAACAGCCAGTTTGATTCTTGGTCATCATGATAACATCATGTCTCATCACTGCTAGTGATGCGATCCAGAAAATTGCCACCTTCAGCCCCACTCTGAGTCAATAGGTTCTGACAAGCACGCACACTGCACTCTTTCTGTTGCAGTGTGAGAACAACTTGATCTGCCTGGCACAAACTTTGTGATATTCCAGCTTTGCCACCATTGTTTCTGTGATACTGAGGTTATTATTCAGCTCTATACATAGTTCCCTAGAAGTAATCTTTTGATTCACATGGACAAGCTGATCAAGATATTCCTCATTTTGTTGTGTGACAGCTGTCCATGGCTGTCCAGAATGTGGCTTGTCTTTTCCTGTCTCTGTCACCACTGCTGAAAAGTACCACCCATTACCTCACTGTGTTCACATCATAAACACCATAAACATTTGGAAAGTGTTGATGAATGTCAGTGAGTGCCGCATTTCTCACATGGAGGCATTCAGTGACACACCTTTGCTTCATATGCACTTTCACGTCAGATGCCATTCTGTCAGATTGCCCCTCTGCTGCCATCTGTCACACAGTAACAAAATGTGATGGGATATTGGTAGGAAGGTTCAGACTCCACTGCCATCCCATCAAAATCTGCCATTGATGTTGTGGGCCAACAATGAAACAGGGCATTAGTTCCACAGCACCCATATGTGCCCTTTGTAACATCAACCATACCATCTTTTGTAGTATAAGTCAGATCCTCTGCGAGTTGACGCCATGACAGCTTCAGAAAAAACAGCCTTCTCTAGTGACCAGGAGTTTGGTCTACAGCAGTGTGGGAAATAGAAATGAATAGCCTATACATGTAATAATGTTCTCATGTGAGTATTGTTAGTGTTTTCCAAGCCTTTCCACAAGACTCTCAAGCCTTCTTCTCTCCTCTGATCCAGGTGGAAGGCAATGATGATTATATCTTCCTATTACTAAAAGTGAAAAGTGAACTAAAGTGAACTAAAAATTCTATTGTGATATTTTACACTACGTATTATTTTTTTACTTTACAGAGAGAAGATATATATTTGTTTGTTCTCTCTTTGACTTTTACTTATGTTAATGTGTGTGTATATATATACATATATATATATATATAATGAAGAAAAAAGTACAAAACAAAGAAATTTCTATAAAATCATGTCAAATATTTACAGGCTCCCAGACATACTTTACTAGCAAAAATAACAGATAGAAATCTGTATCCATTGTATTGTATCTGTGAGACATCACACCAGTTCTTGGATGAAACCAGTTTAAAATGTATTGATCCATGCTTTGCTGGTATATTCAGGTCTCTACCCTCAAGAACTGCTTTGTAGCTTTCCTGGAAGAATCATTTTTCTTTGATTTGTTTCTGTTCCTGTAAGTAAGCTATGCTATTTTCTGCTGAGAGAGAAACATAGATCTGTCTAATACTGTTCTTTTCATATGCAATAAAATTCTAGTTACCCCAGGCTCACTGTTCTAATCTCTCTGCACAACAAGAGGCATATGCCTCTCCCTTCCATAGCCTGACCGTTCTTCACGATCTCGCTTAACCCCATCTACCGGGTGTTGCACAAGTGGCACATAACTGGGAGAATAACATGGTTTCATCTTAATTTGGAGAAGTTTTACATCAGTATTTACTGCTGAAAACCAATACTACAACCTTTCCACTCATTATTAAACTGATAATGATTTTGATGCAGACTTTAATTCTCATTTTACTACTATTTTCTCTGTCAAAAAGCTGCAGGAGCAGGGTGTCTGCATGCTCTGCCTCCTCTAATATCCCTGGCATTGCACTGCCCTTATCTTCAAGCTGCAACTCACAGCCACCCTGCAGAACCACTTGCTGCCAGTGCCCAGAACCCACACCCAAAAATTCGCACAAACACAACCACATGACAGTAAGCTGTTCTTTAAAGCAGTTACAGCAGCACTGATATCTGAACCCAATTAGTAGGACTCTGACCTTCAAGTGCAATAGACTTGGTGACTATGGCTGTGGCAATCCTTCTAGACATGCTCAGCATATGTTTACAATCACATGCTGTAACCACTTTTCTTGTTATTTGCAAACCCATTGTTTCTAAGTGCTAGAAAAACGAAAAATAAAATTGTTTTAGGGATAAAACTTTGAATAATCATCTTACTCTGAACAAGAAGGATTTCAAATTAAAAAAAAAAAAGGGAATCTGAGAATGCAATCATGCAGTTTGGTATGGGCTCATGGATTCTCTTTCTCACTAAAAGCTACCCAGACATGTTATAAGTATTTAAATTCTCTACTCATGTTCTAAGTACACAAGATACTTCATATGTCATCCAGAGCAATTAGAAATTAAACTGTGAACAGATCTTTTCAGTTAGCTTCAGCCAGAGCCTCAGAAGTGACCGTGCTTGGGTGTAGGGATTTGTTAAAGCTGGAGACGGTTTGGGTCTATTTATTTACTTACTGTTGTGATGTGCTGCTTAAGAGTTAAGAGTTGGGCTCTGTGGGACTTTGGGCAATCTGGTCTCGTGGGAGGTGTCCCTGCCTATAGCAGGGGGTTGGAACAAGATGATCTTGAAGGTCTCTTGCAACACAAACCATGATTGGTTGATATGATTCTATAAGATGAAAAGCCGTGTCCTACGTATGCAAGGAAAGCAGTGGAAGGAGAGTGGAGAAAAAAAGATTTCCTCTAATTCCTGAGCAAGCCAGCCACCTCAGGGGGATGAAGACAGACAGGGTAAAAAATTACACATAGAAAAAATACAGATACATGTTTTTCCAGAACATGGCAGAAGAAGGGGAGCAGGAAGTAAGGCTGAAGTCTACACACTGGTCTTCACCCAGAGTGAAGGTTTCCTCTTGTCCAGGTTAGTGGAGATTGGACAGCCCTAGGGAGGCTGTGCTGTTTTCCTGGAGCTGATGAGTCAGGTAGGGTCTGTTGTGGAAAACTTTGGAGAATAATAACCAACTTAAAACTGTGAGGAAGTGAACCCCAGAAAATAATTAGAACAGAAAAGGAAAGCACACATAAATGGTTAGCAATTCGTTAGCTGCAGGCAAGTGGATCATTTGCCTTTTCAAAAGTAGTTCTGCTAAACAAAGGGACTGCAACCATCCACTCATTCTTATCTGTGTAAATAAATTAAATGGGAAGGCTGCAGTTTCTCCCTGGCTCAAGATCTGGCACCAACTGGCAAGTATAGCTGATGCTGCCCTTGTTCCTGCCCTCCAGCTCAGAGTGTTGCAACCAAGTTAGATATGAAGTACCCACTGTAATGGCTGCTTTTCCTCACATGCAACCAGGCAGAGATGAGAAACCATATTTTTTCCATTTGCAAGGAAGGAATTGCTAAAGAAAAAAGTAATGGCAGCAGTGTTCCTCTTTTTCTTCCCAACATAACAGAGAACCAGGACTTTGATTAGATTTTAATAGTTAATTTTGCCACACTTGTAGGGTATCTCAGTGGAAAGACATTCTTCATCCACTGTACATACATCAGTTTTCACTACTGTTTTTAAAAACTGATTTAAATTCAGTTGGTGGAGATGTGTAACATATAACTTCTAGTGACTGAATAAGCATACCAAGTTAGTCAATTAAACAGTGCATGAAAATACACTTAATTAACAATTGACATGGGAAATTCATTCTCAAGCTAATTCCATAGCCAATATGAATCACAAGGAGAAAAGAAGAAAAAGAAATATTAGTGGAGGCTGCATGCAAGAAAGCAGTGCTGGCATTTACACCTTAATATTGTAGTTATACAGCATTCATCACAGGGAGTCAGAAAATTCTTTTCAGAGGGAAGTCCAAGAAAATTCTACATAGATAATCTCTTTTTTATCCTTAGTAATAAAGAAGGGAAAAGGAAAAGGAGAGAGAGAGGATAAGAAAAGGGAAAGAAAAAGGGAAATGGAAAAGGGAAGCGAAAGGGAAAAAGGGAAAGGAATAAGGAGAAGGGAAGAGGAAGTTAAAGTCAGAGGACATTGATCAAGGCTAGGGAGACTGCTGGAAAGAAGAAGGTTCTTTCTGATTTGATTTAAGATGAGGGTAAAGGAACCAGCTCAGAATTACAGTTCTTTGGAGAAGATACACTCTCTGGTTCACAGTTCTTAAGGAAACATTTATGGGAAGCCATAAAGACTGAATATCAAAGTTACTTGAAGTGTTCAATTAATATATGTTTTAGCAAAGAAAAGGAATACATGCAGAGCAGTGAATTAGTAGTTCTCTCATTTTCTATGAAAGATTATATTAGCAGTGACTTTTTTTGAGCTTGCTAAGGTGATCAGCATCCTGATTTTCAACTGAAATCAATCTGGATGGAAAAATAGAGTGATTTGTTTGGGGTAGAGAAAGGGAGCATTAACCACCCAAATGAGGGTAGTTTTGATACAGTGGAAGGCTCAGTGCTACTCTACACTATAAAACTCAGTAGAGAGACAACAGTTTCTTTGTAGGAGCCTTTTTTAACTTTTCTTGTGCCAGGACCTTATAACAGTATTTTTAACGTACCTTTTTTTGTTTGTTTGTTTGTTTGTTTGTTTTCGGTAGGAAGCACCAGACAGCTGTGTCCTTCAGCAACAAACCAGAGATCAACTCTCTCTCTGCTCACTCAAGGCTCAAGAGTCTTCATTCTGCCTTTGCCTGGCCTGGAGAGAATGAAAGCGTTTTTACTTTTTTCAAATAAAGTCTACTCTCGTGTTTGCCAGCCTACCCCTCTTGTTTATGTGCACTATAAAGCTCAAGCTCCTGGAGTTGTCAAATACATGAAGAATTAAGGAATTCATTTTGAAACACATTTGCTGTAGTTTTAATTGCAGAAAATACATATATATATGTGTGTCCTAAGGAACCCAATAACAAATAAAAATCAGTGGAGTGCAAAATGATTATTTGGGATATTTCCTGCATGATTTTCAGGCCAATATTACTATATCTGAACTTCCATTGTTCCCCCACCTTCCCTGCCTCTCTTTGCAAACTGTCTCACAGGAGAGGCAGAAGAAACTCTTCACAGCTCAGCAAAGACTGCAATGGTCTCACCTGTTGTTATGACAATGAGTTTAATAGTGTTTTACATTGGAATCAGAAAAAATACATTGTAAAGAAATTAATCTGGTAGAAATATGGGAAATGCTGAAAGACCACAATGTCAATTAGGGAAATAACACCCTGAAAAACAATGTTTTTATATTGGTTTTCTTTTCTCCTTTTTTTGTGTTTGTATGTTTGTTTGTTTGTTTGTTTTTGTTGATAGTTTTTTATATACATTTTTTTTTTTGCAGGACACACCACTTTCTTATTAGAAGATGCTCACTAATCTTCTTTTGTAAAAATGTAAAGACATCTACACATGCTTTGTAAAAAAATATGTAGTGCCATCTGGAGGGGTGTGTAATTGGCAGCCTCAACACTAGAGATATCTTAAAGTACATTGAGATATCAAGTTCTTTATATTTTATCAAATAAAACAGCCAGAAAGACATTTATTTTAATATTAGCTGTAAGATCAGTTTCAAGTTGCTTGTCGTGGTAACCTTGCACAGCTATCTTTCTCAGACTGCAAATGAAATACAAAATAGGTAAAAACAGAGTATCCCTTATTTAAATATATATTTCTAGATTTTAAAAATGCCCTTCTTTTTTTTCCCTGCCTATTGACTTTCCTCAAGAAGTTTAGAGACTTTCCTGTTCTAAACTGCTGTTTAAATAAACAAATATTACAGAGCTTCCTTAAGTATGTAAAGTACTGGAGAACTCTGAAGAGTGAAATGGTCTTTACTTTCCACCACCAGTATTTGAAAAGCCTTTTTGGCATGCTGTCAGTGACAAGTTCCCCATGAGATGCACAATAAATACCATTTGAATACAGCAGCCACACACAAACTTGGATTCTTGAGATCATCCCTTTTTCAGAAGGAGGACAATGGGTGCCACAATGGAAATTCCCCATGCGTGTGTGCCTGTGATGCACTGGGGAGGAAGTGGGAGTCCACACAGGCATGCTGAACATGTGTAATGGAGCCCTGAGAGCTGAAGTCCAGCTGCACTCTGCTTTCACACACAGGGCAAGATGACAGCAAAGTCCTGAAAATTGAGCCTTCTCCCATTGCCTGAAAAATTATTGCACGATGTCTGCAGCAATTGTCAATTCCATCTGCTTCTCAGTGTTCTCCAGGATAAAAAATCTTATTTTCTACTTGACTACCAGCATCAGCTGCTACTAATAAAAAAACAAATAAGGTCTGGACTTGTGATTTCATGCTGTAACAGGGCAAAGCCTGCAAGACAACACCTAAAGGAAAGAGACGGATGATTCCAGGTGAAGTTTAAGTTCTCCTATGAACCAGACAGTTAATACTGGCTCCTAGGATATAATGAACAGCAAGGCCCAGAAAACTTTTGTACAAATCTTTATATGTATATTCTTAGAAATAGCAAATATGTACTTAGATATAAGTCAGGATGACCACCCTTGAAACAACTAGGGTGATTAAGTGGGACCACAGAATTACAGAATCATAAAATCACAGAATATTCCAAGTTAGAAAGGATCCATAAGGACCATTGAGTCCAACACTAGGCTCCACAAAGGACCATCCTAAAAGTTAAACCTTACGTCTGAGAGTGCTGTACAGACACTGCCTGAAATCTCGCAGCTCAGTGCCGTGCCCGCTGCCCTGGGCAGGCTGTTCCATGCCCACCGCCCTGTGGTGCAGAGCCTTTCCTCACCCCCGGCCCTCCCCTGGCGCAGCTCCGTGCCTTTTGCTCGGGCCTGTCGCTGTCACACAAAGCAGAGCTCTGCGCTGCCCTCCGCTCCAAGAGGAGCTGCAGCCGCCACGAGGTTCCCCTCAGGTCTGGGCTCATTACACCCAGGGCCCTCAGACACTTCTCACAACTCTTGCTCTCCAGTCCCTTCATCTTTTTTGCAGCCCTCCTTTGGACGTTCTCTGATAGTTTTATATCCTTTCGTAATGTAGTGCCCAAATGTGCACACAGTGCTGGAGGCGCACAGCTCAGAGCAGAGCAGGACAGAGTAGCTAATAATGCCATGCTGGATGCACTGCAGGATACAGTTAGCCTCCTGGCTGCCTGACAGGCTGCTTGACACGCTCAACTTGCTGTCAGCCAAGACCCCCACATCGCTTTCAGCAGGGCTGCTCTCCAGCCTATCATCCCCCAGCCAAACATATAGCCAGGAGAGAAAATCAAGTAACTCTTGATCACAGTGCAATGACTAAACTTGCCTTTGAAGATAAGAGCATCCTTAAAAAACATGTCATTAATTAGCATGTCTAGCTAGTCTGCAGGTTAGGAGATTAGCTGTATCTTTAATCAATTGTAGGCCAGATGCTGTATCAGGGTAGTGGTCAAATAATAAAAAATAGGCATGGAAAGACCTCACGAAAGTCCTAGGATAAACTAGCCTTGTGGAAGACCACCCAGTGCCCAAACTCACATCGTTTTGCAAAATCAGTATCTCATAGATGTGTATGTGGTTGGCTTACTGCATACCAGATAATAAACCCCCCTCTTCAGACAAAAGGGACAAAGCACACTTCATATCAGTCCATTGATGTTTAGAGATGAGGGAGATAAGGAGCAGGATGAGAAAAGGCTTTAGATATCTAAGCTTAAATGTGTAGGGTAAGGGAGGAACAAAATAGAGGATATGGGAAAAAGACAGCAGCAGTGGCTGCAGGGCAGCTGTAAGGAGCCTACTGCCAGTTCAGGACACAACACAAGGAGACTAAGTTCACTTGAAGCACGAATGCTTTTCACTTCAAGAAGATCTGCATAAAATCACACTCAGAGAAGTGATGGTCTTGAAGAGAGGCATGAAACATATTAGACATCAGTATTCCAAGCTACAAATGCAGAAGTTTGGAACGTGCTGTAGAAAAGGAAAAGCTCCTAGGGGTTTTTTGCTAAGCGTGATGAAAAGAATGGTACGCTAAAGTGCTCTAAGTTACCTCAGCAGGGCATAGATGAAAGCTCTGTGCTTTGATACACTAAATGCTGAAGTGAACAGAGGTAAACACTTTATTTTTGACTGTGCTGCGGCAGAAATCAGGATATCTTTACCCTTAACACTGCACAGATGTATACTCTTCTTCTGTTCCTGCTCTTAAAAGCTTTGCAAAATGCAGCAAATGCACAATATGAAATGTTGTGCGATGGAGACATACATAACATACATACACTAAAATTTATTCTTTCTATCCATTTAATTTTCTTTCAGAGACCTGCCTCAGCTTGTTTTTCAAAAATCAAGTGGATGAATGGGCATTGGAGAAAGGTTTCCTGCATTTGTTAATGTAAAGAGTTCCCTCTCCTGGGAACACCTCAATTTTGGGAAAATATTTAAATTTTCCAAAACAACATTTTGAAACTATCCAAAATACCTCATTTAAAAATGTCAGTGCTTAGTTTGCAATTGCACTTTTAACTTGGGCTGCCATTTAAATATCACTGTCTGAGGAAACATCGACTTAAAATCAAATGCTTTGGTCCAGATTAGAATTTCTGGAGGATTGGTAGCAACTAGAGGGAACAGTCTATCTTACAAAGGACAAATATATCAGCATCAGCTCAAAATGTGATGGTACTGTTGCAAATCCTGAAAAACTTCAACGATTAAAAATCCTGATTGTAATTTCTCTTTGATTTCTTTAATGGGAGACTCCCAGAGGGAAAAAGTCTTTTCTTGATCTTCAGTTGTGCAGAAATCTCCTTAAAAGTGAACTGTAAGGATATTTTACAGTTCAAAGTCTCTTACAGTTTCCACAATATATTATTAGATTTCATGTTAAAATTTGTCTCCTTGTTATTTCTTTTCCCCTTCTAACGTTTATTCTACACAGTGATAAGTCAACAGTAATTTCTTTAACCTAAAAGGCAAACACAGGTTTAGATTAAAGCCAGCAGGAAGCATGCTATCAGTGTAGATAAAGGCAAGGTGCAACCTCAGATTTATTCCTGTAACATATTTACTCTACCAGTGTGGTTTGGTTCAGGGTGTGAACATCACCCAGCTTACCAAGAAATTGATGCCAGGTGTGAAGATTCCACCATTCTCTTAAATTCAATCCATCAAACTCTGAATTCATCAGGGAAAACCAATTAATGTAGTGACTGAATTTAAATTACTAGGAAAAAATATGTGTTTTCTTATTAAGAATTAATAAGAAGCGTGAGCCTAGGAATATGATCAGTCTATCTGTTCCAGTAAAGCATTTGCTGTGATTATGCTTTACTTCTCATATGCCAGAAATGAACTCTTTTCTTTCGTGCTCTGAGGTAGTCATGCTATACAAACCTCATCTGTCTCATACCATCGATTGTCATTTCTTTTGTTATTGCACTGTATTTTATATTCTGTATTCCCAGATAAAGTAGGTGAGATAGAGGCAAAAACAGTGAATTCTAGCCTCAATCTTTTCATTGAGGGCCAGGCAAATGGCCAGCAAGTTGTAGATGCTATAATTATATTTATAATTTAAAAAACGAAGAAAATAGATGAGAAATGCTGAACAAATACTTGCTGTTGCAGATGTTTAATACTTTCCTCCAAATTTTCTTTTCTATTTTTATTCTACCTCCAAGCCAAAGTAAAACAAACGCATAAACACACATGTAAGCACACACAGTCATGTAAAGAGCCCATGACTGTTCAAAATAAATAAATAAATAAAATAAGGATGATAGTACTTTCCTGCAATAGTAGTATAGGCTTCAGCTGACTCACCCAAATGTTGATCAGTGTTTCCATACATCTTTCTTAGATTCTCTGAATTTCCAGATGTTAAAATGCACCAAGATAACAAGTAGTGCAACTCCTGACACAAGGATATAAAAAGAAGCTTCAGTACTTGGGGCAGGATCTGTTTTCTCCACTCCTTGCTTCTCCTCTAAAGATGAGACATGATCTTGGGTCTTCAACTTTGCACCTCAGCAGAAGGGTTCTGTCCTCCTGCACACAGATGTTGGGAGGCTCAATTTGTTGCAGTCTGCAGCTGTTGCTGCACTGTAACAGTGAGAAACAAAGAAAAAAGCACATGCGAAGCCCAGTTGACATAAGTTGCTTTCACAGACAAGGAGGGATGGTGGGCTTTTGGACATACAGGAGCAGTGTCACTTTCTTACTCCACCTGGAAAAGCCCTAGTACTGCAGCTGAGAGAAGGTGTAGCATGACTGCACCAAAACAAGACTGCTGAAGAGTGGCCTGCTACCAGGACTTGCCTGCACACAATCCCTTTTGCCACCCACAAGCAAATGTCTCTATGGGTGCTTGTATTGCAATCTGATATTACCTTCTGGAACAGTTCTCAGATGGAAAGCAAATCATCAAATAGCAATGGAAATTCAGGAACATTTCTGATGAAAGGTGGTCACCCTGATGTCTTCAGTCACAGGTTCTTGCCCAGGATTTGAGAAAAAACGAGACTCCCCAAAACATCTCCTTTCTCACATGATAAAGGGAACATTTAGATTAGATGTCAGAGAGAAACATTTTAATCAGGGTGCTGTGAGGCACTGGCATTGGCTGGAGATGGCTCCATCCTGGAAGTGTTCAGGACCAGGTTGGATGGGGCTCCGGGCAGCCTGATCTGGTGGGTGGCAATGAGCCCACAGCAGAGGGGTTGGAACTAGATGATCTGCAAGTTATCTTCCAACCCAAGCCATTCTATGATTTGTGTAGCTCTGGTGCAGGGGCAGAAATTATTTCTGTGGAATGAGTGTGAAAGCCTGTCATTAAATGTGTGCACTATATTACAACCCTACACATACACTGGATTGATCATCCTTTCTGAGAAAGGCAATTCCACAGAGTTCCATATCCTATCAGTCTGCTGCAGATTTCTCAGAAATCTCTGTACAGGCACTATTTCCAGGGCTACTGTACTGCAGAGGGATTAAAAGCTGTGTTGTATCCAATTTATCATGTGGTAAATAGCATAGATGTGTATACTTTTCTTGTCAGAACACTTCCTGCTATGCATTTCTGGGGCCACTGCCCTCACTGAATGGATCTCTGATGCTGAGATCAGCTGGTAAAAGATTTGGTCTCTGTATCTAAGAACTAAGTTCTGTTCTCAGACTGACTTTCCATGCCCCACACGCTTTTGACTGTCGCCTATAGTTGGTAAAGCTCATACTTCTGTTCTGTTAAACAGCGCCTGCACACAGCCTTACTTTGTGTTCTACATGTCTATAGGCATTGCCTGATGAGAAGGGGCATTGTGTCACCGAGAGCTGCTGTCTGGAAAAATATTCTCATCGTGTGTAGTACTATTGTTCAATATTGCTGCCTGATTGGCAAAGCTGTATCCTAAATTCCAGTACAATATTCAAGGGAAATATATATTTTAGCTAGGGAACTGGGCCTCCAAAACCTCCAAAGGCTTCAGGGCTAGGAATGAGAGAGCTCTGTAAAAAATGGAAAGTTAACCCTCTTTCAAGGAAATAGTGCAGAAGAAGGTCTAGGAGAAGTAAGACTTTTTGTTTCCTTTTCTGTAAACTTCATATCATTACTGAGAAGGCATTTGAAATGCAGTTTAATACTTGACTACAGGTGTAGAAATAAGTCTCCTGGGAGAGATGTGGAAAAGACTGCAGCAATACTCTCTGGAAGTCATTGAGGGACAGAAAGGCAGATGAGAACAAAGGCTGAAGTCATAAGGCAAGTTCTTGGAATTTATTTCAAATCGAGGGTGAGATGTTTGTATGATTGGGGTGAACAAGAAGGAACCCTTGGAAGAGTGGTTAAGCTTAGCAAGGAATGAACACTTTTGAAGGAATTAATACTAGCAAAAACAGAACTCACTGAAATTCCCTGCCCTCCAAAAACTACCAATTCACCTGATCTTCATTTGTCCTCTTAGAGTATAATTACAGTCCCACAATGAGAGCCTCATGTTCTTGAATATTGAGATTAACTAAGCAATGCAGATTACACTGAAAAGCAGTAAGTTCTTAACCTACACAGTCTAAAGGAAAGCTTAAAAATTCAGCTGACAGTAAGTGATAATAATTATCAGAAATAATATTAATGAAGTGTATGAGCTATTCTTATATTTTAATGGCAGTCTTTATTTTAGATCCCACTGAGTGCAGCAGGAAATAGCATCCTGGGATGCTGCTGGACAAGGCTCCTCAGGATGGAGGTTTGTAGAACTGGGAGGAATCCACTGTGTTATTTTTCTCTGCATATGGTAGACAGCCTTAAAAAAAGACTTCTGCATGGTAACACCAATGAGAGCAACTCCACAGGTAGTGAGAATCTAGCTTTCCCTTTACAGAATCATAGAGTCACAGAATGGCCAGGGTTGGAAGGGACCTCAAGGATCATGAATCTCCAACCCCCCTGTCACACACAGGGCCGTGTGGCCTTGCCAGCACTGAAGATGGCAGACACCAAGTCAATCCTTTGAAAGGAAGATATTTGTTACACACTTTACATTGCTCTTAAAATTGCCTCTGTTTTCTTTCGTCTAGCTGTACTAAAAAACTTACTCATATCAGTTATGATGTTAAGCTGTCAGAGAGTATCTTCAGCTGTTTTCACAGGTCTGCTTTATTTACAGTCTTTACCTGCAAGATCACTAAAATATGGTGGATATACTGTCATGTGGCACTGCAGTACTGACAGTCCCCAGTTCCTAGATCACAGTCAGAAAAGATGAAATTATTTTACGGGGAAGAGTGTGACTTTTACACCCACAAAACTGGTGACAAACTGAGCTTTAGAGAAATGGCCTTTCAGAGGCAGCTAAACCATACAAGGTAAAAACTACTTAGTACAGTCCAGTATTTGGGGTCTTGTCTGGATGTTCCCTTTTCCACTTCTTTGCCAAAGGAGCAGTTCCATGCATCACAAAGGACATTTCTGAATCTGTTCTTTATTGCACTGAGATTTCATCATTTGTATTTCTAGATTCAAAGCAAAACAGGTGCTGCAAATTGTTAATACAAGTAATGTGTATTCTTCACTGGCTGTAGCTGAATGCAAGATTTCTACTGACTGGAGAGTCACTAAAAATTATGCTTCAGTCCATTATTATGACCCTAGGCATATCTCTTTATCCCTTTCTACTCCTTTAAAACTGACTATGTAACTATTTTGATAGTAAAACCTCAAATCATCTTTTCAGCAAAGGTAATGAAGGCTAGGTGAGACCATATTTATAAAAAAGAAAGAGAAAGAGAAAGAGAAAGAGAAAGAGAAAGAGAAAGAGAAAGAGAAAAAGAAAGAGAAAGAGAAAGGAAAAGGAAAAGGAAAAGGAAAAGGAAAAGGAAAAGGAAAAGGAAAAGGAAAAGGAAAAGGAAAAGGAAAAGGAAAAGAAGAAGAAGGAAAAGGAAAAGGAAAAGGAAAAGAAGAAAAAGAAGAAGAAAAAGAAGAAGAAAAAGAAGAAGAAAAAGAAGAAGAAAAAGAAAAAGAAAAAGAAAAAGAAAAAGAAAAAGAAAAAGAAAAAGAAAAAGAAAAAGAAAAAGAAAAAGAAAAAGAAAAAGAAAAAGAAAAAGAAAAAGAAAAAGAAAAAGAAAAAGAAAAAGAAAAAGAAAAAGAAAAAGAAAAAGAAAAAGAAAAAGAAAAAGAAAAAGAAAAAGAAAAAGAAAAAGAAAAGCAGCTCGAACTACCTCTGGGTCCTTTCGTTAGCAAGAATGGAAGATATGAGCTATGAAAAAGAAGACTGAATTGGAAAGGGAGCATGTTGGAGGATAGTACACCAATTTTACTAAGATCCACAGGACAACCATGGCAGGTCTGGCAAGATACTCAAACAGAATTCTTAAGGCTTTTCTGGTACATGCTCTAATTATTGTGTTATGAGTGAAGGAGAGGCTGTTCTAACTATGTTCTAACAGTCTAACACTCTTTGCATGTTACTAGCAAAGGCATCATATTATCCTACTTTTCAAATTGTTAAATTGTATACCTGAATTAATAACAGAATTACTATCCTAAACTGCTTCCTTAGATACCTAGATGGAGTGTGACTTCTTCCGTATCCTTTTCAATGCATAGCACATCATACTTGGCCGTCGTACAGGTAAAACTGATACTAAAAACAGAAAGAAGGGCCTTATTCTATGGGAGAACTTCTTGAAGAAGTCCCTTCTTCAATGGGAGTTCTTCACTTTTCCCTTTTTTAATGCAGCAATACAAATATCTTATTTACTTCATGGTAGATTATGGATGTGTGACTAGCTACACAGTGCAATGAAAATTAAATCTTCACCCAATGGGCTTATATGGAGCTTGCGGGAAGCAGCATAAATAAAATGTATTATTCATTTCTTCCTTGCTTATTTGCTGTTAAGGATATGAGAATTTGCTGTTGAAGTGGCTTATGATTTCAAAGTGCAATAAAAATGAAATCAATGGCCAATATGTCCGACATTTAGAAACAATTCTTTATGCTATAAAACTTTATTTCCTATGGTGCCTTTGATACTATATCCCAAAAGGTTGTGCATACTGAAAGAACATAATTACAAAGATAAATAATATATAGGAAAAGGAGAGTGCAGTTAAAGAGGTACCAGCAAGGGGAAAAACATAACTAATATACTATAGCACAAACGTTTTTTTGCTTAGCTTTGTAAAAGGATCTTTTACAATAGTAGACAATGATTAACTTGATAGAATCCTGTTTGAAGTTGTAAAAACTCTGACATATACCATTTTCAGGGGCCTCAGTCAGCAGCAGTTTATCAACTGCTGTGCTAGAGGATATGCTAATGTTTGAAGGGAGACAAATCAGGCTCATAAAAGATAATGGAAGTCTTTCCTCTGCTTTCACAGCATATTGCATCAGGCTTGAGTGTGTTTATTAAACCAGTAATGTTCATCTTTTTTTTTTCTTTTTTTTTTTCTCATCCAAAATGGCAAACAATCATCAAAGAAACAGAAAACCTCTTCTAATTCTGGATATTTTATGCTATCTTAGCATGTTTTACTTTGATGACATTTCATGAGATACTTGGCAAAAAAAGAATGTTTTCAAACTGTATATTAAATTCTGTGGGGAAAAAAAAAATAGATTCAATAATTCAATGATCAGGTTCTTCTGAGTAGCAAAATGCAGTAGTAGATGAAGTACTAATTGATGTTGTATTTCTATTCAGCCTTTTTCCCAGTAAAGAAGTTCAAGACATCCAAATAGAGTCTGTTATGATAGAAAATTAGAAACAAAATACTTGCATTGAAAGCAGAATGAAGAATGAATAAAAATGGTAAGAATATTGTCCTTAACCTAACCTATTTCAACTTGAAAATCTACCTTGTTAAAGGGTCAGTTTTCTATCTGGCAGAATTGGTATATCTATCTACAGGCACTTAAATGAAAAAAACAAAACAGCCTCAAATGTATGATGCTAGTTTTACAGATAAACAATATTGATTTTTTAACATTTATGACTTCATTAAATTTAAGTGGAAATTATTTAATGAGAATGATTTCTGTACATGATTATTTTACTGTCATAATAATGAGGAAGGCAAGAAAGACAACACTAACGTAAGAGAAAAGTTGTTGCAAACAATGCCTGAGCAAATTTAATTTGAAACCCAAGAGAACATTATTAACCAGCAAAAGATTAAATGTCTGAGCAAGCCTTTCAACATAACTGAACATGGGGCAAGAATACAGTATGAAGACTGCCCCAGAATTCAGAGTTTTAACTATTCCATATATTCCATACATTCCAACACAACTGTTTGCTTTGGAAAGGACCTTTAAATATAATGTAGTCAAACTCTCCTGCATTGAGAAGGAACACCTACAGCTAGATCATATCACTCAGCACATGGCCCAGTGTGACAGTCAATGTATCCGAGGACATGATGTCGACCATCGCTCTGGGCAACTCGTTCCGGGGCTTCACTATCCTTATTGCAAAATACTTCTTCCTTATATCTAATCTAAATTTCCCCTTTTCGTTTGAAAGAGGCCCTGATAAAGACTCTATCTCCTTCTTTCTTCTGGTCTCCCTGTAGATATTGAGAGGCCACTCTCAGATCTCCCTGGAAACTTCTCCAAGCTGAACAACCCCATCTCTCTCAGCCAGATCTCATAGGGAAAATATTCTATCCCTTGGAACATTTCTGTGGCCTTCCTCTGGGCATACTCCAACAGGTTGATGTCTCTCCCATACTGAGGACTCCACATCTGGATGCAGTACTCCAGGCAAGGTCTCACCAAAACAGAGCAGTGGGGCAGGATCACCTCTGTTGTTGATGGTCATGCTTCTTTTAATGCAGTCCGGGACATGGTTGGCTTTCTGGGCTCTGAGAGCACATTTCTGGTTCACATTCAGTTTCCCATCTAACAAAAGTAGTGCTTTCTGTTTTACAGTGTTGGCCCCTGATGTCAGAGGCCATCATGATGTTGGTGGTATATATCAATACATATATCAATATAGGTTGAACTTTTCTGTCAATACCGTGTCACATGTTGTTGCTATGTGACAGATGGCAGCAGAGGGACAGTCTGACAGAATGGCATCTTACACAGAAGAATATGAATATGAATTTGCATATGAAGCAAAGGTGTGTCATTGAATTTCTCCGTGTGGAAAAAATGGCATCCACTGACATTCACTGATGCTTGTGAACATTTACAGAGGCCAAACAGTGGATGTGAGCACAGTGAGGTGGTGGGTAATGCTTCTCAGCTGTGGCAACAGAGATATGAAAGACGAGCCACATTTTTGACAGCCATGAAGATTTTTTCAAGTACAGCATGCAGGCTCTTGTTCATCACTGGCAAAAATGCACAGTTAATGGTGGTGACTATATTGAAAAATAGGTTATAGCTGAAATCAAGCAGTGTTGTTGCACTCTTTGTATCTGTTGTAGTTGCCATGGAAATAAATGAGGTATTACTTTCAGAGTGACCTATGTAGTTCAAAGATGCTCTAGAATGGGATTAGGAGAGATGGTATGCTACAGGAGGGCGTACTGGAAAAATCCTTTCAGATGTCCCACCTTCCTAGAGTACTGTGGTACTCTTGCTGTTCTGGTCTATTCCAAACATTCACAAATTCAAGAATGTCTTCTTTCCACTCCTATATCAAATATCTTTCTCAAGCTCCTTTTTTCCTACAGTTTTCCACATTTCCTTCTGTCTGTTCCTTTCTAACTTGAAGGTCAGTATCCAGTCTTCTTCTTCAGTTGTTCTCTTATGAGTACGTGGCAAATTTTCCAACGGCACACATTTTAGTGGCAAAGTCTCTATTGCTTCTTCCACCCCAGGCCTGGTAGAAAACTTCCCATGAGATGTGGCAAGTCTGAAGCAGAAATTTGAAGTAAAAAAACTCCAGTTTTCACAGTGGCTGATGAGAACAAGCTGAAATTATGAAAGGATTTTCATTCTCCAGAGAGGAGATAAATTTATTACAGACTTGAAGAAAATGAGAAGCACTGAAAATCTTACCAACAACAAGAAGGAAAAGCAATTTTAGCCTCTTATTTTTAAGCTGAAATTATTTTTAAGTGAAATGCATGAAAATTCATGGACAGTTATTTTTTATTATCTGGATTTATCTGGTTATCTGGAGTCACATAGACACCATCAGCCTTTTAAAAAAAGTAGTCTATGATTTCAGATAAACTTAGTTTAGAGCAGATGACTCTCACTCTTCACTTGAACTTTACCAAAAGCCCTGCCTGGCAGGGCTGTGAAAATACGGTGATTTCCTCTCTCACCAGAGGTATTTTTAAAATATGATATTTTAATTATTTTCATATTATTTTCTTAAGCTCAGACTGAGCAGACACGTCAACAGAGAACCATTTCAAAGGAAGCAAGAGTCAAAACTGAACATAAAATCTTTTCCTATTGGATTGAATTTGGTTTCCAGGTTTTTTTTCTGCATTATTGTATAAACTTCTATCATGTAGATACCCTTATGGTTCTTAAAGCTGATGGCCATGTAGACTAAAGCAATAACCTATTTCCTGGGCCTTAGTACTGGTTCTAGTAGCCTGCAGCCTAACATGGGAAGACATAATAAGGTCTAGCATCTACAGAAAACTGGACAAATTCAATGTAGATAAGGTAATGCATTTTAATAATGAAGATAACTGATGATCAAAACAACACAAAATCATAGTGTATTTTGCACTTATTAATTAATGAAGATAGGGTATCTTTCTAGAGACTATGATACAACTCAAACAGAAGTTATATACAGAAGAACGAGTGGATTGTTTATATGGTCCAATGTGGTTTTAATTCTTCTTTTCTCATCTAGGTTTAGAAATCTGTCAGAATGCTCCCTGACATGCTGCACCCAAACCCAGCGCTTACTGCTCCTAGTTCTCATTCTGTGCTTACATCCAATGGACACGGTCTCAGTGTTCCTAGTTTCTGCACCATGAACTGCCATATACTACCTTTAAAAGCTTCTAATTTAAGAAAAGGTTTTTCTCTGTGAAGAGCACTCTTTTATCTTTAAAATTAGAAACTAGGGCACGAATTCCCTGCTCTGCCTAGTCAGCTGATTTTATTTTATAGAGACTAAGTCAAGGGCCCACACATCTCATGCTTGTTGTGTGCTACTCTGCACCAGCAAAGATTACAGAGCCCTGGATGAGCAACAGAGCACCTCACTTCAGCCCCATAAGCTCTCTGGACAGCATGACATGGCTTCATCATTGTGTTTGACTGTACTGAGGCAAAATCTAAAGTCGTTAGATCTAAAACTGTCTGTTCACATATCTTCCATGAAAAAAAAAAACCAACAACAACAAAATTCAAAGATATTCAGAAAAGAAAGCTTTCTTTTGAGATAGTAATATTGATTAATCATGAGAATGAAATAAAAATATGTTGACCAAACACAAACTCCACTCAACAACTCTAGAGGTCTTTCTGAATGGGTGCACAGAAGGGTGAACAATATGTTCTTATGGCCATCTCCTTTTTTTTGTTGTTTTATTGTTGGTTTTTTTTTAACTTATCAAGTAACTTCTAGTGAAGTATTATTGTTGTAAAACTGAATTTAAATAAAATCTAACATTTTAACTGAAAATGCAGCTTACAAACATTTAGAAGAGGAGCCTGAAAATTTATCTGCCTGAGTACCATATAAAGAGAATTCTAGAGCACTGTGATAACTGTAAATTCAATAATTGCGATAGCTTTTATCTCATGCATTCAGTGCTGCCCCATTGCCCCCTGTCCTATCACTGGATGTCACTAACCCAAATCCTTCATCTTAGAAAAAAATTAATAAACTTATGTATCTGAAAGAAGTACAGGTTTACCAGAACGATTACAATCACAGGGTTTGTGAGACATCTAGTGGAAAAAAAGGCTATTGTCATGGATATCCAGACACATTAGTAGGAGATTATACCAAGGAGATAACATCAAAGAGGTATTCTTTCTGATAACTATGATCTTGCAGTGATTCTGACTCTTGTTACATGGCAAAAATGTTGGTGAAGATACAGCAGCCCAGC
Source organism: Tympanuchus pallidicinctus (assembly GCF_026119805.1). Classification (NCBI taxonomy): domain Eukaryota; kingdom Metazoa; phylum Chordata; class Aves; order Galliformes; family Phasianidae; genus Tympanuchus; species Tympanuchus pallidicinctus. The sequence continues at coordinate 11,858,077 of NW_026294813.1, forward strand.
ATAGGCTATAGAGGACAACTTCAGCAAGTGACTGGAGTCTTGCATAGGCCATCCTGAGCTCTGTGTTCACATTATTACCTCTTTTAGCCATAGGAATGTCAGCACTGGGAATGTCCTATTGGGTCATTATGGATCTGCCCAACTCAGTATCACTCTCCAGCAACAGCCGTTGAAGAGTTACAGGCCTTCCCAGAGTACTTTCCTTGCTTTTAGCACCCATGGCAGAGATGTTACCTTGGTGTCTAACAGCTCTTGGTAAAATTTTCATTTCCTTCTATTCAAGTATTTAGTCACATATTTGAAAACTTTCTGGCACTCACAGACCTATGCCCCTGTTTTCCACAGCTCATGATGTGTGAAGAACTACATTCTTTCAACTTTAAAATGAACATTACTTTGTTTCTTTCAATGTCTCCCAGTTCTGGTACTACTGTGAAAATGCAGACTATCACCTCTCTATGCACATTCTCTGTATTACTAATGATTTTACAGTCATCTCCTTCATCTTCTTGTCTAAGATATCTTCTTCTGCAGGCAGCAGAATTCCTGTTTGTGGCGTTCATCCTTGTGTAGACTCTTTTGCAAATCATCATTTTTTTTTACCCTTTGAAATATCTTTATTTTAATTCTGCTATGACCTGTCAGTGACCAGAATTCTAAATTGGAAACAGTGGTCAGGGTAAAGCTTAGATTTTTGTCATAGAATAATAGCATTTCCTGTTTTACATAGTTTTCTTTCCTTGTAACTCTTAATATTCTGTGCATAACTGACTCTGCAATGTGAGCAGAAATTTTCACATTTGTCAATATGCATTTGACAAATGCCTTTCCTGAGAAATAACAACTGGTATTGACTCCATCACTGTGTCTGCATCTTTGTATTTGTTTTGTTGTTCCCCCCCCCCCCCCCCCCCCCTCTTCCCCCCCCATACACATGTTTGGCAGCATTGGATTTCATTAGTCATTATATCCTCCAGCCTACCAACATCATGAGATCTTCCTGCAAAGAATATAATCTGTCATAGCTGTTTCTTGTTTTAACATCTCTTCACGATTTATTATCACTTTATTGTCATCTCCTTCACATTCCCTTTTTCTATCTAATTTATAAGGTCAGAAAGCGCAGGCTGTGGGACAAGTCCACAGAGGACTCCAATGATAACTTCCCTAAACTGGAAAAAAAATTAACTTTTATTCCTACTCTTTATTTCTACATGTAGTGAGGTACTAATTCGTGAAGAATCTTTAATTTTATACTGTCACAGATTAGAGATGTATGGGAGACTTCTGTAAGAAACCTTGTGAGAAGTCTTATGGAAATCAGCAGGTATTGAACAAGATCACATAGCCATGAGCCTCTCCAAAGAATTCCTGCACATTTCTGTGGTAATTTGTTCCTGTAAAGTCAGATCAATCTTTCTCTGCATGTACGTCTGTGTTTCCATCTGGCCTATTTTTTAGCAGAGATTCTACCAACATTTCCTATGAGAATTATTCAGATTTGTTCCTTGGCTCCTTTGCTGACAGAGTCCTGCTAACATAATTCCCAAATGCCAGATGTCCAGAATCCACAAAGGGGTAGCTACCTACCTCCTAAGCCCATATGTAAGTATAAACCTCATCTTCATTACACTAAAAAATTTGATGAGTTAAAAGTTAAACTAAGTTCAAATGATCCTGAGAAGCACTAAAGATGAAGAAGTCCTGCCTTTATAGCATCATTCATGTGATCCAGAAAATGAAGGCCATTTTGCAGTGAGCTGCCCTGGGCTTTCTGCTCTGTCATACTTTTATATCTACCCCAATCCCTTAGGCTGTCCCAGGAAAAAGAAAACCCACTCTTGGGAGACCTAAAGGCCAAGAACAATGCTGAGGGCAATCTGAATCCAGGCTATGTTTAGGATGGCTATTCCTCTCTGAACATGTATTTGATCTAACTAATATCTCATCCCTATAAGTCTCCCAGCCTTTTTCTCTTTGAAATAACTTGTCATTAAATCAGTAATTTTCAGGAACAAAGCCGGCTCAGAGCAACAGCTTTTCCCCTGATTTCAGTGATCTGATATATCATATTTCAGGTTAAACATAGGCAAATGAAAGCAAGGTAGAAGGAAGGAGATCTCACCTTGCACAATTCTCTTTTCAGTTTTGTATATCCCACTTCTCCTACCCCAAAAACTCTCTTCAAAGGCACTGCCTTTTAAAACCAGCTCAACCTTCACTTTTAAAAGTTCCTGAGTTCCTCAGAGTTACCTAACACAGAATCATAGGACATCCCAAGTTGGAAGAGATCCATCAGGATCACTGAGAGCAGCTTCTGACTCCACACAGGGTAACAGGAGTTAAGCCATGCATGAAGAAGCATTTTACTGAACAGCAACAAGCTTGGGACCGTGCTCATCTGCCATAATGAAACAGCTAGTATCTGGGGATAGAGCCCTTAATTTTCTTTAAGTCAAGTAAAAGCAGATGAACAATTTTTTCATTCTTTATTTGAGCAACTGCTATAATCCCCCACTCCAACACAGCACATGTAACATTGGTTTATCTTATTTTTAATTATCACTTCACTGCTGAGGTTCACTAAGAAATACTGATATGCTAAATTAATAAAGAGCACAGCCTGAAGGATCAGTTTTGTAGCCTAAAGTTTTCCACCACAATTTCAAATGATAAAAACATCTGGCTCTGATCATCGCAAAAAAATTCTGGGGTGGTTAACAAAGGCTGACCTGCCTCCAGTTGTGACAAATATTAATTTGTAAGCAAGTAGCAGCAGAAAAATAAAACATGTTATATCTACCTTCTTGCCCACCACTGCCAAAATATAAATATTGGCCACAAGATGTATTCAAGTAGTTAATGCAGCACTGCTTGCAACAAAAGGAGATACAAGAGGGTTTTTCAATGCTGAAAGTTAGCTATGCTGCTGCTAGGAAAGGGGAATTCAGAACATGCCCTCATACATCAAATCCCTGCTATGTTGTTTATGAGCAGCAATTTGAGATCAGGACTGGATTTGCAGAGGTATGTGAATTGTAAACAGTTTGCAGAAATGGCAACCAAGATTCCAGCATGCTTACTGTAGCCCTGGAGAGGTTTGTGGGGCATTATTGTTCTTTAAACTTAATTACCAGGTACAGTTAAATCCTAGGCCAGATTTTTATCTTATACCATGCAAGGAAGGCTGAATTTGATCTTTTGAAGGCATGTCAGTCAGTTGCTGGGAATATCACATGCATCAGATATGCCCACTTATGCTATTTTAACACTGCTAAAGGAATCCTTCTAATATTTTATGTTCAACTCTGAGATGAATTCAAATAACTATATCAAGGTCCTTGCTTACAGCCTTGTGCAGAGGGCACTTTGAGCTAATAAAGCTTCAGGAGAAATGGAAAATAAGAGCTCTCTTGTAACTGTTTGGATAAATAAAAATGGCTCTATGCACTGCTAGGATATTAAAACTTGTACCCTCCCAAGGCTTATGATTTGGACAAGCAATAAGGCCTGGCTATATAACAAGATCATTTCAACAACTGTGAAGGCAGGGTTCAGACTTGTGTTTCACTGAAGGACTATAAAGCAAACCAGGTCTGTTGCAGGTCTGGGTTTACGTCAAAAGCAGAAGGACCCATGTATCAGAAAAGGCTGAAAATCCCCATGCTAACATATCATCAGGAGTAAAAATCCAGATTGTGATCATTATTTCCAGTGTTCAACATTCCCACTTTTGGATGAACACAAACCTGAAGTTATTTCTAAAGATATCAGCCACCTAATAAATTCAAACTAGCATTCAGCATTTGGGTTGCACCGAGCACAGCTTTGGTCAGAGGTTCTCAGCATTTCCTCTCTTTTAAAAATCTACACAAGTGCTTTGTGACAAGAATATCCCGTCAATAAATGGGGATTTGTAGGTTTAAAATAGCACCAGCTGAAATAGTAGGCTAGCATCATATAAATGTTTTTGCACTTCAAATTCTGATGGCAGACATTTGGCCACTACCGCAGCCAACGTTTTTCCAAGCCACTTACATAACACGGGATAAGTACTGGACTTAACGAAGAAATTTAAAATGCGTTTGACAACTAAAAATCATTACTCCAAAGAAGCAGAAAGAGACGTGCAAGCCGCTTTTCGCCCGCCTGGGCTGACAGCAGGAGCACCTCACGGCCGCAATGCCCTCGCAGCTCAGGCCGACGAGCAGCAGCGCCGAGCTCGCCGCCCCGTCCCGACGCGCAGCCAGCAGTGGGACCGGCGGGTCGCCAGGGGGAGCCGCGGTCCCGCCGGGTCCGGGCGGCTTCTGCTGCTGCCGGGAGGGGGCTGGAGCAATGCTACCACGGAATATTTTCGAATGTCTGTTTTCAGCGACTTCTAATTTGTTTAAATAAAGTTACTCTTTGTTCTCATTTTCCTTACATTCATCAGGAGAGACTTTTTCCTAATAAGTTGATGACTTTGGTCCAGACTGTTTGATGAGAGCACCTTAGAAACTTTACATAATACTGAATAGTTTCAGGCTTGATGACTTCTCGAGTCGAGATTCTCGTCAACAACACGGACTTCGTTTTCGTTAAAAGTTGTTTGGAACAAATGAAATCGTTTCGAATTACAGTGGATTTATTCAGAAAGAAAATCTTGTCTTTTATCTGCAAAACCAGAATTAGAAGTCATTGGAGGGGTTTTGTGTATCCTATTCTGTTATTCTGCTTTTGGAAGGATCTTATCATTTGTAGAACTATCCAACTTTTTTTTTTTTTTTAATGCAAAAATACAACCCTTACAGTTCTCTAGAAAAGATCCCAAAGATCACAGGTGAGTAGTGTGGAGGTGTCTTCTGAAATTCTTCAGGGTTTTTCCCAACAAATTAACTTAAAAGTTAGTTATCAGACGTGTTAATTGCCCTTCAACAGGCTGATTCTAAAATCTGCTGTCAACACCTGACTTCATAAATTAATTTCAGTGCTGGCTGTTTTGGAAGAAATGGCAGCACTGCTTACCTCACACTGCCTAAAGTGCTGGAAGGACTCCAGCCAAAAATCATCCAGCTTCACCTCTTCAGCATTAATACTTAACTTACTTCTTTCTGGCACAAAGAAACTTGGTCTTACAACCTCAGTCAGACCAATCTGGTGAAATGCTGTGGAGAACTTACCTTAGAGATAGTATCATCATGGGAGATAAAGTTCAGCAAAGTATTTTACCTAGGTTATGCTTAATTTGAAAGCCTGCACGTAATCGCCCAGTAGTTCTAGCTGCTTCCTAAATCTGTTTCCAATTCAGAAGCTCTGGATTTATTTTTTTCCTTTTTCATTTATTTATTTATTTGCTTGTTTTTGTGTAGATTGAGGCTGTAATTAAGACTGAGGGAACTGGAGAAATACAGTCCTAAATATATCAGAAGTATCAATAATGCAGTATGTTAATACTGGCATTCACAAATATTTGTGGTACCTATGCAGCTGAAGTCTCTTTGAAGAGAGCACAGAAGAAACACTGGATAAAGCCTCTGCATGCTCTGTCTTTCTCAGCCACGCTGCCCACTGCAGTCAATCTCAATTTTTTGCAAATGCCAATTAACAGGTGTAAGAAATGTTGCTTCTTACCCAGAGACTGATGTCTACAAAACAGCGATACTATCTTGGCAATTTAGTCCGTAGCATTAATATCATGGTGTTTGAGCCCTTGGGGCCTGTGGAGTTTACAACTATGCTGTCAAGATCTCTTCATTGGGATAGTCCTTGAAGTCCTGCCAAGACGTAGGGGACTCCGGTGCTTTTATGTGCTCCCAAACACAGCTCTGGGCTCCAGGAGTCAACACTCTTGTCAGGCTGAGTGATGGTGTGAATCTCAACCCGCGAGCTGAGATTCCAGTGGGGAGTGTGACAGTGCATGCTTGCATGATGATGCCAAAGAAGCAGGTGACACTGGCTGATAGCTGCAAGGAATAGTAACTGGGTGGCTTCTTGTTACATATCCTCAGAACTTCACAGGATGGAATTAGAGAGAGAGGAACAGTTATAAAATGAGGTTACAAAATCCGGATGTCCTGATCAATTTGAGACAGTTGTAAGGTACCTAACACTGCATGCACAGGCAAGAACAACATTCAGGACTGGGTCAGGATCTATTTGCATCATATTTTGGCTAATCCAAGGATTAATCACATTGCAAGTCAATGAGCTGTTACACTCTTCCAGGCACTCCAGAGACTGCCTGGAGAGAAAAGAAGGGGTTGGTATGTCAAAATGGTGACAGAAAAAGGTGCATAGCAAATATGCTTTCCTTCTAATAAAAAGCTACATAGGACCAAAGTATTTCAACACAGCTTGAAAAGAAAAACAAGTAATAAAGGCAAAGTTTATTTCAGTCACATCTATAAAATCAGGAGAGTTAAATCAGTTCTGAATCTGGCCCTCCATACCTACAGTAAATGGAGAGCAAAAACAGCATTTGGAGCCTGAAGTGCTTAATTTCTAAAGTTCTCAGGCATTTCCAAAGCCTCCAAATTTAGCGCTACCTTTGCAAAGTATGGCATTACCAACAGGTTTCTGGTCATTATGTACATTACTGCTGTTGTTAAGCCATGATTGTTAAGATAGCAGCATAGCTACTTCTCACCTGGGCCAGAACTTATGGGCTGGTCCAAACAAGTGGGACAAGTCACCCAAGTGTACTTACCAAGCCTGTGCCATATTTGAAGAGACATTTTATGTCTCAGTGAAGGAGTGCTTGCACAGGTGTTTATTGTGCCATGGCTTACATGCAGGGTGCTCACAGGCCATTACAGTTTGAAGGAAAAGGTGATTATCTGCTGCTGCACTGAAATGCATTCATGAGTTCATTCTGTATTTCTTACGTAGTCTCAGCCATACCCCCTACCACAAGTAAATAAGCTAAAATCTTTTAACCTAACCATGGAAGCTCAGGTGAATGACAAGTGCTTTTGCCACCTGTATATCACTGTTTTGGTTTTTAGATTATTTATTCATGGGTAGCATTTAACTCTTTGGAGACCTTTGCCTGTATTAGCACCAACAGCCAGCTGTGCAGTCCCACAACAACGAAAGAGGCTGCTAGGCCACTTGCTGCTTTTGAAAAGATTTTCTCTCATTGTTCACCATTAATATAAGGCACAGTATGCAAATGACACAAAAGTCAACAGCAGGAACCATATCTGAGAGGTGTCATTAACAGACATATTGTTCCTTGCTGTGTGCTGACCTTCAGGAATAACTGAATTGAGATAAGTGTTCATCTGAATGTTTGTAGTAAGCAAGGCTGATAAGCATAGCCAATCTCCTTTAAGACTCTATGAAATAAATCCTCACTCAGGGACAGTTCTGCAATTTACTCAGTATCCTTAACCTCTGCTAGAGAAGGATTGTGACAATGAAATACTTTTGACAGGTTTGTCCAGACTCTTCTTTAATGTTCAGTACTGGAAGGTGCTGATCACCCTTCTGTTCCCTGAAAATAGCAAATGTTCTTTTAAATTACAGGTTTGGATCCAATATGCTGTGTTCTCTGCTAAGATTCATTCTGAGCTTGATACTGCAAGATATTGCCTATTTACTAGAAACCTATAGTCAAAAGACAGATTTGACAATGACAGATTTTGACAAAAGACAGATTAGACAATATGCTAAAGATCCTTTGTCCCTTGTAAAATGGAGGTTAGAAAAGCAATTTTAAATTGTGATGTCTTTTTAATAGTATAATAAAGCAAAGCTGAATTCGCCTGTCAAAGTGTTTCTTCCATGAGGCATCATGGAAATTGATTAAATTATAAATATGAACTCAAATATGTATTGTATGAGTCAAGGATAATTCAAGTTATACCATGGTTGGGTACAGACAGCCTTTAAACCCCCTTTAAATTGTTAAAAGAGTCTGTCCCTCTGTCACATGGTTTCTAACGAAGCAAACACATCATGGCAGACCCAAAATAGAAATACTGATACTGGTTCTCTGCAAAGGAAAAGCAGGCAGAGCAACAACCTCTGCTTGTGAAATTTCGTGTTCATAGTAAATACATGCAGGCTGATTGCAAAATAATAGCTTTCCTCAGTAATAACCATCAAGACAGGTTACATTTATAGGATTCAAATCTCTTTCAGTGTCCTCAGCTCCTCAGCACTCTTCAAGTTGGAAGGATGAATTTACAAATTGGCAGTGTTAACTAAACCCCAGTCTTTCAGAGATCAAGTGAACAGAACATTTGGCCTCACTGATACCTGTCCATGTGCTCCTGGAGTCGCAATGCTGATGCCCACACAAAAGAGCTGCCATGCTACCAGGCAGCACTGCCTCTTTCTATTGTATTCTCGGGTTACCTCTATGGTTGCCCACAGCAGCTCCCAAGCTTGAATGCATCTCACCTACCTGCTTTGTTTTTGTAATAAAAAAAAATACACGGATCAGAGCTTCATCCTAAAGGAAGGTTGTACTTAATTTGTTTCCTTCCAAATTTAAAGTATTCTATACAGAAAACATCTGTTCTTTGTTTTGCTGTTTTTTGAAAGGTGCTTGCTGAGCAGTCTAGTTGGGCCCTGAAATCCCCTTTATGTCCTCTTGGGAGTATAGATATTTGTTAATATGTTAAAAGCCCTCCCTTAAATTTCATGATCTCTAGCTGCTGCTATTATGTGCATTGTTCTCAGTGAATGATACAGAATTCAAAATTAGAGAAGAAAAGCAAAACCAGCATCCCGCTTCCTAACACAATACTACTAGTGTGAATAGCAAATTCTTTTGGCCTATGTTGGCTGTGACCAGCTATCTGTTCCACTGCCTTGCCTGTGTGGATCATAGTCTTGGGCAGACACCTGCTGCTAAAACTGCTCGGTGTACGGTGTGTTGACACCATCCCAACGGCGGTGGGTAAACGATACGGCCACCCACAACCACCTGTTCTGCCCACCGAGGCAGCCTGCAGAGACACAGTGACCACCTCCAAACAGCACTGAGTGCCTTCTGGAACAGGGCATGTCTGCCTGTCATTAAGCGGTCAGAGACACCACTCTGCATTTCAGGTAAGTTTATAATACAACCCAGACCCTTAAAAATATGTGTGCCACAAGCTTGGAAATGCAAATGAAATACTCTGAAGAAAAGCCTGTAAGGCTGGAGAAACCATGGTTAATTTCCTTTTAGGGTCCTGTTTTGGTCTTAATTGTCTTCCCACATTGCTTCATTATTTAGAACTGGTGTTCTCCTGACAACCAGAGCAGAGTAAAGCTGTGATGAGAAGATAGTGAATTTGAGACACAGACACTGCTGTTTCCTCCTTAAAATCCTTCAGATATTCCCTCTATCAAGAGAAGCAGAAAAGCCATTTCCTTATACACATGAAAGTACTGTGACACTCTCCCACATCATTTCAAATGTGCTCAGATACAGGGCAAACTTGTTCCCAACATTTGGGCATAGCCCCGAAAAATGTTTTTACTCAGCTTTGTCACTGCTGCCATTCAGACGTACTTCTGAATCTAGGTGGAAAATCCACCTTGCTAAGTCTATATCCCCACAGAAAATGTTTTCAGTATTCTGTTTAATTAAGAATTATATTTTAGAAGAGCCAGTACTGTGAACAATTAATTTTTTTTATAAGCTTCATTCACCTTGTATCATACTTTGGACCCCTACATAAGAAGGCAATGGAGTATGAATGTATATTTACTTCCAAAATGATTAGGCTCTACCTTCAGATACTTCCAGTTGCAGCTCCACTACTTTCCAGATACAAATATGCAGTTTTTCTTGTGCTGTCATAGGTTGATATGTGAACAGGGAAAGGAAAGCTGAAACCCAAAAGTGAACTAGAAAGTGATGAGGGGGAGTTGAGGACATCAGGAAGTTGCCTCTGATGATTGTAGCAGTGCACTGCACTCATAAGAGCGAAACAAAGTATTTTGGGATATCTTTTATTCAACAGCTGTTCCTAAAGTTTGAAATGCTATCCTCAGCCAAGATTTCTTTTCATCCAGCTGTGGCTGAGTCTTTGTGAGGCAGTATTAACCAGGGAGAATTATGTTACTGCAATTACAGTGGCTGACAGTACTTCCTCTGTGCAGGTGTGCAAGGTGCTCCTTTGAACCTGTCCAGCCCCAGCTCACTGGGACTCTGCCTTCCCTTAAGTGCTGGAACAATCCTGAATTTTAACCTTCTCTATGATGAGGTTTGGACTAAGGGATTTTCTGGACTAAGAATTTGATTTGGGAAGCAGCCTGGCAGCTGCAGAATCTGTGATCTTCAGGCCATATTAGCCATTACCATCATAGAGAAATGGTCATCTGATGGAGTAAGAGTTTGCTTTAGGGTACTGTGGAGGGGAAGTTACTTTCTTCTTACCAGAAAAACCTGCCCTAGTGCAACCATCCAGTTGCCAACGCAACAAAATTCCTTTGCTTTCAGAGCCATATGATGTTTAACACTTTCAAACTGGATTTGTTCTCCACACAATCTGCTAACAGCTAACACAGAGCAGGAATGCAACATCAATCATATGCTTCCTCTGTAAGATGCCTAGATCAGACTTCTGATAAAATACATGCTTTGTTGCAATCAAACTCAGCACTTAGCTTGTTAGGCAGTCAGGTCAGGAAAACAATCTGACTGCAAAGATGGTGAGAGCAGCCTGGAACATGACTGGAGGCAGCCGCTAGGCAGGCCTTGAGGTTAGAATGCAACTGAAAGAAGAAGAGGCAACATATTCTCTGTGTAAAAACAAACTGACAAACAAGAAAAACCCTCCTTTTGTATCACTGAAAGGACAAGATATTGATTCTTTTTGTGCATCCAAATGAGTATGAATCAAGCCTCTTATTTATCTAGCTCTGAATTATTACTGTGTGTCATCTACGATGTGTAGTTTGGCTGTGGGAGGACTTTTAACTCTCTTTTCTTAGAAAATAAATGAATAATTAAAAAAGCCACACACACATACCAAAAAAAAAAAAAAAAAAGAGCAAAAAAAAAAAACCACCTAATTCAATTTTCCTAATTCGATTCAGAAATTTGCATTCAATTCCCAGAAGTGTTCTAGCTTTGAGATTTAGAAAATAAAGAAAGTGTGTGAGCTTTGGAAATTCCCTGCATTATTAATTTAAACAGATGCAGAACACAGTAATCATCACAAGTGCTAAAACACTCATGAAACTGGTATTTTATGAAAAAAAAATATATTGAAGGATACCAATGGACTGATCCCTGCAAAGTGCACATGCATCACCACAAATGACTTTTTATTCTTAGGCCACAGTTCTCAAAAGAACTCGTGTGGGCATTAATGATTTCCCCTGCAGTATGTGTTGTTAAATTATCACACAGACACCACGTTTATCCATGTTGAATAAAAAATCTCTGGGCAAGTCACATCCAAGAATCTACAGAATTGATAGTAGGGACTTTTTTCCATTCTAGAATGAATCTAGAGAATCTACTATCTGCAATCATGCTTGTCTGGAATAACCCCAGACTGGTAAAGTTAATGCATTAATGCACAGACACTGTACAAATGCTTAGGTCTCTTGTAAAACTACTGCTGTGATTTTCAGACATGTCTGATTCTTTCTAAGATATACAGCAGGTACCAGTCACACTTAAGGATATTAGGTCCATGAAAAGTGAAAACATGCGTTAAATAGAGATGTTGACTTTTTGTCTGACACTATGGATGACACAAGCAGCCAGATCACTAAGTGAATAAACAGAGCTTTTTATTTTTCCTGCAGCTATGTGAGCTGTAGTTATTTCTGACACACCTGCAAAGCCTCTGTGGAGCTTAAAATAAGTGTCTCACAGAGAAAGTTTGACTTAAACACACTTTTGCATGTGGAATCAGATTTTGGAAGAGATGGGCCAACAGTGCTATTAGAAAGACATGCCAAAGAACTGTAAGCTTGTATATGTACCAGTTAACATCAAATCCCTTGTTCATTGGGAAAAGTGTATGTGTACATTTCTCATAAAAACCAGGACTGTGTATTAAAGCAGACAAAACCCGGGTGCAGATCTCTTTGCTCTCTATTTCTGAGAATGTTTAGATTAAAAGAGGGAATCCCTATTTTACCTCATTTTCTATTCCATAAGTAAAATCATCATCACTTGCATGAAAACAAGTAATATAGCAGCAGCTTCACTGTCCACACTAACAAACCCTGAATAATACTGGTACCATTCCTTGTGGATGAGATGCTGCTCTAAGAGCCATGTGCCTGCATGTTACAGTACTCCTTTCCAGCACAATTCCTGGTCAAGCATGGGCATTGGGTTGAACCCAGTTTGGGAACAGTTGCTTCTTCTCTTTCACTAACCAGCAATCTGAAGGAATAAACAAAGCCAAAAGAAGCTGAACTTATCATATTGGACTGCCTTTTTTTTCCCCAGTATGCCAAAAAATGTACCAGAGAGGCCCTCTTTCTAAGGAAAGATTGTCAGCCAATATATCTCAAAAAATCTGGTGCCAGACAAATCTTTTTTTTCCAGTCATGAAAGAGAAAATTCCCTTTGGATTTGCTTATTACAGAGGCCAACTGACTTTACTTGTAGTAAGATGTAAAAAGACATTAACACATGTATTATTCAGCTTTTTCAGATTTTCTTATTAGGTAACTGTTAACTAATTTTTTATTATTTTTTTTTACCCAGCAAAGCCTGTGAGAAGCAGTTTGAGCAAACAGGAGCACTTAAGCTCCTACAGACACAGGAGCATTTAAGCTCATACAGACATGGTGAAAATGCTGCTGATTCTAATTCCCATATCATCAGATAAAGATGTCAGCCAGGAACTTTAAATGTGAAGTTTCTCCATTTTCACTTTCATACCTTACAGAGTAGTCTATGGGTATTGTCAGAATCAGAGGTGAAAGGGGACAGCCAAACCTAGACGTGGAGTAAGCTGCAGAATTGCAACCTTTTCAACAGGCAGCCTGTGACTTTGTCCTCTGCCCACCCCTAAAGCATTGAGCAGTATGTATAAATGTCAGGTCTCCAAGAGTTTCATCTAGTGCCAGCTGAAACCAGTGGGAGCTCTGCTGTCATTACAGACCAAATGCCCTGTGTAGGAGTAGTTTAAAGCAGGAAAAAAATAAATAAATAAAAAAAAGAATACAATCTACCTCTTGTCTCCCCCATTTCAGTATAGCCTGTCAATGACCCATCTTCATGGGAGCCAAGCAGTGCTGTCTGTGAGATCAAACTTCTCGTGACTGAAGATGGACAAGAAAAGGAAGGCTTGAGCCAACTGTAATATTCTTTCCACAGCACTTTTACCTGTCTTCCAAAGTGTCTGTTACTAGGAACTTGGAATTTTCATAACAGATGGATAATGGGCAGTGGGTGTTTCTGTGGGGACATATTGAAATTTCAGAGATTAATGTGTCATTTTACTATTTCCATTCTGATATCTCTATGCTGATAAATGCTTGGCCATTGTACCATCCCATTAGTAATATTTAATACTGTAAACCTAGGCTTTTGGGAGACATAAACCATTTTAAAATTGAATGTGACCAATAAAATGTTCTCTGGGCATTTTTCCAATGCAAGCACTCTCCAAGCTTACTATCAAAATATAGCACAGAAAAGAGCTACTAGATACTTCTTTTATAATCAAGGGCAAGAGATATGAGCCTTTCGGCACAGTCTTTTATGAACATACTCCAAGATGAACATGCAGATATTTCTGATTTCAAATAATATTACAACATGAATCAGTAATATTTGGAGGAGCTTCTTTAAATCTTCCCATCAATGTTGGACTGAATCTTTGGCAGATGGAATGGTCTTTCTTATATCACTCTGTTCTGGCAAATTCTGTTCCTCTCATCTATAAAAGAGGACATTGTTTCCTTCAAAGAAAATTCAAGTAAAGTCCAATGAGCAGTGAAAACAGCTGAATAAGACCAGGGAGCTGGGGGGGAGTTGTATCTCTTTGACACAGAAGCCCTTCTTTACAAGTACAAGGCTGAGATGAGTTAGTCACTAGCCTGATGAAGTCAATCCCTGTTCCAGTACACTTTCTCCAGGGTCACTCAATGAGTCAATAAGGAAACTAGGCTGAGAAAGCAGGAGTCCCATCATCCTACAAGAGCAGTAATTCCACTATATTTATTCAGGCTCTCGTGACTATTGAGACCTTTTTTTTTTTTTTTTGAACACAGCAGGCTGCCCAAACCAGGCAATGTCTCTTTTGCCAACCAGGCAAAGATGTGGGAGTTCTGCAAAGAACTTTGGGAAGGGCACAGAAATTCAACCAAGACTTGTGGTGAACTTTAACATTTAAACCTTTGCTGAAGGGAGAAAGGAAAAGAAAAAAAAAGATTCAATCCCCAAATGAATGGGACTAGAATGTGACCCCAGGAAAGGTCACTAAAGCACAGAGGCACTTTTCCACTCTGTTTGCTTTAAGCACTAGAATGCAATCAGGATGCTTGGCAGCTCAGAGCTTCTACAAGCACCTTAGTAGCATTACATTTAGATGTATATATCCTGCTGCCTTATGTCTCAACCATAACAGGATCTTTTCTGTGCCCTGAATAAACAAAACCTGATCTTTTCCCACATAATTCCTATTTCAATAGAAAAACACTGGTCTTGACTTCAGTAAGCCGCTTTCCTCTATATATGGGCAGGGGCATGCAAAATGGTGAGCTTCTTGTGGAGACAGTTTGAGCTCTGGGCAAAAAATGACACAAACAGGAGCAGAATTATTCAGCTGTGCACTGTAGAATCACTCCACTGTGAACTTCAAAAAGAAGAGCAAGTGCTTTGAAGCAGCCCAAAGAATCCTGCAAAGCACTGGCCACCACACACTGATCATAGTACCAGTGAGATCTGATGGTGATAGTGAAGGAGATGGGTATGGAGATGAGATGGAGTTAGCTTAGCAAGTCATCTGCATTTTGCCAGTTCAAGTAGACAATTTTTATCTTCTCCCCTCATTTACATTCCTTTACAGTCATGTAGGGTTATTACTTGAAGGTACAGTAGAGTTCGTTGCTCTAAGCTCTCAACAAATACAGTTTAAGAAACACCACTGATGGTCTAGAATATAGAATGCAATAAGAAAGCTTTCACAGATTCTAAGGCCAACTAATGAATGCCTACAAGTTTGTGTATCATTACAGGATAATTAAAAAAGGAAAAAAAATGCAATAATGTAACCATTAACAAAGAACTGTTGCCAGTCTGGAGAACCATTGCTATAATATAAGAAGTCCTGCAGACACTAATATATTGACTCATTTTTGTTTCCAGATGAATGACTAAATTGGGTACTTCCAGACAGGTAGGTCTAGCTAAACACAGAATCATGGAATTATAGAATGTCTTGGATTGCAAAGGGCCTTATAGATCATACGATTCCAAATCCCCGGGCATAGGAAGGGTTGCCTTCCACTAGATAGATCACGCTGCCCAGGGCCACATCCAACCTGACTTTGAACCCAGTATGGAGCATCCACACATTCCCAAGGCAACACGTTCCAGTGCCTCACCACCCTCTAAGTGAAGAATTTCCTCCTAAAATCTAATCTGAATCTCTCCTCTCTTAGTCTAAAACTGTTCCCCCTTACCCTATCACTATCAGAGTGATAAAGATCTGGCAGATTCTTCAAACCCACATGATTCTAGGGTGATCAGGCCTCCTCATGTCCAAATGTTACTCTTTTAGGAAGGTCTCTTTACAGCAGCTGGTGGATAAGGATGTCAGGAGAAAGGCAGACCTGTTTATTCTCCTTTTCATATTTTTGCCTAATACGATCTACTATCCTTTTAAGATAACCAACGCGTTCTATCTATTCAGGTAGTGGAATACTCTGACTTGGCATCTGCTGTTAAAATTCAATAACAGTTTCCTCTCCTGTGTGCGTACGTCATTATTCAATGAGGTGGCTTCTTAATTCCTAATTCCATGTCCTCTTTCATGACCCATAAACATGAATTGACTTGATGACTGATAACACCCTTTTCCAGAAGTAGGTGTTTCCAGTCCTGACCTCATGCAGTCTCTTCCTGCCTTCTTTTAAAGCAGGACTTTAAAAGCCATTCTAGCATTAGTACTACATAGGGTAGTGCAGTTGGGGTGATCTTGCCACATGCAGGAAGAGGTCACATGAGGAAGTTACTTACCTTGTTCCCCACTCCTGAGGACAGTTTCCAGGAATGAGGTGAGCTCAGTCACAATCCAGGCTCAGAGTGTTCTGCAAAACTACTTCATGGTAGAATAAACTCAATTAAAAACTAGCCATCAAACACAGCTTTGTACAGATTGGCTGCGACTCAGACAGCCCTAAAGCTGGTTTTAAAAATATGTTCTCAGAACTCGAAAGTAATGATTTTAAACCTAGGGACAATGTCAAATGGGGACTGATTAGCAGAAATTCGCCACTGATTTTGGAATGTAATTGCCTCATATCAGGAGAGGTTAATTTCAGTTAAATAGATCATACTGATATCCTTTGAGACTGGGTAAACTGATCCAAGATGAAGCTGCCAGTTCAGTGATTTAAAATTAGAGCAATATCCTCCCTTCTTCAGGGCCCCCAACATCATTCTTGCTGCCACATGCTAACCCCGCTGCAATCTGATGCTGTACTCAGCTGAGAATTGCTGTAATCAAGTGGGAGGCAACAAGAGCACAAGCACTACTGCTACAAAAGTCAGAAAGGATTTGTTAATTACCCCCAAGATGAACAAACACAAGCGTCCATTTCCATGGCACCTTGAAGGCACTGTGCATATCTAGGTATCATCATTTCTTTGTAGGACAGGAATATGCCCTCTCTTAAAGAAAAGAGAATTCTCTAAAAGAGTCCAATACAACTGCAGCAAGCAGCTCTTTAACATCTGGGCAGGCAGGCACCAAAGGGCTGATACAGGACCACAGCTGTGTGTTGCTCCCACATGAAAGGCTAATGCCATTTCCTGGTCAAGAATTCCATTACAAGATGAAATTAAATCTGATAAGGCATTATCTGGTAAAACACTCTTGAACAAAGTGGAGTTTCTGGAGTTTAGGGGCTCAAAGGTACCTTCAAGATGGACTGGGTGTAAAACAGTTCTGGGCAGCTCTCTGGTGGACCTTTTTGTTACCTGTGTGTTTTAAGTAGTTTTTTAGAACAGACATTCTAAAATTAGAAAAAGACATATAGACAAATGACATGCCCACTATACCAATAACTAGCTATTATCCAAATGTCAAGAAATTCCAAATTCGAAGTCAGGTCTGCACACAAGTAATCCCAATTAATATGCACCTTTGGTTTTCCCTTCATTAAAACCAGATAGCTATAGAAAGAGGTGAAATCTAAAGCACACTCAACTATTATCCTGTTAACTATCATTAACAACCCAACTGTGTGAAAAGCTCTTTCTCAGGCTCGTGATGATCTTATTCTCAGAGGGCAGTTCTAGTGCCCTTCTTTTCCATCACATAAAGCCCATATCCCCTGCTTTTCACTGTCTGCTCATCCCTGTCCAGAAAACCAGCTCTGCCCATCCACAAGTAAAACAGCACGTGATTCTGCATATTTACATGTTAAAACTCCCAGCCAGGACAGAAAAGGCTCTTGAATAAAATTTGGATGCTTCCTCAGTGGGACAAAAAAATTTTTCTTTTAAAAGCCTTAGCTCAGCATCCTGTATCTGTGTATTTGTACATCATACAGCAGAGACAAATCTGGGGTGCACTAAGAAGAGCATGGCCAGCAGATTGAGGGAGGTGATTCTTCCCCCTCTACTCTGCCCTGGTGAGGCCACATTTAGAATACTGTGTCCAGATCTGGGCTTCCCAATTCAAGAAAGACAGGGATCTCCAGCAGTCAGCCACAATTCAATTATCTCTTCTAACCCTTGCAGTTCTGTGAGTTAGTGATCTAAGTTCTTCCCAGGTATATTAGACCAGCATATCACAGAACCCCCTGGTATTCAGAGACTCTTTCCATTTCCTGCTGTCTCAAGCTGTCCTTAAGCTCTTTCTTTGAGAGCTGCAATGCAGTGCAGTCTGGCATGCTCTCAAGGTGGCATAATACAGCTTTGCTTCACTAAGGTCTGAGACACACTTAAATCCAGAGTCCACTGTTCCAGTGCACCAAAGGTTAAAAGGCAATGAAAGACTGTGTCACATACACTAGAAAGAAAATCAGCAGTCACTCACTGTCATGGTTTTGTAATTTTTCGTTTTTGGTATTCCACATTGTAACATAATGTAGATCACTGGGAGTTAAAGCGTTAATGCTCCAGTTTTGGGTACCTGTCCCTGTACATGGCAGAAGTTATGGGATCTGGCCCTTCCTGGTTGTGCGATCTCTTACTGCCTTGCAGGGGGTGTTGGAGGGTGCTTTCCCTGCAGTACTAAGCTTTTTAGATTTGACTCAGTCTCAGGAGCTCTCTCTCTTATATTTTATTTTATTTATTAATTTCAATTTCAATTGGATTGTATTATATTATGTTATCTTGCATTCCGATATCATAGTTAGTAAAATAAGTTTTCCTCCATAGATCGTTGCCGCTGTTTTTTTTCCTTGAGCCCAGCTCCCATCTCCCTACCCCTTTTCTCTTTTCCTTCTCATTTTGTGGGGCCGGGGGGGCCCAGGGGCCTACTGCCACTCTGTCACGGGCATAAATCAATCTAGTTAGTCTGTGACACTCCTATACTGTTGATACGGAGTCAGTGTCTAGGTTAGCTTACCCAAAAGTCCATCCAGCTTCTTAAATGATAAGTAGCAGCCCATTTTCAATGATCAGAGCTAATTGCCCACTGGCAATCAGAGATAAATCACTTGTCTTCTCCCCTCTCCCTATCTAGAACTTGTAAACTACAAGCATTTACTTTTATACTCTGCATCATTTTTAGGGAGGCAGTTTTAACTTTCTCCATACTTCTTTAATGTTAGATCCTCAAAACATTCATTAATTTATCTCTGTTCCACATGTTTTCCACTTTGTCCAAATTTGTTTCCCACATTCCTTTAAAATTCTTATTTTTAGATGATTTCTGGTCACCTACTGATAAGAATACAAGAAAAACTATTCAGAGCAGCAGCTGTGGAGAAGGTAAACAGCACCTATTCTCACTTAAAACTTTACTAAGTTCATTTCAAAGTCCCTAGACTCAGTTCTACTACCATGGAGATATATTCATTGCAGTCATTACAATATAAATCTGTTCTCAGTGAAAAGTCTGATGGAGAGACATATGAATCCTGGGCGTATGAGGACACACTTACAGGATTGACCCTGAGGGGTTTCAAAAGAATTAATGCTGTCACTGGATTGAAAACTCTGTTTTATGCTAGTAGCACATTAAGCTTCTCACTGCTCTGTGTGGTTGTCTGCAACTTATCAATAAGTATGCATTACTGTGCATATTTTACATTAGTGACTGTTATTCTCTCAGTTAAGCATGCACAGTACTGGTTTGTGCTGCAAGAGGTACCTGTTGTTTAACAGAGTTGTTAGCAGCCATCTGAGAAATGATTACATCCTTATAGCTCTTTTGTTCTGTAGACGCTAAATGGGATGAAATCATAGAACAGAAGTAGGAAGATGGTAATCTTTCCATACAGCTTACATTTTAAAAAAGTAATAATATTTTATATTAATTTTAGCTTACAGTACTTCAGGTTTGCTACTTCCTTCAGCTACAGATGATGAGGAAATTTTGTTCTCCCAGACCTCCCAGACCAATCCAATGCCAAATGGAAGTAATTAGGAAGGAGAAGCAGTCAGAAATCCAACATTACATCTGAAATGATGTAACTCATAGAGGAATTGGGCATTTCTCAAAGCATCCTCAAAGCAGTCTGGGTAACAAAATTCTGCTTTCTTCAAATGGTACCAGTTGAAAGCAGATGGTGCTGAAGGTGTCTTTGAGGGAAAAGTATTTCACTCTGAGAATGAAACAGTCTAGCCATAGATATGGGTCATCTGCAGTGCCAGAAGCATGAACTATCAGCTGCATATATCACAGCCTTTAAGTATAGATTGGGTCCATTTCATTTGGATGGGCCAGGGCTAACACTCAGAGACACCACTTATCATTTGCAGAGCAGCCCAGCAAGGCTATGTAGAGGTGGAACCAAGCACAAGCTGGTGCTTTGTCCCAAGAAACACATGTAATGGGACACTTGCCCTGTGCAGCCTGGTGGTGCAACTTTCTCTGGGTGCACCACATTTGCCTAAGGTGAACTCCAGTCAAGCAGTGAAGCTGTGCCAACCTCAACAGGATGTTTTGCTGAATACAGTCACATCCCAGCCAGACCCTACTGGTGTGCAGTTGTGTGTTCCTTTCTCCCACCTGTGGATATGCAAGCCATAGAAAAGCAGGAGTGACTACTCAAAAGTGCAGGTCCTTTACCTAGGAAAGGATGCTCTGCTCTTCGGCTCTACTTGTGTGCTATTTCTGGACACTAGTCGACCAGTTATTGTGATGGAGATATTTGAATTTCAAGTATGAATATTTCATTGACCATCTTCTGACAGTAACATCTGTGATGGTTCTTTATCAAGTGTTGCACTCCAGTGCACAACTAAACATGCTAAATTCAAGAGGCAACAGACCACACACTGGGGAAATCTTCAAAGAGTAAAGGCAGTATCTACTTACTTGAACTAGGCAGTCTGAGCACGTACACATGAGAAGAGATAACGATATTAAAGAGTTAATACAAACCAGTTAGGATACTATTTTTGGATTGCCCTCTGTGAAGAGAGAGCAGATTTTCCCAGCACATCAATGACCTTCTCTTACCCATATGTATCCGAGGCTGTGCGCAAGTCTAAGCTCATGCAAGTTATCACTGGAGCCTTTAAAAAGCCCATATACCCAAACATTATGTGGAAGATGGGACACTAAAAGGAAGGAGTGAAGGATTTTGTTAACCAATTCATCACTAACACTGCTTTGGCATGTACTGGTGACACAAGATAATAAAATTTGCACAGCGCTGTTTTATGTCAGAGGAATTTACTGCTTGAGAAAGCTGCCGTGGGAACAACTCTGAAGAGACCTGATCACAAGAGCGGTGTCTGCAGAGCCGTGCAGGAGCCGTCAAGGCTTCAGCAGCCACAGAGCCTCACCGCAGAGCCTCACCACAGGCAGGGTGAAAACTGCCACCTGCCTCTGTTGGGCGCAGGGAGTAGGCAGCCTGCTAGTGACAAATGAGGTGCTAGCTCTGAGGAACAGGCTGGGATCAAGTACAGTGTTATTAATTTGAGCACTAACATAATTGCTCAAGTACTGTCGTACATTAACAGTTTTCAGCAATTACCATGAAGTTTGATGTTCTGAGGTGAAAAGTCTGATGGTTATATCACAGCAGAATGGTGATTCACATCAGCTCTTTATGAAGCAGAGACAACTGATGGGAGTTTGCCGCAGGATAATGTTTTTAAATACGTCCATTCTATCACAGAGACTACTGTAAGAAAAAAATGGCCTCCGTTTGTTGGTATTTCCAGAAATCATTATTCAGAACTAGCTGAGGAGGTTTCATATTCTGTTTGTAGAGGATATAAGCAGCATTATCCAGCAACCCCACTGAATGCAGAGTCCTTTAAAAGATTTGAAGAATTAATTGTATGAAGAAAAACAATTCTCCCTCTGCAAAACTGTGCATACTGAGTAAATCACATTGTTTCGTGACTCATTTTGAAATCTGCCTGGATAACAGATGCAAAAGACTTCCAGCACTGGGAGCTTCTCTATCATAACCCACAGTGGGTGGCAGCAGAGGCCCAGCAGACAGAGTAAAAGCAGCCTAACTCACCAAGATGTTTATATCTAGACAAGCAGATGTTACAAAGGGTGACTTTTCAAGTTGTTTTGTTCAGTTATTTTTATTATTTAAAAAAAAAAAAAAAAAAAGCAAAAAACCAGCTTTCTTGTAACTAAAACAAAAGAGAAGACGGAACGAGTTGACAAACACATTTTTGTTAAGATCCTGGACACAGATGTCCATATACTTGCAGCAAGATGCCTAACAGTCAAATTTATTTGAGTACAAGTACAGACTGCAGAGGCTTGAAATAGATGGTGCCTGTTATGCAGCATCAGGTATTTGCTTTTAAACTGCTTGCTGTTTGATGCAGCCTGCAAAATATTCAGCCTTGACAAGAATGCTATAGATGGCGATGATAAAAATTGTCTTAGCGAGGACAACTGATAAGGTCATCTCTCTAGCAGGAGATCAGGTAGCTGCTATCAGATGTTATGAAATTATTTCTGGGTCTTTTCAGCATGATACTGAGATTTTAATGATAGTTCTTCCCAAGGTATCCCTATCTCAGAGCACCTGTTAAAGGGAAACCTTCATTAAACTCAGAGTCCATAAAAAGCAAATTCTACTTTGTAGAACTTTGTAGAGCTGAGAGCACAGAGGTAACCATTTTTGACGCACATTTCCCTTCAGGTTTCATGATCTGAAGTTTTTGACTTTTTGAATGCCTTTACTCCATTTTAAACAATACCTGGCCTCATTTGTCTCATAGAAATGCAGAGGCAGACTTTTATATTTTCACAAAGGACAATGTAAAGGCACTGTCATTTCCTTCAGCCAGGCCTTTGGCTGGAAGCCAATGCCCACCATAGCATGGGTGCCTCAGGCCCAGTGCTACCACCAGGAGAGGGGAGAGGTTGTCTGCTCTATGCTTGCAACCTCATCTCCAGCACTGAGTGCAGGTTTGGGTGCCACAATATAAGGACATACAATTACTAGAGAGTGTCCAAAGGAGGGCTACAAAGACAGCAAAGGGACTGAAGGGGAATCATAGAGTCACAGAATCGTAAAATCATAGAATCATAGAACTGCTCGGGTTGGAAAAGACCTCAAAGATCATCAAGTCCAACTACTGTACTACCCTAACTAACAACCCTCCAATAAATCATATCCCTGAGCACCACATCCAAATGGTTTTTAAACACGTCCAGGGATGGTGACTCAACCACCTCCCTAGGGAGCCTATTTCCAGTGCTTAACAACCCTTTCTGTAAAGAAGTGTTTCCTGTAGTCCAACCTAAACTTACCCTGATGCAACTTGCGGCCATTTCCCCTTGTCCTGTCACCTGTCACCAATGAGAAGAGACCAATCCCATTCTTGATGCAATCAACTTTCAGGTATTTGAAGAGAGCAATAAGTCTCCCCTCACTGAATCACAGAATGGCCAGGGTTGGAAGGGACCTCAAGGATCATGAATCTCCAACCTCCCTGCCACAGGAAGGGCGACCAACCTCCACATTTAATACCAGATCAGGCGGCCCAGGGCCCCATCCAATCTGGCTTTGAACACCTTCAGGGACGGGGCATCCACAGCCTCTCAGGGCAGTCTGTTCCAGCACCTCACCACTCTCTCTGTAAAGAACTTCCCCCTGACATCCAACCTAAATCTTCCCTCTCTCAACTTAAAACCACTTCCCCGTGTCCTGCAGTTATCTACCCTTTCAAAGAGTTGATTCCTCTCCTGTTTGCAGGCTCCCTTTAGGTACTGTAAGGCTGCAATGAGGTCATCCAGCAGCCTCTTTTCTCCAGGCTGAACAAGCCCAGCTCCCTCAGCCTGTCTTCGTAGGGAAGGTGCTCCAGTCCCCTGATATCTTCGTGACCCCTCAGCCTCCTCTTCCCCAGACTGAACAGCCCCAGTTCCTTCAGTCTCTCCTTATAGGGCATATTCCCCAAGCTCTTCACAAGCCTTTTTGCCCTTCTTTGGATCTGCTCCAGCACCTCAATGACCTTTCTGAACTGAGGTGTCCAAAACTGAACGCAGTACTTGAGGTGAGGCCACAACAATGCTGAGTATAGGGGCAGGATTACTTCTCTAGTCCTGCTCAGCACATCATTCCTGATACAAGCCAGGGTGTCATTGGCCTTCTTGGCAACCTGAGGACACTGCTGGCTCATATCCACTGCCAGCTGCCCATCAATACACCAAGGTTCCTTTCCATCAGGCAACTTTCTAGCCACTCCTCCTCGAGCCCATAGGGATGCCTGGTGTTGTTGTGACCAAAATGGAGGATCCAACACTTGGTCCTATTGAAACTCATACAGTTTACCTTGGCCTATCTCTGTGACAGTGACAGGGCCCAAGCGAACCGCATGGAGCTGTGTTAACATAAAAAGTGTTAACTATCAAACATCAACAATAATCCAAAGAGAAATACCATGTCTTCCTAAAAAACTCTTTTTGCATTAAAAATCCATCAGCAAACAGTACAGACCTAGGTCAATTAAAATCCACTGGAGTAAAAAACTCGAAAGAAAATGTGACCTGAATTCACTAAACATCTTGTCTTTCAATGTGGATACCATCTACACTAGTAAAAATCATCTTATACCAGAATAAAGCATATTGTTGTTGTTGTTGCTATTTTTTAAGTAAATAACAGCAATAAAGTTACCAGTAAAACTGGGACCATAATGTGTTTGAAATTCTGTAGGACAACTCCCAACTCCCAGTACCTACATATCTGGTGAACACAGCTTTAATTCATATAGTGCATTTGGAGGTGACTTTGTGGAAATTATGCTGTCAGTATGACTGGAGGAAAAAGTGGATTTAAAATGGTTTATATTCTGACTGTTCTTCTGGCTTTTGAGACCACAAATCACAATAGAAATTCAATTCATTTGTAAAAATGAACACTTTGAACATTGCTTTTTTAATTTTGTTTTGTTTTGTTTTGTCTAAAACTCTCATCTTAAAAGTTTTATGGTAGAAAAAACCAGCAACTTCCAATCTGTTGCTTGACTACTTAGGACATATGTGCTATCAAAGCCTCACATTCTTTTTTAATTGCTTAAACATGTACCTCAGATGAGTTTATTGGTGAAACCTAGGCTTTAATATAGCTATAAATTAAAAATAAGAAATAAAATGACAGTTTCCTCCAACAACAGAATGTTAACTTAATCTACTAACTGAACTATTTTCCTTTCGAGCCTCTCTGTTTAAATTTGAGCACATAGGCTAAAAGGACAAAGTTGATGGAGATAAGAGAACATAAGGAGAGAATTTCAGTTAAGAGTCATGAGTTAAATTGGAGTAGAGATCAACTGATGATAAACGAGTTAACAAATGGATTTTTGCAAAACATATATATATTACTAAGCTGTCTCCCAGCTGCAGGATCCATGGCACTTGACAACGTAAGGAATCTCGGGCTCAGATCTTTCTGGAGCTGCTGCAACCTCACGAACTTTGTGCTCAATCAAAAGAGGAGTAAGTTTTCAAAACTAAACAATGGGTAAAATTTATTCATAATGCAGTTCCATTTAGTTGTCTGAAGTTAGCCTAATAATGAATTGTGACCACATATTTCACGTAGCAGTTTTACTGAGTGAAAACAAAAAGGCAGCTTCAGAACAGTCTATAGGGTCAAGCACCATAGGAAAGACCATACAGTATTGGTAACTCACATGTGGTCTCTTCAGCCTAATGTTCACATGTGCATAATAGTACAAAAATCTAGCCTCAGAATTGACTTGGCAATTTAGTCAAAGCAACAGTTATAGTTACCCACCCAAACAACTTATGTAGGAATATTTGTATGTGAATTCTCTCCCACTAAAGTTCTCCTTCAGGTAGATATATATGGGTTGAAAAATAAACTGCAAGTTTAGGACAAAAGCTGATTAAGTAAACTCTGTGACTTATGCTAAGCAGTTCACACATGGTCACTGTTATGTTATTAACAATCACGGATCCATGGCATACCATGATTTTGAGACACAAACAATTCAGTAAAATGATGGAGTCTGGCTTCTTCTCTTTTATACTTTGTCCTCTAAATAGTTTCATCTAACTCCAGAACCTCTCTATTCTAGGCCATAGACTTTTGAACCTTTCAGGGACATAACAGAGCTCACAAGACGCAAAAAATTAAATTTGACTGAGAAAGAATCACACAGGATTTTCACCAGGGTATTAAGAGAATAAGACAGATTCTTGCATCGTGAAAAAATGTGTCTTTCCTGTGCCAGGCCTATGAATAATAGATACAAGCAGAGCTTTGGGGAAAAGTACTTAGAAGTTACACTGTAGTCTTGCAGTGGCAGAATGAAATATTGGAGATTTATTCTTCCACAGCAGTTACACATGACCACTGAAATGTCAGCTACTTATCTAACTCTAAACCGTACATGACACTTACCTTAAAATAAAATGTATTGACACCTATATCACAAAGTAATGATTGAAATGTAATGAGAGGCTTAAAAATTTACCAGCAGAATGTATTTTTTGAATGGGTTACCCACTCAAAGATGCCATGTTCCATCTCAGAGATAATATTTTTAAAATAACTTTTTATACTCTCATCCTTCTAACAGATGATTCAGGAAGGGAGGAAAATTATACAGGGCTCAGTCTTGACAAGGGTAGAGAATTCTACATTCATGTGCTAATACTACCGTTAAAAAACATTAAAGTGTGGAGGAGGACTGAGAAACAGAGGCCAGACAGAATAAAAAGAAAGCTACATGGGAAGAGAACATACTTTAGATAGGCCAAAATTAATTGAATGACTAATTAAGACAGTAATTCAAATCAGAATCAGCTGGTAGTTTAACATTCATTAGACCATTCATTATTCAGTAAAATTTTTTAGTATTTGCCTGGTTCTAGTCCCACCAAAATCAATTAAGTATCGAAGAGCAGCTGTAATAAAGCCAACAGATATACCTCTGCAGATCCAATGTCTACAAAAAAGTGACCTGAAGAAGATGTCAAAGAAAGAGATGCCTTGCCCTGGTCTCATTTAGCACAAGACTGCAACTTGACTTGAGAATCATTCCTCCACCATTCCTCACTCTTGTTTTGTTTTTTTTTTAACTTCTATAATAAAGATTTAGGAGGTTTCAGTCCAGTTTTTGCTAGCTAGGTCTTGTGCAAAACTTTTGCATAACAAAACTAAACCACCAAGGTGGTTATATGTAAAAGCAGCAGTGCAACATATGGAGAAAGGTTTCGCTGCTGTTAATGACTCTGTTCACATCTTGTTTCCAATGGTGACAAGAGGCACTGAGTGCAAAAGGTTCACTATTCATTATTCACTAAACGTTAAGTCCAGGATTTGGAGAAGCTAAGCAGATCTGCACAAGTGCCTTCCAAAAATCCCAGGGTCAATGCATGGTAGGAAGTCTTTTCCTCTAAAAAAGACCTTCATAACAGCTCATGAGTGAGTCATGAATCTTTTTTCCTTTACTGTTGCTAAGGACACAATACATCACAGTCATAGAAAAACTCAAGTAGGTGTTGGCAATACCAATAATCTCCAGAAGATTTAGCAGAAAGTTAAAAACACTAAGAGTGCTGCAGATGAATAATCTGCATTCCCTGCTGCTAAATGAGACCAGGGCAAGGCATCTCTTTCTTTGACATCTTCCTCAGGTCACTTTTTTGTAGACATTGGATCTGCAGAAATATATCTGGTGGCTTCATTACGCTGCTTACTCACAAAAAAATTAGACACATATTCTTGTTATTTCAAAGAGCATAGGTATATCCTAAAGAGTGCAGTCATTTACGTACTGGAAGGGTTTCATCACTGTAATTTCAGGGAAATATTTTTAATTTCCTGCAAAGTTGTTCTTTTCTGACACAATCACAAAGCTATGGCGCACAAGCCCCCTGATGCATTCCAAATAAAGGTTTATTGATCAATCTTTCTGATGTGCACAGGTTGCTATCATTTCAGAGCATAATACAGTAGTCACAATTTGTGGAATACTGTGTTACACATCCAGGAAAAAAAATCATACCCTAGTTGCTTCATGTCTCTTTCATAGTGAGGCATGTGTATCTTATATTTCCTCATGCAAACATAGGAATGATTAACAAATATTACTAGCAAAAGAGGAAAAATATTTGTAGGAGGTAAAATTTCTTCTTGGTTTCCTGACAAGGTTTGTATGAGTTATCTGAACAACAAGTCTGCAACCCAGCAAGCACCTTGCTTTTCCATACAATTAAGCACCACAGGAACATATTCTATTCTGAGAGCAGGGAGCAAGAAAGAAAATAACCTTGCAGTATCCTTTAAGCCTTGTCTAAACAAGAGTCAAGATTTTTTTAAAGTGACTGATTATGGTAGATGTCTTGAGACTCCATAAAGAGGTCTGATTTCCAGGGCTTAAGGTGTTGTCTGAAATAGCAGCCTTGCTGGTGCCTCAAGTTAGTCCGTATCTTTTAGAGGCTTTCTGGCTCACCAGATTTTCAGAGAAACTCACTGGTGTTCCTTTGTGGCAAATAACTTACAAACCTGATGTTTTGTAGCCTCTGCTGTTTCATTTCCTGTATCTAAACCCAAAATACCTACGTATTTAATTCATACAGATGTATGAATTAAAATTTCTACACTCAGAACTGTCAAATAGGGAAAATTTTGAGATTCTAAAGATTGAGAATCCCCGATCTTCCAAGCCCCAAATGAGAAGAAAGGAAAGAGGAGAAAATGAAGTGTTTTGCCCCTTCTGATGTCAAAGATAACCTTAAAGCTGTAAAACCATCAACTCCTGTCCTGCAGAGACCTCAAGCAGACACACTAAAGCAATAACAACCAAGGTGCTAATTTCAGCAATTAATCTCCAGTTCAATGTATGCTTCAAAGGATACTCATGATCATTTGAGTGTTAACACTTCCAAACAACCAGTATAAAAAGAAGTATCCGGTACCAGGTCAAATGATGTTTTAAAGGAGAATAATTCATTCAGATTGATGTTCCAGGGAGCATATGCTAAAAATAAAACTGTAGCATCTGAACGGTTACAATTAAAATAATGGAAGCCCACCATCTAGGGTAAAAATGAATCTCGCATGACCAGTGACAGAAAACAGCAGTACAGCATTTGGAATCAGAATAGTTTAGAATTTAGTTCCTCCACTAAATTTCAAAAGTCACTCCACAATCACCTACAGGCTGAGGTCTCATGTCCATAGAGATTTTTCTCCCCATCCCCTTCTGCCTTGAAGTGTTGTCTACAACAAGTAAGGCTTTAGGAGACTTAGGATACCAGTGAACGTGAATGAATAGTTTTACTGCAGATGTTTCTATACTGCTCAAAATATGTAGGACAGATATTGAAAACATTCAAGTTTGCAACTGGAAATTTTTAGGGCCGAAAACTTCATCACAGTGGGACAGAATCTAGTTCTCTCACCCCTGAAGCTCTAGATGTGGGTTAGAGGAGTGGATTCCATCCCACTGTAACAATGGAACAAGTTTGAGACTCCTCATGAAACGGAATGTATATGGGACCATATGTCATGCATTCCAGATTCTGAGAGAGATGACTGATATGGTTGCTGAGTGAATCTTCACTGTATTTGAAAAATCATGGCTGTCTGGTGAACTCCACAGTGACTGGAAAAAGGGAAATGTTACTCTAATTTTAGAGAAAGGGGGTAACTTTCTGGTGCCTGGGAAGATCATGGAGCAGATCCTCCTGGTTACCATGTTAAGGCACATATGAGATAAAGAGGTGATCCAAGACAGCCAGAATGGCTTCACCAAGGGCACATCTTGTCTGACCAAATGGTGTCCTTCTATGATGGAATGATAGCATCAGTGGACAGGAGAAGGACAACAGATTCCATCTACCTGGATTTCTGCAAGTCCTTTGACATGGTTCCTCACCGATCTTCTCACTAAATTGAAGAGGTATGGATTGAAAGATGGACTGTTTGATGAGTTAAGAACTGATTGGCTATTTGCAGCCAAAGGGTAGTGATCAATGCTTCTGTGTCAGGGTGTAGACCAGTCACAAGCAATGCTCCCAAAGGGTTGGTCTTGGGACCAATGAAATAACAACTATGCAAGCAATAAGCCCAATTCAGTTCCAAATCAAAAGGCAACAGAGGTGACCCTGTTTTGTTTAGCTTTAAGACAAAGTACTCATATGAACCCCATGTCACAGATGAGAAGGACTAACTTAAAAGCTGGAAGATCTAAGCCAATAGTTTTAGTCACTACAGTATTCACTGCCTTTGGGTGGGCAAGTAGGAAGCAAAACTTTCCAACTTCTAGGCATTTTCCATTGACTGCTTTTATGGAAAATATGCCTCTGTTCAGGATATTTCTGGACTGTCTCAACTATCATATTTGTTAACACCAGGATAGCAACACTTGATGATAAGAGATGGTCATGATCCATTGATCAGGAGCATGAATAACTATGAAGAGGAACCTCAAGAAAACACATGAATAAGTTTGCACTAGTCAGTACGTCATAAAGCTGATAGGAAATATGTTTGACAGGTGTCACTGTCTTCCTCTGGCATGACACATAAAAATGCCATGTTAGTTCTACTTCACTTGTACTCCATCCCGAGGAATATAGTGTGTAGTATGAAAGTATGAAGTACAAAATAACTTTATCTTTTTAAGATTGGTCATTCAGCACTTTTTTATAGTGATAGCCCCAAGAAAATATTTTTAATATGTGAGGATTTCTTTCCACCTTAGATATATGCTTGTTCTGCCCAAGTCTCTATATCAGGATTTCTGAATATTCCATGTAAGTAATACTCAGGCAAAGAGGTCAACCTTGGACTTCCAGAACAAGAAATTTTTAATTTCTTGGAAATACGTTAAGTTGTATATGTATATACAGTATAGGACATTGCTGAGTCTCAGCCGGCTGACAGCTCCAAGCTGGCTGGTCAGTTGAAGCTGCAGTTGGCTCCATTCCCAGGAAGAATGGAAGAGACTGTGAAAGTAAAGATCTGTTGGTTCCATCAGAAATAACCACAGCTGAAAGTCCTTTGCAGGCTACTCATGAAAGACTGTGGGACTCTAATGGCTGGAATACTACATGTAGAGAAACTCTGTCCTAAAATGAAATGCTACCTGATTTCCACAAAAGGCTTTCCATGTTACATAGTTCCTATCCTACTGCCTTAGCTGAAATATCATCTATGCAGAGATATTTTTCTTTGCTCCTGTAGATGCTATGCCTATACAAGGTGTTACGTTTCCTCCTCATCACAATTGAAGGACCCCTGTCTCTTAGTGTAAAAACAGCCATGATCTCTGTGGGAGATTCAGGTAGACGCTGGCATTTGAAGGGCTTCACTTCAGCTTCCTGAAGTGACACAGCCCCTCTTCCATGACAGGCTGAAAGCAGAGAAGAGTTGCTCTTACCTATCTTTGAGTTCCACACAAGAATCCACATTATAAAGGGAGCAATCTTCAGGCTAAGTTCAGTCCTATTGTTTTGCTGCACACAGCTACAATTGTGCTTTACACACACAGGCAAGATGTACTTGGTATATACTGCATGGGTAGTCTGTGGTTCTGCAACCTTTCCACAACTGGAGGCAGAGCCTGTCCCAGCTGAATGCCTGTGTCTCCTAGGCAGACAGGAGATTGCTGCCTCCTAGCACAACCTCATGTTCGTCAGTGGTCAGTGAAAGGGAGCAGCTTTGCTTCCTTTTCTAGGTCACAGAGCTGAGATCAATGCATAAAGAAGTGAATTAAGGCTGCATCAATTGTACAACATACAATGCAAAGAAAGTTGGGAGCAGACAAGGTATATACCCTCTTACTTTTGTCGAATTACCTATCTATTCCTCTGTCTGGCCATGCTCTCATTGTTTTAAAAGCACAGAATTGAACTGATTATCAAAAATATTCAGTTGAGAGCTGCAGATGCACCTATCTGAATTCAAGATATTCACCCCTCTCTTCTCTCATCTTCATTTTCTATGTCATATTTTGTCTTCCTCCTTCCCTCCCAGTCAGCATTTTTGCAGTTTATATCATACTCAACTCTGGCATTTCAGCAATCCACTTGGAAGTTGCTGCTAAAGGCTAAACTTTATTCTCTCATGTAAGGTTTTTGTTCTACACTTGAGCAGGCATTTCTTGGAAGGGCAAGTACTTACAGAACTATAGCACACGGCAATCATACTACATGTCCAGATGGTATGTAAATATTAATATTCACACAGCTTTTGTATGCACTGAAGATTACAAGATAATTAAGGGCTATATAACCACATAACTCAGTTTATAATGTGTATGACAGTTATAGGACCAAATTCTGTCATTCTTCCAGGCCTGACTCTTTGGAATCTACTTTTTCCTTTGTTTATGAGGAATTAATCATTTAGAGCCTGCTCCAAAAAGCTCTGGAGTCAATACAAATCTTCCATTGACTGCACCAGGTTTTGGTGTAGATTTCGAAGTAAACGCCCTCAGATCTTTTGAAGCCCAGATCTAAGGCACATTACAAACACCTGCTCATCTTCACTTTTTCCCCAGGTACCAAGGTTGATAACACTTGAATCCTTTCAGCTTGCACAATTACTGAGTTTGTCAAACCACTACACAGAATCACAGCATCACAGAATATTAGGTGTTAGAAGGGACCTCTGTAGATCATCTCATCCAACTCCTCTGCAAAAGCAGGTTCCCTACAGTAGGTTGCACTGTCCAGTTGGATTTGGAATATCTCCAGAGAAGAAAACTCCACAACCTCTCTGGGCGGCCTCTTCCATTCTCTGTAAATCAATGTTAAAGAAGTTTTTCCCCATGTTCTGATGGAACTTCCTGTGTTCCACTTTGTGCCCATTGCCCCTTGTTCTATCACTGCACATCACTGAGAAGAGTCTGGCCCTATCCGCTTAATTCCCACATATTAGATATTTATAAACAGTGATGAGATCACCTCTCAGCCCCACATCTGAACAGCCCCACATCTCTCAGCCCTTCCACATATGGGAAATGCTCCTGATCATCTTTGTTGACTTCTGCTGGACTCTCTCTAGCAGTTACCTGTCTTTCTTGAACTGAGGAGCCCAGAACTGGACACAGTACTCCAGCTGTGGCCTCACCAGGGAAGAACAAGGAGGAGAATGACCTTTCTTGACTTGCTGGTTGCAGTCTGTTTAATGCATCCCAGAATATCACTGGCCTTGGCCATGAGGGCACACTGCTGGCTTATGGCCAACCAGAACATCCAGGTCCTTCTCCACAGAGCTCCTCTACAGCAGATCAGCCCCTAACCCCTAACCTCTGCTGGTGCAAGCAGTTATTCCTCCCCATATGTAGCATTCTGAGCTTGCCCTTGTTGAACCTTGCTAACAAATTCTCCATCTTGCCCAGTCTTGCTGAATGGCAGCACAACCTTCTGATGTGTCAGCCACTCCTTCCAGCTTTTTATCATCAGCAAGCTTGCTGAGGGTGCATTTAACCACCTGAATATAAACTGTGGTAGGTTCAAAGCTTATTTCTCTGTGTGAGCTGTTTACAGCTACACTCTGCTTTTTACAGTTTTATTCCTTTGACTGCTTTGCTGATAGCTATGGATGGTAGCAAATATTGCAAGTAAGAGATGTCAATGGACAGATTTTACAGCACTTTTAGGTGCCGTAAGAGTTTTTCACAGACTCAACAGACTGTCTCCTTTTCTAAAACATGGTTGTGTTTTAAACCTGAAGAAAGCTGACTGGTAAACAGGAAGCAACAAATAATTAATGCTCCAGTTCTTACTGCATGCTCTTTTTCCTATCAGAACAGTCTTTATTTAACAATTTTCACAGATGGGCATTTCAGAGAAGTTCACAAATAGGTGAAGTTAAATGGCATTACTCTGCTTGAACAAGGAAATAATAAACATATATACATATTATAACACAAGTATATATTTTTATATATAATATGTATAATAAAAATATAATAAATAATATTTTACAGCATTCTCTCCAAACACAAAGAATCCTCTTACAACAATTTTTTATTGCATTTTCTGCACATAGGTTCAGTGAAAAACAGAAATCTTACAACAAGTTGTTTGTCCAGAGGAGGGCCATGAAGATGATTCAAGGTCTAGAGCACCTCTCTTATGAAAACAGGCTTAAGGAGCTGGATGTGTTCAGTGTGGAGAAGAGAAGGCTGTGGGGAGGCACCATTGTGGCCTTCTGATATTTGAAGGGAGATTATAAACAGGAGAAAGATCAACTTTATGCATGGGTAGATAATGACAGGACAAGGGAGAATGATTTTAAACTAAACGGGAAGATTTAGATTAGATGTCAGGGGAAGTTTTTCACTGAGGGAGTAGTGAAGTGCTAGAACAGGTTGCCCAGAGAGGTTGTGGAATGTCCCATCTCTGGAGGTGTGCAGAGTCAGGTTGGATGGGATCCTGGGCATCCTGGTCTGGAGTTTGACCTAGTGGCTGGCAGCCCTGCCTTCAGCAGAGAGGTTGGAACTTGATGATCTCTTCCAACCTGAGCCATTCTATGATTCTACAATCCTATGAAGTGAGTTTCTCAGGGAAATATATACACTTTAGGTGTTTATTATTCGAGTACATCCCGAAGTTTTCTCCACCTCTCATTGTTGTATGCTATCTTGCTGGAAGACTGGATCTAAACAGATCTTATTTAAAGCCACTATTTCATGATCAGGTTATCCCATGGTATGCACAAGACAGAAACTCATAAAGCAGTATATAAAATAGTCTACATTTTGCAACAATTCATTAAATTGTCTATTGTTTCTACCACTACCCACATATGCTCCCATGTCCTGCAGACTGTGTTTTCACAATTGACTTACAGCACCCCACCAGTTTATTCTCCACACCCTCTCCTGCTCCTCTTTGCTCATTTGTGTACCCAACAGAACAAAGCATCTTATGTTTTGGGCAAAAGTCTTTCAGCAAATAATTACAAAGCCATAGCTAGTTTGTAAAGTAATTGGAATTACTAGGAATTACTTAAAAGCTTACTTTGTAGTGCTAGATCATTTGTGAAGTGTTAGATCATTTGTGAAGTGATGTATTGTGAAGTTTTTCTCTTACTTCCTGGCTTAGACAAATTTGTATGTTTCCCTGTAGGATGGATTTTAAAACATTGCTATTGACTACAAATTAATAACTGCCTTTTTGCTGCTATTTTAACAGGCAACCAACATGTCATTCATTCACACAAGTGCTCACAAACAGCAGTTTCCCATTTATTCCTGAAAAAAAAAACACAAAGGAGGCTAAACTGAATTTGAGCTTTGACGTTGACATTTTTTTGTTACATAAGAAGACTTACTGTTATTAATTTCCACCTCTGCATTTTCATTTTCATGTAAGTGATTATGATTCAATTTCACAATTATAAACAGTTCAAAGATAATAAAGAAGTGATAGAATATAACCTCCATGCTCACACCAAAGGGTACTCTTCCCTGAAGCCTTTTGTCTATGCAGTCAGTAAAAAACAGGAGGTAGCCATGGGCTGCAAAATTCCTGCTGGACTCCCACCAATGCGTGGAGCTCTCTGGAGTCTGCAAGCTACCTGTCTCTCTGAAAAGAGCAACTATTAAGTTTAAAATAGATGCCTATTCTCAGTCTAAAAGTTAGGCTCCAGCCATAGATGAGATTGTTCTCTGCTGTCACAAAAATTATTCTCCCATAAGTACCTAATGAGTCACAGTGTGTTATCAGATCATATCTACAAACATCTGTAAATGAATAACTGAAGTCAGTCAGTGTTATCAGCTGTAGAACAAACTCTTACTTCAACTGCAAGAGATTCCATGTTTAAAGCTAACTGCAAGGAACTTGCACTTTGGGAAAGGAGCTGTACCTTTTCAAGCATGTAAGGGATGTCCAACTTTTTTAATGAACTATCAGGACATATGGCAAAGAATAATGCAAGAGTTAGATCTGGACAAGGAAGCATTCAGGGACATTTTCACCAATTCCATACTCAAATAATGTAGTCCCTCCCAGAATAGACATGAGAGCAATAAGCCAACCAAAATGTTTTTTTATATTTACTTCTTGATATATTTATCTTTATGGGGGGAATTCAACAAACAGAAAAGCTATTCCATCGTATTGTGGATCAGGATAGTGATGAAGAAATGCCATAAATATCCCTTTTGATTATTTTTATAATATTCCCAGCATCTGATGGAGCAAGACATAATGATCTAATGCTCTGTTCTAAAAGGGCTTCAGTGACTATTGTGTGTTCTTTAAGCATATGTGCAAGATCATTGCAGAATCATTTGCTGACATCCAAGAACAAGAGAAGCTTTCTATTTTTACCAACTCTCAGACCCTTTATGATATACTGTATATATTATTAAACTTTATTATAACAATATCTCTGTATCTGAGTCAGCCTTATATGTTGAGATGCTCTTAAATAAGTTAACTGAATATTATCTGTCTTCAAATGGACCCTATCACTCTTGAAGAACCTAGAAATGGACCTTATTTGACAGATAAAAGATTGATTTCTAACCTGAGTAAACGTGAACGTTAGATTGCCTTTTGAGGATTAAATGTTAGAAGCTCTCAGAGCCTTTTTTTATCCCATGCTGCTGATTTTTTCTGTGCTGGATCTCAGTCACGAGCTAGACACCAGCATTTCTTATACATTTCATGGGCCTAAAGCAAGTGCATTTATCAATGTACAGGTTGGCAAGAAATGCGGCGGCACAGTGAGTGGAAACTGCAAGCACAGAAACGTGTGCACTGCCACCTCTGCTACCACATTCAGAACAAAGGCTGTAGCACTGGTCTGAGGAGAACAAAACCCATGGAGGACACGTGAGAAAGCTGCTTTTGCCTGAGAGTGAGGGGAATAAGGATAATGAAAGGATGGCTTCCACAGAGAGCAGATCAGCCAGGGCTGTTCTGGCCCTAAAGAGCATTCCCTCAGCTGCCGATACAAAAGGCAGTAAAAATTCTGATGAGGATTTGGGGCACTAACAAGTCAGCCAAAACCTAAATGATCCTGACAGATATGAGTTTTCTGTGAGTAGATTAAGCATGCTCTTTCCTTCATTTCTTCACCTACCTCTTCTATAAACATTTGTAACTGCCTTCCATATATTGGATGCTGTAAGTACTTCTGCTGGCAATCTTCCCAAAACTCTCATTTAATTTAAACCAGGCTAAGGTAGCTGGGTAAGATCAAAATGTTTTCATCAAGACTATGGTGAATTTATAATCTTGAATACAATGAAATCATATCAAGTACTCAGCTCCCTGTCACCACACTCCAAGACAGTCAAAGGGAGAAGGACCTGCCATTAGGAGGCTGCATGGACTAGTTCAAGGTCTGGCACTATTGGGAGAGAGAAGCAATCCTGCAGCCACAGCTTTCTCTGGCATGCAGCAAAGTATTCAGAAGCAGACTTGAACACCAAGATTCTCATAGCAATATAGGAGATATTTCTAAGGGGAAAGAACTTTTATTCTCCACACCTGAGAAACTTGCCAAGCTTTCCAAGTTTCAGAAGTGATACATATTCTTTTTCTTGAAAAACCAACCCTGGAAATTTTGAACGTAGCTTTAGAAAGCCTGGTAAAAGTTTTGAGTGTGCAAAACCTGTGATGTACAAAAGACACAAAATCAAGCCAGTGTTGTGTCAGAGTGGCTTGACACACATATTAGTTCTACACTTTTTCAGTTAAGATTTTCAAACGAGGATTTCAGGTTCCAAAAAGCAGCTGTTTACACAGTTGTTTAGTCGGTACATTGGATTCATGTGGTCTCAACTCTATACACCACTACCTTTCGTCCTGGGCCCCACTCTGTGCCAGAAGCCATCTCTGGGTAGAAGCAGCAGCTGGTTAAGAGTGCAGAGGAACAGTAAGTGAATGTTAAGGGAATTATCCTATGGAAAAATTAGTAACAAAAGCAGCAAAATCCTTTGACAATAGAGTTGAGTTTTGACGTGTGTTTAAGAGAGCAAGCTCAAGCTCCATCTACAGTTGGATTCCCAAGACATTTTCCAAATGCAAACAACGGTTATTTTTACTTACCATCTCCAGTTTGCCTTAAGAAATAGAGGAGAAGAGGCTTTGTGCAAGGTGTTGCACCAAAGGAAAAGCAGACCGACCCCACTGAAGGAATTTACAGTTCAGAGACCCAAGTGTTGGAAATATGTAAGACAACATATGCAAAACAATAATTCCTTGGCACTGGCAAGGGAGACTGGCTAGAACTTTTAGCAGAGGTAACGGAGTTAACTGCCATACATGGAGGAAGGAAAAGGGATATAAGTAATAGAGAGATAGAGAACATGAACAAAAGAGAATGGGAACAGCTGACTAGAGCAGGTTAGCTGGAGCCTAGACAAAGTTCCAGAGAGCCTTCTGGATGCTAGAAGTCCTGGGCTGGGGCTGGCTGCAGCCTCTGGCCCACTCATTTTTGTGTTTCCTTGAGGGCTGTGCAGAGGATCTGGGAGATGAGGCATCTGAGCAGGGTCCTCCCCTACACACTTCTGGGTTCAGAAGGTTGCTGGCAAACCCCTTCTTGCTCCTTTCCCTCCCTGCAGCAGGCCTGGTTTTGGCTGCCTTCACAGCTGCAGCTGTTCCTACCAGCTGGAATCAACCGTCCTGGCCCTGTTCCAGCTCAAAAGCAATTACATTCTTGCAAGTGGATATTGCAACTTCCTGTCCTAAACAATCATGTACTGTTCCTTTGCAAACTTAACCAGCTGCTGCCTTCTACCAAGAGATGTCTGCCGGCACAGGGTGGAGCCCAGGAAGAAAGCTAGTGGTGTATTGAATCAAGGGCTCTCTCTCCTGTGTAGGTTCCTCTGAATTGCAGTGAGGTCAGAGTGCTTCCTGCCAAGTGCCTGCAGAAAGTGCTCAGTGCTCAAGCTCTGTTAGAGTGATGAAGACAAGCATCATCTGGGCTAGACTGCAGTAGTAGAGTGCGTTTTCTTGGCCCTAACCTTCCAGAGGAAATCTTCCTCTGTGCCTCAGCTTCATGAAACAAAGCATCTTCAACAGCTGATGCAAGAACTTCCTTGCCTTTGCCAAGCATTTAAAACCAGAGCGTGGCCCATAACACCTGGAAAAGACTTTTGTAAAACATCTTAGTTGAAAAGGTGCTTGAGGCACCCAAATGATTAAGTGGGATTACTAGTCCCAGACTAACATATGTAGTTTCCTGCAGTTACTCTTCTAAAAATGTTCCTCTTAATCTCTAGCTTCTATATCATATGCGCATGAGAAAAAGAGCAGATATATACATACACCAGAGAAGAATCAGCATCTGTCAAAGTGCAGCTCAGGCATATTATTACCTTTTAACTTTGCTGTGCAAATAGTATTGATCTGAAGCTATTGCAAGACTTTTTATTTCTGTAAATTTTCCCACCTCCAATTTCTTCAGAGACATTGATTAATTAAGCTCATTCTCCTAAGAAGAGTGTACGTACACAGAATCACAGAATCACCCAGGTTGGAAAGGACCTCAAGGATCATGTAGTTCCAACCCCCCTGCCTAGCAGAGCCACCAAGCATACACATTTAGATCAGGTTGCCCAAGACCCTGTCCAACCTGGCCTTGAATACGTCCAAGGACGGGGCATCCACGACCTCCCTGGGCAGCCCGTTCCAGGGCCTAACCACTCTCCTTGTAAAGAACTTCCCCCTAACATCCAACCTAAATCTTCCCTCCTTCAACTTGGATCCATTTCCCCTAGTTCTGCTGTTGTCAGCCCTTTTGAAGAGTTTACTCCCCTCCTGGGTGTAGGTTCCCTTCAGGTATTGATAGGCTGCAATGAGGTCACCCCGCAGCCTTCTCTTCTCCAGGCTGAACAAGCTCAACTCCCTCAGCCTGTCCTCATAGGAGAGGTGCTCCAGCCCCCTGATCATCTTAGTCGCCCTCCTCTGGACCCTTTCCAAAATCTCAATGTCTTTCTTGTACTGAGGGCTCCACACCTGGACACAGTACTCCAGATGGGGCCTCACAAGAGCCGAGTAGAGAGGGACAATCACCTCCCTGTCCCTGCTGACCACCCCTCTCCTGATGGAGCCCAGGATCCCATTTGCCTTTCGAGCTGCCAGAGCGCACTGCTGGCTCATGTTCAGTCTCTCGTCCATCAGGACCCCCAGGTCCTTCTCTGCCGAGCTGCTCTCAAGGACCACTCCTCCCAGCCTGTACAGATGCCTGGGGTTCTTCCGGCCCAAATGCAAAACCTTGCACTTTGCCGTGTTGAACCTCATTAGGTTCACCCGAGCCCAGCCCTCAAGCCTGTCGAGGTCCCTCTGAATGGCATCCCTTCCTTCCACCGCATCAACCGCACCACTCAGCTTGGTGTCGTCAGCAAACTTGCTGAGGGTGCACTCAATTCCCTCATCGATGTCATTAATAAAGATGTTAAAGAGCACCGTTCCCAAGACAGACCCTTGGGGGACACCACTTGTTACCGGCCTCCACCTGGACATAGAGCCACTGACCACCACCCTCTGTCTGCGGCCTTTCAACCAATTGCTTATCCATCGGGTCGTCCACCCATCAAATCCACTTCCCTCCAATTTGGAGATGAGGATGTGGTGGGGGACCATGTCAAAGGCCTTGCTCAGGTCCAGGTAAATGACATCGGTCGCCTTCCCTTCGTCCACCAATGCCGTCACTCCATCATAGAAAGCCACAAGATTAGTCAGGCATGACCTTCCCTTGGTGAAGCCGTGCTGGCTGTCTCGGATCACATGCTCATTCTTTATGTGATCGAGCATGTTGTCCAGGAGGATCTGTTCCATGATCTTCCCAGGCACGGAGGTGAGACTCACCGGCCTGTAGTTCCCCGGGTCCTCCCTGCTCCCCTTCTTGTATATGGGAGTGACGTGACCCTTCCTCCAGTCATCCGGGACCTCACCTGACAGCCACGACTTCTCAAATATGATGGAGAGCGGCTCGGCAACCACCTCAGCCAGCTCCTTTAGGACCCTGGGATGCACGCCATCTGGCCCCATAGACTTGTATTCATTCAGTCTAAGGAGGCACTCTAGGACTTGCTCTGCCCTTACAGTGGGGAGCGATTTACCTCCTTGGTCCCCACATAGAGGTTTGGAGATGCAGGGCTCAGGGACGGGAAAAAGACTAGAATCCTGGCCACCAGTGAAGACTGAGGTGAAGAACTCATTCAGCACCTCAGCTTTCTTTTCATTAACACATTAACACACACAGCACAGAGAGAGGCAATGTACTCTGGTCTAGCTAACACATAAGGAAGTTGGGAGCCTGTTCCCAGGTCAGAGACCTCAATGTCTGCTAGAGGTGTCAGGAAAGTTTTGGGGATAGCAAGTCTTGCTCAGAGAGGCATCATCTCTTCCAACAGAGTAGACCCACATCAGTATGTCAGGAGAGTTAAACCACTTGCTTCATCTGAGACTGTTTGAGTAAACTTCTGTGGAGCAGTGGAGCTTTCAAATATTGCTGATATTTACCTCCTCAGTTCCTAAAGCCTAGACCTTGCTGTCTGTAATACCTCCAGCCTGGGGAATTACCTGGGAATTATATCTACCCCCACGTCTCTGAGACAAAACTGCAAAGCAAATTAAGAGTTGCACTGAAATCTCTATGGCATTAACTATTTGAACATAGGTCCTTTGCATCTTGAGGAAACAACCCATCATTTTGCCTTCACTTTTGTATCAGCTCTGCTTGTCAAACACTGTTGAACACCTTGACATTTTACATAAGTACATAATGCATTTTGCCTTAAAGGGAATACCAATTATACCATTAACAGAGATGCCCCTTAGCATGACTGAAAAAGCCCAGTAGAATTTTGTGAAGAAATGGCAACAACGCCAAGTGATATATTGATAAAAGATATATTTTACAAAAACATGGATTTTAAATTTTAAGCTGACATTCAAGTAGACTTTCCACCTAGTGTTTGAGATTTGTGACAGGCTATCTTGGCTGAGGGCCAGGCAGTCCTAGATACAATGGAAACACAAATATTTAAGTGCAAACAGATAGATTTTCAATTTTGTTTGTTTGTTTGTTCTTAACATATTCTCTTCAGGTGCTACAAATTCTGCTACAGTTGCAGCAATAGTAGGATATTTTTCCTCCAAAGTAAGTAATGCGCCCCATGGATTCCAAATGTGATGATATAGGAGAGCAAATAGTACTGTTATGTATTGGTTTGAGTGCCATAACTTATAAAAATGATTCAAAGTGTTGTATGGTATGGAAAAGGATACATAAATCATAGCAACGTATACACTAGGTATAGTATACTCCCAGCTTATGCTGACTGTCATCTTATGACATATGGGAGTACTAGAAAGCATCACATAGAACTTGACTTAATAACTAAGGTATCAATAACTGCCTATACGTGCCTGTTGCTCTTGAATACTATGCACTGTACAAATGTACTCCATCACCCTGTTACCTCACCTGCATGATACTATACAGGCAATGCTGATGTGGGAATGAAGCAGGGCTACTTAGAAGGAAGTATAAACTAGGATGTTTTACTGAGTTTCTACAGGAAATCACAACATACGGGTCTGATCTGGGGTTCTGTTTTTTCTCTTTTTTTGTTCTCATGTAATTGCTGACTCCAGTTTCTTCCTCTGATAGTTTTGTACTAGGTGATTTTCAGTCTGTTTCCCACATGAAAACCTTTCACTTGTCCCTTCATTGGGCAACTTCTGTCCTTCCTCTAGCTCTCTTAATAGGCTATGAAAACAGTCATCTTGTCCCAACAGGCATTCTCACTGCATGAAGTGGAAATAGTTTCTTGTACTTGCACTGACCCTAGTCTAATAGATAACTGGACCTAAGCCAAGGCTGAGGAAATAATATCATATAAAAACTACTAAATATGGACCCAATCCTGCCAGCTGGGCCACAAGGAGAGATTAAGCCATTTGTTTGATTCTCCTGGTAGATAGATGAGCTCTGATCCAAAATGTGGCCATGAGCTGCGCTGCACATGGTCATCACTGGCTTATCAGTGCCCTGAGGCAGTGCCTCAACCTAGCTGAAATATTATATATATATATATTTATATATATAAACCTTTTAATTTTAAATATGTGTGTGTATATATATATAGATTTAGGTTTATTAATTTATTTTTTATGTTTAATTCTATTGGGAGAATTAAATCACACACCAAAGAGAATGTCCTACACATATCCCATTGTTGGCTTCACACTCTTACACCACTTTCAACACTTAACAATATCATCCACACTCTGATGTTCAATCTCCTCTCAATCCTCTCAGCCTCCCTTCTCAAATAAATTGTCTTGTCTCATTTCCATCATTTGAATAATACACTTCCTCTCTTAATCTCATGTCCATTTTCTTTTAGCTAGTTTTCTCAGAGCTTGAGTATAACCTATTACACAACATGAATAAATGGCAATTTGGATTTGAAGTAACTAAATTGCAATATTAAATTTCAAACTGAAATGAAGTGACACCACAGTAACAAACAAACAAACAAAAAATCATGGACACAAAATGTGGAATAGAGAATTCCAAAGGGATCCTTAGATATGGAAGTCCTGCAAACCAAAAAAAAATATTTAGCATGTAATTATAAAAGTGAAGACAATAGCCACAGCTATGGAAGAATCTCTTCTTCTTACCATCACCTGCACCTTCCCTGTCTCTTCTACTTCACTGTAATGTTCACATGGGCTGAAAAACTTTCAATTTGTTTTTGCACTTGCACATGAATTGCACTAGCTTTATTGGTTGCTACATATATTATTTCTTGGAAAACCTATTTATCTTTATTAATTGTCCTTTAGTAAAAAATAGATGTTGTTGATTAACAGTTTTAAAAGATATCTGATTTTTTTTTTAATTTCTTCTTATTGAGTGT
This sequence comes from Tympanuchus pallidicinctus, assembly GCF_026119805.1. Lineage (NCBI taxonomy): Eukaryota > Metazoa > Chordata > Aves > Galliformes > Phasianidae > Tympanuchus > Tympanuchus pallidicinctus. The sequence goes on from NW_026294813.1 coordinate 11,901,686, forward strand.
GGAAGTACTCTTCAAAATGTGGCCCACTTTGTTGATAAGGGCCTGCTACAACATGCCAAGCTTTCAGTTGAATAGAAAAGAAATTAATTAGACTGTGAGCTTGCCTAATTTAGAGTGATGCTTTCTTCTTGTCTACTATTGAAAGACATTTTATTTTCTCTTCAAAATCTGATGAGGAAAAAAGAAAGTTCAGGAAATGACATTTTCCAGGGTAATGCAGCTGTGTTAAATCTATTAAACAGCAGCTAAGACCACTAAACCTCACCACAAATCAATAAAGAACATACAATGGTAAAGAGAGTTTTATAGCCATTGCTTTTACTTTGGACTGCAAGTTTACAGCTTTTCAAAGTGAGAGGCTTTGCTCCAAAGTCGTTTTTTTTTCTGTCATTTTATGTACCAAATATAAATGCTGGATGCTCCCTTCCTATCTCAAGCCACCATCACATGCACTTTCCCTGTTGCTGCAGCTGAAGAACTAGATTGCTTTTAACTCATACCTCCTGTAGAATCAGAGTGAGGACAAGTGAGTATCGTTTGTTGACACGTTATCTTCAGTCCACTGCAGGGCAGTGAAGTCCTACTCTACTTTCCCCAGTAAAGCCAGCTTCTGATGGCTTTGTTGTTTTTGTACCATTTTTAATCCATTTAGATTTATGTAAAAGGTATGGCTGACTGACCAAGTGAGACGTGGTCACATGATTTTCTAATCACACTAATTTTTCTCCCTTTACCTGTCACATTTAGAATGGGAGAGGCTGATGTTCTCTGTGTGGCCAGTGCAGTCAAAGATTAACACATGGCCAGATGGAGGCTTTACAGGATAATGCCCCCAAATAGATCAGGGAACCTTCCACAGAATCACAGAATAGTTCAGGCTGGAAGGGACCTCTGGAGGTCACCTAGTCCAACCCTCTGCTCCAAGCAGGGCCAACTTCAAATATAGATCAGATTTCTCAGGGTGTTCCAGTCTCAAAATGGGATGGTCTCTGACAGCAAGCAAGAGTGGCATTTCCCAGAACAATCACCAAATATAGCAACTTCCCAGTAAATCAGCTACAGAACAAACAGGTTTAATTCCAGCCACTATACTGTCACTGTTAGGTATGTCAATGGAAGAGGTTGCATTAAACTGCCCTAAATACCTGTCTTCACCTCGCCTCATACCTATAAGAAGAGGAACAGCGAGCTCAATTGGATAGTGGCTATAGACAATAGAGATAAATAGTTTAGTGCCTTAAAGTTACATAATATTCACATGTCACCTTCAATTTATCCCATCCCTGAGATATTCAGCCAGCCTTTCTTCTCTGCAACCAAATACCCCGTTTGTACCAGTGATGAACACAGCTGGCACATTAGTTAATCAGTCAATGATATTTTCTGCTGCAGCTTTTTTTGCATATAGGAAAGCAAAGCGAAAGCCTATTCAGAAGCAAATGTATCTGACAATGTCTGCAGCATTTGAGGCATCAGGATTCGTTGATACAGCTGTGATTCCCTTAAGGCAAGTAATTCCGGCTGGCAGTAGCACATTTTTATGAAACCATGAAGGCTTCCAAACCATGCAGCATTTCGAGCCACCAGTTTACAAAGCTCTTTCCCATAACTATACCTAAGTAGCGTTTAGATAAAAGAAGGAATAATTAGGAAAACTGTAGGGAAAAAATAAAACACTAATAATATCATCACAATGGTAGGAAGGATTGATAAAATAGGAAAGAAGTTCAAAGGAAAATATTTTTCTCAAAAAGTCATGCTTTTCACTCAGGCCTTTTCTTTGTTTGTTTGTTTTTGTTTTGTTTTGTTTTGTTTTGTTTTGTTTTTTACATTTTTGAAGAGAGGAGGAGGAAATTTTACATCATCCAAAAGGGGAAAAATAAAACATGAAATTGCGATCCAGTCAATTTGCAGGCTTTCAGCACTGCAGACTATGAAAGCTAGCCCTTTACTTTCAAAACAGCGGTAAGAAAAAAAAAAGCATGGATATTTATGTCCCTAATCTTCAGAAAAGGCTTAGAATTTATCTTTGTGCACATGAAAATAAACCTGGGAGAAACTTAAATCAGGATGATGACCTGAAAAAAGAGAAATGCTCGACCAGGTGCCAATTAATATTATTGATGGGGAAATTAGTATTTGTTTCCTTTGAATTATCCTGCTGGTATTACTCTTAACCACTACAGTACAAGGTTTTTTATACAGATCGTCAGCACTGTTCACTAAATCCGCATATAAAGCCCAGACCAGAGACACTTGCATCCTAATTCTACTTTTATTATTCTCAATAAAATTCAGTCTTTGAAAACCATAAAGGATCAGTGATGCTAACAAATATATTTCCCAGCTGTTTTACACATAATGACTAGTGCACAGACAAAGCAGTTAGAAAACTGAAAACAGTTCAATTGTATACAGATCAGTGATGGCCAACACTGTATCCATCTCTGAATCCCTGGGAGCAGTAAGGCAGTCTTCAGTTTCCTGCAGGCATCTGCCCATGTCCCTTCTCCCGCTATGATGCCAAGGTAATTTAGAGACCCTACTCAGTGATCTGGAATTGCCTCGCACGGAGGTGGGATACTTCTCCTTGATCTCAAAGACATGGGATCACATCAAGAAAACTTTTCTGTTCCCAGGGTACTCTAACCTAGAAGGCTTCCTCTTGCACAGTAGTGTTGTGCTGGGTCTTTGTGGGGCAAGGGGAGCATCTTGACCCTGATCGGAAGTTGGCAGGCAGGCGGGGAGGGCAGCTCAGGTAAGGCAGGAGACAGGAAGAGCGGCGGACGGCACAAAGCCAGGCCATGCCAGGCTGCTTAGGGCAGCCCAAGGCAGGAGTCAAAAGAGCATTCAAGGTAATATCAGCAGCTCATTAGTTTGATGTTTTTGATCATGAATGCTATTTGGATCTGAGTGCTCAAGCGGTATTGGTAGATCAGCCACTACAAAGAAACTCTCCAAGCAGCATGGAGAATTTAGACGCACAGATCCCATGAACTTCAATGAGAATGATGCATCTGTCTCCTGCGGTAGCTTTGAAGCTCTCGGCCAAAAGTATTCTTAGCCCTACTGTCATGCATGTCCCCAAAGAGACAAAAAAAGAAGGTGTGAGCATATGAGACTGAGAGCGGACGTGGTTGAGGAAGTGAGAGACCAACTAGAGCCTGATCTGGGAACCCTGCAGAGACGGATCATGTCCTGCAGGCTTTATATTATCAACACTTATTTGGAGGCAAAGGACAGGCTTTTTTCTCTTGGCAGAACTAGGAAGCCAGTCCAACATGCTGGCTGCTGACACTGAGATTACTTTCATTGGCATTCCCAAACCATTAATGTTACCTCAGGTATCACTACCTGACTCTGCAGACCCATAAAGCAGAAGATGTAAGATGGAAAAATGACACAAGGCAGAGAAAATGACACAAGGATATGGAGGAGAGAACACTATGTAAGATCTGAATTTGCAAATATTCCAAATCAAGTCTTATCTTTATTTATGAATTGTATTTTCTGAACACTGTTTTGATGTGAAAAGTGAGTAAGACATCTCCTATACCATTGAAAACAAGTTCTTTGCATCAGTGCAGCTCATCATGAATGTGTACATTTACTTTGCACTAGTACACGCCCAGCAAACAAACTGCACAAGTAGCACAATACTTATCTCCATCTTCTAGTTCAGAAGGTCTATGCTTAGATCTAGAAAATAGTGGCTAAAGCTATTAATATTAAGCTTTGTGTACAGAATTCCATAGACCCTTGAATTCTTTATTCTGTGGATTAAAAAAAAAACTGTGTAGAAAAATGTGCTCCAAAAACTGATTGACAAAATTGTATGTGACCCCTTTCCTATCCTCGATGAAGAGCTTAGCCCAAACTCTCTGTGCTGAAAGATGACACATGAGGAGCAGCTCCTGTGCTTTGGAACAATGCACTGTGCCTGATAAGTACAACACTTGGAGAGGAGACAAGAATTAAAGTATCTTAGATGTAGTTTAAGTAGGCCCTGGAAATAAGACAGGTGGTTGAAAATTTGGTAAAAATTCAAGGTCAATAGTCTTATATACCAAAAAATTAACTAACAGTTTCTGTTCTTATCTCCATTGAACATCAGAGAGGAGAGTGCCAGTCCATAGCCTAAACTCAACCCTGTACAATGCTGCTATTGTATACCCTCTACTGAGTGTATATCCTTTGCTGACTGCAACACCCCTTAGAGACTGACATTTTGAAGATATATTTTCATGTTGCTATTGTATTTTCCACAAATCCTGGAAGTCAAATAACTCTTGGAATAACAGAGGAGATATTAGATTGCTTACTAGAGTTGATATTCATTTTCATTATTTGTTCCTATAAATAGAGATGATCTTTTTTTCTGGAACACACTCTCGTGTAGAGCAATACCTCTTCCTCAGATGGCATCAAGACACAAAACAAGTTTAAAACTCTCTTTACTCCACCTCCTTTCAAAGCTGCACTCAATATAGACACAGTAGTTGCAAGAACACTCACACTGCAATCTATAAGCCTCTACAAATCTTAACTTCAGATATGTAAACTTTAAACCCTTAGATTTCCATTCCACTTGAAAAGCTGTTTTTACATATTAGGTGGCCCAAGACTTTTATCTCCCTTCTCATCTTCCAAAATTAAATGTAGGATTAATAGACAAACAAAAGGTGCTCTGCAGCCCCTAATGTTCAAAGAACTGCTATTTTTAACAATTCAATTAATGACAGTGATGATATGCATTTGTAACAAATTAAATGAATATGAGTTTTCTTTTTTATGGCGCTCAATTCTTCAGATTTTTAACATAGCCTATTTTCAGAATAGCAGTGTAAATTCTTATCTGTGTAAATTTTCTTCTTCAGTACCACAAACTGTTCTAAAACCATAAATTAGATCCTAACATCAGAATTATATCAATGAACTTTGAGCTCAGTTTTGAGCCTTAGAATACCATTTCCAAGATAGCTTTCCTATTTACACACAACATAAACTTACTTTTAGAACACTCACGTTTTACAAAGGGTGCTCTGAAAGTAATGCCTCCTGTTTCATTATGTAGGCCGACAACATCAAAGGCAAATGTTGGTGGTAGAGCAGTAGAGGCTAAGCCTTTCCACCAATAATCTGTTTCATTTTGTTGCTGTGTGACAGATGGCAGCAGAGGGACAGTCTCACAGAATGGCATCTGATGTGAAACTGAGTATGAAAGAAGAGGCGTGTCACTGAATTCCTTCACGCTGATAAAATGGCACCCGTTGACATTCACTGACACTTGCTGAACATTTATGGGGACCAAACCGTGGATATCAGCACAGTGAGCGGTTGGTGATGCTGTTTAACCATGGTGACAGCAACAGGGGGTCACCTCTGCCAGTGCAGATTTTACAAACATGTCTTGTTAACGGCTGCTGAAAATACATAGCAGATGGTGGTGGCTGTGTTGAAAAACAGTGTTCTGAATCTGAGAGTTTACTCTTTCAAATAGTGTTATTTTGCTCTTTGTATCTGTTGCAATTTTCATGGAAATAAATATGATGCATTACTTTCAGAGTGACCTACATAATCCTTTGCAAGCCTGGCTCCAGAAACTCTGGTTTTATGAAAAACAGATGATGCCCAGAATTAAATCTAAGGTGAATGAACTGCCAGAGAGTTACCTTCTACAAACAGAACTGTTTTTTTAATAGCATGATAGAGTCTGAAGCAAAGGTAATGAAAAACGAGAAGTAAATCCAGTTTGACAAGATTCTTTTGACTATGCATTCTTTGGAGTAAAGACTGCCTCTTGCTCTGCAACATTTGTCACCCAGAGTCCAGGTCTCACATAGGACCATGATGTACTACAAGAGTTTCAAATGGAAACCAAAGATGGCTGAATACAAGGTTTCTATACTGCAGAAGTCCAAATACCCACTCTCTCACCAGGATTAAGGAAAGCAGACATGGAAACTAAATTCTTTCTAGACAATTGATTCAAACTGAAATGTGGTTAAATCGTTAATTACATTAAAATACACTTAATGTTAAAAAATCCACAGGAAATACTCAGCATGCCAGCCAGAAATGCCAAATAGAACAGAATATTTCCAGTGCTATTGTAAAAGAACTGTGTGGGTGTCACTACTTTTTCTGAGAAGAAAAGCAAAGGAGAGAGGAAGAATCAGCTGTATAGAAATCAGAGCTTATCTACCATGTAGCAGTTCTGCAGTTTCTCACAACAGATCAGCCCCTTTCTCTGGAATTTGCCATTAAAATGCTAGTTCCTAGAGATTACATAATGGCTTAGCTCTTTTCAGTGTAGACTTCTGAAGGGTCACATATGCTTAAATAATGTCTAGCAATTTCAAAGTTGCTGAAATTTAGTGACATGAACTTTTTTTGATTAATTAAGGGTATAGTAAAATTTACTGCTTGTATGATCTCTGGGAAATAAAGGCAGCTGGATTTATTCACTCTTGTTCAGTGTCCTCCAGAAGCAGATATAGCCCACCAGATCATGGGAATGTTGCAAGATTGGGATATATTATTTCACATTTAAGGGCTCCTACACCACAGCAACTGTCTGCTGTGCCTTTAACATCTCTTGTGATCATTCTACTGAAAAACATACAGATTTAAATTCATTGATCTTCTAAGTCACAGGTGCTACTGAAGGGGATGTTCTCCATCTCAAAAGCCGTGCTCACAGGCACTGTGCTAAGCTTGGGTGAGGCCAGGGCAACCTGTGCTTGAATCATGAGAAACAGTGCCATCCCTCCCAGACTGCCATTCCCTTTGGAGGTGGAAGCAGAGCTCAGGCAGCAACAAGTTATCTTCACACAGCAGCTGCTGTACTTTTGGGCTTTAGATGGAAGACTTGTTTGATCTCACGGGTGTAGCAATTGAGTTTCACAGACAACTCACATGCAAGGTAGGGCTGCAAGCCTGCCCAGTCTGATTTTTACACTCATTTTTTCCAGTAGTGTATTTCACTTACAGGAGTGGCTAGATGTATAGCCATTTAGGAAACTACGAAGTTCACTTCAGGTGTACATTTCCATTTTCATAATTTTATCAAGACAGCTCTGCACAGACAGCCATAGTCATTGCCTGTGTGAGATCCTCCAGCCAGTACACTACTCAGGCATCTTTGCAAATGAAGTTAACACACTATTTTGACAGCATTAGATAACCATGGATCATATATACTTGAGAACCCGGAATGATTTCTTCATATGCATAAGATTTTATTCAAATGAGCTTAAAAACAACTACTAAAACTAAGAGAGTAGAAGTTATAAACTATATTGAAAAATATGAAAGCAGCCTGCATACCTAAAGAATTCTTGCCTAGAAATGGGAATGAATTCATCACTAAGATGCTTCTCTTGAAGAGGAACATGCACCTTCCTCTGAAAGATTTCTAGATTTCTACCACTCCATCAGTTGTGCTTTATTCTTAAAATCTCTCTCAAGGGAAAATAAAATTTGACTTCAGGGATTTCAGGGCTGCCTTGCTGCCAGACCTGTTTAAATCATTGACCCGGCTGAGAAAACAAACTCCAAACGAATTGAGCAGTGAATAGTCCTGTGAAAGCTGGAGTTGAGAACTGCTCGCTGCTCTGCATTAACAGTGTTTGAACACTGTGTATACGTGGTGCAGGCTGGAGTGGTGACCTGAGCTTGGATGCAAGGTAGAGACAAACCTGAACTACGTATAGGCACTGGGAGCAGATAAGTAGTTAGCAGAACAAGTGATAGAGAGGGCTATTCAAAATCTAGAGCTTAGCAACCCAAGGCTTCACTCATTGCTCCAATACAACTACAGAAGCCATAGAATTTTGGGAGGCTCCATTTGCAAACCCTACAAATTCTAATTGTAAAGCAGTTATACTCACAATCCAGGTGGCTGCAAGTGTGAAATTCCACTTGATGTGCAAAACAAATGAACAAAATCACCATGACCAAGTTTCTATACTTACAAGAGGTTTTAAGCAGTTCTCCTGCCCTCTCTGTAACCTGCGCATTCTTGGCAGTTGTGATACATTAGCATCATGCCACCATGCTAGCTGCAGAAAACACATTTTAGAGAGCGGACGAGAACTGGTGGAAGGTGGGAATGAACAAAAAGATCTTAACTGGGCAAAGTTGGGATGAGACTACCTTTTGGTCCTGGTATTTGTACTGACAGGTTAAGGCTTACAGGTTACAGACAGGTTAAAAAAAAAAAAGTGCCAGTATTTACTGTATGCACTCATGCTGAAGGACAACTATTTAAACAACTGCCTGAGAGTGCTTTCAAGAAATCAGCCAGAACTAAAGTCAGTGAAAGGAGAACGATCATTAAAACACTCTCAAAGCTTCGTAATATGTCTTGAAATAGTGTTCGTGCATATAGGAATGCTAGGAGATTAAGATCCAATATCTCATGATCTACAGCATCTAGTAATAAGTACTTTAATACTACTGGAAATGTGCCCTTTTGGATTTGTGACTACATATTGTTTCCATCTCTAGTAGTAACGAGTGTCAAAGTTACCTCTCCTAAACCATTATTTTTTGCCATACATGGATATAATTTTGGCTTAGAATTCCACATTTTGAAGAAAAATGTATTACTGGTTGCTGTTTTTTTGTGTGTGGTTTTTTGTTTTAAGATGACACCTTTAAAAGATAATACAGAAGACTGGCATATCAGCAAACAGCTAGATGCTTCAGAAGTGCAATTTATCAAAAAGCAATCCAGGTCATGGTTGTGACTTATTCAGCTTTCCTAAAATATGACTGTACATAGCAAAATGTTTCTGCTACTCATCTGAGCATCAGTACACCTCACACAAGTCCACGGCTTATGATTAATGGCATCATCCCAGTGTACACCAATAAAAATTTGTAGCTCATCACAGATTCTGCTTATAACATTGTTCATCCTTTTTCCTGGAGTTCTCCCACTGAAGCACATTAGTATGTAAATGTCAGTATATCTAGCACAATTTATTCCCAAACACTGGTAATTTCAAGAGAAAAATCAGCAAACACTTGATGGCTAGACTATGCAAGTCTATTTGTCTCTATTAAAAGAAGTAATTCTGAGACAGCATTTTAAATCTCGCTTACTCCACTTGAACTTTCTTTTGGATATGCCACTTAAGACTTTCTTTAGTAATGTCAGTGGATATCCTTCACATGTTCACCTACACAGCCCATGCAACTCCCCTTATTGGACTTCAGTGACCAAAACAAAACTCCTCAGAGATTAGTAAAGAATTTTCAGCATCAGTGCACCCATGGGATTCAAGGGACCTCACAAATCACTTAAACGTCAATGAAATTTTATTCCTGTTTTGGTCATGTTACCTCTTCAAGTGCACTGTGATCTGTTCAGATGCTCCAGCTCTGAAACTCTTCCAAGATACATTTCCTGTTCTAAACTTTTCTGCTGGCTACTTACAGCAAGAGAAGCTGGTCCAAATGCAAGATCCAAATGGTCATCATCTCTGATTGCACCAAAGTTAACTTAAACTACACATTTTAAATTTTTACTTAACTCAAAGGGGAAAGTGCCATTAATTAATCATACAGCTACCTGCTTCAATTGCATGCACTGATCTTCCTTCCCCTGTGTAGTGATAGCTGATCCCAAAGCTTTGTGGTTTCCTTATCCAGCTGAGAGGCATGCGCAAGACTAAGGATAAATTGTGCTAAACCAAATGGGGCTGGAACACAACACTTTGTGACTGCAAGAAAAGGGAAAGAATTGGTTACCTGTCATCTTCAGTCACTGTAGACATCCTGCCGCCATAAATGTGATCAATCATCTATGGCTGGAAATTTAAGGAAATTCTGATAATAGTTTCCATATGATCTTTTCTGCTAGCTTTGCAAGGTTGACAAAGGCTCAAGAAAGCCTGCATTTGATTCCTGTCACTTCTTCTTAACTTAGTCTGCTGTAAACATACCAGCAACTTTCAACTTGGAATGTCTCTTAATATCTTCCATGCATAAACAGTCAGAGGAACCATCTCTTATATCTTCCATGCTGACTAGAAGAGAGCCATGTCCATTTAGCTCTGGTGTAACCATTTGGCAAATAACCTGCAAACACTCGATAAACTAGTTGAATATTTTAACCTGGCCCATAGTTCACTTCTTGTTCTTTTCTTCTCTGAGGATCTGTGCTACTAGTGCAAATTTTTGTAGGATTTTCTTACAAGGTGTCCCTTTGATAGCCTTTCTACTGACTCTGCACTGGACAAAAGCTTCCAAGACTTTAATAGAGCCAGCCAATAGCCACCATTCAACCCAACCTTGAACACCTCCAGGGATGGGGCAGCCACAGTTTCTGTGGACAACCTGTTCCACTGTTTCACTACCCTCTGAATAAAATAGTTCATCCTAACATCTAACCTAAATCTCTGCTCTGTAAGTATTAAACCATTCCCCCTTGTTCTTTCACTGTCAGACTGCATAAAAACTTAGTCTCCCTCCTGCTCATAAGATCCTGTTAAGTATTAGAAGAGGTTTTCTCAGAGCCTAGTCTTCTCCAGGAAAAACAAGCCTAGCTTCCTCAACCTTCCCCCATAGGAAAGGTTCTCCAGATCTCTGAATATCTTCGTGGCTCTCTTCTGGATCTACTCCAACAGTATTACATCTTTTTGTGCTACAGTCCCCAGGACTGGATGTAATACTGCAGGGGTCTCACAAGGACAGAGGAGGACAATCTCCTTTCTCTCCCTCCTGGCCACCTCTCTTTTGATGCAGCCTAGGGTATGATTGGTCTTCTGGACTTAACATCCACCAGAGTTCCCAAAATCTTCTTCACAGGGCTGCTCTTCTCTCATTATGTAAAACTTTGAATTTTCCCTATCCAGCTGCCAAACCTTGCACCAAGCCTTATTGAACTGCATTATGTTCTCATAGGCCAACTTTATGAATTTATCCAGGCCCTCTGCGTGCCATTTATCTCTTCTGTTGTATCAACTGCACCACTCAGCTTGATATCATCAGGAAATTTGCTGATTGTACACTCAATCCCACTGTCTAGGTTTTGATAAAAAATATTAAAGATATTCAATCTAAAATGAATCCTTGGGAGACACCACCTATGACTGTCCTCCACTTGGAGTTTGAGGTGTTGACTATACTCTGACTAAAACCATCCACACAATTCTTTTACCACCCTTCCAATCCATGTATTTCTAATTTAGTTATAAGATTGGTGCAATACCATCAAAGGCCTTACAAATGTCCAGGCAAATGACATCGGTTGCTCTTCCTTTACATACTGATGCCATCAATCCACTGTAGAAGACCACCAGATTGGTCAGGCTTGATCTGCCCTTGAGGAAGCTGTGCTGGCTTTCTCAGCTGACCTATTCATCCTGCATGTGCCTTAGCACAGTTTTCAGGAGGGTCTGTTCTGTGATCTTCCCAGCCACCAACATGAGGCTCAACAGCCTGTATTTTACTGGATCTTCCTTTCTACCGTTCTTAAAAATGGGAGCCTTGTTTCCCTTTCTCCAGTCACCAGAAACTTCACTTGACAGCCATGACATCATCACATGATGGAGAATGGTTTGGCAACCACATCAGCTAGTTCTTTCAGAACACTAATATGCTTCTCGTCCAGCTCCATAGAGTTGTGCATATTCAGTCTAATGAGGTAATTTTCGACTTGTTTGCATTTACAGTGTAAGGAATTTTGCTCTCCTGATCCCATAATGGATATGAGAGATGTAGGAAGCCTGATTGCCAGTGAAGACTGAGTCAAAGAATTCTCTGAGTACCTCAGCCTTCTCCATATCTGTTGAAGCCATTCCTTCCTTCCCTTTTATTGGAGGGGGGTACACTCTTCTTGGCCTTTCTCTTCTGATCAGTATAGAACACTTTCTTTTATTTGTTTTTGTTTTTCATGTCAGCCCTGATCCCATTTCTATTCTTCCAGACAGCATTCCTTTATTCTTGCAGGGCCATCCACTCCTGCTTCTACTTCCTGGTCAAACTTGAAAATGGCAGTACACCAAAGTGCCAAGAAATAATGAGAAAGACCTTATGTGGATAAACTAGTAAACAACTACAGACATTCTAACAGGATGCAAGAGCCAGAATCACACTATTCTGAGTCTTTGATGGGGTATTTGATATGATTGTTTTCATGGAGCCCCAAAGCAGTTTCTGAGAACTGTTCTAGTGTATCTTGATAATAATCAGATGGAGAGGTGCTCACAGGTCAAACATAGGACCGAAATCACCTTCTGCCTCTGCTAACATGGTCACATAGGCTTTTTTGAAAATGACATGGGAAAAGAGAACAAAAAGAACAGCAACTAAACTGCATATTGTACAAATCCACTGGATGGGTTCCAACACTGAAGCAGTAGGGATGTGCATTACTAAAACACTGGACATTTATTTGTGTTGAAACAGTTTCATGCTGCCTAGTTAGTAAAAGTCAGAAGAATTGAAAATCAATTTTTATTTTTTTCCTTAAGATGAAAGTAAAACTATGCAATTAACTTATATGCCTATTGATCACATAATGAAAAGTGCAATTAGATATATTGCTTGCAAATCCTTCCATGGTCAACGATAGCATTTGAAGTCAATGAAGCAAGCGGGTATATTTGAGCATGGGCTCTAGATAGAAAGCAATACAGAAGAGGTAATCAAGTTAGTATTAAATACAGTTATCCGGTTCAGTTAGACCACACAAATCATTTCTAAAACACAAATAACAACTCCCCTAGTGAATGAGATCATTAAAGCCAATATACTTTTAAAATTTATTCATTGAAAGCATGGCACTGAAAGCTTTACTTAGAAATGAGAAATCCAACAAATTGGCAACAAAATATAGGATGGAAGGGAAATAAAAATAAATTCAGAACAGCGGGCACAATGTCACAGATAAGAAACAACAAACGCTAGAAGCTAATCAGTGACCAAATTTACAGAATTGCAAAGCTCAAGTGACTACCCTCAGACTGTTTTCGCTTAGTAGAATACTCAAAAACCTCTTCCTAAGACAATTATCATTTCCAGAATTAATCACATACATTTGAATGTGTTGACAACCTAAGTGTACTGTTACACACTCACCGGTGTTTGTGATTCTTTTCGTGTCTTCTTTCAGCAGAGTGGAAGCTGTAAGAAATGGCTTCCCTTTTTGCACTCTTTTACTACATTGAACATTAGTGTGCGTACACTGAGATGAGTGTATTTTCACATTCAGAAACTCTTCTATGTTAGACAAGCAACTTTGATGCACAGAAATAAACATACAAATATAAACATCCAAAAGAAAAGAAGTGAAAAAGCTAAGCTTCTCAGAACCACTTTCTTTCAATTGTACAGCATAGCTTTCCTTATATTCTCTTTTCCTTTTTAACTGTGTTCGTTAATACATTTCTGCTTATATAACATATATACCTTAATACACACAGGAAGTGCAAAATTATACAGCTTTTTACTATCCAGACTTCTGTGTATTTAAATGCATGCAGTTAACATTTTCTTAAATGCAGTCAAAAGTAATTCATAACAATTTCTTGACAGGATAGTAACAAAGGAGAATGTAATTAGTATAGAAACCATTAGGACTCTGCAGAACAGCCAGCTTTACTTCAACCAGCTGTAGGAGCATCAGCAAAATATTAAAGAATCAAAACCAGTTTAGAACTCAAGCTTCAGAGCAATTAATACTGAATAAAAATTTTCCCCATGAGAAAGAAGAGAGAGAAGGGGCAGGAGATGCCCTTTTACGCTCTGACAGCACCTGAGAAGCAACGCAGATGGACAGTCTGAGACTTGCTCACTCATTCAAGGGAGAAGACTACTCCCCAGCCTCCTCAATCTATCTGGCAATGCTTTTCACTAGCTAATTCTATCTCATTTTAAGCAGGGAAGAAAAATATCATTCTTGTTTTCACTTGCTTTAGTCTGTTACACAATCAAGGTATGATTATCTTTTTGGCACGTTTCTGTTGCCAAAATAGATGATCTGTAACACCAGCAGTAACCACCAGCCATTTCTATACCTACCTGTCATTATAAACTGTGCTTCCTATGAGCCCAGGCATATCTCACTGATGGATAGCACTGTAAAATTCAATCTAAAACATAAGCATTTCATGACAAAAATACAGGGAAGTATGCTAAAGATGCTTTCGCTACACTTCATAGTATTTGTTGTGATTTTGACCAGTTGATGCCTGTGTTTTAGCTTTTCTTTTTGTGTTAGTTGGTATTTGAATGAATAAGAAAAGACAGTATACCTACATTTCACCCCAGGCTATGTAAATATAAAGAGCTCAGTTTAAAATGTGCTCTGCAGAGAAGAATCACTCTGAGATTTACAAAGTAAGAAGAAAGTTGCTGACATAATCTAGGCAAGAGTAAGCGCAAAATAAATAAAATTTAAAAAATACTCTCCAAAACAAAGATATCTCATTTTGTCTTGACCACAGGGATTTTAACTCAAGGGGGAGCTAAGTAGCTGGTTTTATGAGCAGAATATTTTTGCACATTTACGTTTGAAAATGTAAAAGAATTAATTAAACCTGCTTATGTTCATAATTGATATTGTTGACAAGGAGACATCTATGTTTATCTCCTAGGGCAGAACTGATGACTGCTTACTGACAGTGGCTTTCAATGAGAGATCCCATAATGCTTTAATTCAGTTGTACTGCCTGTTTCTGTAAATTGAAGAAAAGCACTCAAGAAATCTTTCTTTTTCACCTCCTGATATCAGATGAGAATTGAAAGGATACTCAGTTCTCCCAAACATAAAAACTCAAAAGCTAGACAGAAGTTATACCAGGTAATTCTTTTTTTCTTTTTTTTTTTTTTTTCTTTTTTCCTTTTTTTTTAATTAGAATATTAGAAAATATATGTGATACATTTTCCTGATTGTGTATAAATCTTCAACTGAGCAAATTTAACTGCTCAAGCTTGATAGATTTGTTGCACACCTGTGTCCACAGTGTATTTTCATATCACTTGTCAAGCAGGTGTTATAACTAGATAGAAAATTAATCATGTGCATTAGAATGAACCTAGAAAAGCCTCAGGAGTTGAAGTAGCTATCACCAAGGCTGACAGAGCCAGTAAGCTGCAGCAATAAGAAAATTATGAGAATTTAGATAAAGTAAAGAAGGAGGCTTCACATAAGTATATTTTAATGGAAACTCCTACACAGTTTCTCTATAACTCTTCTTTTTGGGGTTGGAGTTTGTCATTCACACTGCTGAGAAACAAGCAAATCCTACTATAATGATAATAATAATAATAACAACAACAACAAATCCCAAATCATAGAAAGAAAGTGAAATATCAGCAATATTTATGGCAGAAAAGATTTCTAGGAAAAAAAAAAAAGAATGTGTTTGTTTTTGATAGCAGGAAGAACCTGTCAGCTCCATTTCCTGCTGTAAACGGTAAGTGAAGTGATCCCAGCATTCTGGGCAAGAACAGGTCAGGTGGGGAGTTGTCTTGTTACTATTTTTTCAATACATAAGTCAGCTTTATGAAAATAAATCTTCTTGCAAAATGATGATGATATTTGTCATGAGTAATTTCATTTCAGTCAGACCTGTGTTCATGCCCTCTGGTACCTTTGAAAGTGCTGTGAGGCAAGAGCCAAAATTGAACAAGCTGAAGGACTTGCTCCACTTAGGCTGGCCATGTGACTGTTTATCACTGGTAATACAAATCCCCACCGACCTTGAAGCTGTCCCAGACGTCTTAACTGAAGAATTACTACATAGAAGCTACAGGGTCATCCTACCTGACCTCTTTCCAGCTCACGAAATTTCCCATGCCCAAGGAAGGAATGTAAAGCCCACTTCCTACCGGTCTGCCCACGTGTGTATCAGTGCTTTAGCAATTTCCATCTCTTATTTATTACATAATAGATGGAAGGGGAAACAAAGCTTATTCACTTCTTGTGGCTTACATTTGCCTGTGTTGTGTAAAGCAGAGAAAACCTGCAGCAGATTACCTGGAGAAAAGTGCTTTCGGCTTCTCTGTGGCTAAATAAATGCCAGAGCTGGGACAAGGAAAGAGGGAGGAGAAAGCTTCTTGGTCATCTGGCCCTACCCTTTTTTCAGTGGTGTTCCTTGTTTTGTTACTGAACTGTAAAATGGGAACAGTCACACAAGATTTATTCCTTTCAGAAGTAAGGCACGAGCTGGAACTGATTTGTCTTACGTAAGCTTAACAATAAAGTCTTTGCTCTCTGAAGTGACAAGGAATACTAGTGTGAACCAGATGAATTCTTAAAAACTTCATGTCTGGACTGAGCCTACAAAACCAAACACATGATCCCATGTCTTATCACATCCACTCCTAAATTCAAAGCATATGACATAACCATTGCAACAAAGTCTACGGAAGTTATGTTTAGTTAATTACATTAGAATTTATTTACATATACTCATTTAAAACAGAAGGAAAGAGTTGCAGCTAGAAAAAATGGGCAATTCTCCATTTCTAAATAATGCTTGAACCAAAGCATGTAACAAAAATATTGTTTAATTAAGTCAAGAGTTATGACTTACTACAATGCTAAAAAGACACCCACACTCATTCAGTAATTTAAATCCTATCACAACTCAGTCTGCTTGTTAACAGCAGTATTACAATAATTCAGAGGAAATTTTGTAGAATAATAGAATCATGGGAAAAGTCAACCAAATCATCTAGTTCAATTGTTCACCTACCACCAGTATGGCTCATATGTCCCTAAGTAACACATCTACCTTTTCCTCAAACATCTTAAGGGATGGTAGTTTCACCACCTGTTCCGATGCCTGACCACACTTTCTGAAAAGAAATTCTTCCTAACATCCAACTTGAATTATATGAGGGCCAATCCAAAAATAATGCTTCCTATTTTATTATGTTGGCCCATGACATCACAGGCGGATGTTGGTGGTATGGCAGCAGAGGCTGAACCTTCCTACCAATATTCTGTTACATTTTGTTGCTGTGTGACATATGGCAGCAAAGGGACAGTCTGACAGAATGGCATCTGATGTGAAAGTGAGTATTAAGCAGAGGCGTATCATTGAATTCCTTCATGCTGAAAAAATGGCACCTATTGATATTCACTGACACTTGCTGAAACATTATGGAGACAGGACAGTGGATGTGACTACAATGAGACAACAGGTGGTGTAGTGGGCTTCAGCAGCGGTGACAGGGACATGAAAAACAAGTCACGTTCTGGATGGTCACACAGATTTTGGCAAGAGTAGCATGCAGGCTCTTTGTTCATAGTTGATGGTTGTGACTTTGCTGAAGAACAGTGTTTTGTAGCTGAGAATCTGTTCTACCAAATAGTGTTATTGTGCCATTTGTATCTGCTGTAATTTTCATGCAAATAGAAATTATTAATTCTGGAATGACCTATCTATTACAGGACAAATCTCAAGCATTCAACTGGCAGCATCAAAATCAACTCTAACATCACCCAGTTGGTAGCAGCAAAAGTAACACTTTGTAGTTGAAAATGAACACAAATGCCCTCTAAGGCCTCATATAAAATGTATTTTGAAAAGAACTAGCAACATTCTATCTCCTTGTTTAATGCCTGATAAAGAGCTACTTAAACTGGTAAATTAGCAATTACCAGAAACACTACAGGTGTGATCTGAGCACGGATGCACAACAAGGGTCCTGCAGGGAAAGGATGGGAAAAGCAGTCCAGAAGAGCTAACACAACCTACTGGCCAGAGCTTTGTGTATCATCATTCACTTACAGTTTCCAGCAGGAGGGAGGAGGTGGAAAAAAAAAAAAAAAAAAAAAAGAGAATATGTCCCTCACCCACATCACTGAGAGAGCAGAAGAGAAACCAGCTTGCTCACTCAGAGGAAACAGGAGTGCAGCAAAAGGGCAGCAGAGGACATGGCACCAAAAGACCTTGTGGTGTGCTAGCTGGCCTTGTAAGGCTCTTTATTGCAGCATCTACAGAGTTGTTAGTGGACGTTGAAGAGAAAAAAAAAAAAACAGTCACTGATCTCTGATACACCTGTATTTTCCCCAGTGGGTATTTAGCTATTCAGTCATTCAAATTTAACCTAAATGACAGCTGGCAAAAGAGAAGTCTTTCTTTTGGCATTCAAGAATTTATAGTGCTTTCTTTTCTCCTCACTGTTAATGATTTTGAAGGAGGAAAGAAATGTGCATTCACAAAACTAAGCAGAAACCATGAATTAATCATTTAATTTTCACAGAATCACAGAATTGTTGGGGTTGGAAGGGGTTGATGTTACCAATGATCAGTTGACAGCCTAGGCTCAGTTCTGTATCTGCCCAGCTGAAGTCAGGCATATCTCCTGTAACTATTCAGATACAGACTCAGATACAAAGGTTCTTATAAGTTTGTAAACACGTTTTTTTAATATATATTTACCTTCAGAGTGTGAGTTAATTTGAAACAGGTTTAACATGAAACTTAGCAAGAGTAAACTTTCTGATTTAAAATGACATAGAGGACTCATCCCATCCAGAAGAAGGAAGGAGATTATATTAAATATCTGTATTGTTCAAACTTCTCAGAAGAGAGAAGAAACCTCTTGCCACATTGCAGTCTTAGATAAATAGTATTCAATCCCTACATTGTCACAGTAGAAAGAATCACCTCACCTTCAGAAAAAAGACTTTCATAACTTAGTGAAATACTCATAGCAAACATTCTCACTGGAATCTTTTTTATTCTGAACAAGCCAGTCAACTGGCAATACAGCTTCAATATCCCTCTTGGCACAGTAGAAGCTGATGCTCACATAAACACGTGGCTTCCTCTACTGTCTCTGCCTGAAATAATTAAACATAAAACAGCTTTCGTACAGGAGGGGCACAAGCAGAAAAGCACTCTGTGTTTAGGATAGAGCTCAGAGTGCTTAAGAAGTAGTATCTATTAAGATACCACCTGCAGTTTTACACAACCTAACATATCCCTTCCAGCTTTCTTTACCTATATGGCAGGGCCTCCAAACACCTACCTGGATACTCTGCCTTGAGGAGGGTGGTAACAGATGCCTTTCACAAGATTCGTAGTAGTCACAGATTACATCCTCAGCTCTCCAAGAGAACAAAAGAACCAGCAGTCTGACACCAAAGCCCCTTGAGTGCCATTTCCCCTGCAACCACCTCTCAGAGAATGAAACATAGGTTTGTTATCAGCTCCCAAACTTATCACCTCCTTTCTGAGCTCAGATTGGTTCCAGTTTCCTCAGCTGACTTGCACAGCTGTCAGATGACAGCTGCAAGGGACCCACTCCTTGGGTCTGCTGTCACCTCCATCACTGGGAGGATGATGGGTCTTTCAGCTGAGTAATGTCTTACAGGGTTCTGTGAGAGCTTAAAAATTATCAACTTCAGCAAAACAGACCAATTGATACTCAGTATACATTTTAAAGCAGCTGGATTAGCAATAGCTGCTGAAGAAGGGACAACTTGAAGGAAAGGCTGAGAAAAAAGTTTTTCATGCCATTGGTTCACAGCAATAGATATATTGGCATTGCCATGTCACTGACAATATGAACAAAGCAATGGAAGCTCTATGTGCCCTGGAGCTGCAATGGCAATTGGACTTATGTTCATATTTCTGCTACCGATCATCCAAAGTATTTGACATCCATATTGTTAGGAAGTAAGGCAACATTCAGGCTTTAGGTAACCTTCAGAGCAATCTAAGAGATAGGAAAAAATAAGCTTGTGCTACACCTTAGGATATATCTGTCCACCACCTTCCCATCCATTATTCTTGCAGCGCATGATTTAACATAAATGAACAAGATCCCAAGGGTAGGAACAATGCTAGTGAAGACTGAGAAAAAATGCTGAAATGAGTGGGGTTGTTTGAACTATATAGCTGAGAGCCAGAAAGTCTAAAATCATCTAAGCGTGCAAGCTGGGATTGAGGGCCAGATGGGAAATATTTGAACTTGGTACTATTATTGACCAGGCAGTCCAAAATACAGCATTTAAAATTCTTGCTTTCTTTAGCCAAGTTCTTTCACTTGAATATCTAAAGAAGAAAAAAAAAAGGAAAAGGAAAAGGAAAAGGAAAAGGAAAAGGAAAAGGAAAAGGAAAAGGAAAAGGAAAAGGAAAAGGAAAAGGAAAAGGAAAAGGAAAAGGAAAAGGAAAAGGAAAAGAGAAAGAGAAAGAGAAAGAGAAAGAGAAAGAAAAAGAAAAAGAAAAAGAAAAAGAAAAAGAAAAAGAAAAAGAAAAAGAAAAAGAAAAAGAAAAAGAAAAAGAAAAAGAAAAAAGCTAAAGAAGCAGAAAATTGTAACTGATCTCCACCAATTTTTAAATCACAGCTCGTAAATACAGAGGTGCAATACCTGCCAAATTTAGCTCGGAAATAAAACATGATGCTATGGGGGAAGGGGACTAGATGCTTTTAAGATCCTCCTTGTATATTCTGGAGGAGATTCGCATGAATACTCTGCACTGAAGTCCACTTATTTGCTTAGAACTACCAGACCCACCTACCAGAATAGTATAATCTATTAGTATATATATTATATTAG
The DNA here is from genome assembly GCF_026119805.1 of Tympanuchus pallidicinctus. Lineage (NCBI taxonomy): Eukaryota > Metazoa > Chordata > Aves > Galliformes > Phasianidae > Tympanuchus > Tympanuchus pallidicinctus. The sequence goes on from NW_026294813.1 coordinate 11,922,222, forward strand.
TATATATTATACTAATAGTATAATAGTATAATACATAATAATGTAAATACAATTCAGGTAGAGTTTTCAGTTTCCTGTAGTCACCCCTGAATAAGAATGCTTGTCTGTAGACAGCAAATTGAATTAGGAGGTTTACTGGAAGAAGGGGATGACCTACCCCGTTGGACCAGCTGACATTTTATTGTAATCTCTGACTAAAGGGTCCATTCATGGAATTATGCTTTCATTTCAGGTTTCTCTTACTGAATCCTCTGTGGTATATTGTTATGTTCTTCCTACAGGAAGGTTATGGTACTAGGATTTCTTTGTATGAAACACAACTGGTATTTGCCATCATATAATTTGAATATGGTCTCCTTAACCAAATCTTAAATTCAGATGCATTTTTTTCATATAGAAATGCTAGTTCTGTATTTAAGAGTCACCTAAAGAAAACTCCATTTGTGAGCAGCACTCTGCTGCACTAGGACTGCCAACTTTTGGTTTCTTCTTCATTATTTTCTTTATCAATATTTTTTGACATAATTAACTCGCATCTTAATCTGTCATGTGCTATGTGCTACTGAACTCTAACATGTTTTGATTTGATACAATGCAATAGACATTTGTAATACTATTTTCCCAGCATATTTTATATAAACAGCAATTCACTTGAACTAAGCCTGCAAAATATGGCTAAATAATAGGATACAGATTGCTTTTAGTTTTCATGTTGATCTATAATGCATTACTTCTGATTTATGGAACTCTATAATGTGTTCAGAGCTTTTGTCTGTCAGACTCATGACCACACAGCCAGTATGACTGTTATCACACAGCTAAAACATATATGGAGAAATAAAGGCATGCTGCAAGGTCTAGCATAGCACCAGACTGGGCTAAGTACATTTTTTCTCCCTTCCTTTTTCATGTTGTTGTACCACATGACAAGAATCAGAATGCCTATATAAATGGCAGAGCGTTAAAACTCTTCAGGAAATACATTGTTTCCTTTATCCCATTTAGAGGAATGGCAGCATATGGAAGTTTGATTTAATTATCTGCTCTTTTTTTTTTTTTTTTTTTTTTAATCTGGTCTTTGTAAAGTGTCTTTCTAGTATTTGAAGCTTTTGTAGCTGCCTTCTTTTTTCCATTTTTTCTTTTCATTTCTTTTTTCTTTTTCTTTTTCTTCTTCTTTTTTTTTTTTTTTTTTAACTGCAGCCTGTCTCTTTTCAGAGAAATGAAAAACAAGTTAACCTTGTGACAGCATTTCTTGGAATGTCATGGATTGTTCTTGTTAATTTGACATGTCAGTTGACTTCAGGGACTGGACCCCTTGTACTGAATGAAGGACATATGAAGAAAAAAGCACACACAAGGGAATGTGTGTTGATTTTCTCCTAGTCAGTGTTCTGGTAGAAATGAACACAGTGAATTTTTATAAGCTAATTAAAACTGCTTCCTACATCAGAGCTGAGCATAATTGACATATTCTGTGTTCACCTCTCCGGATACTTACACTGTTTTTTGTCTTTCCCTGTCTATATTAAAAAGAAACATAAAAGAAAGAGAGGGAGGGAAGGAAGGAAGGAAGGAAGGAAGGAAGGAAGGAAGGAAGGAAGGAAGGAAGGAAGGAAGGAAGGAAGGAAGGAAGGAAGGAAGGAAGGAAGGAAGGAAGGAAGGAAGGAAGGAAGGAAGGAAGGAAGGAAGGAAGGAAGGAAGGAAGGAAGGAAGGAGGGAAGGAGGGAAGGAAGGAAGGAAGGAAGGAAGGAAGGAAGGAAGGAGGGAAGGAGGGAATCTACTGTTTTTCTTACTATCTCCTTGTAGATTACTTCCTTAGGCAATTTATTTTGTCTTACATTCTCTCATCCTGGTTGCCACAAATGCAATTCCTGACTAGAAGAGTGGCTCTGGAGGCTCAAGCACATTGTGCTGTGCCATACTCTGCAGTGAGCAGGGGCCTCATTGACTCAGAAGCCTAGAAATGTTATCTTGGAGCAGGCACAATATGAGCAAAACTAAGGCCCTTGACGTACTTTTCTGCTTCTCTAAAGAACAGTTGTGAGTGCTGTCAAAGGTTATTCAAAGATATCCACGTCTCTGGGTTGGCCAGACTACTGTATTTATTTAATATTCATCCTACACCCAACAAATAGTTTTATTTCAATACTGTAGAATATTGTCAGGAAACTATCAGATTTTTTCACATACTCACTGTATATTTTCCCTACCTAAAACTTTTGCAAATTTGTCCATTTATCACAGGCCTTGATATGAAATTTTAGTGGGCTGCTCTTAAAATGTCACTGAGAGATCTAACAGACAAATGTCATTGGGACATATAAAAAGTCTCTGTATTACAGACCCTGGTGATCCTTCCTGGAAAACATTTAAACAAACATCTAAAGTCCAATTACAAATAGTTTTATTCACAGACTTGGGATTAAGATAGGGCTAAAAACTTCTGCAGGATCAGGTTTGGGGGGCCTTTTTTTCCCAAAGAGTTCCAAGCGGTAATCTTCTCGCAGCATGTCGGATTGTTTTCTTAGCAGATATGTGAAAATACTTGGTTTTGCACCTGTAATTGTGTACAAATCTGATGCAAACTGGACTCAGGCAACTTGATACAATTTATTCCAGAAATTCTAAATGCTGATGTAATGTAGACGTACAGTGGCCTATATATATCCAGAGGGCAACTGGGCACACATGCAGGAGTTCAGAGGCTCTGATGTGGTCCATGCCACACTACTGTGGTCAGTTGGCTGTGGAAACTGAATAAACTTAAGCACGCGGTTCTAAGGGACCATCAAGTCAAGGCAGACTAACTTTTCCTTAATTCTAAAAGTAGAGACCAGCTCCAGTTCAGTTACTGGGGAACGTAGTAACTGGCATGATAACATTTTCAAGAGAATATTTGCTGTAAACATTTAAGCATGTTTTCATTCTCAGAATGTGCAAATTGTTTTGTTCTAAAATCCTTTATAATATTACAGAAACTCTGACTTCACAAAATACCAATATTGAAAGCTGCAATTTGTACTATCTAGGTACAAGGCAGACTTTTCTCAATTCCAGTCAAATGCTTCGGCTTTTGAGCAGTCAGTGGGAACATTTCTATCTATATTCACCTCTGACCATTGAAATGCTTTCCTTCCTTGGTCATACACAGCACCACCTTCCAAACAATCCAGAAGCCAGATTTACAAACACATCCACCAAGTCTGCACCTGAAAAAACAAGTGTTCTTTACTGAGCTCTAAGGCAAGCCAGTATTTACCAGTCTGGAATGAGAAAGACCACTCTGATTAGATACTCTGTTACAGATTTTATTCTGAAGCCAAGAAGCTTTTGTATTTGACACCTTTTAGAGTTTATGCAGTACGTGCTGTACAAACAAGTACTGAGTTCACTAGAGGGGAAGATAATAATGGTAACAGACTTCTGGAAATGTTTTTGTTGAATGTTGTATAAATTAATGGGTTTATTCTTAGGCCAAAAAAAGATACAAGTGGGAGATGATTCACAGTGAACAGGCACAAGTCAGAGGTGAATGAGAGAACGAATTTATTGTTTATACAACTAGAAGTGACAACAGAACAGATCTGCTAAGGTAAACCACAATAAAAAACTAAAGCTTGACCAAGCATGTCTAGAAACAGCATGATAAATTAAGTAAATTCATTTGCCATATTTGAATAGAGGAACTGAGAAGAAATCTCTCACAGTAGAAACAACAAAAGTTAGTATTTGTCTGTCTTACGTTCACACACATCTTTCCACCTGGAGGTACAACAGATGCTCCATTTCTACCTCAGACTCTTTGAATCATTAAAACTGGAAAGGACCACTAACATCATCCAGTCCTAATGTCAGGCCATCATCATCACCATTCCCATCGTGTCCCTAAGTTTCATATCTATCTTTTTCTTGAAAGCTTCCAGAGACACTGATTCCACTACTTTCCTGGGCAGCTTGTTCCAGTGCACTATCACCATTTCATATTTAAATACTATCTATTAGAAATATTTTTTTTTGTTTTTACATCATGGCACACCCAAAAATTTCAAATATTATCGCTCTTTTTTTTTTTTTTTTCTGTTTATTTTATACAACTGCACTGCTTACATATTTAAGTCCTTCAATATTAGATTGGTGTAACTATGCTAGCAACCGAGAGAGATAGAGAGTGATCAGGCTACAGTTTGACCATTCATAAACTTGCAGTAAATCTTTAACTGAATTTAATTTGACAAGAGATATGAAAAATAACAAGAAGAGATTCCACAAGCACCTTGATCAGGAAAAAAAAAAAATTGGCTGTTGGGTGAATTCTCTGGTGACTGGAAAAAGTGAAACAACACTCTCATTTTTAAGAAAGGTAGAAAGGAAGATCCAGGAAAATACAGGCTGGTGAGGATCACATCTGTGGCTGGGAGGATCGTGGAACAGATCCTCCTGGAAATGTGCTAAGGCTTCCATGCCTGATCAAAATGGTGGCCTTCTAAGGTAGATTGATTTTATCAGGATTGTATCCGTATACAAAGGAATAGCAACCGATGTCATCTGCCTGGACTTCTGCAAGGCCTTTGGTGGTCCCACATTACATTCTGTTTTCTAAATTAGGAAGATATGGATTGGAAAAATGGCCTATTCAGTGGATAAGAAATTGTTTGAATGATTGCAGTCAGAGAGTTTTGGCCAGCACCTCAAACTCCAGGCGGAAGCCAGTAGCAGGAGGTGTTCCCCAAGAGTTTGCTTTGGGACAAACTCTTTAATATCTTTATCAATCACCTGCATAATGGGATTGAGTGCACCTTCAACAAAATTGCTGATGACCAAGCTGGGCGGTTCAGTTGATATGATAGAAGGAATGGATGTCACTCAGAGACACCTGTATAGGCTTGAAAATCAGACCCAGGAGAACACAAGGCAGTTCAATAAGGCCCAGTGTAAAGTGTTGAACTTGTTCTGGGGTAATTCCAGATTTGTGTATAGACTTCAACGTGTGCACCTCTCAATGAGAATTCCTTGAGAACAGCCCTACGGAGAAGGACTTGGAGATTCTGGGGGGTGAAAAACAGGGTATGAGCCAGCAGTATGCACTTGCAGACCAGGATGTCAGCAGTATCTTCAGTTGCACCAAAAGAGGGGTAACCAGTGGGGCAAAGGAGGTGGTTTTCACCCTTTGCACTGCATTTGTGAGGCCCCACCTGCAGTACTGTGTGCAGGTCTGGGGTCCCCAACAAAAGAAAGATGTGGAGTTGTTGGTGTGGCTCCAAAGGAAGGCCACAGAGATAATCAGAGGATTGGAGCAGCTCTCCTCTGAAGAAAGGCTGAGAGAGCCAGGGTTGTTCAGCCTGGAGAAGTCTCCAGGGAGACCTACATGTGCTTTTCCAACACTTAAAGAGATCTTAAAAGCAGGACAGAGATCGACTTTTTACACAGTCTGATAGTGATAGGACAAGGGGGAATGGTTTTAAAATAAGAAATGAGATTTAGGTTAGATGTTTGGAAATTTTCTCCTCAGAGGGTGGTAAGGCACAAAAACAGGTTTCCCAGAGAAGTTGTGGATGCTCCACCCCTGGAGGCATTCAAGGCCAGGTTGGAACCTGGGCAGCTTGATCTGATGAGTGGCACTGTTGGAACTGAGTAATCTTTAATGTTTCTTCCAAACTAATCTATTCTGTGATTTTGATTTAACCAACCTGCAGTTCTTCTGTGCTTGAATATCAATAATAATATATAGATCACAGAATCACAGAATCACAGAATGGCCAGGGTTGGAAGGGACCTCAAGGATCATGAATTTCCAACCCCCGCCACATGCAGGGCCACCAAGCTCCACTTTAATGCTAAACCAGGCTGCCCAGGGCCCCATCCAACCTGGCCTTGAACACCTCCAAGGACGGGGCATCCACAATCTCTCTGGGCAGCCTGTTCCAGCACTTCACCACTCTCTGGGTAAAGAATTTCCCCCTGATGTCTGACCTAAATCTCCCCTCCCTCAACTTAAAACCATTTCCCCTGGTTCTACACATACCAACCCTTTCAAAGTGTTGATTCCCCTCCCCTCTGTAGGCTCCTTTTAGGTATTGAAAGACTGCAATGAGGTCACCCCGCAGCCTTCTTTTCTCCAGGCTGAACGAGCTCAGCTCCCTTGGCCTGTCTCTGCAGGAGAGGTGCTCCAGTCCCCTGATCACCTTCATGGCCCTCCTCTGGACCCTCTCAACAGCTTCCTGTCTTTTTTGTATTGCGGGCTCCACACTTGGACGCAGCATTCCAGATGGGGCCTCACAAGAGCAGAGTAGAGAGGGACAATCACCTCCCTGTCCCTGCTGGCCACCCCTCTTCTGATGGAGCCCAGGATACCATTTGCCCTCCAAGCTGGAAGAGCACACTGTTGGCTCATATTAAGTTTTTCATCTATCAGGACCCCCAGGTCCTTCTCCATAGGGCTGCTCTCAAGGACCGCTCTTTCCAGCCTATACAGATGCCTGGGATTCCTCTGGCCCAAGTGCAAAACTTTGCACTTTGCTGTGTTGAACCTTGTCAGCTTCACCCGGGCCCACCTTTCTAGCCTCTCAAGGTCCCTCTGAATAGCATCCCTTCCTTTCACTGTGTCAACCACACCACTCAGCTTGGTGTCATCAGCGAACTTGCTGAGGGTGCACTCAATTCCGTCATCGATGTCATTGATGAAGATGTTAAAGAGCACCAGTCCCAAGACAGACCCCTGGGGGATGCTGCTCATTACCAGCATCCACCTGGACATAGAGCCATTGATGACCACCCTCTGCCTGCAGCCTTTCAACCAGTTTCTTATCCATCCAGTTGTCCACCCATCAAATCCATATCCCTCCAATTTAGAGATGAGGATGTGGTGGGGGACCATGTCAAAGGCCTTGCTCAAGTCCAGGTAAATGACATTGGTTGCCTTTCCCTTACCCACCGATACCATCACTCCATTAGAAGGCCACCAGATGGGTCAAGCATGACCTTCCTCTGATGAAGCCATGCTGACTGTCATGGATGACACGCCCATCACTCACGTGGTCAAGCATGTCGTCCAGGAGGATCTGTTCCATTATCTTCCCAGGCACAGAGATGAGACATGCCTGTAGTTCCTGTGGTCCTCCTTGCTCCCTTTCTTGTATATGGGAGTGACGTGACCCTTCCTCCAGTCATCTGGGACCTCACCTGACAGCCACGACTTTTCAAAAATGATGGAGAGCGGCTCGGCAACCACCTCAGCCAGCTCCTTCAGAGCCCTGGGATGCACGCCATCTGGCCCCATAGAATTATATGCATTCAGTCTCATGAGGCAGACAATGAAAATCAGAGCCCTGGGATGCACGCCATCAGGCCCCATAGACTTATATGCATTCAGTCTCATGAGGCAGACAATGAAAATCAGCCTGTTCCCAAATAAGACTTAAAAAAAAAAAAAATTAATAAAAAGCTCAGTTATAATAGAGACATATTACAGAGAAATGTATTTTTGCCTTCTATCCTAAAGAAGTCAATAGGATCACATACCTCTTAGGATACTGTAGGCTGAAAGTAATAGTTAGTACCTTAATATTTTAGGTTGCTGAGTTAGTAGTGTATACCACTATATTATGAGCTAGATGTGTCTTTTTGCTTTATAAAATCTTCAATATTCATAGAGGACACCTCTGTAGTCACACAGGTAATTTCAAAAGAAAATAGTTTCCTTCTAAGATAGGTATCTGATACTGACTATAGAGGGAGCCTAACTACCTAAGCCTGGATGTCTCACTTCTGTGTAGCCACGTTAGAGTAGTTGAAACCCACTCACAGTCCGTAAGGAAAGTTAAATGCACAACTTTGATTGGAGGAGTTAAACATAGAGGAGTGATCATAGAGAGAGAGGCCCTGATGATTTTCAGCAGAATAGGATACAGATTAAGGGGAATGCAAGAATTCGCAGGCAATGCTATTTTAGTTGAAATTAGGTCCAAGAAATCTGCCATACAGCTGTTGTGAACAGTCTCGAATCCAGTAATATCTCAAAGTGAACTGAAAACTGTAGTTCAAGACACACCTTAGTATTCAGCAAGAGAAAGGCTGAGATCTTCACAGCATAGTGAGATCCTTCTTTTCAACAGGATGACTGGCAGCGTGTTCATGGCAGATGATAAAAATCAATGGGAGACAGTTGTTTAAGTACTTCTGAACACAGGAACTTGTGTGACTTAAGGGATCCATTTTGCTAGAATCCAGAGACACAAAAACATCTACACAGACTGTCTAAACTCTGTAGTGACTGATAATTTCTGATTTATGATCATACTAGCAATTGTTAGGATTAAGCATTCATACAGGTCATGCTACAGGTACAGGTCCTGGGTGATAACCTGGCAAAGTAGTTTGTGGTCTGGGTGATGCCTTCATTATCCATAACAGAGATCAAATAAAGTTTTCACTTGTATCATAGCAACTAACAGCAAAATGCTTGCTGTCTTAGGATTCCCCAGGCAGTAAAGCCAATTCAGGTAAATCAAACTAAAAGGAGAAATAAGGAAGATAGAACATTTCTAGGAGACAGACATTTTGTGTGAAATAGCTGCATCCCAGTCATTGCACACCTGCTCATCATGAGCAGGCTATTCCTGTTCCAACTGTAGAGCCATCAGGTTACATTCCTGAGGCTCTCAGCCCCTCACATGATGCCTGCATCTGGCTGGCAACTACCTCAGCTGAGAATAATTTGTGGTGCAACACAGTTTTAGTGTGTCTCTTAAAAACAGAAGGAAAGTGGCTTATTTCTCAGTAATGGCCAAGAGTGTTAAGATAAAACAGACTTAGTTCCCTAGTCTTTTCGAATTAACAACTTCAGTGCTCCCCAAAGATAACCTACAAAATTTGACTACCTTTCTGCACTGAATGTGTTCATGACTACACAGGGCTACCCCATGTTTGTTCAGTGCAGCCTGCAAACTCTATGTTTGCAGCAAGGATTATTTGCTAAAGCAAATAAAACAATATTCTAGGACTCCCTCCAGGGTCATTAAGCTTTCCTCTGCTAAGTTAGTTTTGGCTTTCAATGATTACAATAAAAATAAATCTTAACTATGCTTCTTCCACTTAAGCATTTGGGAATTTTGAAGAACACTAAGGCAAAAGGGAGAAAAACTATCTAAAAAATTTTCATGTATGTATGTATATGCATATATGATATTAAGAATTACTACTTCAACATTTCATACTGCATATTGCTCTATTTGTGTATCTGTAGATAAGTAAAATTCAGAGACATCCAATGACTCAGTCGCTTCAGAGCTTCCTCACTGTTATGCTCCAGGTATTCTCTGCCCTCTGCACACTTGTTTTAGGTCTGAGACTACAGCTCCACCAGAACTTCTTCTGATGTGGACTACATAAATGTGGAGTTTAATGTGCCGGTCTCTAAGCTAAGGCCAGCTGTCATGAAATTATATGAGTCTATACCATCAAATCCACATGATACTGAACTGCTCATTGTGAGTGAGCATGCTCTTGTACTAACTCCCAAACCACGCAGCATATGAAAGGGCTAACCTAGGCAAAATTCAAACTTGGTATCACTTTTGTAATTTAACAGCACAGGACCCAGTGCTCAGCACTGTTTAATCTACTTCACAGATATATCTAGAAGATCTCCCAGGAAAGTCAGTTCTATGTCACAGTCATTAAGTAACTGAATTACTGTAGCTATTCATTGACATTACTCTGTCTGGATAGACACAGGAAGACAAAATAGTGAAATTCTTTACCCCTCACTCTGCTCCAGTACCCAGCCTGAGGTCTCTTGTGCAACCCCCCTGACCCAGATTTGTGATGTCATCAGTATCTCGAAAGGCAAATGGGATCCTGGGCTCCATCAGGAGAGGGGTGGTCAGCAGGGAGAGGGAGGTGATTGTCCCTCTCTACTCGGCTCTTGTGAGGCCCCACCTGGAGTACTGTGTCCAGGTGTGGAGCCCTCAGTACAAGAAAGACATAGAGATTTTGGAAAGGGTCCAGAGGAGGGCGACTAAGATGATCAGGGGGCTGGAGCACCTCCCCTATGAGGACAGGCTGAGGGAGTTGGGCTTGTTCAGCCTGGAGAAGAGAAGGCTGCGGGGCGACCTCATTGCAGCCTATCAATACCTGAAGGGAACCTACACCCAGGAGGGGAGTAAACTCTTCAGAAGGGCTGACAACAGCAGGACTAGGGGAAATGGATCAAAGTTGAAGGAGGAAAGATTTAGGTTGGATGTTAGGGGGAAGTTCTTCACAAGGAGAGTGGTTAGGCCCTGGAACGGGCTGCCCAGGGAGGTTGTGGATGCCCCGTCCTTGGATGTGTTCAAGGCCAGGTTGGACGGGGTCCTGGGCAACCTGATCTGAATGTGGATGTTTGGTGGCCCTGCTAGGCAGGGGGGTTGGAACTACATGATCCTTGAGGTCCCTTCCAACCCAGGTGATTCTGTGATTCTGTGATCTGTGATTCTGTGATCTCAGTACTTATGTAAAGTGAGGGCCCAAAGTAAAGTAGCACTAATGGATGCTGACCCAATTTACAAACACAAGGATTGTAATCTCTGTAATGGAGATTACTTTTGCCCAGACCAATTCAGAATCCACCACCACTGCCCAGCAGTCAAAGTGTGTACATCCAAATGCGTATCTTGCATAGATTCTTTTCTTTTGTGGCATTCACATGCAGTGAGTCTCTGACTACAGTTTTATAGTTACAACACTGACGAACTCCAGCTGAAGCAGGAAAGCCTAGTGTGATGAACTATGAATAAGAAGCAGTCCAGGTCCCATAAAAGTTGGCAGACACGGGCCTTGCTTCTGTCTCACAAGAAGGGAGGCCAGAAGTTCTATTCTTCGAAGCCCTTCAGTACAACAAATTAGAGCTTCTATGAAAGCAGAATAAATTCCTAGAGGGTTGCAGGCATCCAAGGCTGAGAGTCTTTTACTGGCTGGCCTTTATTTGGAGCGGTAGAAAACTGAAAAGTGGGATCTGAACAGTATCTGAGCTCACAGAGTCAGACTTCCAATCTTGGCCTGCACACGTAGCCATGTAACTGACGCCCTGATGCAGCTATCTAAATGTGCACACACGATGTACAGCCTGGATCAACAATGGGAGGACTGAAAATGAGCTCTTTGTCTATCAGAGTTGATAGCACTACACTGCGATCTGAACTCATCCAGTTGGATGGGGAAGCCACGACTGCGAGAAACTCCGTAACTCATGCAAGGAGGTGTGGGTCTGATTGTGTTTCCCACTCATACTCTGCAATGTAGCAAACTGCTCATGAAGCCAGCAGCAGACTGGCAGACTGTCCAGAAAAGGGCACAAAGGTGATCGGAGATCTGGAGCACCTCTCCTATTAAAATAGGCTGAGAGAGCTGTGCTTGTTCAGCCTGGAGAAGAGAAAGTCCCAGAGAAACTTCCTTGTGGCATTCCAGTGCTTAAAGGGAGGTCATAAACAGGAGACCTTTTACATGGTCAGCGATAGGGGAATGGTTTTTAAAACTTAAGATGAGGAGATTTAGGTTAGATTTTAGATGGAGATTTCTTATTTTGAGGGCAGTGAGGCACTGGTACAGGCTGCTGAGAGAGCTGTGGATGCCCCATCCCTGGAGAAATTCAAAACTAGGTTGGATGGGAACTTGGGAAGCCCAGTCTCATGGGTGATATCGAGCCACAGCTGGGGGTTGGAAATGAATGGTCTATAAAGTCCCTTCCTACTCAAGACATTCTGTGATTTCATGATTCTGTGATCCTCATTCAGAAAAGACTTCAAGGATCTGTAGTAACAGACACCAGGCACTGAACTGTGAGCACTACGGCGTAAAACAGTATTGTCTGTTAACAGTGACCAGTGAATATATATAAATTTGTTTTCACAAGAAAACTGGGAAACAATCAGCTTCAGGATCTGGAGGATTAGAAATAAGCAAAAGCTTATCCATGAATTAAAAAAAAAAAAAAAGCCTAGAAATTAGGAGCAATTGATTCAGTACAGAGAAATGTGTCCCAGAAACATTAACTTCCTGAGAAAATTAAATACTGTGTTGTTTTTTTTTTTACACATATAAGAAAGCTAAACATGTTTTCTTAACTGCAAATAGCTATTAAACAGAATAGATTGTACAAATAGATAAAAAGCAACATTTCATAACAGGGTATATCTTTGCTCTCAGAAATGTTCCAGTGAAATTAAAGATACTTCCTTGCCGGTGCAACAGGGTTTTTAGGGACCTACAATATACTTAACTACTTCAGCAGCCTGACATGCTGTGCTGTGGGAAAAGCACCATTCTGTGTTTAATTTATAGCTGCACAATGTTGAACTGAGTGGTTTCAGAGGAGTACTGTGCAAATGCAACACTGACAATGTTTAACTTCCGATAAATATCCTCCTGAAATCAGAATCAAGTCCATCAACATTAGCAGGAAGTATAATGTAGCTAGAGCCACTTACTTTTATTTGAAAGAGAACTAATTATAGAAATATGAAATACAAGGATCTGACCTTATATTTACTACTGACATGTTTCATCCAAAAAGGGTCTCAACCTCAATGGGAAGAATTCCAGAGATACTATGTCAAGCAATCATCCAGCTCCAGACCTCACAAGAGTGTCTTTGATCTTCAGTCAGTAATTAAGACCTTCTTCAGGAATTAATGCTTCCTTATGTTGTAATCACTTGCACTGCAACCAGGAACTTGGATGAACTTGAGAAGCAGGCCCATGTGAACCTAATGATGTTCCAGAAGGCCAAGTGCAGGGTGTTGCACTTGAATTGGGGCAACCCTAGATATGACTATAGACTGGAAGAACTCCTTGACAGCAGCCCCACAGAGAAGGACTTCGGGGTTCCAGTGAATGAAAAGCTGGGCATGAGCCAGTGCTTGCAGCGGAGAAGGCCAGCAGCATTTGGGCTATATCAAAAGACAGGTGGCCAACAGACTGAGGGAAGGGATTGTCCCCATCTGTTCTGCCCTTGTGAAGCCCCACCGGCAGTATCGCATCCCAAGCTCCACCACAAGAAAAACCTGGAGCTATTGGAGTGAGTCCAGAGGAGGGACACAAAAATGCTCAGAGGTTTGGAGCACTTGTCCTGCAAAGAAAGACTGAGGAAGCCAGGCTTATTGAGCCCAGAGAAGAGAAAGCTGTGGAAGACTTCACTGAGGCCCTAAAGGGAGCTTATAAACAGGGAGGATACTAATTTTTTCCATGGTCTGATCGTTACAGTACAAGGAAAAAGTGTTAAACTAAAAGAGGGGAAATTTAGATTTAAATTTAGAGGAAAAAGTGTTTAAGACAGAAGGTGATTCATGGGGATGAATCCTGAGCTGATGTATATTCACATATAATAATGCTATTGACTAAAACATGTATCATCTCATAAGTTGTCTTTTTCTTTAAAAAAAAAAATAAAAGTAGGAGTACAGTTGACAGCAGATTTTTCCATTTTGTTAGGGTTTTTTTTGTTTGTTTTTCTCTGAAGAGCCAGAAAAGATGGTGATCTGAACTGAAGGATCCCTTTCTCTTCCCTGAGAGTGATTTCAGCACACTACTGATACATTCCTGAGGATATGGACAAATGCAAGATGCGAGTTGTAATTTCTGAGTATTTCTTTTTTTAAAAACTATTCTTAACATGCAATTTTGATTGCATACACTAAGCCCATTGTATTCTTTGGCCCTGCTTGAGAAAGAAAAACTAAAAAAATTGTAAAAATGTAAAATATATCATGAATCAGTGGAAAAGACAATACTCCTTCAGTTTTTAGTGCTTCAGTTTTGTCATTTTACCAGTTTAAAGAATTTTATGGCTCTCTTCCATTCTAATATTTGTAAGTTCATTGTATTTCTAACTTCACTTTCAAATACAGCTATCTAATGTATGAATGTTCAACTGTCTCTTCTAGGAAGTACCCCTCTCTCTTTATCCAACATGGACATAGAGGCATGTGTCCAACATGGCAAGAGGTAGGAAACAAGAGTTCTACTATGCTACTATGTGATTGTGTGATGTCTTTCGTGATGAGGTCAACGAAGATGCACTTAGAGTATTGAATGTGGATGCTCACATTTCAAAGTATAAATAAATGAAAACAGAGAGAATGTGTCTTGGTTTAGGAAATGGGACTGCGGGAAAAAGAAATTATCTGAGACTTCCTTGAGTCTCCAGATATCATGTTGCATTGGGCAAGCTGATGAATAATGTTAATGCACTAGAAGGCACTAAGGAACCTTGTGAACAGAAAGCTACATTCAGTTCGTTGCTATCAGGCAACAGAAGTGAACAATGAAAAAAGACAACAAGAAAGGGTAAGGTGTATTTGGGCCTTTAAAATGCCTCCATTTTAGTAATAGATAATTTTAGAGCATCGTATTTTAAAACAGTATTTAAAAGCAAGTAATCTTTTCAAATTGAGATTCTCAGTGTTATGAACAGTGCCTAACGTTTGCTGACCAGATTTTTAAGTTATAGAAACAAAAATCCACCCAGAATTATGTACTAAAAAATCATGTCATTAGGATAAAGATTATATCACTGCTTTGCTGTTCTGCTCTTTCACTGCTTCCTATTCCAGTATCTGATTTTTAGACAGTAAGCTGTGATTGCCTACTGCTCTGCCTTCTCAGTGCACAGCATAACCTGACCTAACAATAAATAATGGAGTTTGCATCCCAAAATCTCAGATTTTATTCGACCTACTTTTCAACCAGGTGTGTTCCCATCAAAAAACACCTGGTGAAAATGGACGCAATACCAAGTTAAGTCATATTGAATGTTAGTAGAAAATTATGCAGGTAGAGAGGGGTAATTATACTTCTCTTCACATACCAATGAATGGTGGAAATCTAAACCCGAATGCAGTTTATATTTGAAGTTCTTTGCATTTGATCCTGTCTGCAAATTAAAATTAATTGGAATATACAGAATCATGCTTTGGGCTTCTCTTAATTTATGGTCTGCTTAAACGGGGAAGAGAGAGTAAATGGTAATAAGGTCAGTTAGTTTTTATAGTCATGCTTCACTTGCAACCATTTAAAAAAATGCCTGCATATTCTGGCTGTCTTCAGTACCTTCCAAATTCCTGTTGCTTTTTGCTTCTGCCTAATTACGAAGACTAGAGCTGCAGTCGCTGAGATGGAAGAAAAATAATACAATCATATTTTAAGGTCAGGGTCAGAAATCAAAGTGATGTAAAGCTGATTGAGCCTTGACCTGTTCAGCACAAAATTATAACCATTCCATTGTCAGATTTGGAGCTCTAACATTTGACCTTTCTCCCTCAAAAATGAAGTGTGCTTTACACATAAACCACTAAATTACATGACAGTAATCCAAGATAATAATGTTAATAATGGAGATTATTTTTCAAAAGCATTTACCAGTAGGATTGAAGATTTTAAAAATGTTAGTTAGTCAACACAGCTAATAGAAATAATCAAATCAATGGTGTACTGTGTGTTGGTGTTGACATGGCAGATGGAAATGGAATAATTGGACAATTTCAGTGACAAAATAAAGTGATCAGTCTGTTTTTAATTTAAGAAAAAATTGCTCAAACTTTGTCTGGTCTGATTCATAACAGCAACAAAATATGTTGGATTTGCTTTCATTTCCATCAAAAAACAGAACATATCACTGATGAATTTCTGTGGTTGAATACTTAGGAAGAATCTTGTTCTTAAATGCCCAGATATTAGCTTTTTGTCATACAGAGCACATAGACTCAAACTACCGCAGCATTATAGATGGGGGTGGAAAAATGCATGCTCCTGGGAAGAGAAACAATGAAAGCAACACTGAATGAGAAAGCAAGTGTTTAATCTCAGCAGATTCAGCCATGGAAGAGCATCCTCTGCTCATAAATCTGAGAAGCAAAGAACCCTTTCTGCTTCAAAGCCTTGACAGGGAGATAATAACAATGCCCACTTACTTTGTCCTGCAACCCTCTTAATCCTCATAGTTAAGATTCCTGAGAGGGCTTTGCAAGGTCTTACTCCTAAAAGTTAACTGGAGTTGACTTTGGGGTTGACTTTGACTATGGTTCCTAATTCTACAATTGCAACCCTGAAGAGAACTGCAAAGTTAGGTATACAGAGCTGCCACTAAGGCTGGAATTCTGGTATAGCAAATGGTTATTTCTGAAATACATGTAATATCCATGCTAACCAAGATGATACAAGAAATGTTAACACTCATAATATCAGAGGTAATTTCAGTGTTTTTAAAGTTCAAAGCACTGTATGAAAAAACTGGGATCACTCCCTATTTCCAATTGGTCCTGCTGTGTTTGTGCAGATTCTTTCAAAAGAGGAAGAAAACTTTGTGATTCAAATGACTCAAGATACAGGCTTTGTGGAAACCTGAATGCAGAACAATGAAAAAAATTCTCCATTGAATCTATATCATAGGGTATGCATGTTTTCAAGCTGCATACCCTACCCTACAGTATAGATATAAAAGGAAAAAAAAATAATAGAAAAACAAGGAGAAAGGAAGAAAGGATGGGAGAGAAAAAGAAGGAAAAAGAAAAGAAAAAAACCCTACAACCTCTGTTGATGTCAGATTCCATGCTGTAATTTGGCTGCCCCTTCTGGCTGAGGAGAAGGCTTTAAGTGGGATCCTTGCACTGTGGCAGTGAGGCCACAATCTGCCTTCACTTTTGACAGGGTGAGGATGTCAGCCCTGCCCTATAACAATCTCCAAGACAAACAAACCATCAAAACACAAACAAATAAACAAACAAACTGTATACAGACTGTGCACACATGGAATTCATATCCATGGGAGTATTTTAAAATCTAATCAGTGGAATGTTAGCAAAGTCACTGAAATTAATGTGAAAACAAGTGCTGGTGACAGCAGCTGGACCAGTGCAGACTGACTACAGGTTTCTGCTCTGAGTATGACACTGCAGGGATTTCTTTCCAGCTTATGGTATTGGTGCTGACAATAAAGAGCAAGATTTGTTTCCAAAGAGAGAACATCTTCACAGGTTCATAATGCAATTATAAACTGAGACAACATCTATAATATGGGAGAAAATCCCTTCTCTCCCCTAATGTCGTGCTCAGGGCCATTTTTCTTCGCTGACCCATGGGACCTACAGGACTAAAAGGAGACCAGCGCCACACCAAAAGGCCAGTGTGCATACTTGAGAACCACACTGAATGTGTTACAGACTCCATTGCATGTAGAAATGGACGATGCCAAGTTTGGGGTCTGTGGGCTGCTTTATACCACCTCCTTTCCCTGAAAGCTCCTGCCATTCTCACGTTTTAAACAATCTTCCTACTCAATTCCATCATTGCAATGACTTCTCTATAAAAAGCACAGGACTGCAGCTGACCTAGAAACAGGCTTCCGGACAGTGCTTGGATTTCTACTTTCCGGCTCTCTCCCGCTTCCTCTTTCACCTTGTAACGTACAGAATTACTCAAAGAAAAATCCCTGTCTACATTCAGAGCAACTCTCTATCAGGGAGCAGGAACTTCTGCTCTCACTGCTGATGCAGAGATATCCCAGAAAGGCTCAACCAGGACATAAGACTGCACTTGGAAAGCAAAGACAAGCCCTACCCCAAGACAGTAACTGTACTGCACTTTACAGTCATTTTCAGCGCAGGTCAGGGCTTTGCTATTTATTCTGTAGTTATCTGTTATCTTGTGCAAACACAAACGCGGCCTCAGGATTTTATTTTCAGACAGTAACAGTACCTTTTGTTTCTTCCTGCTTTTTCATCCTACACTGTAAATCTGCAGTTTCAATTAGCTCCTCCATTACTCCTGTGCATTTTCTGTGACTTCTGTGGGTTCAAGACCGTTATTTTAGGAAATAGGAAGTTTCATATGCACCTCTGCATTATACTGTACATCATATGTTATTAACTATTGCCCACATTTTACCTACACAGACCGAAGTAACAGATAAGGAATCCTTCAAAAATTTATGTCAGAAAATATTTAATTTGAAGCACATAAGTAGCAGTGCTGTGCAACTACTCATATATGGTCTTGCTGAACAAATTTTATCTTGCGCATGTCTTTGCACATGTCTTTGTTAAACCTTATGAGGTTCACCTGGGTCCACTGTTCAAGCCAGTCCAAGTCATGCTGGATGGCATTTTATCCCTTGGGCATGTCAGCTGCACCTACAGCTTGGTGTCATCCACAAACTTGCTGACTGTGCACTCGATCCCATGGTCAATGTTTTTGATGAGGATGTTAAAGAGCACTGACTCTTAAGGGACATCACTTGCCACTAATCTCTATCCAGTCATTGAGCCATTGGCCATCATTGGTACAATCCTGCAATCGGTTCCTTGTCCATCAAACAATCTACCATCAAATCTGCGTCTTACCAAGCTGAAGAGAAGGAGTAACAAGGTGCTGTGTCAAAGGCCATACTGAATGAAATTTTACATAGACAACATTAGAGGCTCTTTTCTTGTCCACTGACACAGTTACAACATCATAAAAAATAACAAGGTTGGTCAGATAGGACCTAGCATTGGTGAAGCTGTGCTGGTTATGCCATATCACCTCTTTCTCTTTCAAGTGCCTTAGCATAGCTTCCAGGACAATCTGCTCCAGGATATTCCCTGGTTCTAAATGAGGCTAAATAGGCCAGTAGTTTCCATCATCATCCTTTCTATTCTTAAAAATGGGTGCCATATTGCTTTTTCCAGTCAACAGGGATTTCACCTGCTGACCATGACCTTTCAAATATCAAGAGTGGTTTGGTGACTACATCAGCCAATTCCCTCAGGACACTGGGATGTATCTCATCAGGACCCATAGGCTTGTGGATAATCAGACTCCTTAGGTGGTCATGAACCTGATCACTTACAGATGGAGGGGCAATGTTTTCCCAGTTCCCGCATTCTAAAGCATTCTCTTGAAGCCTGTGTGTAGAGCAATTGCTAATGAAAACCAAGGCAAAAAATGTTGAGTACCTCAGCCTTCCCCTTGTTCGTCATTCCTAGATTGCTGGTATTGCTCACTGAGGCAATAGGTCTCCTGGCCATTCCTTTTTCAGTTGATGCACTTATAAAAGACTTTCTTTTCTATCTTTGCATCCATTGCCTAGTCCAGTTCCAGCAGGGCCTTGGCATTCCTGGCTCCATCCCTATACAGCCTAGCAGCATGCTTACATTCCTTCCAGGTTACCTGTCCCCTCTTCTACTGCCTGTGCATTTTCTTGCTCCACAGATCAGTTACCTTCATATTAACAGCTAGCATTTCAATGCAGTTTTATTTAACTAAATCGATATGCCTATCTAAATAATTATGCCATTATAAATATACTCATGCTATATTAAGCAATCAGGCACATCAAGCATAAATGTGTCCACGAATGTGGACTGACTTTCAGAAAAGCAGTCAGCTCTTTGAACTCTTAATGATTTTCCTTTGCCTTCCAAGCAATGACCCCAGCCCAGTATAATCACTCTAAGCAATGGCAGGCATTTATAATGGTAAAAGTAAATAATTAACGCTCTATTTGTGACAAGGTAAGTGGTATGTATACATATCCATTTATGTATTGGTAATGTGTGCTGTCAAGCAATAGCAGACTTAGCAGGCTAACAAGCTGATGTGGCAGCTGCATCTTGTACAGACCATTACTACATACATTTTCAGAGTCTGCTTAGGCATAAAGGTATATTACTGTGCTGTTTTGTGCTGGAGTATAGTAAGTTTTCTTCCTAGTAGATGATACGGTGGTGAATTTTGAACTCAGAGTGAGAATACATTTGATCACACCCTGATGTTGGTGAGCAGTGATTACACAGAGTCAAGGATTTTTCAGCTTCTCACACTCCTCTGCCAGCAAGGGCCTGGGAGTGCACAAGGACTGGGAGGATCAGAACCAGGATAGCTGACCTGAACTGGACCAAGAAATCACAGCATAAAGAAGAAGGAAGGTCATGTACTGGAGCGATGGTGTTTGTCTTCCTGACACACCACTACATATGCTGAGCCCTGCTGTCCTGGCAGTGGCTAAACACCTGATTGCTGATGGGAAGCAGCCAGTGAATTCCTCACTGTGCTTTGCTTGTTGTCAGGGTTTCTGCTTTACCTGGAGAACTGTCTTTATCTCAGCCCAGGGGTTCTCCTACTTTTACAGTTCTGATTCTGTCCTACATCCTATCTAGAGACAGTGAGCGAATGACTGTGTTGTGCTGAGCTGCCTGCTAGGTTAAATAGCCCAGAATTTTACACGAAATGCAGTGACTTGCCCAGTCTCAAGAGCTTTTTTGAGTGCAATTCATTTATGATGCTTCATTTTTATTCAGGTGACATGGAAGAAACTCACAGATAGAATAGCAGCTCTTTGGCCTTCTGGGAGAGCAGCCAACAAAGCAAACAGATAACTAATATTTGTTACTCTTGCTTTCTTTTGGATAACTTTTAACCCTTATTTTTCTTATGCAATAATGCCTGAAAATTATCTTCACATGCATAACTGGATCCTGTCTACATTCCTAGGAAGAGTCCCTCAAGTTTCAGTCTGTTCCATAGCCAGCTGCAGTCCAGATGCCATGTTGTCTGCATCAGTATGGTGACAAGTTGGGGCTAATAAATACTGAATCTTCCAAAAGCAGACACGTCAACTGTCTTTACATGCACGACTGTCCTTGATGACTCAGAACACTGAGTAAGCCAAGGACACTGGGAGATCCAGTGTGTTAGCATAAACAGACTTGCCACCACAGACAGGGTTAACATCTTCAAGAAATGCAGCAGTGCCCCTTCAGTTGACAGCATCCCTGAGACACAGTGGCCTGTGAGTGCATGGCCCAAACTTGCTGCTATCTCCTGTACACACAAGATGAGATGCAATGTGTACACACTGTGAGGTGACAGAGGAAAGATCGCCACTATGCTAAACACATCTGAGATTTATTTGAGCACGGGGCCTAGCACATCAGCCTCCTGCTTACTCTAGATCTCCTTGTATACCATGGGTGAGTCCTGTCTGGCCTCAGAATTTCTTAGTATTCTTTGTGTCCTTTATAACCAAATAAGTTTATCTAAGTTACAAAGCTCAACCCTTCTATAATCATCCTTATGACTGCCACTTTTGCATACATTAAGTCCAAGAATATTGATGGCATCATGGGCTGAGACTGAGTTTTTGAACACATGGTTAGTAGAACACTTGGCCTCTCTCTGCTCTGGACCTCTTCCACAGGACTCACCACAGCCACATCTCCATGCATGTCATTCCATAATGGCTTGTCCTCCAATTCCACAAGATTAACTTTGTTAGGCTCATTTCTTCATGCTGAGTGATTAGAGAGAGAACTGGTCTCACTGACTCTGCTTTCCTTTGGTCCATATTTGGTACATATCTCATACCCCATCCCTTTTCACCAGCACGTTAGCTTTATTCCAGAAAATCCAGAACATTTCCCAACATCGACAAGGCTGTAATCTATGTGATCTACTAGAAAAGCATTGCATCAGTTAAACAGTTAAACAATCTCAATTATCTTATCAGAATAACGTAAAGTGTTATTAGCCCAGCTAATCTAAGACTTCATACTACTGCTGTGTAATGTTATATTTAATAAACATATAGTGGACTCACACTGGAGCCCACAGTTATGTAGTTTTTGAGAACTATTTTAGAATGACAACAGTGAGCTTAGAAACATGTTTTAAACTATTCCTCAAATGGGCTTGACCTGCCAAGATCAAATAAAATTTGTCAAAATATAGGCACAATTGATTAAGCATGCTTTTTAATTTTAAATCTTTTTTCCATCAGTGACATTGCCATCTGTAGGCCAGAAAGCTACATGAAGACCGTACACTGAAATATTCCCAATAGGAAACCAAAGCAAAATATGCAAGAACTGACTGAAGCCTATTGCAATCTCACGGTCCTGAAATGAGTATTTCCCTCAGAAGTCAAACCAGTAAGTAAGGGTAGTATGGTAATTCTGCTTTTTAGTTACAGCTGTGCTTCATTGCCTGTATAATTGTACAACATAAAAAAGGAAGGAAGCAGGGGAGGCATTAAAATCTCTGAATGTTTTTGATGGAGTCTCTTTCTAGCCTAAGCGTGGGAGGTGAGAAAACATCAGAACTTTGGATACAGAAAGGGCAGCTAATGACATTCAACTGGATGTGAAATGTCTTTTGCATGGAGGATGGAAATATAGCCATGGCAAACTGTTTTATGGACAGATGGGCAAACATTTCTTGGAAAAAAAAAAACACATGGCAGCAAAATAACATTTTAAAAATAGTGTTTGTGAGGTCTAGTTATCATTTTAGTTTTACCTCCTTCTTCATTCAGAAATTCTACTGCAGCAAAATCATGAGGAATACTGACACAAGTGCACAGAAAGGCAGGGCCTTTTCAAAGCTTGATGAGGTAACTGAGATTTGTCTCCTTGACTCCTGAATATTCTGTGAATCCCAGGTGAAAAGAAGCTCCTTTGACTAAGAAAAACATTATATTTCTTCTATATTACAGACATCAAAACTGACCTGTTGGACAGCAAATAAATACCTGTTTCCCTGTCAGCAGCATTACACAGATCTTCAAAGTTTCTCGAAGAGATTCCTTTCTCCTATCTGTGTGTGAAGGACACTGAATTATGTTGCAAGGGTGTTTTTACTTCTGGCCATTTGTATTTTTCATATCCTTGTTATTATTGATTCAAGTAGTTTATAATATTAACCAATTAGGTGACTGAACAAAGTAGCTCACAAAATGCTACATTATTTTTCACCTAGGAAAATGATGCTTGCATAATTGTGATGCATATCTGAGCTTGTCCCTCTATGTCTCTCAGGTCTCCTCTAACACTCCTCAAACTAATTTACAATTTCCAACCAAATTTAGAGGAAAGAATAGCACCTACCATTGACACAGAGAGACAGAAAGATGAAAAGGAGAGGGAAAGATGAGAGTGAGAACGTATACAGAGGTCACTGTTCTGCAGTGGAGGAGCTGAGAGATTACAGTGCCCATAGGAGGGAGGGGGTAGACCTGAGGGTCTCCTTGTAAGCAGGGAGAGAAGAAGGGAACTAGGTAAACCTGAGGCTACACCAGCAATATTGTTAAAAAGCAGACAAGGACAAAGACAGAGAGAGAAACTGTAGAGGGGCAAGGGCAAGAAGCCAGGGGTCTTGCAGGAGGGTTTGTATTCTATGGGCAACAAATCACAAAATCAGAGGGATCCCCAGTTCCTCTGTTCAGGGAACAACTTGTTAGGAACACTCCTGCTAGGATATTTGGTGTAAAATAGCTTACATTGGCACCATACCAGTACTGTGGTTTTGCTGGTATTCTCTGAATCCAAGAGTAGGCTGACCTTCTGTTTCCCATCTCCTTCTTTGTACGTATTCACATGTACTAACGTCTTTGTTTATGGGAAAAAAATTGTTCTTTTCAGTAAAACCAGAAATTCTAGCATAAAGAAATGGCTTTAAAAATAAATAAATAAATAAATAAATAAATAAAATTTTAAAAAAAACCTTATTCCTAATACTTTCTGAAAAATATTATCAACTGATGTTACTCATTCTCCATTTTTCTGAGCATTTTAAATTGTTAAACAAACATTGAGGTTTTTATCTCAGGGAAGGAGTTGGATAGGAAAGCTCCTGTTCTCAGCTTTGCCAATGGTTTCTCATGGGACATAGCCATTGAAATTTCATGCTTTCTCAGTTTAATCCATCTGTAAAATGAATGCAGTAGGCAACCACACAATGTTTGTTGGGAGATCTCTTGAAATGTCAGATGAATATATTGATATTAATCCATAGTTCCTTGAACGTACACAGTAAGTTCTTTTTAATTCTTATTTTCCTTTCTCAGATGAACCTCGTTTTTTTTTCTGTCTTACTCTTTGCTGCAACCTTGTCAGAAAATGCTCAGAATTCATGTAGAATCTGTTGAATATGTGCATAATCAGGGACCAGAAATGGGCTTGTCTTTTAAAACATGGATATCAGATTGTGCATTTTCCAAGGAAGCATCTCCTTTTCAACTATCTTTTTCTGGCATCTTACCAGATATTAGCACTGTAAAATTTAAAGAATCTGGAATCTACATTGTACATGTGTACAAGGTTCATTTAATTAAATGGAAAATACGCTTCATGCACTCTTAAAAACTACATTAAAACCCATCTTACAGTAGATTGAAAACAGGTTTTTGTTCCATGCAGAATATTTCAGAGATTATATCCTCAAACCCTTTCCTGTGCAACTTCAACATTCTATCATCTACTGCAACTGACCCATCTTTATTCAAATGGATTTGAAATAAAGACCAAATCCTGCAGCCCAAGTTAGCTGAGCAAACTGTAATTCCTCATCTTGATACCAAGCGTAAAACTAATTTTCTTGACATATTCAACACAAAAGCTATCCTTGGCTTATGCTAAGTCTGTGAAAAACAGAGAAATCCAATAAAATACGAAATTAATGCCGACATTTTCTCCTTGATACTTCTCAATACATCATGCTCCTAGGGAATCATCGTCTAATTTCAATGAAAAGCATATTTCCAGGTGTCAGGATGAACTGAGACCTAAAACAGGCAATGGGAACAACTTATTCTTTCTTTCTATGCAAGTTAGATTACAGTTTGCAGACGTGAGTTTTATCAAAATGATACAGGCTTTGTCTGCTTAGAGTACAGCCGATATGGATTAGATTAGAGGACTGTGATTTAAGGTATTAATAAACTTGTGGGAAAGACTGGCCCTTTCCTTCAGATCTGGGAACTCTAATCCCTTTGGAAGCAAGGAGTACAATATACTCCACATGATGGTATTTCTTACTAGCTCTTTCAACAATATGCTGCCTTTAATGGAATCTATCCTGAGCCTCAAAAGCCAAGTACAAAGGTAACAACTTAAAATACATATACTAATCACCTTAAATAAGATGCTATACAACTGCTTCCAATTTTAATTGTTCTGCTGTGTGTTCTGCATGGTTGAATATTGAGAGAACAACAGATTCCAAGAATGAAAATGCTCTGTGAAATCCTTCAGGTGTCATCTCCCTCAGCAAGAATGCCAACATCTAATTCCAGCTGCACAGATTATAAACCAGCACGATTTCCTTCTTAACATTCATAAATCTCCCACTTTCCCCACTAATACTTTCCCCAGTAATACTTCTCACACTCCTTTCAAGTACCAACCAAATTTTATTTTTGCTGTTTAAGATCCTTGCTTACTATACATTTTCTACCAGAACTTTGGTAACAGTAGGAGAACTAGTGTGCTACAACCGTGATGTTATATAATATTTTGCTTTGGTTATGAACCGTTATCTATCTCTTTGAAATCATCCTGCATTTAAATTTCAAGGCTTTTGTGGGGGATTTTTTGTTCAGCTTTGTGGGTTTTTTTTTTTCATGCAGAGAGTTTTTTCTGTTTCTGCAGCATGTAATGAGATGTGGTCATAGTAGTCGTCTGCATGCTCTAGAACTTGATGCTAAATAACAACAAACCCTATTCTAATATCTTACAAGAATTTTCTCATAAGCTTTAAGACACACTGCATGATCACACATTCACCTGAAAGACTTGAGTGATGGGCAGATAAATGCAAAATTTAGGTTGTTTCTTTTTGCTGTCGCTGCTCTGTGCAATGGTACAAACCATACCAAGTATCACATAAGAGTGTAGAACAAATGTTTGGCTGCTCTAGCCTGTCTATGTTTAATTCTACATTTTTCACCAGAACAACTCTCAAATCCTGTAAGAGTTGAATTTGGGAATCCATTTTGCTTTTGCAATGCATGTAGCTGCATAGACAGTGACTTTACTGTACAGCTCATTTCCTGCCTCAGATTTAAACTACTCTTAAGGATTTCACACAAGCTGGTCTTTGCAAATGAAAGAACATTTTCTGTAAGCTCTCTTCACCACTTATAATATGGCAGATTATGGCTGAACCATCTTCTTATTTTTTAGAATCCTAAAGATGCCAGTTAAAGTACTATGGCATATAAATGAATGAAATGTAAGGCCATGTGACATACAAATTTGAGCAGAGACTTGAATACAGTTTCCAGAAAAATAATCTAACTACTATGCTCTTGAGCATTAGAAAGAACACTCTCTTCTCTGTTGAAGCTGTTGTAACAATGGAGTGAGTGAGAGCTGTGCGAATAACTGATTTGTGATGGTTTGCTGAACAGAAAGACTACCAGATTAAATCTAGCTAACTACTAATTTTTGCATAGATAATTAAATATTCACTGAAGAAAAAGCTTGAGTATTACTCTATTTCAGAGTTCTGCTGACTGAGCTGTTTGCCGGAAGCTCGAAGCACCACAAACTCCTTCCCCTCCTCCTGCTTCAGATGTAAGTTATGTGAGAAAGGCCTGGCCATCCACCTTCTTACAGGAAAGGTTTCATGCTTGTGAATGCCAAGAAGAAAGAGAGGCACCTTTCTTCAGAATTAGCTGCCTAAGCCTGATTGAGAGAGAGAATAGGATGAAATGCTTCATACATCCTCAGCTTCTCTACTCACTCCTTTCTTAGTGTCCTAGGTTAACATTCCTGTCCCCTCAATGCATTCTGAGCAGACAACTGTAGATGTCTATATTAAAATGGACAGCACAACACCAACTCAAGAAGCCTGATGTTAACCTCAGAAGTTTTTCAGCTGTGCAAATTTCTGAAATGCTTTTGCTCTATTTACTATACTCTATTTACCAAAAGGACACTGAGATTAAAGCCATTCATATCATTTATTTGCAACATTTGCACTAAACCACCACAGAATAATTAATTCTTATTAGTAAACAAGCAAACCAAGAGCTAACAAAATTGAAACAAGCTTTCCACAGAATCACAGAATCACAGCACCACCAAGGTTGGAAAAGACTACAAGATCACCCAGTCCAACCATCACCAACAGTTCTCACTAAACCATGTCCCTCAACACAACATCCAAACGTTTCTTGAACACCTCCATGGTTGGTGACTGCACCACCTCCCCGGGCAGCCCATTCCACTGCCTGACCACTCTTTCAGACAAGTAGTATTTCCTAACGTCCAGCCTGAATCTTCCCTGGAGCAACTTGAAGCCATTCCCTCCAGTCCTATCATCAGTTACACGAGAGAAGAGGCCGACCCCCAGCTCACTACAGCTTCCTTCAGGTAGTTATGGAGAGCAGTAAGGTCTCTCCTGAGCCTCCTCTTCTCCAGACTGCACGTTCCCAGCTCCTTCAGCTGCTCCTCATAAGCCCTGTGCTCCAGACCCCTCACAGCTGTGTTGCCTGTCTTTGAACCTGCTCCAGGACCTCTTCCAGTGAGGAGCCACAGCACTCGAGGTGCAGTCTCACCAGAACTGAGTACAGGGGGACAATCACTGCCCTGTCTCCGCTGGCAATGCTGTTTCTGATGCAAGCCAGATGCCATTGGCCTTGTTGGCCACCTGGGCACGCTGCTGGCTCCTGTTCAGCAGAGCATAAATCAATATCCCCAGGTCCATTTCCTCTACACAGCCTTCCTCTATACAGCTCTGCTCCAAGCCTGCAGTGTTACCTGGAGTTGTTGTGGCCAAAGTGCAGGACCTGGCATTTGGCCTTGCTGAATCTCATCCCATTGGCTTCAGCCCAGCTCTCCAGCCTGTCCAGATCCCTCTGTAGGGCTTCGCTACCCCCAGGCAGATCCACACTTTCAGTCAACTTGGTATCATCTGCAAACTTACTGAAGGTGCAGTCAGTGCTCTCATCCAGGTCATTGATAAAGATGTTGAAGATATTTTCTTAATCAGTCGTCTTCTTCCAATGACAACCAAATTCTCTGTTCTGGAGTAGTTCATAAACCCTTAATCCAAACCAGAAGGATTTGCGTGATACATAAAATGAAAATCAGGCTGACAATCCCATGTTTCTTCTGTTACGATTTTTTAAACATTGTTAATTGTCCAGAATAAATTGTAACAGGTGTCTCAAGAACAAAATCATCATAGAATCATTATAAAAAGGCCTGGGTTGAAAGAAGTTTAATGATCATTTAGTTCCATACCCCTGCCACGAGCAGAGCTGCTACCCACTAGATCAGGCTATTCAGAGCCTCGTACAACCCAGCCTTGAATACACTGAAGGCATTCACACTTCTCTGGGCAACATGTTTCAGTGTCTCACCACCCTCTGAAGAGAAAATTTCCAAACACCTAACCTAAATCTCCTCTCTTTTATTTCAAAAACATTTCCTCTTGTCCTATCTCTATCAGACCATGAAAAATCTAAGTCTCCGTCCTGCTCTTAACTCCCTTTAGGTACTGGAATGCCACAAGGAGGACTTCATAGAATCTTCTCCAGGATGAACAAGCCCAGCTCCTTCAGCCTTTCTTCAGAGAAGAGATGCCCTCTCATCATCTTGATGGCCTTCCTCTGGAGAGGAAGACTCCAAGAGCTCCACATCTTGTGTTGGGGACCCCAGGCCTGCAGACAGGGCCTCACGAGGGCAGAGCAGAGGACAGTCCCCTCTCTCATCCTGCCAGACACTCCTTTTTTGATGTAGCCCAGAATGCTTTTGGCTTTCTGGGCTGCTAGCACACATTGCTGATTTGCATCAAGCTTTTCAGGCATGAGTTCTCCTGTGAAGGGCTGCTCCCAAGGAGTTCTTCTCCCAGTCTGTACTCCTATCTGAAATTGATACTGCCCCTTACCAACTGGAGCACCCTGCACTTGGCCTTGTGGAAAATCATTAGGTTACCAACATCAGCTTTTCTAGCCTGACCAGGTCTCTCTGGTTGGTATCCCTTCCTTCTACTACATCAACTGAACCACTCAGCCTGGTATCATAAGCAAAATAGCTGATTGTATGTTCAACCCACTATTCAGATGTTGAAGAGCACTGATCCCAAAGTAGACTGCTGTGGGACATATCCACGGCTGGCCTCCGCCATAGAGATAATGCCAATGACCACAACACTCTGATTGTGACTTTCCAGCCAGTTCTTATCCACTGAATAATCCATCACTCTAATCCGTACCTTCCTGATTTAGTGATGTTGGTCTATGCTAAAGGCCTTGCAGAAGTCCACGTAGATGACATTGGTTGCTTTTTGTATACTGATGCCATCAATCCAACCTAGATGGCTACCAGAATAGTCAGGCATGATCTTCCCTTGATGAAGCTGTGCTGATTGTCTCAGATCACCTCCTCATCTTGTCTGTGCCTTAGCACAACTTCCAGGAAGATGTAATCCATGATATTCCCAGTAGAGATGTGAGGCTCACCAGTCTGTATTTCCCAGATCTTCTTTTCAACCGTTCTTAAAAATGTTAAGTTTTGTTCCATTTTTTACAGTTACCAGAGACATCACCCAACAGCCAAGACTTTTCAAATATGATGGAGGGATGTTTTGCAGCCACATCATCCAGTTCCTTCAAGATCTTGTGATCCATGTCATTGAGCTTCCATAGATTGTACACATTCAGTTTTATGAGGCAGTCTCTGATTTATCCAGTCTTACAGTTGGATGAATTTTGCTCCCTCAGGTACTTCTAAGAAGTTCAGGGATGTAAGATTCAGGGACATGAGGGGCATGGGAATCCTGACTGCCAGTGAAGACTGAGGCAAAGAATTTACTGAGTACTTCATCCTTTTTCTTTTCTATTGTTTCCAGACAAATGTTTACTAATGCTAAAACATTTTTGCTATTAGCCATAAAAAATACGTATTTAAAATACAATATTACACTTGCTATCCATCATTTTTATTGCACACTGTTTCATACACATTCAGTAGATCAAGTACTGCACATTCCACAATTGCTGCCTCTATACCCACTTTAAAGATCAGTTTGACTGCAGGTTACAGCAGTCTCTGAGCTGCTCTTTCCATCCACACATAGAACTACCACCAGCCTAGAAAATACCTGTGAACTGCCTGTCTGAGCGTACACAGCACACAGCTTGAAAATCAGATCTTGCATGTTCTAGAGGACATTGTCAGTTACACATCTGTCGTATCTATAGATATCCTGCAGAATCTGATCTTAAAAAAAAAAAAAAAAAAACGAACAAAAAAAGCCTTAGAAAAAGACAAACTCAGTTTTGAAAACATGACAGTATGATGACTAGTTCCACAAGAACAAAAGGCACACAGACATGGGTGAATAACATATTTAGAACACCTGAATAAAGAAGAAAAAAAAATTACACCACAACTCCAAGAAAAAACCTTTTACTTTTATCCAACAAAACAAACAAAAATGTATTTCAGGTTATGCAGAGCTTTTTGCTGCCAAGGAGAAAGCTAACCTTTGGGGGTGTTTTTGGTAGCAGTAAATCTCTGCATTCTTGAGCAGAATGCATCTGACAGCTGCAATTTTACTTCTGAAAGATACCATGCTGCTGACTTTCAATATTTATCTAAAATATTGATATTTCTATGTGAAACAGATTGATGAATTATAGATAAATTTCTAAATAATATTCAGGGACCTGAAATCTGTGAATTTGACAAAGAAATATGAATGATGGTTGATCTCTAACAATGCACCAAACCAGAGGATCCTAGAGGCATTAAGAACCTTCCAAAAAGCATTCAGTTCTGCATAGATTTTAGTAGCAGGCTGAGCCTTACCTCATAGAGGATGAACTATCTTCCACGTTAACCAGAGATATCAGAGACAAGAAGATCCAGTTCCCTCTCTAGTACATGTGGCAAATATCCATGTGGCACACTGGACGATAGGACAAAGGCTTGCTTGAGCAGAGAGAATCATGCCCTTCCTAAGTTATTCTAAGTTCTACCAATATTTTTGTACTGCTATTACTTTTTGCTAGGATTATATGATCATGTTACTGTCGCAACTAATGTTCTTATTTTCCTAAAGAGTACAAAACTCTAATTTTCTAGAAAAATACTGCTTTCAAATGAGAAGAGATATAAAATGAGTCCTTACCGCTTATTCATGAGAGACAGATGTTATTTTTGGCTGCACTATTTAATGAATACCAGATTATGCTCTTTTTAACCTTACACCAGAAATAACATACTTTTAGCATTCATGAACTTCAAGCCATTATCAGCAAAAGTTTCTATTGACATCCAAACCTTTTCTCAGTTCTCACAGCAAAATCTTCAAGCTGTCAGCTACAGTTCCTATTATATGAGGATTTTTTTACTCATCAAAAATTTTTCATGCAAAAGATATAATCCCTGGCAGTCAGCTAGCTGAGGTTGAAAACAGTCCGCAGTATTTTACATTCTCTTCTTTCTGATATTGGATTTACATATTTGATGCCTTGTATTTTTAAAGTGTAGGTGTGGGGTTTTTTTCCAGCCATCTGAAAAAAGGAAAACACTGCATCCTTTTATAAATACTATTTTGTTTCTGCTTATTTTCACAGATTTGGAGAAAAGTCTGCCAGTAAGTATCAGCTGAAACTAATTATCATCAGTACAAAATCTCTGAGCTGATTTGGGATGCTGACAAAAATGCAACACGAAAATGAATAAAATGTTGCTTGAGAACCAGAAATCAGCTTTGCCAGTCAGTGACTACAACGAAAACTAAACTCCTGCATATAGTTATTATTAGCATTTCATTTCTGTATGGATAGCTTCCTTTACAGAGTAAAGGCTGTGGCTGATTCAAACTGCTTCATTTAAGCCCAGTACAAAAGATTGTGTGATGCCTGCATGGTAACTTTGTCAGTGTGTGCAATAGGATTTTTTTCCTCTGAATCTAATATGATGGATTGAAACAAATGAGGTTGTTATAAGAAAGGCCCTTAAAATCTGAAGCCTCCCTTTCCTACATGTGGGTTATCTTGAGGTGATGATTCCATCCAAGCCAGAGCATGAAGTACAAATGAACAAATTTCATGAGTTGGGCCATGTAGACAATGAAGAGGATATCTTTATGGCCTAACTCAAGCCATATGAACAGCTTATCTTCAAAGTTTGGAATAAAAGTGTCTGAGTTACTACCTGTGTCCTCATGGCCATAAAGAGCCTTCTAGCAATCTAGCAACAGATCTCAAGCACATCTTCCTTTCAGCTACATCAACCTGCTGTTGTGTGATTTACTTAGGAACACACCGACCAGAGTGTTGAACCCAGAAGGTGAACCAGCAGCTTTATTAAATAAAGTTCAAGTTGATGAGAGACAACCAAGAAACAAGAATGATACCAGATAAAACCAAAACAAGAAGCTTAGGAGCAAACCCTGTTTCACACTGCTCACTTGGATGGAGGGAAAACAGAGCAATACTTCAGTGGCAGTGGAGAAGAAGAGAAATTTCTGGCACTTCAGCTCACCTCATGATTAGTCTGGCTGCAGCAGCACTCAGAAGCTCACAAAGCAGAATGATGAGATCAGAGCAGATCACATATCAGTACAACTCCCACGGAAGCCGATGTACTCTTTGATGAAGTAACAGAAAAGTGCCCAACAACACACTTCCTCCCAAGGCAAGTGGAGCCTTTGGAGCACACCCAGAAGCAGGAGCCATAGCAGGCCACACATGATAAATTCTGCAAACTGTATAGAAATAATCGGTTTACACAGGTAGCACATGTGCAGGATGTGTCACATCTTGCTGTGCTATTCGTGCTGGGCATCTCAGTGCTCTTTAATTTTTTTCTTGACTAAATAATCACTGTAACAAGCCAAAAGCACTTCCACCTCAGAATCTTTACTCTGACAGTAGCCTGACAAAATAAATGATAGCAGTAATAGCTGTCATTATTTGTACCTGCCATGTTGTCAGTATGAAAAGGTGGTTAAACATGAAGTCTTATTTACCTGAGTCCACACACTTAGCATAACTGACTGAAGAACACACACCTCTGAATGCATAAATGGACACCAGCAAGAGAAAGTAAAGTATTACTGGCAGTAACAATTCAAGCTCACTGGTCAAAGCTGTAGTAAAGTGATTTTAATGCAGCTGAAAAGAAGATAATTTATGGTGTTTAGACTACACCAGAGCTGGCATTGCCAAAAGCTCTGAGGAGGCCAAAAATATACTCAGACATTTTGGGTAAATTTAAATATGCCTGCATACGCATATGAGTGACTCAATGTTTTATTATAATTCCTTCCTTTCCTTTTTTTTTAATTTAAATATTTCATACACAGGATAACTGACTACTGACCTGGAAATTTAAACAATAAAATGCCTTCAACTGCTTTGAAGATATAGATGTCGATGAAAAGTGCTCATAAAATGCCTCTGACTTTTTATTATTGTTTGTACTCTCTTATCTCAAAAATAATCAAATTGCCTTTTTCATATGTCTTCAGACTTCCTTGTGTTTCCTGCACTCAGCTGCTGTTGGCCAAGTTTCATCTGAAAAAAACCTTTTATTGTTCCATTAAAATTAAAAAAAAAAAAAGGTCAGAAATATAGGGTTAGGGTATGCTGATACAGAGAGGTTTTAATCTTGTAAAAGTGAAAAATAGCACATTTCTGTGGGATAATGCTGCCAAGACAGAGTAAGATACTGAACAGAGAACAGCAGTGTTCTTCCTTCACAGTGCTGATTTGCATCAGATGAGAATTTTTTCCCCATTTTTTTCCCCTATTAAATATCTTCCTTTTATCTGAGTATTCAGAAAGAGGGAAAAATGTGAGGTGTGGAAGCCAAAACACTGTCTGGAGAACTAACAGTTCCTTAAAATGTTTCATTATGCTGTCTCCACTTGGGAGACTTGGATAAAATTCTTTCCTGATTGACTGAACTGATGCAAGGAATCATCTACTGTGGTTTAAGTATATTCAAAAGGACAAGTTCCATACAGATTACCACCATGCAGAAATACAATTCCTAGGCCTGTTAATTTTATTTATTGGGTTGCATTATATAAATAGGCTAGTAAGGGGTCCTTTACAACCTTAGATGATTGCATATCAACTGTCTCTGCAGTGTAACATTCTACAGAGAAAGATCCGCGTGTTCTGGGGACAATAGGTTGGCCATGAGCCAGCAATGAGCCCTCGTGACCAAGAAGGCCAGTGGTATACTGCAATGCATAAAAAGAGTGTAGCCAATAGGCCAAGGGAGGTGATCCTCCCCTTCTGCTCTTCCCAGGTGAAACCATGTCTGAAGTACTGTGCTCAGTCCTGGGTTCTTCAATTCAAGAAAAACAGGGAACTGCTGGAGAAAGTTGAGGAGAGTGCCACAAAAATGACTGGGGCCTGGATCATTTCCCACGTGGGGAAAGGCTGAGAGATGTGGGGTTGTTGAGCCTGGAGAAGACTGAGAGACCTTATCAGGGCTTATCTAAATATCTAAAAGATGGGTGCAAAGTGGATGGAGCCAGAGTCTTCAGTGGTACCCAGTGGCAGGACAATGGGCAATATGCACAAATTGGAACACAGGAAGTTCCATCTGAACATGAGGAAAAACTTCTTTACTTTGAGGGTCACAGAGCACTGGAACAGGCTGCCCAGAGAGGTTGTGGAGTCTCCTTCTCTAGAGATACTCAAAACCTGCCTGGGCACTTTCCTCTGCAACCTACTGTAGGGAACCCACTTTAACAGAGAGTTGGACTAGATTGTCCCAGAGGTCCCCTCCAACTCCTGTTCTGTTATCTGTGTGATTCTGTTATGGTAGTGCATTTCTGTATAGCACTGGGAGCCATATTTCATGGACACCGGCTAGTAATGGATGTGAGAATAGCCTCAGGATGGACAGATTCTGAATATTCTGCTCTGAAAGTGATGCCTCCCATTTTATTTTGTTGGCCCACAACATCAGAACTGTATGGCAGTAGAAGTGGAACCTTCCCACCAATGTCCCATTACATTTTGTTGCTGTGTGATAAATGGCAGCAGAGGAGCAGTCTGACCAAATGGCATCAGACATGGAAGTGCATATGAAGCAAAGGTGTGTAATTGAATTCTTCCATGTAGAAAAAATGACACCCACTGATATTCACTGATGCTTGTGGAATGTTTATGTGAGCACAGAGAGGTGGTGAGTGGTGCATTTCAGTAGTGGTGACAGAGATGTGAATGTCTCTTGACAGCCATGCACCGCCATCACACCATGAAAAGAAGATCTCCACATAGTGGTGGTGACAGTGTTAAAAAATGGTGTTCTCTAGCTGAGAATTTGTTCTATAAAACAGTGTTAATTTGTTCTTTGTGTCTGTTTTGACTTCCATGGAAATAAATAGGAGGCATTATTTTCAGAGTGACTTGCGTAGTTAAGCATTTAATTCTGGTCAATTTCAAGAAAATGTGAGCTAAGTCTACACACAGTGAAGTAGAAATCTCCAAGCTACAGTAAAATTTGCCAGCATGTACCCACAGAATAGGACAAAGATATGGAGAAATGGTACCTTGGACACTGAAACCACACCATTTCCTCAGCATAGCATGGGTCTGGCTTTGACTGTCTCTGAAGTCACAAGACAGTGTGTCAAGGCAGTCATTTTGCTTCTGGCATCAAAGCTTCCTTAGTCACTGGGTACTTCCTTCACTTCCTTAGGAAACCAAACATTTCTGCAAGTGTTTCTTAAGCAGTTTAATGTACCCAGGTTTTAAACCAAAAGCTGTTCCAGGACCAATACCAGTGCTACCCCTTAAACTTGAGTCACTCACATAGCTAAGACTCACTGACAGAAAACAGCTAAGGCCATACAGATCTTCCTGTGCCAGATGTGGGGAGGAGAAGTAAAGATAGAAGATGCCAGATGAAAAGGGAAAAGCTAATTTCAAGTCATTTTTTTGATCTGGCAGGGATTGTGGACTGTGTAACTTAGCCACCTGCATCTTCAGATAAATATTTTTTAAGCCCAGAATCTGTCCTTGATGGATATTCAGTTATTTTAGCTGAAAGTAATTCCCACAGCAAATTTCATACCCCCTTGGCAGCTGCATTCTTTGTTCCTCTTTTCTAACATGCACACCTTACTAAATTTACATTTTCATTCCTTTTCTGTCCATAACTACTTCTGCCATCCCCCTGGGTTAACATTAATAATGGTGCTGTTCCAACTTGTAAGACTGTTTTGATAGGAGACAGTCAGGACCCATGTTCCCATCAGTCATTGCTGCATTATATATTCACTCTTTTTTCCAAACATTCATTTCCAAAATATCGATCACATTAGCTGCTCTCCTCTGATCTCTCTCCAGCTCGTCTGGGTCTTTTGTAAAACACATTGCCCAGAACTGAGCACTGTACTACAAATCATATGTTGACAAAAGCAAACTAAGAACTCTTGCCTCATATATAATACTCTTGGTAGTAAAATGAAATACAGTAGCAGCTATTTTTCTTTTTACTGCTGCATTGTTTACCAGCTCATATTCAAACCACCATCAATAATCATAATCCCCAGATATTTTCTCACAGCTTTTATATCTATGCCCTAAAAGATTTCCCACTATCTGTATTTATTCTTTCTTATGTGAACATGTTATGCTTGCATTTGAAACTTTCCTTGACTGACCTCAACTCTTTTCTATAGTTATCACCCATGCAGTGTTTTTAAGCCTTATTCTCCAAAACATCCTTGTCTCATCTCACACTACTTTTACAGGAAGTTAATAACAAAAGTTCTGAGTAGCACTGAATTTCCCTTCAGTACAGGCTTCTCATACATCAGAATATCTTGATGATGAACAAATAACAATTACAGAGAATATGTTTAAACCAAGCTTATTTGGAGAAAGAGTCTTACCTCCATCACATTTCTGAGTTTTTCATAGCAAAACTTCATACAAGCAAAAATTAATATGGGCACCACATTTTTTTCATTCATTAAGATAAATACTCAACATATAATTTAGCTTGTCATGAGTCATTTGTAGTAAGCCCACATTACCTTCTTTTTGTTGTCTTATTTTCCTCTGCTAACATTTCCATCTGGTCTCTGTGACTCTGGTATATATAAGATATTAGGAGAGAAATAGCATTTCTGAACTTTTTTTCTTCCATCCAAGCAAAGATATTGGACAATTAACCCAGTGTAGTATTCCATTTGTTCATCTCCTTCAGCTCCTGAGATAGCATGTCAAAGCTACCTGTATATATCTACAGTGTACTCCAGTCTGGAACATATGCAGATAAACTCTTCTTATCGTTAAGTACAGACACAGAATACAGAATAAAGCAAATTTGTTGCAGTCAACTGCTGGGTAACACTGCATAACAGTAGAGGAAAAAAAAAATCCTCCTTTACTCACTAAATATGCTATGTGGGAAAAAAAAATAAAGACCACAATTAAACACACCTCCAGCTCTTCTCTCCTCCCACTATGACCACCACCAAGATAAAAGTCTCCAGAAAATGAGAAACTTTTGGAAAGCATTTACAGCATTTCATTTTACATCTGCCAGCAGAGGGGTCTGGCAAAAGGCAAACTTCAGAGAGCTGCAGATTCTGAAGCATTTGTTGTGTTCAGTAATTTTTATTTACTCCTAACAGAGAAGGCTAACTTTGAAGCCATGAAAACGAAAACAGTGCTGCATGCCATATAAAAATGAAACATATGAGAGAGGTCCTTTATAAAGAGAATGTGAAAAAAACACCAACCTATATAAGATCTGGAAGCTAATGTAACCCTGAAGAACAAATATCTTATATGGAATACATAAAGAGGGAAAAGGTTGCAGCCTGTAACACAAACTATCACTAGGTTCGAATTCAAAAGCTATAAGAGAGAGATAACTGAAACCTTTGACATATAATCCTTTACAGAATAGTTAGGATTTGCTATTGGAAGGAAACCTTCCAGTCTGGATGGATGCAAACAAGATTTATAGAAGACGGACATGGTTCTTGTATAACCGATATGGTGGAAGACAATGCAGATGAACAGAATCAGCACAGCAAATCTGATGAGCATGGTTCATTTATCAATGACAACATCACTAACAGTGGCACAGCCATAAGTTAATGGTTTTCCAGATCAGACAGATACATGCTACTAAAGATCAGGCAATATGCTGCTTACTCAGACTCTTGTTTTGCTCAGGATGCCAGGCAGGAAAAACAATGACAAAGAGACAAGGGGTCTTTGGGATACAAAATGACTCTAACAAACTCCTTATTTATGAATGTTAATAGCAGATATCAGCTATGCTAACACATGCTAACTTCAATCAGATTTCCATAAAAAATCAATCTTGTTATAGAACTGTTTATAAAGACTACAAGAGTGAGAAAGACTGTATTAATTCATTATAATCATCTGAAAACACCATCCAAGGGCTGTGAGAAAATGTTTGCTAAAACAAAGACAAAATGGAAGATGGAAAAGGGGAAAAATGAAAAATAGGAAAAAAAATGGAAAATGGAAAAAAAAGAGCAAGAGGAAGAGAAGGAGAAGAAAAATAGAAGGAAAGAAAAAAGCAAGAAGAAGAATAAGAAGGAGGAGAAGGGGAGGGGGAAGGGGAGGGGGAAGGGGAAGGGGAAGGGGAAGGGGAAGGGGAAGGGGAAGGGGAAGGGGAAGGGGAAGGGGAAGGGGAAGGGGAAGGGGAAGGGGAAGGGGAAGGGGAAGGGGAAGGGGAAGGGGAAGGGGAAGGGGAAGTGGAGACAGCATAATGAGCCATATCAAATCACTGATGAGAAAATCCCAAGCACCAGTTCAGATGTAATTCCTTCTTTCCCGTTGCCACTCCTCCTACTACTTACTTTTCTTGATTACCTTCATATCTTTATTTCCTTTGCCATGTCTACTTTTTTAGCCACTGCCTCTGAAAATCTGGTTGAGATAGGCTGCGGCATGTCTTACATAGCACTGGTATCATCCAGCATTTTCAGAGGCAGTGTTCAGTGAA
The DNA here is from genome assembly GCF_026119805.1 of Tympanuchus pallidicinctus. Classification (NCBI taxonomy): domain Eukaryota; kingdom Metazoa; phylum Chordata; class Aves; order Galliformes; family Phasianidae; genus Tympanuchus; species Tympanuchus pallidicinctus. The sequence goes on from NW_026294813.1 coordinate 11,960,987, forward strand.
AAGATTGATATAAGTTTGCCAAGTTTGTTGGCGACCATAGCTATATTTCCTTGAGAGTCAGAAACTTGGGTCTGTGCTTGCTATCTGCATGACTCTTTTCTACATCTCTAGTCTGCTTATCTTGCTTTGCTCTCATGGAAGCAAATCAGATTTTAAAAGAAGCAACATCAGGTCCAGCCTCATAATGTAGCTCTTTTATTTTAACCCAAAAAGAAAGGTATCTGTGGCATCTTATGCTCGTTGGTGATCTCAGAACTAACATAGCATAGAACACAATAAAATTGAACCAGTTACTAACAAGTTTTTTATTGGTCCTAACTTTTTGCAAGAATTTTTTTCTCATGTCTTCCTTCAGTGTTATTAATTCCAGAATGGGAAGTATGGGCTGTACTTAGGGAGGCAAAATAATCTTGGTGCTAAAGTTTACAACTAAAATTTTCAGATGACCCTGAGCCAAAAACATGCACTGTGTACTAAGGAACTCTAAGAGAGGGTCAGAAAACTGAAATGCAAATGCATCTGAGAGTTCCCACTGTACCATGGCTGCATGCAGTATCAGAGTCACAGGCTGGCCACTTTGTTTAGGGATAATATCTTCAGGTCTAGATTTCATGGACTTCGGGCATATCTCAGAGAGGCTGTGGACGCCTCCCTCCTGGAGGCATTCAAGTCCAGGCTGGATGAGGCTTTGAGCAGCCTTCACTAGAGCCAGGTGTGTCTCCCTATGACAGGGGGATTGAAATTTAAGATGACATTAAAGATCCCTTCCAATCCCTGCCATTCAATGATTCTATCTGAGCAATAAAATACAGAAATGATATTGACTCACATTTATATGCTCTGTAGTGGAGTGTAGAACCAACCATTTATACAAGCTTATTCATAGAAGGATTTGGGTTGAAAGAGACCTAAAATTTCATCTAGTGTAACCACCAAACTGCTATGGGCAGGAACATTTTTCACTAGTTAAGTTTGCCCAAAGCCCCAACCAATATGGGTTTGAGTGGTTTCAGTGATGCGTCATCCACAACTTTTCTAGAGAACTTGTTTCATTGTTCCACTGTTCTTTTTCAGCTTAAAGACTTTGGCCCTTGTCTTGTCACAACTGGATAATAAGTCTTCCTCCATCTTTCTTATAAGCCCTCTTTATGTACTGAAAAGCCACTGTAAGTTCTCCCTCTAGTTCCCCGAGGATGCTACTATTCCTGAATCAATCAGCACAGATTTTCAGCATAATCACACTTGAAATTGCTGTATCTCAGCAATTATGCTTTATCTGCTTCTGTCCTACAGTCAGTTTCTCTACACTGGCTGTAGATGGCTGCAGGATGTCACAGACGTGACACACTAAGATCTTACATATAGCCATTATTATCCAGAGCAAACTGAAGCCATACTGAGAAAGTCTTGTATTTTGCAAACAGCAGATGAGAAAACACCCATGTTGACTGACATCTAGTCATCATGATTTCTACAAAATTATGTTCAGTTCTGCTGTCTTTTACTTGAATAAGTTGGAATTTTTATAATTAATTGGGGCTTATCTTGTTTTATGTTACCTTCTGTGCTTTTACCCCTTGTAACTAAGGGAACTGATTAGTGAGGTGAAGTGCAGAAAATTCTTCTCTCCTTTGTGTACAATATAAAAATTATATAAAATATAAAAATATATTTCAAAATATTCATCAATTTCTGACCATTGTAATAACAGAAATTTTCAATTTTACTTCCTATTTCTTTTACCAGTATGATTACAAAAATAAAATCATAAGAGTTTCTTTCCACATATTCCAAAACACGTGGAATTAGGCCTCAGAATTAGTAACTCAAAAATACATTTCAAAGTTCTGTTTTTCAGTGTTATGCAATACAAATGACTCTGCTGTCACGTATATTGGCTCCATCTGTAAGATCACAGAGACCAAAATTAATATTTAAAAATGTCTTTTTAAATTAATGTGTGCTTTGCTTTATTACATGTCTTCTGTAGAAATGAAGTATTTATGTAATCGTAAGTTATCTCCTCAGTTTCCCATCAAAATATTTCATATACTGCCATGGATCGGTAGTCCAGAGGTTGTTATGAATGATTCTCTGTTCGTTTCTAGATCCTGGAAAGGATACAGTTCCTAATCAAAACCTCACTGAAGTTCGTGAAATTCTTTCCTTTAGTCACTGTTTCTGGAACGTCATTACCAGGGCTTTAATGTTAAGATTTTCTCTTTACACAATAGGTCAACATGAAATATGCCACAAATGAGTACAATTGTCATAACATTATGTTGCCAACCAAGATTTAAACTATTCCTTAAAATCAAACTAAGTAGTCAGTGTATGATAGTAGGGTGTTAGGAGACTTCTTTTCGGGTTAAGTTTCCACTTGTGAGACCTATGTTTTCCAGACCTACAGCTTATTATTTTTTTTTTTTTTTAAGTTTAAAAATAGAAAGAGAAATAATAGCAAAAGAAAAAAAAAATCAGAAAAACAGTTTGTGTGACAGTTTCTATTATATACTTCAAGTTGCTGAAGCAAACTTTAGATAGTTTCCTCTGTGCAGCTTTAGGACATAAGTCTAAATGGCAACCCAATCGATTCACTGTATTCCAAACTGATATTCAGAACCATAACCTCTAAATCATCAAAGATTTTTGTTTTGGAAAGAAAGCTGATTTACATGTGGATAGAGTATGTCTAAACAAAAAATATTCCAGATCTTATACAAATAACTGGTCTAATATGAGAAATTGATGAGTGAGTAAAGATTAAGATTGTGCATGGGACATGACAAATATCCATGTTGAGCAATCTGAAAAATATTTTCATGGCTAGTGATGGAATTTAAGCTTAAAAATGAGTAAAAGTTGAGGGAAATTCTGTAACATTCTCATAAAATTCTGAAATCAATCGTCCTTCTAGTCTGTGTTTTTCTAACAAAGTATAGAAAATATTAAGATGCATAAAACTAGCTGTGGAAAAAAAAACTGCAAACAATTCTAATGTTGTTACATGTTGGTATGACATGCTCCCACTTGGAGCACCATCTCACAGGCTCTCTTTGGTTCAAAATGACACCCAATCTTTTTATAGTCTTGTTCTGGGGTAATGAGACTCAGGCAACTAGGCTGCCAAAATGAGTCAGACAGATCACTGTCTTCAAGTCTGGCATATGCTCACATACTTCTTCCTTGTCTGAGTTTGAAAGGTCTCAGACTGAAGTTCCTCAGTTATCCATTATATCACATCTTCAAATCTTAAAATCATTTCTATGAAGTGTTCATTTCAATAGTTTCAAAACATTAATAAATATTGGACAATACTAAGCTGAATTTGCATCTCTCTAGTCATTTCCTATAATTGTGGCCTGAAAAATGCTGCAAATTGACATCATTTCTCATTTAAAAAGCAACAGTGACAATGACAGCATTTATATTTGACAAATCAATCTCTCAGTCAGGAATTCTCTGTATCCCTACTTGAAAAAGCAGTAATGATCCTATTTACAAAGTTGCCTTGGAAATTGCAAGTTCCCTCAGTCACCTCTGGATTTCCAAAAGAGAGTGCCAACAGAACTACTTCATCCAACCTGGACAGCAGACTCTGCTTGTCTCTATGTCAGCACCACAAGAGATAGTTAAGGGAGTAAGGTATGAACTGGAAAAGGAATGAAGAGGTCTGCAACTGTCTCAAGTTGTACATACCTATGACAACCCAGTCCCTGACATTTTTGTAGAATCACAGAATGGCCTGCACTGAAAAGGATCACAAAGACCATCTAGTTTCAACCCCCTGCTATGTGCAGGGTCACCAAGCACCAGACCAGGCTGCCCAGAGCCACATCCAGCCTGGCCTTGAATGCCTACAGGGATGGGGTATCCACAACCTCCTTGGGCAACCTGTTCCAACATGTCACCACCCTCTGTATGAAAAACTTCCTCCTAATATCTAACCTAAACCCCCCTGTCTCAGTTTTAAACCATTCACCCCTGTCCTACCACTATTAACCCTTGTAAACAGCTGTTCCTCCTACTGTTTACACGCTCCCTTCAAGTACTAGAAAGCCACAATGAGGTCTTCCCAGAGCCTTCTCTTCTCCAAGCTAAACAAGCCCAGTTCCTTCAACCTTTTCACATAGGAGAGGTGCTCCAGCACTCTGATCATCTTAGTGGCCCTCCTCCAGACCCGTTCCAACGACTCTGTGTCTCTCTTGTGCTGGGGGCCCCACCCCAGGCCTGGACACAGTCCCCCAGACGGGGCCTCACAAAAGTTGAGTAGAGCAGGACAGTCACCTCCCTCTCCCTGCTGACCACTCCTCTGCTAATGCGGCCCAGAACACAGTTGGCTTTCCAGGCTGCAAGCACACACTGCTGGCTCACGTCCATCTTCTCTTCTACTAGGACACCAAAGTCCTTCTCTGCAAGGCTGCTCTGAAGCGGTTGTTCCTCCAGTCTACATAAATACCTGCAATTGCCCTGGCCCAAGTGCAGCACCTTGCACTTGGTTTTACTGAACCTCATTAGGTTCTCATGGGTCCACTTCTTCAGCCTTTCCAGGTTCCTCTGGATGGCTTCCCTTCCTTCCAGTGTATTGACTGCACTGCTCAGCTTGGTGTCATCTGCAAACTTGCTGAGTGTGCACTAAATTCCATCATCTATATCATTGATAAAGATGTTGAAGAGTACTAGGGGGGCACTGCTTGTGACTGGCCTCTACCCTGACACATAATAATTGATCACAACCCTCTGGTTGCGACCAGCCAATCAGTTCTTAACCCATCGAACAGTCCATATTTCAAATCTTTACATGTCTGATTTAGAGAGAAGGATGTGGTGAGAGAACATGTCAAAGGCTTTGTAGAAGTCCAGGTAGATGACATCCGTCACCCTTTCCCAGTCCACTGATGCCGTTGCTCCATCACAGAAGGCAACCAGATTGGTCAGACAAGATGTGCCCTTGGTAAAGCTATGCTGGGTGTCTTGGATCACCTCTTTATCTTGCATGAGCTTTAACATGGCTCCTAGGAGGACTCACCCTATGATCTTCCCAGGCACAGAGGTGAAGCTCACCCACCTGTAGTTCCCTGGGTCATCCTTTCTCCCTTTCTTAAAAATAGGAGTAATGGTTCCCTTTTTCCAGTCACCAGAAACTTCACTGGACAGCCATGAATTTTCAAATATGATGGAGGTGCTATGGACCAGATTGAATTGTGCTTGACCTAAGAGAGAGTCAGATATGTGGAGCCCCATGCACAGACGTTTGGCCCTGTGCTAATACTACAATTTTGAAACAAGTTCACTTGGTTGGTCAGCATACCACAGGCCTCCTTTTGTGTTCACCATATTCATCGGTGGCTGTTGTTACCTCTCTGCAGCTGGCTCTGCACAGGCACACCTTTGGCAGCTGGGTGAGCAGGCAGCAGGGATAGTACACAGCCACTATTTAAGCAAGCACTGCCAAATCCCAACCCAGGCCAAGCATGGACTAGGCAACTGCAGAGGGAAACTGTAAGTCACAGAGAAAGACCTCAAGAGGACTCCCCAGTTGTGGCGTGAGGATTGGTTTCTAAACTGTGGCACCGCATCTTGTAACAAGACCTTTCAGTGGACTGGGTGATGCCTGCACAAAGTAAGGGCAGTGGATATTTTATAACATCTTGAAGAGTTCACGTGTGCTTGCCTTCCTAATGGAAATGGCAGATCATCACTATTATGCACGGGTATATGGGTTTTCTTCACCTTCTCCTCCCAGCAATGGGAAAAGAATTTTATTCCTTCTGATTCACAAGTTTGGAAAGCTTCTGAGGCCCCAGGCAACCCTCTCCTTTCCCTTCAATCATTTCAGGATAGGGCTTACAGAAAATACTGCATTAAAAGCCCAGGTGGCAGGTTGAAAACAGTGCTGTGTCAAATAGGAAGTAGGAATTAGAAGTCATTTGACTGATTCTCTTTTCCACAGTCATCTCCATGTGTAGGTGGATGAGCAGAAAGCCAGACTATGATGTGAAGTCTTTGCTATTCTTTCCCCCCTACTAAATTTGCATTCTGTCAGCCCAGTCATCCAGCCCTCTGGAGAAAGTCTCATAAATTTCATTTTCAGAATGTAAAGATGTTAGCAAGGGAAAGAAAGGAAGGGAGAAAGGAAGGGAGAAAGGGAAAAGGGAGAAAGGGAGAAAGGGAGAAAGGGAGAAAGGGAGAAAGGGAAAAAGAGAGAAAGAGAGAAAGAGAGAAAGAAAGAAAGAGAGAAAGAGAGAAAGAAAGAAAGAAGGAAAAAAAGAAAGAAAGGGAAGAAGGGAACTAATTTAAGCAACATTTAACATTCCTCCCTACAACATAGTCCTTAGCCTATTCAAAATTAAAAAATAAATAAATAAATAAATATTTCCAGCAGGGGAAGAGAAGCTTGTGGCATTTAGTTACATTTACCTGTGTCTCTCCAAAGCAGAACATCTCCCTCAATGCACACTGCTTGCTTGGGCTTATCATTTGAATCCCCACGTGTGCCTACACAAAGAATTGCCACAGACCTATATATAACCATTTAAAAATGTATGCCATGGGGGGAGGGTAAGTTGGGTTTCCATTTCCTACAACATCTAATAGGAGCTGTGATCTTCGAGGTCAAATTCCTGCAGGTAGATCCAATAAAAGAGTTAACTCCTGCAGATTAGGCACTGAATACCTGGCTTCTAAGCTTCTGGCTCCTTGTGTGAAATTCAAAACCCTGAGTTAGGCGTTAAGCCTCCCCACTGATGGCATGCAAAGTTAGACCTCTCAGAAGGGCCATTCAAGAAAGCTCATGTAGAGCAGGAGCCACTTGGAGCTGGAAATGCTAATTGCAGGAACGTGGCTGAATTCTTGTCCTCTCTCCAGGGCTATGGCATCCGCCCATGTCACAGCTCCAAATAGAGTCTCACCCTCCTTCTGTCGGCGGGCAGCCCTCATGAGGCTTCTGTTTTCTTTCTAAAACCCAGCCAGTATGCTCAAGTTGTGTCGGCATTTAGGCTGTATCATGCCCCACAGCCAGTAGCACCCGCCTGCAGCAAGGTGCTTGGTTGTGCAACTCTGTCTCTGGTGAGACATATTCCAAGTCCCAGCAAAGGGCACAGGGGATGTTAATTGGATTTACATAGCTTCTCTTGAAAGCTCTAACATGAATGATGATTCTAGCAGGAGGTATGAATTCTTTGAGTGAGTTCAGTGAAAACAGGTGGACCTCCTATGGCCACCCATGCCACCCTGCTATTATCCGAGATCACTACAAGCTTTCATTTGTTTCTTGCAAACAGCAGATGCACCATGCTTGCTAAGATCTTTCTCCCCGTGACTCATGTTTTGACCACAAGGACCCAAGTACATGCTCTCTAGATTTTGTTCTGCTGTACAAAAGGATACTGCTTATTGATGATTTGGAAGAATCCACCAAAACACTCCATGTCCTTTGTGCTTTGCCTCTTGCTAACTGTGTAGTTGTATCATACATTCACAACAAACGCACCTGTAAAATAACCGCCATTGCTTTTTACACAGGAATATGTATTATGACACAAAACAAGGCTGAGTAAAAGCTAACCTGTCATAACTTCTGAGTTAAAAAAAAAAAAACAAAAAAAAACAAAAAAAAAACACTTCTACCAGTGAGGTCTGCTGATTAATTTTGGTCAATATTGTCCCTGAACTCAGAATAAATAATAAAACAACATGATATTCATTTCAAAAAATATTAATTTTGTGTTTATCAGAATTGAAGTCCACAGATACTAGAGGTAAAATACTGCTCTGGAATGTAACTCTAACGTGCATCTATGATAACATCATATTTCTGTTTTTCCCTTTGCTTTGAGCACCTGCATTCAAATTCCCTAACGTAAAATCAATTGAAGTTGGTACAATATAGCAGGTAATTTATTTAGACTCAGAAGGAGAATACTGAGAATCAAATTACTTGGAAGAAAATAAGAATTCCCATAAGAATTGAATCATTCAAAATAAAAGTAATCTTTTTAGGACTTAAGACTTCGGACATTTTTTGCTTCTAAGTTTTGTTCACTGGAAAAAAAATTATGGAAAATGAATTATGATTTACACCCTGCAACACTGCTATAAACAATTCAAGAAACGCCACAGAAAATTCAAACACATCATTCCAAAATAAATTGCATGGAAATGGAATTTAGCAAAATATGTTCCCTGACATGTAGCAAAAGGGAGTATGTGAAGAAGCACATACCTCCCAGTACTGCACCAATTGCAAGTAAAGACCCTTACTTCCCAGGGAGACAATGAAAAAGGAATATATTCTGATTTGATTTATAACACAGAAAACAGAAAATGCTAACAAATCCCTGAACATTTTAGAGCACACTAGAAAAAAAGGCTGTTGGACAGCTGGGACACAGAGACAATAAGCTTTTAGGCAGAACTGCCATCTAGAGAAGGCTGCATGCCACGTTCATGTGGCACTACACTTGGAAAGAGAAATTTTCCACAAAACGGCATTAGCCTCAAAGTCTACTCTACAAAACATATTGCAAAAAGTTGAGTAAATGAAATGATTACAACTAAAGACTTTTGCATCTAGACTTGAGCAACAGGGCAACTTTTTGACATCATTTAATCCCTCCACCATCACAAAAAAATTTCCAAGTACTCTTTTTCATTGCAGCCCCTTGCTAAAGTTGCATCAGTTAAATGCTCTGCGCTGTTCATACCTGCCTGACTTTCCTTATCTGGAGACCTCCTCTGACTTAAATGAAATGAAGTAAGAAAGCCAAGATATGCACAGGATGTCTCTATCTGGAAAAGCAGGAGCAGGTAGATCACTTTTATTGCACATCCAGGCATTGAGCCAAGTTTTCAGTGCATGTAAACAAGTATAACTTCAGTAGAGCTGGTGAAGTCACGCCAATGAAAAACTCAGTAAGAGCCCATCCTTCTCCTCACTGCAGTACCAAGGTGATACACTGGGATAAAATTTTAATTCCTCGTGACAAAAGAAATTAATAAAAAGCATTAGTTTGGCATGAATTAGTACTCGAAAGACAAACAGAACCCTGTAATGTTAAGTCCTCTCTGTTACCTTGATACAATCTATTTAATGAATATTGAAACCCCTGGATGTTTTAGCAAAGGTGACAGGTAGTGTTATATGAGAAAATAACCCTTTTCAAAACCACAGTGTTCCTTTCTCCCTGAATAAGGCTAAAGGGTCAATTCTTCACAAGTAGGAATGAATTTCTAAGGATTTCTTGGCTGGTTTATCTCGGTAAACTGAAATCAGTCTTGCACAGTTGTAACTCACTTCAGATAAGTGAAAACTAATCTTGTGTCGAAGTACTTTGACACTGCATCTTATTTTCAGAAAATGGCATCTATGTGACTTAAATATTATATGTCAGATATTCATACATCTTGATGAGATAATTAAAGAGCAAAATTATAAATATAAATACACATTAATATAAAGAAAAAATCTATTCCCCTGGTTTTGTATTAGACCATAAGCATACAAAGCTTAGAAACAAAGGTTGGAATCCATGCCAAATTTTTATGTATAAAACATATGAGTCCCAGAAGCTCTTAAACATGTGGGAGATAAGTCCAGCTGGCTGTGAACCTCAGTAAGAGATTTCTAGCCAAAAATTAGCAGTATGTATTATTTAATAATCGATTGGGTGTTGGGATGGGAAAATTATTTTTTTAGGTTACATTATTATTAAATTCATGCAGAAATTGCAGGAGCTTCCATTCAAATGAAGGAGGTCTTTTTTTTTTTATAGGGCAATGTATATAGAGCAAGAAATGAAATAACAATTTCTCTGTCTGAATAGGTCTTTAAAAATTGTAGCACCGAAACTGAAATATATTTTACATCATTGTAAGGTCTTCGTTTTCACAGGGCCTAGAATCATCAGGACCTAGCACAATGAAGATGCCTCCTCATGCAAATTATTATTTACTATAAGTTGATGTAACTATTGCATTTGTAATAACTTTACCTAAAAAAAAGCAAAACACTGGTGGAACGTGCAAATGAATTTTTAATGCACTTACTTATACTGTTTTATTTTCATCTACCATAATACTTTCTGAGCAAAGTTCATTAGCATCCCTTTCATCTATTTGATATCTGGCTGTTGAAGATGCAGAAATAGATGCCTAGCTCACCAAGAAGACTCCCAATAACCTCCATTCTGGCACAGGGAAGCGAAGACCTCATGTGACTTTAGATTTTAAACACTTCCACCCCCATACATACAGCTGATTGAATTGGGTTTACAGTTCATGCAAGAGCCAGACTATATGTTTGAGAAATTCATCTTGTTTTCTACTCTTGCTGCAGCAGGCTACTGTTATTATTTTCTGATTAGCACACAAGGTTAATGCCCTTGTGATAATCTAGAAATGTTGTCCTTTAAATTTACACTTCCCCAGCTTCTCCCATGCAGAACAATTATCAGATTCAAAGATTAAGAACTGAACCTTTCTCACTCTCCCTCTGATTCAATTTGTACACCATTTTTTTCTATTAACATTTTTCACAGGACAAATACTTCTCCACTGAATAAAGATTTATATTGCGGTTTCCTAGAATAATCTTCAAGAAGGAAAAGGTATTTCCTCCCTCACAAATCCCCTCACTCCATGCACACACAGCAGCATGCTCTGAATAGGACGAAGAAAAATTAGTGAGGATACGATTACTTTACTAGAGAAAGGCTGCCCTCCTCCTGCGCCAACAAGATATTATAGGTCAAGTCAAGTAAGGTCAAGTGAGTTCTTGTCATGTCCAAGATCCCTGATTTATTCTGTCAGCTGTTCACTGTCATGCAGTATGATGGGGTGAGTGTCAATACTGAGACAGTGCAAAGCGACCGAACATGCTGATTTTAACAAGGGTGGCTCATGTTCACTTGAGTCCTGCTGGGTGATTATGGGTGTCATGGGGAGTGTGGGATGAACAGTATATTAGCACAGATAATTTATGTACTGGGCTTTCTTTGCCTTAAAGAATGCAGCCTCTGTGATGGGGAAGTCCCTTGGGATCCCATGGAGGTACTTTTCCCTCAGCAGACAAGGAGATACAAAGGAGGGCAGCGCAGAGAAGCTGGTGCCTTAAAACCCACAGCCTGTCCTCCTCACAAGCTTTCTGCTTTTGTCTCAGCTTTCCTGAACATTTCATTAATATGTATTTGTTTTAGTGGAATTGATTTCGTTTTACAACATACTTGCAAATACAATATTGAAAATATTTTTCAACATAGTTTTATTGCTACAACATCTGTAGTTTTGATAGAGGGGCTTCTGGGAGAGGTAGCATTTCTCATGCATGCAACACAAAGTTCTCTCTTGTGAAAGAGAGACTATTAGTTAGTGCTATTTCCTGAGCATTAATTTAGAGTCTCCAGCAAAAAGCCTGCAGTTGCAGAGCTCTCAGCTGCAGCACGTGTTTCCCAGAGCTCTAGGAAGAAGAGGCTTAAAACCACTGTTCTAAGCTGAGGTGTTATTTTATTGGTTTATACTGCAAATAATAAACACGGTATTAATAATACTGTGTAGTGCTTGCCCCTCTGTATTAGTAACACATTGTTTTTGTTTATATATTGTAATTGCAAACAGAATGGAACAAATGCATCAAGAGTCAATTGAATTTCATATTAACAGGCTACGCCCAGTACCAAAACTGATCTGAGTGAACACGGTCAAACAGCACAGTATTGCATACTCCAGCACCCGTCAGTCTGAGCAGGCGCTTTAAGAAACTGCTACTTGGGCATCAAGAAATCAGTGCGGTGCTAGCCTCTGTGAAACTAGTATTTCATAGAATTGTAGAAGCATTTGAGTTGTGAGGTCCCCTTAAATATTACCTAGTCCAGCTTCCCTGCAGCGAGAAGGGATATCTTCAGCTAGATCAGGGAGCTCAGAGCCTGATCCAGGCTGACCTTGAATGTCTCCAGGAATGGGAGATACTCTGGGCAACCTGTTCCAGTGCCTCATCACACTTACTGTAAAAAACTTCTTCCTTATATCCAATGTCAGTTTCCCCTCTTTTAGTTTGAAACAGTTTAATCTTGTCTTCTCACAACAGAAACTGCAAAAGAGCCTGTCCCCTTCTTTCTTATATTTACACTTTAGATACTGAAAAGCTGCCATCAGGTCTCTTCAGAGCTTTCTCTCCTGCAGGCTGCACAGCCCCATCTCTCTCAGCCTGTCCTCACAGGGAAGATGTTCCATCCCTTGGATCAATTTTGTGGCCCACCCGTGGACACACTCCAAATCCAACACTCTGTTCTGGACTGAGGACTCCACAGTACTCCAGGTGAAAAGGGTCATAGATCAGACTTTCCATTCAAACTGCAAGGTGTATGTGCAGATTTCTAGTGCTATTTTTATGCAAACAAATAATGTCATCAATACTGCAACTTTCTTTCTTCACTGCTATTAGTAGATTTTTTATTTTTGGCAGCCCATATATTAGGGATTAGGAGTATTTCTTTATGCTGATCATCTTCACTTCTATTTTACAAATGCACTTTTTCTGTTGGCAGAATGCAAAGTGGAACAGTTGCTAAAAGAGAACTGATGACTATCAGAACATCTTTTGCTTTCCTTGAAGCACTGTTTTTTGACAATCTCAGGCATGGTTTTCTGCTGCCCAGTAGTCAAGGGCATCTCTTTGGCTGGTAACTGCAACCATTCATCTGATATCGAGCAGGAGATTCCACATTGATATGCAATAACTGTACCAATGTTCAAAATTTCACTTTGTTATTGCAAACGTGTATGAAAACTATGTCTGTGTAAGTTATGTATGCATTCATGCATACATATGCACAACTAAGTAAATTATGTATGCATTCATTTTTATTCACTAGCCTATTTTAAAAAGGGCATTTACTACAGAGTTTGTTAAGAGTTCTGGTTATGCTGTAGTGTAAGGTATTTGGAAATGAGAATATCTAGAAGTCACATTACCAGGAAACCTTGCATGCTGTGGGTAAAATTGTGGCTTACAGGAATTTAGTGGCAAAGCTTCCACCAGCACCAGTTGGCATAATATTTCCAACTATGAATATGTTATCAAACTGAGTTTCAACGAGAAGTTATTGAAACAATCAACGTCTATCTGTGATATACTACATTTTTGTTTAAATGGCAGTGATCTGAGTATGTCAAAATCTTTGTTTCCATAGAGTTTAGTGGCTCTTGAACCAAGCCCTTCAGTGGCGAAGTCTGCATTTCTGCGCAGCCTTCCCTGTGAGCTCTGGTAGAGCACAAGTCTAAGCTGACACTGATAAATAGACTAAGCATCTACTCTGTGGAATAAAGGGAAGGAAGAAATCACCAAACTAATAGGAAATAGTGCTAACTACTATATAGCTATATAGCTATGTAGCTACAGCTACTTTTCTTTAAATGCCACCATTCTTCCACCAGACTTCAATGCCACCAGACTTCAGTGCCACCAGAGCCAAAGGAGAAGGAGCTGAATATAATCAAGTAAAGCACATGGGGCTTCATTGCTGTTCTGCAGGTTTCTCTTCTTCATGAAACTCAACTCCATTTTGAATTTCAGGTTCAAGAAAGTATTTTTCAGCTTCCACTACTATTCAGCTCCTGAAATATCTTACAGTTCACTTCTGGTGGATGTCAAAACCATTCAGTAACACTACTGCAGCTTGGAACTTTTCCCAAGGTGGATCAAAAGACTGAGTCTTTGTGCCTAGTAGCAATGTTGAATGGACACAAAAGTTTGCTGCCATTCTCATTTTTAGTATTGGAAGAACAAATATTTGATGATCTATATGTGGCCTTTCCTTGGAAATCTAGGTTTTCTGATCTGCTTTTATTGGTTAGCACTCCAAACAGCAAAACACTCTGGCGTATGCATAACCTTAAGCAACTGAGTAATCCCAGCACTTTGGGCTGCACTGCTGAAGTGAGTGGGAGTCTTGCCATTGAATTTTATAGGAGCATTATCAGACTGTAAGTGCTTTGCTGGTTCAAGGCCAATATTTTCTCAAACTTCAGAGAAAGCCAGATTGGGTCTGATCTCTCCACAGCCTCTCCTAGAAAGACCAATATAAAAACAAATGATACTACGCAACAGGAATGCACATAACATAGAGGAAAGTAGCACTGAACACGAGACAATACAAGGAGGCATTACTCTTCAGAATACTGGAGTATGAGAGAATGGTAGCAGGTTGTTTTCTTCACAATGTCTTTCACGCAGTTTTACAGACAGACAGTTTGTCCAGCTAGCAAAAGAATCAGCATCTGTCTGAGATCCAGACAAATACATTCCTCCAGCAGAAAGGGATTATGACTGTTGAAGAATGGGCCATAGCGTGACTAGCCAACCATTCCTCACACCTCTAGAGGCAGTGAGAAGAATCAGCCTCAGCTGAAGGCAGAGCAGAGACCCATCAGGGGCAGCAGAATAACCATGGATCCATATCACATGGCTGTTTAGCTTAATACACAATAACTGTTAAAACTGTGTTTGGTGGAATGGTGACTCCTTTAAGATTCAATTAAGAAATTCTTCCTACTTCAGCAATTATGAAAACATCTATTTTGTATAATCTGTGAATCACTTACATGTACTCAAAAATTGATGTATTCTGTGTATGACCCAGTGCATGTTTCCACATAGCATCTGGAACAGCATGGGGAGACATAACCATGGCCCATGGTCAGCATAGCTCCTTTTAACAGGTTAAATCCTGCAAGAAGACAGCCTCTTATCTCTGATAGTGTTGACTGATACACCTGAATTTAAACTTAGGAATAATCCAACTTATTTTCATTTTTAGTCTAGTATGTGTTATGTTTGCTTGTTCACTTCTTCTTGTGGCTTTTTTAGATAATATCTCTTGGTGAAAAAGAGCAGATATACACTTCAGGTCTGATTCTGCTACTCCTTTAAGAATAATCCTGTCATGCGTCTTGCTACTTCCATTGGAATCAGTATGATTATTTTTCTGTTTAAGATTTCTCCCTGTAAAGCCACAAAACCCAGACCCTTAGCTTTCTGCTATATTTGCTTCAGTGGAATAACCCATGCTGGGAGAACATTCATTCCTGTCATTCTGCTCAACCACACAATTAGCCAACTCTTTCAGGCATATGTATATTTATGAAATGTAAAAACTACCAAATGTTCTGTTGTTTCAAGCCAATTAAAAGCAGTGCTTCTACAAAGCACATGAACAACCCAGCCCCATGACAGGCACATACCTTGAATTGCTAACCAGCTCTGGATAGATCAGAGAATGCACTGTAAATGACAATGTCACATGCAGATTGTGAGCGAGTAAGAAACTATGCCGCTGTGATGTCTCTGGAAATAAGCACTACAGTCCTCCCTAGACACTTCATGACCTTGTGTGTTGATCTCAGTCCATTTTCCAGGACTGTAAATAAGAGCACTTGGAAAAGCTTTTATGTTCACACATTTGTAGTTATGAGGGAGAAGTCCTGAATGGAAGCATGGCATCCATCAGGCAAGCAAAGCAGGTGACGCAGGACAGACTGTATTAAGCAGATCCCACAACTGGGACTTCTGCAGCATTTTATTATGGCAACAACGGAATATATATTTATCAAACAGCATTAAATATAAAAAAGACATTCCCAGGCACAGTAGTAAACTGGCAACTATCCAGTCAGCAGCTTTACTGTGGGCAATGCAAAGAACTCCCTCGCAGGGGTCGCCAAATTGCTGAGAATCTGCAATGATTTAGTTATAGTTGTCTGGAATCCCTTCACTGACCCATCAGAAGCTTTGTCTGGATACCTATATACACCCAGGAGCACTCAGATTTTGTAGAAGTAAACAGGATAGTCAAGTTGCACTGTTCAGTACATTATAAAGGTGATTGCCCCTTTCATTTTCAGTTTCACTTGTGGTGATGTTTTCAGCTTTCTCTATTAATTTATATGAGTATTTAAGTTCAGGGCTATTCATGCTGAATGGTTAAGAATCAAGCCAGATTACAAAATAACATTTATCAGTTATCACTTACAGATTTTTTTTCATATTGTCTATGTTAGAGTGATAGAAAAAAGCCTGTTACAGTCTCACTGATGATGATATGAACTGCAGTTGTACTACTGGAAGGAGAAAGGAAATGTCAAGAAATCATCGTTACCCTATCATTCTCACATGAGCAAACTGCAATATGGAAAACGATGTCGATGAGATAACATATGTGATAAACAAGCTGCCAAAACAAGAAAGCACTAATCCCTGTACCTATCAAAAATACTAATGAAATTATAGTGAATGCATTCTCGATTTTAAAGAAAAATCTCCATCATACCTATATTTCCTAGTACTGCATTTATTACTTTCAGACATACAGAAAAGAAGAAAAAATTGAGGCTAAATAAGTAAATGGGAGACAGCCACAATTGCTGGCAAATCTGCTGCTGCTTCCTTCCTGTAATCTTTATAGATTACATCACCTGCACATTGCTTTCTGTGTGATCACTGTCAACTTCATATCTACGCATCCAAGACCAATCACAGCCTACCCCCTTGCTCTGCAACTCCCACCCCATACTGAGAGATCAAATGAAACACAAAGATTAGCCCTTTTTGCTGATCTCCTTCAGAGTGCCATAATCTGCTTCTAAGTTTTCAAGAAGGTACCTTCTCCACTCATTCCCTCTACTGGTCCACATGCTTAGGTGGAGCTTCCTGCAAGCACAGGAACCTCCACAATCACAAAGCTGCTTCACAGTCCCTCTTCAAACTTTTCCTTAAAATTTACTTCTTCACTTCTCTAAAATTTACTTCTGTCCACCAAGAGCTGAAAATGGGAAAGTGTTGCATCTGTGGCTTATCTCCCTCTCCCTGTCTAGCAGCTGCCTGATTTTCTCTTTCCTACTTCTATCCTAAACCTTTTAAAAGTTAAGGACTCATCTTTGATGATGTGTTGGACTGAGAAATGACAAGAGCTCTTTCTTTCACTGTATCCATTCTGCTTAACATAGTATTGAAGTGTTTAATGAATACACAACATAACCTGTTAATGGCTTCTAGGAGGTTAGAACCCTCCCCAGTTAAAAGAGCCCTTTCAACTTCTATGTTAGGGAGGTAAATTTTTCATGTAGGAGTGAAGGGAATAAGACTGAAAATCCACAATTTTCATCCATGCTAAATAGGGTACAAGAAGCGGACATAGTAGATCTCCCAGAACTTTATATTGCAAGAACGTCATTGAGTTTGATACCAAGAGTACTATTCCTCTCACCAAAATACACGTTTTCCGCGGTTCACCAGAAATTGCCCACTTGTAAGAGCTGAAGAAGATGATCTTTGCCAGGAAGAAAAGGAGAAATTAGAAAGATAAGACAGAGAAAAGGCTAAAAATAATGCAAAAATATTTGTAAAGGGAGAGTTTGAAAGAATCCCTAGACTCTGCAGAACAGGAGATTTATTTTCTGCAAACATCTTTATCTTATTTTTATTAAACTCCTTACTGAATAACCTTATAGCACAGCATGGAAAGGTGGCAGAGAATAATAGAACAGAAAAACATCTCTGAAGAGTAACATGCAGAAGTTCAAGTAGTAGTCCAAAGAAAAGTGGTTTTGCTCTGAATTTCCACTGATAGGTTTAAACTTCTACTGTCCTGTGGCATTACTAACATTTCAGAAATGTGGCGATTTTGCCCATAATCAGTGACAGGGCAGGAAAGAGATTACCAGCAGCAGCACTGAAAAAAAGCGTACGTATTTTCCCAAATCATCCAGTGTTTGGAGCTCACATAGGACTCCCAGCCAAAGTCATTTGCAATCCTGAGACTTTGTCCATCAGTGCCACTGGTTCTCTCCCTTCTTATTTAGAAAGGGAGACTGATAGTCTTTTTAATCCCTACCAAAGACATGTTTTCCTATACAGTCTTTTGAGCATGCCAAACCATGAGCCAGACCTTTCTATAGCAACAAAGCACAGTAGGAGTCATCCCTTCTGGAAGCTTGGACAGGCAGGAAGAGAGATATGCCAGGGTATCTCTATTTATACCTATAAAACCTATGAGGAGATTGGCGGGGCACGAGGACTGTGGCCAGCTAGGAATTCCTTGCAGATCTAGTATTGCTAGCTACTCTGAACGTAGGCTTGTGTGCCTAAACTACTACTCAGTGGAAATTGCAATTACAGCTCTTGTGTTTTGCCAATATTTTGAGAAAAATGAAATAAGTGTTACTGGAAGTTACAGGATCCTGCATTTTATTAATAAGTACATAATTCACAGTTATTTTATTTTCTTTAATGATTTAGTTAAGCATACAAAATAATCCAGTAACTGTGATATTTCACAAAATTGAAATGTTCCATCCTGAAATTACAGGAAATCCATGGAAATGGCTACCAAGTCTGCCCATAGATATAGTCAGCTAGACGATTGCCAGCTGTGTGCAATAAAACTGTGTATTTTATATTAACAAAACTAAATTACTATACAGAGAAAAAATATTGGATCAAGACCTGCATCACATCTGATAAGTGTTTCTTGGTACACCAAGTTTTTTCCAAATGAGTCAAACATTTGTATGCAATGTTAATAATGCACATAAATAAATTAAAAAAAAAAAAAAAAAAAAAAAAAAAAAAAAAAAAGATTTGTTTCTGAAAGCCAAGAAGAAAAGGATGAAAAAATCCTTTCTAAAGAGTAACATGTTTAAAATGCAGATTAGCATACAGTGAAATGAAAATAGATATAACAACCAAGTAAATCTGCTTGCAATTTATTGAGATAAACAGAATTTGCCTCTACAACTTCCAAAATAAGAATGTCTGTTAGGTAAGTCACAACAAACACTGAGAAGTGTTTAAACTCTATTTTTAGAGCGCTTCTTAATTGTTCCCATGGCAAAAAAAAAAAAAAAAAAAAAAAAAGACACCGATGCTGAGAAACTTTAAGCAGACTATTTCGTTTTTGTTTCTCTTCAGAGCCAAGCTGGTGTTCTTCTGTCAGTGGTGATGCGTGTTTTTCTGTTGTTGGATTATTCTGTTGTTGTTTGTTTTGGTGTTTTTTTAGCAATTAGAATAACACCAGTATACATCAGGATTGAATTTGCTATGCTCAGTCTTTATCAGATAAAATTTTATACCTTTTGCCCTAATTGATTGATTTCAGTGGTTTAAACTATTATACAAACACAGAGAATTATCCTCATTTTTGAGCTGCTTCATGTGACACTCCTATAGAATTGTCCAGTTTTTTCCTTTCTCCATCGATTTTAGCCTCTCTCCATTTTTCAAGATCACACAAACATGTAGTTAGTTTGTGCTGGTGACTTAGCAATATTCTCCACAATTCAGCTGTACGCTCTTAAACGGTGCAAGATGATAAAGCAGATGAGAGTATTAAAACCTGATTTGCCCTGCTGCAGTTCTGGGAGTGGCATTCAAAGAGCTGCCCAAGAGTTTCGCAATACATCAGAAGCACTGTGTATCCATGCCTTAGAACATCCGTACCCTCCTTCTAGTCTGACCTCTGCAAAGAAGGAGGGTAGTGAAAGGCCAAAGCTCCTTTTACATCTTTGAGATGTAAAAACATTGAGAAACTTCGGTAGACTTTTAATCAATCCCTCAACTGAAAAATAGTTCTGATTATTCATTACCAGATTACATTCTTCCTTCATGTACTCATTTTTCAGATATTCTCTGGCAAAGACTTGATATCTCTGATCTGTTGTTTCATAAAGTTCATTTTTGTCTTCCTATTTCAAAACCGGTTTGGAAAAAAACAACACTCTTTTCCTAAAGAAAACCTGCAAGAAGAGCTTCAAATGGATAACTGTTAGCCATTATCCTCATGAATAACAACATAGGAAGGAAACTGCTATTCAAGTTTGGTCTTAATCATCCAACTGCTCCATGATCTGCTCGTGAAGGTGGCAGAACTAGCTGCTGCAAACTTGAGGGGAATAACGCAGCAGTAGACAGATGGAGGAGTGATCCACTCCTTATGAGAGATCTCATTGTAATATATAATCATTACCACAAAGTAATGAAATGTTATTTATTACATGATGCTCCATTGCGTCAGCTTAAAACTTCCCCCTGCCTTTTCTTCTTATTTAGTACCTGGCCTTTATGGTCTGCCGAAAAGAGAGATGATAGCAAACACTCTCTTGCACCAGTATCTGATAGAGCTAACTGTTTCATGTCAGAATTGCCTAAAATGTTTTTCACTGAAGGAAATGATAAATCACAGTCCTCATTTTTCAGTACACATTCCAAGGCAATGGTTTCCAAACTGTTTTGGACCTTGCCCCACTGTCAACTCTTAGCATTACTTACACACCATCAATCACCATTACTGTCAAACATTTAGCCAAACTCCTAGGAAAGCATGGTTGTGTGTGCCAGCTATATGCCATGCTCTCACAGGCCACCATTTGGGATTTTCTCCAACTAAGAAATAGGTTCAGATCCACAAGTCACAGTGCAGCAGAGCCAAGCCACTCACCACCACATATAAGGGAGATCTGGGATAAAGAAATTTCCTGTCTTTTTGTTCCCAGGTGAAGAATGAGGGATACACGGCAGACCTGTGTTCAGAAGAACTCAATGTCTCCATTTTTATTTGCCTTCTGAAAGACTACTGAAAGACTACAAAATGCCTCTTCTCTGGGCAGAGCACAGTACAAAATATCGTGCCAGAAAGAGTATACCAGAGAGCACAAAGGGCACATGTTTATGCACTTCCCTCCCACCAACATACGTGCATTGCAGGTGGGCTTATGCAACACGTATCTGTGCTCCTCATCTGGAAGCTCCTGCTGGTACTGGTGTCTCAAGTACACCCTGCCACCATGACAAAGCATTGTCCCCGTTACAGCACTGGCCTACCTAGTTCTCTGTGGCTGCATCCTACTCCCTCTCCTTTGTAGGACTGGCCTTCCCCCATGCCTGGCAGTGACAGCAGCTCTGTGGACCTGAAGAATTATTTCACTTGATTCAGTGACCCTGAGACGTTACCGGCTCCCAGTCCCACTTCAAATTTCAGTTCTTTGAAAGAAGCACCAAACCTGCCACCTGCTCAGGAGATTCAAGAGAGAGGTCATGTTGATTACTGCATTGCTGTAACCTCCAACACTGATGCCTCCAAGCTGTTCCCAGCAAGACATTATTCAAACTTGAAAATTATGCAAGTGCTTGAAAAGAAGAGATGGAGTTTCTTTCCAGCTGACTGAGGATTTTAACTTTTTGGCTTCCAGTTAGCAGAATATCTATCAGTTCATGTGAAGCTGTAAGTGTGTCATCAGGATACCACATGCTTTGATAATTACTCTAGTGGGTATTAAAGTTAATCCTGTGCTGTATAGATCACTTACAAAACACAATAACTGAATCAGAAATCCTAATGTGAGACAGTCATAAAAAGAGCAGCTAAAAGTGCCAGCGCGTCTCTGACACGTCCGGCGTAAACTGGAACCCGAAATTCCTACTTAGAGTAGCCTGTCAGGAATCCAGCCATCCTCTGATTATGAAATCTGAGGCATGGCAAGGCAGCTTATGTCAGATCTACTACGTATCCATGAGTCTTAAACCAAGACTTGTGAATATAACCCATGCCCTTCCTGGCTTGTGAGAAGAGTCATGAGCAACTGGTGAAATCTCAGACCAAGATAGCCAGGGCATCATTCAAAAGATCCATTCTTCTTCCTTTAAAGACCATGCACCCATGCTGCCTACCTGTATTCCCAGCCTGAAATTGACCATTCTGGACAAAACTTAGAAAGAAAAGCAGCCATCTACATTGTAAGTTGCCTCAATCTTGGCTCAAGTCAGAACACAAAGTTCATGTAACTTTAACAGGTGTGATGAAGGCAGAAATACGTTAATCTCCCTTACTCTGCTGATTCTTCTTCATGACCTCACTGTAGCTGCTGATGTGGTACTGTGGCTTGATTTATACAAGTGGTGAATGTCCTGAGAAATACGCTGTTAGTTTTGGTCTTTCCTAATAGGAAAGATACAAATAATTCAATAAATAATAATGGAAAACAGTGTGTCCTCATGGCACTCCTCTTGGGTCAGTGTTTTCTCTGTTTTCTCCAAAGCTACTTGTATTATACAGCTTTGAATAATAAATTCAGTACATAGGCTGAACTCCAGCATTGGATGACAGTCAGCATACAGCGTCAGTACCAAATATTACCACCTGCAATCATCACAACTGTCTGGTTCATGGACCAAAATTAGCTTAAAAGAGAAGAATTGCTATAACGTTCTAGTTCTAGCCAAACCACCAAAGGGTTGCAGAAGGCAAATTCAGGACTGGGAGAATGAAAAACCACCGTTTGCAGGATTAGGTTTGAGAGCATCTAAAGAATCTTGAAAGTACACAAGTTCTTGGGACATTATGAGATACCTCTGTGGGTCCTGAGAAAAATGGTGGATTAATTTGCAAAGTCGTTGTTCATTATAACTGGAAAACTGTGGCAATCCAGTGAAATTCCAAGTGACTGGAGAAGGGGAAACATAACTCTCATTTTCCAAAAAGGGGATAAAAAGGAAGATTTGAAGAACCACAGGCAAGTTACTGTCACCTCTGTGTCTAGTATGATCATGGAGCATTTTCTCATGGAAAATGTTCTAAGGAAAAATGGAAAATAAAGGTACTGGTGACACATAACAGGACTTCAGTAAGTACCTGGGAAATTTCGTGTTAGTGGCCTTCTGTGACGGAGTTAAAATATTGGTGATAAGGTAAACATCGAATCATAGAAGAGCAAATGACATCTTCCTGGACTTGTGTAAAGCATTTAATACTGTCCAACATAACATCCTTATCTCTGAATTGGAAAGGGATGCATGTGACAGGTTGGACCACATAGCAGTAAGGATTTGACTGGATGGCTGCACAAGTATAGTCAATGGCTCTATGTCCAAGTGGAGACCAGCAATGAGTGGTTTTCCTCAGGAGTTTGGATTGAGACCAGCACTATTTAACATCTTTGTTGGCAACACTGACAGTGGGATTGAGTGCACCCTCAGCAGATTTGCTAATGACACCAAATTGAGAGGTCTGGTTGACACACTGGAGAGAAGGGCTGCCATACAAAAGGACCTTGACAGGCTTAAGGGGTGGGCCAGTACAAACTTCATGAAGTTCAACAATGCCAGGTGCTGTGTCCTGCATATGGATCAGAGAGCAGTCCTAAGCACAAAAATAGGCAGAGATACAAGTGGATAGAGAGCAGCACTGAGGAGAAGGACTTGGAGGTGTTGACTGATAAGAAGTTCAACATGAGCTGGAAATGTGCACTTGCAGCACAGAAAGCCAAATTTATCCTCACCTGCATCAAAAGGAGTATTAATAGCAAGACAAAGAAAGTGATGGTCCTGTTCAAATCTATTCTCATGCGACTCTATCTGGGTGATAATCAGAGTGGATAAAACACCTTTCTTGTGAAAGCTAAGAGTGTTGAGATTGCTCAGACTGGAAAAGAGGATTTTCCAAGTAAACTTCTTAGTGTTCTTCTAGAACTCAAAGGAAAACTGGAAGAAAGATGGAGAGAGACTTTTTACAAGGATATATTGTGATAGATCATGGATTAGTGGCTTGAAACTAAAATAAGGAAGATTTACTTCAGATAAAATGACAGATAATATGAGGACAGTGAAGCGCTGGAATAGAAAGTGTTTGAGGGTAGTTTTATCTATCTTGAATCATTTGCAGACATAGAAGTATTGTCTTTGCCTGAAGATTTACTAATAGTTGACTATTTACTAATAGTTGACTACTCTAGGCTTCATTTGCTGTGTCCTCTGACAGTAGCAACCATGGCTCTATGCCTGGCTAGATATCAGAACTTTCCAATACTTTCAGATGGCATCTCCAGCTCTTAAGAAGCACTGAGCAATCCAAACACTGAAGTAGCACAGGCTGTTAGAAGAATATCAAGCCCATGCTATAAACAGCTCAAGTCTAAGGTATTGATCAACATCTTCAAGATATATCTTCTGCATAAGTCCGTGATATATAGCACCTATGTACTGAGGGGGGAGGGAGAATATTATCTTAAAGACCAGGATTGTAACACTGGTTCTTTGTCTCTTAACAAACATTCAAAAATACCTAGTTCAAAAATAAACAAATGAATAAATTAAACCCTGATAAAATATGATATTTTATAGATCTTATTTCTCCTCAAATAAATAATTTGGAAAAAAAAATAAAGGAACCTATGAATTCAGACACATTTTGAAAGGTTTTGGGTACCATAACATGGAAAAGATATCAGTTTATAACAACCTCACCTACGGATCCAGTAGGAGGAAGAAGAGGTGAAAGAATGCAAGGAGACAACAAGGACACAGCTGAACTGACAGTAGTTGGTGAAGATTAAGGATGCAGCAATTTTGAGGAAAATACAAAGGAGGAGAAAACGTAGAGGAGGTATGCTGCTCCACTGGTGCAGACTGCTTTGAACTGTGTTGAACTAATTTGACAACCACCAGTGCTTGCGAAGGAGATAGATAGTAAGGAATTACACTTGTGATTTCCATCCTAGTAGCTTACCTAGCAAGAAAGACATACGTCCTTACAAAGGAGATCCGTACAATATACACAAATAAGGCAGAGCTATGCTGTTAATATTACAAACAGCATGTGATTGCCAATTTCATACATAGCTTTAATAGTTAAAGAGCCTTGAAGGAAGGAGGAGAATCTTCTATTTCTTCTATTTTTCTTTTCAGTCATATTCTTTAGCAATGCTATTTCCCCTAATTATTTTAATCAGGCTCATTATCCTGTTCATTAGCCACAAAGTAGAGGTAATTCTCAGTGAGCTTTCAGTTACAGTGCTATGAAGACTAAAAGGCTATTAGAATTATTAATGTAAATGAGACTTAAAAACTATTGTAACTGAGGTTAAAATCACAGCAAATTGACAAATTAGCAGGAACACTGAAGTTAAATGGCCATTTTGGTCAGATTGTCAAACTGAGATGACAGGAAATAAATCTTTGTAAATTCTTAAACAGAGAGTTAAAGAGGTAGGAAATTAGGTAGTTACAGCTCATAGAAACAAATTTTGCCTGCAGCAAAAATAATAAAACCAAATTTCATTTTGGTGCATATTTTAGTGCTGGAACCAAATTATTGTTTATGTCTAGATCATAATCTCAAGACCAGAGAAGGCTTTCTCCATAGGTTTGTGTTGTATGGAAGCTAATCTGTTTCCTCCTTTCTTCCAGCAGAAATTACAGCCTTCAATGAGGCAGTCTTTGAAGGAAATGTGTAGATGCTAGCACTTCCACTTGTGAGTGCAAATACACACACACACACACACTTGACAGTTTAATTTCTCTTGAGTCTTTCACAAAATGAAACGCAAAGACTTCCATTTGAGGTTTAGGCTCTGGAAATTTAACATTGATCCTTGCCCTTTGGTGGAGTTCCCGTATGAATTCATAGCTTTGCCAGGCTTCCTCAGAAGATTTACAACCCTAAAAGTTCTGGCCTTCATCCTACTGTTGGACCCTCAGATGTTCTCCCCACAGCACCTCTGCTGGGGTTGTCAGAATCCAAGCATGGATTCTTGGATTTCAACAGTGAGAATGAATCCAAGCAGTTCAGCCTATGCTGCTGAGCCAGATGTTTCCTTAGACATGTACCTATGATTATGATAGAAAACAAAAACAGCGACAGGGAACATGTGAGACCATCTCTAAGCCCTCCTCTCTGCAATTAATTGATCAGAGCATACCTTTGATACTATTAAACCTCTGGCTGAATTTCTAAAAAGTCACAAAGAGCCAAAAAGTCTACTGAAAGGGAACAGGACACAGAGATACAGCAGCAAGAAAGGACTTGAACAGGTTGGGTCCTTGCAGTCTGCCACTGTCTACCCAGACCATTCACCTGTCTATCATAAGGCAACAGAGAATGGACAATTGCTTCCATTACCTGATCCCATGCTTGCCAAGAGGGTTTAAAAACAAATTCTCATCGTTTGTGCTTTTATTTTTTCTCTTCCATTTTTCTCTTCCAAGTGTATAAACAACAGTAGTTATTAAATGCAAAGGTGTACAAATCATCTTATTTCCTATTTCATATTTTGTACTCATAGTCATTTCCTAACACATCTGAAAAACATGTCCCAGAAAAATCTTAATGTTCAGAAAGCAAGATGAGAAAGTAAGAGAAGAGTTTTCAGTGATACTTCAGATGAGCTCCGCACTGGCTAAAGAGCCAATCTGGTTTCACATTTGCCTACCCAGCCACTAGGTTACCTTGAGGAAATGATTATTCCCCTCTTAGTTGCATCTCATCTCCTGCGTACATATGACTTCATTTGTCCTGCCCCATTTGTGTGCCATTGCCATCCAAGCTGTGATTCATATCCTTTCCCAAGGACTCCTCCAAAGATTCCTGGCTATGTTTGCCACAGGGAACCTTTTTCATCTTCAGACCATGAAATAAGCTCTGCTACCCTGTGTATTTCTAAGTGGTATCACTGCTTGACTTTCAGAAACAATAGCAATTGAGAAAGAATTTTTAAGGCTGAATGTCATTCACCTCATTAGGTCCGTTTCATAGGAAAAATAGTTTGGCAAGAGTGAGCACCAAGTGGAAAACAGATGCTAAAATTGGTTGATTCCTCAACCATCTACAGCTCCACTGAAAGGTGCACACAGCCTGTCTTGTAACATTGGATCTCTGTATCAGTCCCACACAGCCAAACAGTATCAGTGTATTCTATTACTTTTTAAATCTGAAAGCAGACCATCTCAAAGGCAAACTGCATTATTCTATATTAGTCAAATCTCTAATCCTTTGGTGAACAAAACACGTCTCTCAAGCTTGCTCAAAGTTTTCCAAATTGAAGTTCTGAATAACTTTCCTCATTTATAATGAGCTCCCCTCCAAACACAGAATTTGATAGGGCACAATGATTGTTAAGAGGGTTTTGAGTTTGTCTCAAGTTTCATTACCGTATGCAAATTATTTCAGAAAAGTGAAATCAGTCTTCAAAAATTGTGCAGCATGCTAGCTTCCCTCTTGTTCAATTCTTACTTCATTCAGTTTTGTATACAAAGGGAAGTGATTCAGAAAAGATTCATTTTCTTTGGTAATCGGTGCTGGAAAAACATCAGTAAAACTACCACCACATCAATCAGCACTAATTTTTCTGGGTCCTGCTCCTCACTTACATACTCCCCAAAGCACACGCAGGCAGAGACAAACACTCTGCTCTGGAGGATTTCAGAGCATGAGACCTCATAGGAAGGCTGCAGTATTGATCCCACAGTGTGAAACCATCTACTCTGGCCAGATTAAATTTTACGTACTTTGTTATTTAAAGGAGAGGGGAAAATGCGTCCAGCTCACCTGTCAGTGAGCCAGAGAGTTCCTGTCTGCCCACACAGGAAGGACTCTTTCATGAAACCAAGAAGCACATGTTTTCTTGGTAATAGCATCTTACTTATGTCCTTCTGCACAAATTAAATAAAATGTTACGCAAATACTTCCTACACTACTACATACATAGCCAAAATATAACTTACTATTGGAGGATATAATTTTAGACCTTGCACTCAGCATATATTAGAACATACAGTTCTGTATATTTATATCATTTTCTTGATTCACAGATGAGTGACAAACAGGAGAAAAGTTATTTTTAGTTAAAAGAGAAGCAGGCAGATGATTTCATACAAATCCGTAGAAGAAAACCACACTTTGAGATCCTTTTAAAAAATTATCCAAGGACTGCATTTGTTGTACATTCACATTTAAGAGTTATGGGGCAGAACTGCAGGTGGCACTGGCTTCCCAGCAACCCCTATTGACTGCATTGCTTATTTCAGCCTGAAATCTTGCATTTCTATATGGCTAGCTACCAGGCAGAAGTAGATACAAGCCCTGCTCCATGGAGGATCTTTGCAGGCCTCCAGCCCTAAGAAACAACACAACAGTAAGCAGCTAGAGAGCATGAGGTAATAAAATCTTCAGCAATGCCATGCTTCCAAATATACAGTGCCCAGAGTGGGGACAGCATGAGAAAAGACTTAATAGGATCACACAGGTCTTAACTGTGTCTTTGCTTCCCAAGCTACACTTGGCTGCACTTTTAAAGAATCTGCTTATGTCATTGAGATAGCATGGAGCTGTCTTTTGTCTCCAACTCAGTTTTACAAATTCTTGCACTAGCTTTGTATTTTGCCTACTGTCTCCTCCTTTTTCTTCCAGGTGTAACTGATGTGATTATTACTAGAAAATATTTTCACTCTATGATAAGAATCTACCCAACTTTCCGCATTACTTACTTAGTGAATTCCAGTAACCCAAAATGTAAGGATCAGATTCTGATATTGGCTAAGCCTGTATAAGACTGAAATAACTGCACTGATTTGGGGAGAATTTGACCGGATTTACATCGGTATGAGTAAGATTCAAATCTGGCCCACAGTTTCTATTTCTTCACTCACTTTGGACTTCACCACCCAGCTGCAAATTGTTTGACTAAAGCCAGAGATGAACCTTTCCACAAGGCTGATGTTCAGTGATCTTTCCCAGCTATAGAACTTCAGCTCCCTATCCCACAAAGCTTCTATTACAGAAGAAATCTCAACCTCCAGTATAAACCTCAACTAATAACTTGAAGATTTAACTGAAGTGCCATCGGATTTTCTTAACAAGTTTTAATTGCATAAGAAACTTCAAAAGCAGCAAACCATTATTATTTTGATCACCAAGTCCCTTTTACAAACTGATCCAGCCATACGTTGACCATAATTTGTTGCTACGTCTCTCCTCTCACAACAACTCATGTGTTCCCCAGACATATAAATTGGCCTTACTACATGTACTGGGCATTTCGTGTTTAGCACTTCTTTTGCTGTTTATCATCAGCAATTCTCTGCAGCACAGTGATTTCATCTTGGGGATAAGATGCATATGGCTGTCAACTGGCTTCTGCTACAGAGTCTTTTGTCCTCCTTTGGCTCTGTCTGCCCCAGACCAAGCTATGTTGGCAGTGGCATTGTTTTCATCATGACCCTTGCCTGACAGTTTATTGTTTCACATGATTCCACCCCTCAGGCAGCAGCAATTCTGTTGCAGGCACAGGGCACTTTCATCTTAGGGTCACTGTTGGCAGTAAATGAAGTAATGCTGACAATCAAATGGCACTAAAGCCAGTGGGACCGTGGCCGGGCTTTGGATCAGCAGAGCCTAGGCAGCAGCTCATTCATCCCACAGCATTGTGTGGAGCACTACAGCCATGAGCTGCACATGCACTGGATGATGGTTCCTGCAAGAAAGCTGTTTTCCTCCCCGCTGAGTTATTCAAAACACTTTTAAATTGGTGGAAAACCAGCAACACCCTTCAATTTTCACTTTAGCTGATTGGCACACCATCAGTAGAGTTTAATTCAAGAAACTTACTGTAGCTGAAGTTATCTTGACCCATATCCATCATCAGGGTAATATCATTTTTAGCTTGCTGCCTGAGGGCACATAACTGACATTTTGTGTATATAAAGTATTGGCGTTCCTCATATGCCAAAGTTTAAACCACAGAAAGAATCTTCTGGCAGATCACAACAGATGCTCCCCAGAGGCAGCTGAAACGCTCTATTCTCTGTGCGTGCCCGCGTCCGCTGAGAGCCACACATCGGCTGCGCTCCACCATGCAGCACTTCGCGGCACAGTGCGGGTCTTATCCCTGCCGCTTGCAGCAGGGGCTCCCGAGAGCTCCAGGCCACGTTCCCACAGGCACTGGGGACCCCAGCACGTACTCCCACGGTGATTCTCTGCATAGGGATGGGAGCTAGGAAATTGCTACAAAGAGCAACGGACTTGCAAAGGGTGGGGAATCCATGAAGCAGTTTGCTTTGAAAACACCGAGATGTCTGTTCCTAACCTTCTACACCAGATTTTCCTCCCCTAGGACCTAGGAAAAGAGGGCTTTTTCCTCAGCACTCGTCCTTCAGGATTGTTTCAATGGGCTTTCTTCAGACTTCAGCATTTTTTTCTCGGACCCTCATTTTCTTCCTTACAGATCTAGAATGGAAATAGGAAAAGCTACCAGAGTTTACCAGTGTTTATCTTTGGTGTCTTTTGTGTTTTTGGTTTGGGGTTTTTTTGTTTTTTGTTTTGTTTTGTTTTGTTTTTTTAATATAGAAAGAGATTAAGCATCTGCTTGCAGTAGTAAATGTTGTGATTTTTAGTTATGAGAAAGCTAGTCAATGCGGTATCTCATTTCAGCTTTTCCATTTAAAGAACTAGGAGATGAAAGAGAGCATAAATTCAGTTCAAATAAGCCTCTCTCCTTCAGTTAAAATGGCAACATTTTAGAACAAATAAACTTGTGTTAAGGAGACAAGAGTCTGTATTAAAGTTTTCTCTGTACAATTCTGTAACTCATATCAAATTCCACATTATAATTTAAAAAAAAAAAAAAAAAAAAAAAAAAAACAAAAAACAAAAAAAAAACACCCTTGAGTTCAGCATAATTGTAATTTAGACTTACTGCAGGTGTTATTTGTATCCCCAGCCAGTCTGATGTGCCACCACGCAATCCACATCTCTGCCCTGGTTCAGTGATGCTCAGCAACTCCAGGTAAAATGGTTCAGGGCATGCAGCTTGAATATGCTCAATAGGCCAAAAACAACTTGTTACACATAGCTATGCCTTGGTTCCTTCCCATGGTATTTACCAGATTCATTTTTCTTTGTAAAGATCTTGTTTCCAGTTTTGTGGGAAATTAACACTACATTGGATACCCACTTCACCAATTAGGTTTCCAAATTCTCAACAAACTCTGCAGGAGACTACAATAACTTTTCCTATAGGTCCACACATCAATATACAGTAATATAACCAGTTCAGTCAGCCAGCATTTTCACTATTGTTCAAAGGCATAGATTCTGTTTTCAGCCGGTTCCAGTGTTACATAGCTGCTGCCTTTCCTCCGCAAACATTAAGTTCATCTTGAGGGTAGGCTCAAGTGGTTGACCTATAACAAAGTAAACACATGTAGCTCAATCACATGAGCTCAAGGCATGCTTGTGTGAGGTTGCTTGACAGTCTGGGGTCTGTGAAAGCAAACGTGTAGCTGCAGCAGTGCAGGCTGCTCCAGAGGGAATAGTTTACACAAAGGCAGAGCGGAGTTTAGATGAATGTGCTCTGGTACGGACGGAGATGTTGCAACCTTGGCCAAGATCACAGCAGAGCTTCATTTCACAGGCCACCCCATGGTGAAAACCACACTTTCTGCTTGCCAGAGCGCTTAAACCTGACCATCAACAGGCTGCCCCAGACACTTCCCTCTCTTAGGAGTTATTCCAGGCTCTCAGTAGCACCAAGGCTGGGAACTGCAGAAGAGGAAGCCCAGATTGGAATGGTTATCAGTGTCCCCTTGCTCTGCCCACAGCAAAGGGGAGAACATCTCCCAGGGTCCCATTGAAAGCACTCAGGAGTTTATCTTTCCATCCAAATACATTACCTCAGGAGGAAAAACACCCACAAATATCTGAAATTACATCAGAAAGGATCCATGAACCTCAGAAGTATGTCCCACAGGCTGGACATCCCCTGTCCTCCAGTCCCAACACACACACACCCCAGCTGCATTGCTCACGCATCCCTTCACCTTCTCCACCATCTCCCTTCTCCCCTTCCAGCCATGTCACTGACCACAGCTGTGTTCCAGCAAAGCATTTGCAGCTGTGGTGTTCACTATGCCTGTGTATCCCCCAACTCTTTCCTCTATGTGCCCATCCACAACATCTGGGCTATGTTCCAAAACTCTGCAGTCAGATCTTCTGCAAGTTAAAAGCACCAAAAAATGTGAAAGTGAAAAAAATAACTTTTCCCCTCCATGGGAACATTTGAAAAAACAAGATGCAAGTTGTGCCTGCATTCAATTAAGAGACAAACATTTTCAAGAACCAGCTTCCTCTGACATGGGGAGCAAACCAAGCAGCACATCAGCCACTGTGTGCACAAGTGCTATGATGTCTAACACCCCAGGGTTTGGCAGCAGATAAGGACCTACTCCTCAAGACAGTGGCAGATGAAAATAAGAGTTACTAAAAAATAACTCCACAAGTAACTGTAAGCCAGAAATGCCACACCTGATCAAGTCCAACAAAAATGTTGGTCCCAGTAACTCAACATCTGCATACACTGAGTGATGATTGGACCTCTGGTAAAACTGGGAGAGGAAAGGTTTGTCACATCCCTGAAATAATTGTTCTCTGCATGCAGAGTATGTCTCTTTTCAGCATCTACTGTCATTAATACATGTCACTGGTTGTTCACAGACGGGTTCTTTCAAGTATATGGAGTTGATCAAAATGCAGATGTGAATATCACTCATATCTAAACAGAGCTCCTTTCTACTTCTCATTTCTCCATCCTTTTTGCACATTTTCATCACAACATAAAAAGATTGATTAGGATATTACGATTGCCAGTGGTGTCATATTTCAAATCCACCAGAAGTTCCTCTTTCTGCTCATATAAAATAATCTCAGCCATCATGGTTTAGAGACATTTCCAAGGGGGGAAAAAAAAAAAAAGAAAAAAAGAAAAAAAAAAAGGATTATGAACTCATGGTTAATCACCATGGTTATCAAGAGCTACAGTTCACAGCTTCTCTAGCACACCTCCCATGGCTAGCACGCAAGGCTTGACTGCGAAGTTCCAAAGCCTAATGGGTTTCTTCTTAACACCCCAGAAATTTTCATGCTAAATCCGTACAAGCAGACAGCACCCTGATAATAGCTATTTCATCTCCCGTCTTCACACAGCTTGTGTCTGACTCACCATGGGCCCTCCCATGCACACCAGCACAGAGGAGTGGGGTGATCCCACGGCAGTGGGGCACAGAGCCCATCTCATGCCCCTCGGGGCTGTTTATTCCCACTGTTAACAGCAGCAGTAGTGTGCTGACAGTGTTACTAAAACTGTTTTGATCTCATTGCAGAAGGAATAAACAAACTCACTGAGTTGGGAACAGCCCTATATTTCTCCTCTTAAAATCCATCTTGCATTAGTCGGGCTTCCACAGTATAGAACATTTGGCAATTAGTATCATCACCTGAAAAGTAACTGTTGAATTTCTAGTAGTTTGAACTCAGTCGAGAATTAAAGGTCAGTTTACATCAGGTTTTGTACTTAACAAGTAAAAGTTAAGTGCTTAAAAATACATCTTGTCCAGAGGAATGTACTTCACCCACTAGGTTTACAACAGAGCAGTGATGCTTTGAGAACTTACAAGCGCCATAGTTAACCACCCCGTTATCAAGAAAATCAGAATACAAATGCTGCTCTTTTCAGGATTTTACCACCCCTAAAACAAGTACCCCAAAACCACCCTTAGAAATAGAAAAGTTATTTCGACTAGGCTGCTGGGCTGCTTTCCTTGTCACCTGTGCCCAGCAATGATACACTTTTTTCCTTTAATAGAGAGGTTTCTCATAACACCCCAGTCCATAAGCAATCCTCGGTTTTTGAACCACCAAGGACTGGTGTAGCCCTGCATGCATGCAGCTCTGCCCTGTGAAGCCAGCTCAGCTCCCTCCCAAAGGGCTCAGAGAGGGAGCTATCAGCACTCCGAGGGTCTGGGCCAGGATGCTGTCCCAGTGACCCACAGGACAGTGTAGCCAGATGAAAGCACTGCGGCCCAGAAGCTTTCAGTTTTTATTTAAAGGACAGCAGTATCTTGGGCATCTTTGGGCAGTGACGGAGCAGCTTCTGCATGGTCTGCAAGAATTTGAGAACTGGTACAACAAGCAGGCATTGTCCCTTTGGAGGATGGGAGGTGTGGCTGGATTCAGGTGCAAGTTCAGGGTTTCACAGAAACAGTCGGTAGCATATTTTCCCTAATCCCTAAATTCCCTAAACTAAGCATCAGCAGAGAAGCAGGATAGTATTTGATAACAGCTGGCGCAGTTCTGAAAGCACGTGCAAAAAGAATGTGTCAGTTTTTGTGTACGAGAAGCCAGTATGAGACACATCACAGTTAGAAGTGGTTATAAATACTGAGTTTATTGAGTTTATTGTCAGTTATCTTGACACTGACAAGATAAACAGCTTTTCACTAACTTGTCTCCAGCTTGGGAAAACTTCCCTTAAAATAAGTCTAAAAATAGCTTTTTGTCATCAGCTGTGAGAAAACTGTAACTGAAATAGAAGAGTTATTTTACTTGCTGTGATATTTACGTATATCATCATGCTTTTGCACCCAGTACTAAAGTATCCTACTGCAGCTGCCAGGAAATGCAATTCCTGTTTAACTTGTAAGAATTACCAGTTAATGAATACAATTCAAATAAACCTTCTTCTCCTAGTCAAAGAAAATATAGCTTCTTTGTAAGAAAGTTCACTCGGCTTTGCTAGAAAGTATCTAGACAGCAGAAATACGGGTGGAAAAAATGTAGGTCCATGAGGCAGAGTGCTGATATTTTTAAGATAGTTTAAAAGAAGTCAAAATTAATCCTGGGATGGGGGGGAGCTTGAATATTATTTTTGTCCCACAGATATACTTCTGTGATAAAGGAACTTTACAAACAAGATCAAACACACAGGACAGGAAAAAAAGGAGTGCAGATCCCAGGCAGGTACTGGAGATGGAACAAGTGTAGAAGTCTAGGTTCTCAAGTCCTGACAAGAAAGAGTAACAGTACCGAAACTTGACACAAAGGCTTATGAATAACAACCAAACACATCAACAAAGTCCTCCTGGGTGAAGCACAAACAGATCTAGGAGCAGAAATTAAGAATATAACCAAAGGCAAGACCCAGATCCACCTGGGGCTGGCAGAAGAGCAGTAGCCTCCAGCCGAGGGCTGCAAATCTCTGGAGCCTTGCTCACAGACAGGACAGGAAACCAACCACCTCCCCACACAGAATGGCTTGGGTTGGAAGGGACCTCAGAATCATCTAGTTCAAGTGACACCCTCCCCCCCTTGCTCTGCCTCCAGGCTCCTCAGAGCACAGAACAAGCCCTCAGATGCTCTCTGATTTTCCACTTTACAAAGATTTCATAAAGATTTCATTATAGAGCAAATTCATCCAGCAGAAGTTTGAGTTTAGGTCTCTTGCTGAGTAGTACAGCAACAGGAGCACAGATGCTTCTCACTGTGTTTCACAGTAAGGTTTAATATCTTTAATGGCCACATATGACAGTGAAAATTCATCTAATAATCAATCTTTCAGATCACCTACAAAAACCCAATAGCAGTTTCACACCATTATCTTTGCAGTCATTCTCTCTGCACAGGCTGAGAGCAGCAAGAAAATCCTCACATGTTTTGTATTACAGTTTGCAAAAATCCCTTGTACCAAGGTAACTCCAAGTCTTGCAGAAAACCGATCTCACTGTGATGGAGCCAAGGGGCAGGCTGCTCCCATGTGTTTCCCATTTCCCCACCAGCACAAGCTGCAGACACACAGAGAGCAGACAGGGAGGTTAGGCAGAGCTCATTTTGGCTCTGGTGTTTGTACAGCAAGCAACTGGTACCTAGCTGCAGGCACTCCTCTGCCCCGGGTCTGCCAACCAGAAGCTATCCATGGGAACTTCACCTGAGAGGTGGCAGCTCACAGTACCTGTCCTAGCAGCTGCCATTTGAAACATCATCAGCTTCACAATAATTCATTAAACCTGGTGATTCTGAACTATTTCCTGCAATGCTCCCCATACACCTGTGCTCTGTTTTCTCACTGCTGGGGAGCAAGCCATCGGGTCAAGATGTGAGTTTCTCCTTTCTTCTGTGAAAGGCTGCCTGCAAGCTTTTGCCGAGGAGCTTTGGCAAAACCCTGTGGCAAAGCAGACATTGAATGGACACCTGGGCTGCCTCAGGTTGGGTGGGAGATAGTATCACTGCCTCCTCCAGTAGGATCTTCCCAAATAAGACAAAGTCAAGGGCTCAGAAGGTCCAGAAGCATCAGTATTAAAGTCTGTGTTTCTGTTTCACTTCCATTCCTTTGCTGTTTCTCCTAGCTTAAAAAAAAAAAAAAAAAAAAAAAAAAAACACAGACAAAAAAAAAAACAAAACTGAAAAATGCCACCCCAATCACAACACCATAGAAAACCTAAAATCGTAGCAGCTTCGGCACATACTGGGGAGTGTGATAAGGACTGATGTAATTTCTATGAAGAGAATAGAGATTAAAAGAAGCATTCAGAGGATTCAGCGCTATTTCATTATTATTACTTTATTTTAAAGTGACTGCTTCCTCTTATATTTTCAGCAGAGATGTGTGCAGAGAGAACCAGTGCTGCATGACCATTGTGAGCTTCAGTAGCTGTCAGCTCCCAGGGACAGCCCTGATTGGAGCTGACAGCATCACGGAAGGACTGAGGTGGGCAGCACCTCCGGGTCCATGTAGTCCAACCAAGCTCAAGCACAGATACCCAGAGCAGGGTGCTGGAACCATGTCCAAATAGTGCATCACCAAAGGCTAAATACTGGGTGACAGAGTATTACAAAAGTTTTGAGATCCTCAAGAGGATGCGCTGCAAAGGGGTGGGTGGAAATTGGTGTGGTGGTCACTCAGAGCAGCGGACACTGGTGCTGGTTGAACAGAATGGAGGGGACTGCGTGGCCATCCTGGGGCTGCACAGACAGACAGATGGTGGGAGGAAGCTCAAAGGGGCCAAATGCTGCTGTGATTTTAAGTGAGAGCTGGGCTTCCTTCTGCATTCTGGGTTATTCAAGCCAAAAACTCTTTGATTTCAAGAACAAGAATTTTGGTATCTTGGGAATGTCTCTGAATTAAGGAATCTGTTGATGCTTTGGAGGAACTAACTTCATGATAAAAGCTACCTTGGCAAAAACCTCCCTGGATTTTTCCCCACATATTGCATGGGGCTGAAATCTGACTCCCTTTCCACAGCAAAAGGCAGTGGTGTCTTTTCTAAACAGATGAAAGCAGCATTTTGCAACATGGATTCATCTTCCCTCTAAAAATGTAAGTCTGGCTGTAAACAAACCAAGATAAAATAAAGGATTCCTTGAGCCAGCAGCCTCTGACAGCTCTCACCAAGATATCACATGCTCCTCCTGAGGAGACCTGCCAGTTTCACCCTGCCTCCTTTCTGAGCATCCCAGACAAAAAGTGCAAAGAGAACATAATGAAGGAAGTCTATGAAGGAAGGGAAGCTCTCCTTTTACCCATTTCTAGAAAACTGAATTATCTGGGACTTGTGCTAATAATCATACAACCTTAAAAATTCTGCAGGGAAAAATAATAAATAATGCCTCTGTGTTTCTATTTCTAATTTTCCAGATGCTCAGGTAAAACAGAAGTTCCCTGAAGTCTGGCACAGTGGTTAGAAGAGGTCAGGTGGGGTGTTTTATTGAAAGAGTGATTCTGGGAAAGGATCTGAGGGGAAAGGCAGCAGCAGCTAGAGTGACATGATCCAAGACAACAATAAATCTCCATAGGAAATTGCTTATGCACAATCCTGCTGGAGCTGTTCCACATCTCACAGCACCACACCAACTCTGGAAGCAATCAGTTTGTCAGGAAATCATCACACTGAAGCCAATGGAAATATTGCCAGAGCAGAAACAACAGAGAGTTACCAATATCGACTTTGTATTGACTCTCATAGACCTAACATGGCAGACACCTGGAAACCTTTGTAGAGAATCTACCCCCACTTATCTGTAAAGCCTTGTTGCATCATACTGTCCCAAGACATACAATATGAGCTTTAACTTATCTGGTTTTCTTTTAGAAGGGGCACTACAAATTGAAAAAATTCTGACACTTCTTTTCAACTTAAAAGCAACCAATCAACCTCTCCTGGGAATGTGGGATTCTTTCACGGATTCACTTGTTTTCTCACTCTACCTCCTTAAATGGTTGCACTTGATTTAGTTTGCTGATTAATACTGTCTATTTTCTTTCACTTTGCCTGCACAGAAGTGAGGTAAATATAACTCCTTTCTGAGACATTTAAAGATCCATGAACCAATTCAGCAAGAATCTCGCATGTGTCTAAGTATGCTAATCATCCCTGGCTCACAGTCAGCACTCACTGCCTTACTGAATTGAGATGCTGAACGTAGTCTTCAGTGGAGCTTCCTTGAAGATCACAGACATCACCTCTCTTCAGAGCCTTACTGACTGCACAGAGCTTAGAGCCGTGGGCAAGAGCACAGTACATACCCTGTGCTCCTTGCTGAAGGAGACAGAGGTCTAGCCAGGATTCACGCAAAGACTTCACAGAAATCAAAGCAAAAATGACTGGGTCCTACTGAGTGACTTTAAAAGCAACCTAGTATAAATAAAATATGTCAGTCTGCATTTTTGTTCCAGATTGCAGCTCTGACTTCTCAGACCTTTTTTGTAACGGCTGAGGATGACTCTCAGATGAGGAAGTTCACGGTCCTGTTGATCACTGATACACCTACTTTGCATGGGGTCTGTTTGCACGGAACCAAGTCGCCATAAGTCTTCTGCTCTGTGAAAGTATATTCATTAATGCCTCTTTCTTAGCACAGCAACCAAATCAGTGTTTCAATTTCCATTGATACCAGAGTTTTCCAAACGTAAGCCAGTATTGCAAGCTAACAGCACAGGTTATAGCTGTTTTACACAGTTCATTCAAAGCAAACGACCATAATTCCTCACTCACAAGAAGGAGTAAGAACACTATTCAATTATCTGTGACATGATGAAACACGCATAAACAGCGAGCAGATTTACAGCCTGATTGTTGTTGTAACTGATCCCAACTACTGCGTTTCTCTGCTCACCCTACCAGAAACATCTGCCTTGCTGCCCGGGATGGGGATAACCACTGCTATCTGACATTCCAGTGGTTTACAAGGACAATGCAATTACAGCTCCAAGTCTGGCATAAGCAAGCAGCCAAGCTTTCTGTCTGCAGTCATTCAAGCTACAGTGATGCATCTTCCCATCCTTAGTAACGGAATGGAAGAGATGTTCAGCTGGAAGAGCGAGGCTTCTGCTACAGATCTTGTAAAGTTTGATTATTTTTCTGACAAACGTAGCCTGGCAGAAGTGAAGTTTAACAAGCTAATGAATACTTCTGAATGACCTTCCTTGTGTCTCGCACTGACATCTGGCGCTGGAATACAAATTCAGAAATATGGAAAGAATCACTGGGGGAAAGGGGGAGAGAGACAGAGGAAGGGAGAACCCAGATGGAAAATCTCACTGGTTCCACAAAACCTAACTGTTCATTCCAGTTATCCCTGTGCACAGCTTGCTCTTCTTGGCTGCTTTCGGCACAGATTAGTGACCTTCAACCCTGACAAATATGTTGCCCTCATGCTTTTGTGATCTCCTAATCTCTTAGAAGGTGACACATTCTGAGATTAAAGCAGACACACCAGGATCCCAGTGGAAGTACAGTACAGATGCAGCTGTGATGAATGCCAATTAAAACAGTAGCAGTATGTGACAGCTGTTTACAATTACATTTAATTAGCAAGTTTTAAACACCTTATTATTGGGCTTCTCTTCGAATTGTGCAGCTACAGTGCACCCTGAGTCTGGGATACTCCATGGCGCCTTCCACCCCACAACCATGGCGTGAAGGGTGTTAGCAGAAAATCTTTGTGCTGGTGTCTCCCTAAAAAAAGTGCCTCCTAAAGGATAAAGGAACCTGAAGAATGGGATGAATGCAGGCACGGGATTCTGCCCAGAGGAGTCATTAAACACAATTTGCCTATGATGTTCCCTATCCCCATTAATAAACGTTGGACCTCACCTATAAACACAGAAGCTAAACTCTACAAGTAAGCAACTACAATAATATCTAGCCAAAAGATAAGAAAGTTTAAGGTTGCTCATAAGCCCTATCTGCCAGGTCTCAGACCAGTTTCAGACACCAGACCCTCTTCTCCTTGGGCTGAGCCCCTGCTCAGGACTCCTTTCCATCATGTAAAGCATGGAGACACATCAGCTGCTCCTCTCCTGGGAACACAAATAGGGCCAGAGATGCTGCCAGACACAGTCGTCCATACCACTGGGAAGGAAGGACATGCCAGGGCAGTCATGGGGGCGCAGGGACTGGGAGGCAGTGGGACAAATGTGGTCAAACGGCTGCACTCAGCTGCAGGCTAAAGTACATACCTTGGCACCAGCTCTCAGTACCTCCCATAAACACAGCAATTAGGCCAGCATTAACTAGGTCACTTGAGAAATGCAGGTACTCTGCACAGGCTAGGCACCCAAATGTATTCTGAGGGACATGGACAGGCTGATGCTGCCCAAGAGATGTCTGTGCCACCACATCTTCCCTCTGGTTCTTACCTAAATGAAGGTAATTCATTTTCTGTCCGTTGGGTCACCTTACCAAATGCACCACGGGAGCAGGTCCAGCATTGGATGCAAGTGTGCAGCAGAATAAACACCCCAGTGCCCAAAAATACTCACATATCTGCAAACCTTCATCCTTAAGAAATGGAATAAATGCCTAAAGCTGCCTTTCATGGCAGTAGCCATGAAAGTGCTTTGGCACTATGCAGGACCAGGCTGCTAGAACCCAGAGGCACCTCTATACTTTTAACTTAGAGAGGGGCGGCTTAGATGCTAAGAAGAAATTCATTTCTCGGAGGGCAGTGAGGCTCTGGCACTGCTACCCACAGAGCTGTTGATCCTGGAGCTACTCAATGCCATCAGGATGGGGTCCTGGGCAGCCTGCGCTGGTGGGGGGCAGCCAGTTCACAGGGGAATGGAACTGGATGGGCTGTAAAGTCTCCACCAACTCACACTCTTGTATGAATCCGTGATTCAACGATATCCTGCTCCTTGGGCTGGATATGCAATTGCGGGAGGAGCAATGCAGACTCCTCTTCTCCCAGAGCCAAAGGAATGACTGCTTATTGCCTGAACAGTCACACCATGACTGGGAAATCATGTGTCATATTTCAAAGGTAACTTGAAAATTACAATTTGGAGCACTTGACATCTTAAGAGATCTATACCTCACATTGACACATGCAAACAAAAAATGAGACCATACTGCATAATATCAGGCAGCTTTTTAGATTGTTTTAAAAGAGGCAACCTTTACAATGTAAAGACATACTTTATTTAGGTCTGAATGGGTCTTTTTTTTTTTTAATTATTATTATTCTGGCAGCA
This sequence comes from Tympanuchus pallidicinctus, assembly GCF_026119805.1. Classification (NCBI taxonomy): domain Eukaryota; kingdom Metazoa; phylum Chordata; class Aves; order Galliformes; family Phasianidae; genus Tympanuchus; species Tympanuchus pallidicinctus. The sequence goes on from NW_026294813.1 coordinate 12,002,102, forward strand.
GCCAATCCTTCTTCACACACACACACACACACACACAAAAAAAAAAAAAAAAAAAGCTGCTCCTCAACAGTTCTGCTTAAAAATTCAAGATCTCTGTGCAAAAATATAATCAATTGTCAAGGTTTTGTAGCTTTTACCTATTAGCTCGTAATAGGACTGTGGACACTGTCCAGCAACTGTGTTAGTTTCCAGCACACTGAGCTCTCAGTAACACTCCCTCTGCCCCAGGACTGGTGCAGTGCTGGGCAACAGGTAAATAGCTGCTGTGATTAATAACCAGCAGGGTCACTCCCCATCTAGTCCAACCACCCTATCAGTGCAGCAAGGACATCTGCATAACATTACCTTTCACTGTGGCTCACATGAGCTAAATAATGTGCATGTTATAACCAGGCTTCCAGCGGCTTTTAAAAGTAAGGAAAATGAACTCCTGCAGTACTGCAGATACACAGTGCCTTGGCTTCACCACCTGATGTTGTTTTTAGGAAATCAGTGACTTCGCACTGACAAAACCCACACAAAGGAATATCACATTGACCTCATTTCATTTGGTGCATGTAGGAACTGTTCAGTTTTCATCTCTCTGTTAAAATCATAGAATCATAAAATGGCTGGGGTTGAAAAGGACCACAATGATCATCTAATTTCAACCCCAGTGCTATGTGCAGGGCCACCAACCACCAGACCAGGCTGCCCAGAGCCACATCCAGCCTGGCCTTGAATGCCTCCAGGGATGGGGCATCCACAACCTCCTTGGGCAACCTGTTCCAGTGCATCATCACCCTCTCAGTGCAAGACACTCATTTCAGTGTTTCCCTGCCCAACCTCTAACAGGAGGGCTGCATCCGTTCCCCAAATCTTCCCATTCAGATTGGGACCTGAGAGAGGCTCTTTGTGTATGGGGCACTGTGTGCATGGGGCACTGTGTGTGTAGGGCACTGCACAAATGGGTCACTGTGCATGGGGCACTCTGCATGCAGATGTGGATACGGGTGCACGCAGCATCTGTGGCCCCACAGCTGCTCACCAACTCGTAGCAGTGAGTGCACCCAGAGTGGTGCTGCTGAGCCAGACTCACCACTGCTTCGTGCAGTGCCTTCTGCTGGCCCCTTCTGGAACGCACCTACATATAAACAGATGCATTTATCAGATGCCTGTGTCTGTATTGTATGGATTCCGAATATACCATTTCTTTTAACACATTGCTTTCTCATGTTCCACCAATTCACTGATGACCATGAGGAGAAACTTTTGAAAATAAATAGCTTGCATTTTTTAAAAAATATAACAACATAACTGATTGAGATATTGTTTGTGCAGTAAATCTGTTTTTCCTGCGGGGATGAAGCAAGTTCCCAAGGAATGCTACTTCCTCCATCATAGACAGAGCAGAGGATAGTTTTGAAATTCCACCTTAATATGCTGACTGCATTGATAGAAAAGCTATGTTGCTCAATGAAGGATGGCATTCATCTCTCCATCTTGTCATCCAGCTGAAATTTAAAACAAGCCACTCACAGAAATATTTGTCCTAACAGCCCTTCCAGATGGTTTTAACAAATCTCTCCACATTTCCAGCAAATATGATTTAAAATCCTTCACTACTTACAGAGAAAAAACCTTGCTTCCATTTCAACCAAACCCTGTCCTGAGATCAGCATTACACCTGAGGCATCTGTGCCTTCACCCCCATGAGAAAATCAAGCAAGCCTTGACAGTGCTTGTACACCCTTCACACCTGGGGACATTATTTTCTTTCCCAGGGACCAGAAAGCCCTGGGCAGGTGGGACAAAGTCCCCATCTTCCTGCTGGAACAGACAGAAGGATGGGAGGGGAAGGGAAGGAAAGGAAAGGAAAGGAAAAAGAAAGGGAAAGGGAAGAAGAGAAAGGAAGGGAAAGGAAAAAAGTGGCCCAGGAGCAGCACACGGGATGGAATGCAGTGATGGTGCCCGGACGTGCCACCCTCCCTCCCTGCCGGACCCCTGGCCGCCGCCGTGACCGTCCCCGGCGCAGCAGCCGCCCTCGCCTCGGAGGGTGGGCGGTACGGTCACCGGCGGGGCTGCCGGGGGCTGTTCGCCTTTCCCGGGAGAGAGACGAGCCCGAGCGTACACGTGTGAACACACAACCATGAACAATCGCACATCCCGCCGAGGGAAGCCGGAAAGACATCCGCAGCAGGGCTGCGGTGACAGATCCCGATCGGCCGAGCCAAGCGCCGGCCTTCCCTCCTCCTTGTTCCCCCCCGTCCCTCTCCTCCCATGGGCTTCGCTGCTCGGCGCTGCACTGTCGCCGGCTGCGAGCAGCTCCTCGCGGCGTCCTGCTGCACAACCCGCATTCCTGCTCCTGGCCCTCCGGTATCCCCATCCTAAAACAGAACACAAACAGAACACAATACACACAAAAGCACCAGGAAAAAAAAAAAAAAAAAAAAAAAAAAAAAAAAAAAAAAGAAAGAAAGAAAGAAAGAAAGAAAGAAAGAAAGAAAGAAAAGAAAGAAAGAAAGAAGCCCAGTGCAGACGGAGCGGTTTATTGGCCGGCTTACAAGCCCTGTGCTCTCCCCAGCCGCCCGCCGCGTTAATTTCATAGCACCGGCGACATGAGGACCTCATACCTCCGGACAACTGGGTGAGTCATAAATACACGCGCACGGCTGTAAGCCGAGACTGTTTACGGCCACTTTGCAGCGGCCTCCAGAGAGTCTGACTCTCTTGCGCAGGGCGCGCAAGGGCCGCGCAGCGCCGCGCAGCAGCGCGGGGGGCGCCAGGGACCCCGCGCCACCGGCACCTGCGGACGGCGCGGAGCTCCGCGGGGGCGGCGGAGCCGGGGGGGGCCGTGCTGGTGTTAGGTTACCCCGGCCCGGCACCGCCGCCGCGGAGCCAGAGGGTGCCGGGGCGCTGCTCCGGCGGCCGCGCAGCGCACAGTATGTCGGGCCGGTGACTTCAGCCATGAGATATTTGGAGGCTCCGCGGGGTCCGGTGCGGGGGGCCAGCGTGTATGTTTGGGTCTGAAAGCGAATCAGCGGAGGGCGCGTCACTGCCAAAGGGCCCTATAAATCCATCTGCGGCGCAGAGTCGCCCTGGCAAAGCCCCGGCGTCCGCGCGTCCCGCTCCGCGATTACTCCGCCCGCGGGTGCGGAGCTCCCAGCGCCTCGCCGAGCCCCGCGTCCCCGCCCGCAGAGCCCCGCGGCACCCCGGGAGCCGGGCGCGCCCAGGCACAGCCTCGGCGGGCGCTTCTCGGCACCGACCCGGCCTCCCGCCGCTCCCCACTTGGATCTAAGCTTTCGCCGCGACGGGACCCCCGATCTGGAGGACGAAGCCTCGCCGCCGCTGCTGCTACCGGCCCTGCAGATCTCAGCGCTTGCCTCTGATTCTCCCAGCAGGCTGAGGGGGGTGGTGTGATTTTATTTTATTTTTCCCTCCCCTCCTCAGCTGCCTTTCCCCCCCCCCCCATTTTTTTTTTTTCCTTCCTGCTGCTGCGTGCGTGTCCGAGCGGTGCACGGCTCCCCGCGGTGCTGGACCAGCTGGCGTTACAGGAGCCCTGATGTCTTCATCTGACTCCCCGCAGTTGTTGATGGAGTGTCTTTCTCAGATTTCCAGGCAGGGTCCCAAGAGCAGCACCCAGAGCCAGTTCCCGCTGCCAGGCGGCGCTCCCCGCGGCTCAGGCCGCTCCCGCCGCTGCTGAACGCGGCTCCGGGGCCGGAGCGGGCGCAGACTCCTGCGGAGCCGCGGCCACAGCACCTGCGGCAGTGGCGGGAGTAGCCGCCGGGGCTTCTGCTGGCGGCTGCCCTCTGCCTCCACTTAGACTTGCGACCTTGTCCCTCTTCTCCACGCCTCCTCCTCACGAAGACGGTCCCGGCGGTCGGACCCCGACCTGGCCCATATGCATCACCCGTCCGGCCGCTCGGCGCCCCGGCGTTGATGTCCGTCTCGGGTCCGACGAGACCAGCTCGGAGGTGAGAGCGAGGCAGGGGCTGCGGCCGCGCGGGCTGGTCGGGGCGGGCATCTTCCCCGGGAGCACAGGGCCCCGGACCCGGCGAGGTGCGAGCGCAGCGCCGGCGCCTGGACGTGATCCGCGCCGCGACCGGCGGTGGTAGCGGGCTTCGAGCTCTGGGCTGTGGGAGCTGCACGTCTCTTCTGCGGGGCTGCACCCTCCCGGGCCGGGCTGCGGGCACCGGCGGGCGCCCCGCCGTTCTCCGCCCGCTGCCGCCGGGCAGAAGCGGGCTGGGAGCAACTGTAATCCTCGAGCGGTGGGTATCGGGATGTGTAAAGGCGGGCATGCAGAAAGGAGGGGAAGGGAGAAGGGAAGAGAGAAGAGAGATGGAAAGAAGAAGGAAAGAGGGAAAGGCAAAGGAAGATAAGAAGAAAGAGGGGAAAAAATAAGGATGCAAGGGAGGGAGAGGAGACAAAAAAACAAAGGGGAATGAGGAAAAAAAAAAAAGAAGAAAGGAGAGGAAAAAGAAAATATGAAAACAGAGAGGGGAAACAGGAAGAGAGAGAAAAGAGGAAAACATGGAAGAGGAAATGGAAATGAAAAGGAAAAAAGCTAGTGGAAGGAAAAGGAAACAAGGAAAGGGAAAAGAAAGAGGGATAGGGAACAGGATAGGGAAACGGGTGGAGAGTGGGGAGGGGGGAAGGAAAGGAAAGGAAAGGAAAGGAAAAAGAAAGCAAAAAAAGGAAAAGGGAAAGAGACATAAAAAAAGACTGGAGGGAAGAAAGAAAAAAGGTGCAAGGGGAAGAGAAAAAGGGAAGGGGAAAAGGAAAGGAAAGGTAAAGAAATGAGAGAAGAGGAAAAGGGGAAAGGTGGATTGCCCACCCCACAGAAAAACAGCACAGCCTTGAAGCCCAGACCAGCCCAATCCAGCCAGGGGACAGGTGTCCTGGCACTGCCCAGGTGTGGAGGGAGAATGAACACAAGGGACACACTCACACCCTTCCATCCTTTGGGCAAAGAGAAGCCAGTGGCCATCCCTCACCTCCTCTCCCTCTTGGTGAGATGGCAGTAAGATGATGGGGACAGGAGAATCTGGAGGTGTCATGGGGCAAGGAGAGCACAAGGTTACTGTCCTCTGCTGCCTGCAGGGCTGCAAGGAAGGGTAAGGGCACAGCACCTAGGAGCTAACCCTACCTTCTCCTTCCTGTCAGGGGCCTGTGTTGGAAGGAGATCTAAGATGAAGTTATGGGATGTTGTGGCTGTCTGCGTGGTGCTGCTCAACACGGTCTCCACCTCACCCCTGCCCGCCGGTAAGATGCCTCCCGAGGGGCCCCCTTCAGTGGTAGAGGGGCCTGAAGACGATCTCTCCCCCATCAGCCTGCCGCCTCCCTATGCTGTGCACAGTGACTGTAAGAAACATTCCCCTTTGTAGCCACCACTGTCTGTCTTGCTAAACCTGCTCCCCTTTGCCCAGGCATCAGGGTGAGGAAAGGACGGTCCCCCACCTTTTTGCCCTCACATCTCCCCCAGCCAGTTCTGGTCTGGCTCCAGCAGCTCCAAAACAAATCATCCTCAAAAGCTCCAGGTTGGCAATTGCATTGCCCCCCCCACACCCCACCCACCCCCCCACCTTTCTGTCCCTGCTTTCTTGGCAGTGCTAAGATCCCTTTGGTTGGAAAGCATGGAGCGATGAGGAGGGTAGTAGTGAGCAGAGGAGCTGGCGGGAGAATCGGGTACATGCGCTGTGCGACGCAGGCACTGAAACTCCCTCCCCACCACCTCAGCCTGCTCACGGTGCTCTACCCTGCCAATGCAATTATTCACTGTCTGCAGTGGGCACCAGTCCTGGTAGAGACAGGGCGCCGCAGTGTGAGGCTCTGTGCACATCCTGGAATGCTGCTGAGTTTCATTAAATCCTCCTTGGATCTTTATCCCCAAATTAGTGTGTCTGCATGGAAATTTACAGTAGAGAAGTGGAGGGGGTAAAGGGCTGGGAGCTCCGTGCAGAACCACATGAACCAGCTCACAGTAAGACAGCTTACAGTCCAAATGACAGATAATAATAATGTCTCTCTAATAATAGGTCTCCTACAATAGCAGATAGAGGATTTTTACAGTGGTGTGTGAGTGTTAGGCTAACACCACCAGCTTTTTAAAGTGGGAATTAATATGACACAATAAGAAGTGGCAAAATACTCACACAGATTATTTGCTGTTCTCTCAGCAAAGGCTGGGACACATCTCAGAGGTTGCTCCCTTTGCCCTTGCTCAGCCCTCTTCATTTAGCTCATCGGAAGATGCAGAGGGAATCCCGTAATCAGGATTCATTTTTATCTCCTTACTGGGAGGCACGTCCTTCCCAGTTGCAGCAGCCCTGGCCACAGGCTTGCACTTGTTTGCCCCGGGAGCAGCCAGGCTCAGGCAGTGTGGAGGTGCCGAGTGGAGAATTGCTTGCCACAACTCTGCTTTGCATTTGCCCTCTGACATCCAGCTCCTGGTCTGTGTCTCCCCACGCATACATTTACATCCTTACCCTCTCAGTCTCTGTTTCTTTTCCGTGATCCTACTTTCTTCCACTGAGGTTGCCATCTCCTCCTGTCCCAGCTCTGTCCCCTGCCTCTGGGCCATGGCAGAGAAGACACCGGGGCGCTGAGCCATCCCACTGCAGGCAGGGACACATCAGCACAGGCTTGCTGCAGTGCCGCTCTCTGCTGAGGAGAGCATTAGGGGAGAGGCAGCACTGGATGAAGAGCATTAGTGCTCTGTCTTTCCAAGGAGGAAGTATTTATACAATGCCGCTTTTATCTTAGAAGTTACTTCTGGGAATGTGGTTCCTTGTGAGCTGGTTTCTCGCCAGCAGCTCGAGGGGACGGGTAGCAATCCAAAACTTGTCATGATTTCCTGCTTTTTTTTTTCTGTAGAGTCGTTAAACAACTGGAAAGAAAGGTGAGCTATGTTCACCTGAGCTGTGGCAGCCTATTCCTAAAACCTCTCCTGCAGGGCAGGGTGGGCTCTGTTGAGCAGGGAGGCATCCCAGGTTACTGTCCTTCAGAAAAGGCTGATAGCTTGGCCTCTGTCTCTCAGCTGCAAGGCTCACAAATCAATAGCATGGCTGTGAGGGGAAAATACCGGCACTGCTATTTGTGGCAGAAATTGAGAAGAAAAAAGGGAGTTTCTGTGATTTTGGCACAGCAGCAGTACAGCACCCACGGCCAAGCACTGGAGATCTTCTCTCAGCTCTGCTGCCAAGTTGGGTGAGTCAGGGGAGAGAGGTGCCTGTAAGAATGTGGTGAAATACTTTGAATCACTTTCACGCTGCTTTAGTTGATTGTGGTGTCTGGGAGCAGGCTGCTAGCACAGAGCCCGTGAGGCCGATCCCCCCAGATACACTGCGGTCTTTTCACCGCAGCTGCCATGTTGGATAACCAGAGCAAGGGTCTTTGGGTGCGCTGGTTTCTCTCAGCTCACCTTTTGGTGGCACACACCCTCTTACACACACCTACAAGGGAGAGGTAAAACATATGTGAAAGGGGCTGCGCCTGTACCACATGGACCTTGTGGTTTCTCTTGCAAGCATCAGGCATGTGTGTGGCCTGCTGGCAGGCCTGCAGGTTGTCCTGCTGCACGATGTGCTTCTTGGGCTGGTGGCCCGGTACCTCTGCAGGCAGCCCACGGAGTGCTGGGAGTTCCATCATCACCTGTGTTGCTTCATCTGCCTGGAGTGCCACGTGTGCTTGAGTTGGAGCACAGTGTTCTCCCCTAAAGTGACCCCAGCTCAGGCTAGGTGGGGACAGGCTCACGTCTCTGATTGCCACCTTCAGACGTGGTTGGTGGGGTTGTGAGATCAAGCCCCACTCCTGGCTTGTCTCCAGCAAGCCATATGCCTTGTTGGAGTGCAGATCTTTTTTCATAGGCATTCAGCACATTTATGTGTTCCCATTTGATGGGTCTGCTTTCTCTGCATGGTGTTCTGAGGTCACCAGATGCTACCCCATCTTTCAGGTAGGCCTGCAACCCTTGTTCATTCCAGCCTACATGCAAGGTCCTAGCCTCCCAGGCTGATCAGGTGTAATGTGCTGACCTTTGTTGTTCAGGGCAGTAATTAGATATGGCAGAGTGCTAGCGTTGTACTGTTCTGCATTTTTTATTGTACTGAACACTGGGGTGAGAGTAGCCTCTGTATCTGTAGGGCACCTGAGATGATTCCAGCATTTGTAGGTGTTCTTGGCATCAGTGCTGTGGGACAGCTTATTTCACATGAAAAGCACTTGTGGAGTTCGTAGAGTTAGAAAACCCTTCCTTTCTTTGTTTTCATGCTGCTACAGTCTGCAGGTAGAAGAGCATAATTAGATTAAATTGTAACTGTGAACAGAACAAAAAGAAACAAAATAACTGTAAAAATACTTGGTTTGATTTACACGTGGTTTCAGCAAATACATTTTCTAACTGCTTGCCCTCTATAGCTATAATCAGCACATGTGTGAGGACAGAAGTATCCCAGTATGTAGGACATGGAAAGAAGTCTTTTGATCAAATGGGTATCTTTAGTAAGAGCTAACAGTACACACGTAAAGCCAAATGAGAAATTTCACTTTCTAATAAAAGGGGAAAATGTTTCCCTAAGTCAGCCACTGTAGGCTGAATTGCTTGTTGGCCACAGGATGGTGAACTGTTGTTGGAGCTTCTTTGTCATGTTATGGCATATACACCACGTTATACATGTGTTTTTACCTCTGTTAAACATTCTTTGTATCCCTGCTCAGGTATTTAATATTAAGGTTCTGCATTTAGCTGGAACTTTGTCAACTAGTATGAAAGGTATCTAGGATGAACAGTGATATTATAGGGCTTTTTAGGGCAAAACCAGTATTAAGTTATACTCCTATATGAATGCATGACCTTCCCTACAATATTTATTAGATATATTTTGTGTTATAAACCAGAACTCCTATATTTCTGTGCAGGCTTTCCTGCCCAAAGCACTTTAAAGCACAGCAGATGTGCTCTAGTGAAAGACACCCACAAGCCACAGAGGTAACCTGCCCATGCACAGTAAATGCAATGCATCAGAGAAGATGAGCAGGTGCCGCACTGCCATTTGATCTGTGTGTATGCAGTACAGCCGGTGCATCCATCCACTGTCAGATCAAATGTGCATGTGTCACTGGGCCAGCATATATATAGTGAACTTTGTTTGCATGGGCACACCCGGGTTTTCTAGTCATTTAGAAATCTCAGGCATTCAAAGACATCTTCTTTTCATAGGCAAAATTCTAGAATAGAAAGAACACGACACATCTGGGTAAACCCAGATTCACATAGCCCTAGAATCTGTTGTCTCTGCAGTCTCAGGTATATCTGCTGAATATGTTCTTGTGAAGGGTATTCTGAGTTGTAAGGAGAAAATGATTGAATTGCAAGGGAATCTGGTTTTATTCTCATTTTAACAGTTATCCTTTGTTTAAAGTTTTATGTCTTCAGTCCTTTTCATTTTAGAGGCCTTAAAAATTTTTCAGTGGAATTGTGGATTCTTTTAGATGTTTGGCAGATGTAGGCTGCTAGATAACACACCTTACATGCATTTCTTGGTCACCTTTTGTAGGCCTCATGAATATGTTTTAGAAATTCCCTTCAGCTCCAAAATGGCTGTTAATGGATTGCTAGGAGAGGAATTATTTATCCACCAGAATAGGATCCTGAAAATGATAGCTTGTGTTGTCTTTGTAAATTACAGTGTTCCTGCATAACGCAGGTTTAAAATATATAAAATTACAGAAACCGAGTAAAGTCACTGGGGTCATGGTGTCCCATCCTCTATAACTGCAAATAGAGGAAGTACCTAGTGCAAATATCCAGTCTTCATCCCACATATACCACCATACAACCGTGTCTTAAAAACTAGAGTACACAGGCCAAACCTCACAGAACAACACTTGTTAAGGATTCTTATACTTCCCTGGAAATAAACTAATGACAGGTAATAAATGAGGAATACTAAATATTGCATACATACCCTAACATAACAATGTTCGAAATCATCAGACATCTAAACAAGCCACTGATACTATTAGTGTTGGTAAAATGGTTGATACCACAGGATGGTCATTTTTGACAAAACAGCTGTAGTTTCTGATCAAGTACTACTTGCTAAAAGGAACCAAAAGAGACTTCAGTGATTCCTGGCAATCCAATCCTGCTTACAGAGAGAAGAAAGAAAATAAAGTAAAGAAGATGTATTTGATATAGGTGCAAATAAAGCAGTAAGACACAAATATGTCTATTTTTAAGATCAAGGACAGAAAATGAATTGTGTTAAGACATTTCAAACATCAGCATTCATTTTTAAGGAATAAAGTCACATTGTGTGACTTCGTAGCTTTTGCCTTAGTCTGTACTTACTGGTACAGGAAACTGAAAAGTGAGGGTGCATTTCTTCAAATTTGGTGGGACTTGTATATGCCTTAGTGACTGATGAACAGGAGAAGGCCCAAAAAGAATCAAGCACTGGTTTCAGAATATTTGTTTTCCTACATCTGGAGTACAAGGCAGTATTACAGAGGCAAGATGGTTGTATGCCCTTCAAGTAACAGGATGATGTATGTCTGGAACACCTCTGCTCCCATCCCAAATGTACAACACTCCCTTGACAAAACCAGCAATTACAAAAATTCTAACAGGGAGGCATGTATCCAGTGCAGTTTTAAGAGAGGGCAGAGCCCATCTGCCTCTGAACAGCCACTGACACCATCTGACAAGCTGTGCTGCACACATCCTGGCATGTTTGCTCTGTGACAGAGCTTTTGCCTGAGTGCAGTGAACTGGTTACTATAATAAGAACATTTTCAAAACTCTGATGTTAAAACTCTCTATATCATACCTGCTGCAAAAAATGTTGAAATACGGGAAGTAAACATGTATTTATAGGTCAGATCAAAATCAGATAGCATCAGAGATTGTCCCAGCAGCGTCATCAGTAATGGATTTGCACACAGGACTCTGCTTTACTGCTCCAGGGTAGAGACTGGAGTGGGGCCACTTTCTGCTGCATTGCTGCCTTTGTTTTTTCCTTGGCACACCCCTAAAGCTGAGAGATCCAGCATAAGAGCAGCCCAAGAGCAGTTGCTTGATCAGAGTTGTGCTGAACTGTCATTGAAGGGTGCTCTGCTGTTAATTACAGTCATGCTGTTCAAGTTCAGAGAGCTGTATGACCAGTGTGAGGTGCTGAGTGAGGGCTGACGTGGATCAATTCTGCACCAGGAATGCTAAAGAGAGTTTATTCTTGTTACCAATAATATTTCCTCCATTGAAATCTCTGTGCTTTGTCCATTAGGTAGATGTTGTTGTTAGTGCAGTTCGCAGGTTTCAGGTCCCAGTGACACATACTTGCTTAAGGCTCTCTCACTCAGGGATCGAAGAGAACAAAGCATTTAGCATAAACCAACTGGTATCTGTACTGGTAATCTGTAGATTTCTTCCTTTTGCTACAGATGTGGAGGCCTACATGGCTTTCATAAGAAGACACAGTGGACAGCGGGGCAGTTGGTGCTGCACCCGGACTTGGCTCCGACTCCATCACTATCTTCAGGAAGAGGCTGTTCACTTTGCTTCCTTTTTTCCCTTCTACACTGTTCATGCTGTAACTTCACGCATGAAGAGGAGTGTCTTGTGTGCTTCAGTGTCCCCTGTGCATTAAGGCTGGGCAAAGGTCTGTATCAAAACCTTGTGAGCAATTGTAGAAAAACTTTCTGCTCCTCAGTACTTTATGGCTGGCTGTTCAGAGCTTTCAGTCACAGGTGAGATCACATCCTGCCTGGTTGCAAGATGCAGCACCCCTTTGACAACCCCAAGATTGGTGAGGGTGGGTGCCCAACCTAAGTCAGGCAATACTTTGGGAACGACTCACACCTTGACTTTATGAACAAGAAACTGTTGTGGACATGGCAGCTCACAAGACTGTTTCCTTTCCTTCATCCAGTTCATCTAACCTTGATTTTTCCTTTTGTTGTGACCAAGCCATTGCCCTACTGGCAGCAATTATAATGGTCTTGTTATTGCTGCCTTGTCTTCTGTTGCAAACCACAGACTCAGCATCTCATACTTGTGAGAAAGCAGGCAGAGGATGCAAAGGGAGGCATTAAGCCTAACAGTGTGGAAATATGAAGTACTCCGCAGATTTCAATTATGACCAACCTATGGGAAGTGGTATAGAAGTGGCTGGGGAGCTACAAGCACAAAGCTTGGCCACTCTGCTAGGGTCAGACACAGCAGGTAGTTGAAGCCCATGCCTGTTTCCAGTTCTGTGTTATTGTATCTGACTGGTGTGCATGGCCCCAGCATCATCCTCCAGGTGACTTAGCCAAGTTACTTAGCACTTTGCCTTAATTAGAGACAATTGACACCAGTGAGAGGCCCATTTCTGAGAGCTTTCTGCATAAGAGCAGGAATGCTTGTTTCCTGGGAGCTGGCAAGGCAGGCAGTGGCGTAGAGAACCAGAACTGTATTAAACATTTAGAGATGAGCTGCCCCTGGTGTCTGTGATGCTGGTGTTTCCTAATGGATGCACCAACTGGTTTCGGTTTAATTCTTGATCTTGCAGATTTTCATGCAAGGCATGAAAACAAAGACATTCCTAAAAAGGTATGTTTTAGTTGTTTAAATCATGAACGCCTTTCCCTATAACCAGTTTTATCAGCTGCCTTTGATTTGAAGCCTGCACAATAGGCTTTGTGTTTTCTATGATTCTATGATTCTGTGAAAAAATACTTCATTTTCAATAAAAGAAATGTTTTGTCCCCATAACAGTTCACACTTTCTTTATGAAGCAAAATGATAATAACATGAGTAATTTTAGCATCTCTAAGATCACACTTCCGCAAACAGGTTGCTCCAGGTGTCTCCTAAAGCAGACCTTTGTGGTATGAGATGGAGGGATTCTGTATTGCAGTAGAGCTTGTCTGCCTACCATAAGAAGTACCTGAAAATATTACTGATAATAGTATATAATAAAACAAGCTAAGCATAAGAAAAAAATCAAGAATCAATGCTATACCAGAGTCATCTTCATAGAATCATAGAACTGTTTGAATTGAAAGGAACCTTTAAAGGTCATGTAGTACAACTCCCCTGCAGTGAACAGGGACACCTACAGCTCAGTCAGGTGCTCAGAGCCTGGTCCAGCCTGGCCTTGAAAGTCTCCAGGGATGAGGAATCCACCATTTCTCTGGGCAACCTGTTCCATTGCTTCACCACCCACACTGTAAAAGGCTTTTTCATTATATCCAACCTAAATCTACTCTCTAACTTGAAAAGTTTTCAAAAGCAGTGAAAAAAAAAAACAAGAGTGATTCATTGCAGTTACAATTAGGGCTACATTACATATTTATATTTTCTACCAGCAAGTGATCTTGGGAGAAACATCTCTATGATTATAACTTTGGAGGAAAGAAAGAAAATTAAAATGCTCAAGTTCTCAGGGCCCAGATGAAAGTACCAGAACTGTTTTTGAAAAGGGCCATTTGATCCTAACACAGATCTGCATCTGGGTTTTCTAAATAACACTTATCATTATAATGAGCTGGATTAAATCCATTGAACTCTGAAATCTTACTTGAAACTAGATGCTGAATGCTGTTGTTTGAACCTCCATAGTTGAAAGACAGTTATACTTAAGTGAAATATTATCCTGGTAATTTTATTAAATGTTTAACATGATGTTTTGATGTGGTACCCACAGTATCCCACAAATGCGTGCATAGAAGCTACAGTATAAAACAAAAGTCTAATTTTATCATTTTTAGTATACCTTATGTGATTTTTATTACATCGCTTTAAGTCAGGGTATGCAGAATGCCAGCTGATATTGCTGCGATGCTCTTACATTTTCCTGAGGTCTCTATGGAAATCTATTCCATGAAGTAGAGTTTCCAATAACTTCAATCTTAAAGTTTTGTATGTATTTTTAAAAAGTAGAAATATTGAAGAAAATAAAGTAAAAAGGAAAACCTACTTGTATTAGTAATTATTGTGCAATTAATAGAATTTATGCCTTTCTTGTAAAAGAAAATAGACAGCATGGTTATTAGAGGCTGTAGTTAGCCTTTTAAATCCATGACCAGGCACCAAAATGAGTAACTGGAATTTTTTCTCAAAAGCGGAAGGTCCATCTGTTCCCACTGAAACCAATTTGTGGTCAGGTACAAACTGAGGGATTCTTGCTCCAGCATGCTGGGTTACTACCACTGCAGGGGAATATTTGGCTTTAAAATGAAATTGTTGCTGGTGAAATAAAAGGAATAGTTTTACAAAATGTAATTTTGATCCCGTTTGAACAGACAGAAATAAAATGTCCATTTTTCCTTAATGGAAGCAGTTTTTTTCAGAATGCAATGAGTGTGCTTTGGATATTCATTTAGAGCTATTTTAAGTAGAAATCTGTTTGACCACTGTTCAGTGTTCTCAAAAGCGCAGGCACAAGATCCCTGTCCTGCTGGCACATGGTGTCTCTAATTAACTGGAAACGCAACAGCAGGCTCTGGGGAAATGCAGCAGAGAAGATGCCCAGAGGAAGGCATGTTTCCCTGTGCACGCAAAGCATGGCTCCAGAGTGGCTTTCTGTAGGGGCTGGTGGGGAGCCCTGGAGATATTTGCTGTAGGAGCCTGCACGTGTTGCTAGCTCTTGCTGTGTCCAGGGGACAGGGATTGTGCAGGGGACAGGCAGGTCAAAGCCTTAGGTTCTGGAGTGTAGCAGTGAGACAGGATTTTTGGTTTGCATTCAAACAGGGAAGTTTCTAACCCAAAAATGAGTTAAAATGTTGATCTGAATGTGCCCTTCAGGTTCAGAAGGCAAGCAGAGGGTTTGCAGACAGCAATCAGAAGATGTAGATACTCTTGATTTCTCAATATCTTTATAAAATTGATTACATTTCTTTATTCTTGTTAGATTCCTGGAATTTGGGACATTCGTGTTACCAACTCTACTTCCAGCCTGGTCACTTCTCTGGATGTGTGTATTTACCAGTCCTGTGATGTTTCTTCTTTTGTCCATTTTTTTATTCATCCTCTGATCCTTTGAGAAACTCCTGGCAGATCAGTAGTTCTGGTTCAGCTGGACATGAAGCTGCCCAGAAGCAAAGCAGCTTGAAGGCTGCCCTTTGTAGCCACTGCTCTGGACACACTGGCACTAGAAAACACACTCAGGATGTGATTGCCACTGGAGGCCTGTTCCTATTTGAGTAGTCAGTTCTTTGCATGGCACTGAAAGAGTGCGAGGAGAAGGGAGCTGCAGGAGAGTAAGATATGTGTGCCTCATCTCTGGAAATGTTCAAGTCCGGGTTGGATGGTGCCATGGGCAGCCTATTCTAAAGGGTTATTTCCCTGCTCGTGGCAGGGGGTTGGAACCCGATGATTTTTAAGGTCTCTTCAAACTCAAACTGTTCTGTGACTCTGTTAGCGGGAGCAAATCATGTATACTCTCCACAGCTCCCACTGGAGCACCACTGTATACCCCTTGCTCCACTGGCAGTGCTAAGCAGAGGCCAGGTAGATGCTAAAACATCTGTATGCCAGGAATGTGAAAGGGTCAAGAGAGGAAAGAATAGGGTGAGGGGTTTTATATCACAGGAAGGAGAAACTCAGCCAAGTGATATTCTGCAAATTCAGCGAACAGGAAATTGCCTTCAAAACTGCACTGTAAACTCCAAACAGAACCTGATGACTTTGCACCAGTCCTGTGAGTGTTCATGGCAGCGAATGTCAGTGATGGGGGCTCAGCCCTGTTGTTCTGTCCCACTGGGGTCTCTGAGCCCTTATCCCACATCGTGAGCAAGATACACAGAGGCCCTGTGTCTCCCAAGGATGGATGTTACTTTTCAGGACTTGTGGTCTTTCCTTCAAGGAGCCTTCACTAACTTATGCTGAGCACATGCTGCTGTGGGCTGCCCTATGCCATCCTAGATGGCTTCGTATTTTTAAATTCTGATTCATTCATGCCCTGGGGCCACGGACCAGGGACTGCTGCTCAGAAGGGATTTGACTGCTTTTTGCTGTAGTATCTGAGCATTTTCTGCTGGTACTTTGTACAACTTGACAGGCATCTATCATGTTTGTTCTCTCAGCTTTTCCACCAGAAGGGAAGTGTTGTCAGTAAATTAGTTTGTTTTGAAAAAATATGTGTGTGTAATTACACATATTTGTAAGTATGTATGTATAAATATCACACACACACATGCCAACTGTGGTGGCATGGTAATTTCCTTTTCCCAGGCACGTGAAATCCTGACAGAAAGCCCTTTCTAGTGTGGACTCAAGCCAGCATGATCCATACAGTGCTGTTTGTTAGAGAGCAAAGCTGGCAGGCTATTTATCTTCATTCTGCGACTATAAATGGCTTTCAAGCAGTGTTTGCAACAGAGAGATAACTAATTAAACAGATCATGGATGAATCAAGAGTCTTTATTCAGATCAAAATCCAGCACTGGATGCCACAGCAGCCCTTGTCGTCCTTATGTTCCCTGACCACACAGCTTAGCATCCTCTAACTCCCCAGCAGCACTTACCACAGTGCAGAGACTAAACAAGTGCCTATCACGTGGTGGCTGTGATGCAGGGAAGCTAGGCTAGGGTGGTCCTACTGTCCATCTTCTCCACCTCTCCTGCTGCCTGTTAGCCTTTTATGGTCTTTCATCCTTGGTCAGTGGTTATTGCTTATTCGTGTGTGATATCTGGTGGTAACTTCATTCACATTCATCTTTAGTGCCTGGTTTCAACCCATCACATCTTATGTTAAAGCTGGTACTTCTGCTTGATTGCCCAGGGTTCTACTTCACATGCTTAATAGAGCATTTAATTCCAGGCCCTCTGTTTTTCACCCTTGCTTATTGGACAACAGAATATACCTATTAAGTTATAAAATGTCTGTCCTGGTTCTCAAGTTTTCCTTCAAAATCCTGCAAGCTGCTCATAATGGATAATTAGCTCCAAGCCAATCTGGGTTCATCCCATGGCTTGGATCCATGATTTACTGGTTGCTGGGTCCAACTGCACTTGATGCTCTACAAACAGCTCATGGCCTTGCTGCTGAGTGTGTTGAAGCTCAGCCTTGTTGGAATGTATTTAGCTGTGCCAACCAGAGTCTGGCTGACTGCAGTTGTTCCTCAAGTAGTACTAAACTACATGAGGAAACTTGGGTTACATCTGCAGTCCAGTTAAAAGGTGTCAGAAGGTGCACTGTCGCATTGATAGTGACTAGTTTGGGTAGAGGAGTATTATTGCTTATGAAAACTTGCAAGGATTCACTCAGTAGCACAGTAATACAGCTATCATTGTGTTTAAAATTATGTACACACATAGTCTCATAATGACTTGGGCAGTTGTCACTCACTGTAGACACTCACTGTCCAGGACATTTCCTCACATGGAACTGTGTGACCACCCTCTCAAAAGTGCCCAAATATTCCCGAGTATCACCTGTGTGCCTTGTGTTCCCTCCAGTGATGTAATCTCCAAATTACTGAGGGTCACTGCTCTCCTCTATAATGATTTGGATATCTGCTTGGGATATTTTCCAATTCCCTGTGCTGAAGAGGAAATCCACCCTGGAGACAGAAAATTGGCATTCATCACACTCGTAGTGCTGGCAGCTCTCCCAGTGAGTCTCTAAGTGGCCTGATGTTGCAAGTGGGGATGAGCTGAGAAAGAATCTCCAGCTTCTTTAGCTGTACTGGCCATACATGTTTCATCCCAGATTACAGCTTGGAGTCCTTCCTGAGTGGTTTTTGTTAGAGTCCCAGCAAGATTAGTGGAGTCAGTCATACTGCTAGTTACCCCAGGTTCTGGTTGCAGCAAGTCCGTGTGTGTAGATAGGCTCATCTTGTTGATACCCTGTTGTCTTGATTAGTTGATCTAGTTTTTCCCCTCTGCTTCCACCTTCTCCTGTGTTGGCATTCCATGCCTGCATTAGCAGTGTTTCATGTCTGCTCTGCAGCGTGTTTACACCATCTTAGTATCACAGGCTTCTTTTCAGCACACAAAGCTCCACTAGTGCATTTGGGATAATGATGTCACGTGAACCAGGATGGATATCAACATGGGCTTCAAACAGGAATACAGACCACTGTATGGGCCTTTTCCCCTCTTTATCTGCTCTCTAGGGCATGCTTCATTGGTTTGAGCAGGACAGTGCTTGGACACTCTAGCTGTCAGATTAGTATTAGTAACTCAAGTAGACTCCTGTAACTGTCACCCTG
Organism: Tympanuchus pallidicinctus; assembly: GCF_026119805.1. Taxonomy (NCBI): domain Eukaryota; kingdom Metazoa; phylum Chordata; class Aves; order Galliformes; family Phasianidae; genus Tympanuchus; species Tympanuchus pallidicinctus. The sequence continues at coordinate 12,020,276 of NW_026294813.1, forward strand.
TCACCCCACAAACGTCACATGTGTGGGTGACATTTTTGAAGCTGAGCTGCAAGATTAAAAGCAGTATGTCTAGGTGGGTTGTTATTTCTTCTGCTAATTCAGAGTTTTCCTTACACCTCCTTGGGTAGGGAAAAGCACTTCCTATGCTGTGCTAGCAGGTTAAGTATGAAGCTGAAGATAACAGACATGAGTCTCCAGGCATAGATTAAGTTTTTCTTAATTCTCCATCTTTTTCCTGATGGTTGTCCACTGCAAGGGTTTTGCTGAACCCTGGTATGCTTTCCAGCTTGTTGGAAGTTGGTCTCTACAGCCAATGTCTTGTTATATCATACTGTTGCTACAAGGAAGGTGAGAATAGAGAATGACACAGCCAGAGCTGACTCCTCAGAGTCACAGCCTTCCCCAGTAGGGCTGTAAACAAAGAAGGCTAGTTTCTGCAATAGAAACCTAGAAACTACCCAGTCCTCCATTAACAAGAGAAAGTACCAAACTCCTTTCCAAATATATCTATGCCAGGGCAAAGCCCGTACTTCAACAGTGGATGCTGGGACTGCTCCAAGTGGGTCTTCTTGCTTGACTGAGCATGAGGTCTATCTCTTCCTGCTTTTATGGAACATATTCCATCTTGACCCAGACTTTGCTTAGTAGGGCAGTATTCTTCAAGGTAGACTGACCATCCTATCCTGCAACAGAACTAAGTGGGGCATCCAGTGCTACCTGCCCAGCCAGTAGGTATGACTCACAGTGGTCGTTTTGGTTCATGATAGAGAGGTAAAGCCAAAGGAGAGCCAGAAAGATGCGCTTACTATCAGTGAACAGGAATGTGGGGCTTGGTGCAGGATCCTGCCTTCTTCAGGTCCTGTATAACTGTATAGGTAGCAGCCATCCCATGTGTGTGTTTTTCTTTATTCACTGGGAAACTCCCACTGGTCTGGGAGACTTTTGTCTCTCTTAATAAAAGTATTGATCCCCCCAGTCACATGTGATTCAGGGACTTCTACTGCCCAGTCTCCCATCAAGACACCTATCTGTTGTAGTGCTCATGAAGGAAACATGGCCCTGACTTGTTGCCATGGATCTTTTCCTATCTCAGTACCTATCTGGGAGAGAGCTTAATGCAGGCATCAAAGGCTGGCCAGGCACACTGCATCACTTTTCCCAGTATTTTCAGATTCCTAGGGGTCCTTCGGAGATGGAGACCCTTTAAATACAGAGCTGGGTACATGACACCAGTCTGCTGTGCAGGTGGACACTTACAAATTACTTACAGAAGGAAGCATCCTCTTAGGTCTTGATGAAGATCTCTTAGGTCTCAAAGGAAGTGAGTCCTCAGAGACTCAGTTTTTGGTACAATGAATGAGAAAAACAATCTCAGTACTGCAATGTTATTTACATATTTAATATGCAGTTAAAAATAATGTAAGATACAGGCATCTGGACATGGACTTCTGACAGCTTGACCTGTCATTAAGTGACTGTTTTCAGCAAAGCAAATTCCACTGAGGGATTTAGTCCACGGGAAGCATAAAGATTTCAAAATGTGATGTTATTTCAAATCATGGTGAAAAACACAATTCTTAGAACATTTCAGAAGAACACATTAAATTTCACCTTTCTTGGACAGGTTCATTCTATCAGTGTCAAAATATTTCATTGACTTTAACATTTAATTTAGTTGAATAACTTAGCTCTGATAGAGTACATATCAACTGAAAAATGCAATAGCTATTTTTACTTTCAAAGAAGAAAATGCATTAATAAAATTTACCTTGAAAATTAACATAATACTTCTATTCTGACCTATTTTTACCCAGTCTTATAAGTGTCTCGTGATGCAAAATAGTTCCAGGAGATCATTTTCAAAAACTGACAATAATTATCCCCTAAAAGCATTAAAAAGTAGGCATTCAGCTAGGAATAACAGCTCAGCCTGGCACCCTGGGAAACTCCTCCTTCTGTCCTGTTCAAAAACCTTATCGATAGGTGAGGTTTTCGACAATACAAACCAATGCTGATGTGAAAAGACAACATTTAACAATTACAATCACAAAACTGCTTCAAAGAAACCTCATCCTTTTTCTGCTTTGCTAGGAAGAGCTGTGTAACCTCCCCTAACATAGTTTTATCCACCCTTTAACTAATACTTGCATCATGATGTGCTTTTGTTCCCATCATTTTTGACAGAGTTCATTCAGTACTGACAGATGTGCTGGAGTGCTACCAAGCATAAGCAGCGCCTACAGAGATACATACAAATCTCATTTATTTTCCCTCAAATGAGTTTCAGTTATGATTTCTGATTGTGCTGGTTTTAGGGTGTCTGAAGCAATGGGCAGGGCAGCTTGCATGTGTCTTGTGTTTTTGAACCACAACCTTTTGTGACAGCTGACATGTTACAAAACATTTTCTCTCTTCCTCAAACAGCTAATATGCCAGAGGATTACCCAGATCAGTTCGATGAGGTAGTGGACTTTATTCAAGCCACTATTAAGAGACTGAGGAGATCGCCAGATAAACAGACTCCAATTTTTTCTAGGCGGGAGAGGAACCGGCAAAGTGCAGCCACAAACGTAGAGAATTCCAGCAAAAAGGGAAGGAGGAACCAAAAGGGCAAAAATCGGGGATGTGTCTTAACAGAAATACATTTAAATGTGACTGACTTGGATTTGGGATATGAAACCAAAGAAGAGCTCATCTTCCGGTATTGCAGTGGATCTTGTGATGCAGTTGAGACCACGTATGACAAAATTTTGAAAAACTTAACCAGAAAGAAAAAACTAGTCAATGACAAAGTGAGGCAAGCTTGCTGCAGACCCACAGCCTTTGACGATGACCTGTCCTTTTTGGATGATAACCTGGTTTACCATATACTGAAAAAACATTCCGCAAAAAGGTGTGGATGTGTCTGACTCTTGTGCGCTGGAGGCGGCTCCAGTTTTGCATTCCTGCGACGATGAAAAGAGAGGGACCAAGGTTCCCGGGGATGTGTCTGCTCAGAACAGAAAAAAAAAAGGACCAAGAATGCGGAACGAGGAGTGAGGAAGCCTAGGGGTGCGAGATGGCCTAAGAGATGGAGGTTTTTGAAGTCCTACAGGAAAGTAAATAAAAGCTGAGGTGGGGATGCCAGCAGCTGGATGGCATACTCCCTCTCCCACTTGACATGGTCCACCACAAATGAGACTTGCATCCATGAGGAACGTGCTTAAAAACACAGCCCTGCAGTACTGTGTTGCTGTGGGGTTGTCCCCACTTGCACCAGGAAGCTGAGCCTGTGTCCTCAGCTCTACCCAAAGACACGTTGTGCTGTTGGTCACTGAAGATTGGTTCTTCAGCACTTAAGAGAACTTCTAAATTGTCATAAGGTTAATGTTCTATGTAAGATGGTACCAGGCAAAAGTCAAAATTCCCAGGCTCAAGTTCTGTAGGACCACTGTCAGTACAAAGCAAATCGGTTCCACTTACTGGTTAAGTTTGGTTATTTCCATCTCACGTTTCTTCAAAATAAGTGTAGGATTTCATTATTCTGCTACCTATGAAAACAAATTGAGTTTTTAAGCACTTCTTCCTAGCATAGTAAGTGAAATAAGCCTGGCATACACAAATTGTGTTTCTTTTGGTTTACAAAGGACTAATGTCACTTGCGTAGCTACATTTATATTTGGTCATTGTGAGTGAGCAGAGACTACTTGATGCAATGCATCCATTCAGAGACATAAATATACAGAAGATATTTATTAAGATTAAGTTATTGTTATTTATTACAGTTCAGTAATGAATCTTCTTTCCTTATTTATTAAAGTTTTTTTTCAAAGGTGCCAAAGTAGAAGGTGCTTGGAAGATATGGAGAGACAAATAAGTTGGGAACAACGGTCCATGCTGTTGAAGGTGTTAACTTGAATGCAAAAAATCACTTACTTTACCTTTTTTGCTTTTAAACAAAAACCTGATTATGTTCACAAAATGTAGTGCCGAAGTCTGTAGCCCTTCCTTATGGTCTGTAATACTTCTGGAGATGATTGTGGTCATACCTATGCAGGAGTGAACACAGCTCCACATGAGTGAGGGTCACAGCACTTGGCTCAGCATTAGCCATTTGTTAGACAAACTAATTCTAGTCATATTTAAAATGTAGCCACAATTTTTTTTTCTCACACTTTTTGCCAACTGACCTCATATAACTATTGACAAATGGAAATTAATCACATTTAGCCTTATAATTTCTTGTAGTTATTTAAGCTTTTCCTTCCATATTTCCACGTAGAAAAGGTTAAATCCCTCTTATTAGTTAGCCCTGGATTTAACGTAGCCTTCAGGTAAACAATTGTGTTAAATAACCAAAGAGTTTTGTATAATTTGCTGAAATATTACAGGATCATACCCACACAGCAGAGCAGTCTGAGTTTCCTTACAGCAAGGGAGACTGTACAGCAAGGGCGTTCTTAACTGCTGCTCTCCTGTTCGGGAGACTATTTTCCTGAGGGAGCTGCAGTGCAGGTCTCTAGACATACCTGACAATCGGTGAAGCATCAACTCCCACAAAAAAGAAAAAACAACAGAAAGAAAAAAAATCCCCATTGAAAGCAGAAGCGATGGTCCAACCTTTTATCTCACACATGCAATAACTCTCCTCACTTGTTTTGCCCTGGGCGCCTCGGAGCACCACAAAAAAAGGGTCTAGTGGTCAAAAAGGTCCAGAACACACCTAGAAAGTTGTACCGCGTGTATGAAGAAAAACCGACCGCTGCTGCTTCCCTGGGCTGAGGTCGGCCATGCAGAGCCCACCTGTGGGCTTTTGCAAGGCCACGGGGACACCTCGGAGCACCCTAAAAGAAGGGCCTAGCGGTCAGAAAAGTCCAGAACACACCTAGAAATTTGTACTACACGTACAAGATATAACTCAGCACCGACTGCCACTGCTTCCTTGGGCTGAGGTTGGCTGCGCAGAGCTCACCTGCGGGCTCTTTTTGCAAGGCCATGGGGACACCTCACCCTGTGCAGGGCAGGGCATGGCTGAGATGCCGCCAGAAGCACCTGCGAGCCAAGGGGCGCTCGCTGCTGGCACAGAGCTGGAAGCAGTGCTCGGGGCATGCACAGCTCCGTTGCTCAGCACTTTTCTGAGCAGCAAATCACTACGTTCAAAATACAAAAGGGTAAAGTTTGTGATTTTTTTTTTTTTTTTTTTTGGTTTTCTTTTTAGACCTTATTGAAAACAGGAGTGTGCTTCTCTGGAGTTTTTTACTTCACCTGCGATTTATGTCTCAGTCATTTGTGTTAATCAACCAAAGTTCTCTACAGACTTTATTTTTGTACAATATTCATTTTATAACTTTTTACAAAATAAACTCATTTCTATTGTTACTTGGTTGTTGCTTGCACTTCTTCCTCATTGTACCACTTCCAGGTTACGGTACTGCAAGTTCCCAGCCTGTGAAGCACTGGAGAAACATCAAGTTTTTTCTGCTAAGGAGCATCCACTTTCAGTGTGAGTCAAAGGTGTCTGTAGCTTCTGGAATGGGTTACCCTAAGATATGATATATGCCTCATCCCTTGAGACATTCCAGGTCAGACTGGGCAAGGCTCTGAGCAGTGGATTTGCAGTGGATCTGATCTAGCTGTGGATGTCCTTGTTCATTGCAAGGCTAGACTAGATAATCTTTAAAGGTCCCTACCAATTCAAATGATTCTATGATTCATAGTAAAACATAACACTAGTGGGTGATGTGAGTGCTGTGACTCCAAAACATACGGCATAGTAATACAGGATGGCAGGCTTGAAGCCTGGTGTTATCCATGTTCTCCTTTGCCCACACTAGGCTGTGGTATCTTCATGATGGCCTTGGCAATGCACAGCTGCAGCTCCTGCACTTGGGAAATACACATTTTGCTTTTCTAACCTAGTCATTGCATCAGTTGGACTAAGTTCCATCCGCTTTGGCAGTCATTTTTCCTTCTTTAAATAGGAAAATTCCACTTGAATTTTACTTTTCCACCACTATCATGGAAAAGATGAGGAAAGGTTTTGTGGCTGTGGCCAGCAACACTTTCTCAACTGTTCAAGTGCTGTAGTTCCCATCAAAGAGTCAATAAACACATGCAATTTCAGGTTTTGACACCAGGCTCTATGCACTCCTCGAAACTGCTGAGGACAGGAAGAGGGAGTATCCAAGCAGCAAGCCAGTGAGCAGGAGGCTTCCAGGGCTCACTGCAGATCAAACGCTCACTTAATGCACAGCATGTGAGTGCCTTGGTTTCATTTGTGCTGAGTGGAGCTGTGCACGCACCTCCAGCCCAGCTGCTGGAATGCAAAGCAGAGGTCACCAGCATTGCAATGGCACTTCAAGCACACGGAGCTAGAAGCATTACTCCTTGCATGCCTCTGTGCCTTGCAGCAAAACCCTGTCTACAGGGCACAAAGGTTGTTGGCTGACATGAGGCATTTGACATGAAAACGACCTGCAGCTTCATGTTTTGTGGAGATATGCGTTCCCAAGAGCTGGAGGGAGTGTCAAACACAATGGCAAGATGCTCTGATGATGAATCTCCCACCTTGTAGCCCAAAACTCCCATCTCCTCCCATGAGGATAGGGAAGCACAAGGTGAGACATAAAGTCCTTCTCTGCCTCATCAAAGTCTTTAACAGGCTGTGCAATAGCTGGCAGGAGCAGGCTTGCTTGCACGGAGCTCTTTCATTCTCTTTCCCCTAACTTTCCAGTGGAGACAATACCAGTAAGTGCAGATGAGGTTTTGCCTTTGCAGCCCCAAGCTTACCAATGTTGGCGCTGCCAGCTTCCCTTCCCTTTATGTAAGGGATTGCTGTATTTCCCTGGCATCCTACATGCATCGAAGTAGCCTGAAACCTTCAGCCAGCAGGTTGTGTAAAGAACTGCAAAAAGGACTTAAGCTATCATTTGTCACTAGGTAGTGCCAGCTCCAGGAGAGATGTTATTTTGCTGCTTTTAAAGCAGAGAAAGCACTACCAGTTCTGTTCTGCAAAGAGAAGAGAAGTCTTGAGTTAGGAATTGTTTATATCAGGGGAGAGTTGTACCAATACTCCATTTACTGCATGCAGGCCCTAACTCCATAGCTAAGGCCATAAGTTTTGGACATAAATGAACTGAATGGGAAATGCAGGTGCTTTGGAGGGTGACATACATGAACAATACGACTTGGTCCCTGCAGCAGCATAAGCTCCATAAGCTACCCTTGGGCAGAACGGTGCGAGAGAAACTGCATTCACATCCAGTCCAGCTGCAAGCTCTCAGTGCTCTCTGCCCAAGATGGCCAGTAGCACCAATGTCGGTGCAGACAGAATGAGCTAGGCAAAGCTCTGTTTGATTCTGGATTGTTTCACCTCTGTCCACAAAAGGGGAGACAGGCCAAAGGCAGGGCAGGAGGGAACTAGCAACAACCTCAATCCTTGCAGTCTGGATGGCTAGGCAAAAACACAGAGGAAAATATCAGGATGAAGAAAACAAATGGAGCTGACACATTGTATAAATAGGTCTTCAAATGTCATGTGTGGCTGGAACAAAGATGTTTTGTTCCAGGGCAAGAGACAGCTTCAGATGGCTCAGTAGTACACACTGAGAGGTTTGCTTATTTGGAACAGTCCTTTTCTGATGAAAAGGTTAATTGTGTTGCAATGGAAAGAGAAAAGGCTAAGCAGAGGCCAGGCCTGCACTCCTCACCCTAGCAAAATCTCTCACTGGCTTCACTGGAGATTTTCTACAGCAAATGCTGCAGGACTGAACTACTAATAGTACCATAAATTATATAGTATGTATATGCACAGGTCAATAAAGATAGCTAAACAAACAGTATATTCCAGCAGTATTAATACTACCAGCTCACAGAAGAGCCACAGCAGCAGCCAGATCAAGAAATCTAGAGCTGAACAAGCCTGGCCCAGGAACTCACAGAATCACAGAATCACAGGATTGTAGGGGTTGGAAGGGAGCTCCAGAGATCATCGAGTCCAACCCCCCTGCCAAAGCAGGTTCCCTACAGCAGGTCGCACAGGTCGGCATCCAGGCAGGTCTGGAACATCTCCAGAGAAGGAGACTCCACCACCTCCCTGGGCAGCCTGTTCCAGTGCTCCGTCACCTCACTGTAAAGAAGTTCTTGCGCACATTTGTGCAGAACTTCCTATGCTGCAGTTTCCAGCCGTTTCCCCTTGTCCTGTCTCCATTCACCACTGAAAAGAGTCCGGCCTCGCCATTCTGCCCCCCACACCTCAGATATTTATAGACCTGGATCAGGTCCCCTCTCAGTCTTCTTTTCTCAAGGCTGAACAGACCCAGTTCACTCAGCCTTTCCTCATAGGAGAGGTGCTCCAGGCCCTTCACCATCTTCGTGGCCCTGGAACTCTCCTGACCCTGCACCACATCCAGCTCTCAAGGTGTCATCACTTGATTTTTCACTGATAACTGCAGCATTTCATTCCCTTCTCCCTCACCAGCAGAAACTCTTCTGCTTTGCAGCTGGCCTGTGCACCTCATCCCTGAGTGCTCTGGGAAGGCTAAAGCCATTGACAACTGCCTTGGCTGCTTCCTTGGCTGACACAGAATTACTTGTGTTTCACAGGAATGTAAATAAGTGCATCAAAGCTGTTGCATTTGCTGGCAGCATTCACATTATGATACAAGATTGTATCTTAGTATAATACCCCTAATCTTTTTGTTTCTGCTCCTCCCTGTTTTGTTTAGTAATTTGTACTCAACTTGTTTCATGCACACTGGGATTTCCACTGTTTAAAGACCTTTCACTGCGCTGTTGCAGCGCTGCTAATTCCCTCTTCGTTGCTGCTCTCACACAGCTTTCTCTTTCTTTGCTGTCTCATCTCTCCCACATTAATCTCTGGACCCACAGGTGCTGTAAACATGTTGAAATATTCCCTTATTTCAGGTTAAAATCATTCCCATCTGAGATACAGCATGAGTAAGCAGGCACTCTTTGCTAGAACTTGGTATTGTTTTTAATAGTGATTTTAATGTGGACCTGAAATTTTTCCTTAAAAAATAAACAAACAAAAAACAAAACCAACCAACCAACCAAAAAAAAAAAAACCCACAACTTAGAGTTTAACTTTGGATAACTCCAAATATGAAAAGATTCAGGGGTTCCTTTCTGCAGAGCAAACTGGCAGGTGGTTGTACACCCAGGACAAGGCTGAGATCTCCTAGTGCCCAATCTCTAGCTCTGTCACTCAGCTGGGAAAGGAAAGAACAAAACAGAAATGTGGATTCCAAGCCCTTTTTTCTATGGAAAGCCCGTCCTGCTTCCAAAAATTTGCAGGTCAGAAACATCCTGAGCCAGATGTTTATCAGTGCCTAACAGATCCCCACAGGTCCATCTTTCACTGGGAAGACACCAATATCTTCTTTGGTGAATTTATCCTTTGGGGCAATTTAATTCTGTGCAGTATGAGCAAGCTCCTCCCTGCTAATGTAAAAGCTCTCTTTCTCTGGTTTCCCACCCATTCCTGTGTCCTGTCTCCAGTCCAAGGAGCCCTTCTACCTTCCCTCTTGCAATTAGTCCATGTACCTCCTGGGGGAAGGGATGGGATGCTCCCATCAGGATTCCACACGGAGGCAAACCCTGGATATTCACAAAGGCACACTGATATTTTCTTTTCTGCTTTCCATTCTTTTTGCAATAATTCCTTTCAGGTGCCGGATGCGGAAGTCATCAGGTGCATGTCTTCAGAGGGAGCTTTTTGAATACTTTTGGGAATCTCCTTCATTTAACACCTAATATTTTGCCAAATATCAAGTCTGAACCTAACTCCAGTTGTGTCAGTTGATATATGATACCCTCCAGCAGCTGAAACAAGACTGCTGCTGTGAAACCATTGTATGCAGTAGCTGGGGAGAAGGAGAAGGCATTACCCCAGGGCTATGCTGCTGTACAACACTCAGTGCCCAGAGATCTGCACATATGAAGAGTTCAAGTCTCCAGGTTTGAGGCAGCTAGATTACACAAGGATGAATCTTGCATCTTGTTGCCCACAGAAAGTTAATTAAAGGGATCTTTTGTGAGCTACCAAGAGGACTGCCTTGAATCAAAAAAGATCATCAGCAATGAGATGGCTTTTCCTGAAAACAGCAGTGACTGGAGGAAAGGACATGGAGTAGCCAAGGCCAGACAACAGTAAGCAAATACTGCTGCAAACAGTGGGTTTTGGGACCAAAGAAATGTGGCAGAGGCCATCTCTCCTACCTGTGATGACCAGTGGGAGTATTTCTGCCAGGCCAGGTAACAAGAGGGTAAATGCAGAAATGTACCCCAGAAAGAAAGTTCTTGATGACCCCATGTGGACTGGGTGCCTACCAATGTGAAGTAGTAGAGATGACCTAAGGGGCAGATGTTTGGGTAAATCTGGAGAATGTCCCACAGCAGTATTTTCTGATGTTTATACTAGAGCTCAAATTCCGTTAACAGCAAACCTTTTCCTATCAGGCATATCTGGTTTCATTTCAGCTGCAAATGGGAATCTCATTTAAAAACCTACAGCAAGTCAGCAATAACAAGGCATTTTTGCGAGGAGTATGAAAACCTCCCTTTCTCATTCTGACAACTGGTGGAACAAAATTTGGAAACCTATAAAAAACTCCAAAAAATTGGAATCCGTTCCATCAGTCTATTAAGAAACTCTTGGTAATACATTAGGCTGATTTCTTAGTGTTGGTAATATGTTGTTATTATAGGACAATGAGCATATGTTTCAGTAGGAGTTCTGCAATTTATATTTGACTGTGAGCCTGTACATTATGAGTTCCTACGAACCATTGAAGCAGCTCTGAGTCCTGATATCTCTTTGGCTAGCTGCTCTGGGGAAATAGCTTTATCCCAGCCAATCCCATTAAATTTTTGACTGTTCTTTTGAAATAGATGCGATAGTGGCTATGCTTACTGCGAACAGTTCCCTCCCTTCCCATAGGTTTTCCCTATGTAACATCAGTGATGTTTGTTTTTGGTTTGTTGGTTTTTTTGTGGGTTTTTTTTTTTTTTTTTTTTTTTTTTGCATAAGGTGAAGTAATGAAAAGCCTAATTTTTTTTCCACATCTGCATCTCCTGAAGGATAAATAGAAAACAGGGAGAGCCCAGAATCAGAGGGAATCAGAGAACCTGGGAACAGTGATCCTATTTCATCTAGGACAAGGAAGTTCTTTGAAAGTCTCCTGTATTGGTTTGGTTTACCCATCTTGTGATAAATCATAAATCTCCTTTATCTTCTCTGACACTGTCTAACTATAGGTTCAGAAGTGTACTTTAAAATTACACCATGTGAAGATTTTTGAGCAAATATGGTAAAGCCTCTCTTAAAAACAAAGGTAATCCCTCTGAGCCCACATGGTCTCAGTCATGTTTATTCATCCCTTCCAGTGTTATAACTCAATAAATACTGCTATGGCTTAGCTGGGACAGCCACTAAATGTATAGTTTTATGGCTAAGTCTGCTCTCTGGCGCTCATTTAATCATGTGTTTTATTGTCAGCTCTTCTCAAACTGTCAAACGTTGCTCCTTATGAAAGAGAGACCTGCTTTCTGTAACACACATCCCCCTTAGTCCCACTCATCATTTGGTACTATTGCCTTTCTTTTCTCTAGGCTGTTGATGACATTTATGGCTGTTTTTTCCCCAAGAAATAGTGTGTGTTTTTTTTTTTAAACAGAGCCTCTTTTTCACTTTTTAGTGCTTTGACTTTATAATTTCTCACACACTGGAAATGGCCCAACTGATGTGCTGATCTTTACATCCATTCCCTTACACAAGCCATACACAGCAGTGAGAGCTCACTATGTGTGATGGTGTCAGGCCCGAGGAACAGCTCTTCTCCAGCTCTGTTCCATGGCACTGAGAGCCATACTTCTATGTCTTAAAAAGAAGAAGTCTGACTGGTTTTCTTACAGTTTTTAGGCTTGGTAACTTGCTTCTCCACCAGGAAAAGCTGACTTCCAATTGCCATGGCGGTGGGGAACTGCAGCCCTATTCTCCTGGAGCTATGCCACGCATCAGTATTAGTGGCAAAGCAGAGGAAGAGCACTCTGGCTCTGATGCACTGAAATATCCCAGCAGGTTCAGGAAGAGACTTTCAGCCATACCTTCTGCCCACACACCACGTCCAGAATACTGGAGGCCACAGTCGCTCCTGGGCTGCCAGTAGCTGGCCCACGACCCTCTGGCAGCACCTCAGGAACACTACCTGTGGACACAGATCAGCTTCTGGGTATGACACAGGCAGTGTACCTTCACTGCTGCTTACAGACAGCTCCAGAACAAGGCCTGTCTGCCAAATTCATATTGCTTCATGTTAATGATTTGCATGGCTGATGATTCTATGATTCCATGCCTGGCCTTGTGGTGGCCATGCTGTGATATCTTCTGATGTAATGTTGAATTACATAAAGGGTTCGGAGTCCCTTCTACTAGTAAAAAATGCCATCTTTTAGTCTTATGTTGGTCCACAAGTAGGTTGTGTTCACCTGTTATCAGCCAGTTAATGAATGCTAATTAGCACGTGTGTACTCATACTTTCTGGAGCAAGATGAAATAAAGCAGAAGAAAGCTACTGCTATCTGTTGGCACACCATGACAGAACAATCCTGCTGAAGACAAAGCCTCCACATCATCATTGTGCATGTCTAATGAAGGGCAGCAAATCTTTGAAGGGTCTGAAAAACAAGTCTAATCAAGAACAGCTGAGGGAACTGGGGTTGTTCAGTCTTGAAAAGAGGAAGCTCAGAGAAGTTCTTATCTCTCTCTACAACTACCAGAAGGAAGGCTGTAATGAGGTGGGGGGTTGGCCTTTGGCCTCTTCTTGCAGGTCTACAGACAATCACAGAATGGTCCGGGTTGGAAGGGACATCAAGGATCATGAAGCTTTAACACTCCTGCCACAGGCAGGGCCACCAACCTCCATGTTTAATACTAGATCAGGCTGCCCAGGGCCCCATCCAACCTGGCCTTGACACCTCCAGGGATGGGGCATCCACAACCTCTCTGGGCAGCCTGTTCCAGCACCTCACCACTCTCTCTGTAAAGAATTTCCCCCTGACATCCAGCCTAAAGCTTCCCTCCCTCAACTTAAAACCATTTCCCCTTGTCCTGCTGTTATCTACCCTTTCAAAGAGTTGATTCCCCTCCTGTCTGTAGGCTCCCTTTAGTTACTGAAAGGCTGCAATGACGTCACCCCGCAGCCTTCTTTTCTCCAAGCTGTACAAGCCCCTCAGCCTGTCTTTGTAGGGGAGGTTCTCCAGTCCCCTGATCATCTTTGTGGCTCTCTGAACCCTCTCCAACAGCTGTCTTTCTTGTATCTGGGGCTCCAGACTTGGACACAGTACTGCAATTGGGGCCTCACAGGAGCAGAGTAGAGAGGGACAATCACCTCCCTATCATAGTACAAAAGAGAAAGGCCTCAAGTTGCACTGAGGGAGGTTCAGTTTAGATGTTAGGAAAAACTTATTCTGAGAAAGAGTGATGATGCATTGGCACTGGCTGCACATGGAGGTGATGGAGTCACTGTCCCTGTAACTGCTCAAGGAACATGGAGCTGTGGCACCAAGGGACATTATTAGTGGGCACAGGGGGGATGGGCAGGCAGTTGGACTAGACGAGGTCTTTCCTCAGAGGTCTTTCCAACATTAATGATTCTATAACTCCATGAATATAATTAGAAAAAAACAGTCCTAATACTGTTTTGTTGTACAGCTTTAATCTCATTGTCACGCACTTCGTAAAAGTGGGATAAATGTGTGACCAAGCATTGCTTGCTCCAGGCTCCCCGCACTGCCCAAAGCTGCTGAAACCACTCCACAGGCAGAAAAGCACTTGGAGATGGGCTGCAGTATCACTACTTCTATCCAACTAAAGAAAGCCATCTTTTTGAGAACTTAGAGAGAGCAATAACTGCACATTTCCTGAACCCAGCAGGGTCTTGGCAGCAAGCAACACATTTCAGCTGCTGACACCACGCACATCAGCTCTGCAGACTTGCCAGCTCCCTCTGCAAGATGGCTGTAAAGTGTACACATAATATCTGGCAATAGTAATACAGGGAAAATGAAAAATGCCTCTCATTCATTGCAAATAAATGGGTACAGTGCGATCTCAGGCAAGCTTTCCTGAAGCAAGCAGCCTTCCAGATTACAAAAGAAATGGGTAAAAAGTGAGTAGAAAGGGAGTGTGGGGACCTGGAGATCTTGACAGGGATGCATAGGAACTGTTACTTCAAAGAGGAGAGAAAGTGTCCAGGAAAAGAGCAAGTTCTCAAGCACAGCTTTTGCTTTTTGTTGAGAGGAGCAAAGCTGTGCCCATGATCAGCACAGACCTCAAAGGGAAGCAGCAAGGCCCGGCATGGAACCAAGTTACCCACAGTGTTCGTTTCTGGCATTTAAAGGCCTGGTGATGCTGCAGTGCTGGGAACCCTCTGAAAATCAACCAGGTTTTTCTTTGCTACTGCTCCAGGCTTCCTCCTTTCAGAAGCTTTGTTCATCAGGGCCTGTGATACCAGCCCTCAAGGCCATCGGCATGAAGTGGTGTTGTTCTTCTGAAGCAGTACCTGCTGTGGATGTGCTGGCAGGGCCCAGTGCTCACCTGAGCAGCAACGCTGCAGTTCTAGACACTGGAATCCTGAGCACAAGCAGCAGCCAATTGTTCCAAGCTGCATGGCTGCACTCAGCTTGAGGAACCCAACCTTCGTCTGTGCATCCAGGCCCCTCCCTCATGTCCTCCTCTGTCCTTCCAATACAAAACTGGCAGTTGCTCAAGGAAGAGTCTCAGCAAACCAGGTGGACAAATGTATGGCCTTTATATCACTAAGAATGAAGAAGATACAGAGCATCATGTGAGTGATCAAATAAAAAACTTGTGACAAGAATGATTGGATCTTCAATATGGACTATGTCTGGTTTGAAAGCTAAGGAACACTGCTATGTGTGGATAAAAATTTAGTTCCCCTTTGAGCTTTGGCATACATGTATTTATTGACATAATTCAAGAAAGTTCACGACTTGTCTTGACTATAGGACCTCAGTGCAAATGTCACAGATTTCCAAATGCTAGAATCAACAAATGTGATCTCCAAACCAACAGATCTGTTCTAGCATCTCCATTGCCTGTAGTCTAAGAGAAGTAGGGCACCTTCCTGAAACTTTGCATGGAATAACAGTTGGCAGCAGTGTCACCTGGGCCTAGTCTGGGCAGGAGACCTTTGGCTGGCAGCTGTTTTGCTTTCCCTTGTTAAAGCTCTGTTGTGTTCACTTCACTAAAGTTTAACTTGGCTATGATTTCATGGCTACTGAATTCACACTGTTCCCGGCCAACCCATAGAATAGCTAATGACTCAATAAAGATGAGTGACATCATTAACCCAATACAGTAACTATTCAGATACACACCGTGGTCTCCTTACATAACCACCTAATTTTAGCTGATGAGTGAACAACATACAGTACCACAGTGTATTATGAGCTGTGAATAACTGTCACATATCCAGATGCTTTTTTCAAGGTTATTTTATTTTCTTCATTTAAAATTATTTCCTTATGCAAACCTCAAGGTGTTATTTTTATTCCACCAAACACTCTTTTCAAAATATGTTGAAGTCTTCTGCCTTCCCTGATCATCTTGACATATCATTAGCTGGCCATCAGAACTGTCACAGCTCTCATGTACCAGCATAGCACCTTGAGTTCTTTTAATAGCTGCAATTAAGTCCTAAGAAACCAGTAAGGTGATAAAAGCCTTAATTCAAACTCCAAACTCTCTTGTGCCCAAGTAAAGGCACCTGGTTTGTTAAAGGAGTCTGATTCTTACACTTTGAGAAAATATTGACAAGTACACTTTTTAAGCAGAAATATTTGGGGGCAAGGGCTTATTTTGATACATGCTTCAGCAAAAGCATTGTAGGCCATTCCCAACCACACAAACACAGACACATTCAGTGACATTTGTAGATACAAATTCCAGATTAAAAATAAATACGTGGCTTAAAAGTGCTGGCTGTAGCAATTCTATATTCCTGAGACGGATTCCCCACTTTTTAGAAAGAAGAAAAAAGGCAGGGCTCCTGTTTTGGGCACCCCATGCGCAGTGTGCAGGCAGGCTCCAGGCAGGTGCCCCATGCCTCAGCACTGCACTCACATGCAAAGCAGCCTCACACTCCCACGTGGCCTGCCTTGCCTTTCTCAAGCCTTTTGTTTGGTATCTTTACATAAGCATGCTCTGGCAGTGAGAATCCTATCTTTAAATACCTGGTAATGTCTATAGTGTCTTTCTTCTAAATCATTTAAAGCACTGAATCTCCACATATTACTCAAAAGTTCCTGTGCCTGCAGGAATTTATTGAAAAGATTTTGGTGGACTAAAGAAAAGATCTGAACACTATCTGCAAAGCTTGAACATATGCACTTTATTAAGGAGGATGCAGAAGGAGTTGAAAACCCAGCTCCTCTTTTGTGATCCCCGGCCTTTATAATCCCCATCCCCATGCTGGACATTTGGCTGCACACTCTCCTTCATCACTGTGCAGCCGGCAGAGCTGGCAATTAGTCGTGATCGCTCGTGTAGTCAACAAGCTCACCTCGGAGATATGCTCAGATTATCTGGCACAGAGTTGGCACAGATTCACTTCTTCCACATCGCAGTGCTACAGCCTGCAGACAGAACTCTGGCCCAGCTTCCTACCTGGTTAAAATAAAACTAGTGTCTTTGTGACAATTTCTGGAAAAACAAACACACTGAAACATCCTCCTGGCCAAAATCAGAGTAGCTCCTTAGCACTCATTTCCATTACCAAAGGTACTGGCTCCTGAGCTCCATTTTGCCCTGTGCTCATGGCACACCTCTGATCATGTTGTTGGCAGGAGTTACACAGACCACGTGGTGCTGGAACTGAATGTGTGCAACTTGGATGTTGCAGCTTCCCCCCAGAAACATCCACCCTATTCCTAATGGTATTGTGGCAAAGAACAATGAAATTTCTTCAAATGGTAATGGACTGTGAAACTCTGAGTGAAAAATTCCACTTAACCTATAGATTAAAAATGAAACCAAAGCCCAGCCATCCAGGAATGCTGAGTGACACAGCAAGAATGCTGATCATGCCTGGGGATGGGAGGCAGCCCTGCGGAGCTGCTGCCCTCCCAGGCATGTACCACAGGCGCAAGGGAAACAGCAAGGCATTGCTATAGCAAGGCAATAGCAACAGGGACCCTGCAGGATTGCCACCCCCGCATTCATTCCTGAAGACAGAGGGCCCTACGTTTTGTATTCCAAGATTTTAATTTAAAAGGACTATCTGTTCAGTAATGAGCA
The DNA here is from genome assembly GCF_026119805.1 of Tympanuchus pallidicinctus. Taxonomy (NCBI): domain Eukaryota; kingdom Metazoa; phylum Chordata; class Aves; order Galliformes; family Phasianidae; genus Tympanuchus; species Tympanuchus pallidicinctus. Next base: position 12,037,593 of record NW_026294813.1, read on the forward strand.
GTACCAACTGTGAGCTAGGGTGGCAGAGAGCCAGGTCCCTGAGGCTATTCTCCTGCTGCTTGCAGATCTGAGCACTAGGACCGAGTAGAGCTGCGATGCCACTGGACAAGAACAAGGTGCATCAGAGAGTGTGCAGCTCTGGAGCACCTCCAGGGAGCAATTTCACCTGGAGCTGCAGCACAATGTGCCCACCCTTTGCGGTGTGCAGATTGCTGTGACAAGCAAACAGCTGACGATGCAGTTACACAGCTCTAAGACAAAACCACAGAAGTTGGTTTACAACCATGAGATAGGAGTATTTCCTTCATTCAGAAAGTTGTGTTAACAGACTTCCCAGCTGCACAGCTCAGTAAGGACACCGAAGGGATGCTGAAATAGCTGAACTGTATTCATGATCTGCCTCTAATCTGACTTTGATTAACTCTCTTCATCTTGTATTTCTGTTTCTTCAATCCCATAGCAGTAGATGTTTTTCCCATTTAGACTCTCAGAGCAGATACCATCTCTGTTCTGAGAAGATCCTAAAGAGAATTATAAAAGAACCTAAACATTGCAGACATGGACTAGGATTCTTGTAGAATGGCAAACAGGAAAGGCAGGAAGCAATGAAGGGATACTTGGTAGGATTTGATTGGATTACCTCTATTTCTTCCAAAGAAAAAACATTTAACAACTTACAAAACCATTTAAAGCTCAATCATAGACTAGAGGAGGGCAGTATGCAGGACAGGAGAAGCAGACAGGATATGTACCTCTTTGATACTTATCTCACTTCCAGACATAAAGCTTTCCTTTTTTTATTTTTAAGTGTAAACATGAAGTTAAAAGCTAGTAAAAAATTAACAAAAGAATCCTACAAATGGACATTTTATAGGGTCTCAAACAAAAAGGTTGTCACCTTGTGAGGAGCGAAATCTCTCCCTACATTTGGGAGTGCAACAGCTATCATCTTCACTGAAAACCTTCTTCTGCAATCTTCCTTATATTACAGGATGATTTTATGATTAGAAGTATTACAGATATTTAGAAAGTGTTATGGAACCTTGCAAGTTTATTCATTTATTTCTTCATAACTACAGACTGAGGTACACAGGTGTCTCACATAGACACTCAACTGCACCCATCAAGAGCATGGGGAACCCATCCACCAGCCCCACTGCTTGAGGGAAGATTCCCAAAAACTGCCATTGCAACAGGGCCCTGCAAGACTGAACTTCAGAGATGAGGATAACTGCAGGTGGGTGCCTCAGGCTCCCAGTTCACCAGTTTCACCAAGGAGGTACTTGTCAGTGCTATATCGGTCAGGCTTTCTCTTATTTTTTTCTTCTTTGTTTTCATGTTGTAACTGTTGGGAGCCCCAGTGCCTTGCTCCATCCTGCAGAGGGTTACCATCAATGGTAACACATCAGCTGAGATGACAGAGAGTCACATCTCTCAGATTAAAATACTTACCAGGGGTTCTTCCACTTTTACCCCTTTCAGCTCTTACTCTCGTTAGCTACACCCACATTTTGTTCTTCGTTGGCCTCTAAATTTCACCTAATATACTGACCCATAATCTTGGTAGATGTTCACCACAATAACTGCTCATCCACACAGTTAAGGCTCTGAACTGCTTGAGATACGCAGCATGAAACTCTGAGGAAAAATTCAAAGATCAAGTCAATAAAAGAAGCAATACATGTGTATACATACATATGTATGCAAATATTTGTCACAAAAATGACAAAGCAGACCTGTTATTTTAGTGTGTGACCTATCAATCTGCAAGAAAGACATAGTTTGAACTATCAAACTATAGTTAGAACTATCACAAACATAGTTAGAACTATCAAACCTTCCCCTTCCCTTCCCTTCCCCCCCCCTTTTCCTTTTCCTTTTCCTTTTCCTTTTCCTTTTCCTTTTCCTTTTCCTTTTCCTTTTCCTTTTCCTTTTCCTTTTCCTTTTCCTTTTCCTTTTCCTTTTCCTTTCTTTTCATTTTCCTTTTCATTTTCCTTTCCCTTTCCCTTTTTTCCTTTTCCTTCCCTTCCCTTCCCCTTTTTTCTCTTCTCTTTTCTCCTGTTCTATTTTCTTATCCTTTCTTTTCCCAGTATAACACAGGGGAATGTCAGAACAAATTTGAGTCAAGCCTTTGCATTCAAGAATACAGCAGACACTGTGTTGATGCAGCAGGCAGAATTTCCCATGCAATGGAGCTATGCTGGTGCTGCGTCAGCATCAACTCTAATAAGCACCAGAGGTCCAAGGCCTAAGCAAAGCTGGTTTGGCAAATCCATGAATGAGGAAGAACTTCCCATCTTATCACATAGAGACTTCTCATAAAGGTCTGGAAAGTTCAGTATCAGAGTTATTTTTTCCCTATTATATATTTTCTTGAAACCTCTATGTAGCAGCTTACATGCAAGAAAAAAAAGAAGAAAAAAAAAGGCAAAATGTTGAAAGATGTTTTCACACAGTGAAAAGCTTCCAGTACAAAAATTTCCTAACTAGAGGAAGGAAGAAAATGATGAAAAGTCTCTCATCTTCCTGAAACTTCCCTTGAAATCAGCAGGATTTTAAGGATGCGAAGTGCAACAATCATGAGTACATCAGTTTGTGGTTCTTTTTAGACAGAGCTGTCTTTCTAGGAGTAAAGCTAAGTTTGCAGAATTGTAAGCAGAAAGCAGCTCTTTAACTTGCAGTAGACATGCTGAGTCTGCAGACTGATAGTGATAGGCCAACGAGGAATGGCTTTAAAACAAAAGAGGAAACATTTAAATTAGATACTAGGAGGAAGTTTTTTACTCAGAGGGCGGTGAGGCGCTGGCACTGCTGCCCAGAGAGCTGTGGTGCCCCATCCCTGGAGGTGATCAAGGCTGGGTTCGATGAGGCCCTGGGCAGCCTGAGCTGGGGGGAGCAACCAGCCCATGGCACAGGGATAGAACTGGATGGGCTTTAAGGTCCCTTCTAACTCAAGCCCTTCTATGATTCTATGATCAGCATCTGATGCTAACAAAAGATGACTCCTCCTGCTGTGTTTTCCAAGAGATTATCAGATGAGAACTATTCCAATCACTTTTTTCTTCATTAGTGGTAGCTAGGCACAGCGCACAACAGTCCCAGTCTGGGTGTCACTCAAGCTCCTGACTTTGGAGCAATCATTTTGGCATAAGCTCCACATTAAATTTTTTGATGCCGTATCAGAGGAAATGCAGAAACACAAATTGCCTTCCACCAGCTCTGGTATAACTGAGAGCCCTCCTATTACATAGGAAAAAATAATCTGTGTTTTGAATTACTGTGTTTTACAGATGTATTATCTTGCATTTGTCAGGGTGACTCCTTTTGTTATTTCCTGCCTCTCCTTTTTCAATGGTGTTTGCAGTATTCATCCACATCATCTGCTAATTTCATTATCTCAAAGGGGTTCGTTTAAAATATTAAATAAAACCGGATGTAAACTCCTCATTCCTGCAGCATCCCACCAACCCCCTCCCACTCATCTCTGTACCCTACCATTCATCAAGATCTGTTTCTCAGTCTTCTGCAAGTCTTCTGCAAGATTTCACATTGTGTTTGCATGATATGTCATTATCCTGAAAAACTGCTGAATCATTGGTACTTAGTTGCTTAGTCTGTGGATGCCACTGGTTTTCCATTGATTGCTACACTGTGCCTTTGAGGACTGAATCATATTTCTCTGTGTCTTTACAACAATGACAATTTTGACCCAATTCTGTGATGACTTAAGCAATGGAGGCATGGCTAGAGACACTTACTTGCTACAAATTCCCTGGATGAAACACCAAAATCAATAAATTACAGCAGAACATATTATACTAGTGAGCTGGAAACTTCGTATTTTCTCTAAAATGTTATCACAACAAATTTATATTTTTATTAGTCAACAACTCAATGACTTCATTAGAATACATATTTACACTATAATATACATTATATTATCATATGAATAACCAAGGTGATCTTACTGGAAAAAGCTGTGACAAGTTACGGTCACTGTTGATAACAGCTTGCAGAGGCTTTTTCGAAGATGCTGACCTCTTTATTTGGAAGATTCCTGATGTTCGCCTCTGCTTAGTCAGGTAATTTCAGTTGAAGGGCCAGTTGCAAGCTACACACGAATTTCATCACAGAGCAGCAACCTTGCTGATGCCACAAGTCGTAGTGTTAGAAAATCAGAAGTTTGTTTTTTAGCTTTTATTAGAATCATATGTGAAACCCCAAGCTTCATGCCTACTGTGGGAGCCCTTTTCTTGCATGAACACTGGGAATTTTGATTGTCCTGCACTAGAGATGCCACCAAGTAACAAAGGAAGCAAACCAAAGAGAAAAATATACACCCAACCAGCAGAGAAAGGCTGTACTAATGCCTACAGTTTTATGTGGGCCAAAGAAGGATGCCAGAAAAATAAAAGAGTATTATTCAGGAAATAATCTCCACAGGAGTACAATTAAAATTGTGATAGGCATAGTTCCTAGTAGGTGTTCTTCTCACTCATTTACTGTCCCTCTTATGATGCATAAGATGATATCTACAGTCTGAGGGGCAATGGAGAAGATACTGTGTTGCACGAAGCTGTAAGCACCCCTAGCTCTTTTCCAGGAGACCAGTATTGCTGCCTCACTCTACAGTATACATAGGATTATTTTTTACATTTTGCAAGACATGGATGGAGAGGTGGACTGAGAACTGGCTGACCTCCAATAAGCGTTATGTACTCACCTACATTCTTAAGCCACAGTATTTGACTCTAGAGGGAATGTAAAGTCAGCCACTATGTAATTCTTGTGATATTGACAAGCATTAGTATTGGACTGGAAAAATAAGACAAAAAATGATTATTTTTAAGTAAAAATTTCTGGAGGCCAATGGTAGAACCAATGGTGAAGAGGAAAGCCATACAAGAAACACTGCTGCTTCAATTCTGTTTGAAACTTGATCACATTTTGGGAACTCAATGCACGGGCAACGCAAACACCACTGGCAAGGCATCAACAGATGTTATGGCAGTATCACAGCTTTCGGCAGTGAATTTTGTAATTCAGTCCTAGAGTGGTAAATCAGCTGATGCACACCCATCTTATCACGTAAGGCGTATGGTTAGCCCTGCTACTAATTCATAGACCATATAAGAATATAGTAGATCTTATTTTTAATTACAGAAGGAAAATTAAAGGAAGTGAGAATTCAAGAACAAAGCACCTAACTGAACATGCTGGAAATATGTTCAGAATGTGGAGTACTGAAATGCTGAGCACAAGGATGTGTTGAGGTCTCCCACATCAAACACTGCTCAAGTCAGAAGGATTCCGGCTGGACACAAAGGGACAGAGCCAATAAAGAAATCCTTAAAGCAAAGGACATGAGGGAATTTTCTAGGAAAGTCAGCTATTTTTCCAAACATTTCTGAGCAGACTTATTAGAAGCTTATGAACCCTTAGGAAAATTACTGAAGAAAAGCATTATTAAGGAAAACATTTCCTTCTCATATATATGGGAAATCTTATGGATCTGCCACTAACCAGCAATTTCAGTTCTTCAGCTGAATAAGGACAGAATACATTAATTATATTCCCCTGACAACTGGAAGCTGTAAAAAGCTGCAGATACTTGGGGATCAAGACAAAATTCAAAACAAACTTAACATTATGGAGATATATTCTGAGAAAATGCAATTAAACTTTGTACAAAGGACTAAATGCAATACTTAAGTAAGAATCATATGTAGATGCTAGACTGGCTGGACAGCAACCCTGCAGGAGGTTCTAGAGGCTGGGGGAAGATTATATATTGAACACAGATCAGTAACGTCAAGCTGCAGAGGAGTATGTAATGAGACATGCAAACATTTTTCCTGTTTACTCAGCTGTTCTAAAAAGAGTAGCTTCATCTGAAATACTGAATACGTGGTGAGCAATGACTTCAAGTAGCATGTGGACAATCTGAACAAGGCAGAGAAAAGCAAGGAAATGGGATGTCAGAAAACAGACACATTAAAGGAAAGCTACAAAAATAAGAGGGGATAGGAGAAGATAGTAAAACTCAAATACAATAAAAAGCTGCTGCAAAAGAGATCATGCACTGACTTCCACGGCTGCTAGAAATGGGATAGAAAATAGTGGAATTTTACAAGTTGTTTATGAAAACTTTGTGCTGCTAAGAAAAATGAAGCATTGTTTAGGGAGACTGTACAATCTCTAGTATGAGAATGTTTAAAGAGCTGATCCAATAAACTTGCCAGAACTGGTCTTGGGTCAAAGATGGTCCATGTCATTTCTCAAGGACCCATCTAGTTGAGTTTGTCTACCGCAGGTATTTATCTGTTGCATCTATTATTCCATGACACCAAGAGAAGGCCAACACCCACCTAAAGGATTACATCTTTGAAAGACTAAGAAAAGTCTTAAGTACTAGTTGTGACATATAATAGTCCTGCAGAAATACCACATTACAACTAAGGTTAAAACAACAACTAAAAATATGTTGGCTATGATTCCTGCATCAATCTTCCTCTGGGTAATCTCTCAGAGTAAGATGAACATGCTGCCTATCAGCCATTAGAAAATATAAAAGTGCCAAGCTCCTCAAGAAATACATAGATTATGGAGATTCCAAAGAGATGACCTTAGTATAGGACACTGCTGCCAAGTGTGAGACTGCCAGCATGCCCCAGTACCTCACTATGCAGGATGGGAAGCCTTTACAACCAAAGTGTATTGCAACTAGAATGATTTACTACAGTCAGGGAAATATCTTGTATTTCAGTTTGTACAGACTCTATGAAGCTATTAGTTGCTGGTGTCACAGAAGACAGAGGAAGCACATATTGTATACAAAATTATATTTAAAATTGTATTTAAATTACCTAAAATCTTTCCAAATTTAAAAAATGATGTAACAAGATGATTCCATGCTTCAGTGCCAGGCAAGCAGGACATCTTTGCTGTACAACTCTCTAACTCTTTGTTTATATGTTTCCATTTACATTCATGATTTGGTGCAACAGATGAGAACCTGGGGATCAACAACAGAGGACACAACCTCAAGAAGTTCTAGTCTGTTCATTTTTAATGATTCTAACTGTGTGGCTTTCGGTAAGTTCCCACGGCTAAGAGCAGGCCTGGAGAATATACTTGGGCATTTAACATGACCAAGAAACATGAGAGGGATTTTGCAATACAGTTGTGACCAACAGGCCACAATAAAGACATCAAATTTCAAATGATTCAGTATTAAATGGAGAGCTACAGATGTCTCAAGTTGGATACACATAAAGTCATCAGAGGTCAAAGAAATAAATGGACAAAGATCCAGCCATGAGGATGGCAATTCTCAATAGTGCCATTCATTGCAAAACACTCCTCAGGGTACAACAAAGATCGAACTGATAGGCTGAAGATTCACAGTTTTTCTTCCCATAAGAAATACCCTTCTACAGCCCTAACAGAGAAAAGCAGGCGTGACAAGAAACACCAAACTGGACATGTAAACAAAAGCAAAGAGCCAGAGACCTTTGAGCGTAAATTTATAGTTTTCTCTAACAATCACACATACACACGCACAAAGAGAGAAGCAAGCACAATCTCCAGTTAATAATAGGTCATAGGAAGTACCTGAGCAGAAAAAAATTCAAGCAACAATAAAGTATTTCAGTCTTGGCAATCACCTGACCTGTTGCAATAGTTGTTACAAATAAGACATGTAAGCAATACCAGAGAGAGTGTAAGAACTCGAGAGCAACAGCAACAATACAAACAGGGAATGTGAATCTGGGCTGTCCACTTGTTGGTGGGCTGCAATGATCCAGACAGAAAAATCCTTGCCCTATGGACAGGCAAGCAGTACTGAATAAGTCATTGGCATAAATAAAAGAAGAGTAGGAAATGCTGTAAGGAAACACATAGAAGCTGCACAGAATATGAAGAGAGATATTCATGTTTGGAGAAAGCATCTCTGTAAGGACATGTACTACGAAAGCAAGAAAAAAGGCAAGGAAACAAAGCCCTTGTTTCAGAAATATTAAAACCAAAGTCCGTCTAGTCTCTGGCTACATCAACACTCAATATGGACACAGAGGAGACCAAGATAACAACTTGGCAACAACTGAGACCTAAGTCTTGGGTAAAGAAAATTAGGTTCATAAAAATAAATATAAGTAGTATTTCATGTTCCATTTCACACGTAGAATTGCATCTTTCAGTACTATGTTTTAATCATGTTAATATTTTCCCTATTTTCCCTTGGACAGCTCAAAAAAGTCACAGCTTGTTATACCAAGTATGGTCAACTAGAGTGTTCCTATCTCCTTCCCCACCAGATTATCACTGAACTGTTCATTATGAAAAACTGCTTTTAAAAATGCCTTAACGTTTGTTTTGTCGGTGAACATTCTGCAGAGATGCCATATAAGGACTAAGGGAAACAAACCAAGCCAGGAATTAAAGTACAAGAATAAGTACAGTATGTTAGTTTTAAAACTTGTAACCACACTTCTATACAGACATCATTTGCAGGACTCATTCTTCTAAGAATTAGGAAACAAGATATAGCTGATCTGAATAAATAACATTAAAGGAGAAGCTCCCCTTAAGCTCAGAGAGTTGTTACAGCATTTTTCCTCATCCACCTCTCCCTCTAGCTTTGCTCCTTATTAAGCCATACTGCCTCAATAAACTGCTTCTAACAAGATAAATGCTAAACTGCTAGTACTCATCCTAAAACCATGGACATACTTTTACAAACGTTTACAAATCTTATTCATCATTTTATTAAAAAAAAATTGATAATATTTTACCTTCTAGTACTTATATTTATATATATTCAGTTATATTATATATATTCAGATATATTAAATTATATATCTGAAAAAAAGAGATTTAAAATAGCCTTAAATGAAACCATGTTGTTTAATTGCTGAGGGAAACATTGCACAGGAAGGCCTTTAGCAGCTCTAACAACAGCTGCTCTTCATCTGGCACTTCTTTTCCTCCTCCATTTAATGCTTACCCAGGTATTAAGCCCATAATTCTGCATATCACATCTGTAGCTGTAAACTAAGCATTTATTTGCTATTCTAGATAAAGATGAACTGAAACATTTTTTACAAGGGACAAGGACAAATTGTGGATTATTTAATGTGGTTCCACTATTATCAAAACACTACACCAAGTGAAAGCAGTGAAAATATTTCCTTTTGGGAATGTTACACCAATGCTCATGATTCTCTTCGAGGTCAAGCTTACTTTTCTCTAATGCATAAAAATAATACAAGAAAAAGATAAGCTCGAAAATCATACAATGAAATCATGGTGCAGAACAATGCTTTTTTAAAAAATATCTAGGCTCTGCTGACGATATCAGGACCACGTGCTCTGAGTTAGGAAGGTGATGAAGTGCTTGCTAAATATAGCCTTAGGTTGCGCTTTCACAATCTATTCATAATCAAGAAAGCTTGATTCTGTATGATGTCTCCTGCTCTGTGTCTTCGTAGAAATGCAGAGTACTTGTTATTTTCCATACTACTGTAATCACAATACTTACTGTATTATATATTACTGCATAAACATCTAAAACTAACCCAGGTTTTCTAAAGCACATTCGTTTTAAATCCTTCACATTCAGCAATTCTATGTTAATGCTGAACACACACTTAAAAACCCCTACACTTTATAAAGGATAGCATCAGTTTTTTCAGAGAGTGTGGGCTAAGGTATACATAATTCAGGCATACAACAATATCTACCTCTCTATCTGCATACATTAATATATAAAAAGCTCACCATAAAAACACAGCTCAGCTCTATCCTGTACTAATCAATACAAACTAATAGAGACAGGAGAGCCTGAAAAAAAATCAGCTAAGCAACAAATTTACAATGTTTTTATTGAAGCATAACATATGGTTGTCTATTCCTATTTCACACTTTTGAAAAATGAAAGCCATACAAAGCACTAGCGTGGGACACTACACATACCTAACAGGGATGCAATTTATCTAAGAATAAACGCTAGAAATATTTTCTAGTGGATTATTTCACATTAATAAATGTGAAAAATGAGAAATAAAAATGTAAGTTTGGTTTATTTGTGGTAACGTTAGACTTTACTAGTAAAAATAAAAAGTACATTTTATTTATATATTTAAAATCATTGAACACTGTTGTGACACAGCATTAGTAAAGTTTCAATAGAAAAAAGCACTTGGCAAAATAAGGAAGTCACTACAGTTCTATTAAAAATTATAAAGAGGAATATTTTTTACTTAAATCAAAACATTAAATAAGAAATTGGGAAGAGTTTTCCTTTGCACCATACACTACTTTATTACAGAATTCAGATATGACAATCCATTATAATACAATTCCTTTCCCACTGCAGCAAGACTTATGAAGTAATTTATGCTTTCAAATTTTGATCCACTACACAAAACAAAGAAATAAAGGCTACAATTTATTTCAAATGCTTCTTCATCATTCTTTACACCAAATTGCTCAAATTTTACGTTTTTTCCATTCTGGCTTGTCTGTTTCATCATCTTCTGGTTCCACTTCTGCAAAAACTGTTTTTGGCTGTGTTCTAGAAAATATTAAAAAGAATATCATTAGAAGAAAATATTAAGTTAGACTACAATTATTTATCAGAAACTGTATTAAACATACATTAGACACAAATTACATCCTTTAAAAATAAAACATTCTAGAGTTGGCTGGTTTTCATTCTTAAAAAAGAAAAAAGAAAAAACAAACCCATCATCTGACTTTTTAACATCATCTGACTTTTTAAAACGAGCTGAAGGCACAGCTCTTGGGCAAAGTATGGAGAGCAAGGTAATAAGCACCTATCTTCTGCAAGTATATCCTCATCAGCTCATAATCATTGTCTGCGTGTTCCATAAGTAAGATTATGATAGATAAGAAGAAAAGTCAATTTACTATAATCTAGAAAAACGAAGCTCCAGGTCTGATGCCATCATTCAGAAAAAGAAACCTCCATTTTGATACAGGAGCCAGTGAGCAAAAACAGAACAGCGTGGTTTCTGGCTTAGTTTGTGCACAAAAAAAACAGCTTCTCCTCTAGAAATTTTATCCAGCACTACTGTAACATAATAAAACTAATGATCTTCATATGAGAACACAGTATGTAGACATTGTAGTATCCTACAGTCAAGCCTGATGGTATCTATTCCTCCAATGTTTACCTTTATTTTAAATAACACGTTGTAAAAATACTTATTAATTGCTTTAAAATGAACATAGTATCAAGCAGCATCTCAAAAAACTGTTTGGACATTCAGTTCCTGTGTATTACACTTTAATTACTGCATGGCACCCACTACCAACCTAATTCTTAGCACAATTAATGTCTGAAACTAACAGATTTTTGAAGTTGGCTGTGCTCAACTTCTCATTACATCAATTACATGACAAAATACGCAACACATCCAAGGCAGTCATCAGCTCACTAGTGTATTAACTAATGTTTTCACAGCAGTTTGAGGATATGAAGCACTATTGTTACAACAATTGTTATTTGGCACACTCAACAAAATGCATGAGGTGCACCGTAACTGTGTCTGCCTTACCGACACAACAGGAGTAATCCAACTGACTTTGAAGAGTAATAGCAAGACACTGGCCAATAAAGAACAAGATTCTTCAGTTGTTAAATATACAGCATAAGATAGGTACTAGACAAAGATGATTTTCTGTATACATGAAATCCTTCTGTTGGCCAGCCTCCTTCTCTGTCTTCCAAAGGATGCTACACTACACTTGATCTTAGCAAAAGGCGAAGGATGTGCTAGAGATGGTCCTATAGAGGAACTCTCAATTAATACATAGTCCCCTAGTGCAGGCTGCATGCCTCATTACACATTAGCAGAATTTGAATGCTTATGAAAACCTAAACTAGATGAGTCATTCTGTTCTCCGTGGAAAACAGAAATGTAAGTAAACTCTCATCAGAAAATAGTTACATAAATTGTTCTTAACCAATCACTGAAAGAGGATTTTTTTTAGTCACCATTGATTCCAAAACAGCCAATGGGGATGAAGGCTTCATTGGCCCAAATAATGGATTCCATTGTCTGCTTAAGAAACAGGATATATGGAATCTTCTGTCTCTCCCACTTTTTCAAAACCTGTTGATGGCAGCTTATTTAGCACATTTTAGAAGCGTACCTTCCTTTTATCACAACAATCAAAAGAAAGGTACCCAAACTTAGGTAACTAAAGGTACCAGAACTGAGATGTCTGTTAGTAAGACACAATTAATCAAATGCAAATCAATCATTTCTGACCATGAAATTTCAACACTCACAATTTTTATCATAAACTTCTACTCAAGAAGAATTACACAACTTATGAAATGAACATCAGAAGCTATGCAATTTCTGTGATGGAAGAGGCCCTGTGAATAGTTACAGATGTCAGGAAACATCAGTAAGGTACTCGGAATCCAATAAAAATGTGGCCAAGGGGGGAGACTGTAGCATAATCCAGTGGTAACTGTCTCAAGAAAATATATATGGAGGAAATCAAGTCTGCTTGTTATCTCATTTTCAAAAATTAGCATGAAATGGCTGTAGCCTCAGCTCAGCTGTAATGGAAGCCATTCAACCTCCACAAGTTTTACAGCAGCAACTGGGATACTTATAACACCTGACTGACTTAAAGGTGTAAGCACAGAAAACACTCTTTCTTACACAATTATCAATACTGACTATTTAATTTAAACACACATTGTTTTGATTACTAATTGTAGTGGAGATTGCCACTGTATAGGAGCTTGCTGCATGATTAGTATTTATATGAAAATTATCAAAACAGGTATACTACTTCAAAATGTTTGCATTTCCGAGAACTAGATAATATTTTGGAAAGCTGTGCTCTTTTTCTCCATCAACTCTCTTATCAATTTCATTTGTCTTTGTCCCTGAGAACTACAAAATCGAACACAGCCTAGGTTGGAAAGGACCTCAAAACATAAAGTTCAACATTTTCTGGGAAAAGCAAGCCTAGAAGAGATTATTTAGCAGCCAGTCCTATCACATTTTGAAAACCTCCTTTGATGGGGATTCTACCATGTCTCTTCTTCATCTTCAGGAAGTCATAGTCACCAGAATAGAGTCCTGATGACTCAGAAAGGCAAGCTATTCATTTTCGTAACAGGCAAAAGGAAGTTCTGGGTAAACCACAGGTCAGTCTACTTAACTTTTAACCCTGAGAAAGCTATGAAACAAATCCTCATGGAAGATGTTTCTAGGTGCAAGAAGACAATAAGGTGATAAGGAGCAGCCAGCACAGATTTAGCAAAGCACACTGTCCCTGACTATCTTAACAGAGATAGTCATAAGAGATTCCATAAAATTCCTCTTTATTCAGCATTTGTGAAATGATATCTGAATTCGCATAGCTACCTATGGGCTCTATAGTATAAGAGACGGGGTGGCCATCAGACTGGTTACAATGGAAATATACTATCAAGACAGTTAGGGGATTGGAGTATACTGTACATGAGAAGAATCTGAGCAAAGTGTGTCTTCAGCACAGAAGGCTAAAAAGGTATTCCACTGCTACCTACAACTACATCGCAACATCATGAGAGGCTACAGAGAAGATGGAGTTAGAATCTTCTTAAAGCTGCAGCTATAAGACAAGGGACAACAGAACATGTGGAACATAGAAAATATTAGTTAGATAGAAGTAATTTTATTTTCTTTTACTATGAGGGTGGTCAAACTCTAGAACAAACTGCCCAGAAAGGTTGCTGAACCTCTCTCCATGAGGATATTCAATCTCAACTGCAATCGTTCTTGAGAAACCTGATCTAATTGGACCTGAATAACCTAATCTAAGAGAAAGCTTTAAGTAGGAGGCTGGTGTACATGATCTCCAGAGGTCCCTTCCTACCTACATTATTCTATGACAATGGAATTCCAAGACTGTCAGAAGAAACTCATATCGGTGTATCTCATACACCGATAAAGGCATTCCTATTGTCAGTTACATCAAAGGGCTGTAATCAAAAAGAGGAAAACAAAGACCATTCTTAGTAGATTTGTTCCTAGACTCCTAGACTCCTCTTTACTTCACTTTTTTGCAATGTGTTCAACTATGCAGAAAGTTAAAAAAAAAAAAAAATAATAATCCAGGGTTCACAGAGACCTCTCTAGAGTCACTACAATCCCTCAGGTTATGTGTTGTCTTACTTGCTTTTTACAGATGCTGTAAAAGTAGCTCATTGACATCTGTGATTCACAAAGCTGCAGTTTAAAAAAATACTGCTATAGCTAAACCAGCTGGAAAAGACAATTACGTACAACAGCATGTGACTTCTGTCACAGTAACTTTTACAATTAGAGTTTATTTTGCACTGAAACAAATTTAAAGACTTTCAAGTGTACGTGGAAAACAGAATCATGTCAAACAGGCTACTTTCAGACAGGCAAGAACCTTCAAGCATCAGGCACCTTTGTATTCCTTACCTCAAGAAGTTGTTAGACTCTTCTCAGTGACTTCTCTCTTTTGGAGGTTAACAACCTCCAAAAAAGATTTAGCTTAAACATACCAATGTGTCAGCAAAATCACTGTTCTAAAACATTCTGCTCAGTCCTGCTTTTGCAGTTAAGGATACTACAAGACCCACAATATGACTAACACTTCACATACTCATAATACTACTTAGAAAAAACAGTAAATACAGTGCAGCTAGATTGTTCCCTTTTGCCTATGGCAAACAGCAATGACAAAGACAGCCAAACAGAGCAACAACTCTGTAATGTAAGATGGTTTCTAAGAACTGTGGTCTGTGTTCATGCAGAGGCAAATTTCACCCTGATCTTCCCTACAGTACAGAAGAAAGATACATCTGGGCCTGATTAGCCCCTCAGCTACAATGCTTAGTAATTCATACTGATCCTTCAGAGGGACATTTGAAGTCCTTACAGTATCTCTGTACAGCTGTGTTAAAACAAACAGCTCACAAAGAATGTAATTTTCAAACATTTACAACTGATGCCTCAAGTTCTTTTCCTGTAGTTCCTTAGTTGAAATCTTCAATCTGTTTTTCCTTTCCTTTCACTCCAATGGAAAAACTCATGCCAAGGTCTCAACAAGCTTTTTCCCAAAAAATCTCAGGGTTTTTTAAAATTTTGTTTTGTTTTTTGTTTTACTTTTTTTTTTAATTGTTCCATCCAGACTTTTCCTGCTGTTGTTCTTATCTCTTTTGACACTTAATTCACATTGGCCTTCTGTGATATGTCATCTTCTAATTTCATTTGTACTTACTATTATTCTTTAGCATTATCCTCTCAGCAGCATGTGTTATTTTCACCCACCCTTTTGCCATTCACGTATTTTCTCTCCTTTTCTGGCACAAATTATAAGACAAACAGAAAAGCCATGCTAATAATAAGAAGCTTGAAAATAAATTCAATTGATAAATAAAGCAAATATTTGGCTTCAAGAACAGATTAGGCACCTTTAAAAAGAAGGATTTTTTTCCATACAATGTATACACTAACAGCAAAAGTTATGCCATAGGTATTAAACAAATTTCTAAAGTGAAAACACAAAGAAATTAATTGGCTTAAAATGTTATCTGGCTCAGAATGACCTAATCACTTACAATTCTGACCAGATGAACTCTTAACTTAGGCATCACAATCAGGCAGCTATAAAAACTTATCAGTAAGAAAATGAATGTTTCTTAGTCTTCTTTGACTAACATTACTTTGTAGCAAGCTCTAAAGAAAACAAATATCTATTACTTAGGCATCTTCCTAAGAAGGAAAATTGAAGACTGTAGGCAAATAACCATCTATGAGACAGCAAAAACAAAGGACTTATCAAACAAGAGTTATCTGAGATGAATATTTTTACACCACACTTAAATTAAAGTTAACACAGAAATGTGGAAAAACTGGTAGCAAAGAAATAAATTAATGAAAAGAATAAACACCACTGAAAAAATGAAACACACTGATGTGTTTCCAAGGTCTCCAGGCAGCACGTCATTTTAAATACACATCAGAATATCACCTTTCGTAACTCTCAAATGTATCCTATCCTATAAGAGAAGCACTAGTCCTAACTAAAGGAGAGAGTTTCTCTGAGTTTGTATACTGCTTACTATTATGAGCCCTGATTTTAAAAGAGTCTCTAGGGAAAAACAATATTTTGTGATAATTTACATCAGTTACTGGTACTTTAATAAAATACATATCTGTTAAGAAGGTCTGTAAAATGCTTTATACCAGGTAAATCTGCACTACCTATAAAGTCACATATTGGATGCATTATAATGCAGCCCTCTGTATTATGCATGCATGCAGGTAAGCAGCTAATGAATCTATGACTGCCAATGGTCTGCAGCTGCTAACATAGAGCTCCATTTCTGAAAGTTAAGGACATAAAACAATTGTAGAGCTTTTGCATTTCATTGTCATAACTGTATATAAATAATAATAAATAGTAATAACAAAGAGTAATAAGAAGGAAGGTTTAAAAAGCTCATTGCATGGAGTATATCTTGAAGTCAAGATTCTGAAGCAAGGATAGCAGCAATTTCCTTGGCATGAGATTTATCAACTGACAAAACTGTCAAGGCAGCATGCTGCTGGCTGCAGCCCAACTCCCCCACATACGTATCACCTTCTGGTGTGTAAGTTAATAGCAGTCTGGACTTGCATCCTCCCTACTTCTCAGCCAGCTCTCTTCTTCCCCTGCAGCTACATCTTTTAACAAGAAACCATAATGAGATCCACCCACCTGACACAGTAAGCCTCCTGTAATACAGCTATGTTTTAAAACTTTCATGCCTGCTACATTGCAGGTGTTGGAGGTGAAACTCAATCTACAGTCAATGAAGTTGGTTAGCCAAAAATACGAGGTATCTACCTGATCAAATAAATGACTGTGTTTACTGCTGAGAACAAATAGTTGCACATTCTAAATAAAAACAAGTACCCACACATTCAAAGTAAACTTCATCCTTAGGAAACATGTACCATCAAGCAATTAAAAATCAACAGTTGGCATTACAACTGTTACAGAATTAGCCTGTCAAACGTTTCTTTCTTTGACTTCATACAAGGATGGTATTATAGAATGCACTGATTTGATGTACTTCAGAACAACACCATACTTATTAATTATTTAGTCAAAGTCAGAGTGAGTACTTATGTTCTCAAAAAGTATTTTTGCAAAAAGTATTAAGGGTCAAGTTAGGAAATAAATGTCTCTGCTAGAAAGAGCTATGCTTCTTATTACATTCCAAGTTTTTGGAAATGTAATTTTCATTAAGGAGCGACAGAAGTAGTAAGAAAAGTACAGTAAGTAAAGTACAAATGAAAATACTTCCTAGGAGATAAAACAATGGGCTGCTAATAAAAAAAATCCAATCTGTTACCAGCTCTGCCTGTTTTGTGAAGCCTATTTCATCTTTTCACAACTTTTCCCTATTAATTTTGAAGATACTACTAATACTAGGCAGATTACTTTGTGCAAAAAAAAAAACAAAAACAAAAACAAACAACAGCAGTGACAATAACAAAACGTTAAAATATTTGTAATTTGTAAGTGGCATTTTCTGCTCCTTAGTATCAAATACATTTGTTTACTGAGTATTTTTATACTTCCAAAATTTTATGTTTTTTTAATGGTTTTAATTGTACTAATTCTTAGAAAATAAATAAATACATGATAGAAATCACTAAGGAAGAATATTGCTGTTTTCAGTGTAAAGAGGACAAGGATCACCCTCACATATGCAGTTTAAATTGAGTGCAATTCTCAGTGCGATTTTTAATACTTCTGTATCTCTAAGACCAAATTAATCCAAGCAGTAGGCAGGTCCCAATGCATGAAAAATCCAAGTAATCAATAACATCTAAGAAACTGTTTAAACTACAGCGTCATACCACCAAGCAAATATTTCTGAAGGTTTAATCTTAGACTCTGTCAGGGCCAGAGGGAAACCACTATGCCGGACTCTGTCAGTGGGACAGTAACTTACCAAAAGGCATATTATCTTTTAAAATCAGTTTCTGATGTTTACTTCTAGAAGACTAGTGAATTCAGAAAGCTTTAAGATTATTTCCTAGCACTGACAGGCAAATTTTAAAAATGGAAATATCAAATTCTATTAGTTTAAACTCATGAAAGCTCTTATTTACATGTAAGAGCATGATATAGTCTTGGTTTACCTATTAATGACAATAAGTCAGAAAAGGCAAAGTATACTGTTAAAAATGTGTCTTCTATTTTTACCGAAGTCCCACTGGCCTCCAGAAATATTACTTGTACTTTTAATTGCTTCCTTACTTAGCATATGCTGGAGCAACCCAGTATGGATTCTCCTCTGCTTCCTTTGCATGACGTAAAATAGCCTCTCGAGGATTGCTATCATCTGTCTTATCCAGTGCAATATTCTTGACTATGTACGATGACAAGGTACCTCCATGAGTTCCAACACGGCCACCTCGACCTATAGAAATAAAAAAAGAGAAATTAATATTTTATAGAAAAACATTCAAGAAGTAGATAAACATATAATGTCTACAACAGTGATCTGATATGAAGAAGCCAGGTAAGATGACAGAAGGAGCTTAATTTAGGACTTGTTCACTTAAATGTTTTACTGATTACATAAAGTAAGTAATTGTGGTTATTAATTTATGTTAGGTAAGTACTCCAATCAAAGAGCAATATCTTACAGTACTGGACACCCATACAGTAGTCTTACTTATTGTAACACCTAAACGTTTCTTGAACACCTCCAGAGATGGCAACTCCATTACCTCCCCAGGGAGCCTGTTCCAGTGCCTGACCACTCTTTTAGATAAGATGTTTTCCTAACATCCAACCTGAATCTCCTCTGCTGCAATTTGACACCATTTCCTCTATTTGAATTGCTAGTTACGCAGAAGAAGCCGACACCCACTTCACCACAACATCTCAGGTAGCTGTAGAGAGGGATATGGTCTCCCCTGAGCCTCCTCCAGATTAAATAATTCCAGTTTCCTCAGCTGCTCCTCACAAGACTTGCACTCCAGACCTCCTATCAGTTTCACCGCCCTTCTCTGAACATGCTCCAGAGCCTCTATGCCTTTCTTGAGGAGCCTCTGAACTGAGCACATTTGTCAAGGTGTAGCTGAGTACAGAGAGATGATCACTTCTCTGTTCCTGCTAGCAACACTATTTCTGATATAAGCCAAGATGCTATTGGTCATCTTAGCCACCTAGGCATGCTGCTGGCTCATGTTCAGCTGAGCATCAATCAATACTCCCAGGTCCATTTCCTTCCCAGGTCCATTTCCTCTACACAGTCTTCTCAAGCCTGTAGCTCTGTCTGGGGTTATTGCAGTTGAAGTGGAGGTTCCAGCACTTAGTCTTGTTGAACTTCATCCCATTGGCCTCAGTCCAGCCATCCAATCTTTCCAGATCCCTCTGTAGGACCTCACTACCCCTAGGCTGATCAACACTTCCTGTTAACTTGGCGTTACCTGCAAAATTACTGAGGGTGCACTCAATGCCTTCATCTAAGTCATCAATAAAGATATTAAAGAGGACCACCGACCCCTGGGGAACACCATTCATGACCGTCTCCAGCTGGATGTAGCTCCATTCACCACCACTCTCCGGGCCCTGCCTTCCAGCCAGCTCCTTATCCAGCCAAGAGAGTATCTATCCAAGCCACGGGCTGCCAGCTTCTGGAGAATACTGTGGGAGGCAGTGTCAAAGGCCTTGCTGAAGTCTAGGTAGACCACATCAGCAGCCTTTCCCTCATCCACCAGGCGGGTCGCTTGATAACAGAAGCAGATCAGTTTGGTTAAGTAGGACCTACCTTTCACGAACCAATAGTGGCTAGGCCTGATCCCCAAGTTGTTTTGCAAATGCTATGTGATCTCACTCAAGAAACTCAGAACTCAAACAAGACAGCTCTTGGCATAGAACAGTGTGAAGTGATTATGTGTAGATTACCTGGTCCTGCTACTGGAGGTTCTGGTTTGTGAGATTTCATTGGGTCCAACCTATCCTTCTCCAGCTGCTTCCTGGTGCTTCGCTGTCGTGGTTCACGGAACATTGGAAGTGCATGAGCTGAAAAGTCAAAGTTTAAAGAACAAAAAATCTTAGAAATTCCATTATTTTTTTATCATCTTAATAAGATGGTACAGACTATGATTTGCCCGTACAACATGAAAGGTGGCAGAAGCAGTCTCCCAAGCAATGAGTTGCATTCTGGAGGGCTTTTTCACTCTAAATTTTGAATTTTTCAAACAGGGAAGTAGCCAAATTTCCAGGGTGCCTTCAGGCACCAGTATTTAATGTGAAATACTGATTGCATCGTTTATGTATACATGATTTATTCCTATGACATTCAGTTTGCAACATTAGCATTGTGACCATTTGGTTGCCTTTTTTTCTGAACTTTCAATTTTTCTACATGTTTCCAGTAATCCAGCAGCATGAAAACTCTAGATGAACTTTTAGATCTGAGAAAGAAAAGGAATCCCCTCAATGAACCATGATGTTTCTGCATACAAAATCATGCTCATTTTTTTCTTAAATTACAGCACTAATCAAGGTTGGAAGAATACCTGAGAGTTTGGATGAATTATCATGATTTCAAAAATTCTCTTTCTTCAGAAAATTGCAACATCTTCAATTCCTGTACTTTACGTGTATGCTATTTCAGTCTGCTCAGAAAAACTACACTCAGTAGCAGAAGAGGAATACCATGTCAAGGGACATAGTTTTCTCATGGTGAGGCTTAGCTTTCACACTCCAGTGTGCGTATAGCTGGTGTTTCCCAAAATGCGGGAAATTGTGTTGGGGTCAAAAGACTCAAAGAAGACAAAAACCAAACAAACAAAATCTTAAATGGAGGGAAATTAGCTCTATAATAATACAAAAAGGAAAGCAGCATCCAGAGATCTATCAGATTGTTAGCTCCCTCTTTTCCAGTTTACTTCTGGAAGACTGCTAAATTTATTCGACAATGAAAAGTCAGTCATATGAAACAGGAGTAGAACTTTGGGAATAATCTTCAGGGGTCTTTTTTACAGGTTTCATGATGGTTAACAGCAAATTGTTTCTGGCATTTCAAAGCAATGTATTTGATTGGTTTGCATAGAGCATCTGGGAAGTCAAGTCTGTCCAAGGGAAACTCAAGCTGCATATTCCCACATTTTAAAAGTAATACACAATTCTCCAAAAACGTTCTTGCGTTTTAAACAGGTAGTATTGGCAATTCGGAGATTAAGAAGCAGCTACAATTAAAAATAAACAAACAACAAAACACAAGGAGGAAAATGCAGTTAGTTCACTTTGGAAGGGATTTCTGAGATGGCAAGTTCTTCCCAGTTCCACCTGTAAGCTCAGAAGAAACACATATAACCTCTGAAAAGTTTCACTACTATACAACAAATATAATAATACACAAAAAGCAAATTTTTACAACCAGTTCACTAACTGGTCACAAGTATTTTTACTACTTTGTTTTATATGGAAATATCCTTACATAATTTCAAAATGATGTGGAAGATTCACAAATGCTATTGAATTTTAAGCAGAATTTAATGGAAAATATATCACTCTACACAATATAAACTTTAACAACAGCACACACACAATTTTTAGAGAAAAGACAGTGTTAATATAATCAAGGCTGGACTAAGGATCAAATGAGAATGGCACTCAGAGGAGACCTACAGTCTTGATGAGATGTAACTCTACCCACGGCGGCCCAAGAACTGGAGCTGCACATCTGCAGCAGTGAAGTAAATAGGAGACAGCTATGGCTGGAAAGTACCTGAAATGGGAATCGAGAACCTAAATGCCTCTGATATGGGCCTGGTCACCAAGACTCCCCATACCTTCTCCTTCTAAATATTGTTTATTTTGCTGCCAGCTGTTCAGTAACAGTGGTTTTCTATGAGCAAGATTACCAGTAAGTAGAGCTGGATCCAAACACCATGGGAATAGAAGAAGAAAATAAGTAGTACAGCAGAGTCATGGGACTGCTGTCACTCCAGTTGAGGAAATACTGCATAGGGTGGTGCTAACAGGGAGGGCCAAAACTGCTCAGACTCCTAATCCCATAGTAAAATTTGTCCTTGGGAAAAAGTAGGTCATTAAAATTTTCACAGTAACAATAACAATTTCTAAGGCCATCAGTGAGTCATATTACAGAAGTGTAATCCCTTAAGCTGGAAAGACATTTTAACTATTTAAAACCCATATGCTACTAGGCAAGTTCCAAATTTTGAAAGATCAATAGGAATTTGCTTAAGAGCAATCCCTCACATCTATGATTTTGCCACTGGTACTTGCTCATGTTACTTGTTCATGTTACCTAGTGGCAACTCACCAATTTACTTATGTAAAACTGAAGATTCAAGAAAGGATGAAAATAATCTTGGATCTTAAGTCCCTTAAGTCCTTTTTTTTTTTAATTAAAAAACAAAACAAAACAAAACAAAATCCTTAAAAAAGGTCACTCCAACTTTTTAAGGTAGTTGTCTTTTCAAATGCACCATAATGTAGAATACAACCACCATCTTTACAGGTCATTCCAGATACGTACCATTCCAGATTTGCAGGGCTATAAAAATTTGTATGAAGCACCCAAAGATTAAGGAATGACTGTAGGTTTTTAATAAGGAAAAATACAAAACTAAATCCTAAATCATCTGCAAGTAAAATGATAACTGAGAAGGAGTTAAGGAGGCTTAGATAAAAACATGTATAAATTCCTTACGTGTTATAATGTAATCCTGTGTAAGAGTCTCTGCTTGTCTCTCTTTCCTTTTTGTTTTGACCACACATAATTTTGCTCCCCTGGAAGAAAACATAGAGCAACACAGTTAATATGTTAGTATCAAACAGAAACCATGTTTTATTCAAGCACAACATATTCACTTATTCAACATAATATTATGTTGAATATTATTCACTATTCAACATGTTCTTACAACATATTCTCCACTAAATCATATGGCACTTTGAATATTATGACTGTGTATATCTTGGTATGTCCATGAGGATGTGAAGGGGGATAAAAAGATGTAGTTTCTTTCTCCGATCAGTTTACATGACGTGTGGAAGTAAGGACAGAAGTCTCCTATCGCACATCACCTGTCTACACTACTTACAGAATGCACACAGAAAGTGCCCCTTTCCAAACACAGGCAATAATTTGTTCCTTGTTCCTTTCCTAAGTAGCACAGGTAGTAGTTATCTTATTAGAGGTGTTTGTAACACTATAGTGGGAATACCTGCACAAATCTGATTGCAAGAGGACTAATTTAAACTGGTGGTACTTTTCTTATTACTGTTATCTACCAGGAATCAAAAGGGTACAAAATTGAGCTAATATTTTTGTAGCGTGTGTATAAGAGACTTGGGGCTACATCTGGGACAAACATTGTCTGTAGAGAGGTCCAAACAATGATTACATAATTTCCTTCTCTCCTCTAAATTGATAAGAAACAGAAAAATAACACTTCTTTCTGCCAATCTTATATACAAGAATTTAACTTCATACTCAAGAGTCCAGGTCATTGTAAGTATCTTAGAATTCTGAACTGCAACAGAGAATGCTTCTGCATGCTAGTGAAAAAAAGATGAGGGCATATAAGAGAACTAAACTCTTTACTGTAATAATAGTCATACCACTCAGAATATATGAAACACACATTTTTCCCCTGCTGATAAGGAAGGAAGTTCTCCAGCCAACCCAGATGGTAAAAGCAAGGTAATTGCTGAAGTATTTATAGACTAGTTAAATCCTCTTCTATTCATTCTAGACTGACAAATCACCTTCTGATTAATCACTACCACCTTTCATTAGATGCAGGCAAAATCCACATGTGACAGGAGGGGGTGGTGGAGATGAGGTTTCAAACTAGGCTTTCCACCACTACTTCACATACTCTGAAGTTTAGGCTAATACTTCTTTTTATTGCAAAAATGAAATGAAATATGACATCAGAAGGACTAATCACAGTAAGCAGACTTTCAATAACACCATATGAGCAGCTTTCAACTGTTCAACTTGAGGTAATGGTTCAGGGGCGTTTTAGGTTGGATAGCCGGAAAAATTTTTCTTCTGAAATAATGGCAGTGCTTTGGAACTGGTTGCCCAGGGACGTGGTGGAGTCATCATCTCTGGAGGTGTTCAAGAAACTTGGAGATGCGACACTTAGAGATGTGGTCTAATCAACATGGTGGTGATGAGCTGGTGGCTAGACCTGATGATCTTACAGGTCTTTTCTAATCTACATGGTCCTATGATTTCGTGAAATGAAAGGCTGGTTATTCTTACAGCAGATTTCACGCCATTTCAAACACATGTGTTTGTAAATTCAGGTAGAACTGTCACCATACAGCATCACTAACATTCTGGAGGAAAATGAACAGCTATTGAAAAGCAAGTTTTTGCTCTTTTTTCTTCTTTACTGTGACTAAGTAAGTAAAATTCTGCAAAACAAACACTATTAAATATTTTTTTCTCATCTCCTAATATAATCACAGAATCAGCTAAATCCAAGGGAATAAGGAGTTCTCAACTGTTAATTACTACTACTTACCTCTGGCTTTTAACAGGATCATAGTATACTTTAGCCAGTCCGTTGCCTGTACCAACCATGATCTGGTTCAGCTTTGGATGCCAAAGGCAACGCACAACACTCTGAAATAAAGCAATTAATATGTTAATTGCCAGTCATTCACTTAGATTTTAGCACTGATACTCATATGGTCAAACAGCTGATCCTATATTGTAGTAAAAACAAACTTGAATACATGAATGAATAGAAGCTCTTCTCCAGAACTGAACACAGTGTAAAAGGAGACAACATATGGATGTAGGCTGGAAGGAAGTACAAATGAGTGGCAATGAGAAATGGCAAATGAGTGGTTTCCACAGTCTTACTGCTCCATAATCTTTGTGGGCATAATGGAAATACGAAATTGAAGGGGGATCTGAGAGAGAACAATGAAGTGCTTCAGATATAGCAGTGTAGGCTGTCATCACACTTGCATTTTTCTTTATAATTCTAAATTCTTCCACCCTCTTCCTTACTTTATGTGTTTTTCCCCTCTTCTCACACTAAAGCTTTCTCATACAATGTTGACCTCTCACTCACTGACCACAGACTGCAGAGTGGCTGATTTTCACTTTTGATTCTTTTTTCTTCTAGAACTCCCAGAAAAACTTGGTATTTGAAGCCGATGTATCACAGCTCTGTCATCTTTCTAATCTGAATAGAAACTGATTTTCAGATATTAAAAGTACTGTTGCTTTATAAATACAGCACGGTTCTCCATGTGACTGATCACTATATTCAATCACCACTGTCTTAAGTGGTCACAATTCACAACACATCTTAACAGTAACAAAAAATGCATGTGCATCTAATTGAAAGAGAAAAAAAACCCCAACACAATAACTATTTTCAAGAGACAGTAAGAGCTGAAAGAGATACTGTCCAAGACTGATGCCTTCATAGTATTTTTTCATCCATGTAATAAAAGCATCCAAAACTAGCAGTATGCATCATCATGTTCAGTGCAAGGGAGTTGGATTAGATGACCTTTAAAGGTCCCTTCCAATTCTAAGGATTCTATGATCCTGTGATTCACAGTATTTCACTTAATAATGCTGATTTTTCTATTCGTTTTTCTCATAAACTTTCCATTTCATCTTTTATAAATTAAAAACAAAATAAAGACTACACAAAATGAGTTAATAGTTCAATAATCAACAGTCTGCATCCATTTATCATTAAAATACCTGCACTTTTTTTTATTTTACTTTTACACAATCCTGAGGTGCATTAAAAATATCACAGCTAGCAGATAAGGGAGGTGATGTTTTCCCTCTACTCTGCCCTAGTGAGACCACATATAGAATATTGTGTCCAGTTCTGCGATCCTCAGTTCAAAAAAGACAGGGATCTCCTAGAAGGACTCCAACAAAGGGCGACAAAGATGAGAAAGGCCTGGAACATCTCCTGTATGAGGAAAGGCCGAGTGACTTCGGTCTGTTCAGTTCAGGAAAGAGACCAAGGGGGGATGTGACTAATATTTACCAATATCTAAATAGAGGTGGGAGACAAATGGAAGAGGTCAGGCTCTTTTCGATGGTGTGCAATGACAAAGGAGTAATGGCCTATAACTTGAATACATGATGTTCCATACAAACATGTGGAAGAACTTTGACTCATTGGGTAGGGGTGAGGTAGCACTGGAATACACTGCCCAGAGAGGCTCTGGAGTCTCTTTCTAGGGACATACTCAAGACTCATCTGGATACCTAACTGAGAGACCTATTGCAGGGTACCTGCTTTAGCAAGGGGGTTGGACTCAGTGATCTCTTGAGGCCCCTTCCAACCCCTGAGATTCTGTGATAATATAGCACATACAATTAAAAAAAATGGGAACCACTAATGTACTACAAAGAGAAATAACACTAAAAAACCTAAAATATAGTTAGGAGTGCAAGTAAAATATAGGCCTTTATCTTGGGACGGGATAAACATTTAACCTAGAAGACAATGGTTACGTAGCAGCTCTTTCGAATCTCTTTCGAATGGTGAATTGCTCTTGACATTTCATATTCCTTCGTATGTCTAGTTTGGTCCACATCCCCCCATTCTCTCTTTTTGAACGTTGCAAGGCATTTAACAAAAAATACTAAAATGAAAATGTGAAGCCCATTCAGCCAACAGAAATTAGATATTCATTCTATCATAAGTTGAAAGATGACTTTTTTAAAAACCGCTTTTCTCCTTGCTACACTTGTCTAAAAGAAAAAAGTTGAGAAAAAAAGTTTGCATAATCATTCTTTACAATAGTTCCTCTACAAAATATCCTACCCAAGTGCATACAAACATGTACAATGCTATACCTTCCCATTTACTTAAAAATACAAATTAACCTGGCTTATCTATTTTGAGCAACTAAATGGCGACGTTTTTTTACAGATAACTCTGAAACATACAGTAAAATCTGGCAATGCAGTATCTCCATAATCCTTGCAACAAGATAGCAAAACAATCAATACAGAGTTCTTAATAAGTTGCTTTATTTAAGAAAGAGATTCTTTCATACTGCTATGTAATGCTATTACTCAAAATGTTACAGTAATTCTAAAACATACAAAGCTAATAACAAGTTTTGAAGGTCAAAGGTGGGTGGCCTTTTCTTTTATTAATATTTATTGCATGTGTTTAGCCAGCCTTTTAAAACTTTGTAGTTAATGTGGTTCTCCACTTTCTTCTGTCAAGTAAATGTATTTTATAGCATGGTACTGGATATCAGCCAACAAAAACAAAGCCTGAGACAGTGTGGCTAAGCGCTGATGGGGATTGCTAAGTTTCTAACTTGTCAAACATCCACAGCACACTTAAAACCAGCAAGGCACGTGCTCCAGACCAAGCAGAAGAAACTGCCATAAAATGCAGCACTATAAATCTCCTGAAACTGTAAAATGTCTCCAGAATATAATTTGTTAAAAACTAAACAAATATGTGCTCTGAACATGCAAGTAATTTTATTAAGCCACTGGCATATAAACCTACTTTATTAGAAATAATGAAAACTACTTACAGAGATTTTCAGATTATTTTAGAAATTGGCAATACTTTAAGAAGAACAAAATACTGAATTCCTACACCGAATCCTAATAATCTTTCCCAATCACATAATCCTACAGAAGTAAAAATTCTGAACAACTATACATCAAAGGGATCTTCGTAGGCCAGGTTTTAACACTGAGAGCAAGGAGCAAAGGAGAATCTTCACTGTGTATAAATAATTGATTCTCAAGCACGGCATCTCTCCATTAATATGTCTAACTTTCTCGCCATGTTTATGCAGAAAAATTGGTAGACATCTTTATCACTGGAAATGCAAATAATCAAATTTCAGGTCAAAGAAGGTTCCAGCTCTGTAGCCAAATAATTATGCTCATACTAAGAAAACAAGTGCTTCCTTGGCCTGTCCAGTACATGCACGCACCCCCCTACAGGAATCAGAGAATGGTTCATGAGGTGGAAGGACACCTTTGGAGACAACCTAATTTAACTTTCCTACTCTGAGCCTGCTCAGCTGCAATAGGTAGCTATGGACATTATCCAGTTCAATTCTACATATTCCAGGATACCCCTCTGGGCAACTTGTTCCAATCTTGACCATCTCCATGACAGCAAAAATACACATTTTCTTATGCTTAAGTGGAATTTTTTCTAATTCATTTTGTGCCTATTGTCTCTTGTCCCACCACTGGGCACCACTGAAAACTATCTGCTTAGTTTTCCCCATTAAGTACTTATGAATAAGATTCTCTGTGTCCTCCTCTTCAGAATGGACAATTCTTTCACCCTCAGCCTTTCTGTTTTCAGATACTGCAAGCGTCTAATAATCTTTACTTTTCTTTGCTGAACTCACTGTAATATATTTATATCTCTACTGTACTAGGGAACTCAGAACAACACCCAGCACAACAAACGTGTCTCACCAGAGCTGAGCAGAGGGCAGTAACTGCCTCCCTCCACCTATTGGTAATGCCTTTTTACCTGGTACAAATACCCAGCAGCTTCTTGCCAGTTTCTGCTTGTCTGAGATGGAAAGAGAATCTATCTTAAATCCTTACTTCAATTTAAGCAGTGACTTTTTAAGAATAGTTTGTGTCATTTTAAAGTTGTGTCACACAATGAATATCAAAAGGAACAAGGTGGTACAATAGTTTTAATTGCCTCCCCTTAGAAAAAAGCACAAGACAGAAGTAATGACATCAGCAGTTAAAAGCAAGCTCTAACTGTACTAACCAAGCTGGCTTCATTCATGCTTTTTCAGAGAAGTAAAACAGGAACACAGAATTAAGCTGCCTGATAGTGTTTTACAAAAAACTAGAACAAAAGGCTACTAATTACCAGCTGTATAAAAACTCAGTGGATGCCAGTTTCAAGGCTCAGGAAATACCAACAATAATAACTTCAGTTAACTACGTAATTCCAGATTCAACACTAAAACTTCACCTGTTTCTTAAAATACTTAAAAGCTTGAAAAAGGACAAAGCTATGCAGATTCCAAAAACCATAAAATTTGAGATAATCTCTCAACTCTGCAAATGAAAAATATTGTCTTACTATAACAAATAAGGACAACGCAGAATGTATAGGTATGTAAACATCATCAATATCTGAAAAGAGATTTTTGTAAAGGCTGAAGGTATTGGACAGCATATCTTTGAAACATAAAGTCCTGCAAGCCTGACATAAAAGTCCTCAAAGTGATTCTAACCACAGACTGAGCTGTCCAGCTGTTTAATCATAAGACTGATCTATCTTAAAATACAGCACTTATATATACATCACTTACAAAATACAATTAGTAGCAATGATTCAAAATCTGTAAAATGATTCAAAATACTGTAGTCAAAATATTAAAATCTTCAAATGAAATCAATCCAGAAAGTCTTTGATAATATTTACTGCATACATAAGTTCAGAAGTCTGCATTAGTTCCAATCTTGGTGATTCTATGATTCTATTGGAAAATACTGAAAAAAATGCTATGAAGTTAGGCAGGGAGAATATTAAAAATGTGAACAGAATATTGAGAAAGAACTTAGGACAGATTCAGTGGGTGTTGT
The DNA here is from genome assembly GCF_026119805.1 of Tympanuchus pallidicinctus. Taxonomy (NCBI): domain Eukaryota; kingdom Metazoa; phylum Chordata; class Aves; order Galliformes; family Phasianidae; genus Tympanuchus; species Tympanuchus pallidicinctus. Next base: position 12,067,255 of record NW_026294813.1, read on the forward strand.
TGAGAGGAGGCCTTTGTCATTATTTTCAGATAACAGATTATCTTATAATAATGACTGACAGAAAAGAATTTTTAAAAACCAATGGAATTTTAATGACATATTTTTTTTCCATTTGGGATCAACACATCTTCTTTCTTAAACAACAGCCTAAAACTAGCTATACCTAGCTAGTCCTTGAAACTAGTGGAAAAATTTTTGAAAGCAGCTATGCCATTACGTTAAACAGAAAAACTGAATTGCCTAAGCAATACTTTCAACTTTGTTTTAAACTAAAGCTTCAAATTTCATATAGTTTGAAAATTAGCACCAATGATAGACAATCCACCTGTAATAATGTAAAAGCTTAATAGTATGCGGTAATCTTTAACCATAAAACTCATCAGTACAAAGGTGGCAGGCAAAAGTGCTTTCTCCCTTGTTTTCCATTCCATTTGCATTTCTTCTGAAACAGCTGCAGTCCCAGTTCATGTGGGGCTTATAATTAGTCCCTTACAGTCTTTTTTCACCTGTGTGCTTCTCTTTGTATTGCACAAACAGAGATGCTGGTGCAGGTAAACACCAAACTACATCACATAATATTTCTGTTAGGTTATTTTCCAGTAGGCCTAGTTCAGTAGGCAACTATTCAAATGGCATTGCTGGTACTGCGCATGTCCCTGTGCTTTGACAGAACTGCTCTCTAAATGCAGTGCTGCAGCCTGAAACAGAATTATTTGTAACACAGAATGGAACATTTATTCTGGCCTAGAAATAGACTCCTGTGTTTAATAGGCAAAGTGAAGAATAACTGAAACAGATTTTTCAGCAAGCAAGAGCTAATTGCCTCAACTGAAACTGTCCAGAACACTTGGGCTAACACCCCTACAGGGGTAAACAATGCAGAGAGGGCATTTTACAAGGTCAGCAAGAAAAGATTAAAATGATTTGTTGCATAGGAATGGAAAATTTACCACTACGATGAAACCACGAGGCTGGTAAGGTCATAAAACTGCAGACTGATGTCAAGGACTGAAAGAATTCTCCTGGATCTTTGGTTATAAAGACAGCTCAAGATTGCAGCAGTGATGACAGAATTCAGTTCCTGGCCCACACTTCAAGTAAAAACATTCAGGACAGAACAGAACCAGGACGGAACGAGCACTGCCTACTCTTTTCTGCGATTTAGACATCGCGCAACACCTGCTGTGGCCTGTTCCTGCACTAGCTCCTTGATGGTTCCCCTTTCCACCCAGTAACAGAAGCTTTCCCACATCTCAGCTGCCACAAAGAGGCAATGGTATTTCTCCTTAGTGAAGGTCAGAAAAAGCTCCTCTGGAGATCAGGGTTTCTTGCTCCCGCAGCCATCCAAACGAGAGTGGAAGCAGTCTATGCTGACACTCCTTCTGTCCTCTGGACAAACAGGAAAGTGAAGCAATTGGCTGGGGGATTCAAGTCAGATATCACTGGTGCAAGGCTTGCCAAGCTGGTCATCAACATGAGGGAAAGGTTTCATGAGACTATCAAGCCAAGTGTTAATAGGTCAGTCTCACTTCTTCCCAGCTACACAGCTAGTAGTCCTGGCTTTTGTCTGATTATGAGCAGAACAATTCTTGTGTAAGAACAAAAGATTCATGCCATATTTTCTGTAGCCCTGAAGTATTTAATATATACCTCAACCTCCTATTGTAAAGCAAAAAGGATCTATGGAAAACATACACAAACACAAAGCACATCAAGAAAAAAAACAAAAAAAGCAAATCCAGCAATTCTTAGTAGTTCCCACTATTACAGAGTATGTATGACCTTTACAGGAACATCAGTTCTAACACCTGCAAATGTTTTTTTGCCACATTCAAGAGTGGAGGCAGCCATTTAACCTCTCTAGGATGGTTTGAACCTATGAAAACCTAAGGTTGCCTGTTACACAACAGAATAAGGACAACATGCACAAAGACTGTCTCTAAAAAGTACTGCTCATTTCTATCCTCCTTCACTTTTCTGCAAGATAGCTAAAGAAAATTAAGGATTCCCTCTACCGCTGTCTTCTCTCATTCCTCTTACTAACATTTTACACGTCTGTGAATTGATGCTGTACAACGTATGGACTTCTTAATTTTTTGCATTTCAGCTGAAAATTTAACCAGCATACAACAAAATGTAACTGTAAAGAAATATGTAAATAAGCACCAAGATATTCAGCAATCTTTTGCTATTAGCAGAATTTTATTAAACAGACACCGTTTGTATGCCTGTGCGTGCACTGATAACTGGAGTACAGAGGTCATTGTTTGTTGCAAGACTGGCATCGTATCAAGTCTCATCATTTTCCAAAACATTCCAAGGGCCTATTTTTGGCATAAATAGGAATCATTATACATTTCAGCAGCACTCAGCTCAGAGGAGCTATATTCTTTCCTTGCTACCGTAAAATTTAATTTAGATGGGGTCATATTTTACCCCATGTTTTAATGATGTTTTAATTTCTTTTCCCTCCATAAGAAGGTCTTAACGCCTGTCAGTCAGGAACTGTTTTCTTTGGAATCAACCTCTTTTTCCTAAAGACAGTAAAATTTTAAGGTTAAATACCACACATTTGTATTGGAAACTGAACATTTCATGTGAAGTGCATTTCATGATAATCCATAATAATGCACCAGCTTACTTAGGTTCATTGGCATAGTTTCTTCTGCCAAGCAGGGCAGAGGAAGAAAAAAGTGCTTCTACGTTAGGAATGCACTCTTGGAATAAACCTGTTCAATTTTTCCTTTCTCTTCACTTCAGATACAGTCTTTCATTCCCCTGTGGCAGCACCACAAAAACTGCAGCTATCACACTTTTAGGCTAAGTTAAGTGAATTCATGTCTGCTTACATGGCAGTTAGCTAAAAGAAAACTGTCTGAATGAAAGTACAAACCAGACTGACAAGTGGAGAAGATGTTATTTATTTTCACGATAGAAACCATACTCAGAGGGCAGAAATCTTTGCTGAATGATGCTAACATACAGCTGATACTCGCACTATATCTGTGGTGAGTGTGCAGTCAACATCCCACTTGCAAGCTGAAAAAAGCAAAAATGATTTCCTCACAAGCTATTTGCCACGTGCTGGTAATTTACCACTGTAAAAAAAGATACTGTCAATTAGAGATTAATTGCAAAACAGGAAAGAGAACATACAAATTCTAGACTTCCACACATTTCATCAGTTGAAGAATGTACTGTAGGTTTGATGGTATTTTCACTGATCAAAAATAAGTCTGTTCAAATTTAGATAATGTTCTGTAATCATATGGTGAAGATGCTGATGTTTTGAATATTATGTTTGAAAATCAGGTTCTATTAGGAGAGCTTACATTTGAGTCTCATCTATCATGGTTCTTCCATGGAGCGGCAGCATTTTCTCAATATATATTGCCTAAGGTCATAAATCCTTAAATCAACACGAATGCAGAAGTAGCCTACTATCTAACTTTGCAATTGAGAAGATCAGAACAAGTGAGGTGAAAAGTTTAGTAGGAGAGAATCAACACCAGCAGAGGGAAGTGAAGATGTTAAGTGGGACTTATCTCACCAAACTTCAGATACCTACAACTTTATAGGTCTACTCTAAATGTCTGTACCCTACTGCCTCACTTTACAGTTAATGCAGATAAATCAGCATTTTACAGTGGCCTTCATCTAACCTATTTTAGGTATCTATTTTAGTATGAGATAAACCACAGTCTGTATGTGTTTATTTTCTCTGCTTATTAGAAAGGGAGCTAAGGGTGACTGGATCAGCTGTAGACATCTATATTTGGTCAGGTGAATCCCCTGCAGCCCACAAGGGCCAAAATAACTATATAAGAAAAACAGAAAACTAAATGGAGCAACACAATGAGAATCTGTGTTACAGTATGTTGTGCTATTTACATAAAACTCCCCAGTTCAGGATAAAGGATTCTGGAAGCCAAATTAAATATTCCCTGTACAGAATGATACAGCAGACAGAAACTTCTAAAACTCGTCAACAAATCTTCAGAATTTTAGTTTGAAAGTTCAGTACTAGCTCTGTAGACACTTAAAAATTGAATGAGGGTAATACAGAAACACAGTTCCCCCTTGCTGCTTCTCCCTGTCCAAACCTATAAACCTATTAAATAATTCCTGCAGAATCTGTTTTGAAGCTATACAATAATGATAGCAACAGGTGCTGCTCTAAGAAAATATTTTCAGTTAGGAAAAGAAAAACTTTAACAACATTTCTTTCTTACATGCAAGCTCTGCTTCAGTGGCCATGACGGTATGTGACAGGTCCTGTTTGAACAGTGCTGTTCAGATTTGCTGCACTTGGCTGTTCAGACAGTCAGATAAGAGGCATGTCAGCAGGGTAGATACTGAACGTGTAAACTGACATTCTGACTGTGCTCATGGAGTCCGTAATTGTAGGGCACTATAACAGCAGACAAATTGGGCTTTTCTGATTGAACATTTACATTTGTTTTAACTGAATTTTTACAACATTGATGAAGGAAATAAGTCCAGTCTGCAAATGCAGGCAATTAATTCATTTAGAAGATCTATTTTCTTTAATCTTGTTTAAAAGAGTTACAAATTCCTGATGAAGAACTGCTTGTGCAGTGCAACATCTTTTAAACACGAAGGAGTTTAAGACGCTCATAATATTATGTAGTAAGCCTTACTGGCTTCTTATTATTGCTTTTTTTTCTTAAGAAACAATAATGATTACATTTCAAATTATTTCAAATATTTCAATGTTTGGATGCTAACAGCTAAAGACAGCTTTCCACTAGCAAAGAATCCTTCAACCCCCATTTCTCTTTGACCATCTACCAACTTCAAACTGCTTCTGCATTTAGGAAAGACATTAATGCAGTGACTTTCAAGTTCTTCCATTTTATAATGAAGGTATGAATCCATCCTAGTGTACTCACACAAATCTTCCACCTTTCTTCTTTTGAGCAAAGGATGGTACCTATACAAACTATGCAGACTATGAAAAAAAAAGGCTGCTCATACAACAGAAACATTCTAATATGATATTAAAAATACACTTTAAGCCACAATTGCAAAAATCTTTGGATTTGAGATTCCACTGGAGTTCACCCAAGGAGAAAAGCCAAGTGTAATAAATATGGTGGGAATTTAGGAAATATCTAGAATGCAGTGACCTGCTATCATTAGATTTAAAATACTCATGAGAATATAGCAGTAGAGGAAACAATACCAATGATTTTCCCTTATGAAACATGACTGAGAAAACGTGTGGAAACATTCAATAGAAAAGGGATCAGAAATTGATAAAATTTATTATTTTCTATTTAGAAACCTGAAAAGTCCAAATAACATTTTCAGAGGCCAATAATTTAAAACAGGATCCCAATGTAAAACACATGGATAGTAATGCTGGATCATGCATCTTTCAATGCACATCTATAAAACACTCTGAGAACTGAAATGAATCACTGAGTAATGAGTATTAATTGATGTACAGAGAAAGAGACACAATCAGAGCCATAAACTGTTCTTCTTGTAATTGCAAGGCCAAACATTTTCAGACACCTGCTCAGTGAGAATTACAGTCACATTTTCACAACAATATATTGCAAAACTAAGGCAGACAGCTCTCATGTACAACCCCCACTGTTACAGTGAGGAAAGCTGCGCAGTTCATCTTTCTCATATACCTCAAATCTCTAGTGACAGCTCCCCTAAAATAAAGTAAGTGCTGCTGCAGAATACAGGAGGGAAGGACTACACTGTCTTTATATATACGAAAGCAGGGAATAAAAACTGACAAGCTACCTCATTAAAAAAGAAAACACCTTCCCACTATTCATATCTTATAATAGATAGTTTTTACTTTAATTGTCGCAAAAATTAACCAGACCTTAAATATCGCATTTACTTCTTTATTGTGAAATTTATATCCTCTTTCCAAACAGAAGAAATAAGTTAAAAAAACGCGACATACCATAATGATATCTCCCCTAAGTTAAAATAATTTATTTTCCTTTTATTAAAAAGCTTTAAATCTTCATCAACTGGGCCGCAGTGGAAAAGCCCTTTCACATACTACATTGCCTTATAAACAGTAAATGATATCGTTTGAGGTCAATGAAAGGAATACTGCAATCCTATATCAACTCTGCATAAAGGGTGCTGGAAGTTTCATATTTCTTTTTCTTTCTTTCCTTTTCATTCTTTAATTTAAAATGAAGGCTTATTTATAGCTTGCCTCACAAGACCTTCCGGAAACATCCCTTAGAGAGATTTTCAGAAGTTATAACTTCTACTTATTTTGAAAAACTAAGAAAATACTGAAGAATGCTCCTAACAGAAATATGATTCCCCAAACAAGCATAAATATATGATTTTGGACTGCTGCTTATCTACAAAAACCTGATGGATATTTTAAAATCTGAATATCTCATTCTAGTATACATAACCTCAGCATCTTTACTGAATTACTCACATTTTCATTTAAAAATAGTAATTTCCATAATTGTACAATATATTTCTTTAGTGCCTATTCTTGCCTGTCACTAATTGAGTGTACTCCATCTCCTTTCTGTATGGCAAAAAAGACTGCTCTACTGCTGCCAAAATCAATCTTGCCTCTAGTAAGAATAATTACTGGTCGATATACTTGAATCAGATAAATGAATGACAGACGTGAGAGTGATTCAAGTGAGTGTTCACAGCTATATTAAATTAATGTAACATAGGGGGCAAATATGTAGACAACACTGTTTCCCATACAGTAGGTATTTATAGCTAATTCTCATGAAGATCTCGCATTTGCATAAATTGACCCAAGAATTAGGAATAAATGCTTCTTGATTGTGAATGAAACCTCCCTTTCATTCCAAAAAGAGTCCATTACATAGATCCTGAAAAATGAAACCTTACAAACAAATAACCTACAAATGTTTTTTTATAAATGTTTTCTTGTGGCTATTTGAGGTGATTGCAAAATAACTGCTTTCTGACTATTGTACCACAATAACGTAAATCGTGACAGAAAATCTACAAAAAAGTGGCATATGCATAGGACGATGAAGACTTGTATTTTGTCCATAGCAGGACAAATATTTGATTTCAAAAACAAAAGCTAAGAAATAAATTCTTTATATTTTAACCAGTTCAACTATGGTTACTCTCCTCATCATTTCCAATCGCTTCACTAGAGACTGAACCAGAGTAAGGGTGAAATACTGCACAGAGAGCCTCAGAGGCACTTCTGACCCCAGAGTTTTGATTTAATCAGCAGCAGGTAAACAAACCTGCAATTATCCTGTAACACGATTGTTTCACCCCCTGATAAGATCCGAGAGAACTCCACTGAAAGCTGTTAACCACAGAATTCTTGTCTGTGTCCAGACTGTTCCAAGTCACAGATCACTGGAGATATAAGAGGACAGCCGAGAAAAACAACGCTGTGTATCTGCCTTCTGCACGTGTCGTGCAGGCATACTGGTGCTGGCCAGAGACAAAGCTCATGGACTGCATCACATCTGACATTTATCTACAGGTACTTAGTTTTTCTTCAAGAACCATTACTAGTTCTAGAGAAGTGCCTAATGCTTACGTTGTGGAGCAGCATTCAGTATTTGGACAATGTAGTAGTTATGCTATGTGTAGTTATGCAGTAACTACAAATGGTGACAAAGCTACAAATGGTGACCAAAAACCACCAACCCTTATGCATGATATTGAGATTTAATTAGTACTGTGTTCCCAGCCACAACAGAAGAGACTAATCAGACTGTTAGTCCATTAGTGAAACCACAAGTTTTTTCACTCCAGCAGCTCTGAAGCAGTAATGGTTTTTCCCATGGAAACTTGAAAGAAAAGGTGAAAAAAAGGTTTGTGTGGTATGATGGAAAGGAATGTCACACACAGCTTTGGTTAAACATTCCCATTAAATATTTTCCCCTTAGTTCCTAGGTTCATTCACAGGCCAATTGCACTGGCTATTTACCACAGAGGTTTAAGATAATTTTTACTGTTCTTAACTGTTTTCCATTTTCCTAGATTACTAAAATTACCGAGAATACTGAAGACTTTCTTAAAAAAATGCCTTGTGAAACAAAAAAAGTTACATATTAACTGTTTATGTTTTCTCTTCGCAGCATATTTTTTGTTACTCTGATTTAAATCCATTCTATCAGTAAGCTGGCAAACAATTGTTGCCAAGAGTCTTATAATTTTCATTGAAATAAATGACTAATGATGCCCTTCTTCAGCAATTTGAAGTAACTCTATTTGAAGTCACTTTCATGAAAGTGAGCTCTTTGTAGAGACAACTACTGGTGTACTTGTGCTCTTTTCCTACACATAATGGTATAATGCAACTTCATATACATAAAGACTAAAAAAACAACAAAAAAATAGTGCAATTACATATTTAAGCGATATATAACATACTAAAGATGCTTGATATTTAGTTAAAAAGTCTCAGGCAGTAGTAGATACCTATCCTTAATATCACTAACAGTTGTACCTGCATTTTTGAAAGCATTTAAGGAGAACATGGCAACCAAGAAATAAGTCAATACAAACACAGTCATTAATTATTAAGCTGCTGAAAAAACGATTTGATAAACTACACACAAGATACAAACCTATCAATTTATAGATACTAATCTTATCAATTAATCAATTTGTATATATAGACTTGAAGGATCATTTCAATAAATGGCATGTGCTGCTCATAAAGTACAAAAGCCTTTAATCTTTGTTTGCTTTTAGCATGCCTTTACTCATTTGTAATTCATCTAACACTGCAATTTGAGAAGGAAAAGTAGAAAAAATCAAAGAATATAAAAAACAGAAAAATTTTGAAAAAATACACTGTTTTGATTTTAAAACACTACTTACAGTAATTTTTCTTCTTTTAGACTCACATCAAAATGTTTAACTATGTTTTTCTTACATGTGTAGAGTTGAAGTTGGAAGCTGGACAGTGATTGTAGAGGTACTGTTAGTGCTGGCTCACTGAAAACTACATCGTAAAATCAGCATTTATGAGATTGAATTCTTCATCTATTATTTCCACTATTTTCATTTGATCCTTTATATTCCAAGTAGGAAAATGACACTTAAGTTTTATAAGTACAGATGAAGAAAAACAGCAGCACTAAAACTCCATAGGCAAAAATAATTTATTACTGTTTTAAAAAGTACTATATAAATATAAACACCTATAGAAACTTACAGTACAAAAACTGTGAACTTGCTGAGATTTGTACACATACTTAAATTTTTACTGTCTGAGTGGCCCTACTGAAGTCACATATGGGCGCGTAATCTTGTTTTTCCAACAACTTCCTACTGCTAGTTCTCAACTCTTTTGTTCCTCCCACATTTTTAAGCAATTGTATCTCCAGATTCTGAGAAAAGTCATCAGCAAAACAATCTGTCTTGGATCCTTTTGTATTATCTACCTGAAAAAATGAGCAGACCTTCTATTTCAAAGAATTGAAGAACAGTTTTTCTGTAAAACAAAGTTATTCAATGACAGCTACATTCAAATTAGGTAGCTTCTCACTCTTGAAATCTTAAATCTCAGTGGAAGTTTCTGTCCTCTGTTACCAACTTTCTCACTAGCAAATGAAGATGCCACCACTGTGAATGGACTTGCTAAGTTATTTTGTTTCTTGTGCCCCAGAAAAGAACAGCTCTCACAAGAACCTGCGTCCCATACTTTTATCTTACATAGTTTGTTTCCTTCGATCTGTCAGAGGGAGTATGGAGGCATTCACATTTTGTCCCAGAAAATGGTTATGCATGCTTGGTTGTGATACTAGTATCAGAAAAAACAACATTCAACAGAAATATGAACACACTGAGGATCAGTATGTTCCACAGGAGGAGGATTTAAAAGCTAGTTTATGTTAACTTTGGAGGAATAACTCTAAATAAAAGTTGCCGTGCATATAAAACCTATATCTAAAACGTATTTGTCTGAAATAAGAAAGTATAATAATAAAATAAGAATGGTGGAATGAACAGCATAAATGTCAATATGGCCAAAATTTGTGCCCCACTTCACAAAAGTTCACACTAACCTTTGAACAATATAGTAGTAACACCAAAGCAGAAGTCTTCCACTGATCAAAGGTCTCGTCCTAAGATTAATTCTATAGGGAGAATAGCACTCATAGTCGTAACTCTTGCAAATATTGAATAAGAATACTTTACAGCAGTGGTACTACTTTGTATATGGGGAAAAATGAAATGAATTTCGTTCTTATTTTGAGTAGTGGATAGAAGAAAATTAAAACAAATACCGCATCGGTAACTTCTATCTCATACAACTTCTGAAACGTCCCCCGATCAAAGAAGAAAAGCTTCCCACTGCCACCACCTTTCTTAACAGAGGTCCCTGTGACAAGTATTTTATCATCCGGGCTGAAACAGCAATCTGTCCTGTTAAAAAAAAAATACACCGCCACACTGAGCAAGCCAGAAATTACTGTGCAGTTAATTTATAAATTCCATTCCTTACAAATAATCCTATTTGTTATTCCTTTTCACACAAAGCTTATAAAGACATCGTCTGTCAGTTGTCATATATTACTATAGTTATTGGGCACAGTTCACATTTATAATCACAACTGTGCAGAGAATGTGCAAAACTGGCAAAAAAACACCCCAAACAAACATAACCCCTCCCCCCACAAAACTCCTCTTTCTCTCAAAAGCCTTGCCAATTTTTCCATGTAGAAAAGAAACAAAATAATCCTTTCAAATCTAGTTATCATCATTCAGCGAGAAATTAAATCAGTTTTTGTTTTCATTGATGATACATTCTTAAATGCTGCACAGCAGTTTCATTTATATAGTTGCTAAAAAATGTTTTTAAATTTTTCCTCTGTGCTACAAAATACAGTGAATGGTTGTGACTTCAAGTTTGACCTGTCCCTAGTTTTCTTTTCCAAGAACTTGTTCTAAAAGTATAAATTTTCAGCAGAGTTGGATTTGACTGTGCTACGTGTATAAATGTGCAGCTAATACCAATAAAAACATCAAATTCGATACTTAGCAATATTCAGTATGATACACCATATTAGTACCAAAGAGCAGAGTAATCAGCACTTCTAACATCATAACCTGAGTTAATACCATGCACCTCTATGTTATGTCTGCTTTTCAATCTAGCTTTTTCTTTTAATTAATCATAGACCAAATAGGAATGAGGCTCACTTGATATATCTCATTACACAAACACAAGGCAAAGTGGCCTCTTCCTGATAAGTTTCTAAATCTAATTAGACATAAGATATATGAGACTAAAAAACTGCATAAAATAAGCATAGCTAGCTACAAATTATCAGAAGAAATAGGAGATATTTGAAAGCAGTTGTTGAGACCTAAAATAGCCAAGAACATTACTGCACAGTCCTCTCTGTGCAGGTTTTTTTCTCCACAGCTCCAGACCTATTGAGAAGTGAGAAAAATCCGTTTCTCATATGAGTTTGGAACAACTCATTTCTTAATACACATTCAAAGTCTCTCCTCTATAACACAACTACCACTGTTTCTGCTAACTGGAATAACTTAAAAGTACTTACATTGGAAAAAAGCTAGACAGTCTTTCAGCTGAATGAAGAGGCTTTTTAAATTGTCTAATATCCCATATCTTTAAAGTATCATCTCCTGTGAAACAAGAGAGACAAAAGTTAGCAATAAAGAATTTAACAAACAATGATATGGTAGAAGCATTCAAAATGGGAATGTTTTTGGTAGGATTTTGTGCCTTAGTGGCAGTGAAAATGATGAGAAAGAACTGAAGGCAGTGAAACCCTCCTGCTTCTTTATCCCGCAAACAGCAACATACTACAGCTTCAGTTGTTGGCAAACAGGGCCTGCAATCAGCCAGAAGTCCTTGGGGAAGGGGTAGGAAGGAAGGAAGTGAGCCCAAGGTTACTATAATTAAACCTTTTCACACTTCTCCACAACACCTTTGGCCATAAAAGCCAAAGCTGAGGTTACAGTAAAACATTTATAGCCATTCTCATCTGTGTTTGATAAACACGGTGCGATTCTGCACACCCGTAAAAGTCAGAGTGTTTATTCCCTTCCCAAAAGTTATGACATATTAACAAAGTGAGCACGAAAAAATAAAAAAAGAAAAGTTAGTTATTCTTGTAGAGATCAACATGTCTGCTGGTCATCCTTCTGGAATACGTATTTTAAGCATGAGAATTTGAGCCCTGAGCCATCTCACATAGACACCTAGGAATCTTCTTTATTTGACATCAGTGCTTTTAAGGGTGAAAAGAAGAACTTTCAAACAACATTAAAAATAGCTTAAGAATAATTTTAGGATTAAAAATTAAAAATACCCTAAGAATAATTTAAGGAAAAAGTTATACATTGTTCATAATCTAAGTGGCAAGTAGATGAGTGGCATGGACATGCTTCCTTACTAAGCACAATCCCTTCTGGAATGTAATAATAATAATAATAGTTTTATTATTATTATATTACATACTACTACTACTACTAATATAATTATATATGTATATAATGTATAATATAATGTCATTAGTAATATTAGTGTTAGTATTATTTTGTTCAGGAGTGTTCTAGGCAATCTCAGGCTCTGAGATTAAGAACTCAAAGTAGGCCTTGGAAATAAAATGCAAACACAAATAAATAAATAAATCTGACTTTCCACAACAGAAGAAATCAAGGCCAGCAGTCTCCTTCACAGGGAAAGCAGTAATGTGTGGCCTCGTACATCATGTATGTTTATATTAAGACTAGAATAACTTCTAACTACAAAATATTTTTAAGAAGTGGACAACTTAAATAAATGATGTCTAGAGCAGAGTATATTTCTTTTCATTGGGAAACTAAATATGACGAGAAAGAAAAAATGGTGACTCTCTATTTTGGGAATATCATAGCATACACCATACCAAGCACTTCAAAACATTTGGTTTTGTAACATGAACCTTCCCTTTCCTCCTCCCACCCTCAACAAAAGAACACATCATCAAGATATTGGTGCATAGGTATCTAAAGAACCAGCACTTTATTTTTTGCAAACCATCTGGCTGACCTGCAAATCTCCTGGGCAGAGATAGATCTAAGGCTACCAATCAAGACTGCTCTGTTCCCAGTGGCATGACCCTTGACACGATCTTCAAGGTGTAGTCCTGCCAGGCTTGAGCTGGAGATGTTGACAGACATTTAGATACAGCTCTCCTACTAACAAAAAGTGTACTCTGCTGGTTGAATCTCAAGAAATTTTGGGTGATATCAAATCAACATTGTCTTAAAGACCACAGAAATAGTCAGTTGTGAAAGGGAGAAATTAGAAAACTTGGCCAATGCCTTGAATCTCTAACCATCTTTAAGAATAATACAAGATTTTCCAAATTAATGATTAAATTATTTTTTTCTGTTCTGTAAATATAAGTATTGATGCTTGGATTTAATTTGCACTAGGAGCTGAAATCACCATCACTAAAAAAGTATACATATTAATACTTCGCAACTTCAAGGATTTTTTTCCATCAGTGCTTAATGGGTTTCTTTTACAGCTGCAGTACAACTGATCTATTTTTAGCTACTTCTTACACAGCCAAAACAGTTACCCTTAAACAAAAACATATAAACAAACTTGGAAGTTACGCATTTCAGTGCAAAGCATTCAAAATAATTCATTCTTAGAAAATTCAATATTTTTCTTCACAGCAGGCTACTCCAAGGCTTGGAAGAATTTTTTAAAACTTTTACAGCCTTATTAAAAAGTATTTCAAACTATTCTTTTAATAAGAATTTTAATAAGAAGGATACCAATAACCAGGTTGTAGTTCAATGTGATCAGGTCAGACACTGTTCCTCTTGATAAATATGGAGGGCATAATAATTAAGTCCTAGAATCTGTAATGAGCCAAGCCAGGCATTTTGCAAACTGCTTTTTGTCAAATTAAGGCCAGTGCACTAAGACTACAAAGATTTTATCTTTATTTATTTTTCTCCAAAAGATACTGACCAAGTAAATGGATGCAAACAGACCCAAAAGAAGCAAAAGCTTTTGCCAATATAAAGACCTGTCAGAAATTTGAGAAGTTTAAAGGCAGCAACAGCCTTCAAGAAGATCCTATTTTAAGAGGGAATCTTGTCTTGAAAGCAAAATTCAATGCAAAAAAACCTCACAGAATCATAAAATGGCCTGGGTTGAAAAGCACCACAATGATCATCTAGTTTCAAACCTCCTCCTGCAGAGTTGCCAACCACCAGCCCAGGCTTCCCAGAGCCGCATCCAGCCTGGCCTTGAATGCCTACAGGGATGGGGCATCCACAACCTCCTTGGGCAACCTGTTCCATGTGTCAGCAACCTCTGTGTGAAAAACTTCCTCCTAATATCTAACTAAACTTCCCCTGTCTCAGTTTAAAACCATTCCCCCTTGTCCTATCACTACACACCTTTATAAACAGTCGTTCTCCTTATTGTTTATGTGCTCCCTTCAAGTACTGGAAGGCCACAATATCTCCCCACAGCCTTCTCTTCTCTAAGCTAAACAAGCCCAGTTCCCTCAACCTTTCTTCATAGGAGAGGTTCCAGCCCTCTGATCATCTTAGTGGCCCTCCTCTGGACACAGTCCAAGAGCTCTGCGTCTTTCTTGTGCTGGGAACCCCAGATCTGGACACAGTGCTGCAGATGGGGCCTCACAAGAGCTGAGTAGAGAGGGACAACCGCCTCCCTCTCCCTGCTGCCCACTCCTCTGTTAATGCAGCCCAGAACACAGTTGGCCTTCTGGGCTGCAAGTACACACTGCTGGCTCATGTCCAGCTTCTCGTCCACCAAGCCCCCCAAGTCCTTCTCTGCAGGGCTGCTTTCAGGGGGTTCTTTGCCTGTTTTGTATAAATACCTGGGATTGCCCAGGTAAATGCAGGTACCCTGCATTTGGCCTTGCTGAACCTCATTAGGTTTTCATGAGCCCACTTCTCCAGCCTGTTCAGGTCCCTCTGGATGGCTTCCCTTCCCTCCAATGGATCGACTGCACCGCTCAGCTTGCTGTCATCTGCAAACTTGCTGTGGGTGCACTCGATGCCATTCACAAAGATCATTCTAGAGAACAACAAAACAAAAGCACTGAGATTTAAAAGAAGAAAATATAGCAAAAAAAAGGCTTACCATAACGGAGTATGAGAATATATCATGTTTATAAACTCAGAGCCCTTTTGCTAAAGCTTATAGCATATGTGAGGAGAAACATCTTACACGGCAAAATATAGACTTCTGCTTTCTGTATTGGTTTAGCAAAAGGAGCTACAAAAGTTAAAGAACAGCCTTTTGAGGCACTGCAGTCAGGATCATGCCTGATCTTACAATGCTAAGACAGAGAATTTGAAAAGTCACAAATCAGGAGTTCTGCACTTACATCTGTAACAGCTCTCACCAACATCTGTATCAACATAACCAAATCCTCTCTTATCACCCTCTCTATACATAAAATTATTTTTCTACTGAAGTTTACAGACAAACCAACATATAGCTCATGAAATTAATACAGGTTCATGAAATTAATAAAGTCGTAGTTTCATATTATAATAAAAGCGGATTCTGTACAGATCAGGGGTCAGAAATGTATATTATAAAAGGACCCCAAATACTAATGCTCACCTTCTGAATGAAGAAAACATTCCCAAGTAGTATTTTTTTCATATTTATATAAAAAACATACCTTCATGGTAACAAGTGTGTAAAAACATCACTTTCTTAAGTTTCCATCAAGTTGCTACCAAATCCCAGCAAGAATAACACTGGGAATTCTCATAAGCATGTCCTTGTTTTTTTTTCATTTTCCCTTGTGCTTGCAGCTGAGCACTGCCTCATCTCTCTTACATCCGACACAGATCTTACATCACATGCAGGAGAATCAATCGGGCTTTCAATGAGAGTCCCCAATCCCCAAACAACAGTCCTCTCTTTGATCCAGAGCATTTGGCAGGTGTGTTAATCTATGAATGCTGGATCCACATCTGCTTTTATTGGTACAGATCCAGAGTAATACATTAGAACACTAACTGAAGAAGTCAGTCAAAATAAGGTGAGAAAATTCCTTGTTTTGCAGCATATCATGCAGAGATTAAAAACTAAACTAAACAAAAAAGCACTGGACAATAGTAGTACTTGCAAGCATACTAAGGGGCCAAATTTCTGTACTACTATCAAAATCTGATACAGTTTTTACCACAGTCAGCTAGACAGAGCATAAGTAGAAGTCTGTCCAGCACAACACAAAATATGGAGACAGATGAAGAAAACCAAGCAAGCGCCACAAGCAATTAAAATGTGAAAGGGTCATTTCTGGTATCTACATTCATAAATGTAAAATATAAGTGAATTTACATAAACTAAGGTTTCAAGACAGCACTATTGAATATTCCTAACATTAGCACTCTTGATTTGCTGTGGATATTTAAAGGGCATACAAATGTTCCTCTTTACATCATTTCAAGTAAAGTATGTCTTTGTGGATTTTACTGGCTGGCAGAAGTAGCATTTTACTTAGCCCAGAACAGACAAACCGATGGTTTACCCACTTTCTGAAAAGGAGAAGGTTCTCACATTGCACATGTTCAGTTCAGTAAGAACACACTGAGTTTTTATCTCAACCCTTTACGAAATACCAGGAGGCTGAACAACAATTAAACAATCCAATTGACAGTAACATGCTCTAGTAAGCCAAGGACTATCAAGGGCTAACAATACCACTGCCACTTTTCTCTGAAATATGCGATCCAGGAAATATAAATGTGTGGAATCTTAGAAACATGACAAAATGTAAACAGTGAAAATACCACCCAGTAGCAGCTGCACGTCACTTAAAAGTCACCAATGCTGCTCAACTCACAAGGAACAGGAAAGGGAAAAGGACACAATGCAGTTGTAGATTTCACCCCAGACTAGGAATCACGGCTCCTTCTTCAGAAAGTTTGCAGTAGGTGGATACTGCTATCACAGTACTTTGTATATGTAATCTCACTCTGTCTACATACCAAACTGACCAGATGTCATGCACATATGTTAGGCACAATCTTGAGCCTACATTAACACACGCTGCTTCTCACTAGGCTTGTTTATTTGGCCTTGAGGCCATGTTAATGCATGCACACAGCTTCTGGTTACAGCTGGTTTCCATCCAGACAGCTTGGATTGCAAGCTTGCACCTGCCAGCAAAACACTGGGTAGACAAATCTCCAGATGAAAAGTTGTTTTAGGTACATGCTGCCCCATCCAGTGCATCTAAAATAATGGAGAGAATGTTTTCATGTATATCATCGCCTTCTCAATACTTCTATAGCAGTTCTAACTGAAATTTAAAAAACAAGGTGTTTGTTTTTCCTATCCAATAGATTTTTTTTCCTTTCAAATATATCTTGGTCACTTACCTCAAGTTATCACTTTTTGATGCTTATAATATAAACTACAAAAAAAATTCCAATTAAATCATAAAAGCACACTGTATTAGAAAGCTTGAAGAATTAATAACTGCAACACACACACTCTTACTAGAGAAGTAAAAATCTTACCAGAAAGAACTAAGTAATATGATCTGTTGCATTTTATTTTTAATTAAGCTAATAATTTCCTTCTTGGTGTATTACTAATGGTAGGCAAGAAGAAAGATGAGAAACTAAACCAAATAAATGTTATCTTTATATATTTCCTAACTGCTCTACACTGGACTGTCAGGAAGACAGTAATTATTGTATGGCATATCAAAGAAAAATAAGCAAACTGCAAAACACTTCAGGTTTCTACCTTCAGTATCTAATTTCATTCTCTTACCTCCACCATGAATAATTACATTTAGAAATGATACAACTTTAATGGCTTGTTTACTGCGTTACGTTCAATACATCAAAAGTTTCTCTTGACCACTTACCTCCCCGGCTGGCAAGGGCAGTACCATCGTAAGAGAATGTCAAGCAGGAAGTATCAGTGCCTGCAGCATGGGCTTGCCTGCAGTGGAACTTTGTATGTACCTGTTTGTCAAACAAATGAAACATTACAGAAGTTTGCGTATTTCAAGATTAGAAAATTGTACATTATGTGTGTTGTTTCTAAACTTATATAGAAATCCCCATATTTTTAGCACTGATAGGAACTGAAGTTGTATGTTTCTACAGCCTTTAAAAAAAGTCATACACACTTTATATGGTCAGAATAGGCTTTCACAGTGTTTTAATGCAAAATTCATTTTTTTCATAGCATCAGAATAATTGAATAATACCCACTAGCACTGGATAAAAAGTAGTTAGGTCTGGTTAAGAAAAAAAACCTTTTAAGACTGTTCTTATCAGCCCCCTAAGCAGGCTTATTGCTTAAAAAAAAACCCACAATGAACAAAGGAAAAAAACGTACATACTTTGGAAAGAACTTAAAAGAAGGATTGGAAGAATTGACTTTAGCCAAATTTCAACCCTGCCAAAATTCATGGTTTATAGATTAGAATGAAGCTCAGATATGCTGAAGTTTGTATTCCATTTACATGTAATAAAATTCAAGTTTTAAAATGATGTATGTTTGTTTATTTTCAAGTGTATTTCCCCAATAATCCTGGAGGAACATGAAAAGTACTTTCAAAGTAACATCTTTTTCTTGTACAGCGCTGACTTTTTGTTTATTAAGTCAAAATTAATTTTAATCCCTAAAAACGCTCTATGTTAAAATTGGAGAAATCTCCTGTGAAATCCCAAACTAAATTTTAATACATCTGCAAAATCCAGACTTCTAATTTCCCAACCAAACCCAAAGGTCTTGGCTGAGATACCAAAATGCCTATCAGGCACATAATTGCTGGCTAGCTCAACCGTCACTTCATCTTAGCAATTGTTTCTTTTATTTTCCACCACTGCACTGCACCATCTAAAAACCACCAACACGCGCAGTGTCTGCTTAATCTTACAAAATGTCAGACAAGATGGCTCAGTGACATTTGAGACTGAAACACTCACTTAAAAACTAATCCAAACTAGATCAAAATATAAGATCAAAAAATGTACTATAACCATAGTTACTGAAGTGCAAAAATCCTGAAAACCCACCGTGTGTGTTCCAGCCCTCTAACTTGCACTTACAATTTAATTGTGTTTGTAAAGTAGACGCAGAATGACGGACTGACAAGATGGTGCACCCAGGTTGAGGAGGCAGTGGTCTGGTCTGATGGCAGAGAAAACATGAAACTAATAGCAGGGGTAAGCTGCACCGTGGCTAGCAGTCCAGTGGGATTGGACTAGTAACGAAGATGAAAGAAGAACTGGGACAGGTTAGAACTATGCTGTTGAGAAGAGTACAGAAAGAGACAACCAATGGAAAAAGGAGACAGCAAAGCATCGCAGAAGTTCAAAGGACACAGCGGATGTTGTGAGACACTGCAAGAAAGGAATGGCCCACCATAAAGGAAAATCAGAATTCACTAAGCTAGCAGACATGAAGAATATTTCAGCATATGGGGAAATTCTGAGACTGGATAAGGAGCCTAGAAAACCTCTGGGATAAAGCATGCAACTTCTGAGGGTATAAATTGGAAGCACATGGCATTTAGCAGTGAACAGGGAATAGTGCCAAAGAGGAAGGCAGAGATGAGGAGGAATCAAAATGGAAACAGAGACATTAATGGAAAATGGAAGAAAGGGGAAAAGACAGAGAAAGAGACAAGCCAGTTTGTGACAGTTAAATCCTTCTTTAATACTTAGGAAATTACACTTTTGCTGTCTTTTCCTAATATAAAGCTAATTCATACAGGTTTAAACTGAAATATTCAAGAGTTGAACAATGCCTGGGTGACCCCTATCTCACCTTCTCACCCATCTGTACGATAGGGAATAAATAATGTTCTTTCTCTCACAGAAAGAAAGAAGGCAAGACACGAAGACATGAAAACCTGGACATCCTTCATGTACCGCAATGATAACAGCAAAATACAGAGTAGTTTATATTTTCAGAGAAGGGTTTGAACAGTGTGCAATGTCAGACCTAGAACCACACGCTGAACACAAACAGGATAAAATACTGAGGAGCTGCCTAGTGATTACTATCCACTATACACATTAACAGATAACTCAGTACTACAGAATAAAATGGAGACTGTGATCACACAATGTAAACTCACCGTGTGACTGACCTCAGTTTCCTCGGGATTCCCCAGTTATTTATCTTCTAATTTTTGACTGTAACTTACTAAGGCTCCTTCGGTGTCCTATTTTGTATGTAAGAGACCTACACTGGTAAAGTAATTAATGTTGTTTACCCATACAAATATCTGTTCTGAATTTGGTCCAAAACATAAGAGAATCTATGTGTTATGACACTAATAATGATGGAAAGCTTATTTGGTGTGCAGATTTAGTTCAGTTTTGAGAGAAGACATATAAGGCATTAATTCCACAAATGACACTTCAACAAACAACAGAGAGCTCCAAATATAAAACATACAGTTCTTTCAGTATTTACAGACGGAATGTAATAGCCTATGTTTAACCACAGCACTTGTTTTGTAATTAGTGTCTCTTCTAGCCAATTGCACATGTACTGGAGAAACTCTATGGACAGATTGCAATTACAAAATCTTACAAAAACAGTAAGACTTTTTTGGAGGTGTTAATAAGTACCAGGAAACATATTTTTTGCATCGAGTTAAGAAAAATTTCCACATATGTGGTAACATACAGAGGAGAAACTGTGAATTATTTATTAGAAAATAAATTTTCTGTAGCGTTTGTTAAACATTAACAAGCAATTAAAATGATGTATTTTCTGTCTGAGAAATACCATAGACATTTGCAAAAACATGATAAATGATTAATAACCACACCTAAAATGTGACAGAAAGATTACAAAATAGTATTTAGCTATTTCAAATACATTGTAAAAAGTTTAATTTAGGCTCCACAACACATGTCAACCTGTGACAGTGTCACACTGACATATACATGTTAAAATAACATCCTGTTTTTCATTTTGCTGCCCAATGTCATGGCAAGTTCTTGTATTAAATAAAGCAACTAACCAAAGCTTTTTCTTTGAGTATTACTAGTATATAAACGTATGCATTTATATAAGATAAATACATAAAGTACTCTCTCCCTCCCATCACATAATGTTTCAGGAGTATTTTATCTCCCTGCTTCACTGCTCTCCGGTCAAAGGTACTGATTTT
The DNA here is from genome assembly GCF_026119805.1 of Tympanuchus pallidicinctus. NCBI lineage: Eukaryota > Metazoa > Chordata > Aves > Galliformes > Phasianidae > Tympanuchus > Tympanuchus pallidicinctus. The sequence continues at coordinate 12,088,428 of NW_026294813.1, forward strand.
TATTTATTTATTTATTTTTTTAAAGGTAAATTTATGAATCCACTGATCAAAAAGAAACTGTTTCTTCAGGGAAATAATGGCTCACCTGAAACCTGTCACTCAGCATGCAGTCTTTTCAGTGAAGTACCTACACTTCAACTAAATTAGTAACAACACAGATATCAAAGACTCAGACATTATTTGCCTCTTTATTAGAAAAAAAAAAAAAAAAAGTGAAATTAAGAGAACAAATTTAGCTCAACTCTCTCCAGCTTTCATACTTTTGGCAATCACATGAAGCAAGTCTTGTCTTAAAAAAAGATGTGAGATTGCATCAGCAATTTTGTCTTTAAAAATGAATTCACTCAGTTTACCACTGAAAAGACCATTTTCCTAACTTTGAGCTCCGCAAGCCTGCCCTCCATATATTATTCTGCAAGGGAATATAACCCTGAATTGTAATACTAAATCAAATATTTTAAAATGATTGAAGGTTGCTCTAAAAACGACAGAAGGTTGAACAAGAAGTTTTTACATGCACTGGCAAATGTTCATCACAGTTTTCAGAGAAAATAATGTGTTTGGCCTCTGGTCTTTTAACATATTTAACTGATGTCTAATCTTGCTAACAAATCATAAGAAAAAAATTGTTATCAGAATGTTTCTTGCTGGAAAGACATGAAAAAAACAAAACTAATGTACACATTTCATAAGTTTGGTTCAGGAAGGGAAAGAGAACACTGAAACACTAGGCAAAAATGTGAAGACAGCAAAGGCAAAATATATCCACATTTCTCCTTTCTTTTTGTGGCAGAGATGTCCACTACTCCTGAGTACTACTAACGTGCACCACAAAATTTGACAAACTCATCAATTCTTATTTCTTTTTTGAAGGCTTATCTATTTCAGTACATCTAAATATATTCCACTCTCTATTCTTCAGCAATAAATTGTCTTCTGCAACTATTTTGAAAGCCTCCAGCAATGCAAACACCTTCTAGCTTTATATTAGCACATATATCTTTGTTAAGGAATTATGGCTGACTGGACTTGTGTGCAACATGAAATGACAGGCAGAAAACATGAAGCACATGTGAGAAAGGAGGCAGCTGAATGCATGTGAAAGTAAATTTGTAAAAAAAGCTAGGATAACAGTTAAACTCGATAATTCTCAAAGATCAAATGAAAATCAGAAAATAAAAGGGAACTGAGGAAGGACTGCACAAAAGACAAGAAGACATAAAGAAAGAAAGAAAGAAAGACAGAAGGAAAGAAAGAAAGACTGAAACACAGAAAGACAACATGAGCAGTGCATCAATAATGAATATCCTTTAAACAAAAAATCTGGGAAGACTGATGATGGACAATGGGAAGCAAAGACATACAAAATGTTCATCACAAATTAATAACATATAGAGATGCACGGGTAGAGCTCTGTGACACACAAACTGTTCCTCACCAGAAACCCTAATAAGACTCTGTGAAGTCTTACCACGAAAAAAGCATCATGAAAAGCAGAAGACAGAATGAGTCATTTTGTTCACCTCATCCAGAGCTCATCTATGAGAAATGAAATGGTAGGCTTAAGCAATAAATTTTTTGAACTTCCCACATTGTTTCATGGATATAATATTTCATAGTGCGCCAACACTTTCCCAAGATTGCATGCTTCCCACACACACTTTTCTCTTTCTTCAATGAAACAGTGGTGTCACAGACAAGAAATTTTTCTTCCATCTTGTTTCTAGTATCTTCAAGAGATTTTTAAATGCAGAGGTAGTAAATAAAATTAGGTACTGAAGAAAGTGAGATCTGCAAAGTTGCAGCATGTTTTTGGATCACTGTAATCTTCTTTCACTATAATGTAAAAAATTTACTCATCAAAAAAAAAACAACTGCAAAGACAATCAACTCTGCAACAACAATCCTGTTTAGAGTAAAGAGAACACTGTCCCAAACTAATTGCACCACTAGCAACATACAATCTACTTCTTGTTTCAGCACATGAAAGGTGTATTCTGAATAAGGAAGCTCGTTCCCAGAGCTTGCTCCCATGCTTGCTGACAAACTGTTCCCTCTGTTTCACACCAATGAATGATGGACACATAAAAAAAGCTAGAAATCAGAATTCACCCTGATTTCTAATGTGAGTCAGGAGAACAGGACTAGCTTAGCAAAGCTACCATAAAAACAAATCATGCATAGCTGAGGTTTAAGCAACTGATTTGAAACAGACTAAGGTACTTCAGCAGTATAAATTAACTTACTCTAATAATAATTGTTGCAAAATCTACAGTTTTTAATAAAAGCATAAAAGCATTCCTATTACCGTTAGTCAGCTTTAGAGCAACAAAAGCATGAGCTATAACGCTGGGGGAAAAAAAAGCCACCACCACAAGCACCAACAAACCAGAAACCTTGTTAGTATCTAAGAAAAGACATTGGTGCTTGTGTGGAAAGTGATTGTACCAGGGGTGCAATGTCAGAGCTGTGACCACAGCTGAAAAGACAGACACATTCCCCTTTCCTATTTGTCCATTTCTACTGATCAATGCACCAACACTTATCCACTTTGCTCTCAATTACTACTCAGAAAAGAAATTTCACTGTACCCTCCAGATTTACTGTATCACTTACAAATTATCAGATATTCATATGTCAGCTAAATTCAGGAATTCACTCTTTTTTTCCCTGAGTAGGTAGTTACAGGCTATAATCAGATCTTTTTCTTAAGACTTTGTAAACATGATCCTAGGGCTTTCAATTTGTTTGACAGCTCTTCAATACCACTTTCTATGGTGTAGAAATGGATGCTGTTTCAGTAATGACCATGTTGATGCAAAACAAGATTAACTTGTGAAATCTGGTGAAATCTGAGGTTTTAGCATTTATGCAATTATACTCTTATATGATTTGATCTTCTCTGTGATCTTTGAACTCAGTGACATTTTTATGTATCACTAGAAAATCTGAAACACTCCTTCCCTTCTCTTGATCCTAATTAACCAATTATGAATATGGTAACCTAACTTCATTTGCAATAAGCAGAACATCTAACTGGCAATTGCATTTAGCTGTCCTGCATCAATTACACTCTCATATGTTGCAACAAGAGGAGGGCTGATATTTGAAGGGGGATGCAAGTTTTGGGAATGTCTTTGTTTTATCTCACTTGCTTAGTTAAGGTTCAATTTCATATTTTAACATCTTTAACATCTATTCCATATAGAAGATTTGTCATCAGAGTCGCAATTAGTAAAAACAGAAGAGAGAATTGGCTTTCCTTTCTTTTTTTAATATTACGTAGGTTTCTTCATGCACTATGAGGAAAAACATCCATCATCATTCTCTCACCATTAGCATCCTTAAAATTTATCACAAAGAATGAATCCTTTCGGGTTTTTCATCCTAGCCTCCCCATTTCATTTCAAGCACAGTACTTCACACTTGTGTTTAACAGCTTCTCAACTAGCAGTGGCATCTTCAGAGCATAGCGAGATATGTGAACTGCTGTTTGTGAAAATCATACCTTAAAAATCTTATGTGTACAATCTACTTTTCATCAAATAGCTTTGAGTGTTTTTTTTCTCCACTGATCATTTACAAACTTTAAACTTTTCATCCAACATCACTTTCTCCTTCATCGTCATTTCTCGTCAATCCTATCCAAATTCCTTCCTGACTCTAAACAGATTTATGTTGACAAAGCCAACAAAGCTACCCCATCATCATTTTCATCAGCCTTTGAAGAAGTATCTATTCTATATTTCTCTTATTCATCATTGTTGGTTTTTTTTTTAAATCTCCTGTACATCATCAACATGTTCACTGCATTCCTCACTATTTCCTCTGGTGTTCAATTCTCTTTCTTCCACTTTTGCTGGCTATTTGCCATCATTTCACTCCTTTGGTCTCTGAACTTCTATCTCTATACAGTGTATTTTGAGAAATACTATTTAAAACCAAGGTTACGAATACTTTCCTGTTATTAAACCACCTTCTAGTAAAAGGTCTTTATTCTGTATCTGCTGAACATTTTAGTTCATCTTGATATCACCCTATGAATATTTAACTGGCAAATCAAATTCAGTATGTCGAAAGAAAGGCTGTTCCTGACTACCATATCTCCCAGCTACCATATGCTTGTGGCTACCACATCTTTCCACATTCCTGTGGAAGATCTAACCTATTTCTGTAAATCATCATATGAAAAATGTTGTTACACGCATCACAATGTGTCAGCTTCTTTCTGACACATATTGGAAAGCATGCTATAATGAATCCAATCAATAACTTCCTGCCAGTACTATTACTTGGACTTCTTTGCCCTCTTTGCTATTTTTGAATCCATTTCCTTGATGGATTTCTTTACTTTAGGTGTACTGTCAGTTCCTTTTGTCTTATTTAACAACTGTGTTCTTCCAGTGACTTAAATCCATATTTTGCCTACAAAAATAATTACATATCTTAATCCTCAAGAACATCTCATCTGTGTTTTTCTCACATAAAGTTAAAACCAACAAAATCACCACTTCTCTGCTTTCCATAATATACATGAAACTATTATGTATAAACATAAGGGATGCAAGTGGCAACTGAGCTTGCATATTGCCTTTATTTTGCTTCTTGGAGTAAGCCTCATATGAACTTGACAACAAAGGGTTTGTTTTCTAACTCATCTTTATTTGTTTAGGAAAACTTGTTTTATATGTACAAACAGACAGCAGCACACACAGAGCCCTGCTTCACATTCCTAATCTTGATGGAACAGCCACGGAACAACAGTGGACTGTTTAAGTACAGAAAACATATATCATATATCCCTCTCAACTCCTATCCGATTTAGCACCCTGCTTCCACATACAGAACATGAAATCAACAGGGCATATGCACATTTTGCCAATTGAAAAGGCAATGCATGGCAATGAGATGCTTTCTGCTGACTAAAAAAGGCGTCCCTACTTACTTGGAGTTTCTGAAAAATCACTCAGGTTTTTGAAGGTGGTTTTGAGTATAAACCAGTTCTCCCAGTATGAGGGCAGGAAGGCATGTGCAGTAAGTGTGATTTTCCAAGCCCTGCTGAAGCTGAGCCACTCTAAAGATCTCAGCAGTGTATTCTAGTGACCTCTTGGCCACAAAATGTTCTCCAGCATAGATCACAGACCTGAGGAGGACTACAGGGGCAGAGAATGAAACAAGCTACTGAGCTAGGATATGTTGCTATTTCTAGGCTTTTACTAGGGTATCTGCTGATTAGACTTTCGGCTGGCATGCCTGGATCTCCTGGTGTCCATACAAAACGTTGACCATGATTACTCATTGAAATGGATTTTTTTCAGAATATTTTGATTTTATCTTTAAATTAGCACAGTACTTTGTAGTTCCGCCATGCTATCCCAACTTAATTCAACATATTACAACAAAAAAGAAGTATAAATTAACTTTTAGCACTTAATACAGGTAACAGCTTTGAGCATAAAGCCAAATCTTGCAGATGCACAGAAAAAAGTTAAATAAAAAGACATTTTTTCAAAATCTTACGTATTGCTGAACCCCAATTAAAATTACATACATTGAATAATTTTTTGAATACTCTCTTCAAGTTATTAGAGATCATAATGATTATACAAATTCATAAAATTTATTAAGTTGGGTCTTCATTACAAACTTGCATGCACAGCTAGACACATAAAGACATGGCGGGTACACATGTACACATGTGGTGTGATACCTACATATATATATAGGTAGCCATATCCAACTCCAAATCTAGTTCTCTATCTCATTAGATAGAAATTTAGAATTTACACAAGGAAGACAGCTGTTCCATGGATGTATCTGATTTCAGTCTGTGTAGTATCACTATGGCCATATATGAAAACACAGCTGGATAACACTCTACCTATTTCACCACCCTCTCTACTAACTGTTTAACATTAACATCTGTTGAAAACAAGCTTTATGAATTAGGAAGATTGTGACAAAAATCTTTTTTTTTTCCTTGTAAGATATTTTACGTATTTATAAAGAAAGCTTTAAGATGTTAGTTGTGAGATTTATTCCTACAGTTCAAAATAACTTGTACGCTTAAGGCTGTCTTGTAAAAAGTATATTAAAATACTTCTCCTTTTGTATCATTGATATAATTTTGTAACTGTTGCTAAGAGATGATATAGGGATCTCCCACATCTTCTCATCTGTAATTTATGTGAACACAATACATGGATTTTCTACAAATGCTACGTAAAATCTTTAGTTACAGTTAACTAGACTTACAATAAGTGCTAATGAACTGAGGGTGGGCTGTAATTTATTATGGACAGTTCTTTAAGTGTGTTTAAAAGTGTAACCTCGCAACAGTGCACCTTTTAAGACAATCCTCATGTGGAAATAATTTGTTCTTATTCAGAGTTTGTCAAGTTCAAGTCATAACTGGTATAACACTGGCATTACTGATATACACTGTTATGGTTTAATGGAGTAGGCAGCTCAGCATCACACAGCCATTTGCTAGTTCCTTGACAGTGGACTGTTAAGCGTGAGAATGTGTTGATTGAGATAATGGCAGTTTAACAAGAAGAAGAAAAATGAAAAAGTGATGCTTATCACCAGCTGACTGACACCCAGCCAGTGCCTAAGCAGCAGCAGCACCCTTGTCCAACTCACTCAGCTTTACTGCTGAGCATGATGTCATGTAGTATGAGACGTCCATCTGTCATTTTGGGTCAGCTGTCCTGATCCTGTCCACTCCAAGCTTCTTAGGGACTCTAGGCTTCTCTCTGGCAGAGTGAGAAGCTGAAGTAACCTTGGCAATTAATGCTATCATTGTTCAGCCACAACTAAAACATTGGTGTGTGATCAACATAAATGCCAGCAAGTAGGAAGGAAATTAACTGTTTTCAAACAGACAAAAGCTATTTCATTACAATTTATCTTTTCAAGTTTCTCAGTTCCTAACATATTAGTGGAGAATATTTGGTATTGAAGCTATAACTTCTTAATGATATGTACCTGAGCATATTCCAAAATAATTCATGTCCATGTTCTAGGTAACGCAAGGAAAAAAAACTAACTACTTCTATCTGTTCTTTTGGATAAATTAAGTTTTTCTTAATTGAAGTTATGAAAATGTTACACACAAACACCACACAACGTTAAGCTATGAATTTCTTAGGCCAGAATTCAATGTTTGTTAGTGATAAGCTACATAGACATTCATTGCAATTCCACAACTGTTTAATTTATTTTTTTTTAATGCAGCAGAGAAAAAAAACTTTGTAGAAGTTCTAAATTGATGAGATGAAGTCTGTAAGAAATACATTCAAGTATGAAATTGGAAGAAAGTGAAGAGCTTGTAAATTATTCCAAGAGATAAAGTAAGCACATGCAGACAGAGAGCATGTAATCTTCACACCACAGATTCTGATCTGTTCCACAGATTAGGAGATGTTTCCTACTTTTTTGTTCTTAAGTAAATCAATTCCGTCAAGTTGTAATAGTTTTACTTTCATAAGTATTCTAAAGAATGGGAATTTTAAGCTCTAATAAAACAAACTTAATGACCATGAGTTGCACAGAAATGTACTTTTTATTGCTTTTGTGAAATTTGTATTATAAACCTGCTTCTCGCTATCCTCAAAATATAGTGACATACTATATATAAACCACAATGAGAAACATTTGGACACTAAACTAGCTTCCTATTAAACACACCACACACAAAAGAATGTCCTTAATTTACTAACCCTATCAGGTTCTAGATCAATTACACGTTCAGCTTGCTTGAGAAGTGCACGTCCTACAGTACCTTAGACACTTCTCTAGTAAGCCTGAGAACTCCAGAGCTCACTTCTCATCAGAATAACACACAGCATTCTGTACTTTCAGTTTTTTGCCTTTGCATGTATGAAGCATCTTTTTATCAGAAAGGTTACAGAAAAAAAATGCAGATAGGACAATATTCTATAAAATAACAGAAACTAGTTGATACAGGCTCTTCTGTTTGTGTTTGGAGATTATTAGTTTTTTGTTAATATTAATAACACTACAATATTAATAAACCAAATCATGCAGCCATAATGCCTACTCTTGTCCTAAATTCACTTTTTTTTTTTTTTTTTTATTAATGTAATCCATACAGCAATTCCTCTAAACAGTAAACCAAAGAAAAATATCACAGAATCACAGAATGGCCAGAGTTGGAAGGGACCTCAAGGATCATGAATCCCCAACCCCCCTGCCACATGCAGGGCCACCAACCTCCACATTTAATACCAGACTAGGTTGCCCAGGGCCCCATCCAATCTGGCCTTGAACACCTCCAGGGTCAGGGCACCCACAACCTCCCTGGGCAGCCTGTTCCAGCACCTCACCACTCTCTCTGTAAAGAATTTCCCCCTGACATCCAACCTCAATCTTCCCTCCCTCAACTTAAAACCATTTCCTCTTGTCCTGCAGTTATCTACCCTTTCAAAGAGTTGATTCCACTCCTATTTGTAGGCTCCCTAATTTAACTATTGAAAGGCTGCAATGAGGTCACCCCAGATCTTGAAGACAGGCAGGAATTACTCTGCTGCTTCTAATTTACAATGCTAGTGGGCCTATCCTGCAGCCCAGCATTTTTTATTTATTATATTCTGAGACCTTCATCTCTCTCTCTTCATTACCTTACATGTTCTTTCAAAAATATATTTTATAAGCATGCAAACAGAGATTTTCAGTCTACGAAAATAGTGGGCGACTTCAGACATGTCTGTGAAGATTTGTGTGAGTACACTAGGATGGATTCATACCTTCATTATAAAATGGAAGAACTTGAAAGTCACTGCATTAATGTATTTCCTAAATGCAGAAGCAGTTTGGAGTTGGTAGATGGTCAAAGAGAAATGGGGGTTGAAGGATTCTTTGCTAGTGGAAAGCTGTCTTTAGCTGTTAGCATCCAAACGTTGAAATATTTGAAATAATTTGAAATGTAATCATTATTGTTTCTTAAGAAAAAAAAGCTATACTAAGAAGCCAGTAAGGCTTACTACATAACATTATGAACGTCTTAAACTCCTTCGTGTTTAAAAGATGTTGCACTGCACAAGCAGTTCTTCATTAGCAATATATAACTCTTTTAAACAAGTTTAAAGAAAATAGATCTTCTAAATGAACTAGTTGCCTGCATTTGCAGACTGGACTTATTTCCCTCCCTCAACTTAAAACCATTTCCCCTTGTCCTGCTGTTATCAACCCTTTCAAAGAGTTGATTCCCTTCCTGTTCATAGGCTCCCTCATTTGTTGTTTCAGGAAGGCTAATAGGTAGCTTAATGACAACCTTATTAAGATTGAAATAATCAAGAAAGAAGATACTTCCATAGCATCTTGTCTGGACCACCTATGCTTCAGTGACATGGCTATGTTGTCCCTATAGGTATATATAAGATTGACATAATCTTTTTCTTCTCTAACGACTCTGAATCTGAAGTAAAATCCTTCATGTTATTTTCATTAGGATGTGTCAGACTTTATGATTTAGAATTGTCTTTCATCAATTGAGCAAACATTTAGATAGTTCTTAACTATAAATGTTTACTGCATAGGAAAGAAATGCACTTAGAAATACAACAGGACACATTTTATCTTAGCATATGACTGTCAGATTCTTTACTGCAACTAGTTTCAGGGTGCAGATAGCAATGTACTGACTAAACCAGGTATATACAAAAAGGAATAATATATGAATCTGTTAATATTTGCTGCTGGCAAGCTTGTGCGTGATTTCCAGTTTCTGGAGCAGAGATCTGGCACATATACGTATGGAATGAAAGGGTGGGATATTATGGATATGGAAAACTTAAGGTAAGTTTGAAAGGGAAATATAGTATATTTGGATATCTTTCATCTCATATTTACATAAGAAATTTCCAGATGTAGCCAGACTACCCTCTTCAAAGCATGAAACCCGTTACACAGCTGAGGGAAACTGGAAGGTTTGCCTGATGTTTTGCTGCAATACTAATTTTTACTAATCTGAGAATTATCTCTTTAAGTTGTTTTTACTAATTATTCTATTTCACTGAGGTATTTCTAATGTTGTGGAAGTCCTGCTATAAATGTAAAAATTATAGGTCAGCAAAACCAAAACAAAACATCCAAATGGAAAAGTGAATAGTCTGTGGTGAATAAATTCTAGCCGGTGTGAAAAGAGCATAATCCTGGAATGATGTAAACCATCAGATGCCAAAGACGCATTACAATCTCTGGCTAAGAGAAACTGTAACTGAATAAGTATAAGCACAGTAATAAAGCTTTTAGTAGATGTATACCAGACATGCATTTCAAGAGTTTAGTACTGAGAGCTATGCCTCTGTCACCGTAAGAGAAAAGCATTCGGCAACTGTGCAAAGATGCAAAGCAAGAGCATAAATCCCCTCAAAGGATTTTCCAATTAACGGACAAAATATTTACAGCAAGTTTCAGACCTTACTACTAGCTTTCATTAGTCTGTCTGGAAACATTAGCTGTAAAATTCATCAAGAAAAGCAAAATAAAGCTTAGAAAAAAAAAAAAAATCCAAATAACATCTGAGCTTGGATTCCCAATCCAAAACAAAGGGGTCGCCATAAGTACCCAAAAAAGTACCTCACATGATCTGTTACCTACATCTGCATTTTCAGTTGTACAGCATTTCTTCAAAATGTCTCCATTATTTTAAAAAACCTGACTTAAAAGTTCTCTGCATTTATTCTGCCCGCTACAAAACTAAGCCTTACTAAAACCATTTCAAAGCAAGCAATTGCTAAATATAGAAATGTATTTATCTTCCATTTATAAATCATGCAATTATTTCGAAAATGCTTTTAACATGACTATTGGTAATTAAAAAAGGTGCAGAGCTTACATCTGCTTAACTTCAGAACACACTGCAACAGTCCACTTTTCCTCCCTTTATTTTTCGTTGATCAGGTGGTTCTAATGTGTGTGGAAAGCTGGTTATTAAGAATAGCACTTGGTCACACTACTTTTGGGGATAATTATTTGGGCAGCCCATTAGTACAGCGTTGAATTTCATTTATTACTGTGCATTTTAAGTTCTATAAAATCACTCGGATCATTAGATAACTAGCTTAAAAGTGAACAAAAATAAATTAATTATTTTAGAAATTCCAAATCAAACTAAGGTTTTAAAACCAGGAAAAAGAAAACAGTGGCAAAGGAATAGATCAGTAGTTGCAGATCCTTGCTTGAAGCAGGAAATAGCCTAAGTAGAATGGAGAAAAACACAGTGCTAAGGCTTTTACGAAACAAGAAAGTTACAAAATTGAAAGACAAAAAGGAAGAAATTAAACACTAGCTGCAGTACCCGAGCTCTGAAACAATTTATAATATGTATTATGTTGAAAATTATAAGTACTGTAACCTTCCCGTTCAGACTTGTCTTTAAAGGACAAATCTGATTTCTCAGAGATGTCTTCTGAATACTTAAAGAGTGCAGCCACTAAATGCCTCAGAGCTAATGGAAATTACTCAATGTTTCTAAAAAGATCATATGGCTAAAAAAAGCAAGAACAACAAAAACAGAGAAGATTTTGTGTGTACAAGTTGTACATTATGTTACTGAAGACTTCACCATTCCTGATAGACTTTGCTGCCCTGATATCCTTACCAGTATTTTTGTATGATGGCTACAACAATATTGCCATAAAATACACAAAGCGTGAAACTAAAAAACAGAATTCAAACTTTGAAGTTCTGAGATGATATTCATGCAATCCAGAGCAGAATGAAACCAGGATAAGCGGGAGGGAAAAATTACATTAAAGGTAGTTTCATTAGGTGATTTGAAAGGCTAGGACTGAAAAAGAACTTTCACTACCCAGTAAATCTTATTTGGGTCAGTGGAAAGCATCTCAAAACTTTCACATTCAGCAAAGAAAATGAGGACAACTTTCTAATTGATGACTTTAATGAAATTTCAATTCATTTTAAATCACAATACATTTTTAACGTATCCATCAGATATACTAACAGTCTTTAAAAAATGATTTCAGTTTTTAAATGCCCATATGAATGAGGCATTACGTATTTCTACATAGGAAGAATGGGACACTGAAGTTTCTTGATTGCAAGACACTCTTTGTACTTGATACCAAAGACTCACAGACTCACTCCATGGATCTGTTTCTTCAGCAATATGTATTTCTACTGGTCTTGCAGAAAGCTCTGAATAGGAAACTATAGGCAAGATGAATCTGAACCTATCTGAACTGCAGGTAAATCAAGTGATTTTACTGCATTGCCCTGTAAATCAACTATTTTCAGGTTGTATCTTATTTTTACCACTAATGTTCTCCAGTCCTCCCTGTTTGCCAGACACTTCTCAATGTCTCAGAACATTTAAATTAAGAGTGTTCTAATATGTTATGATATGATTGACTATTTCACACTATTGTTTCCACTACTCATTGGAAGTTTGGAGGAAGTTATTTTTTATGTCCTTTGAAGCTGTTATTTTAAGCCAAGCTGACAGTGTTCATAATATTTCAAACAAGCTGACAGATAGTTCTGCTAATGTGCACTGTAAACGCAGATGTACGTGAACCTTAAAGAAAAACCATGCACTGGCTAAATAACATCATGAGAAAATAATACAGATTTATGATAAAATGAAAAAACCCTCAGAGGCAGGTGATTATAATGGATCATGATCATGCTGAGGAAGTTTGGAGAAAAGCAAGGCAGAGCTGGAATACATTTGGCTAAATTCAGCATTAGCAAGTTACCAATGCCAGTGCAATGAAGACACACACACTAAAAAAATACTGTTCCTCTAGAATCATTTTTACTCTCACTACATACAGCTGGGAGATTTGGAATTGCACCAGGAAAATGGTGGAAGCGGAAAACTGAATGAAATGTTCATAGTGTGTGCCATTAGTCAGAACTATGAAATAAAACTGATCCCACACTGAAGTCCTGCTCCGAACACTGCAACTAAATTTAACAATTGACAAATATCTATAGGGTTCCAGCTGCCTCAGAAAAAAAGAAAACAAAGTCATGACTGAAAACAACCATAAATTCTCTTGTCCTTGTTGAAATTAACTAAAAAAAAAAAATTGAAATGATTATTTGACCATATTATTCCAGATTGAATTCTACACTGAGAAATAAATATAAATGATGTCACATTGGTGATGGGAAAGACACTTATAAAATTTATTTTAATTGCAGTGCTCCAGGGTTTATGAACAGTAACTACAATCCAAATCCAGCTCAATACTCTGACTCAGTTTGCATCATACAAACACTTATACTGCCAATGTTTCAGCTAAGTATTCCCAAGATGCTACCACATATCAGCAGGATTCCTGTAAAGTTATCAAGCCATCAAAGTTATCAATCCTGTAAAGTTATCAAGGTCTGGAGGAGATAATAAACCTACAACCAGAAGCCAGAAACTATGGGTAAAGTGGCAAAAAAAAATTTTCTGGGAGTTTTGGCATGCAGCTTCCGTGAGCTTGTATACATGCATGGGCTTTGTTAGCCACTAGAGTGGCTTGCTACCAGCAGAGAGAGCCATTTTTGCTCTCAGTACTGTTGTTTTCATCATCCTTCTCCCGTGGGAAAGCATACGCTTTATATTTTCACTGTGGCAAAAAGGAACTTCCTTCTATGTGAATTTGCCTCTGTGCTGTAGGAGTTCTTACCCTTTTCAACATTTTAAGGAATATAGTTGGAGTAGTCAACTAACAGAAGAGAATTAAGTCAGTCTAGAAACCTCCACAGACACCAACATAGCAGACAGTACGTATTGTAGTTATGGTGTGTTACAACATCTAGTAAGAACACCATGAAGGAACAGCAGTATGGGTTTTCAATAGCAGTACTGAAATGTTCTTTGTATTTGTGCTTATATGTGAAAACAAATTCAGAGTCAAAACAGGTCTTTTTTGTATCTCTATGGTATGGCAGTACAGTCACAGAACAAAGCTAAAATTTGAAACATGCCCCTGATATCTACCCCACTTTCTCATAAGTGAACATTTTCATGTGTGTCTTTGTGAGCATCTCAGCATCCTATCAGGCTAAGTGCTCTCATTATTCCTCTGCAGGAGTTCTTTGTAAATCCCAGTTTGAAAACGTATTCCTCTTCCTTTCTTTTCACCTCTCACTTCCTCTCTCTCTCCCAGCAAGTAATGTAAAATGTAGACTTGTCTATTTAAATCATTTTTTCAATAAGGTATGTTCCAAAAATGTCCAATATTAACTATACACAGAGATTCCCAGTGGGTATCAACCGCTTTAGATAAGAATTCCACTTAAAAAAAGAACAGTTTACACAGTTCCTTTGCATGAAAGTGTAGCACATTTCTTAGTGACACCAAGAAAAGTGAAGGCAAAAAATATTTTAAGCTTTAAAAACACAAATTCAAGAACCCTATCAACTTCGTTTCCACTAGGAAATCGCCTTAGTCTTGCACTGGCACAGAGAGGTCACCCGTTGGAAACTGCACAAGATGCACAGGATATGTCTTTAAATTATTCATAATCACCTTAAACTGCACTCAATCAGCATTGCAATATGTCACATTATAGACTCACTAAAGTTCAAAAGGAAAAGCACATGAAAAAGCAGACTACCAAGACCACTATTGTTAAAACTACACCAGAAAGCTTAATATTTCAATACTGTATATGTTAAAATAAACAACATACACAGGTGATGAAAGCCAGTCTCTGAAAAATTTATTATTCTGCTAGAACAAGTTTACACTTAGGATGAATTCTCAAGCTTCATGCCATTAGGAAGATTTACTGGGTTTATAGTGGAAATAAAAACAGAAATAAAAATAGATGACAATCCAAAAATACAGACTGTACTTTGAATATGATCAACAGACTTTCTTTTCCTTCCTTACATCTATACATTTCCCTTCACCACCAACAATCAAATTTCATTCAACCTTTTTGGAAAGCTTTCCTAAATTGTCTGGTTGTTTTTTTAAAATTAAATGTTTTGAAAGGTGAATTTGAACAGATTAATGTAACTTGTATTATTCCAATATTATTTCTCTAAAACCATTCTTTTGCAACTGTAAAATTTTCAAAGATTTATGATGTCAGTTTGATTCTAAGGGTTTTTTTCCTTCTATTATTCCTGTCCCAGATTTCCTCCATGTTTTCACTTTGCCTTCCAAATAACTTTACTATAATTTCATTTTCTGCTCCTATGCATGCTGTGTCTGCATTTTCCCACTGAAATCAAAGGGAGTGGACATGAGTTCCTTAGGTAAGACGGACATGCAGGAGGTATTTACTGAATAATTTAAAAAGTAATAAAGTTCAGATTGGTGAATTTGTGCTCCACATTCTAAAATAAAACGCTTGGGAGTAGACTGGTTTGTAATTGCACCAAGCAACAAAGAGCAGTAGTTGTTCTCAAGTTCCAAATTGTTCTAAACCAGCAATAAGAGTTATGTATGCAAAGAATGCATACACTTATGAAAAGAAGAAATTACGAATGGAGTATATTTCATAATTTTTCACAGCTACAGAATTGGAAATAGTTCCAATTTTGACACCTTATGATCATACTTCACTTCCATAAATTGCTCAAATTTCCCTTTGTAATGAATTCATACTTTGGACAACATATAACATAGGGTATTTAATACACAGTGCTCTCCTTGTCTTCATGCATTTGGATGATAGT
This sequence comes from Tympanuchus pallidicinctus, assembly GCF_026119805.1. Taxonomy (NCBI): domain Eukaryota; kingdom Metazoa; phylum Chordata; class Aves; order Galliformes; family Phasianidae; genus Tympanuchus; species Tympanuchus pallidicinctus. The sequence continues at coordinate 12,104,107 of NW_026294813.1, forward strand.
CTCCTCTGCCAATCATCTGAATGAATAACTGATTTCAGTATGAAGATTTATGAATTATTGCCTAATGTATCCAACTCTCACATAAAATATAGAAGCATATATATATATTAATTGCATAAAAATAAAAGTTTTTCTTTTTTCTGAAGGCACTGTATCTTAATTGAATAATATTTTAAATATGCATATCGCAGAATCACAGAATGTCAGGGATTGGAAGTGACCTCGAAAGATCATCTAGTGCAGGAATACCTAGATCAGGTCACACAGGAACGCGTGATCAGTGTTTACCATTTTTCTAAAACAGACAGCCAAGAGTTTCCTCAGTGATGAATAGCAGCACCCTGAAAGGTGTGTTGTAAAGAGCTGGGGAATATTACCATTGAGTTAATTACTTTTAGAAAAATATAAAATACCAAAATTATATTCATCAGATGCAATATTCAGTACTACACACATTAGAGTTTGGTAAAATTATTGTGTATACATGACTTACACTCATATTCCTATCCCAGATCTGGATGGAGCCATCTTGACAGCCAGCTGCAATAAGTTTACCATCTCTGCTGTATGTGCAAGTTGTAGGAATGACTCGTTTGCCTTGAGCGGATCGTGGTTTAAACACACTTTTGTGCTTCTTCTCATTGTTAACATCCCATGTTCTCACAGTTCTGCAAAGAAATTAAAATAAGAAGTTGTTTTAGAAGAAGTAACTGGATATGAAGTAATAATTTTTATTACTTAACTTCTTTATTCAGTATAAATACCATATAATATTATTGAAATAAAAGTCATAATGGCAAAGTAGCACTTAAAGTATGGCTTGGCAGTCATGAAATACAAGATAAGACACCTTTCCAAATAAAATACATCATATTCACTGATACGCATGAGGGTCGAAAAAAAAAAAATCTTCTTTCCCAAGCTCTGAAACCAATTACTACTCTCAGCTGCATACTTTGATGAATGATGATGCCAATTTTTGTTTTCTAGAAGATTCTTTTTTTTTGGTTCAAATATGTATGGCCCTGAAAATCTTTGTCTCAGCCACCTTATGCAAGATCATTTGTAAACTGCTGAAGCTTTGAGATTCGAGTTCTCATTTTATCACTCACTGAAATAATTAATGTGGCAAAACACCACCTACCCTTCTAACTATGGCATTCCTCCTCCTATGTTTTCTCAATCAAATGAATTAAACTATGTCTTTTAAATGTCAGTTCTTCTAATTCATAAACAGAGAAAACATGGCAGAATGAGTTGTAGCATATTTTTATGGGAAAAATCAAATAATAGTGAAGACATAAAAGCTCACAGTATGCTACAGGAAATTTACTGAAATGCACCCTTCTTGTTGGAACGTATATTTCAACTACTTTTATCCGTGAATAGCTAACTTAAGCCAGGCAGTTGGATTCTGAAGTCCCTTCCAACTGAATTATGTTATTCTAACAATTCAATTCTAACAATAAATACATAAAACCATTTCCTACTGGAGAAATGAGCAAAGGCTAAGACAAAAGTATTACATGATCTGCAATATCACTTCAAACCTGGAAGAAAAAAGTATTCAAAATCCTTTACAAGAATGAAGACTTTAGGAATCAGGCATACATGCTTATAGAAATTGTTTACTAATAGACTGTTTTAGTTGCTTTGGCATAGCAACAACTGACAAATCTTCTTTAAATCTGCAGTATTGCAGACTGTGTGGTTATTCTTCAGGCTTTCCTTTACTTTGAAAAGGCAATTTAATTATTATTGTAGATCTGTTCCACTTATCCTCTTCATGTCTCCATTTCCGAAGTAAAACTATTCTTCAAATACTTATTTATTTGATACGTTTGTGTTTTTTTTTAAGTTGAGCTTTTCTCACATTACTAACAAAATACATCCTTTTTCTTCTTAACGGAAAAAGAGTATCTGCCTGGATCTCAGTGTTTCTTAGATACATAAAAACATCCAAATAAGAGAGAACTGAAACACTGAGATACAGGTGGACTCTTTAAACTGTCTTAGATACAAATGTTTTCTGTTCTTTAAATACAAAGAGTTCTTTCCAGATAAAAAATTCAAAACTCTTCTGGCATCTAATGCAGTGAAGAGTTTCAGCATTTGGCAAAGGAAGTAAGAACATTAATTTAGAAAGAAAGAAATCACTAAGTTCACAGGACAACTCATTGTTTAGACTATACAAACATTGCCCGTGATCCAACACTGGTCTCTAGCAAAGTAAATACCATTTTAACAAGGCAGCCATTTTTCCAGAACAAGACAAGACAATGTGGCACAATATTAGCGGCTTCCATTAGAGCTACAAGACAGGATACAAAGCTGACATCCGTAATTCCAGGATAAAACAGACAAGAAAGTCAGACAGAAATATGGAGTTATTTCTAATTGCACTTTCACTGACAGTAATCAGGCATCAAAAACCCGAAACAGAATGAATCTCCTGTTGTTCATAATAAAGTCACAATCATTCTCATTTTAAAAAGTTTCCAAATCTGATATCTGCAAAACATCATTTTATTGTTCTATCTGGGGCTTTACCCTAAGATATTTAAGTGTGCTGTGTTTTGTTTGAAGCTTTTGTTTGTTTTGTGCAGGTTGTTTTGTTTTTTTTTGTTGTTGTTGTTGTTTTTTGCTTTAAGGGAACACTTCATTAAAATTTTGCAGGGTCACATTAAGAAATCTGTACTACTGTATGGAACAAGTTGCCATTCTTGGAAATTTTAAAAGCCTGACTTGGCATAGCCATGCTAGGTGATCCTTCCTTGAATTATGGTTGAACTAGCTTTGAACAGAAGGGTAGGATTAGATGATCTTCAGGTTCTTTCCATCCTTTACCATTACATGATCCCGAGATTTCTCTTTTCCTCTCCATGCTTTATCAACAATTATCTTGGTGTTCCACCTTTCAGCAGGCACCCACACTCTTTATTCCACTGACATATTTACCCCAAACCTGTTTATTTTTCCAGTTCCTCTCCCTCCTCTCTCCATCCATTCCTTTGAAAATCTCAACTGTATCTCCAGCTCCTCATCTCTTCTGTCTAACTCCTGCTGGAAGGCAACTTTCAGCTACTTCCTGAGTTAGCATTCTCACTTTTCAGATGGCTTACCAAATAACCTGGTTACACACTGAGAAGTTTAATGCTTGTGTCTACTTATTTGCTATTTTGATATGTCTCACAAGCATCTCAGTTTAAATTCCATAACCATTCTCTGATAATCCCTCACCATACTAATTCTTCCCTCCTGTTATTGAAACACTTTTTTTTCTTTTAAACTCTTCAGTCCTCCATCTTTTAGGGCTCAATAACCTAAAGTTACTGAGGTTTTGACAGAAAACCATAAAGAATGTTCAAACTTTATTCATTTCATCTTTCAACTGATAAGAAAAAATGAAGTAACACTTCTACAGTTCTCTCCCCCATATATAATGTATGACAGATTAAAATAATAATAATAATAATAATAATAATAATAATTGATCCCTAAATCAAAAGCAGTACCAGCAAGTTAGAAGAAAAATATAAGCTTCTTGAACTGCTGCTTCCACTGCAGACTACTGGTCACACTCCTCCACATCTGAATTACATGCCCTGTTAGAAATGCCCACACAGCCTGTAATATGTTTAACGTCCCCACACTGAACGTGTTTATTGCTGCCTTGATGCTACTGGATCTAACTACGAAACTAAAAGAAATCTTTTTTTAAAGAAATAATCCAGATATTATTTATAAACATATCAATAACTTCCAGAAAGAGCCTTCAGCTTTTGAGCTAAGACTCTTTTGTATCTTCTTTCAAGTCAGATCATTTAAACGTTTTTATTCTTTTCAGAAATATTTCCAAATATTCCAATATTTCAGTTTTATTTAAAAAGTGAACATCATACTGAAAAATATCTCATAATACAATGAACAAAATTTCTTCTTACCACATGAATCAATCTGCCCCTAGTATCTGACTTTACCACGACCAATTACAACACCAAGTGTCTATACTACACGTTTCATATTTTCTCTAAAACTAGTGATGGACTGGGACTCCAAAGAGACACTTTCACTGCTGCACTGCATAGTCTGAGTATGACGTACACTAATTAGTTCTGACATTCCTCTTTTACTCTCCATGCTCTGTCAATAACGATCTCAGCATCCTGTCTTTCAACAGGCACTTTGATGCTTTGCCCCTCTGTACTATTTACTCTTGAAACTTATTTCAGTCTTTTTCCAGTCCCTTTCCCTCAGGACATCTAATCCTGCTCAGAATTTAACTCTTCCAGTTCTAGCTAGAAGAAAAGACATATGCAAGAAATGAAGCTCAGAAAATCCAAATAATTTACCTTTGGGGAGCATGTCTTTAAAGTGGCAATATGGCAAACAAAGGATAACTAACACTGCTTCTGTATTTTCTGTACCCTTCTGCTTTTGACTCTCAGTTCACTATGCCCTACCGTAGCAAATTCAGAGACAGCAAGGATTTGGAATGATTTTATGTTAGTGGCTTTTTTGTTATTGTAGTTGTTTAGGCTTTTTTTCTGTGTTTTTTTCTTTTTTTTTTTTTCTTGTCAGACACAAAATAATAACTGAGATAGCATTATCTAAGTCCTATTTTCACTTCCTACTCTATCTCAGGTGCAATTCAATATTAATATTGATACTAATAAAATAAATTACCATTGGATTAAATCAGATTGATGCTAGGAGACACCAAAGGGTCTAAAAAGCCACTTATTATTTCCTTAAGCCTAAAATAACAGTAGGCTGAAATAGCAGTGCTGTTGTACACTATGTTGCAGCATTAGGAAAGTATAACAATAATATTTATCTGTTGATAGCTATAACCAAGCTATTTTTGAATTCCACTGAAAACAAAAGGAGATCATTTCCTGAATGCATCTCTTAGCCCCTGTCCATTTCCCTTCTTCAAAATGTTCAACAAAAGTTTGTTATTTAGTGAAGGCAACATACGTGGAAATATTTTTTTTAAACCATTCCTCCAACAGATAACACTTATTTCATCACAGCCAATTTTTATATACTGAATAATATGCACAGTCACAAATCTTTTCAATTCATAAATTTCTTTTCAAAGAAAACTTCTGTGAAATTGGCTCCACATACATGAGTTTAAACTTAACTTTTTAAATGGTGTGTTCCACATCTGCAAAACAGATTTTGTAAAAGTTTTTATATTTGCCAAGAGCAATTCAAAGAAACTTAGAAAAGGATGGGAATGTTCTTTTGGAAAGGTAACGTGGATATTCTCCTGACCACTGAGAAGTTAAATGATCCATACTTAAATAAACAACTAATTTAATTACTGAGATCTTTTTTTCTTTTCTTTCTTTCTTCCTTTTTTTTTTTTTTAAATATTATTCTTCCCATGAGTGTTTTTTCTCTTCATTTTTTACCCTAATATTTTTCTAATGTTCTGATTTAGTCAAAATTTCTAGTATAATTAATTATTGAGTATGTTGCTGTATTACATGGACTATTAAAGGTGTTTATGTAGCTTCATAACCCAGCATGCAACCATAAAAAATTTATCTAAGTCCTGATTCATCAAGCCATTCCAGATTCTAAAACTATGTTAACAGTCTGCTGAAATTCATAGAATGAACCAACTTAAACACTAAAAATCTGTCAAATTCCAGTGAGTTTTTCTACCTATCCTATCCTCGATACTTCTACTAGAATGCAAATCTCACTTGTACAACACTGAATATTACAAGGACTGCTCAGAAAGTAACACCTTCTCTTTTATTAGGTTGGTCCAGGATGTCAGAGGTGGATTTGTTGGTGGTATGGCACTAGAGGTTGAACTTTCCCACCAGTCTTCCATTACATGTTGTTGCTGTGTGACTGATGGCAGCAGACGGGCAGTCTGACAAAATGCCACTGACATGGAAGTGCGTATGAAGTGAAGGTGCATCACTGAATTCCTCCATGCCAAAAACCTGGCACTTCATTGATAGTCATCAAGTTTTGCTGAATGCTTATGGAGATCAAACAGTGGGTGTGAGCACTGTTTCATTTTCCATGGCAATAAATCAGAGGCACTGCTTTTGGAGCAACCTAAGTATTATCATTTAATGATAATACTATTTTATGTAGTTTATCTTTTATCAAACCAAAAGTTTGACACAACAGAATGCATTACTTCTACAAATACAGGGAAGGCTTTACACTGTACAACTAGTAACTATGTTTTAATGCCTATCTTTGTCATAAAATAAAATGTCCACCTTTGTGACAAAGTTTGTCTAAAAAGGCTACCTTGGAAAGCTATTAGATACTTTAAAATCATAATAAAATATTGCTGCAATGGAATTTACTTGCAGAACACAGATTTCCAAGTCCAACTATCAATCAAAATGATCAAAAATATATTTTAAAAAAATCATAGAATCACAGAATCACTGAATCATTTGAGTTGGAAGAAGTCAGTGAGTTCCCAGAACTCCCCTGCAATGAATAGGGATACCTACAGCTACATCAGGTTGCTCAGAGCCCCATCCAGCCTGATCTTGAATGTCTCCATAACATTCAAGAATGCGTGTCAAAGGAAGCTCCTTTACAATGAAAGCCACTGTTCCTAAAGCAAGGTTTTTGTCATCTTTCTTAATGAAGTACAAAAATAATTACTGAATTCCTCCAGCAAAAAGGTGTTTACAGAACATGGTGAAAAACAAAGCAGAATATGTAAAAAGAACAGAAAAATAAGAAATAGCTGAAATGTCCTGCTACAATGCACTTTGTATATATGTCACTACAAGAACATGAGAGCAAGAAAACTTTGAATATTATACTCTCTTTGCCCTCTTTCAGTGAAACTAAGTTAGTCTTCTGTTAACCACATGGAAAACAATGAAGTTTAAACCACTTGCCAGACACTGAATAAAATGTATACACAAACAGATGGTGAAATACTGAGAAACTTTCCAAACTTGTCTGGCAGAAAAACTTCTACATAAGCTACCAGCAGATGACACAGTTAAAATAATTTAAACCAGAGTATTAGAAAAGCCATATACAACATAAGAAAAATCATAACTATGAAAGAATCAGCCAAGAAAATAGTCACAACTTCATAATTTATGCAAAAGCAACGTAATATGAAATATTTGATGAGAGTACATTACAAAAGACCAGAGAGTTCTCGGTAGAGCATGGGTATTGTGTATAAAGGAATGGTGGAGACAACTATGGAGAAGAAGCAAGAACCGTAAGAATCTGAAGACAATACTGCTCTCCAGTATCTGCAGCAGAGTCTAGTGTATTCAAGTCTAAAACAATCTTTGCTGTCACAGTATTTCCCAATTACAGCTGCTCCTCTGAATGATGTGTATGTGATGACAGTGTATTCATGTTATTCCTTTAGCTCTAAAAGACCCAAGTTTATGTAGTTACTTGGATGTCTGATGTCCAATATGCTACTATTACATTCTTAGAAATATATATACTCAAATTTTGATATAACCTAAATCTCCCATATGAACAATTTTAAAACTAAGGTTGAAAAGTCAAGTTTCTTTAAAAGGAACTGTAGTTATTACATCAAATTTTTGTAAAAGCCATCAATTAATCAGACCTACCATATTCAGCCTATAATTTCAGAAGCATTGGGCAATTTCAACTGCAAATTTAAGCAAAAAAGTGGTTCTTCAAGTAGATAAGCTACTGCATCATAATGTATTCTAAAGATTCTGAAGGGTTTAAAATTAGACAAGATCAGTAGAAATTTTGGCTATTAATTTTGTGCTTGCCAATTCTTTTTATGTAAAGCTGAATATCCTTAAACTGTTTGCACTGTTGTATAGCTGGACTGTTTATTTGCTTGTACTGTAGCAAGGAATATCACATGAAAGCCCATGTCCCTGTCTTCAGAGAAGAGATGGAATCAAAGAAATAGAAAGTAAGGCCACAGAATTCTGACCTTATTCACAACAGGAAAGATACAGTTCTCACCAAGAAAGCTATTGATTTATTTTAACCTCCCTGCTCATGAATATATACTTTAAGCGTTTCTAACTTTCTGTTTTTTTCAATTTGAGAACATAATAATATTGTTTTAAAACATTTTGAATTCTTCTCAAATGCACAGAATCAGTTATGAGACCAGTGACAGAAATCCCAAGATGCGTATTAAAGGTGCATTATTCAAAATAAAAGGCAAAACTACCTCATTCCAAATTTTGCACAACTGCTTCCAAGTCAGCTGTGTAGCACGTTAATAGGAAGAATAGCAATACAAAACAATAAAACAATAGCAGCAACCACTAGTAAGTTACGGTGTATGATCACTTCTGGACAAGAAACTGGCCAACAGATACATTCAGAAACAAAGGTTACCCACCGCTGTGCCCACACAACCCTTTTGAGGGCAGAATGAGTACACAGGGTAAGGAAATAGGCAGAATATTTGACAATAGGATGTTGGCATAAGTCTGTTTTCATTAAAAGTCAAACTCACAAACTTACCAGATTGAGTCTTTTTTTGTTTTCCCATATCAGGCAAAAGAACAAACTAAAACTAGAGTCATTCTTCAAAATGCTAAACAGATTTCCTAGAAATAAGCTATTAAGGTACCACAAACCATACTGATTTAGTATCGACACTTACCATCCAAGCAGAACACAGACTTGAAAAACTGCCTTTCTCACTCAGTTGTTCAGCCCCTACATTCCAAAAGGTTATCAACAGCTAATTAAGCCCTAGACCACGCACTGACGAACAAGGATACTTCGCTTAAGGAGAACTTTCCACTGTTTCATAACTTGTATTACATTTGAAAGGTACCCATAGGAATGTAAGTAAAGTGTAAAAACAATACATGCTCCAAATTTTAAAATCAGGACAGCAGTTCCAGTAAGCACATTATAATGCAAATGCACATGAATTATGTATTTATTTCACCTATTGCTTTCTAAGGATCAGTCCAAGACAAGAGAAGACTATCTTGTGGAATTTCACACACAATTAAGTTGATTGTTATCTTTTGAAAACTGAAAATTCCAGAGCTTTAACCTGTATTTGCAGAGCATCAAAACAACCAATTCAAAATTCTATCAATTTCAATAGTTACAGCAGTTAACTTACTTAACATTTGTTATTTTTCCATCTTTAGTGTAATTCTAGTGTAGTTTTCTTCACTGTTTTATTCTTCCTTGCTTTTTAATCTTTTGCTATTTATATATTCTCATTAAAAAAATCGTATTTGTTTTTCCTGAAGTTAACTAAGCTTTTCAGTTCATCTGGGTTCAGACTATTTGTTTTTATATGAGGAAAAACCTACTAAGCATTAGTAACTTTGTTGAAACTAGTATATTTTTCCTTGCCAATAACTTTTAATGGAAAAGACACATAGTATTGGTGGATTATTTTGTTTGTTTTTAAAGAAAATTTTATATCTTTCATTTACTTTCCCCTGGGACTTCGGTCATTCTGTGTATGATCTGAATTTTAACATGCTGTACTGTCTTCAAGGATAGTAATTACATTGAAAGCAGACTGGAAGGCAAATCACTGAGGCGTTTGAAAAAAAACCCAGCAATTTCCAGAACATTATCTAGACTCTCAAAGGAGTGACACGGAAAAAAGCCTCTTCATATAAAGAAAATGCACATCAAATTAAAGGCATATAGTGAAAATGGGTTGTAGAGCTCATTAAGTAATTGATAATAATTAATGCAGATGTTCCAAACTCTGCTGGGTATGATGCTTTTCTCCTTGAGTAATTTTTCTCAAAATTGATATAATGGATTTAAGTTATTTGGCAAATCTCCTTCCCTAGTCTGTTATACAGACAAAAACTGAACACGCTCATTGTGCCTCAATTCCACGTAAACCTTTCTTCCTTCTCAGTAAATATATTTAATCATATTAATGATGAGTATACGGACAACTAGGCTGCATTAAGGTTTACAAAAAAAAGAAGAAAAAAAAGAGCTTGTTAAGGACTTTCTGCTGATATGGACAGCTCATTTGGTTCGTTTCTTGTTGAAACAAACAAATTTGACAAATGAAAGAGATTATTTTCCTTCGCATTAGCCATTAAGCCGGTGATCAATTACATCTACATCTAAGCATGTTACTTCAGTTCAAAACAGCAAAGCACCTATGCAAGTATTCAGAAAATCACTTATGGGATGGATTAGAGGACAATCCCCCTAAGATTTTTTTAATCCAATGGGTAACAAATTCAGTGATTTTAATTAATTGTACTGAATTTTTGAAAAAGAAAAGTGTGTGGTTCTAGTGCTGAACACTTATTTCCTCTTGCGATTTTTGCAAAGCAAAGTTCCTCCTTCAGCATTCAGACTGCCTCTGAACAATCTGTTAGCACACAGCGTAGGGGACATACACAGTAACACTGGGAGCAACCTACCCTCATATGGAAATTGGTGCAAACAAGTGAGCACAGACTCAACACAAGTAAGAAGAGTCATGTGAAGGAAAAAAAGAAAACAGTAAGAAGGCTAAGAAGTTTGTAACAATTGCAGAATTTTCATTCAGCTACTCAGCTGAATTCCCACATCAGAGCTCAATATAGTTTTTACTTACTCAGAGATGCTATATTGGGCTATTTCAAGAACTAAGCATTGATATTTTCCTGAAACTATATAACACTTTGCAAACACAAAGTCCTTTATTTATAATCTCAGCAACATCTAACTTCAGTATTATTATTTCTACACAGAACATCAGACAAATTACAGATACTACATGGTTGATGTCTGAGACCCGTGACAGTAAAAGGAATTACAACTTTATGCTATTTTACAAATGGGGCAAGAATGTATGAACTTAGATCTCATCTGCTATTTAGTCAAGATAAGAACGGGAAGTAAATCAATCTCCCTGTGGGGTACATCAGATTAAGATCAAAGACTTTCGGTAAAGAATATCTCCACAGTTCAAGTTACTGTCACCTGCACAAACTGAAATGACTCAAGAGCAGTCTTGCGTGATACAGAAAAAGCAGCAAGAGAAAATCACTAAGAAAACAGGATGCTCTCTGAAAAGCTGATTAGTCAAGGCTATAAAATAGTTATCATTTGGATCACAAATTCTCCTCCACCCCAATAAATAATTGTGACTGATACCAACATTCAGCAGTGCTCATAATTAAACTAGTGAAAAATCTACTGAAATTTAAATTTAAGCAATTAAGTAATTCTAATCTCTCAAAACCGATACCTCAGCTAATCAAGCAGACACTACAACCAGTCTTCACAACACCTTTTACAGCTGCCTTAGATCTCTTTCACAGCCAGTTTCTATCGGCCCCCTAGTAACAAACAGCCAACAAACCAAACAAGCAGAGGTAAAAAATAAAGATAGCTCATTGTAATTTTTTGAGTCTATCACTGATTTTAAAGTTAAATAATCTGTTCTAAACAATGCAGAGTATAACACAGCCGCGCAGATTAACTATGTACTTTGGGAAACTGAAAATATTAAAAGCGAATTTATATGTTGTAGCATAATTTCCACAAAAGAAATATGAAAAGCTACTAAACATCAGGCCAAAGTGCAGCATATAAAGTTTGGACAGTGAGGTGGGTTGAGAACTGGCTGACTGACAGAGCATAGAGGGTCATTGTAGGTGGTGCAGAGTCCGGTTGGAGACCTGTAACCAGCGGTGTTCCTCAGGGGTCTGTGCTGGGTCCGGTCTTGTTCAACATCTTCATCAATGACCTTGATGAGGGGATAGTGGTCACCCTCAGCAAGTTTGCTGATGATACAAAGTTGGGAGGATTGGCTGACACGCCTGAAGGCTGTGTTGCCATTCAGCAAGACCTGGACAGGCTGGAGAGCTGGGCAGAAAAAAACCGGATGAGGTTTAACAAAAGCAAGTGTAGAGTCTTGCATCTGGGGAGGAATAATTGCATGCACCAGTACAGGTTGGGGGATGAGCTGCTGGAGGGGAGCCCTGCGGAGAGGAACCTGGGTGTCCTGGTGGATGACAGGTTGGCCATGAGCCAGCAGTGTGCCCTTGTGGCCAAGAGGGCCAATGGCATCCTGGGGTGCAGTAAAAAGAGCGTGGCCAGCATCGAGGGAGGTGATCCTCCCCCTCTACTCTGCCCTGGTAAGGCCTCATCTGGAGCACTGCGTCCAGTTCTGGGCTCCCCAGTACAAAAAAGACAGGGATCTCTTGGAAAGAGTCCAGCGGAGGGCCACAAAGATGGTGAGGGGCCTGGAGCATCTCTGCTATGAGGAAAGGCTGAGTGAACTGGGTCTGTTCAGCCTTGAGAAAAGAAGACTGAGAGAGGACCTGATCCAGGTCTATAAATATCTGAGGTGTGGGGGGCAGAATGGCGAGGCCGGACTGTTTTCAGTGGTGAGTGGAGACAGGACAAGGGAAAAGGAAACTGCAGCATAGGAAGTTCTGCACAAATGTGCGCAGGAACTTCTTTACAGTGAGGTGACGGAGCACTGGAACAGGCTGCCCAGGGAGGTGGTGGAGTCTCCTTCTCTGGAGATGTTCCAGACCTGCCTGGATGCTGACCTGTGCGACCTGCTGTAGGGAACCTGCTTTGGCAGGGGGGTTGGACTCGATGAACTCTGGAGCTCCCTTCCAACCCCTACAATTCTGTGATTCTGTGATTCTGTGAAAATTCGAAGTAAACACAAACCTCTGCATTTATCATACTACCTGAAATACACAAAAAATCCTCATCATAAGAAATCAAAGGAAGGGAGCAAATTTTGTAGAGATGTATAGTTCTTCATAGATCTAAACAATACAGGCCTGTATTAGACTGGTTAACCATACACACAGCCATTTTTTCATAGTTATCACCACCCTCTGTTCACATCATAATAATGCTGCTCTGCAAAAACCCATCCATTCTTTTCTGCTGTATAAGGCTGAAAGTCTAAAGCAGAAAGTTAGCAGACAAAAAATCATTAGATTTTATTACTTCTGATAATGAAAACAAAGGAAATTATTCTCTCTTATCAATAACATTCTCCATCTGGGGGGAATGTTTATTATTGTTTTGTTGGAGTTGGAAGCATGTAAATTTTTAAATACTAAAGGCAAGAGATAAACAACTTGGAAAACATTTCTAGCAAGCTTTTCTTTCCTTAAACAGAGATGACCAGAGAAGAGACTTGTTTCGGAGCCCAAGGAGGTAAAACATTGGTATCTGTAGACTTTCAACAGATTCCTTTGTTGTGCTCTAATTCTCTGCCTTAAGCCCTGAAATTTCCATCTGTTTAGAGATTCACCTTTTCATTTACTACACAGCCCTGTGCTGCCTGAGCATCTTGCTTTAAGTTGGCCCTGCTGCAAGGAGGAAACTGATCACATCCAAATGTCTTTTTAGCCTAAAGTCTTATTCTGAGACTACAAACAACTCAAAAATAGTTTTCTAGAAATGTATATGAATATTCTTGCATTCCTTACACCTATTTGGATATTGCATAGCAGTAAGAAGTTAACTGTATGAAAGTGCTCCTACAGAAGTCAATCAACTAAGAAGAAAATTTTCAACTCCATTTTCAGGTAGGTATGGATCGCTACTCATTAATTTTGATGCTATTCCAATAAGTGTAAATGCCCAGCTCTAAACTTGCATTTTACCTAGGAAAGCAGATAAATTTGTATTTCTTTTTCAATTCCATGAGCAAAAGACAATTTCAGGATGTTTTATGTTTAGTTCCTTCCTACAATGACAAATGTAGCAATGAAAATTCTCCAAAAATTTCTGGAATTCAGTCTCTAATTGTTGTACATCTTTATGTTTGAAATCCAAATATGTTTTCTCTTGAAGCAGAAGAGCCCTCACTAGTGGATACAAACAGGTCCAATTGTAGATCAAGACCGAATTTGGTCCCTCCCAAAATTTCATCAGTCTTAACACACTCACTTCTGCAGAAATGTAACACACCTTTTAGAATTAACTGAGATCTCCTCTTGCTTTTTTCTGTGGGCAGTAGCTTAGACTCACAAGCCAATGTTGTTTTCACACAACTCAGGATAGAAATTCCTGAGATGTTATTCAGATCCCACACTGAAAAACATGGACCGTCTTCTTTGAAATTAAATATGGTTGCTGCTGACAAGTCAGAAGTGTAACTTTATTTCATACTTCCAAACAGCGTTTTGGTGAAATGCTGATAAGTTGTAAACAAAGTTTACAAGATCACTTTTATTTCTAAATGGGAGGTGGGGAAGGTGTTTTCATGTCACCTCTGATGGCACGTGAACAACTTCATGTTCTTAATAATTTCACTATGTTTAATCACACAAGACCTGCGTATGGCCAACTATCAAAGGAAGTACAAATCCTGAATCTATGGTCCATCACTGTTATGCAAGTATCCTAGCTTTTCCTATGTGAATTTCTTCGACTTACATTATCAGACAGAATGAGCCTACACTGTTCTGCAAAAAAAAAGTTGGAATCTGTGGATAACATGAAATCCTACGTTTATCATTTTCAGAGAAATATACTGATCTAGTCCTGGAATCGCAAAACCAGATTAGGAGCAGAATCTTGAAATCAGAAGATAGAAGTGAAACGCTTGAACAAAAAACTGAACCTTCAACAAAAAAACCCAGTATTTATATGAGCAGAAACATCAACTCCACTTCAACTATGCAACTATGGAAATAAGAGTTGTGACTGTCTGCATGTATACATGTTCATGCACATGTACCCCTGGATTTTAAAACAAAAACTATTTCTTAGGACCTAGGGATTCAGCATAAACCACGCTTCCACTGAGTCTATACAACAGCAAGACTTAAGTAAATGAGCAAAAAAACATAATTTCAAGTAACATGTTTTGGCCCTCATTGTTTCTGCTTTGCAGCAAGAACTTTTTATCCCATTTTAAATCTCCAGTTCTTAAGAGAGATAAACCATGTGAAACTGTTTGAACACTTTTTATCTAGCAAAAATGTCTGTTGAAAAAGCTCTTGAATGCAAGCTCTTATAAATGACTGCATTTTTTATTGCAGCAGCTAACATTTTAATCAAGGAAAACTTCAGAAAAATAGTAATATAAACGTATACATAGTTTATAAAGACGAAAATAGCTTCACTAACCCTTTTGTAAACATACAGCTTTCAGCAAGGGCCAGCACAGTCATTATTCAAACTCCTCTAAACCAGGCCTTCTCATTTGCAGTGCTTTCTTAATCAGCTCTATGCTGAATGTGTCTACAAATAGATAAGTTAATCCAGAAAAAGCCATCGTCACATATTTGGAGTGGACTTCACACCTTTATGCATATTGAGACACAAAGCAAACTGCTATGCCAGTGCAGAGTGTGTTACTAGACATATGCAAGTTAGTGGCAATCTGTTGATGAAAGCATTCCTATATTACAAACAAATCTGTGGAGGTGATTTTTTCAAATACTTTTACCTTTGACAAATCTGATGAGATTTTCACAAGAGCAATAGAATATACCCCAACACAACCACAACGCTCCCTTTCCCTGACAATCACCACACTTCTGTGCCAAAGGATGAGAACTGTTCCAGAGATAGGAGTAAAAAAAAAGTAACCAAAACTTAATAGAATTGAAACATGTAATTTGTAAGTCTCATTATTTGAAACAGCTGGATTGGTATGGTTGAAATAAAAATTAAAATAAACCAACTCTGAGTCTAGATATGTTGAACATACAAATCTTCCTATTTAATTTGATTTCCAGAAATGTCAACTCTGCTTTATTTTTGTCTCGTGCAACTTCTCAGAGCAAGGTTTTTGATATTCTGCAAACTAATTTAATATAGGTATTTAAGCAATAACTCAATAATACACAAGGTGTATCAAATATCCATTAACATTCCATGGGTGTCCAACCTTCTGGGTTGTCTGAGCCACACTGAGCAAACAGGAATTGTCTTGGGCTGCATACACAATGGTCGCTCCAAAAGTTATGTCTCCTATTTATTTCCATGAAAACTACAACTGATGTAACAGGCGCAAGAACACTTTTTGATAGAGCAAATTCTCAGCTACAAAGCAATACTTTGTAGCTACCACCATTAGCTATGTATTTTTGCCAGCAATTATCCTACATGCCAAAAAGTCTGCATCAGTGGATGTGACCCATTGTTAGTGTTGCCACTGCTGAAACACAACACCTATTGCTGCACTGTGCTTGAATCCATAAATATTTCCCTAAGTGTTCAGGAAGCACCAATGAATGTCAGTCGATTCCATCTTTTTACGCATGACAGAACCTCCACAGTTTTGATTCATATGCACTTCCATGTCAGACATCATTGTGTGAGACTGCCCCTCTGCTGCCATCTGCCAAATGACCTCTGATGTTGTGGGCCAAGATAACAAAACAGGAGGCATTAACTTCAGAGCAGCCCACATAAAATATATAATAACATAGTTAATGTCTATAAGCAACAAAACATATTTTGATCTTCAATATTTTTTTAAACAAAAAAAAGCAACAAAAACAGAACTAGTGGGATATGTGACCTCGGTTTTGTGAAATTAACGCATCAAACCCTGGTTCCATAGCAGCGGCTGCAATTCTTAGTGAGTTCTCAAGGTGCTGTCAGAGACTTTGGATGAAATTTTACTCTTCTGGTACTTTATCCTTGAAAACAGTTGGTCACAACATGCATGCTACCAAAAAGCGATGACGTGAAGAAGGTGAGATTGCGAAGGAAGGAACGTTCTTCTCTGGTACGATGGGACTGATGAAAGAGTCTTGGGCAGATTTTTGAGTTGAGTGTCTGATCTCTGTGCACTCCATTTGAAAATTCCCAGGTCATGCATTTATGTCAACTGAAAATGGAAGTGCAAATAGGCCAAAAAAAAAAAAAAAAAGATGACTGTTTTTTTTCAATCTTGAAGCCTGTTCTCAAATGCTTTTATCAAAATGGGAAGCACGGCTGCGTATTTTCTGCTGCTCACAGGACTGTGTTCAGCCAGTGAACCAAAAGGCACACAACTCTTTGCTGTCAGTTGAGCTGCACTACCCTGCACCCTCCCCACGCCCCAGCTGCAGCTCAGGCAGTGCTCATCACACACCAATGTTTGGCTGCTGCAGGGCAGTGGGTGCATGCCTGGGGTCAGGCTAGGCTGCTTGGCAAGCAGAGCTGCAGGTGGCGCAGGGCTGGAGCTGGGCTGCAGAGCCAGTTGTGCTGGGCCACATGAGGCCCAAGAGCTGCTCATGCATGGGTTAAAGGAAGTTTGTGTGGACATTATGTTTTACACTGATCATGAATGAGACAACGACTTAAAACTATCAAAGAGAGAAACTTGAAAATCTAAATGGCATCATCTAAGGCACTCCCATCTGGTTGTTTCAGTGCTAAATTATTCATTTTGCATCAATCTGACGAGGTGGCTCTTTAGAACAAATCACTACTCATCTACTTCAGGAAAATGTTAATGTTTACAAAACTCAGTCCACTAATTCTACAATTACATTTACAAGAAGATAAAGTATTAGTGACATTTAGAACTGAAATAGCTACTTGTCAGTTTTTCCCAAAATATCAGAACCTCTGAAATAGCAATAATTCTATTGCTCTTCATGTACAGTTCTTCAGGAGTCTAGTAATGTCCTCCTAAACATATGTCCTCTGCTCAACATTTAGCCATTCTACAGTAAATAGCGAGTTAATACTGGATGGCTAGCCCTCATGTAATTAAGCGTAAGTTATAAAGTACATAAGACATCCTTTGCCTACTTGGAGAAGTTTCTACAGAAAG
Source organism: Tympanuchus pallidicinctus (assembly GCF_026119805.1). Taxonomy (NCBI): domain Eukaryota; kingdom Metazoa; phylum Chordata; class Aves; order Galliformes; family Phasianidae; genus Tympanuchus; species Tympanuchus pallidicinctus. The sequence continues at coordinate 12,121,829 of NW_026294813.1, forward strand.
CAATCCTTGGTCATATACTATATGAATGCATTCTAGTCCTTTAAGTTAGTCTGTCTCCATAGAACTGCTGGAAACACACTGCATTTAAATGGCAATTTTGATTTAGGCTTGAAAAGATAACTATAACACCATGTTCTTATGTTTGCACCACACTAGACCAATGACCTTAAAAATTAACAAAACAGTAAATTCCAAAGGAAACATTACAGACATGTTGGAACAAATCATGAATTTAGAGATATAGAATAAAATTAGTTATCACAGTAATTATAAGGAAGATATTTAAAAGAAAGAAAGAAAAAAAAAAACCCTTGAAAAAATTCTAGAATTTTAGCCCCAGAAAACCTCTGTTCAGGTTATTCACTGAAGTTTAAAATAAAAATGTTGGCAATAATGAAACAATTAGTGCTCATGTGTCTTGCACTAAAAAAAGAGAAGGCATCTCTGCATCATAATTTGGCTAAATATACATTTCATTCACTGTGAGTCGCATAACAGAAGGAACTACAAATGAGTATAAGTAAATTATTTATTTTGAAGGAAGGAATGTATATGGACTAGTAAGCTTATGATAACAAAAGAAGATCTGCATCTTATCTCACCAGAAGTTCAATCGCTGAAGACTGAAATGTTTGTGAGTGAGTTTTAAATCATGCCACCAATGAATATATATCTTAATTGTAAACTTCCATTTAAGAAGTTTTCATTATCATGCATACTACTCAGTTTTGCCTCTTAATCAGATATTTTCTGTCCTGGTGGACTGAAGATTTCACAAATGGCATTTATGGAAACATTTCAAGAAAAAAAAACAAAAGGTTTTTAAATTAAAAACAATCTCTCTCAAGAGAAATTATTAGTGAACAGTTGAATGATAAAATTAGTATAAAAATTAAAGTTAATTCTGTCAAGGATGGTAAAGCAATCAAGGGGGAATAATTTGGAAATGGCAAGAAGAAAAAAAAAAGCAAGAAGTCAATGACAAATTGGTTAGTAACACTGTGTAGGCAGATTGATTTTGAAGAGAGATAACATACAACCAAAATAATGTTTTATTCTCATTAGCATACTACAAAGAAAGCCCAGTAGGTCTGTTTGGCACCAGAATTTACATTCTGCCCCCAGAATGTGGGCAGCTCTGCTACAGTCAAAAGGATCCTGTATGGGCTTCTGCATGGCGTCATAAAGTTGAATAACAGATATCCAGAGCTCAAGGCCCAAATGCCTTGATTTGATATTTATTTTTTAAATCACTAATTAAGCTACATATGTATCCCAACTCTAGGTTTCTTATCCAATGTTTTTTGAGTTCAGTATTTTATTCGCTAATTAAAGGATACATTTAATTGATCAATTCTGATGTGAAGACGACAAATGCAAAGTCTATTAATACCCTCTTCAATGGCTAAGTCATATTCAGCTCCTTGAATTTCCATTAAATGCAAAATCAACATTTTTCTCTGAAATTTTTCATTTTTACTGTATTTCAACTTCTTTCTTTAGGCTGTTGTTCCTGGAACTAGACTCAGAACTCAGCTGCAGTCTTAATGATAACTGCTGAGCAAAATACTAACAAAACATCCTTTAACAATGTCATTACTAAAAGTTAATTTCCCATGTACATATTTTTATAAGATGTACATCTGTTCTTCTGTTCCCTCATAGTCAGAACTTATACACAATTAACAAGATGACTTCTAGGAAGTGTGTCCGATTTTGAAAATATTCATGTATGACCTTGTAAGCTCTTGTCTTTACCCAACTGACCAATCAATCTGCTTTCATTATCACTGACTAATAGTAACTGTTCATGTTCTAAAATACGTTCTACTTTATAAAAATATAAAAATTATAAGTACAGAAATCTTATGAAACTGTGTCAAAAATATAATGCTTTAATTACTTTCACTCATTGTTTTAAGATCACTCACAATTAAGCAATCCAATTTACATGTGCCGAAGGCTGAACATGTATTTACAAAATCAATCTTTCAAGTTCAAAACAAAACTTACTGCAATTAATAGAAAAGTGTGGATTGTAATTTACTGCTTGTAACATACTCATGGCTCCAATGTAACATTTTTAACTAAGTCTGATAAACATTTTGATCACAAAAAAAAATTGTAAGAGATATTCTATTGCACTTATCAAATGGGATTTACTAGGTTTAAATGGTTTTTTTTCTATTTCAGCTCAATTAGCATTCAGTGAAACCACACACCTTTGAAAAGGCTACGTGTTAAGAAGCAGAACTTCAGTCTGCTCCAATTCACATAATGAAAAACAAAAACTATCCTACGTACAACTCTTCTATTTAAAATATCAGTGGGATTTTATCTAAAAATGTATTTAAATTACATGAGGAAACTGATAGGAGGAACAAACTAAAATTTTATTATACATACAGTGGAATTACCTGCAATTCAAACTGTCAAAAACCAAAGCACATATTTTTCTAAAATTTCAATCTGTAGGATATTAACTATCATTAGTCATTTACTGCATAACTTTAAAACTGAATCAGATTTAAACACGAATGGTGAGGATTTAATTTTATTTTCTTAGACAGAATGCACGTTTATCTTCGTAAGCAAAAGCGCCAAAATAAATTCCGGTCTACCCTAGTTTAATTTCTCATTATCAAACAAAAACATTTGAGTTTGCCTTACTAAGGCTATTGTACTTCCATTTATTACTAGAATAATCAGGCAATTCTGATCATTAAAACAAGATGTGTATCTCATGAGAAAATTGTCCTTTAAATTGAGTTAAAGGTTAAAATTAACCCGTGAATACTTGAGAGGAAAGAACTTCATCTACATGTAATAAAAGACATAATCAATTTTTCATGGGAGAAAACAGGAAAGGAAATTGCTAGAGTGAAATCTACTTGTATAACGAAGTTATACAATGGAAATGTTTGCTTAAAAATTTATGTATGACTCAAAAAAACATGGGAAATTTCCTACCAATTTTAAAAATAGCAAATTCCTGCCCCCTTCCCTATCTGATATGAAGCTGAGCTGATGGAAATATTAAAGCTTCCAGCCTCCTACCATTTTTATCCTGCCTGAAGTTATTTACCTCTCTGATCTGCTAACAAGGCTGCTCAAAATTATTATTCAAACTACTTCAGTCAGAATGAGTCAAGACCAGAAAAGATGTAATAATTAAACAGCTTTTGCAATCTGTCTCATTTTGACAGAAAGGGGTTAGGAAACAATTCACGAGGAAAGTTTGTCTGTATAACATAAGTTTTCACAATACAAGTTTCAAGTGAAATATTAAATGTTCTAGGACAAGAAAAGCAAATGCTCGCATTGAAACTATTGCTTTTGCATGCTAAGGAAATACATTTTGATTGTCTAGCAAAAAACAACTTCCTTTGGAAAGGCTGTTCCTTCTTGCTGTGGTCACTGCATAGATCTAAAAGGAACAAATTGTTTAAAAAGCACTGAAGTACTGTAAATATCTAAATTCCACGCTTGCTGGATACACCAAGCCTTTTTCTTTTTCAATTTATACTTTCATTATAAGATTAACGAAAAGAAGATACAAAACAACAACTTCTAGCACTTCAGCCATAACAGAATCGCAGAAGCACAGAGGTAGAAAGGGACTTCAAGAGATCATCTATTCCAATGCCACCCCTCTCCCCCCCAGCTAAAGCAGGTACCCTACAATAGGTCAAACAGGTAGGAATCCAGTCACATCTTGACTACCTCCATAGGAGACTCCACAACCTCTCAGGACAGCCTGTTCCAGTGCTCCAACATCCTAGCCATAATGAAGTTCTTCTTCATGTTAATATGAAACTTTCTATTTTCAAGTTTTAGGCCATTACTCCTTGCCCTACTGCTACACAGCACTGAGAAGAGCCTGGCCTCACTCATTTGCCTCCCCCCTTTCTTTAGATATTTATAAATGTTTATCAGATCCCTTCTCAGTCTTCTTTTCCCCAGGCTGAACAGACCCAGGTCAGTCAGCCTTTTCTCATATCTGAGATGCTCCAAGCACTTTTGTGGCTCTCTGCTGAACTCCTAGGAGATGAGCAGGTTTTTTTTTTTTAACTAGAAAGCCCAGAAGTGGACATGGTATTTTAAGCATGGCCTCACCACAGCGGTGTGAGCTGCTGGTCACACTCTTTTTAATGCACCCCAGAATACCATCAGCTTTCTTGGCCACCAAGGCACACTGCTGGCTCATGGCCATCCTGTTGTCCACCAGATCAGCCAGGTCCTTCTCTGCACAGCTCCTCTTCAGCAGATCATCCCCTAACCTGTACTGACTCATGAGGCTGTGCAAGACTCTACACCTGTTCTCATTAAACCTCATTCAGTTCCTCCCTGGAAAAAACATCTTGATACGAATAAAGGAATTTCATCAGAGCTGAAATGCATCTGTTTATATTATACACTAATTCTGAAAATATGCCTGAACACTAACATTTTCCAAGAATAAAGTCTCAAAAATCTGTGGGAAAAAATTTCAAACATCAGAATTTCATCTTTATATGGAATATTTTGCATAAAGTCCATGTACATATGTACTTGAAATAATTTGGCAGAAGGTTTTTTTGTTTGGATCATTAATTGTTTTTGGTGTTGTTTTTTTTTCCTCTCTTGTAGGGTGTAAGTCCAAGCCACACTATAGCACTGGAAAATTCAGTTTTTTCACCTCAATATAATTTACTTTCTCTTCCAGTGTAGAAGACTAAATATACTAAATATGCTACAAGGTGACTTTTTAGAGAATACTAACTTTGGACATCAATACAAACGCTACACACCACAGTATGCAGATTATTTTAAAAAGTAAATCCAAAACTACACAGAAGCACAAGACAACTATACGGAGGCCTAAGACTGCAATTAAGTAAATATTTTTTAAATTATTCCCTAAACAAAGACAGAATCCTAGTAATTAGTTTCAAACATGCTTTGCCAACTGGTCTTCAAAATTCTGAAGAAAGGCAGTGCTGAAAACTAGATTCTAAGAAAAAGTTTATACAAACACTTTCATACTGGTCTTGGCACTTGTATATGATTGCTCTCTGTTGTTTTCAAAGCAGTCAACTGGTAAATATTCACTGTATTTAACAAGTATAAAATGTTTAACACAGATGCTGAATGTGTACTAGTATTAATTAGTAATACTGCTAGTTACATTTATCCAAAAGCTTTCTTCACTGCTGTGGTTTGCTTGCTGTTTTTTAACAACCAAAAAGACAGCATATCTAACAAGTTAAATTACCATATTTCTTCTAATACATTATGGAATCATAGAATCATTTGAATTGGAAAGGATCTTTAAAGGTTGTTTAGTCTAACTCCCCTACCATGAACAGGAGTATCTGCAACTAGATTAGCCTGGCCTTGAATTTAAGTCTCTTAGCACCATCCCTCTCTGGGCAACCTGCTCCAGTGCTTCACCACCTTTACAAAACACAACTTTTTCCTTTTAGTTTGAAACCATTTCTCCCTGTCCTATCGCAACAGATCCTGCTAGAGTCTGTCCCCTTTTTCTTCAAAGTCCCTCTGAAAGGCCACTCTAAGGTCACCTCAAAGCCTTCTGTTCTCCAGGCTGATCAGCCCCCCTATCAGCCTATTGTCATAGGGAAGATGTTCCATCCCTTGGATCATTTTTGTGGCCCTCCTTTGGATATGCTCCAACAGGTCCACAACTCTCCTGTACTGAGGACTTCACATCTGACACAGTACTCCAGGTGAAGTCTCACCAGCACAAAATACAGGAGCAGGATCACCTCCCTCTCCCTGCTGGCCACACTGCTTTTGTTGCTGCCTGGGACACATTTGGCTTCCTGGGTGCACGGGCACACTTCAGCTTACTATCCACAAGTACCGTATACACAAGCACACACGTTTTGTGGTTGTGCACCATCCTTATATTTCCCAGCTTGTACTGACAGTGAGTTGCCAGAACCCAGGTGTAAGACCTTGCATCTAGGCTGACTGAACATCATGAAGTTCTCCTGGGCTCACTGCTTGAGCCTGTCTGGGTCTTTTGCGTGACATCCCAACCCTCTGGTGTGTCAATCGCACAACACAGCTTGGTGCCAAGAGCACACTTGCTGAGTGCACACTTGGCCCCACTGCAGTGTCACTGATGAAGATATTAAAGAACATCCATCCCATTTTCCTGAGAAACACCACTTGTCACTGATCTCCGTACAGACATTTAGACACTGACCACCCTCTGGGCAGAAACTCGCAGCCAGCTCCTCATCCACTGGACAGACCACCTCCCAAATTCATATATTAGCAATTTAGAGAAACAAATGTTAGCTATAGCATCTAGACAATACTTCCACTTAAACTGAACTATGTTAATCCAGATTCTGCTCTTAGTTCTGTTTTCATATATGCAAAATAAATGATACTTATAACATTGAAGAATGATAATATTATAGCTTCAGTTCTCCAACTACTAAAACAATACTAAAAGATTGCTCAGGATGACACTGTCAACATGAAGTAATATCATCAGAACAGCATGTCTCGCTTGAAGAGTGAGAAATGCTGTGAAAGGAGAAATACTACGTAATTCCAGTTTTTTGAAGGAGTCTTTCTTTACAGCATATCGCCATTTGGACATACCAGAACTCACTCTCCTGTGAACTTGAACCTATGGGGGAAAAAAATAAAAAACACAAGGAACAAGAATGTGAGATGCAGTAGGTGGTCTAGCTCTGAAGATTATGGGATAAGGATCTCATCCAATGAAGTAAAACAGGATCTCTTAGGCCGAAGTCGTATTTCCATTTCAGGAAAGATATAATGGCATTATGGAAGGAAGAACAACTGATTGCTTTAGAAGCAGGAAACTGACTACTGGCCACCATCAACAGTACTTTTCCAGATCTCCCTCAAATCTCTTTTCTAACAGGCTATCAAATCTTTATGCAATTCTGGGCCAAACTAAAGGAACACATGCCTAAAAACAGTGGTCATGAAAGAACTCATACTGATAGCTACCACCTACACAGAGAAAGAAACAGAGAATGGCAGTAATAGAAGGAAGATGAGACAACAGCTGCTCTAAATGTGAACACAATTAATATGATGGAATTGGTTAACATATAAAATCAAAGGGCAGTTGGGGATGAAAGTAATCAGATACATACTTCACTGAAATAACTTCATCTGTTTAACTGAAGACAGGTCTATCTTGAAGTATAATTTATCCCTAAACAACTTTTTGCAGTGGTCAGGCAGCCAATATTTTGAAGCTATTATTTAAATGAGTATGAACATTAACTTATTAAAGGATGAGAGAAGGAAGGCGTGTGAGAGGAATTTTCTACCGGGAACCAGATGTTGAGCAACTACAGCAGTGGTTGCTACAATGAAGCACAAAGTTCAGGACTGCTAAATTTCAGGTTTGGCTGCCATTATACTTCTGAAAGGAAAAATGGATGAGAATAAGGACACAGAACACCTGTTGCTGGAAAATTTAATATCACTGAGCTTTCTTGCTTATTCGTACAGAAATATCTATCACATTTGTGATAAGAAAAAATCCAAATAATAAAAACAATATTATCCGTTTCCTCTTCCTTTGTTGTTTTAACATAGAGGTCAGCTGATATTTTGGAATGATATAAACAAGATGTTAGTTTTGTCTAAAACACAGCACATTTTTTTAATGCACACCATTCAGGTATATCTCCATGGAGTAATATTAAGCTTTTTCCATTTTCAAAATTTTCTTTCACTTTCACACAATGCATTAATGTTGACATCAGTGTTACTATAAACTTTAGTGCAATTCTGTAGACATGACAGATCCTTGCCTTAACTGAAGCTCCAAATAAGGCTGAATAAAATGGTAAATACACAATGATAGAGGCAAAAAGTGTGTTGAATACACTTTATTAGGGAGACAATATATAGCACACTGATGCAGAATGTACTAAAAACATTTATCCAAAAGCTTTATTCAGCCTTACCAGGAACAGCAATATGTACGTGCACTTAAAAGTAGCTGAAAGGTATTCAGAATCTTTTAAAATATAAGTTCTAGGTACCAGACAACCATAAATGAAAAGATTTATGAAAGCTTGCAAAAGAATACATTTTAAATTAGGTCAATAGCACTACCAAAAAGAGCTTTGGTTGCATGTTTTAAAAACAGTGGAAGGCTACATTAAGTTTACAGACAGGGTTAAAGTTTTAAAGTAATCATTTCTGCAAGGCAAGCTTTTAAAGACAAGTTACAGCAGTCTCATGAACAAGACAACTGAGAATCTGTATCTGCTTTCTCTTATGATATAGTTTTATTCTAATTACTTGAAACATAAGGAAACTTATCAGAAACAACACTACACAGATCTGAGTACATGTGCACAAGACCTATTCTAGTTAATAAATACATTAGTATTAAAAGTTAGCTAAATTTCTAGTTTAATTACTTTTATTCAGCCATAAATAACATTAGTTATAGAACTGGGTTTTTTAATTTCCTTCTGCAACTAACAAACTAGCAAACTGAAAAATTTGCAAAAGTACAATGAAACTGACAAGAATAATGAAAAAAATTGTATAAAAATAAGGCCAGATTTTTACTTTAAAAAAAAAAAAAGTTATTATACTTTTACGCAAGCCACCATCTGGAATACTTTTGAGAAAAATAAAATGAACTCAACCAAGAAAGGAAAGTTTTGAAAGGCACACCACCCCTAGTGAGTGACGCAGGCAAGCTAGTAACAACAGAAAAGAAGCAGGCAAATGTACATAATAACATCTTTGCCTTCATATTAAAACTCCAGGCCCTTTATCATCTTTGTGGCCCTCTGCAGGTCTCTCTCCAGGAGATCCCTGTCTTTTTTGCACCAGGGAGCCCAGCCATTCTCCATGATATTTGAAAAGTTGTGGCAATCAGGTGAAGTCCTTGGTGACTGGAAAAAGGCAACATCACACCCATATTCAGAAGGGTAAAAAGGAGGGATCCTGGGAACTAGTGACCTGTCAATCTTACCTCTCTGCCTCAAAAGATCATGGAACATTCTGGAAGCTATGCTACAGCATTTGGAAGGCAGTGAGGTGCTGGAAAACCAGCATGGCGTCATCAAAAGCAAATCCTGCTTGATGAACCTGGTGGTCTTTTATGATGTTGTCACTGTATCAGTGGACAGAGGAAGAGCCATTGATGTAATCTATCTGGATTTCAGTAAGGCCTTTGACATAATATTTCACAAGATCCTTCTCTTCAAATTGGAAAGATATGGATTTGATAGACGGACTGTTCAATGGACAAAGAACTGGCTGCAGATCAAGTCTAGAGAGTGGTGGTCAATGGTTCAACATCTGGAGGGAGATCAGCAAAGAGTGAGATCCCCCGGGGTGAGTGCTAGGACTGATACTCTTGATACTCTTGCTATCTTCATCAATGACACCGACAGTGGAGTTGAGTGCACACTCAGCAAGTCTGCTGTTGACACCAAGCTGTGGGGTGCATCAACACACCAGAGGGATGGGATGCCACCCAGAGGGACCTACGTAGACAGGCTCAAGCAGTGAGCCCAGGAGAACCTCATGAGGCTCAACAGATACAAATGCAAGGTCTTGCACCTGGGTGCAACTCCCACTACCAATACAAGCTGGGGGATGAAAGGATTGAGCGCAGCCCTGCCAAACAATATCTGGGGGTACTGATGGATGGGAAGCTGGACATAAGCCAGCAATGTGCCCTGCAGCACAGAAAGTCAACCACATCCTGAGCTGCATGTAAAGAAGAATGGCCAGCAGGTTGAGGGAGGCCCTCTATTCTGTGCAGGTGAGGCCTCACCTGGAGTACTGCATTCAAATGTGGAGTCCTCAGAACAGGAGAGATGTGAACCTGCTGGAGTGTGTAGAAATGGAATGAAACACCTCTCCTACAAGGAGAGGTTGAGAGAGCTTTTCAACCTCTTCTATAAGGAGAAGTTGAGAGAGGTTCTTCAGCTTGGAGAAGAGAAGGCTCTAAGGCCACCTGATAGAGATAATACCTAAAGGAGAGCTACAAGAAAGAACAGGACAGACTCCTTAGAAGGGTCTGTTATGACAGAGCAAGGGGACACTGTACCATGCTTACAGAAGGTAGATTTTTATTAGATATAAGAAAAAAGCCTTTTACAGTAAGGGTGGTAAAGCACTGAACAGTTCGACCAGAGATGTGGCAGATGCCCCATCCCTGGAGGCATCATGGTGTGGCAGGATCAGGCCCTGGGCTACCTGATCTAGCTGTACATGTCCCTGTTCATGGTAGGGAAGCTGAACTTTAAAGATCCATTCCAACTCTAAGGATTCTATGATTCTATGAACTGAACTGCTATAAGTTACACATATTCACTAAAAATCACAGTAGCAGACAAGTTTACACAGGTTAACAAGAGAAGTTTTAGGAATTATGCTATAATTCTCAAGTCCATGACCCGACTCATTCCACTGTGTAAGCTGACCAGTTGCTGTTTATCTTATATATGAGTCAGAAGAAACTTTCTTTTTTCTTGTTCTCTTTACTGTTTTCTGAGTTAAACACAGTGCCCTTGAACAAGTCATACAAAACACACTGAGACTCCCTGCTGGTAATCCATATATCTGCAGTCTGAAGATTTAAAAATTTTCTAAATAGCCTAATGACAACAAATTAGAATATACTATCATCAAGACCTACTCACGAGATTTAATTAGAAAAAAAAATAAAACCATTCTAAATGTCATGAACAAATCATAAGAGATGGACCATCTTTCAAAACATTTCTTTTATGACAGCACTCCTAAGAGCCTCCATTGAAATTACTTTTTAGTTCAGCATACTACAACATTCTTAATCACCTGAAATCAAAACAGTCAAGCATACATAACTGCTGTCTTCAAGTAACAATTTCATCTATACTAGGTTTATGTTAAAAGGAAAAGAAATATGTATATAAAATATATATACTTAAAGTGTCTGGATGAAACATTCTTACCTGCATGTAAGAAACCTCCATATACAAAAGCCATACAAAGATGTATTGGGTTCTACCTCAGTGACAGATGACTTTACAAACAGTTACTCTATTCATATTAAAACTCAACCAATTCCAGATATAAAATCACTGCAGAAACATCATGTTTTCAAAAGAATACACACATTATATTTCCTGAAGTTACTGTCAATTTAGAACGTTAAACATCTACCTACATCTAAACACGGATTCAGCTAACTAACTATTTAGTCTTTGATAGCAAGAACAGTGCTGACCATTGTGGTTTATTCCCTTCATTATCCACAACTGTTGTATAAGGGATGTTAGAAGAGAAGGCTTACTGCTTTTCTAGTTTAAGGGTTCTACTCGTCCTTATTTGCCTTCAGAATCTCCTACTTTGGTGTTTTTTTTTGCTTTACCCTCAGCATAAAATAAGTTTTCACAGAGACTTTTGTCATATTTTTGCAAATATTACATTAAGTGCTAACCTATTCACTTACCAAAACAAAAAACAAAAAAATGACAGCAACAAAGCAAACAAACAAACAAAGAAACAGCGCTACAAATCAATGAAATACATTTCCTCAGCACAGAAGAGTTGAGTGTGAATAGTGTAAAAAATGCAAAAGAATAGACAGACATAAGTATTAATCACATCCATTACCGAGTTTTCTGCAAGATGCACAATCAGCATAAAATACAACATTGTAGTTTTCTGGAATATTTTACAAAAATCCGATTTGTATGTTGCTTTCACCTGAAATTCAGAAAAATCTTTGTCCTTCCAGTCCAGATCAATAACAGCCCGTAATTGTATCTCTTGCACCGTGTCATGGTTTTATGTTTTTTGGTTTTCAGTATTCTGCACCATAACATCATGTAGTGCACTGGGAGTTAAAGTGTTAATGCCCCAATTCCAGGTACCTATCCCTGTACACTACAGAAGTCACTGGATCTGGCCCTTCTGGGTGGGGCGCTCTCTTACTGCCTGACAGTGGATGCTGGAGGGTGCTTTCCTAGCCTTCCAAGCTTTTCAGGTTTGACTCGGTCTCAGGAGCTTGCTCTCTCCCATCTTATTTGATTTATTAGTGTCAATTTCAATTAGCTTGTATTATATTGTGTCATCTTGCATTCCAATATCATAGTTAGTAAAATAAGTTTTCCTCCATAGATCGTTGCCGCAGTTTTTTTTTCCCTTCCTTCCTTCCCATTTTGTGGGATCATGAGGGAGTGGGAGGGGGTTTGGGGATAGGGGCCTACTGCCCCCCTGTCACGGGCATAGATTGATCTAGTCAACTCTGTGACAGTTTTTGGTGCAGAATGTGGGCATAGCTGCTTTTTAACTTTTAGAACGAATCTCTCTCTCTCTGTTCTCAGAGAGCTTCATTAGGGAACATTATCAGTAGTTCAGGTTTCTGTGCTGGAAAACTTGACCTTGAAAGGCCAGGCATGCTGCCAGTGTTCTGGGATATTTGTAAACTTTGAGCACTGCTTAGTCTGGGCAGTGCCTTTTTCATTTTTTTTCCTTTTCCTCCTCTTGTTAGCTTCAATTCATTAACCCCTTTTTAGCAGACACCAGCAATGAACCCACTCTTTATCGTGCAAGCAGTGTGTAAGGGATTAAAAGCCATGATGTTACTTGCAACTTACTGACCAATTATCAATGTTATAACTACTTGCTGTGGAATTGTGTTCATATGTAAACAAATAAGAGCACTGATGGAGACACCCGTATGGTACCTATATGCAATGTGGTATGATCTGAATTTTGACATTTACATCCCAGATGGAATGGTTAATTCCAATTACATCCCAGATGGAATGGTTAATTCCATTACTACGTCCCAAATGGAATAGCTAATTTTACAAACAACACGATGTTCAGACCAATTTCCAGGCTTTCTGCTCAGTTTGTCACACGTTTTTTGAATTTTGAATTAATGTTCATTTTGTTGTGCGTGTTATCAGTCTCCCTGAATGTATTCCAAGGCATTTGTGATAAGGGGAAGGAATCTCCTCCAAAACTAGAGAATGCTGACTGGCAGGGAATATGGCGAGGCTTAGGAAAAATCTTAGAAGCATGGGGACCTGCAATGTCATGGGATTTCACTCTTAAACACCTGTGGGATCCCGAGAAACTAAGCCGGAATGTGAGTCAGGGACGGTGTGGCTTACATAGATGTAAGGAGGTGCCACTTATTTGGAGTTTGGCTGGTGCTTACTGTGCCCTATATAATACTATTCTGGAGAGTTTCCCAGCTGAGGTTCAAGGGGAAAATCTCCAAGTCAAATCTGATCAATCACAGTAGATACCGGTAACAATATCAGTTGCCCCTGTGGAAGGCAAGAAATGGAAATAAGTCTCCTCACACAGAAAAAAAAAGAAATAGAGAAGGAGGTGGAGGAAGATCCAGGTGAGGGGCCCTCCTCAGAACCACCATCATCAGGGAAGACAGGAGGAAAAACTAAGAGACATGCAGAAGAGAGTGACGAGGAGGAAGTCTCTATTACTACTCATCAGCCTTCGAAGATGACTGAAATCCAAGGCTCAAGAAAGGAGTTTACACGGTGCCCGAATAAAACTCTTGTTTCCTGGTTGCTTCACTGCTGGGACAGTGGGGCCAGTAGCTTGTTTCTAGATGGTAATGAAGCTCGCCAAAGGAGCCATTGCCAGAGATCCAGCTATTGACAGAGGAATTAGTCGATGTTTGGACGGGGCTGCCACCCTCTGGGAACGAGTGTTAATGTCTGTGAAGGAAAAGTATCCCTTCAAAGACGGCTTGAAGCCTGTGATGAAAAAGTGGGATATAGTTCAAAAGGATATCCAGTATTTGAGGGAAATAGCTGTGGTGGAAATGTTGTATGACCCTAACTTTGTTCCTAACCACCCATGCCAAGACCACGATCCTGAGAGAGTGAGGACGACACCAGATATGTGTCAGAAACTCACAACAACAGCACCAGAAAGATACGCCGGTACACTAACAGCGTATGACAGATACCAGGACCAACAGAGAAGAACCTTAGTTTTTGAATTGATTCTTACGCTCCAAAACTATGAACAACTGCTACCCCCAACTCATGCTTCCATTTTTGCCATCTCACAAATAACAGACCAACTGAATGAAATGCAAGAGCAAGTGTCTCTTCTGATTAATCGTGACAAACCTGCAGTAGTATCAGAAACTTTTGATGAAGATCAGAATAATCAAAAGAGTCTAATGAAGGAGCGAATCCAACTAATTAAAGATGATGAACCCTCCTTCTCAAGTGCACCATCAAAAATCTCAGCTGTTAAAGACAAAGGCTTTCTGGCTCCAGTAAGGAATAATAAATACATTGTGAATTGCTTTGTGCGTTACCTACGGTGACCATGGAGAAGACATGAGGAAGTGGCATAACCAAGCTACTCCTGTACTACAAGAACGGGTGAGAGAATTACAAAGCAGATCAACCACCAGTGCAGTTGTTCCAGTTACTGAACAGTTAATGAACAGAGGGGCCCTGCCCTCAGTCGGGGGGGGAAAGGAATAACAGAGTTTATTGGACTGTGTGGATTTGATGGCCTGGCACATCAGAACCACTGAAATATAAGGCACTGGTGGATAGCGGTGCACAGTGCACTCTGATGGCTTTGAGTCACGAAGGAACAGAATCAATCCATATTTCTGGAGTGAATTCTGTGGGCTCTCAAGAATTGACTGTGTTGGAGGCTGAGATACTCCCCACTGGTAAAGACTGGCAAAAACATTCTATTGTGACGGGCCCAGGGGCTCCATGTATACTAGGTATCAATTACCTCAGAAGGGGGCATTTCGAGGATCCTAAGGGGTATCGATGGGCCTTTGGAATAGCTGCTGTAGGCACGGACAACACTAAGCAGCTGTCAGTTTTGCCTGGCCTGTCAGAAGATCCGTCTGTTGTGAGGTTGCTACAAGTAAAAGAAAAACAGGTACCAATTGCTACAAAAATGGTGCACAGACGGCAGTACTGCACCAACAAGGATTCCTTGCTCCCCATTCATAAGCTGATGTGTCAACTAGAGAATCAAGGAGTGATCAGCAAAACGCACTCACCTTTTAACAGTCCCATTTCACCTCCTTCTATGATTGAGTGATCAGCCCAGTAGATGAGGGAAAGGCTGCTGATGTAGCCTACTGTGAGGATCCTTCTTTGGCTTTTTTTTGGCTCAAAGCTTGCTTCCTGAGGTTTTTCTTGTGATAAGACTCTGAGTGACTTGTCAAGGAGGCAACTGATGGGTGCTAACTGTGTGACAATCGATATCGCTTTGGGAACATTTGCAAGCTCCTTCCCCCAGAGCTGCTTCATCTGTAGAAGAGTGGAAGAGAGTGCTCAGCAGTGTTCACTGGCAGAAGATCTGGCCTGTGGCGAAACCGCTCCTGCTTGGTATGAAAGGCTGGGGGATGATACCACTGTATCTTGCGAAGGCAAGATACAAGTTGGTGTCTCCCTGCTTCCTCTTATCTGCTGGCAAGGCCAGAAAGATAAGAACAAAGGAGGTTCCTGCTGAGATCCCAGAGCCAGAAGCTGCCACCACAAGGAGAACTGACTCAACCACCTTGGGTTTGAGCTGTCACTCAAAGGACAGCTGACTCGACCACTTTGGATTTGAGCTGTCACTGCAAAGACAGCTGACTCAACCACTTTGAAGCACTGAAAAAGGGCCATCATCACCATGGTCGTTGTCATCGTCAACAGGACAACTCTGCCTGACGACCCACCGCTACTGAAGATCAAAGACTGAACTACGAACCTCGCTGGATCCATGGTGGTGACTATCTCCCTCTTGCTGCCTATAAAGACTCCTTGCTTCTTCTTTTCTATCTTTTCTATTGCCCTCCTTCCCTTCCCCCATTACCCTAATTCGTAATAGTGCCCGTCCTCCCTTTCCCCATTTCCCTGATTAAGATTTGTAATAAACTGGTTGGACCAACATTTGAACCGTTGCTTCTTAATCTCACACCATGTATATACATAATAAAAGAACCTCCTCTCCCTCCTATAAATTGGAGCAAGACATCTACCTAGACTTCAGCAGAGCCTTTGATACGGTCTCTCACAGGATTCTCCTGGGGAAACTGACTGCCCGTGGCCTGCACACGTATACACTTCTTTGGGTAAGGAACTGGCTAGAAGTAGATGCCCAGCGGGCAGTGGTGAATGAAGTTAAGTTCAGCTGGCAACCCGTTTCAAGTGGTGTCCCCCAGGGGTCGGTACTGGGGTCCATCTTGTTTAATATCTTTATTGATGACCTAGATGGGGATTGAGTGCATCCTCAGTAAGTTTGCTGATGACACCAAGCTGGGAGGTGGTGTTGATCTGCCTGAGGGTAGGGAGGCCCTTCAGAGGGATCCAGACAGGCTGGACCACTGGGCTGAGGTGAATGGGATGAGGTTCAACAAGGCCAAGTGCCGGGTCCTGCACTTTGGCCACAACAACCCCATGCAGTGTTATAGGCTTGGGGATGAGTGGCTGGATGAGTGTGAAGAAGAGAAGAACCTGGGGGTGTTGGTTGATGCTCGGCTGAACATGAGCCAACAGTGTGCCCAGGTGGCCAAGAGGCCCAACGGCATCCTGGCCTGCATTAGAAATAGTGTGGCCAGCAGGAGCAGGGAGGTGATCATCCCCCTCTACTCAGCACTGGTGAGGTCGCACCTCAAGTACTGTGTTCAGTTTTGGGCTCCTCACTACAGGAAAGACATTGAGGCCCTGGAATGTGTCCAGAGAAGGGCAACAAAACTGCTGAGGCGTCCTGGAGCAGAAGTCTTATGAGGAGCAGCTGAGAGAGCTGGGATTGTTCAGTCTGGAGGAGGCTCAGGGGAGACCTCGTTGCACTCTACAACCTCCTGAAGAGCGGTTGTAGCGAAGAAGGATTTGGCCTCTTCTCCTAGGCAACGAGCAGGACACGGGGTAATGGCTGCAAGTTGTAGCAGAGGAGGTCTACATTAGACATAAGGAAGAACTATTTCTCTCAGAGAGTGGTCAGGCACTGGAATGGCTGCCCAGGGAGATGGTGGAGTCACCGTCCCTGGCAGTGTTCAAGAGGCGTCTGGACGATGTGCTGCATGATATGGTTCAGTAGCTTGTGGTGGCAATGGTGATGAAGAGACGGTTGGACTAGATGATCTTATAGGTCATTTTCAACCTTGTGATTCTATGATTCTATGATATGGCCAGTGTGTAAACCCAGTGGAGAACTGAGGCTGACAGTAGACTACTGTGACCTGAATGCACTAACACCCCCATTTGAGTGCTGCTGTGCCAGACATGTTAGAACTCCAGTATGAACAAAAGCAGCCAATGGTATGCCACCACTGACATTGCTAATGCCTTCTTTTCCATTCCTTTGGCCAAAAATGTAGGCCACAGTTTGCTTTCACATGGAGGGGAGTTGGAACTGTTTGTCCCAAGGGTGGAAACACAGCCCTACCATTTGC
The DNA here is from genome assembly GCF_026119805.1 of Tympanuchus pallidicinctus. NCBI lineage: Eukaryota > Metazoa > Chordata > Aves > Galliformes > Phasianidae > Tympanuchus > Tympanuchus pallidicinctus. The sequence continues at coordinate 12,139,260 of NW_026294813.1, forward strand.
CATGGGTTGATCCAAACTGTACTGGAACAGGGCAGTGCTCCTGAACACCTGGAATACATTGATGATATCGCTGTGTGGGGCGATACAGCAGAAGTCATCTTCACAAAAGAAGAGTGAATAATCCAAATTCTTCTACATGCTGGTTTTGCTATTAAGCGTAGCAAAGGACCTGCTCATGAGATTCAGTTCCTAAGTATAAAGTGGCAAGATGGGCGTCGCCACATTCCAGCAGATGTGATCGACAAAATCACTGCTATGTCTCCACCCACTAGCAAGAGAGAGAGACAGTCTTTCTGGGTGTAGTGGGCTTTTGGAGAATGCATGTTCCAAATTACAGCCTCATCATAAGCCCCCTTTATCAGGTGATGCGAATGAAGAATGAGTTTACATGGAGCCCTGAGCAGGAGGAGGCTTTTGAACAGATCAAACAGGAGATAGCCCGTGCTGTGGCCCTAGGGCCAGTACGGACGGGACAGGGTACAAAGAACATCCTCTATACCGCTGCTGGAGAGAACGGTCCCACTTGGAGTTTGTGACAAAGAGCCTCAGGAGAGACCTGAGGCCAATTCCTGGGATTCCAGAGTCGAGCCTACAGGAGGTCGGAAGAGGGCTACACTCCAACTCAAAAGGAGATCTTAGCCACGTATGAGGGGGTTCGGGCTGCTTCCGAAGTAGTCAGTACTGAAACAGAGCTCCTTCTGGCACCTCAGCTGCCAGTGCTGAACTGGATGTTTAAAGGAAAGGTTCCCTCCACCCATCATGCTACTGATGCCACTTGGAGTAAGTGGGTTGGGCTGATTACACAACGAGCTCGGATGGGGAACCTCAGCTGTCCAGGAATCCTAGAGGTCATCATGGACTGGCCTGAAGGTAAAAAGTCTGGAACATCACCAGGAGAAGTATCACAAGCTAAAGAGACACCACCATACAATGAACTACCAGAAAATGAAAAGAAACATTCCCTGTTCACTGATGGATTGTGTCATATTGTGGGGAAGCATCACAGATGGAAAGCTGCTGTGTGGAGCCCCACACGACAAGCTGCAGAGGCCACTGAAGGGAAAGGAGAATCAAGCCAATTTGCAGAGGTAAAGGCTGCCCAACTGGCCTTAGATGTTGCTGAGCGGGAGAGGTGGCCAATGCTCTATCTTTACACTGACTCGTGGATGGTAGCGAATGCCTTATGGGAGTGGTTACAGCAGTGGGAGCAAAATAACTGGCAAAGAAGGGGTAAACCTATTTGGGCTGCTGAACTGTGGAAAGACATTGCTGCCTGAATAAAGAATATGGTTGTAAAGGTGCGTCATGTAGATGCTCATGTGCCCAAGAGTCGGGCTAATGACAAACAGCAAAATAACCATCAGGTAGACAAAGCTGCCAAAATCGAGGTGGCTCAAATAGACCTGGACTGGCAGAACAAGGGTGAATTATTTCTGGCTCGGTGGGCCCATGAGACCTCAGGTCATCAAGGAGGAGATACAACATACAAATGGGCTAGAGACCGAGGGGTGGACTTCACTGTGGATGCTATTGCACAGGTTATTCATAACTGTGACACATGTGCCATAATTAAACAAGCCAAGAGGATGAAACCTCTCTGGGAGGAAGGTGATGGCGAAAGTACAGATACAGGGAGGCATGGCAGGTTGATTATATCACCTTGCCACAATCTCACAACGGTAAGCGTTGTGTGCTTACTATGGTGGAGGCAACCACTGGGTGGCTTGAAACATGCAGTACCCCATGCTACTGCCTAAAACACCGTATTAGGTCTCAAGAAACAAGTCCTCTGGTGACATGGCACCCCAGAAAGAATTGAGTCAGATAATGGGACTCACTTCAAAAATTCTCTTGTAAATACTAGGGCCAAAGATCATGGCATCGAATGGATTTACCATATTCCCTACCATGCACCAGCCTCTGGTAAAACTGAACAATATAATGGGTTGTTAAAAACTATGCTGAATGCAATGGGAGAAGCATTTGACAGAAACCATCTGGTTAATCAATACCAGAGGATCTATCAATTGTGATGGTCCTACCCAATCCAGCTCACTACTTACCACAGAGGAAGACAAAGTCCCTGTAGTACATTTAAAGAGCATGTTGGGAAAAGCAGTTTGGGTTTTTCCAGCTTCTGGAAAGGGCAAACCTCTCTGTGGCACCGTTTTTGCCCAGGGACCAGGGTCCACTTGGTGGGTAATGCAGAAAAACGGGGATGTTCAATGCGTACCACAAGGAAACTTGATGCTGGGGGCGTGCAGTCAGTAGTTTTATGTATATGTATGTATGTAGACGTGTGTTATGTATATAGACGTGTGTGTGTAATGCATTTTAATCATCGTTTGTTTGTTTGTATACATGTATATATATATAGCATGATATAGTGATGTAGAATAAGGTCTGGAATGCCATGGTTTTATGTTTTTTGGTTTTCAGTATTCTGCACCATAACATCATGTAGTGCACTGGGAGTTAAAGTGTTAATGCCCCAATTCCAGGTACCTATCCCTGTACACTACAGAAGTCACTGGATCTGGCCCTTCTGGGTGGGGCGCTCTCTTACTGCCTGACAGTAGGTGCTGGAGGGTGCTTTCCTAGCCTTCCAAGCTTTTCAGGTTTGACTCGGTCTCAGGAGCTTGCTCTCTGCTGTCTTATTTGATTTATTAATCTCAATTTCAATTAGCTTGTATTATATTGTGTCATCTTACATTCCAATATCATAGTTAGTAAAATAAGTTTTCCTCCATAGATCGTTGCTGCTGTTTTTTGGGTTTTTTTTTCCTTCCTTTTCCTTTTCCTTTTCCTTTTTCTTTTTCTTTTTCTTTTTCTTTTCCTTTTCCTTTTCCTTTTCCTTTTCCTTTTCCTTTTCCTTTTCCTTTTCCTTTTCCTTTTCCTTTTCCTTTTCCTTTTCCGTGTCCTTTTCCTCCCTCCCTTCCTTCCTTCCTTCCTATTTTATGGTGCTGGGGGGAGGTGGTGTGGGGGGGCAAGGGGCCTACTGCCCCCCTGTCACGGGCATAGATTGATCTAGTTAACTCCGTGACACACTGCCCATTTTTTTCTTTAAATTTCACAGCTGTGAAAGTATTCTAATCCTACCTTGCTAAGAAAAATGCTCTCCTAAATTACTACAATAAAGAAATCTTACAGCAGCTATTCCTCCTCACTGAGAAAATCACTAGACACTATCCTCATTTCTACTTGATCATTGTAAAAGCAATAAAAAAACTCACCAAAAGAAGCTAGAAATTCACTTGCTGTGTAATATCAACAACTATTGCCATATACTACTGGAACTTACATTTTAAGTGGCATTATTCATTAACAAACATATTTTCATGAACTATGTTTTGTATAACAGTTTACTATATTTCTTTGTACTATTTAAGTTTTTCAAGTTCATGAGATGTTGCAGTAATTCGATGATCATCTCTAATCAGACTTTTTTATTATTTGTGTGTAGTTCCGGAATTAAATCAATTATGTATTAAATTCTCAAGATCACAACTTGTTGTTACAGAATTTCACAGATTAAATACTGTCTTTAAAATGTAAGCCCTGTTTTGAAAATTATCAATCTAAATAATTACTTTTCATGACATGTCAAAATCCTAGAAATACTGATCACCAGTACAAAACAGAATGAAACAGGTTTAAAATAATTCTGTAATGTCAGCTATGTCGTGCCTCTGAAAATTCAGTTATGTATCCATTTATAGCATTGGTGTACACAGGTTTTTATTTACTTGACCAGAGCATTTCAATTCACAGCAATTCAAGTATCAGAGATGTGAAGAATCCATACTTTATACATTAGATATGCAGCTGTTTACATAGGACAAAATTAGACGATCTGAAAATGTGTAAAGTCTTAATATATTTTTCACCATCCAGAAAGTATTTAAACTAACGAAGCTGTACTACTCCCTCCACATTTCAAACAAACAAACAAACAAAAAAACATTTTAAAATATTTTAACACAAAATCAGTATTCCTATTATTGAAACCAATTTGTGTCTAGAAGCAACATTGAAGGAACTGGGGCTGTTTAGTCTGGGGAAAAGGAGACTGAGGGCAGACCTTATTGCTCTCTTCTAATATCTGAAAGGAGCTTACAGTGGGAGCGGGTTTGGTCTCTTCTCATTGGTGACAGGATGAGGGGAAATGGCCACAAGTTGCGCCAGAGTGAGCTTAGGTTGGATATAAGGAAACATCCTGATATGGAAAGGGTTGTTAAGCACTGGAATAGGCTCCCCAGGGAGGTGGTTGAGTCACCATCCCTGGATGTGTTCAAAAACCATTTGGATGTGGTGCTCAGGGACATGATTTAGCAGAGGGTTCTTAGTTAGGGTAGTATGGTTAGGTTGTGGTTGGACTCAGTGATTGTTAAGGTCTTTTCCAACCCCAGCAATTCTGTGATTCTGTATCTTAACTTGTACATATTTTTATGATTAAATCACTCCATAAAACACAATATAGATTTTTACTTTTTTTTTTTTCTTATTTTTTGCTCCCAGTGAAGTTTCAGTGGAAACTGAGTATTTTCATTTTGGAATCATCTGTTCATGTATTTGTGTGTTAAGATGTTAAACTGGTCCCATCCCCAAAACTGTCAAAGATATGCTTAATACTCACCCATCATTAGAACATGTCAGAAATTCTTCCTTTATTTTTGGATGCCAACAGCCTGAATTAAGCATTGCTGTATGACCCTAAGGAAATAAAGAAATACAGAAAGGTATTCTTAAAAGCTGTTATAACAAGACAATAAAGATATTCTTAAAAGCTGCTATGACAAGTCTTAAAAGTTTCTGTAAATTTTACTCCAATCCATCAAGGCAAACTATGGTAAAAACTGAGGGTAGAATCAGAATCTCCTGAAGAATGGCTGACTGAAATTACAATGATTTGACAAATTTTATGGATTGTGATCCATTTTGTTTTTCTTGTTTTCATTTTCAAAATATTCTCCTATCCCAGATATTCTCCTATTCATATCTTTTCCCCTCAGAATAAGGCAAGGAATCATAATTCTACTTTTTAACTTGGCAAAACTTTAATGTAGGCAGAGTAAGGACAAAACAACAGGCACTAAGATGCTATTGCACAAATTGTTCCAAACTACATTAAAAAAGAAATCAGAGGAATGACAGAATACATATATTCAATGCTGAACTGCACCCAAAGACTGTGTTGGAAAGAATTAAGAAGCAGAATTCTAGAATCAAGATGGATTTAACTAATGGCAAGTTATTGATAAAAGATTTTATAATGCAAATTGAATAGATAGCCCTTTCACTTTTGAAATTAAAAAAAAAAAAAAAAAAGAAAGAATCAAACCATAATTCCATTATCACAATGTCACCTACAAAGAAACATTTACAGAGAAATCAAAAAACTACTCTTCCTTTATTGGAATTATTTCAGTTTGCTTTGAGCACAAACACGGAGAGAAATACTTAAAAGTTAATGGAGTAATGAAAAAATATTTTAGCATTTTGACTGTTGTATCACAACACACTGGAGTTCTAGAAGTTTACAAGAGAAAGAAAATAAAGAAAATCTGTAATAATTTTTAAGTAAACAAGAACTAAAGCAGATGTTACCATTTGGTGGTTTTATATTTGTATCACTTGCCAAAAGAAATAGCGATCAGACAAGAATAGGCTCAGGTAGAGCAGTATTTATCCTAGTTATTTGGCAATATGTTTTACAAGCAATATATAAATCAACTTTGTCATCAGCTTGAGCAGTAGATATTATCATTACTTTTCCAGACTCTTAAGCTATTTATAAAACTGACCTGAATTTGAATAACCAATATAAACAGAATCCTTGTCTCACATAGTTTGCAGACATAAGGATGCAAAGTGCTCAAAGCCCAACAACAGTCATAAAAATAATTCAGAAGTATAACTCAACTGTTCTCCACTTGCATTTTTAACTACTACTAAAAACGTGCACATTGGTGCTCATCATTTTTTACAAGACTCACTTCTGAAGAGGTGAATTTGTCATAGCATCATAGATATATTAGCTGGAATTCATCTAGGCCAGCCTTTCACCCAGAACCAGATAATAGCCAAGATTAGAACAGGTCAGCTTGGTCTAGATGGGTCCTGAAAACCTCCATGGACTAAAATTCCGCAGAGTCCATGGATAACCCACTGCACAACCACCCTACTGAAACAACAAACACCAAGAGACTTCTAGTCCAATACTGCTGTGGTTTCAAAAGCATTTGGCTACACTATCGTTTAAATTGTTTCCTAGTACTTGTGGTCTACTAACACATTGCCCTGTATTCTGCATCAGACCAAAAGGGTACAGATCCCTTCATAGCACAAATGCTTTAGATGTCTGGTTTCCTTAAAAGATCCTGGACTTCTTCCAATTTCTCCAAATCCACCTTGAACTGAAAGGTCCAAAATTAATCCCAGAATTTCAGATGTGAAACAAGGAGCACTGATTAGAAGGAGATAGTCACTACCTTAAATCTGTTGGTCACATCTCTAATTGTAGCCTAGTTTACAGTTTATCTCATTTACAACAAAATGAAACCATAAGCTCTTATTCAGCCCAACATCCATTGTCACCTGAGTCCCCTGCTAAGCCACTCAGTTCCTAATAGGTATCAATATACATGACTATCCCTCCCAGCACCAGGGCTTTGCATGCTTGTTCATTAACTTCATGAAGTTTCTCATTACAAAACAAATTGAATGCAAAAAGTCAGACTTCACTTACCTTGGTGTTTGTCATATCCACGATATATTGGTCTCCTTTTATGCATTCCATTACTGGGAAACCATCTCTGTCAAGAACTTTTGCCTGAGAGTTACCAGAGACAACCAGAATGACATCTCCTGTGCTACTATATTGCAAAGATTTGATTTGGTGACTGAAAAAAAAAAAAAAAGAAAAAGAAAAAAAGGAGAAAAAAAGGTTTTAATTAAATTCAGTTCCTGTAGACCAATACTGAAACAGAACTGTCAATGGTGAGAAAATACATGGCAGAAATAGACCCATCTACATTCCTATATCAAAAAGAAATCCAAGATTAATAGATTAAAGCTTTTTATTCCCATGTGTCCAACTTTCTTATTCAACCAAAGAGCATATAAAAAAAAAATATTTACAAAATTGGCACCTAAAATGTCATTTCTGGCAAACGTATTTACTTGAAGTACGCTTTATAATTCCAGGTGAAAAACAGTTTATATCATATGCAGCTTTTCAGGCCTGAAAATTATTTTTCACTTGCTCAAAAGCAATACCTGGATTTACAGTAATCCTCAAAGTATTACAAAAGGATGTTGTAGACCCACACAGAACTCCATTATATATTATATACCAGGAAATTAGTCACATATCAGCATTCTCTCACCCTTTTCTGGTTCAGGGCTACAATTTCATGAAAAATTCAGATAAAGTAAAATATACCATCGAACCTGGCAACATGACAGTGGAGAATGATTTGCCTAGACTACCTTACCTTAAATGGTTATTCATTTGCTGTACAAATCTGCTGTATGAGTTTATTTTTTTTACATACATCCTACCTTGATTGAAAAAGCTTGGGAGAGAAATCATGGAATATTGTAAGGATGACAGAAACAATTAAACGAAAGTCAGAAGATAGCTCACAAATCAGAAACTCCTTTCCAGTCTCAGTGATAGCATCAACATCATTTCTCAGCATTCTGCTTTATGTACAAACATATCCAAAACAGAGACCTTTTGGTCTCCCTGCCCGGCTACACAGCAATGCAAGAATTGCTGAACAGGCAAACGAGTGCATCCTGGCACATTAACAGAAAGCATACAATGACATTACATTTTATTAATACTTACTCTGGAGCTAAGTTAATTTGAAAATAGATATCAGAATGCATTCATAACTTTATTTGGATTCTCATGGCATCCAAAGCATGCTCAATAAACAAAGCAAGACAAAAAATATTATTTAAGTGCATTAAGAAATAATATTTTTGTGTCTTTCTTCTGGTGAAGAACATAAACCATGGGCATTCAAGTCCTAGTAGTAACTTTACGGAAAGAACTTTTTAACCTAAAATTTCACATCAGTAAAATTAACACCCAGATGGTAGACAAAACAGCATATAGTTTGCAACTAAATTTATGTCTTACATAGTATTGAATTAAAGGCTGACTCAGCAGGAGCTATTATTTATTGAACTTCTCCTTGAACCAAGATAATATACAACACATTAAAAAACTTATAATGCATGTTTTAGAAATTCTGCATTGACTGTAGTAATGTAAGCTTAAGATTCTCATTCAAAAAATGTTTGGCAACGCTGATAATATTATGATTCAAAAACCAAGAATTGCCTGAAGCACCCTATTACGTAATACGAACTGGAACTTAGTTCAGCCAAAGGATTACAAACTAGAAGGAAGGAAGGAAGACACTCAAGTCTGAGAATTTTTGAAACAAATCAGAGGCAGTGCCTAAAAAAGCATCCTGAATGTAAAGAGCAAGAGTGGATACCTGTAACCAGAAGAGAAAAGAAGGCCAACTGTATTAAGCTGAAACACTGAAAAATTTAAACATACAAGAGAAACAACATCTAAAATATTCTCTGCAGACAACTGATAATTGTAGAAAACATCTACATAATTACATTTCAACAAACTTCACTTTTCATCTTAGAATGTTCATCTAACAAGAAACCGTTCCTACCTGTACAGTGCTTAATACAATGGAAACATAAGCCCACTAATCAAATCAAATACAAAAAAAAATTAGTTCGAGAAAAAAAGTATTGTCACAAACACCTAACCATGCAATATGGCCTTCAAAAGTTACATCCAGAAAGAGGTTCCATAAGCAAAGTACTTGAACAGCCCAGAAGTTACCACTTTTCAGATGTTTACTGAAGCATAATCAAAAGCAAGACTTTATAGGGGCAATTTGTAAGAAAAAAAATTTGGTTCTTATTAATATTACAGCAAGAGTGTTGGAAAACTTAGAAAAGCTATTAATTTTAATAGAACTAAACACTGAAAAATGTAAGTTTAAAGCTTCAAAATCTGCTTAGTACTTTCAAAGTACATCTTGCTGGGACATGCAGAATATACATTGGCAGAGACAACTAAATTCTACACATTTAGCATTGTTTTGTCTTACCATTGCCTTAAATATTTGCACCTTAAATACTGAGGTGGTTTTAAAGTGTTCCTTTTTTTGTTTTTTGTTTTTTTTTTTGCCAGGCTTTTTTAAAAAAATAAATTTGTCTCAAACCAGAGGAGAAATCAACAGAGTAATACAAAAGTTATACTATAAATTGCATCCAGGACAATATGGAATTGTTCTCAGACTTTTTATTCTCAAAATGAAATTCAATATATGGCCACAAAACTACATTTCTGCTAACACCTAACACTTCCATACCAGAACTCCTCAAGAATTCTTTGAAACTGAAGTCTGTGAATGCTAACAGTCCTTGCAATAAATTCTATAATGAAAAAATAAAATAAGAATACACACACATCTGGGCACAGGTTATATAAGACTCTTCATAGCGCTCACTGGCATACCTCAATACATGAAATAAGATTTACTTGTTTTAAGATCTTTTTACCAGTCACAGCTGGGGTTCCAGCTTTATATTTACTACATGACACAGAAGGTATATGTAGTTAGTATATTTTAAAATTAAAATTATGATACAACAATTAAAACATAATTGAAATTGCTATACCTGACAGCAGTTAACTCTGCAGTCACAAGATATAATTTTTATTATTATTTTATATTTAAGCTTTCAGATCTTTAAGTTACACTTCAGTGCACTTAAACTACAAGTGTCATTCACCAAAACATTCTTCCTTGATATGTGTGAAATAAAATTCTGATCTTCCAAACAGACAAAAATTCACCTTCAGTCTTTTCAGAAAATAATGATTAAAAACAGGTATTTCAAGGGCTACATACTGCCTAATAAATTCCAATCCCTTTTAACTGAACCAAATCATCTTATAAAATGTTCCTCTTCATTTAACATTAGAAAGTATCTTGCTATAAACAACTGAGTATTAATATATGCTCGCTTATTTGAAAGTTAGCTGTGCAGAAGACATAGCCTTCTTAAGGAAATCTATATCCCAATTTTCTGAAATTAGTAAATAAACATGGTTATAAAAATGAGGTCTCCACCCCTAGTAGCAGAAATTCTGTTATTCCTTTAGGCTTAAAGGGTCAAACTGCATTAACTCTTTCCTAATCTTCATTAGTTTCATAAAAGTAGAGTCCATATGAAAAGTGTAGTACATTTGTTTTGATAATTAAGAACATCACCCTGTGCCTATGAGAGGCTCACAATCTGTTGACATATTATTAACAATTCAATCTTCAAATTTACTTGTAGCTTTCTAAAGAGAAAAAATATGCAAGTTCCTGGGTTTGTGTTCCATTTACCACATGAAGTGCAACATTAGCCTTTTAAGTCACTTTGCAAGGCTTCTGTGTGTTCGGTTAGGAGATTAATATAAGCACTCTCTCAGATGAGAAAAGAAGTCTTTTTTCATACCATTCACAAGGCTGGAGTGACCGAAAAGCTTGGAGGGAAGCATCCATCCCAGCAAAATCCCAAAATTTAACATCGTAGTCATATCCACCAGTTATCAAACGGGCACCAGAGGGATCCAATCCCAAAGCAGAAACCTATATACGAGATAAATAAATAAATAAATAAATAAACATCCAACCTTTTTGTTTTTTTTTTTTTCTACAGTTGTTCAGATGTCACCAAAATATAAAATATAATTAAAAAATACAGCGTAATAGTTTCTGACTCTTACACTTCAGCTATGTTTCCGTTTCGAATTCTCATCATCTTGCTAATGTACAATTAACATCATGTAAAAAGCGTATGGAAAATGACAGCAAAAAGTTACACAATCTGAAGACAACAGAATAAGGATAAGCTTCATTTCTCAGTAGACAATTGTGCCCTGCACAGACAACAGATGAAGATATGGCATTTAATATCCATCAGTGTAGAATCTGCACTATTGTAAAGACAGCTCATATGGGCATATATGCTCACTGGTTAAATATGACTTCTGAAGAATGAAAATAATGTAGAAAGTTGAAATTTAAATAGCACAAATTAAAAACTTATCATTTTAATTAAAATAGTCCAAGAAGCTTTCTAAATGCATTTATTTACCAAATTAGCTGCATAAAGCTACTAAATACTTGGAGGGAAGGGTAATCTCATTTGTAATCCTCAAATCAAAAGTTTATTAAAATGGAGTTTTTAGCAAAAATTCTATTTTAAATCTCAATTTCAAGAACTCTTTCACAGCAATGTTCAAATCATTCTGTAGAAATGCTAACAATGGAGTGTAACAAAAGTACTTCATCAATAAGCATTCCCTTAATTTACCTTCAAAAAACTTATTCTCTATTCAAAAATGATAATATTTACTACTATGATTTCAAGCATGAATACATGATTAGATCTACAACAAGCTCAAATAATAAAGAATGTAACTCTCCAAAATTTAGTTGTCTAGATCACATGGCATTGACAAGAGATGTCAAAAAAATCCGAAAGAAAGAGCAAAGATGTTCGGTTTTATTCAATATTAAAATCAACCTGGGAATGTTAAAACAAATGGAAATATTTTCATGTAAAGAAAAAGCTCATATTAATCAGATCTAAATCATGTCTAGGTCTGAACCTTCTGAATTTAATTCCAATTTAACTTCCTTTAGGCATCCTTAGTTAGACAGACCACTGGTATAACAAAGACTCCCGCAAGAGGACTGTTATTAACCATAGGACAAAAACACAAGTGATCTCCCATAAATAAGATATATAACCATTAGATTCAGAAACACTTTCAAAAAAAGGAAGGCAATCCTCAGCACAAGAAAGTAAAGTGAAGTAACAGAAAGAAATCATTGAAGAAAATATCCTGAAATTGATTTAAAAAAATGAGCCAGAAAGTTTTAAGAAAAAAAATACATATATTCCAAGAGCACTTATACTCCAGAACATTAATCAAAATAAATAAATAAATAAATAAATAAACAAATAAAAAAACAAGCCAGAGCTGAACACACAATAAAAGAAAGGAAAGAGCAAAATGCAACTTTTGAAAGTAAGTGCAGTGCCTTCTAAGTATTTAAAATCAAAAAGTCCAGATATTCCTGCTTAAAAATTCTAATAATGTTCATGCTGTTCTCTGTATATGCTCTGTATACATGAACAATCGCTGTGATTCAATGCACGCAGAATCGTCACGTCAAAAAACTTAGAGATGTATCAGTTGACCATACTTTTTTAAAGCTTTAGTCTGTACATGGGACTACTGAGACTTAGTTCCCACAAAACAGCTGTATGAAAAATGGAATTTTACAGGAGATATTCTCTTTTCAGTGTCCAAATCAATAATTAACTAATAGAAAATAAAAGTTTCAATAAAAACATCAGTCAGGAACTGTCCATCTTAATGGATAAATTAAATTTGTTTTGCTAAAATTAAGGTTTTCTTAAGTGAAAGAGTGGGCGTTTTATGTTTCATGTACAAAAAGTTTGTTTGCATATTCTTTATCAAAAACTAATTTCCAGTTATCATCTCCTTAAGGATCATGCTCCCACACTGTAATTCAAACATACAATGCCATGATACGGTTGTAGAAAGCACCTTCAGAAAAAAAAAATAAAAAAGATGTTGCAGAAGCAATGCCAACCACAATGTGCAGCAGATATGTTATTCTAGTTGTCCTGTTTTGTTTTCAAAGTGTCCAGTTGAAGAGATCTTCTGCTTTAAGAGAAGATTCAAAACCATATTATTCTAAAGAATGTAAAGAAGCAACACCTAGGCAAATTCAGTATTATCAATAATCTAAGGAATGTTTCCAAACAAATCCAGCTTTTCATTTCCCAGAACAAAATGTTTACACATACAACTTCGCGTAGTAAGAACGGGTTCAACTCCACTTACCATTTATGTCATAGTGACATGTTTGACTTATAAATGAAATAGATGCAATGTCTTGTGCGTTGCCAAAAAATTGCCTTGTTCATTTCATTCATGAGTTCTAACATGGACACTTCAGATGTCACACTAGACATTCAGATTAATCAGGAATACAAATCAACAGACTTAAGTATTTTATTCCATAATAACTACTATAGGAAGGAGCGGCTGCGATATGAGAAGTGATGCAGAAGTGATGCTGACTGCACACGGGATACATAATCAGAACTATTCCGAACAGTATGCTTTCTCTCACGTACCCACTATGTATCAAAAGTGTCAGGAGAAAAAAAACATATATATATCACTGGAGTTTCACTGGGAACAGTAACTTCTATTACACTGTACAAACAAGGCAAGTGGGAAATTAATCAGGTTTCTGGAAAGACTCTCCAGCTTGGGAAATCTTTTCTGAGACTTTTCAGCTGCACAGGAATACAGTCATCATCAAACCCAAAATCATTAGATTGAAGAGGTACAGATGGGACATAATGCTCAGAAATACTGTAGGAATACAATGAGAAGAATTTAAAATGTCAGTGGAATACACTGATATCAAGATATCAGGTTGTTCTCATCCTTATACAACTGTCATTTTATAGATGTGCAGTTTCATTATTAAAAAAAAAAGTCCTTCACAGAAGAGCTGTTTTTTTTCCAGTGATACATTTCATTCACTGCATCCAATCTAATTTAACTGTGCTATGCAGATCCACATTATAATTTACCTCTGCTCTAGGTGATGACAGCTGCACTCTCATGAAGTCAAAAAACCTCAGAAGTCTTCCAAAACTGAAACTTCCCCCTTCTTAAAACCCTTTAGTTAAAATAACATGAGCTTCCACTTTGAAAAAACAGTAAAAATAAAAACATTTACCAGTTTAATGTTGAGGAGAGAAGAAATCAAATTTACATAATAAAAATTTTTCCTGAAATGTATTCAAGAAACATACTACAGAAACAGTTATTGTAACAAGAAAAAATGGGAAGGCAGTTCGCCCTAGACTGCAAGGGATAGTAGGCAAAAAAATCACAAGCACCAAGTGTAAAAAAATCTGCTCTACTTTTTTGGTTTTGGTTTTCAGTTTAATACATTATATCTTTTATAGAGTTTAAAATTCAGAGAGTATTTCTCTATTTCATTAATATCACACTTAATTTCTTTCCACCCACTACATGTGTGTCATGTACTATGAGAATACACATGAGCATGCCTTATTGATTCTCCACACTCCAAGATACAGCATAACAAAGTTTGATGCAAGATTACTGAATAGGTGCTTCTGCAAATAACTATTTCTGAAAGCTTATAAAAACATTTGCTCTTCACTGATAAATTTAAATCTCTACTAAATTCCTTTTGAATGTATATAAATAATAAAACAAGCCTTAAATTTAAAAGTTAATTATTCACTAATTTTATGTAAAAAATATATTTTATATTACTGAATTTAAAACTATTAAATGTATAACTATGAGGACTACTCTAAAAGTAATGCATTCTATTACACAATGTTGGCCCTCGACTTCAGAGAGATTATTCTGTTAACTTCTGTGTCTCAAAGCTTGCTGGGGACACAGATGGACTTGTTCAAGTCCAGACAAGTCCCGAGCAAGGATTGAGAAATCCTTTGTCTGAAGGACACAGATGAACAAGTTCAGGCAATTCCTGGGCAAAGGTTGGGAGATCCTTTGTGTGGGGGACAATGGGCAAGGCCAGGGGCAATGAGGGCGAGATGAGCTGCAGCTAAATAGCTGTGAAGTGCTCCTTTGTGTGGATTTATCTCAGGATGATGGCCATCTCAGGGGGTACTCAATGACTCTTGATCAAGGCCCATCCTGGTCAGTATGCAGGAGAACAAGAAGGATAAAAGAGGAACTGAAAACCATGAGGATAGGGTTTCTGACAACAGATTCCTCATGAAGAATGGAGGATTTCTGGCAGCAGATTCCTCCTGAAGAAGAAGAGGGATTCCGGAAGATTGAGGTGATTCCTGCATACTGTGTCGAACTCTCCTGAGCCTGCTACCTGACCGCTGTTGCTGCTTCAAGAATTGGCTCCTCGACTGCCTCATCTACCTGCCTGCTGCCCAAGGCCGGCCACGCTGCTGCTCCCCATCTTCTGCTGCGTCTGCCCGGGACCTTCAAACGCCGTGCAACAGGACGCTGCTGGATCCTGCTGGTGACTATCCTCGCTTTACGCAATTCCTGCTTCTTTTCCATCTTTTCTATCACCCTCCTTCCCTTCCCCGTCTCCCTGATACGGTTGGTAATAAACTGGATAGAACAACATATGAACCGTTGTTTCTTAATCTCACGCCGGGTATACAGATATTAAAAGAACCTCATCTCCCTCCTATAAATTGGAGCGAGACAGAAGGATGCTGTGGTATGGCAGTAGAAGTTGAAGCTTTCTGCCGATATCCTGTTACATGTTGTGGCAGTGAGACAGACGACAGCAGAGAGGCAGTTTGACATAAAGGCACCTAACATGGATGGAAGAGCATGTGAAGCAAGAGCATGACATCAAATTCCTCTGTGCTGAGAAGTGGCACCTATTGACATTCATTGACACTTGGTGAACACCTATGGAAACCAAACTGTGGATGTGAAAGGTGGGTGGGTGGTACGTTTCAACAGCAGGTCACCATGCTGGTGCAGATTGTTACGGAGTAGCATGAAGGTTCTTGTTCAGTGCTGACAAAAATGCACAGCTGATGTTGTGCAAAACAGTGTTCTGCATCTGAGAAAGTGTTTTATCAAGCAGTGTTATAGTGCTGTTTGTATTGTTGCATTTTCCATGGAAATAAATGTAGAGTAACCTGCATCCTTAATTACACAGAAATACATTTCCTCAGATTATTTAAAAACACGTGGAAATAGTGTTTTCTCAAAGGATTCAGTGTTTTATTTTTCTTGCCTACTCCTGCCCAGGACATTCTCAGGAATACTATCAGAACCAATTCCAGTAACCAGCTACCAAAGCTTTCACAGTGATAAAAATAACAGGCACTCTAGTATTATTTTCTTGTTAAAACTTAAGTCATGGCCCAAAGTGAAGAAGATAAACAGTAGCAGCACGTTTTTTTATGACCTAAGAAGAACAAGGGGAAACGATCTGGAATGGATTCAAGGATAGTCAAGGGCAGAAAATATGTTTTATTCTATAGATTTTGGATCAATCAACAAATAAAAACAGTTCAATTTGTGGCAAAAGATGAAAACAATTGCCCAGAAATAAAAAAGTACAGTACAAAGAGTACAAAGAAACAATAATTCCAAGCCAGAGAGTGTGTTCTTTCAAAAAGTCAAGGAGCATTTTATATGAATCCCAGAAAAACATGTAGTCAGACAAGGAAAAATAAAATTTAAAGAAACTGAGGATGGCTTACTAAAGGTACTTAGCTTTTTAAAACAAATGAGGGAGATCTGTATTCAGCTAGAAAGAAGTCATTTGCACCAATGATATCCATGTTGAAATGCCTGACAAGCCAAACAAAGATCTGTGCCTAGGTTAGAAATGTATGAATGATATTCTAGACTTGAAGAGAAACTGTAACAATTGGAGAGGACACATTTAACATAAAGGACCAAAAAAAAGAAAAAAAAAAAGAGACAACAGTTCAGTTAAATGAAGTAGCAGAAAGAGAAGTAGCAGTTATAAAACACATCTTAATTGCAGTAAGAAAAGAGCTAGACTGAAACAACAAACGAAGAAAAAAGAATTAGCTTCTCATTCTTCAGCTGACATTAAGTATTCATAAAATCAATTTTGCAGATTTGCACAGTGTTGAAAAAAAAGTGTTGAAACTGTGTTAACCACTTACAGTTTTTGTCCCATGCTGGAGTGTAATTTCATGAGAATCTGGAATTTTCTTAATAGGGTTCTATTAAGAAGAAAAAAGAAAATTTATGCTTATGAAAACAGTACTATTATAAACAAAACAACACCATTATACATATATATATACACAAACATAAAGGTAAGAAATATTTCCCTTGCAGCAGCCAAAATCTGAGAAGGGGAAAAAGGAAATATTGGAAATGAGAAACTGATTCCTGTTTTGTGTTTTCATAAAAATATAAGGAATGAGTAAAAGGAAAAAAAGGAAAAAAAAAAAAAAAAAAAAAAGACCAACAAAAACTCCAATAAAGAATGAAAACAGTACAAATTTTCCTGTTTCTCCCCTTCAAAAAACATTAAAATTCTCTTAAATCATTAATATCATTTGATCTTGAATTGTTATTAAATCAATCTATCATATTATACAATAATCTTTCAAATACCAGGAATCTGTGAAGTTAATGAAATTAAGGAAAAAATCTATAATTTATTACACAAGATAAATTTTCTATGTTTTGTTAAGATCATGGATTGGCTTCCATTATTTTCTCTTCTGTGGCAATATAATGTAATAGATTATAATTATATACTTATATATTCATAATTATACTTTATATTATATAATCATATAATTATATGATTTATTAATTTATAATTATGTATTATAATACTGTAATTATAAAAATATATATATAATAATAATATAATACTTTTCTCTTAATAAAAATACACAGATTGAAGGAAATTACAGGTTAAATCATCACACCAACACCTGTAATTATATGAAAACTGTTAATTTACTGAGAAAGAAGCATATTAGAAGCACTTCAGTGACCGGAAGGTTCTACAAATTCCATGTGAATCATTACCCTAAAACACTCATTTGTCAGGTACCACTAAGTTTCCTAAAACATGCAGAATCCATTATTTGATGCCAGAAATTCGTCAGTTTGATACCAGACATTTTCCTTATCCACATCTGCCAATTCCTTCCTTTTTTTCATTCTTCAGCAGATATTCTCCACGACACTATGCACTCTTCAACAGCCATTTTCTTCTCCCATACTATCAGCTTTATTTTGCTAATAAAACAAACTTTCTCAGTCTTTAATTTAGCCAAATCTACCCTTCCTTTATCTTTGCCTCTTGCCACAAAGAACAACCCTTTTTCTCAAACCAACTGTATGGTTCTTGTCTCCTTTCACAAACACACAGAGATAAGGGAGCAGAATATACGTGCCATGTGTATTCACATTCACAGCATACGCACATCTTTGACAGTCACAAGTACTTGAAAGAAACTCTTGTGCTAGCATGGAAATCTTATGCATGCAATTAAAAAAAATATATATATTCTCATGGGACTGTGGGTGCACAGTAAGACTGAAGAGCCAACAGAAAAGGCTGAAAAATACATTAGAAAAGATGAATGGGTTTTGTGAATCAAAGGGTTACATTAAAACTTCATCCACTGCTTCAAAGAAAAACAACATAGTAGTCATTATTCTCATTTCAATCCACAAAGCTTTTATTAGTACTATGTCAGAACTACTTTTAATTTTGAGAGTATCTTAACTAATTTAAGAGTTATTTCATTAATTCAAACAAAAAATTCTTCTCAATATCTATATTACAAATAAAGCAGCTAAGAGCACCGTTCCAGACAGAGACTAAACCATCTACAACAGCAAGTGACAAGCTCAACTGTTTTCCGTCAAATGCTTTATACTTCAGGCCAACTTAAATGTATTTTAATGGTTTACATGTATTTCACTAATATACCACAGAACTACTACGAAATAACAACTAAAAAATAAACCAAATTCAAATAATCCTTTAGACATAACTCCTCCAGAAGAAGAAACAAAATATGCTATAACAAACTTACTTAATTTCTAGCTTCTTCAGGTGACAATAATCAGAATCCATTTAATTAGAAGAGACAAATACATAAAAATATTTATGCTGTACAGTGAACCCACACTGAACACAGTTTTAGCTTATTATCTTACAGAGAGAAAAACAGTTACGAATACATTCTGTCACCTGATAAATTAAATAGCTTGAGCTTGATAGTCAGACATTTGGAGAGAGCTGCAGTGTCCGAGAGATTCCTGACAGTTAACCGTACTGCTCAGACTACTCAAAACAAAAACTAAGATAACAACCTCCAGAAAAGTATCTTGGCATAACATCTCCAAATCAGCCAAACATTTATATAAAACAGTGTCATCTGTTCTATTTTAGTAACTCTGAACTTCCTAAATTACTGCAAATAAAATAAATATCTCTAACCTAATATAACAAATGCCTATATATAAGCACACAGAGATTAGGTACAACTACCAGTTTTCCAGCTGTTACTTTTCAAAGAATAAGTAATCCTAAAAATCAGAATCCTAAGGAGAAAGAAAAAAAAATATAGATAGATAGAAAGATTTAGATATATACACCTCTGATGCTGATTTGAACATAAATATGCCAAAAATATTGGGTTATTACTTTAAGTCTGAAAAACTTTAGACTGAATAACTGCATAACTAAACAGGTAAAGATTGCCTCTAGTTGTTATGGAAAATGTTTATGGAATTATATAGAAATACAGAATCACAGAAACACCAAGGTTGGAAAAGATCCACAGGATCATCCAGTCCAACCATCCACCAATCACCAACAGTTCTCACTAAACCATGTCCCTCAACACAACATCCAAACATTCCTTGAACACCTCCATGGTCGGTGACTGCACCACCTCCCTGGGCAGCCCATTCCACTGCCTGACCACTCTTTCAGACAGTAGTATTTTCTAACGTCCAGCCTGAATCTCCCCTGTAGCAGCTTGAAGCCATTCTCTCCAGTCCTATCACCAGTTGCACGAGAGAAGAGGCTGACCCCCAGCTCACTACAGCCTCCTTCAGGTAGTTATGGAGAGCAGTGAGGTCTCCCCTGAGCCTCCTCTTCTCCAAACTGAACATTCCCAGCTCCTTCAGCTGCTCCTCATAAGCCCTGTGTTCCAGACCCCTCACCAGCTGTGTTGCCCGTCTTTGAACCCGCTCCAGGGCCTCAATGTCTTTCTTGCAGTGAGGGGCCTGAAATTGGATACAGTACTCTAGTGCGGCCTGACCACAGCTGAGTACAAGGGGACAATCACTGCCCTGTCTCCGCTGGCAACACTGTTTCTGATTCAAGCCAGGATGCCATTGGCCTTCTTGGCCACCTGGGCACACTGCTGGCTTGTGTTCAGCCCAGCATCAATCGATACCCCCAGTCCATTTCCTCTGCACAGTCTTCCAGTCGTTACTGCCCCAAGCCTGCAGTGTTACCTGGAGTTGTTGTGGCCAAAGTGCAGAACCAGCATTTGGCCTTGCTGAAGCTCATCCCATGGGCTTAAGCCCAGCTCTCCAGCCTGTTCAGATCCCTCTGTAGGGCCTCGCTACCCCCAGGCAGATCAATGCTTTCAGCCAACTTGCTGTCATCTGCGCACTTACTGAGGGTGCACTCAATGCCCTCATCCAGGTCATCAATAAAGATAAAATGAAGTGTTTACAGGATTATTGTTTTTTTGTTGTTGCTGTTATTGTTCCTTTTGAGAGCTTTCTTATCAAACAATACTTGGAAAATACAAATACACCTGTAGAAACTGCATGCTGAAACTATGTCCGGGTCCCCAGCATCTCTTGAGAAAAAAGGAAAGAAAAACAAAAAAGAAACAATTCAATAATGCAGGTCAAAACAGGTGAAAAAATGGACACATCAAGAAAAAATTAGTTAAAATCTAGATTTCTACATTCTACAGCAAATCCTTCTATATCCTCAGTGATATTCTCTATCAATAGGCAATAAACATCACATGGGGTTGGCAGAAGACAGAGAAATTGAAGAACTGGGAAAAGAATCAGCCAGTCATTATGTAATAAATCAAATGTTTGGCTTGAGGCAAAAGTTATGGCCCACAGAAAAAGAATGGGGAAAAAAAAAGGAAAGCCACTATATCATATTAAGATGATGAACTTAAAATTAATGCACGCCTCAGATGTAACTATCTGTTAGCCTTGCTAATAATTTGACAATTCGGAAGTCATTTTCAAAGTCTGAAAAATTAGATTATGTTCCCTGACTTAAAATAGATAAAAGAAAAGACAATCAAAAGTAAAATGTAAATTCCACAATGTCCTGAAATGACTTATCTTTTCACAGTCAAATCAGAGAGGGGCAGAATGATGAAAGTATGCCTAAAAACACCTCTACTGCTTTGTTTCCAGTGACCTGCATTTCATTAAGTGGAAACTGTCCTGTGTGAAAGAAAATTCAAAGCTCTAGGTAATTTTTCACACAACAGACCTTTAAATGAGAACATTTCTGTGCACTCACAAGACTACAGTCTAGCAGAAAAAACAATTTCTTTTTTTTGACTGAGCTGGGAACTGTCCCTAGATTCTAGGATTGAGGATCCTGCTTTCCTCAAGGATTTAAGGATCAGATGTTGCCCTGGAAGCAAACGTAACAGTCCTCATTTGGATAGCGCTTACGTTCTTAGAACTCCCCCAGGATGCTGACTGATTAGAAAATTGAAGAGACTTTCCACTGCAGTAACAGAACTACGGTACAGCATGAAGGAAAAATCTACATTAACTATAATCTGTTAAAATAAATGTAAGTACTTCCCATGTCTTGAGCAGGGGAAGAGGATAAAGTAGGCTCAGCTATACTTAACTTTGAATATCTTAAGCACTGTACTAAAAAAGTCCTTCCTGATTGATTTCATCCATCAGAAATGTGCAAACATCCACTTCCCACTCATTTGGGTCCCTGGTTTGGTACACACATCTGGCAGATGCTGTCTACTTATGGACTGGAGTAAAGAAAAGAAGGCATGAACTATATAGAGATTTCTCCATTTCCAGCAACATTTTAAATTTCAGAAAGCAAACTGCAAAATGGTCTCAGATAGAAGATTGCTGCCTAGCTAAATGAGGGACAGAACAACAGGATTATGGGCAGTAGAAACTGGGCAGTAGCTGGTGGAGTGAGAAGGTGGTGACAAAAAAACCTTTACATCAAATGATGACAGAATGACCTTAATCGACAGCGAAGTAGCAGCAGTTAAAAGTCTCGATGGAAGGACTTCCTGCAGAAAGTCACGTCTTAAACGTTTTGAAACCCACAAAGAAAAAAAATAACCTAGCATTTAAAAAACTTAAAAAAAAAAACAAAAAAAACCACTTAAAAACATTTTAAAATAAACTTAGCATTTCAAACATTTTGTTAAAATATCATGTTTATGTTTTGAGTTTTGTTTTTATTAAAGCCTACTCTCCTCCTCTGTAGAAGGGTTGAATTGCATGGAAAAGCAAAAGCCACTCTGCTGGAGCATGAGCAGGCAGGTCTGAATGCCTTTTGAGGCCTTCCACTCTAAACTTTAGAATGCAGGTAGGCAGTACTGAAATCTTGCTCCCTATAAGCAGACAAGAATATTTCTATAATGTTTCCATTCCACCCTTAAGAATACAAAGTAATAAGTATAATTAGTGATAAGAGTAATTAAAAGGAGAAATGCGTCTCCTAATGAAATATTCATGCTGTAAATTATGTAACATCTTGAAAGAAGATGTACTTAAATTTTATGAATAAAGAAAGTGTGCAGATTCATCATCAATAGCCACAAGAGAAAGAATGGGATATGTGACGTACGAATTCCTACATGGGAGAGGCACATAAGCTCTTCAGTCTACAGGGGTTGAAAAGAACAACACAAAAAGCCATTGCATTGTGCAGAAATAACTGCCACTCTATCCAGGCACAGGGATACATTGATCCAAATGATGGAAGGTTTTACTTGCTGTTACACAATAATTTCTGTATTTAATGTGTCCAGTTCACAAGTCAAAGTATCTCTGAAATATCACCTAAAAAACAACCCAAGTTTCCTTCCAGGGGAAAAAAAAAGTGACAAAAATCCACCACGCTTAACAGGGAGACACATAATTCTTTTTTTCTACTTTGCCTCTAACTTAACTGATTCTATACATTAGTTAATGGGTGAAATTCAAGAAACAAGTCTAGAGGTGAACAGGAAAAACAGCATCTTGCTCCATCCTTCAACACAAAGTCTTGAAATGTCATCAGAAAGAGACAAAAAGGGTGTTAGAGGGAGCTTTTCATAGATCTGGAAGAAAACATGCCTCATTCCTCCTTTCAGTCTAGAACAATACTTCAAGCTGTTCAGCACCTAGCTGAATTTTCCATGACAGCAGTAAAAGCTGAAGAGAGTAATAACAGTTTAAACTGCCTTTTTTGTTTTCCTGTTTATCTTATATTTTTTTAATAAATAAACACATCGCGATGTTCATGCTTTGTTTCACAAGTTATTTTGCAGGCACTGATTAAAACCATATTACTCGTAAAATGGAAGTTTTTCCAAGTCAATTTTCCATTATTTTCCTCTGTATCTTACATTGAAAATAATGGTCTAAGATATACACTAAAGATGTATAAAAGCATACTCAAGAAAAAGACAGAAGGATAAAAAGATGAAAAATTCAATGTGAGAGATGTGCAAGATGTTGTGTTGCAGCAATAGGAAACCAATGGTTTCTGGCTTCTAAAAATTATTATCCACAAACTTGCATGCATTAAGGAAGAATTCAAATATGAGATGACATTTCAACACTTCTTAATTTCCTTTCTTTTAGGTGTCAGAGATGTTTTCTGATGCCAACTTACACGCTATTAAATTCACTTTGGCCCAGATTCATATAATTAGGTTTACAAACGTGATGCATCTAAATACGGAAAACATTTACCTCAGATTTCCCATGCAATTTCAAAAACAAACAACTAACTCCAGAAGAAGAATCAATATATCAAAAACATGGGTCATCTGAAGACCTCTCTTCTTCATGAACTATTCATATACAGGGCATGTACAGGGAAAATGCAAAATCTTCACGGGAACTCCTAAGAGAGATGTTTTGATTTGGTTAGATTAATCAGTTCATGTGTGCGTTTATTGCCTAAAATTTTGGCCTGAAAAAGACAAAGAAAAATGAAAATATTATGGAAAACAAGAGGATACACACAAACACTGCTATGAATCATTCTGGTCAATATTCCCATGGAACACCAACCATATCTGTTACTCTTTTAGTAAAACATGGCTAACTCCTAACTTCATGACAACTGAATGGAATTTCAAAATGAACAGTAATATTAGAAGGGTCCAATGCTATGTCCCCCCTTACTGCTCTGCATTTGAGTAATACCTAAACAGCACAATACTTCCCTTCTACATTTAAGTACAGGAAGACTGAGGAAAGATTATTCTTTTCTTTACCAAAACACATCACTTCAGGCTGCTTTCAAAAAATTAAGGAAATTTATCTATTTAAATGGCTGCTTCCTAACGTGTACAGGAAGTAAGTGGATTTACTCAATATGTAAACGGTACTGTGGCTAGCTTCTCTCAACATTTTCTATTTCACAGTCTCATGACTTTTTTTCCTGTGATCTGAACCAGAATGTTTTGTCAGGTTTAACAAGCAAAGAAAAAAAAATCTTCATTCCAACATATGGCTTCTTAAAAAAACAAATTCATAACATTATTATATGTCAGACACAATATATTTTATTAGATGATGGGTCATATGGTAATTCAGAGAAAGTTCCCAGACACAATAGATAACATGAATTAAATCTCTTTTTTTGTGCTATTTAGTAGAATTTTTCCTTATTGAAGGTCTCTAGTGGCCTAAAAATTTACAAAAGGTATAGCAATTAGAGAGCCTCAGCACAGCTGGCAATTTTTTATTTTACTTCTTAAAATATAAACATCATACTTCTGAAGTACACCAAAGTCTGTCTGATCTTTCTCCTGGGAGTTCTAGATAAATTTCAGAAGGTTGCTATTTTTCACCTACATTCTAAAGCCCCATTCAGATAACTTCTAAATTAGTAACAAGTTGTTGATTTATGAAACCCAAGTTTATATTAATATTTATGTTCTGGAAATTGTTCTTACAAGACATACAAGAAAGATTCTCTTGAGCTTTTTCCAAACCAAGTTGTAATCACTGATAGAGCTGATTTAAATCTAAAATTGCTTGCAAAATTTCCTTTACAGTTTCTGGGAGAGAAATTTACTTAAGCACATTTTTTTCATATTCCAGATATGTTATATTCCACTTACATAACTAACTGCTTATTTCATCTTTATCATCTCAGTTTCAAATATGCATAAATCCAATACTTCTTTTTTGCTAGAACACTATGCAGAACTGCCATATGCCACCAAAAAACACCCATGTTCCAACAAGACAATTTTTCTTACAGCAGTAAGACACGGAAAATGACTGCTGTGTAGAGCATGAAAGAAAATGTTGGTGTTTTCAGTCAGATATAACCCCTAATATTGCTTTTTAGAGCTGGATAGATTATTTTGCTTTGAACTGCAGGGATGCATTCATTTATTAAGAAACAGTAGAACTGCACAGAAGCCACAGGTCTGCTGACAATAAGAACAAACACACACAAAATCTATTCTCTGTTCTGAAAGCTTTGCTCATTCTGGCTGGTAACAGAATAGCAGGTAAATTCTACAATCTCAAAGGAAAATCATTGCAAATTTTCATCTATTTAAAGTATCAAATGTTTAGTTTAGACACAAACCAGGCTCATTTTGGCATTCATATATATCACAGCAACTTTTATCTGAACATAGCGTCCCACTTACAAAAGTTGGTGACATCATTAATCTTTCGTAATAGATTCAGCAAAAGACAGTTTTAGTTACATATGCTTCTACGGAAGTACATTAAAACAATATATGCAGTAGCATATGTAGTTGTTTCTTTTGCAAGTTTCATAAAGCAGTAGAGTTAAGCCCATCAGCAACTCAAACCCTGTAAGCTTTCATTTTAGACTCATGAAAACCTGAAAAGCCAAAACAAGCAATCCATGTTCCTTTTACAGCTGTTATGCCTGAAATGTACGTAGAAATTCTTACAGTGGAAGCAAAATACACTTTTCCTCTAAACAATAAAGACACTGATGTTCACTTTCTGTGATCACACTCGCATAGTCTCAAAAACATCCCAGTGACACTAATAAAAACCTCTACACCAGAACAATGGCAAACAAATTAGTGAGCCATCTCCCAAACTACACAGATTTTAATCCATCAAAATTAAAACGTTACATGATTTAGGTATAGACCAATCTATGACCTCTAACTTCATGCAATTTATTTCATTCCTGCACACCCTGGTTTCCTCATCTGTGAAACTTGAATAAATAATATATATCATGAAGAATCTGCTATAAGGGTTTATTCAGCAATCCTGATGAAGTTCATCAAGGTCCTCAGGGATCCTGTTATTCTTAGCAAACACACTACAGTCAGCAAAAACTAAACAATCACATCTCTAGAGAGAAAGAGTTGTCCACAGATTCTACTTTTCAACAGTTCTCTGATTCTGATTGTAAAAAGGTGTTCACTCAAATGTTTACTCTGAGAAATATACGTAAAGAAAAAAAAAAAGGAAAAAGAAAAAAAGACAAAATTATGCACATTGTCTCAACTGGTGACAAACATCTCAGTTATCTACAAACTTACTAATCAATTAGGATAAGGAACTAAAATCAAGGTAGAGGGAAAATGATCAGATAAGTCATGCAAAGAAGATCTACAACCACAGGGTAGGGATAGGAGAGGTGGGAGTTAAAAATTACAGTATGTCTAAGTTACTGCAGGAAGGAAGGACAATTTCCTATCTAGCTCCCACAGCTGGTTCCAATTCTATTACTGTTTCGATTACTAATTCTCCCATGCCACACATAAATTACCTTCAAAACATTAACATTTAAGCTGTGTTATAGCAGCAGAATTTTTATGTAATGTGACATGAGAAAAAATTGCTAAGCGACTTTATGCATCTGGAAATAAGAAAAGATACATTTATATTGCACACACATGAGGTCCATGTTCGGAAGAAACACCTTTCTCTGCACATCACTGAGGTATGCTCCTTTAACAAAAGCTATTACATCAAAGAAAGATGGCACGTGACAGTCAGATATGTACCCAGTTCATTAAAAGCACTGTAATACCCATCAAAACTGCAAACAACTTTCAAGATGTTCACTGAAAATACTAAGCAATAGAATAAATAGTCAATCTGAATCATTTTATTTTAATCATAAAACCCATCATATTTAAATGATACACTCATGAGTCATAAAATACTCCCATATGCTCCTATAGGATAAGCTATAGTATAGTAAGTTGAGACTCCTCTAGCATTTTATACCAAAAACACCAATAGCTGTACACATAACACAGTTTCTGAAAATTCCAAATAACTGCAATTGAACATGACAAGACATACAACTAGACAAACAGACATTCATTTCAAAATAGCAATTAAAAAACTATTATTCACTACTGCTCAGTTGGCTATTATATGGAAACAGAGCAATGACCTTCACACGTTTCACGATGAAAAAATGCCCACATGCCAAACCCAACATTAATATGGCCAGTTCACAAGGAATCTAAGGGATGAAAGTGTACAGAAGTGATGCTCTCATTTACAACTCAGTCTAAAATAAAGAGCCATTGTCAAGATTGCACATAAAGTTATAGCTGTGTGCAAGCATAAAGAAGGCAGAAATTCAAGAACCTCACCGAAATGTCTCGTTTCACAGACTTGCACTGACATTATGTTAAGTCCTCATACATATTTCTCACTCCATAACTGTTAAAGAACATAGAACATCAGATATATTCTATAGGACCTTTCTTCAAATTATTCAATAGGCTTTTTGTCTGGTCCACAAGGAGCTGCTTCAGATACTCCATACTACACGAAGATTACTTGAGTCATCAGGAGAGTCTTCTTACATTTACTAACTGAAGTTTAAATTTGGCTTTTATAATTCAAAGTAAGTCACTATTAATTGTATACCTTGTTAATCGAGCTAAAATTAACAGCAACGTGCACCTTCAACTTTGTCATTACTAATAGTTACCACGATACCTTCTACTCACTCAGACTTATCAAGTACAGGAGATAATAATTTTGCATGCTTACGTGATGTTCTAGAAGCACTTTCTTTTCAAAGCAGAAGAGTCCTGGATATAAGGAACTCCACATTTCATACCCGCTATTTACTATTTATCTGCTGTAAGATTTTCAGTATGATATTTCTTGCATAACTAATTATCATGTCTTAAAGGGGTAAAAATGTCCCATCTTGCAAGCGTACTACTTTAATAAATATGATTGGTTCACTCATGTGTTTGATCTGCCCAGCTCAAACAAGCCAGAAAACATTTCAAGTGTCTATTAATAATACTCCACACTTTGATGTTCTCCAATTCCCTTACAAACTCATTAAAAAAGAAATAGAAAAAGGAACTCTGTGTATAATGTTCATATTACAATTAGTCCTGCAATTGCTGAAAAACAGATTTGTAGTATTTTGTATCTCCTGGTAAACTGGCTGGTGAAGTTGCAGAATGCACAATTCTATAACTGCTGTTTCCAGGAGCAATACAGCTAAAAAATATTCCCCAATTGTTCTTCCCTTTACCATACAGCAAGAACAAATGCTAGAACATAGGTCCAACTTAATATTCTATCACGAGAAATGAAAGTATAAAACAAGCCAACAATAAGCATAAGAGAAACAGAGCTCACAAACACTTCGTGGTTTTCCACAGGAAAAGCTGCAGTGGTGGGAAGGAATGTATAACCCATAAAATCAACTGAATCAAATGCAGACCAAGAATTTTGGCTCAGATTTGTTCAAATTCTCTACAATGGACATTTTCCAGACAACTACAAAGGAAGCCAAAACAAGGATTCCCAATTTTGCACAGTTCACTGAACTAAGGTAGAATTTAGCTGCCACTTATGGAATTCGTTCTGCAGACCTCATGTTTGACATTCACCTTGGACACGAAATCCATGAAGTGATACGGGTTAGTTTGAAACTAATACTATCTCATATTAATATACAATGCTATCCCAGCCTTGACTTTCTCAGGAGTCTCAATAATTTACATTTCACCTCTTGGGAGCCACGTGAAATGCACAGTAGATAAACTTACAAACTGTTCTGGCCTAAGTTTGTCATTGCTATTAATCTGCTTAAGAGCAAAAGTGTACTGACCACTTCACTCTTCTCGACATGCCTGCTTTTAAAGTTTACCTTCTGTGAATAACCTTAGAGATTCATTGCACACTCAGATACTATGGATCCTCACTTTATATGACTATTACAGGTAGTATCCAGTCTGAGATACCAAAAATGGACTTTGATGTAGAGAATGATGGGAACTTCTTGTCATCAGATTCCTCTCATGAGACCTTGATAAAACTCTACAGATTGTAGACATTCCTCTGTATTCACAATATTAGCTGAAGTCTCTCTTTGTAAAGCAGCTATTTCAGGCATGTCTAATTACTGCACACAGCAATCTATGAAAGTAGGAAAACACTACTCATAGCAATCTGCTCTTATCTGTGAATGACTTATCCTTCGAACTTCAGTGCATGACAAAAATATGAGAACAGAACCATGCTCTTAAAAGACAGTTATATGCTTGACACAAACATGTACTGTTACAAGCAGTATATTACAAATATTTCATAGAACCACAGAATTTTTTGAGTTGGAAAGAACCTTTGAAGATCTAGTCTAACTCCCCTGCCATGAACAGGGACATCTACAGTTAGATCAAGTTGCTCAAAGACTGATCCAGCCAGACCCTAAATGTCTCCAGGGATGGGGCATCCATCACCTCTCTGGGCAATCTGTTCCAGGGTTACGGCCTTTATTGTAAAAAAAATTTCTTCCGTATGTCCAATGTAAATCTCCCCTCTTTTAGCTTGGAACCATTTTTCCCTGTCCTATCACAACAAACCTGCTAGAGAATCTGTCCCCTTTCTTTTTTTCTACTTCACTTAATATTCCGCAAGGCCACTATCAGGTCACCTCAAAGCGTTTTGTTCTCCAGGCTGAACAGTCTCAGCTCTATCCGCCTGACCTCACAGGAGAGGTATTCCATCCCTTGGATTGCATTTGTGGCCCTCCATTGGACATGTTCCAATAGGTTCACATTTCTCCTGTGCTGAAGACTTCACATCTGGATACAGTACTCCAACTGAGGTCTTCCCAGCACAAAATACAGTAGCAGGATCACCTCCCTGCCCCGGCTGGCCACACTGCTTTTGATGCAGCCCATTACACAGTTGGCTTCCTGGGCTGCATGGGCACACTGCTCGCTTATGTCCAGCTTACTTCCCAAGTTCTTTCCAACAGGACTGTGCTCCAATAGCGTTCCAACAGGTCCATGTCTCTCCTGTACTGAGGACTTCACATCTGGATGCAGTACGCCAGAGCAGAGCAGAAGGGCAGGATCACCTCTTTCAGCCTGCTGACCACACTGCTTTTGACACAGTCCAGGATATGGTTGGCTTTCTGGACTAACAGGGCACACTGTTGGCTCATGTTCAGCATACCACCCATCAGTACCCTTATGTCCTCCTTGGCAGGGCATTCCTTTCTCACATCCCCCAGCTTGTACCGGTAGTGAGGACTGCCACGACCCAGGCACAATACCCTGTGAATGTCTTCATAGATCCTCATGAGGTTCACCTGGGCCCACTGCTCAGTCTGTCTAGTTCTCTCTGGGTGACACTCCACCCCTCAGGTGTGTCAAGCACATACACAGTTTCATGTCACTCACCAACTTGCTGACAGCGGACATGGTCCCACTGCCAAAGTGAATGGCATCTGTCCCTCAAAAACATTTAATGCATTAAATCCCAGCGCAAGGTATTCATTCTTTCTCATATTCTCACAGCCACTCTGACAGTGAACAATACCAGCAGTGTGGCATATAGGTGAAGGAACAAGCTAGCAAGAGTGAGCAAGTGCACATAAATAGATTTCCACAGTTGGCTGTGGGCATCACAGGAATATCTATTAATATCAAGAGGCATAGGACAGACAGACACTGCACTTCAAAGTTTGCACAATAAAGGCAGCAGGGAAGCTGTGTCCAAGATAGTGGAATTCTTCATAAGATTCAATTATTTGCATTAAGATGATAACTACTTGATAAGTCTGTTTACAAACTTTCACTTAAAGAACTCAAATAATTCATACTGTAAATTGTGTACAAACTAATCTGTCTGCCCCAATGGATCAAAGACCTGAGATGACCTCCTCAGAACTTGAAATCACAGCTAGGTATGGTATGTAAAGCCCAGTGCTTACACAGTAAGCCTTTTTCATGTCAGATGTGCCAAGCTGAGAGATTATCAACAGTGTGCCTCGGAGCTTCCAGAGCTTCTCCATCCCCTTTCAGCAAGAATAACAGCACAGATGTAGCTCAGACAGTGGTATTGCCAATGGTTGCCTTGCATTTTTTTCAAAAAAGCTATGAAAAATAATAACTGTTTTAGAAAATCTGTGCCTCTATCATTCTTGATTTAATCTTTTATATGCAGAAACTGCAATATGCACAAACTGCTCAGGACCGAAATTGGTTATTAGGACGTTCTCCTGTTTTTCAGTTCTGAAAGTGAGCCAATGGCATTCATGTTTATGCAACTGCTACCAAAAAAAAAAAAAAGTCACCAACAGCCTGAAGACAATTCCTGTCTAGGTGTATATTAGGCTTAAAATCCTCCAAGGTATTTCCCAAAGAACAAATTGCATCATTAACTGCAATATTCCAGAAAGGTGAGACAGCAGGGAGTATCAAAACTAGATCTAGGGGGAACATAATCAATCTTTTTTTTACTATACTTACAAGCACATCAGCAAAGAAAACCAACAGAGGGAAAATTTCCATCATCCTATGTTTTCATTCTTTTTCTCTCTCCACATTTTTCAGAGTAATACAAATTTTTTTTCTGACACTTCTCTCTCATAATCAGGAGAGGACCCATATTCTGTTTGTATGCCACTAACTTGCTCTAGAGGGAGCAAAGTGCTTCCTCATATTCCTGGTTCTTACCTGCCTAATTCTTTATATCATTTAACTGCCTCACAAGGGATTTCTGGAATGAAATCTACTACAAAAGGTCTGGTACCATTAATCTGACTGTATACAGTATAGCCTAGATGCAGTTAGACACAAAATTTTCTCCTATATCAGCCTTAGATGTTGGGTAATTTCTGTGATATTCCACTACCCATCAAATTTGGTTAAAGTCCATTATGCTAGCATCCATTTTAGGATGCTAGTCCCTGAAAGTATTAGATAGGGTCGCAGCTTCCATTAGTACGTATACAATGAGATTACTCCCAAGAGGAAAACTAATGCAAAATTACATTAAACTACATAGAATTAAACTACAGCTGACAACTATTATTTTTTGACAGGACAGATGTAGTTTTCAGAACCATCAGGCAATTCAGACAGATGTTCATTTAGCACAGCATTATAAAAAGGACAGCTAAAATTAATTTAAATTTAATAACATTCATCATACTCTGGAGAGTTAATATTTTTGTTAAAAATGCAGTGAATTAATTGATTACCACTTATTTTGCATTCAGACACTTATTGCAGATTCTTGTTTGGACTAAAAAACTCAAGGAAGTCACAGAAAACTACCTTTGGGCTCTTTCATAATTCACTGTCTATTCAGTGCATGGTAATTGTCTTCCCTAAGAAAAGTATTTTATGGGCAGGAGTTCTACTAAATCTGGTATTATTTATACAATTAATTTAGAAATAATTGAAAGAATCTGGCTTTAACATTTCAGCTGTTAAATGCAGAATCTTTCTTCATTACACTACTAGCTGTGGGTTTGCACTATCACAATAATTATTTTTATTTTTAACACTTAAGAAACAATTTTTAAGAAATTCCTTTCCAGAAAGAAGAAAAAATCTTTAGTGGACACACCAGAAAGAATACCAGCAAGGAAGGCACACAGAGGATCAGGATGCCTGACCCCTACGAGGCACCCTGGAAAGTATCAAATTACTACATAGTAAGGGTTTGTTATGGGGAGGACTGGGAGAGAACAAGTACCAGAAAAACCTGAAAACAACTACAAGTGTTTGCCATCACCAGAGAAATAAAGCAGCATTTAATCTTAAAAGACTAAGAAAGGCACTAAGTTGCAAGACAAAATAAAGAAAGTCATCAAAATAATTTGTTATGGGCAGAAGAGTTTTCTACAATCACCACTGATTTCTACAATTTCATTCTGGATGTCAGACATACTTCTAACTACTTAAGTCAGTCACAGAATTACTGCACACTTTTATGTGGCCCGATGTTCTATCTCATGCTCCTGCACATTCCCTACTGTCATCCAAAGGAGAGAGGGAAAAATCGCTGAAAAAGAAAACCTGAAGAATTGACAAATATAAGAAAAGCAGTTGCACACAAGTCCATGTCTGATAATTTTATTTTTCTTCCACAGGTAGAATCAACAGAGTTACAAACCAACCGAGACTTTAAACTGTGGAACAAAAGGGAACTATCTTTAAAAATGATTCAGTACTCTGGATGACAGTGGTCTTGAAATGTAGGTATGTGCCATTTGTATAGATTGATTATAATTAAGGTAGGGTTTTTCTGTGTTTCAATTTCCATTCCTAGTATTTATTTTGGACACTTATTATAGGTAGTAATACAATTAAGTTCCTTATAAAATGAATGCCATAGAGAAATATATATATATTTATATGCTGGAGAACAGTAGCAGTTACATCATGATATTTGTTTTGAAAGAGAGATTCACTGACTATCTCTACTGAAATAAACTATGAATTTGTCAGCACTGAAAGCTAGCTGATCCCTATAAATGTGGTTATAGGGTGACAGGTAAGTCTGCCTTCTCACAGAGAACAGCATATTAGAGGACAACCTCACAACAGCAACCACATTTTCAAATAGATATATCTTTAATTCCTGTTACAGTCCTTTCAGTCCCATTAGCACAGGCCATTGACATAGCATTTTCACAAGATATGCTATGTGCCCGCACAAGTGTAGCGCAACAGCAATATTTGCAAGCAAGATATTTATTCAACTTGCAGTAAATATAAAGGCAGACTTCCATGCAGATGCAGCGACTAAGGCTCAGTAACACACAAAAAACATCACCAGTTTGTTGCTAGTAGTCATTTGGATACAGCGACTAAGCAAAATAAATAGGCAAGCTCTTATCATTCTGAGATAACAAGTCTTTCATGACTTACATTTCTAGTGCATCAAAACTGAACATGGGTACAGAGCCATCCAAGTCACTCCAATTAACCTCCACTAATGAGCAAATGCATAGTTGCAGGACCTGGCAGCACATAGATAATATGAGGAAAACCCTTTTTAATGTGCTTGCATTTGCACTACAAGACTGTATTTTCTCTGAAACTTTGGAGATTTCTCATCATCGTTATTTTCACAAGGACTAACTGGTAAACATTCTTACATCCACATGCCTGATAAGCCTTAGTCATGTGGTTAAATATGGAAAAAAGCATTCCATTTTGGCCTCCATCTCTCCATTTTCTAATAGAATACTGGACAAGATACACTCTGATCTGCTTTACATGTGATGTGAACTGCCTTAAGAACATGCGTAGTATTATAGAGTCTGACTCATTGTGGCCATAGGACAGATGTTTCCTCAAGTACAAGGAAAAGTCTAAGGGATAAAGTGTTTCAGAAAACTGAATAGAAAGATCTTTATCTCTGTTGCAGATGTCCCTCTAAAACTATTTTTTCAACTGGAAAGATTACATAACACCTTTTCATTATTCTTGCATATTATGGTAACAGTATGAAAACAACTTTTGCATCTTAATGTGTTGATTCAAAACCAAATGCTACATCTAGGTCACCTGATCTACATCAAAGTCCTAATAAAAAGATATGCAAAATGTTAAAGGCTTCTTTTTTAGTTTCCTTATTTTATTCCTCATTAAGTAGGCATTCCTTAAGATGTTTCAAAAAGCTTTTCTGCAGAAACAACTGATTATTTTCACATTTAAAATAAAAAATATTGCCTGTAAAATAAATGAATAATCAGTTTTAAAAAGAAACAAGTGTGTTCATTAGAATCCTGCTAGAAGCTTTAAATGATTTCAAAAGCCTCAGTAGTGAGATATGAATGGGGATGGTTAATAAAAAATGAATACGAATGACATATTCCTCATAATATTTGGCTCTGTGAACATCTATCATACCTCAATTACAATGATGCAATTTGAATAAGCATTTATAAGTAGCAGACAAGACAACACAGCATAATATTATCCAAGACCCTGATATTTTGAAAATAATTGTATTAAATTTTGAAGTACAAAACAAGATAAGCAGGACTAAAATAAGACAGCTCAGAATGATTCTTTCGTGATCTGGATAGTGTTAGCATCAAGTACGTATAGTCCCTGAATAACTGCTAAGTGCCCACCTGCAAATAAGAGATGCCATTGCAGCAGTTGTAAAACAATACACATGGTAGACTCATGTTCATAAAAATCCAAGGCCATCTTTTAAACAAACAGCAGACATTCCAAGAGTCAACAAAATTGCTCTCCAAGGATACCACTGGAGCAGCCTATAGTTACAGCAGTTTAACATAAATCATTTGTTAATTGAAAATCCTGTGAAAACTTGCTTTGGAAAGGAAATGTAACTACATGTCACTTAAACTCCTCCTTCAAATCTAGCCCTTCTAAATTATTTAATGGTCTCCATCAGGAATATTTCAAATACTTAGCATTTGAAATGTATCTATTCCCTTTATTTTCTATTCGTTCTCGTAAGTGTTCTATATTTCTTATTTTTCTGTTTACAGCATAAATAACTTGTTCAAATAACATTTGCATGCCAAATATAAAGAAAACATACTGTTTACATATTAAACAACAATACAGCATAGAATACTAGTAGCATTGTTGTTAGCTCCCTTCTTAAATCTGGAAACATTTTGTCTTGCAACACTGATAAAAACAGTATGCTCTTTGTGCTTCTTTGTAAAAGTGCATGACATTTTTTTTTTGCAATAGTCAACAAAAGCATCACGGAAGAAGGTACTAACTAATTTGTTTTGACTGCGTAAGTCTTTCAGGCTCTCAAAGAACATAATTTTAGTCTCTTAATTCCCAAAGATTTAAATCTCCTCTTACAGTAAAGAAAGTCATATTTAGGATCATAGTTCTTATGCCATTGCATGAATGGAATTCCTAACACTTACAACTACGTATTTTGTTGAACATTACGATCTGGAAAGTACAGTCTTGCCTCAGACTGAGATATGCATGTATAATATGTGCTTAGAAAGACTAAGAATTCCTTACATCTTTTAAGAGGTTGATTATAGAATTGTACAGTCTCAGATCTGCCCATGCCTCAAACACAGCAGGCAGCAAACACTCTTCTTTATGGACGTTATCTCCCTGAAAATCTTCTGAATATAAAGAAAACAACAGCGTCATGAGAGACCAGCACAGAGATCCCATACACAGTTCACTTTTCAAATAGAGTAGTAGTACCAACAGCTCCCAAAGGAGCTTTCTACAGGCTCCTTTAGGTCATGGTGCTCAGACAGGTCTCAAATAAGGTGTCGAAGAGTAAAAATGAGGCATAATTATTGTTATTACTCTTACTTATCAGCAAATCTTAGAGATCTTAATTATGTTCTGTATCACATTTCATTTAACACTGCTGAAGCCACCTCTGTCTAATTTTAAAGTATTTGGAAGTCAATAAATGTCTGTTAATTATTTCATAAAGTACGCATAAAAACAAGCTCAAAGAAGTAAGCATCTGTAAAAATACCTACAACTTCTTATATTCAGTCGAAGTGCTAACTAAAACCAGTATCATGAAGGAATACAGTTGCAATACGAAATACAGCAGAAGGGTCTTGCAACATTCTGCAGAACTGATAAATACATACTTCTGTAAGTATATTTGTTTCCTCCTGGCGCAATCATTTACTCTAAGGCAGCAAGTTGAAGAGGGGAAAAGCACATATCCATGCCTTTTTATGAAAGACAAGCGTTTTCTAAGGGCAATTACCCTGTTAGATTCCTCCTGTATTCCTTAAGTATGATGCCCTCAAGTTCTTCCTCTCTAGCTTCTTACAGATTCTCTTATGTACACACACTGTCTTTATTATCTGATTTGGGCGGTTGATTATGCTTTAACTCCAGATCTTTTTTAACTCACTTTTGAGACAGTCTTCTGCATTCTTGAGACACCGGTAACCAAACACATGATCCTTAAAAAAGTTGCATGACTTATCTCATACACAGCATAAAAAAATTGTATTTTCCTGATTTTTACAGTAGAAATGCTGTCAAAACCAAATAATACAGTTTGCATAGCTATGAGAAAAGTATTTTCCTCCTAATTTTATAAGAAGGTGACGCAAAAGGAAATGAGAAACAAGGTAATTACCATCTATTTTTCATGAACATGTTAGTGACTAGAAGAAGAAGAAACTCATCTTCAAAACTGCACTTTTCTACATGTTTCATACACAGAAATTGCTTCGTTCAGCTTGTTTAGAAAGGAAGAAATATGACTGGGTAAATAATGTTTAATACAGGCAATTCACAGAAAAAATGCAAAAACTCCTTAAGAAAACCAAAAATTCCCACAACATTTATTTATTTTTACAAGACCATGATTTTTAGCCTGGTACCATAGGCAGGCTACATTGGAATTTGGAATAATTACAGCCTACTTAAATTCTCAATCAGCAGGAAATGGCTTTCTTCCATTGTGAACAATCCAGTATTACTAGCATGTCCTGTTAAACCCTTGCAAAAAATCTGAAGTGTCTCAAAACAATCTGAAAACTTGGAATAAGACTATGTTATCATTTTGGAAATATGCCCAAATCAGAGTACAGCCTTGAAGAGCCTCAAGGCTGTGTTTGTTTCAGGGACATAATTACCATACGATTACTCTCTGTTTGGTACTGAAGGGAGAAACAGTTCTCAATTCCAAAGAGGAATCACATGTAACCATGTTCCACAGAGAAGATAAAGGCTTACAAATCCATCCAGGAAATCATTTCAACAGCCATTCATATACCTGTTGCTTCAGAGAGGAAAAAAAGGGCTGCAAGTTGTTAGCGCTCAATTAAGTTAAAGGAACTCAGCAGTTATCTAATCAGATGTAGAGGAGAATATTCATAAAGATTGTCTTACAAATGCATTTCAATAGGTGTCATCCATTAACCTTGAAAATGCAGTATGTCCCAGATTAAATGCATCCATTCATTAACCTGACATGACTGCAGTGGCTAGTTCCCTGTCTGCCTCCAGTCCGAATCTTTTGGATCACACAAATGCTAAATACAGCTCCAGTGTGTCCAGCTCAGACAAAAGCAAACAAACAAACAAAAAGAAGTCAAAGATTACATCTCTCAATTTCAAAATTTACTACATAAAAAACTGTCCCTGTAATAAATTTCTCCTTTGAGAAATAAGTCTCACACTTACATTCCTTGTATTTTTAGGAAACAGAAAGATTTTCAAATCTTCCATGACACAGTTTTGTGGTTAGAAATCAAAGTTTAAAGACTTCAAGACCACAGTACACACTGCTCCTTCCTAACCAACCTCAGCTTATGACCACATGAAACTACTGACAACCCAATCAAGATTTTATTCCCTCAGGGGAAAAGAAGCACTACTTGAAAGCACCAGTCACTGCAAATGGACAGCTCTACTGCTTATCTACCTTACTCCCCAAATTAATGCAAGCATTCTATATAGAAAGCAAAATTGTAACAAGAGGAAAGTATGAAAGGGACTTGACACCAAACATACTAATTTCCTTAAAAGCACACTCTATATAAGGTGCCCCTGACATTACTACAAAACAAGCACTTTAAAATATTTGCTTAAGTACTTACAAGCATGCTGTGTAATGTGTCATGCTTTGAATCACCAATCCTGGCACAAGAGAAGGTGTACCATCATAGATAGATAAGCCAATAAATCTAAATATTGATTTGTTAAACATATATACCATGAATATCAACACAGAATTTAATCAAGACCACAAGAATCCTTTACAACAGCTACTGCAAATACTTAAGTACACAAAACAAACTCATATAAACTCAGAATAAGAAGTAACTCAAGTCAGAATTCATATGTAATACAGTATCCATGACTCAACTCAAAAGGTAATGTTTAATTAAATATAAATAACAGAAATGTAAAGTCTTACATAAAATATTCAAAAACTAACAGTGCTGGCTAAAATATTACAAGGCAAAAAACATTTGACAGTTAATTTATATTAACAATTTTCCCCAGAAACTCCAATAACAAGAAAAAAATCCCATCAAAGACAATAACCACTAGATATTCCTTCTACATGATGATCACTTGATTAAATAAGGTACAGGCTGGGAAGTCCTGAGGCAGCCCTAACCTCAGATGCTTTTCTTTTTGCAGTCACTTTTGACAAACGTGTCTATGGACAATCAGTACAGGAAACAGAGAGACACAACTGAACACACAGCGGCAGAAAAAGAAACCAAAACAATACACTCCTATAATTTAAAAAAAATACATCTAAAGTTGAGCTCAAGAGACAGTGGCAAGTTACCACAGCAAAGCCACTACTACGATGGTTTTTTACTGCTATACAAAGTTCACAAGACTCCAGAGTACAGAACTTCAATTCATATAACTATTAAAGAAAAATTCCTTCAGGGTCAAAAATATAAATGCTCATGTTTGGAGAAAGACTGTCTCACAATCCATCTGGAAATAAAACAAATTATTCAATGAAGCTTCCCATTTCTCCTCTCCCAAACATGTCCCCATGCATACCAACCACAGGCTGAAGTACAAGCAAGAAAAAGGAATAACAGAGTTCTTGTAACATCAACACCTGCTTTTTGGGAGGCTCACAGGATCGTACTGTGATCACCAATCGATCAACAGGAAATCAGGACAGCACAGCTGTTTCCTTATTCCCTTCAGAGGAAAGAAAACAACTGAGCTCATGAACAGCAGTAAGGAGATGCTCTACACCCCAAAGGTCTCTGGCATCCATGCTGACACAATGTCTTCCCAGTTATAAATTAACTGTTTAGACTGAAAACCCACAAGTCTCATATTTCTGCTGTTCTGCTTATTCTCAACTAAATCTATTCTAGACTGTTTTGTAACTATTGTCTTAAGTTCAGACAAGCTTAAATCATACCAGACTGTGAGTTACCTTTCTGTCTGAAACTTTTCATCGGGGTCTTTTAACTCTGGTTTCTAGTTACTCCACTTCATCAAGACAGTTGTAGTGTTACTCAAATACCATATATATATTTGTATGCACACACTCTTAAATACATTAATACTATAATGTTGCTAGAAATTAACACAGTCTACAAGCAAAGTGAATACTGAGAAACACAAGTTGAATTAGAAAAGAAACAGGTCTATGAAAAAAAAACACAACACCCTGTTTCTGCAAATTGTTTTTCTGTTTGCATTTTTGTGAAATTCACAGAACCAAAGCAAGTGTTTCACTGAACAAGACACTGCTCTTGGGAAAGAGTTAATGGAAACAAATCATACTTGGTGCTTAGAATTCATAAATCTGACATTTCTGTAAGCAATTATGTAAAAACAAGAAAGATAAAAAACCAAGCATCTTATTAGTACAAGTTACAGCAACAATTCAGTTCTTATCTTCTAAAATGACTTGCATGTATATTAGACTGCATTTTAGAGATTTCAATATGCAAAGCCTTACCATGGAACAGCCACCGCTGACAGAGGACAACAGCTACACAGCACAATAACAGGGAGACTGAAAAAAGCTGGTACCTTCTTTTTTTTTTTTTTTGCTGATAGCTTATGAAGAATGGGCTCTCTCTGCTACTAAAAGTCTTAACCTGTTCCATGAAACAAATCCACTGCTACTAAAAATACATATAGTTTTACCACTTAGATCTCTATGCATCTTCCTGTAACTTCTCAATTATTAAAAATATCGTTCTCCTGAACTATAGTGCTACCTAAATGAATGCTCAGCATTTATTTACTTTTTCTTACAGGACCTCAATCGTTCCAAAAATACAAAAATAACTGACAGAGTCTGCTACAACCTGGCACCAGCATGTGGCTGGAACGTAACTAAAGTAAAAATTTAGGAATGCATACAGCACTCATCACTGAAATGAAAAAGATAACCATCTCATCAGTTAGAACAGTAGCATATCATCTGTCTATAAGACTTTTGACTTGTGTGAATTTAACAGAATTACATGACTAAAATTAACCAACAAAAGAGGTGTCAAGAGAGTCTTCTGTTGATAATTCAACAAAACAGATCTCAAATATTTTGTTTTGTTACCACAAATAATTCTGTTAGTTCAGTAAATGCTGGGAAGACAACTGCCAATAATCTTTATTGCAAGAGACATCTATTTTATCTCAGAACTTCACTGCAAAAAGCTAATGCACAACGCCTTCTTCTAACTGCAGAAAGTGGTATCTCTGAAATAGGCCACAGTACCACAGCAGAAATCTTTCTAAATGTGAATCCAGTCTGTAACAAAATTGTGGTCAAATCACAAGCTACTTGCATCAATTCTCATTTGTAAAAGAAAATTCCAGTAATTTCTGTCATGAAAAGTTTTGTGTATTAATTCTATGAAATGCTAAAAGATGGAAGGCTACATTTTAGATTTAGTTGCCAGGATTTAGTATGATTTCAAATTTACATTGTTTTATTTTAGTGTTGTACAGAATTAATTTCTTTGACAACCCTGGAGAACTTTTATTCAGCCAAAGATCAAAGACACCTGTAGGAATTGATTCCCAAGCCTGGTTATTAATTTTTATATTAATTTAATTACTTATTGCTATAAGGCTTCAAACTTTTGATCTGCCATCAGCAGATTATTTTCTCAAAGAAAAGACAGCTAGAAGCAGAGATTTAGAAGGGTACTGCAATGAGGCTCCAAAGAAAGAACAACATATCTGTGCATAACAAGTATACTTTTTTGAGATTTATCATTTCCAAGTACATATACAAACTTAACATACATTAACAGATAACTTTAGACTTTGCTCTTTTTTGTGCTAAACTTACTTTCTTCAAAATGAGAAGGAGGTGGGCTCACTACTAACATACTGGATCCTAAATAGGCCCAAACTCTAAGACTAAACAATTCCTACAGTGTAGATGTAAGTACTTTTCAATACAAGAACTGTTATACAGAATAGGAGACAAACTCCCTGTGAGCAGCCCTGTGGAGAAGGATCGGGGCACCCTGGTGGACGAGAAGCTGGACATGAGCCAGTCGTGTGTGCTTGCAGCCTAACTGTGTTCCGGGCTGCATTAAAAGAGGGATGGTCAGCAGGGAGGTGATTGTCCTGCTCTACTCAGCTCTTGTGAGGCCCCATCTGCAGTACTGCATCCAGGCCTGGGACCTCCAGTACAGGAAGGAGGTGGAGCTCTTGGAATGGGTCCAGATGAGGGCCACTAAGATGATCAGAGGGCTGGAGCAACTCTCCTATGAGGAAAGGTTGAGGGAACTGGGATTGTTTAGCTTGGAGAAGAGAAGGCTCTGGGGAGATCTCATGGTGGCCTTCCAGTTCTTGAAGGGAGTATATAAACAGAAGGAGGAATGGCACATGTGTTGATAGTGATAGGACAAGGGGGAATGGATTTAAACTGAGACAGGGGAGGTTTAGGTTAGATATTAGGAGGAAGTTTTTCACACAGAGGGTGGTGACACACTGGAACTGGTGGCCCAGG
This sequence comes from Tympanuchus pallidicinctus, assembly GCF_026119805.1. Classification (NCBI taxonomy): domain Eukaryota; kingdom Metazoa; phylum Chordata; class Aves; order Galliformes; family Phasianidae; genus Tympanuchus; species Tympanuchus pallidicinctus. Next base: position 12,181,900 of record NW_026294813.1, read on the forward strand.
GAGGCTGTGGATGCATTCAAGGCCAGGCTGGATGTGGCTCTGGGCAGCCTGGTCTGGTAGTCTGCTATCTATCTTGCACATAGCAGAGGGGTTGAAACTCGATGATCACTGAGGTCCTTTTCAACCCAGGCCATTCTATAATTCTATGATTCTGCTATTCTGGAGATTCATATTTGATAAAACATCTGGATGAAGTACTGTCTTTTGAGATTTTACAATGATCTAAAAGATATATAAACAAACTGATCTGAGATGGGAGAAATTATGAAAATTGGCAGAAAATAAGCGGTCACTTCAATATGAAGTGAACCACAGCAGGAGAAACAAGCTGAGTCTACGATGTTCTCAGGAATACGGATTGAGTACACAGCACCACTGCATGAAATGAAGGGGATTCCTGGTACAAATACAAGTAAGAAATTAACTTAAGGCATTCAACTATCAGAGGAAGTCTGGGATCTGACTGCAGCTGGTTTGCTAACACAAAATGAGTCATGGGTAGAGTACAGAAATGATCACAGGAGATGTGAACCCAGAATGTACAGTTTGATAATCAAGGAAATCAGTGTGCAACAGTAGCATGAGGCAAATCAAACAGTCATACAAATCTTAAAGCATCAGAATTTATCCTAAATCGTTTTCCTAATTAATAAATTTTTAAAAAAGGTTGAACTCACTCTAGAATGCAGGAATATTACTGCTTAACTGCTCTTGTTCTCTTTAAGTGGGTAATCTGAAATTTTATATTTGAAGCAATTCAAGAAAAGATGTTACAGGAAAGGGAGCAACGAGCTAGACATTTAGCCAGAGCTAAATAGGAATTGACAAGAAATCTCTGAGACAGCTGAAAATTTGGGTTTTTTTAGGAATAGATTTATATTTATGTAACAGGACAGAGATTTTGCATTCTACTAAATGGCACCAAAAGCTGTTTTTCCATGATTTATTTCATTCTTGATGCAAAAGAACATGGAAACTGTCATATATATATACACATAGTATATGTACTTCTCATTACTATTATTTCTCTCTGCTTTCTCTGTCCTAGTAAATAGCTTTGTTTTTTATTTTTATCTCAACCTACGTGTTCTACATCTTTTCCCCAATTCTCTTCACTGTCCCACTGGGAGAGGGGGGAATGAGTGATTGACTGTGTGATGCTCAGTTGCCTGCCTGGCTAAATCAGACACTAGGAAGATTTGGAGAAAGAAGAACTAAACATAGAGACATGTATCAGCTGAGTATCTGTGATACACAAGCGCAGCCTGCTTGGTGTTTACTTCTTGTTTTCAACAGACATGAAAAAGAACTATGTTCATTCTAACAAATGAGACTGGCATTTATTTAATCTAAAAACAAAAACAACAAAAAAAACTCCTCAACTATGGTTGCATATTTTCTCCACCAATTTTGGCATAATTATTCTCCCTAAACTTAATCCTACTTCTACATACCCTTTCATGAAAGAACTTTGAACATACTAGAAAGAAGGTACCTAAAATATTTACATAAAATACTTATTTATATAGTTACTCTACAGTTCGGAAAAAAGACATTAAATAAATAAAATATATTAATTAATGATGAGCTTCTGGTAATATTCACATATATATGTTTCAAAAATACGTGTATTTTTAAATGAAAACAATTGTTTGCATTTGTTATCACTACCTAAAATCTGCATTTCAAATCTCAGTCATACTTCATATGCAAATCCAACCACAAAGGAAAGAGCATACTTAAAAATTAGAGTTTATTCAGAGCATTAAAACACTAAGGAGGAACAAATTACTTACATTATCTTCGTCCTCCGTATCATCATCATCACTGTCCTTGAACTCTGGTGGAAGTGGTGGACCAATGAATTCTTCATCATCATCATCCACAGCAGAACTTTGAACAGAAGCCTGGAGTACTGTGGAAGGACCAGTTAACTCTTCATCTGAACTGTCTTCACTTTCACTACAAGTTTTGTCTCTGTGTGTAAAAAAATTAGACAACTACTATTTTAAGAAACTGGCAATTCCTTTGGAATTTCTGATATTCAGCAGTGACATAAATTTACAAACTCTGAAATTAGCAGGAAAATGTAAATTCATTCTTATTACTGGAATGTTGGCTCACCATTATCTTGAAAGTATAAGTGCATCTTGAGAAGAAAAGCGCAGTGAAGCACCAGATAGTTCAAAAAAAAAAAAAAGAAAAAAAAGGGACAGAACAGAATAAAGTCAGATGTAAAAGTAACAGTGCCGCATCATTAGTATGGGTTTAAACATCACTTAGAAGACAGTAGAACACAGCATTTTCAGGACGTTGATAGAGGTTGCAGCATACCTAAATACACTCAAAACAGTAACCAGAGTACAAACACAATTTTCTGGCATTGGAAAATTTCTAGAAAGAAAGCAGAACTATTTAATTCACATTCATTGAGGCTATGCAAAATAAACGGGCTCCCCCTACTGGTAATTATCAGGTAGGAGGTATCGTAACTGGCACAAGATTAAAAGTGATAAAACTTTGCTCTCTGCCTAGGCCACAGTATATCATTACCATGTTTGGCAAGCCAGCTGTTGCTGTCTGATTGAGTAATGTAAACTGGAGGTGCTACCGACCTTTGCTTTGTACTCCAGTCTCTGACCTGGTAGTCTTGGCTGGGGAGCAGACTAAACCCCCCACGATTCAGGAGGACGTAGTCACAGACCTACTACTCCAGCTGGACTGTCACAAGTCCATGGAGCTGGATGGGATTCACCCAGAGAGCTGAGGGAACTGGCAGAGGTGATAGCTGAGCTGCTTGCCATTATCTATCAGTGCTCCTCGTTGACTGGTAAGGTCCCAGAAGACTGGAGGTTTGCCAGCGTGACTCCCATCTACAAGAAGAGTTGTAAGGAGGTCTCAGGGTACTACACACCTCTTAGCCTGACCTCAGTGCCAGGGAAGGTTATGGAACAGATTGTCTTGAGGGAGATCACACGGCATGTGCAGGACAACTGGGGGACCAGACCTAGACATCATGGGCTCATGAAAAGCAGGTCCGGCTTGACCAACCTGATCTCCTTACATGTTCGAGTGACCCGTCTGGTAGACGAGGGAAAGGATGCCGATGTGGTCTACCTAGACTTTTGCAGGGCCTTTGACACTGCCTCCCACAGTATTCTCCTGTAGAAGCTGGCAGCCCGTGGCTTGGACAGGTACGCTCTTGGCTGGGTAAGGAACTGGCTGGAAGGCTGGGGCCAGAGAGTGAATGGAGCTGAATCCAGCTGGCGACCTGTAATGAGTGGTGTGCCCCAGGTCGGTGCTGGGGCCTGTGCTCTTCTATGTCTTTATTGGTGACCTGGATGAGGGCACTGAGTGCACCCTCAGTAAGCATGCGGATGACACCAAGTTGGCTGAAAGCATTGATCTGTCTGGGGGTAGCGAGGCCCTACAGAGGGATCTGAACAGGCTGGAGAGCTGGGCTTAAGCCCATGGGATGAGCTTCAGCAAGGCCAAATGCTGGTTCTGCACTTTGGCCACAACAACCCCAGGTAACACTGCAGGCTTGGGGCAGAACGACTGGAAGACTGTGCAGAGGAAATGGACTGGGGGTATCGATTGATGTTGGGCTGAACACAAGCCAGCAGTGTGCCCAGGTGGCCAAGAAGGCCAATGGCATCCTGGCTTGAATCAGAAACAGTGTTGCCAGCGGAGACAGGGCAGTGATTGTCCCCTTGTACTAAGCTGTGGTCAGGCCGCACTAGAGTACTGTATCCAATTTCGGGCCCCTCACTGCAAGAAAGACATTGAGGCCCTGGAGCGGGTTCAAAGACGGGCAACACAGCTGGTGAGGGGTCTGGAACACAGGGCTTATGAGGAACGGCTGAAGGAGCTGGGAATGTTCAGTTTGGAGAAGAGGAGGCTCAGGGGAGACCTCACTGCTCTCCATAACTACCTGAAGGAGGCTGTAGTGAGCTGGGGGTCAGCCTCTTCTCTCGTGCAACTGGTGATAGGACTGGAGGGAATGGCTTCAAGCTGCTACAGGGGAGATTCAGGCTGGACGTTAGGAAATACTACTGTCTGAAAGAGTGGTCAGGCACTGGAATGGGCTGCCCAGGGAGGTGGTGCAGTCACCGACCATGGAGGTGTTCAAGGAACGTTTGGATGTTGTGTTGAGGGACATGGTTTAGTGAGAACTGTTGGTGATTGGTGGATGGTTGGACTGGGTGATCCTGTGGATCTTTTCCAACCTTGGTGTTTCTGTGATTCTATAATTTTAAGAGCAGGTACATTAATTTATAAGTGAATACACTTTAAGAGCCAGATTAAGAACAAAAAGAAGAAAAAACTAAGGAATTATTAAGGTTTGGAGTTTTTTGGCTTTTTTTTTCCTTCAGTTTAGGTTATCATTTAAAAAATACAATAAAAGGAAATATGTTTAAGAACATAATAAAGCATAAAAAAAAAAAAAAAGAGAGAGATTCTGGACTCTGTAACTATAACAAAAAGTACACCGTGCCTGTAACAGCTGTCCACCAAGTGGCTTAGAGGCTATATAGCAAATATGAGTCCTAGATACACAAGCAGAATTATACTTCAGGAAGTAATCAAAAAAAAAAATATATATATATGTACTAGGTGCTCAGGTGTCACAGTGAAAAATAGGCTTGCATAGCTGAAAGCTTGTCTAATTTTCCAACTATATTTGCAGTCATAATAAAAGATACTAGTCTTACACAAACTTTCTTCTGCATACTTCGGAGAGACATTTAAAGATCTAGGTCATTATATGACCATCTAACACCAATAAAATGAGCTTATTTTACTCTATAAAAATGGGGTAATCAATATGCTTTTACCAAGACGAATCTTTGCCATCATCTGAGGAACTGATTTGGGTCCTTCAAAGGTCTTCAAATTCAGTATCCCCCAAAAATAACTATAGGAGTGTGTAAAACAGTATTGTCCTACAAGTCAGTACACATTCCCAGACATCAAATCAGTTATGTTTTCCCCAGAACCAAAACAATTTAATTAGTTTTTTAATGGAACAAAACATAAGCGTAGCTGCCAGTGAGAAGAGTATACGTAAGACTCCTTATATATACTCTTTCCAATCCTGAAGTCTCAGACTTTCGGATATTTCTACAGAGATTCAAGAACAATACTTCTCTTCCCTAATTGCCTACCCCTATAACTCCCTTATATGATAAGCAGGATCAATCAATTCAAACAGTTCAGAACTTTGAGAGGCTATCTAATCATTTTTCACATTTCACATGAAATGATCAGAATTCCAGTGATGTTTTCACCACACTTCAAGCTTGCTAGAGACAACCAAGTGCTAAAGCTCTGATATAGTCCATTGAAACTACAAAGGTAGTCAAACATATGAACATCCCAGTGCAGCCATGCCAAAAGCCCATCAAGCTGAGTGTCATTCTTCCGACCGTTATGGGGAGTGGTACTGATAGAAATGACAAAGCAAGACAGCAGACATTATAGCACTTCCTTCATCTTTCAGGAATAGATCCTCTCTACTAAATCTTGTAAAGAATCAGCTCCTTACCCACAGTTTAGAGACATATAAGGAATTGATTTTTGCTTTCCCTCATTACTTCCTCAATATGAGAAATACGCTGTAAGAGAAAAGATAGCTGAGTTAGAGTGCAGATGGCAACAGAGAGTGGGAGTAATGAAAAACACTGAGAGTTGCGTAAGTATGTGGGCACATCCCCTCATGGCTTTGCTTTCCTCACATCATTCACGCTAACCTCTTACAATTTGTGAAATGAAAGCATCTGTTGTATATGAAAGTATAAAGCCTAATTATTACTTTCATAATCTTTATGTATTTATGTGTAAGAACTAGAATCATAGAATCACAAGGTTGGAAATGACCTATAAGATCATCTAGTCCAACCATCTCTTCATCACCATTGTCACCACTAGTACTGAACCATATCATGCAGCACGTCATCCAGATGCCTCCTGAACACTGCCAGGGTTGGTGACTCCACCACCTCCCTGGGCAGCCATTCCAGTGCCTGACCACTCTCTGACAGAAAAAGTTCTTCCTTATGTCCAACCTAAACCTCCTCTGATACAACTCGCGGCCATTACCCCGTGTCCTGCTCGTTGCCTGGGAGAAGAGGCCAAACCCCTTTTCACCACAACCACTCTTCAGGAGGCTGTAGAGTGCAATGAGGTCTCCCCTGAGCCTCCTCTTCTTCACACTGAACAAGCCCAGTTCCCTGAGCTGCTCCTCATAAGATTTGTGCTCCAGACCCCTCACCAGTTTCATTGCCCTTCTCTGGACACGTTCCAGGACCTCAATGTCTTTCTTGTAGTGAGGGGCCGAAAACTGAACACAATACTCAAGGTGCGACCTCACCAGTGCTGAGTAGAGGGGGATGATCACCTCCCTGCTCCTGCTGGCCACACCATTTCTAATGCAGGCCAGGATGCTCTTGGGCCTCTTGGCCACCTGGGCACACTGTCGGCTCATGTTCAGCCGAGCATCAACCAACACCCCCAGGTCCCTTTCCTCTTCATACTCATCCAGCCACTCATCCCCAAGCCTATAACGCTGCATGGGGTTGTTGTGGCCAAAGTGCAGGACCCGGCACTTGGCCTTGTTAAACCTCATCCCATTCACCTCAGCCCAGTGGTCCAGCCTGTCTAGATCCCTCTGAAGGGCCTCCCTACCCTCAGGCAGATCAACACCACCTCCCAGCTTGGTGTCATCAGCAAACTTACTGAGGGTGCACTCAATCCCCTCATCTAGGTCATCAACAAAGACATTAAACAAGATGGGCCCCAGTACCGAGACCTGGACCACTTGAAACGGGTCACCAGCTAGACTTCACTCCATTCACTACAACCTGCTGGGCATGGACTTCTAGCCATTTCCTTACCCAAAGAAGTGTATGTCTGTTCAGACCACGGGCAGCCAGTTTCCTCAGAAGAAGCCTGTGAGGGACAGTGTCAAAGGCTTTGCTGAAGTCTAGGAAGACCACATCAACAGCCCTTCCCCCATCTACCAGACTGGTCACCCAGTCATAGAAGTAGATGAGGTTGTTCAAGCCTGGTTAGGAAGTATTACTTTTCAGAAAGGGTGGTCAGGCACTGGAATGGACTGCCCAGGGAGGTGGTGGAGTCACCGAGCCTGGGGGTGTTCAAGGAAAGGCTGGATGTTGTGCTGAGGGACATGGTTTAGTGGGAGCTGTTGGGAATAGGTGAACGGTTGGACTGGGTGATCTTTTAGGTTTTTTCCAACCTTGGTGATTCTATAAGCACGACCTGCTTTTCACGAACCCGTGCTGGCTGGGCCTGATCCTCTGGACACTGCGTACGTGCTGTGCAATCTCATCCAAGATGATTTGTACTATAACTTTCCCTGGTACTGAGGTCAGGCTCACAGGCCTGTAGTTCCCCGGATCCTCCTTACGGTCCTTCTTGAAGATGGGAGTCACATCAGCAAGACTCCAATCCTCTGTGACCTCACCAGTTAACCAAGAGCGTTGATAGATGGCTGAGTGGGGCTTGGCAATCACCCCATTTTTTAATTTTTTTTAAATTTTTTTTAAAAAAACACCTCCTGCCCAGCAGCCTGCCTGGTAGAATTTTGCTGAAAAAGAACAGGCTGGAAGCTACAAGCCGCCTTTTTCGGCCCCTGTTTTTGATGCCCTGTACATCAGATGTCTCACTCTGGGTACCCAGACTTTTCCAATGCTTTCCTATATCTGTCTTCCTACTCTCAGCCAGCGTTTCATTACAGCCATGGCACAAGCAGATGTGAAGGACCACAGATGTTGGTAGAAAATACCAACAGGAAAAAACTGCATGTAGTTCTCCCTGCTCATGAGAATTTCCACACACATACATGCACGTCAGTTGTTGCCTTTTATAAGATTATTATAACCATTGTAAACAATTCTGGTAGCAAATTAGTTCAAGAATCAATAGAATCACATTGTTCTGGAGTCACCAATTTCTTGTTAACAACTGTAAAATTAGGAAGGATGCTACTAAGATAATTGAATATATTTAGAATTTTAAGAGAAAAAAAGGTACTATTTAGGGCAATGTTGCCATTTTCAAAAAGATAGAATAAGTTATATGTAAGTTCATTTTATAGTAACCAAAGTCTACATGAAGGAAAAAAAAGACCACAAGTCCTATGAACCAGATTTCCTTTGTTGCAGGATTTTCCCTAGGAATTTAGGCTAAGATACAACGGGTTCATCTCCTTCACTGTGTTGTTTTCAAAACTAAGTTCTAAACTGACTATCATAATTTACAAGAAAATAAAATTCTGCAAGCTGACACGTTCAGCTTCCAGTTCATGAGTTTTTCATGCCATGCACTCCCTTTTCAATCCTCAGGGAAAACAAAGTAATGGAAGGGAACAGAAAGGAAACTTAACATCAACAGGACTTGAGTGAGTTACCCAGGCCTACGCAGGAACATTCAACTATTGAAAGCTAGTAATTATCTTCTTTTACACTAAGTGCCTAGATTTCTCCCAAACCCCTTAATAAAATGAGAAAAGCTCTACATCATTTGTCTATCAGGTGCTTCACTTGATTCCTTACACTGAAGTCACCCACACAGTACATAATCACACTACATCCATTTCTTGCCAACTTCCATTTTTTCATCAGGAACACATCTGAGAACATCAAAAGTAAATGGGAGTAGAGAATGCTTTTCCCTCCTGGATAAGATAAAACACAGATCAAGTACTAAGTCATGTTATCAGTTATTTCTGTGAGAGTTCACAGCTCACTTGACCTTTCTATAGGTCTATCCATATAAAAGAAATTTTGTAACAGAAATTTGTTGTCTGCGATGCTACAAGCTTGTGCTCTTCAACATTTTTATCAGTGACTTCGATAGCGTGACTGACAGCACACTCACCAATTTTGCTGATGAGCAAGCTGAGCAGTGAGCTGACAAGGGAGAAGGAAAGGATGCCATCCAAAGGGACCTGGAAGCTTGAAAAGTGGTCCCACGTTAACCTAACGTGTTTCAACAAGGTCAAGTATAGTGTGTTGCAGCTGGGTTTATGGCAATCCCTGACTAGGAGTAGAATTCAAAGTGCAGCCCTTGGACCTGGGGGTTCTAGTGGATGAAAAGCTGGATGCAAATCATTTATGTGCACTTGCTGCCTGGAAGGCCAACTGCACCCTGAGCTACATTAAAACAGGGGTGGCCAGCAGAGAGAGGGAGGTGATCATCCCACTCTGCTCTGAACTCATGAGGCACCACCTGCAGTACAGTATCCAGAGCTGGGTCCCGCAGCACAAGAAAGACGTGAAGCTGTCGGAACAGGTCTAGAAGAGGGCCACGAGGATGATCAGATAACTGGAGCACCTCTCCGACAAAGAAAGGCTGAGGGAGCTGGGATTGTTCAGTCTGAATAAGAGAAGACTTTGGGGAAACCTCACTGCAGCCTTCCTGTAAAGAGAACCTATAAATCAGAGGGAGACCGACTTTTTACACAGGTATATAATAGGACAAGGAGAAATGGTTAGATTAGATGTTATGACAGTGTGGCTAAGCACTGAAACAGGTTGCCCAAACAAACTGTGGATGCCCCACCCCTGGACTTGTTCAAGACCAGGGTGGACCAGGCCCCCGGCAGCCTGATCTAATGCCTGATAAAGGAACTCTTACTGCAGCATGGAAGTTGGGCCATCTAATGATGGTCTTTGAAGTCCCTTCCAACCCAAGCCATTCTATGATTCTGTGATTCTACCACATACAATTTGGCTACAAGATTCGTACAGATCTACCAAGGTACTGATGGATTACAAGACTGCAACAGATACAAAAAACTACAAATTTACAGAACATTGATCTCAACAATCCCAGTCATACAATGGAATAATGTAGCCTCCATTATGCTTAGCTATTTTTTATTACACAGCATTTAAGAATTCAAGCAAACTGCCAGAGCAGTAGCATTTGCTGTCTGTCACAGACAAACAAACTTTAAGAAGTTCTGGAATAAATTTCAGACTGAAGTCAAACAAAAATACTTCTTCAACCTTACCACTATTCCATATAGAGTGCACACTTAAGAATCCATATCTACACTACTTTATTTTGTTGCGAACATGAACAATTATACTTACATACAACTGAGAATAATAGCCGGTCATTAAGTCAGAATCTGTATTAATTATACTTGCCCATATCTTGTCAAACAAAAAACAACAAGAAAAAAAATACAGATGGCATTTTGCTAAAGTATGCCAAACAAGATAAGGAGGAGACCATAAAATTTACTATTAGCTATATACAATATTCACAAATATTGAGACATCCAAGAAAGCAGAGAAAAAGAAAACAAACAGATTTTGTTCAGCACTTCAGATAGCACAGACACATCCACAAAAGTTAAGCAACGCTCATGCACTCCATCCCTCTCTCCCCCAAACAGAAGCAACAAAAAACACAAACTCTTTCAGATAAGAAAGCTGTTAAGTGACACTTCCAATCATAACTAAGTAAGTACCTTGGCTTTAATGTGGACACAGCTCCTGTTGCACTTGAGACTGAAGCTGATGGATCAGCACATGAACTTTTACTTTCTTTTTCAGCCCGGTCCTCCTGCTCTCTTTCACGAGCCTCTGAATGAAGAGCATAGAAATGACAAATAACAGAACTCAGAGCTCTACAGAGTGAAACAATTATCTTCATTTTAAGACTTACGTAAGTTATTTGAAAAAATAACAGTAAGTAAAGCATTTCACCTGAAAATGGCTTTGTTACTCTTTCAAATAATTAAATTTCCATTGCTACCATAAAGATCACTCAGAAAAACTAAAAAAAAAAAATCCAAAAAAACTTCCAGTTATTAGTTTGCATAGTTGATCATATTTGTCAATAGCTGGAAAGCTTCTCATACAACAATGCCAATATTTCAACATTTTCAATGTTGTATTAAAATAGTACGAATAACTTCAGAGAGCTCTTGAAATTTTCATAGCAAGAAAGTGAGTTAGAACTGAAGTTATCACAGGTGCAAATAACTTATTTCCCATAAATTATATTTAGTTATCTTTTTATTTATTTTCATCTTACTTATTGAAAAAGAATTCCAGTAAATAGCAAAGTAAAATCAAACAGAACCATCCATTTCAAAGTTGAGTTAGGAATCTCATACAGCATGGTGGCGTTAAGATACAAGAACAAATAAAGCTGCCATAATTCTAAGAGTGAGACACAGCTAATCTATTTCTAAGAAACCTCAAATAACTTCCACATAGCAAAGAAAAAAAACCAACAACTCTCCTTCTATATGAGAAATAAAATTTTCCTGTTTGCTCACAATGCACAGAAACATTTTCCTCCAAAAGAGAAGCAGAAACAACTACAAGATACAGATTCAGATGACACATTATTAGTTCTCCTAATTCCCAGCTAAAGGAGATGTTCTCAAAAGAGATCATCACAATTATTTCAAAGCTAGAAGTCAGTAGTGTACTTTATGAAAACTGAAAAAAGTTCACAATACCATATTAAAAATAAAAAAAGCTGAATTACATACAAAGCTTTGTCATTTTTAGTAAAATGACTAAACTTGTGATCAATCATATGCTGTGTTTCTTTTATGGAGAAAATTCTAGAAATTCTTCTTAAGGACAACAGAGGAGAAAAGATGTCCAGATGCAGTTCAAAATGTCTTGACTTAAAAACATTACACTTCCTTGTATTAGTTTATAAAATTTCTCTTCTAATTTTTTGATAGGAGATGGTTTCCCAAAAGAGATCATAGTTTGATGTAAACAAGAATTGAATCTGAGTTTTCAACATGAAATAAATATTACTGTATTTTGATTTGGTTAGTATAGAAAAGGGTTCAAATTAAACCCTGGAGTCCCTTGTATATTTGAATTTCACAATGTCTGAAAGTCTGTAACGTCAACAAGCATCCACAGAGCTGAACCAGCATGATTCCATGTAGAATCAAGCAATAAAGAACAACCAACACTGCACTGATCTCATTCTTCCAACAGAACTGCAGTTTCCTAATGAAGGACTTCCAGACTACTATCTTCATAAACTGAAACACTTCAGAGAGAAAATAAAATTTTATCTCAGCTATAAGCTTCTCAACCATAATCATATGAATAACACAAAGACAAAGAAACCAAACTTGGTTTCTTTTTCTTTTCTTGGTTTCTCAAACCAAAAAAATCCACTCCGTTTTCTGCACATACTAAGTGGAAGCAGAAAGCACAGGTGTCTGGAATGGCAAAAAGAACTCTAGAACATTACCATCTTCCATATTTGGAATACTGTTTGTTTAGATAAGAGAAGGAAAACATACAACTCTCATCACCTTTTTCTTGCAGGCCAACCATTCCCAGCACAGTAGAAAATAGAAAAAAATATGAGCTGCTGCGTAACTAACTGTATGTCACAGAAGACATTTCCCTACTATTCTGCATGTCTAATTTAAAGCTCTCTGAATCAAGTTCCCTTTCAAAATAAAAACAATAGTTTGAGTTAAAAGATGGGACATGGGGAATTGATTTCAAACTAAAAGAAGGTAGACTTATATTGGACAAAAGAAAAAGGCTTTCTTACAGCAAAGGCAGTGAGGCACCGGAACAGGCTGCCCAGAAAGGTGGTGACATCACATCCCCAGGGACATTCAAGACAAGGCTGGACCAGGATCTAAGCACCCTGATCTAATAGTAGGTGTCCCTGTTCTTCACAGGGGGAGAGTTTGACCGTTTGACCTTTAAGATCTTTTCCAACTCAGCCTTATATTTAAATTCAGCTTTCTTCCTGGGTCGGAGTGTAACGCCTCGCAGTAGGAGTCCTGCAGTCGCTGATCCCTCGCACACTCTGACAACATATGCAAACGAGTAGTTTTTCCTATTCATCCATCTCCACTGTGTTCGAGATTGCCTTCCTGCAGCACAGCTGCACTACTTCATTCCCTAAACGCCAGTCTGAGCCACCAAAACATCACTCCAACGGAGAACAAAACGCGTTTTAAAACACACCAGCTAACTGCTCTCGCGTTTCTTACCCAAGACCTTCCTGCTCCTTTCCACAGCAGTTCTCCTCGTCTGCTCAAACATGGCTTCAAGATCGAAAGTCCGAGCCTTCTTCCCTAGAAACGCAGACAAGCGGACGGTCAGCGCGGCTCGCCCGGTCAGGGGCGGTACGGGCCGCCCAGGCAGTGCGAGTCACCGGGCCCCGCCGCTCGCCTCCCGCCCGAGCCTCTCGCAGAGGTCCGTCGGCCGCAGCGACGCCCCGGCTCCCCTCAGTCGCTCCCCGTCCCGCATCGCAACGCACCGAAGCCCGAGAAGCCCATGGTGGCCGCTAGCTCCGGGTCGGCTCCCGCCTGCATCTCAGCGTCTGCAAAGAGGAGAGGGAGAAAATAACGGCGGTCAACGAGAAGCGACAAGGCTGAGTCCGGCCCGGCCCGGCCCGCCACTCACCACCCTCAGCAGCCGCCGGCTCCATGCTGCGGCCGGCCCGGAACCACAACAGCCGCGGCAGGAAGCGGCGGGGCGGAGAAAGGCGCAGCCGCCGGCACCGCCTCACAGGGCGAGCAGAGTCTTTTATGTGTCAGGGGCCAGCCCTTCTGCCAGCCACCAGGGCGTTCGGAACGGTTTTGGAGCCAGACAGCTGCTGTGATCAGAATCACACAGAATCACAGAATGGCCAGGGTTTGAAGGGACATCAAGGATCATGAATCTCCAACCCCCCTGCGACATGCTGGGCCACCAACCTCCACGTTTAATACTAGATCAGGCTGCCCAGCGCCCATCCAATCTGGCCTTGAACACTTCCAAGGACGGGACATCCACAGCCTCTCAGGGCAGCCTGTTCCAGCACCTCACCACTCTCTCTGTAAAGAACTTCCCCTGAAATTCAACCTAAACCTTCCCTCCCTGAACTTGAAACCACTTCCCCTTGTCCTGCTGTTATCTACCCTTTCAAAGAGTTGATTCCCCTCCTGTTTGTAGGCTCCCTTTAGGTACTGAAAGGCTGCAATGAGGTCACCCCACAGCCTCTTTTCTCCAGGCTGAACAAGCCCAGCTCCCTCAGCCTGACTTTGTAGAGGAGGTGCTCCAGCCCCCTGATCATCCTAGTGGCCCTCCTCTGGACCCCCTCCAACAGCTCTGTCTTTCTTGTCCTGGGGGCTCCAGACCTGGACACAGTACTGCACATGGGACCTCACAAGAGCAGAGTAGAGGGAGACAATCACCCTTCTGTCCCTGCTGGCCACCCCTCTTCTGATGCATCAGGACACTAAATGTGATGTATAAAAAATGGGCTCGTCCCACAAAAGCCAGCTTCTCCAGTTTCCAAGGTTGGAAGCATTTCAGTAATGCGTAGCACAGCTACTGTGCTCACAAACAGTGTATTCTGAGTTGGTGGACCTGCAAGGCTCCCTGACACAGCTCTTGGCTCCATGCAGCACCACTCATAGTCCAAACCCAATGTCTGAGAGCAGCGTCCCAACACTTGCCTTATGGACCCTTCAACCATCTTTGTAGTTCTCTTTGTTAGTCATCTTTGTTAGTTTAACACTAACAGATCTACATTTCATGTTGTGCCCAGACAGCATGCAGCCCTTAGTAAAGCCCTGGGCCGAGCCAGTACACTGCATCTCAGTGACAGGGATGGATGACCCCGGATTTTGTAAACCCCCTCATCATAAACACGACTGCTGCATTAAGATGACTTCTGCTCCTGCACTTCAGCTCAGTCTGTGTGTATGCCCACATAGAGGGGCCTGTGCTCTTTTTTGTTCCACACTGACACGTTTGTTCAGCAACAGCCATGAACATATTACTTTTAGAACCCGTATTTTAGTTTAGCAAAAGGAATTCATAACTGATACTAACAAAACTTTCCATTTCAACTTCAGCGGGTTGAGAGTCTTATTTCCCTTAATAACTGCACTGGGAACATAACAAATACTTTCATCTTTTGCCTCACAAGCACGGCTGTCAATGAGGCCAAAAGCCAGCAACAGAACCGCACCAAACACACAGCCGCGAGCACGGCTCTCCTGCAGACACCCGGACCGCCGCTCCAACCCGCCCGCCAGCCGCGCCCTGCCCCGCCATTACGCTTCCCCTTATCACACGCCCAGCCACTCCTCCTCGGCCCGCCCCCTCCATCTCCGGAAGGCGGAACTGCGTCAGCCGCGCAAGGCCTGTCGGGATTTGGCGGGGTGCGGAGCGGCGGGTTCGCGCTGTCTGTTTGTGTGCGCGGGGGCGGCACCGCCCGCTCGGCCCCGCCGCCGCTCCTCGGCCCCGCCACCGCCCGCTCGGCCCCGCCGCCTCCGCTCGGCCCCGCCGCCGCCATGCCTGCCGCCATCAGCCCCGCGGCGCCCGCCGGGCACGAGGCGCTGGAGATCGCGGGCCGCATCGTCGATCGACAGATCCAAGACGATCGCTGCTACCCGGACCTGTCCGAGCTGCTGGCCGTGCCCGCGCCCGGTGAGCAGCGCCCCGTCAACCTTAGCGTGCGTCGCCTCAGCCGCCCCGCTCCCGCTTCCCCTCCCGCCGCCCTTCGCAGGGCAGCCTCGTGAGCCCGGGCTCCACCTCCCGCCCCGGTCCGCCATGGTCCCTCGAGGCCCTGGCGGTAGCGGGACTGGATCTGTCGCGGCCGGGCCTCGTAATAGAGGCAGCGCAGTGTGAGAAGCGGACATGTACCGCTCTTGGGTCCTGTCTCCCCCGAAGGGATTTGGGCGTTTGGTTTCCAATGTGCGGTGCGCCTCGTGGTGCCAGGCATCCAGCGGCATCCTGAAAGCACGGGCAGCCTCACTTTCTCTCTCAGGCTACTTTGAATGAGTTTGATTTCTCAGTAGCCACATATCACGTGTAGTTAGGTTCCTCTGAAAGAAATGCCTCCTTTTTGATTAAAGGAAAATGCAAGAGTTACATAGAGAAAAATAACACTATTTGATAGGGCAAATTCCTAGCTACAAAACACTGTCAACATAGTTGTCATCATTAGCTATGCATTTTCACCAGTCGTGAAAATGAACCTGCATGCCACAGTCTGCTCCAGCAGAGGTGACCTGCAGCCACCACTGCTGCTGAAACATTTTCCTGTACTCACACCCACTGTTTGGTCGCCACAGGCATTCAACAAGCAGTGAAAGATGCCAGTGGGTGCCATTTTTTGGCATGGAGAAATTCAGTGACACATATTTGTGCACTTCCATGTCAGATGCCATTTTGTTGGACTCCCCCTCTGCTGCCATCTGTCAGAGGGCAAGAAAATGTTATGGAATATTGGCAGGAAGGTTCAGTGTCTGCTGCCATACTCCAACATCCACTTATGTTCTGGCCAACAAAATAGGAAGCATTACTTTCAGAACAGCCTTTCCTAGTTAAGATGTAGGGTGTAGCTTTTCTCAAACGCTGTGTCCTTTCTGAAACGTCACAGCAACATTTCCTACTTTGTACAACCATCAGCCTGTATGAGTGAGCAGTAAGGAGGCACTGTGGGTGATCTGGTCAGTGTGCATCCAGTGGGTGTCGGGATGCCTTCAGATAAAAGTATGAGTGCGTAGCCGAAGTGTAGTTGCCTGTGCCATCAGAAAGTTGCATTACATAAGATAATATAGAGCCTTGGGAAGTTTAACTTTCAGATTCATTTTCACAGATTAGGAAAAGAAAAAAAATTGCGGAAAATAGAGAATTTTTTTCTGTGTGTGAAAACATCCAATTATTTATAGGAGCACTAATTTTTGTTGTTCTTAATTGCAGGTAGCCCTACTGTTTCTGGCATGACAGATATGGATTATCCTTTGCAAGGTCCAGGCTTGCTGTCTATCCCTAATCTTCCAGAAATCAGCTCAGTTCGCAGAGTCCCACTTCCCCCAGAGCTAGTGGAGCAATTTGGACGTATCCTGCTGAAAAATAATGTGTTGGATTTTGTATGTGACAGTGCTAGTATTGAACTTCTACACTTTTATAATCTTTTTTCCCTAATACTTCTGTCAGACTCCTATTAATGAACTTTGATATTGTTTATATTCTTATTTCAAGGCTCCAAGTGGTAATAAGGTCAATTTATGTAGAGACGCTGGTGGAATTAGTTCCTGTATAAGGAACTTCAGGCGTTTATGGTACATAGTTTGTGTACTGTTCTATCTAGAGCAGGTTCGTTTTTTTTTAATATTCCAAAGGAGATTACCTTTGCTGGTCTGAACTCATTTCTTCCTTAGATCAGTATTACTTCAGATATGCAATGCAATTGCATGATGGGAGTATTTCCAGAAATCAGCAGAGCTTGGCTAACAATTGACAGTGACATTTTTATGTGGAACTATGAAGATGGGTATGTTTAGAACATGTTCTGGATTATATAATGTTGATAATTATGTCTTAAATAAGCAATTGTTATAGTTGGAGATTGCTTACCTGCAATGCAGAGGTGTGCTGTTCTGTTGAAGTTACCTTGATTTCTTTTAGTTTTTTACTAAAACTTCTGAGTAGCAAGTGTTGAAGGAGTTTTGAGAGTGATAATGTTGACAAATTCTCTAGAGATGAAAGAACTACTTAAACTACTAAGAACTACTTAAAGTACCTTTTCTTAGATTTCAGCATTAGATGATATCCTACAAATCCTGTTTTATATGTGCTAAGCTTTAATTATGCCAAAGAAAGTAAAAAAGTTGAAAAAGTGTATTAATTGTCTGACTCTTCTAAGTAGATTGGGTAAGTATAGTGATCAGTGGTTATTTAGGATAGGAGTGTGGCTGTATACTCCTAATTATTTTTAAGGTTGTGTGATGGAAGCTTTCCTGCGTAAATTATTTGAGGGATGCATAAAATTGAAAATAATCTAATAACCATTTCAAATGGCAGTTTTTAATATCCAGATTTGTCAGATTCTTTTTTTCTGCTTATTTTCTAGTGGTTTTTATGTGTATGAATATTAAGAATTTCTTTATAGAATTTGTTGTGTTTTGTTTTATCCTCACATCTCTCCTCCCCTTACGTTTCCGTTGTGTCATAGAGTATAAAGCATGTTAATTAACTATTTACCAGGTAATAGAATTCTTTATGGTGTTAGGTTGCTAGGGATGAGGTTGGAACTTCTTTTCGATAGATATTTTTTGATACAAAAAAGATGCCATATATGTTCCTTTCTCTAGATGTTAATTGTCATTACAGATGCTAGTTAATGTAATTCAGAGTGGACTGTGTAAATTAACTAAAACCAAAACCATAAAATAGTGCAGTTTGATTTCAGGTTTAAAATTTTCCCTTAGAGAGATTTGTCATTCTGTTCTGCTGAATCTGTTTTCACCCAAAGCAAAAGGGGGAAGATGTCTTCCAAACATAACAATATGTATTCAAAATGTTTTAAAAGGTATTAAGAATTCTAAAATAGGGGTATCTGATATTGTTTACTTTGCTACTATGTGACATCTGACACGGCTTATGCAATTGTGTGGGGTTTTTTTCCTGTTTTGTTAACAGTGGCGATCTGACTTACTTTGATGGCCTTAGTGAAACTATACTTGCAGTGGGTCTTGTAAAGCCAAAGGGAGGTAAGAAGTATATGACAGCAATTAGACTTAAATAGTAACTGATCTTTTATATATATATAAAATATAAATTTTGTATGCACTTCTGTAAAAACCTGTGTTTTACTTGGTATATATGCAAGATAAATTGTTTTGTTTTTAGAAACATGATTTAATAAATTACAGGTGAAAATTGATGTTTAGTTTAACAATCACATTGATGAGCTTGGAAGAAATCTCAGGTCGTACTAACATTTGTGCTGTTAATACGTTGCCACAATAACTTCCTAGAGATTCTGATTTCTAGCGCTTGCAGTTCATTTGATACCTAATAACGTGACATAATATTTAAATAGACACGGAAGTAGCTTTATAAGAGAATTGTAGTTAATTAAGAAAAAAGTGTTTTTAAGAAAAAAATGTTTTTGAGTTCTTGTATTTCATGAAGTGGAAGCTGAACAGCTGACTATTACTCCTTTGTAGCTCTAGAATTTTCTAGACCACAACCTAACCGTACTACCATAACTTACCACCCTCCGCTAAATCATGTCCCTGAGCACCACATCCAAACAGTTTTTCAACTCATCCAGGGATGGTGATTCAGCCACCTCCCTGGGGAGCCTATTCCAGTGCTTAACAACCCGTTGTGTAAACAAGTGTTTCCTCATATCCAACCTAAGCCTCCCCTGGCGCAACTTGAGACCAACCCTGCTCTCGCTGTAAGCGCCTTTCAGGTGTTGGAAGAGAGAAATAAAGTCTCCCTTCAGCCTCCTCTTCTCCAGACTAATCAGCCCCACTTCCCTCAGAAATGACTGTTACTTCTAACCATCTGCTGCATCTCATTAATATGGTGGATACAATCATTGTGAGTCTTACGAGCTTGACTGCAAAGTAAAATTTGATTTTTTTTTCCTTCTTTAGGCATATTTCAGCCTCACGTACGACACTTACTTGTTCTGGCAACCCCTGTGGATATTGTGATCTTAGGGCTCAGCTGTGCAAATACACAAGCAGGTAGTTGTCTCCTTTTTTTTATATTTCTCTATTTATGTAAATTAAAGAACTGGTTGTATATTAACAATTATACAAGTATGCATGCATGGTCATGTTATCAGTAACAGATTAAATCTGAAAACAAGACCACACTTGTGGTGATTTTTAAATCATGTTACAGACAAGGTACAATAATTTCGTTTTTACAGGGGGAGTACCTTCTGGATCCCAGACTGATGTAGGACGGTAGAGTAGTACTATTCACATGTTTAATGTGGAAAGAGCATTTGCAACAGATATTCTTCTTAATTAAACTTCATAAGGGGAAGAAGAGATAGCCATGAATCAAGATAAAAAGGCAATGAGTGTGGTTTGTTAATCTAGTTGTCATTTGTTTCAAACCACAGGAAAAAAAGGAACCTGATACCATTTTAATGGTTATCTATATTAATTTTAAAAAAAAAAAAGTTGAGAAAATGAGAGAATAATAATCCTTTGTTCCCTTTCTACAGTTTTTTCCAGTGAAAGAGATATGCAGAAATTTGATTCAGAATTGGGATTGAGAGGAGATAATGATATTTCCTTTCTTGGAAACGTATGCAGTGAGTGTTTTATTTTAATAGCAAGATTCATTACTCTGTAGGTCATCCTGAATAATAGCTATTACAGATTTATTTTAGTAATTACGAAATTTCCTATCATTTTTCATGTTTTTTGAAATGTTTCTAATTACAGGTCTGATGTTTATACAATCTATACTGTTTATAGAACTTAAAAACTAAAAGCCAGAGAGTTCTTGTTTATTTAAGGTACTGGATCACTCAATGACAGTTTGTCAGGTGGAATGCAGCTTCTACCAGACCCTCTCTATTCACTTCCTACTGACAACACTTACATTTCTTCAATAACATCCACTGATAATGGACGTATCTTTCTGGCTGGAAAGGATGGCTGCTTATATGAAGTAGCTTACCAGGTGATTAAGCTTTATTTTTTATTTTTTAATGGTTAAGCTTTATTTTTTATTTTTAATGGTTGTAGGTTAGACTCTTGAGAATTCTGAAACATGTCAAGTCTACTGTCTTTTTTCTTATATTGTTGCATTACATGGTTTAATTGAACAGCAGCTCTGAGTTCTTATATGAAAAATAGCAGTACAGCTTTGGTCAACTTAAAATAGTTGAGATAATGATAATCTGCACCCCTTTCACATAAATTTTTGTTTTTGTAATCAGTGCTTTCAATTATGAAATATATATTGAAATTAGTGGCATGTATTTAGATTTTTACTTGTTTTCACACTTGCAATTTTGCTGCCTTCTTAGGATAGCTTTTAGTTTGTTTTTTCCTTTGTCCTGAGTTTTCTTTCAACACCTTTTTTGAATTGCAGGCTGAGGCAGGCTGGTTTAGTCAGCGATGTAGGAAAATCAATCATTCAAAGAGCACATTGTCTTTCCTTATTCCTTCGTTGCTACAGTTTACATTCTCAGAAGATGGTAGGTACTGATGTAAAGATTTCCTCAACTGTTAAATATAAATTTGAAATCGTTATCGTTCTTTTGCTTAATTTTATTCTAGATTTGTATTCATTATGTGAAACTGTTTGACTTAAATCCTGTAAGAGTCCTCCAGGACTCTTATTTTTATTAACTTGCATTTAATTATTTTTTGGTTATTCTGTAGCATTTATTCTGTTAAACTTGTTTTCACCAAATCAGTTGTTGATTTGTTACTTCTCCCTTTTCTTTCCCTACTGTCAAGATCCCGTAGTTCAAATTGCCATTGACAACTCTCGAAATATCTTATACACCCGGTCAGAAAAAGGAGTCCTGCAAGTATGTTACTTACTCTAATAGCTATGTGATATGTTATAAATGTGTACATAATTTTTTTTAAAGTTTTCTTCAGTACTTGGAAATTCTCTGTATTTGTGACAGAGCATTTCATTTTTCTCTAACAAAGAGTTTGCTCAAGACCTAAAATACTTTATTCTGAGGAAAAGCAGCCTTTTGATCTTTCTCACAAATATATTGAAACATGATAATTGGATAAAGATGGCATTCTAGTTACTGCATAATACATGAAGCTGTAAGAGTAAATTCAACTTTAGATCAACTACACTGTACTGTTAACTTGCAGGTTTATGATTTGGGCCAAGATGGTCAAGGAATGGCACGAGTTACTTCTCTTTCACAAAACGCTATTGTTTCTGCTGCTGGAAGCATTGCCAGGTATATGTGTAGTAGGTATACTATAAAGAGATTTTCTGTAAGACCAATAGTTTCACAGTGTATTTTTTTGAAGGATGTTTTTTTTCCTTGCTTCTTTGGATTGACAGACTAAAGGCTTTTTTGGTTTTGTTTTCCAGAACAATTGATCGTTCTGTATTTAAGCCTATTGTTCAAATAGCGGTGATTGAAAATTCTGAATCTATAGACTGTCAACTACTTGCAATCACACATGCAGGTAAGAAGGAAATGCTAGTTACTCCTCTTTTTAACTGATAAATGTCATCCACACAGTTAAACAAAATTGATGTTTTCCTTTTCACGGAACATTTAATTCTGGTATATCAAGTTATGTTAACAAGTTGTTTTGATATTTGATGCAAGTATAGTCTGGTCATACAAATCATTATCCACTTTATATCCAAGATAGCCAGCAGAAAGTGGTGTGACAGAAGTAATTCATGAAATCAGTGGTGGACCTTGAGTTAAAAACCTTGATGAACCTGTATTTTAACAAGAAGCATGGTAGTAGCTACAGAATTTCATGTATGTCTGAACTTTGCATGTACTTTGTCTAAAGTGGTGTTGCTGCTAATAATGATTAGAGTTAAATCAGACTGCCTAGAGTTGACTTTCCTTTCTTTTGGTTTAGGTGTCCGACTGTACTTCAGTACTTCACAATTTAAGCATCCAGCAGCTCGTCCCTCCATGTTAACTTTGGTACATGTCCGTTTGCCTCCTGGATTTTCAGCATCTTCTAATGTAGAGAAGCCATCAAAGGTTCACAGAGCTCTTTATTGCAAAGGTACAGTAGACACATGTCAGAAGAGTAGTAAGTTTTTTTTTTTTTAAATTTTTTGTTTTCTGTGACTGTCACTATTGCACTCTTTTATATCAGGAAGGAAGGGGAGGACATGTTTCTGTGTTGTTGACCCTTTCAATCACACATATTGATTTAATCCCCGAAGTAATCTTCAGTTTTTTTCACCTAAATTCTCTTCAAACATCTCATGAAGTGTTTTCTACCTACTTGAGGCTCATTTCTGTTTGAACCTTTCAGGGTAAATGATAAGATGCTGTTGATGGTGACCAGCTAATCCTATGACAAGAAAGTCAAGAGTTAATATCTGCTGTTTAAATTGATTGATTTTTGTCACATAAACAATTAATAAATTTAATGCATGTTTATTGCTTCTAGCACAACCTTAATATCCCTGTTTTTTATAGGGGTCTTGCTGATGGCTGCTTCAGAAAACGAGGATAATGACATCCTGTGGTGTATCAATCATGATTCTTTTCCTTTTCAAAAGCCAATGATGGAAACACAGGTAGTAAAGTGAACTTTCAAGTAATTTCGATGGACTGTAGATACATTTTTTTTTCCTTTCTCTTAACTTGAATAGTATCTACTTAATCTATAAAAAATGGGTAGTTCACAGAAAAGCTTATATGAAGTGTTTGGAAATGCTTATAAAGCTACCAATTAATACGCTTTAAATTCAAAGCATATTAAGGAAAAGTTGCATAAATTCTTTTATTGGTGAACAGAAAGTGATATCTGAGCAGAAATTCCAGGTTCAGCCATACTTTTATCATTCTTGCAAACTACGTATGAAAAGTGATTGCTTTCACTTCTGAGATTTAAAACCATTGTATTGGAAAATATCTTATTTGTGTCATATTTTTGCCTGTAGCAGACAGTGCATCATGCACAAGCACAGGAGGATGTGATCTCCCATTGAAAGCAGTGTTTGTTGAAAAGGATGAAGTTTGACAAGAAAGAATATTTGAAATATAGGTGTAGGAGACTTCAGGTTTCTATGGCAGATATGCCATGTTTTCATCAAATGCAATCTATTCGTTATTTCATTCTTTCTCTCTTTTTTTTCTTTTCCTTTTTTTGTCCCTAGTTGTTACATATGTGGATTTGCATGGAGTTAGTTTGCTTGTGCATCAACTCGTAGATAACATTACATGTGTTTCAGCATTGAAGCAAGCCTGTAGTCATCTACTGCTTTTGGCCTTCAAAAGTAGTATAATCTTAGTACCAGTTGTAGAATTTGAGTGAATGGAAAAGCTGTAACTTTAAAAGTCAGGTTTTATCTTATTTTCTGTTTTAATAATAGCTGTAGAGAAGCTTCATTGTTACACCTCCTTTCTCTATGAGAACTGATAGGTTAATTTCTCTGTTTTTCCAGGGGTTTTGAAAGTGACAGACATTAGGTTTCCCAAGGAAAACTACAATATATTATTGAACAGCAGTTGTTTCACATTAGCATGTAGTTTTCTTACTAAAGTAATACTCTGCGTGTTGCTTTATATTTAAATACAGAACGCCATCCCTAGCACAAGAAAAGCACTATGTAGCTGCAAGTTTGATGTTAATCTTCTATCAGACAACAGAATAGCATGCTCCTTTTCTTTGAGATTTCATGTGTCAAGACTAGCTTTTCACGTATGCAGTAAAAGGTAAAATATCTCAATGGAGATATGTATAATCAATGAGTATTAAGATGCTATAATTATGAAATAAACAAGAGAGTTAGGCAAAGCAGATTAAGATAACAGAAAGAGAATAGAGAGAAGGCTTAGCCATGTCCTGGGCTCACTTAGAAAACCCCAGCAGAGTGGATCTCCAGAAGAGATCCTTCCCCACTGGTAGGCAGCTCTTAAATGGGTCCATGAGAGGTGCAGCCTGGCTCCACCCCTTCCGGCAGCACAGGTGAATTGCCTTCAGCTGTGCTCCTCTGGCTGACTCATGGCTCGCCTCAGTGATCAATCAGAGGTTCAGGCTGTGACTCAGCAGTTCCCACACAAAATACAAAATCCAAATCTGCTATCAGAATTTGAATTACAATTTTCTGTTGTTCAGATGACCACCCGTGTTGATGGGCATTCCTGGGCTCTTTCTGCTGTTGATGAATTTAAAGTTCAGAAGATCGTGACACCACTAAATAAAGACATTATTCCAATAACGGATTCCCCTATCATTGTGCAACAACACATGCTGCCACCAAAGAAATTTGTTCTGCTTTCAGCTCAGGTGAGTATGAGTTTTCTTAATATAGCAGGTCAAATAATTAATATAAAGCTGAAAGGCTGATCCCAACCTGTGTTGATTCAGTTTGTATGAGATTTTAGAATTGTATTCTGAAGATATTGTGGAAAAAGGGAACACTGCTGAAACTCTCAGTATCTGTTTTAAACTGACTCAAAGCAATTGGGTCTTCTTCTCTTGCACAATGCATTAATCATTTTGTTGGCTTCAGGAATTAATTTTTTCTGCCTTTTCTAGACTTCCTAGAGAATGTGAATGGAAACTGGGCTTTAAGCACTAGTCACGTTACCTGTTGATCCTGTAGTGTAGTGAAGGAAAACTTGGAGAGCAACAGAGATGATAAGCATTGTGGTGAGATAGAGAGGTATTACCAGTAGCAACTTTATTCCAACTTTGTATTATTTTGGGTTATTTTTAGGGGAGCTTTATGTTTCATAAACTCAGACCTGTTGACCAGCTGCGGCATCTTCTTGTTAGTAATACAGGTGGGGATGGAGAAGATATTGAAAGATTTTTCAAGTTGCATCAGGTAAGAATTTTGACTTGGAAAACAGAAGATAATACTATGTAATCTCAGAAGATAATATGTGTTCTGTTGTTGATATTACTACCAACTTCTAGTAAACATTAATACCAACTTCTAGTAAACGTTAAATTTATTGACTCAAGTATTATATTTTCTTTCTGTGTTGTCTTCATAAAACAAGGTTGTATAGTAAGAAATATTTTTCCATTTTCTGATATGTAAAGACAGAGGTGTAGACTGTTTTCCCTAATATTCTTGTGTTTCTTGTTTGTTGAACTGTTGAATGCACTTCTTAGTTTAGGAAAGGAGTTAATTAAGACGGGAGGAGAGAGAATTTTCTTTAAAAAAAAAAAAAAAAAGCAAGAAAGAAAACACTTGAATCCTTACCACTATACGGAAATTTTACATTTTGAAGGCCAGTATAGCCATAGCATTTATCTACTTCTTGTTCTGAATAAATAACAAACATGGGAAGGGAGGGATAGCTTCCTAAATGGAAGGTTACAGTTCTGAGTTGACTGTTCCTGATTAGTATCTGTAGTGTATGTCTATTTGTGCTTTGATATAGGATGTTCTAAGTGATATGTTAAAATACCTTTCAGATATACCAGCCATTATTGCTTGTATAGATAGCTTTTATTAATTATCAATCTTAATTTACATGGCTGTAGAAATTTCACAAATCTTTGTCAGAATTAGGTGATAGATGGATTATTTCCTACCAGTAAATGTACTGAGCTGCAGAAGGCATACGTACAACATTACAGAAGCTTAATTTGCTAAAGTGAGATGCCTCACTGACTGATAATTTCTGTTACTGGAAAGAGCTGATTTCTTTGACTTCTAGATAAAATGATGCAGGAAGTATTTACTGCTTATTTATTGATCATCAAAACTTCACATTTCTTATCAACTTGATGTAAGCTCCCACTCTAAATGCATAATGTACCGTAGGAGGATCAGGCTTGTGCCACTTGCCTAATTTTGGCCTGTTCTAATGCTGCATGTGATAGAGAAGTATCTGCCTGGGCTACTCGAGCATTCTTCAGGTAAGTTTCAGTTGGTTTGAATGTTCCAAGTATTATGCTCAAGACCACTGTGGCCACTAAATGTACAGTCTCTTTAACCTGCTGAGTAAGCACTGTTTTTAAATGAGTGCAGACTGTTAAGGTTGGTGAAATATATGTTGGCACTAATTAGATCTCACTAGTCAAGCAAGACTTCTTGTTATTTGCCCTCCTGAATGTTTTCATGGGATGTGGTCCATGTGTAGAGAAAATTATTCTAAAAGTATTTTGATCTGCTTTAAATTCACTTATCTATATTTGATGGTTTTTCAGTTCGTTGAAGCAGACTGTATAGAGAGAGATAATTAGTCTTTAATCAGAGCAATTCGATTGGAAAAAGAGCAGACAAATTTTGGACCACCAAGCCATTATTTGGATTGGTAATAGAAAATAAATTGTTTAAGACTAAATACAACACAAACACTAATGTTCATTTTAGTAGATAACCTGAAAGGTAACGTACTTGTTGACTACAGGATTGATAGAAAATCAAGCAGTTTGTAATTTTGTAATAGAGAAAAGTATGGTGAAGTATTGTCATACAACATCTCTTACATATCTTGGCGCTTACTGTGCAGTGCACCTAAAAGTACATATTTCTAGGCTGTTCTTTTGAATAACCTTTTGAACTGCTTTGTCTCCTTGAGGATTAACTTAGAGTTAATGGTTTTGTGCTGAATATTCTCCCACTAGCATTTAAGTATTTTCATCCTTTGTGTGTTTTGATAATATGTTTGCCTTCATTCTTGTGTAGCTGTGTTTTCTTTTGTGAGTACAAAATCAGGAAAAACATCTGATCAGGTTGCTTGCAAGATATTGCAAGTTTATTGAAGATTACAAGTATATTGCAAGTACACTGAAGATTACATCTACAAGTACATTGTATCCTGAGAAATGTATGAAGGATCCAAGAATTAGGACTGTGCTGTTGTAGTTACTTCTGGCTTTGTGTTGTCAGGTAGATACTTCAATTGCAAAGTTTCTAGTGCTGAAGGAAGGCTAGCGCTGTTAAATGAAGATTCACTTTAATTTAAGGAGGTATCATTAGTTAGCAGAGGGATGATCCAGCTGTTTTGAGGCCATACAATACTCAAGTAATACTTAATTGAAGTGAGATGAATAGAAATGACTTGTGGACTGTAGAAGAATGAGTTTGAGTCACCTCAGCTGTTTCCTTTTTATTTCTACATACAAGCAAAACCTTAAAAAGATAGCAAAGCAGAAATAACTTAATTGTCCGTTAACTATGAAGTTATGTACACTAATGCTTTTCATATAATGTGCGTTCAGTTAATTTTATTTTCATGTGTCAAAATGAGTATAACTGTTTAGAATTATACTGATATTTTGTAGTTTGTTTTAAAAGAACCACTAACTTGTAGCTAGTTCTCCAATATATGAAAATTAAACATGCTATGTATAAAAGAGAGAGAAAACTTCTTTTGTGCACATAAATTTTAGGTATGGTGGAGAGGCACAAATGAGATTTCCATCAGCAATTCCTCCTCCAAGCAATGTTGGACCTATTTTGTGTTCTCCCATTCCTTCTGGTGAGTAGCAAGCATTCTGTGATCTTAGGTAGGTCTTATTTTTTCCTTTAAATATGTTATGTTTTGTGCTCTTACATGTTCCTGTGTTGAAGATCAGTTGTTTATTTCATAGCAGAGTATCTTCTTACATTATGAAACAGTTTCTCCAGTTTCAGAATTCTTATTGGTAAGAATACTGGCTATATATCATGCATCAGTGACGTCGCTTCCTAAGCCTGATGGTGTGGAATAGTAGCAGTGTAAGCAGGAGCAGGAGTTTAAAAGGACAGCAAGTGTGGAAAGAACAGGTGCTAGGAGCAGATGGAGAGGGAAGGAAGGTGTCGGAGAAATGCTGGAAAGTTCTTTGTTTGCTGAAGTTTACTCTTTCAAGAAATAAAACTATATTCTTCCTAAGTCTGAATATTCACTGTTCTGTTGGTTTAAAAAAAAAAAAAAAGTTTTTAATTTTTTGCAGTCAGGAAACATATTGTCAAAGTGCATTTTTATTTTACTTAGGTGATTGGTTCATGGGGCATATGATACGGTTCTTCTGCTGCTGCTTACTCTGTTTGTTCCAAGGGTAGAGAATTGTCATGTGAAATAAATATTCTGCCAATGACTCATGGAGCTGGTCAAAGCAGTGCTGATAGAATGTTTTTGAAACATCTTGAAACTGTGTATGTGAAACTGCCTTAGAATAATTCTCAGTTCTTTGAGACCCCTTGTGTTCTTACTGTTGAAAGTCCAGTCATTCAGTTGCATGCATCTGTTCTGCCAGCTGTGCCTTGTTTGGTGCAAAGGAGAATGTGTTTTCAATATGAAACGGGATTTGTTAGTGAAGAACTTTGTGCTGTAGTGTGTTGCAAAGCTGAGAGAATTGTAGTGAACAAGACAAGAAGGACTGATTCTTCCATGCCAGCTTTTCTAGGTGCCACATTTCATATCCTTTCCTTGTTTTATCATCACATGCTGATGAAGCATGGATATACTTATAGCTGATGACATTTGTTCATCGTATTCTATGACACTTAGGTACTAATTTGCAGAAGACTTGAGTATGCTTAGTTGAATCTGAGACCAGACTCACTTAGGGAAAAGCAATCTTAAACTGAACATCTCAAGTAATACTGCTGCCGGTGTGTTCAACTACCATATGTAAGAATTAAGAGTAATAAAAACAGTG
Organism: Tympanuchus pallidicinctus; assembly: GCF_026119805.1. Lineage (NCBI taxonomy): Eukaryota > Metazoa > Chordata > Aves > Galliformes > Phasianidae > Tympanuchus > Tympanuchus pallidicinctus. The sequence goes on from NW_026294813.1 coordinate 12,210,995, forward strand.
TCTTCCCAGATGTGTGCTTCAAAAGTAAAATTGATGTTCATTGGAAAGGTCTAAGTGACACAAAGTGAGTGCTTTCAGAGTGGGTGCCTGTATCAGGAATAGGGGCAGTCAGAAGATGAAAAACAAGAAAAAGCCTGTGAACAGTATTAATATTCGGGAAACAGACTGTGTGCAGCAAATGCTTTGTGAATGCTGAAAACAAAAATGCTTATAAACAGCTATTGAAAGACTCGTATCTATTTGGCTCATATAAGGAGTGCTGGTTTCAGCATAAATTAGTGCTGTTCTGTATGTAGTTAAATAAAAGCTGTTGGAATGGATTTGCAAGAAGGATCCTGAAAGTCTGTGTTTACTATTATGTTTTGACAACTTAACATAGTGTTTTTTTGGGTTGTGTTTTGTTGTTTGTTTGTTTGTTTGTTTGTTTTTCAAAAAAACTTAGATTTCTCTTTTGTTTTTCCTTTTTAGTTTCCCCATTTACTGTTGATAGTCCATATCCTAGTCCTAGCTTATTGACAACACCTGGGGCAGGTAACCATTACTTTTCCTTTGCTGAAGGAAATGAGAATTTTTTTCAACTTCACTTCTGTTATTGTACACAGAATAATCAGTAACCTTTGCATACCTTTATCCTAGGTTTACAGTCTACTAGTGTGTCAACTCCCATATTCCCTCCTGGGAATTCTGTATCTCACCCTGGTACATCCATTAGCAGTGGTATGATGGGTCCAGAGATTGTGTTTTCTGGAAGACACAATGGCATCTGCATATACTTTGCTCGGATTATAGGGTAAGGTGTTTATGTGAAATAATCACTCAATTCACTTAATTTTCCCATCCCCTAATGCTTGTAAGTGATTAAATCAATTCATTCTTAATAGGATGTAAGAATGAGATTATTAAAGTACATTTCTCTTCCATATTTTAAGCACCTGTTGATGCAATAGACTCTCTTTACAGTTGTACTGATAGTTCTACATTCAGTGAATGGATAGGATGGGAAAGTTTTTTGGATATTGAGTGCAATATGCATAGCTCTGGAAATTTCTGTTTTACTTTTCAACCTTATGAACTTTTTGAAGAAGGTTGTATTACTTTAATAATGGGTTGTGTGTTAGTGAACACCCCCAGCAAGAGTAGAATTCTTCATATGTTGGTTCATATCTCTCTCTATGGTTGTCTGCCTATATATTTCCAGAGAATAGTATTAGCCTATATATAAATTATTTGAGAGCATCAAACCTTATCTGATTAAATATTTAAAACTTTTGTTGATTGTCTATACCTGTGCTGTGCATAAATATGCAATTCTAACATTTCTTTTGAACGCTAACTTTTCATCTAGATTTTTAAGTTAGACTTTGAAGTAAAAGGTAATGGTTTTTTTTAAAAGACATATTTAGCAAGTATGCAAGCTTGTGGTGCTTGTAGTTTTTAATCCAATTCTCTTTTGTATTGCAGAAATATCTGGGATGGCAGTATAGTAGTGGAGAAAATTTTCAAAAGTGGCAATCGAGAAGTTGTTGCAGTATGTAAAAGATAATGTTGTATTTTTAAAAGATTATTGTGGTATATCTCTCCAGCCCTTTATATTTGTGTTCCCAAATTATAAACAGATAAGTTAAAAATGATAGCTGTCATTTTGATGATATGGGGTTTTTTTGGGTTTTTTTTGCTTTTTTTTTTGCTTTTTTTTTTTAAATTGTACTTGAGTGTTCAACTGTGGAGTAATTGTAGGCTTTATTAAAATCTTTGTAAGTTACTATTTTGAGTGTTGCCTCTTACCAATTGACAGTGGCCAGTTCCTTTTCTATTTAGTGAATTTATTTCTTTCATTTCTGCATATCCTATGCAGTCAAAGCCTAAGAATAAAATGCTTTGGCTGGTTAGGATAAACACTGCAGTTACATAAGAACATAGAACAGTCTTCCAACACCTTCATCATTAACATCTTTACATTTCACTTTTCCTTCATAATCTAAGCATCAAGCTGTTTTCTGACTCCGGATGTTAATACAGTCTTACACTGAGTAATTTCAGCAATACACAATTAATTGCTTCATAAACTTCTCCAGTTTTGAGGCAACGGAGAGTCTCAGGAAGACCACAGCAATTACAGTCTGTGTGTTAGTGCTGCTCAATCATTCCAGTTCAGATTTGAAAATAATAAAACATGGCTGATTTGATTATCAGATACAATATTAGACACCACTTTATTTGAATTTCTTCGGAGACTATTCTTTCTTCATATGTCAGCCCTTCCCTTTGAGTCTGTTATAGACAATGGCATTGTAGTGATAATGTTATTAGTGTGCTATTTATTTGTTGGACAGTCTTTCATCTGTCTTTCTAGTGGCTTTAGTTTGAAAATGTAGACTTCTGAAAAAAGGTTTGGAAAGTCTAAACCCTTCTGTAAAGAAATTTGCTTTCTTTTGCAGATAGAAAGCAGTGTTCCATCCCATGTGCTGGAATGTGTGCTACAAGAACTCAAAGGTTTACAAGAATTTCTAGATAGAAATTCTCAGTTTGCTACAGTTGGAGCCTTTGGAAACCCAAGGTATTGTTCACTGCGTTAAATTCACTAGTGATGTTCAGTGTCCAGCTCTTGAAAAATTATCCCTTGCATTTCCATTCATTGCATTTGGATGCTAACAACAAGATGTCAGATTTCATCTTTAAAATATTCTGTATTTGTAGTAATAATAACATTTCCTTTTATTTTGGAATTGCAGTTTCAGTACACCTGCTAATCTGCAACAGAGGCTCCTGGGTTTCATGAGGCCTGATGGTGGAAGTTCTCAGCAAGTGCAACAAGAACTCCAGCGAAAGTATCATGGTATGCAATTACTTTTGAATGGAAGATATTATAGAGTAGTGCATCTGCATCTTCAAGTACTTCTACCTGGAACACCTTGCTTTTTCTTTTATACAATATCATATTGTTCCATCAGAACCAGTGCTCCAAAATGAAAAGACAGTCTAAACTAACAATGGCAAGAAGCTGCTCTCTTCACTTCTGGTGTTGCCTTTCACTTTACTGAAATACTGGAAGTTTTACAATTGCAATTTGTGAAAGCAGTTGATAAAAGTCATCTCTGTATTAAGAGAATCCAGATTTCTGCGCAGAAATATCTAGTGGTTCTGAGCCACTGCAAAAGAGAAACTGTATATCTCAGTTTAATAAGCTAAAGTATAAGTGGCTGAACACAAAAGCACTTCTTTTATACGGTGAAGTCACAATTCTGTAAAGACACATCCTCCTTCTCCTATTTTGTACATTCAAATCATCATACATTCAAATAGAAAACTAGATGTTTCTTTTTACACTCCCTTGTCTTTTTTTTTATTCTAATGTTCTCCATGTATCATCTCTTCATTTCAGTACTTAGTTCTGGCATGCCAATTATATTTTCACTTTTTAACCAATTCATCTGTGAGAGTGCTGATAAAATAAGCACTGTGGTGCAGGTTCCCAAAGTTCTAATCACTGAAACCTCCTCAAAACTTTCTTTAGTGGAATCAGTCCTGTCACATGACAATGTAGTTTTTGCTCAGTACTTGTAGACATGTATGCAAACTTAAACATGGATGTGGTCCATGTGAGTATGATTCTGGTTTTTTAGTTCTGCTGGCTTTTGTTTTGCACTGCTCACTCCAAACAGTGTAAATGTAACGTTTAAAAAAAAAAAAAGCAGCAAACAGAATTTTTAGACACTTAATCATTTATTTTGATTTTTACACATTCCAAAGTAATTTTGGATAGCTTGATGTAATATAATTATTTCTACTTTATGTCTGAAATGTAAGCGCTCACAAGAAAAGATGTGAAGTGTTGCAGCTGTCCAGTCAAGTAACAAGTCTGCCCACTATATTCAACTATAATACATCTCAGCAAATTCAAACTTTTCTTGTTCTTCGCGTAGCAGTTTCTTTGAAACCTTTTCTTTAAAGACAGTGTACAGTGTTGACTGATGATTTAACTATAGTTGTTCTAAAAGTGAACACAAGCAATCAAACAGGAAGACAATGTGTGTTCATATCCAATACATATAAAATTACACTTGTGAAAAACCAAGTTAAAACTTGAGACTGATTTTGGACTCATGCACTCACATGAAACCGTACTTTTATCAGAAAAAAACATTCCTGCATTGATAATTTGAAGTAAATGTTTACAGATAGTATTTTTAGGAGGGAAATTTTTTCAAGGCACTTTCCTCCAAAGAAATGGAGAGCCATAATCAAGAACAGAGACGAAAAACTTGGAAATGTAAGGAGACGTATTTTAAAACCTCAAAAAATCAACATACTGACTCAAAGTATGAACAGCACAGTTACTTACTGACAGTCTCTTTGCTTTTTCAGCTGAGGCACAGTTAACCGAGAAGACTTCACTTCAAGGCATCCAGCAGCTGGTTCGCAAAACCTGCCAGGCATTGGCTTTGTGGAAGTTGCTTTGTGAGCACCAATTCAGTGTTGTTGTAGGTGAGCTTCAGAAGGTACGACCAGAATCATCTGATTTTAATTTGTTCATATTTAATAAGAAATTAATATTTAAATTAAATTTAAATTGAATTTCTTGCTGCTGCTTAGGTATTTCCAAAAGTGCATTGCTTTAACTTGTTAAGAGGCAGATTACGAATTTTAAATTGAATATAGATCTTTATTCAGTTTGCTACTGTTTATTTTTAGGAGACAACCATTCAGTTCTGATCTCATCACCCAATTTTAGCAAATTGGAAGCATCGATAGCAGTAGATTCAGTTTTACTTTTGTTGAGAGTTAACAATTACTCTGTTTCATAAATTATAATATTGCTCTAAATTTATAGTTTTAAAAAGTTTTCTCTTTGAACACATTGTGGAAGATGTGCAGTGAAAGAAATAGGCTAATGTTCTCTAACCTAGAGGAATTAACTCTTTGCATTACTGTTAGTAGATTTTGGAGAGACTAGTGGAGATTAGTGTAGAGCAGTAGTGTTGTAGAGGCTTCATACTGCACTTTTACCTAAGCAGAGGTCTAGAATCTATCACAGAACAGCTGAAGGAGGAAGAAACCACTGGAAATACCTGCCTTCTCCTGCTCTGAGCAGGGTCTACTTTAGACCAGGTTGTCCAGGATCATGTCTAGTCAGATTTTGGATATCTACAAGGATGGAAATCCTGCAACTTCTCTGGGCAACCTGTTCCAGTGTTAAACCATCCTTGGAAAAAAAAAAAAGGAAAAAATAGTTTTAATTTCTAGTGTTTTGACATTTGGCATTGCATCTTGCTGAGCACCACTGACAAAAGTCTAGTTCTGTGTCCTTGACACCCTCCCACCAATTGTTTGTAAATATTAGTAAGATCACCCACTACCCAACCTAACGCTTCTGTCCTGGCTGAACAAACCCAGTTTTTTTCAGTCTCTCCTTGTATAGAAGTTGGACAAATTAGTACAATGGAAAAGGCGTTACAACAAAGGTGTGATGATGGAAGGACTGACAAGATAGAAAGGTGCTATAACAGAAGAGAAAAAGATCATAGAATCACAAGGTTGGAAATGATCTATAAGATCATCTAGTCCAACCATCCTCCCATTACCATTGCTACCACAAACTAAACCATATCTTGTAGTTCCTCATCCAGGCACCTCTTGAACACTGCCAGGGTTGGTGACTCCACCACCTCCCTGGGCAGCCATTCCAGTGCCTGACCACTCTCTGACAGAAAAAATTTTTCCTCATGTCCAACCTAAACTTCCTCTGGTACAACTTGTGGCCATTTTCTCAGGTCCTGTTTGTTGCCTGGGAGAAGAGGCCAAGTCCTGCTTCACTACAACCTCCCTAAAGGAGGTTGTAGAGTGCAGTAAGGTCTCCCTAGGGTCTCCCCTGAGCCTCCTCCAGACTGAACAAGCCCAGTTCCCTGAGCTGCTCCTCATAAGATTTGTGCTCCAGACCCCTCACCAGTTTCATTGCCCTTCTCTGGACACACTCCAGGACCTCAACGTCTTTCCTGTAGTGAGGGGCCCAGAACTGAACACAATACTCAAGGTGCGGCCTCACCAGTGCTGAGTAGAGGGGGATGATCACCTCCCTGCTCCTGCTGGCCACACTATTTCTAATGCAGGCCAGGATGCCCTTGGGCCTCTTGGCCACCTGGGCACACTGTCGGCTCATGTTCAGCCGAGCATCAACCAACACCCCCAGGTCCCTTTCCTCTTCACACTCATCCAGCCACTCATCCCCAAGCCTATAACGCTGCATGGGGTTGTTGTGGCCAAAGTGCAGGACCCGGCACTTGGCCTTGTTAAACCTCATCCCATTCACCTCAGCCCAGTGGTCCAGCCTGTCTAGATCCCTCTGAAGGGCCTCCCTACCCTCAGGCAGATCGACACCACCTCCCAGCTTGGTGTCATCTGCAAACTTGCTGAGGGTGCAGATTACTCACCCATATCAGAAGATTCTAGGTTCACAGAGGAAAGCTTCACCAAGGAGGGGTCTCTAGAAAGAGATCCTTCCCCTGTGTCAGTCAGCACTTAAATGAGCTCTAGAGAGGCGTAGCCAGTCTTCACCCCTTCTGTCACAGAGCTGAATTGCCTTCACCTGTGCCCCCAGTGTTGATCAGCTCCTTTCCCCAAGAGCTCAATCAGTGGTTCAGGCCATGACTGAGCAGTTTCCATACACCGTTTGCAAGAAAGGCAATTTACAGAATATTGGTTCTTGTGGTATGCTATTGTTGAATTTGCATCTAGTTCTTAATGAAATTAATTATTTTAATATTAGGCATTCTGTCCTAGCAAGTCATAGAAGAATTGGTTACTTCAAGTTGTATTCTTTATCACTAAAAAGAACAATTTTTGAACTTTATGAATGCACAAATGTTGAAGCTGTTCTTACTGCTGTCTTTGGGAGGTAGCACAATTTCTAGCACAGGCAGCTTTTCTCTTATCTTGGACGAGGAACTAGTTGCTTGACAAATAAAATCTTTTCCACTGTCTGCAGTAGTTTTAGAGTTTTTGTAATAGTATTTTAGTGTTCTAAGTGATCATCAGTAGACAGTAGTGGCAGCTATCTAGCTCTACTTAAGCACATTTTCCTAATAATTTTTACCAAATGAATAAACTGTAACTTAGTATGAAAAGTCGTAGTCTAGATTTTATACTGTTTCAAAAAATTCCATCTCATGCTGCATCATCACATTCATTTGTGAATATACTCAGATATTTCTGTTATTAAAAACTGATATTCTTGTTTATAGTGTTCTTATAGTGCCCTGTGAAGTAGGAGAACAGTTAATAACTTTCTTACAAAGAACTGAAATAGATATGGCACATTGTGTAGACTAGAGGAAGTCATACAAAGTTCTCATTGTCCTTTCTCATCCAATAATCTAGTGTCTTCGTTGATAGAGCTTTCTCTAGTGTTTTCCACCTTGCTATATATGCTTTGTTTAAAATAATGTAATGTGCTTCACTCACTATGTTTACTTAAGTGGAAATTGCTTACTTTGCTGTAACATTTTTGCATTCCAAACAACATGAATATATTGGTCAAATAATGAAATGCTGTCTGTCTACAGGAACTTCAAGAACATCTAAAGATGACTGCTTTCAAAGACTTGGTAATTAGAGACAAAGAGTTGACTGGAGCACTCATTGCTTCTCTTATAAACTGTTACATCAGAGATAATGCCGCTGTTGATGGCATAAGCACCCATTTGCAAGACATCTGTCCCCTTCTCTATAGTACTGATGATGCTGTCTGTTCCAAGGTAAGCCCACTTAGAGATTTTGCAGCGCCAAAATACATTATTAGAGTGCAAGTTTACCAGTGACTCTTAGCTGAGTGGGGTGGTTGATACACTGGAGGTAAGGGATTCCATCCAGACACGAGCCTGTGTGAACCTCAGCAAGGCCATGTGCAAGGTCCTGCACCTGGGTTAAGGAAATCCCAAGTACAGATATGGGCTGGGCAATGAGCGGATAGAAAATAGACCTGTGGAGAAGATTTTGGGAGGATACTGGTGGATGGATGCCTTGACAGGAGCTGGTAACACACAGTTGCAGCCTGGAAAGCCAATTGCATCCTGGGACACATTAAAAAAGGTATGGCTAGCAAATCGATGGAAGTGTTCCTGCATCTCATGAGTCCTCAGAACACACTACTCCTAGGAGTAGCGTGTTCTGCTCTGGGGCCCATAATATAGGGATAGGAACCTTTTGGTGAGTCCAGAGGTGAGCCATGAAGGTTACCAGGGGGTTTCTCCTATGAAATAGTCTTAAGAGTTGGGATTGTTTAGCCTGGAGGAGAGAAGGCTTTGGGGAGATTTTAGAGCAGCCTTCCAGTACTTAAAGAGGGCCTTCAAGAAAGATGTCTAGAAACTTTATTATAGCAATAGGACTAGGTATAATGATCTTAAGCTAAAAAAGGATAGATTTAGATTAGACATTATGGAGAAATTCTTACCCTCTCATGGCAGAGGGGCTGGAAGTAGATGATCTCTAAGATCCCTTCCAGGCCTAACCGTTCCACGGTCCTGTGATTCAGATCAGATAACTCGGGCATCTTGTGAATACCTTGCACTCAAGTGATTTCAACAGCGTAAGAACTAGTGTCTTGTTGATCAGTGCTGAAATTTATGTGAATTCTGGTTTGAAGTTCTTGCAGTTGTTTGTAGTCTTCATAGGGTCTCTAGCTCCAATGTGATGCATACGTCTTTGTGATGCTTGTAATATATATCTTACTCTAGCCTTTCCTCGCATAGTCTTTTACCTGGTTCTGTGCAATTTGTAAAAGGATTATTATCTTGAAGAACTCCTATTTGAAGCTCTTCCAACTAAATTCAGCAAAATTATCTGTTGAGATGAGAACAGAGGGGAAATGATTAAATCTTGTCTTCACAAGTATCCAGACTAGAAACTCCTTGTCTCTAATGCAGTTGCACAGTCCTTATGCTGGAAACCTGCTACTATGTACTGACAAGAGGAAGTGTTTTTGAGAGTTTTGTGTATTTTTTATTGTTTCAGCTTTGAGTCTTGTCATAGTAGCTCACTAACTCAGTTACGTGAATAGTCTCCATTTTCCCTCATTGGTATGTAGGCAAATGAATTGCTTCAGCGGTCTCGGCAGGCTCAAAACAAACTGGAAAAAGAGAAAATGCTAAGAGAGTCACTGAAAGAATACCAAAAGATCAGCAATCAAGTAGACCTTGCTAATGTTTGTGCGCAATATAGGCAAGGTGAGAGGCAATCACTGATCTTTTTCTGCTAACCAGTTTCTGCTGTATCATTTTACACCATCTTCTTTTTGTTTGTTGTTTTTTTTTAACTTCTAAATAATCCTACAATGATGTTTTCAGATTACTTCCTGGTAACTTTCATAATTAGTATCTCTTAACCTGTTATTTTTAAAGCTATTCTAGGTTTTACCTGCAAATGGAAAAGGAAAGCTTCTGTTCCTTTATTGTACAACTGTTCCTCTATGTACAGTGTATTTCCTGTTTTAAGTATGGTGTGTGAAGTAGTAATTTCTGATGCAGAATTTTACAATGTGATAGTAGTATAGAGAATCTGAGTAGAATGCAGTAACTGCCAGCATAAAGAAAGCATTTGTCACCACTTACTTCACAGTGCAACTTGCTTTTGATCCATACATGTGTAATAATGTTTTTAGCAAAATTTTTTGACTGCAAGTAAGCAGAGGGTAAAGTATGGTATTTTTGCAGATGAAGTTTAAAACCAAACATACTGTTTGAAAGATGGCTCTGAATCCTGTTTTGTCTAGCAGAAGTTAGTGCAGTATTTAAATGCAGATATCACTCTTTTAACAGTCAAGATTTCAGGTTCTGCTCTATAAATAAATAACTTTGGGCTTGCATGTAATCCCACAGATTAGATATGGGCATAAACGTTTCTAAGATACAGATCAGAGTGAATATCTCTAATCATTCATGTTCAGAGATATTTTACGATGAAAAGGGGTAGTATTTATTTGTCATAGATTTAACACAGTAATTTCTGGGGTGTTTTTTGTTTAATTTTATTTTAATTTATAGTGCGTTTCTATGAGGGAGTAGTAGAGCTGTCTCTTACTGCTGCTGAGAAGAAAGATCCCCAAGGTCTTGGCCTTCACTTCTATAAAAATGGAGAACCAGAGGAGGATGCTGCTGGACTCCAAGCTTTTCAAGAGAGGCAAGTTTTCAGGATACCTTCTTAGCATTTTTGTAGAGGCCTTGATTTCAATTGACTAGAAATTAGTCCCTTTGGTGAAGGCATTCAGGGTAATGACAAGCAAGCATTTTAGAATCATATACACAATATAGATAGTTTTGCCCAACACACTTTTCTAGATTATCATTAATATGGCAACAGCTTAGTGTGAAACAGGATAAACTGATACATACAGAAAACACTGTGATCTGATCTTACAGAAGTATTTGTTAGGAAGATGACTTGAGACCAAATTAGATTTTGTGAAGTACCTGATAAATCTGACTTTTTATTTTAGTAATGATGTCTACAAAAGCATGCAATAATGAAATTTAGAAGGTAGTTAAAATTGTGTGGCTTTAATTCTCTTTTGCTTTATTTACAGATTAAACAGCTACAAGTGTATAACTGACACCCTTCAAGAATTAGTGAATCAAAGTAAAGCTGCTCCCCAGTCTCCCAGTGTACCCAAAAAGCCAGGTCCTCCAGTCCTGTCATCTGACCCCAACATGCTAAGCAATGAAGAAGCAGGACACCATGTAAGAAATCGAGGAGAAAAAAAAAAAAGTAACATGATTGTAAATGTGTACTTGCTAAGCAATGAAGAGGCAGGACACCACGTAAGAAATAGGAAAGAAAAAAAAAAAAGTAGCATGATTTTAAATGTTTAACCGTTTATTATCTATTAAGAAAAAAAACATTTGGAATATTTTTGTAAAATAGGTGAAAGTCAAGATTTATCATGTATTGGCTTATTTTAGAGTGTTAAGAAAAATAATGATATGTAAGTAACATGAAACTAAATGTTGTCATTTAGATATTCAGTATTTGATGTAACATAATGTCTCCAGGAATAATAGGCTTTGTCTTTATTTTTTCCTTAGTTTGAACAAATGCTAAAGCTAGCTCAGCGTTCCACAGATGAGCTCTTTAGTATCGCGCTTTACAACTGGTTGATACAGGTTGACTTGGCTGACAAACTGCTACAGGTGAGCTATATTCAGGGAACAATTTGCTGGATGGTGCCACTGAATAGGCAAGTTCGTTGTAATAATCCAGATGCTTTAAAAGAGAGAGCAAGAAGATAACTGTTGTCTTTATAACCTTTTCAGGTGACTGCCCCCTTCTTGGAACCTTACCTTGTTAGGATGACCAAGATTGACCAAAACAAAGTCCGTTATATGGATTTACTGTGGAGATACTTTGAAAAGAACAGAAATTTTAGTAACGCAGCCAGAGTCTTGGCTAAATTAGCTGACCTACATAGGTATGGTTCATGTGGGATTTATTTAATGTAGTGATGTAGTTGAAAAAATAAAATAAAAAAGAAAATAAAGCCAAGGTCAATGCCTTTTTTTATTCATTTGCTGTTTTAAAAAAATCTGAATTAGCTTTTGACCCACGTCTTTTTTGCAAAAAAATTTTAATTTATGTATCATACATACAGTGTGTTTCCTGTTTTAAGTATGATGTGTGAAGAAGTAATTTCTGATGCAGAATTTTATAATGCAGCAGTGTAAGTATAGATCAGCTGTGGAATAGAACGCAGTAACTGCCAGCATGAAGAAAGTGTTAAATGGTTCCAGTAAAATTTTTTGCATGACTCAGTAAGATCAAGAATGAGTGCTAGCTAACTTGCAGGGTCTAGTTAGAGTATAATTAACTCTGATAATTTTATTAGGAACTCATTTTGCATTATAATATTTGCTTTGCAGCACAGAAATTTCTCTTCAGCAGCGTCTTGAATACATTGCACGTGCTATCTTGAGTGCCAAAAGTTCCACTGCCATATCTTCTATAGCTGCAGATGGGGAATTCTTACATGAACTAGAAGAGAAAATGGATGTAAGACAATTTATTTTAGCTACACTTTCTTTGTATTATTGCATTTGATCTCACTAGCACATGACATTTATTTTTTTACCAAATCAGCCAAAACTGTTTTCCGTACTTTGCTCCCAGTGTGATTAAATTAAACAGTTTATAATCTGGGGTAAGACAGTAACACATCTATATTTAAATAAGGTAAAGTTAATACTGAGTGTTTTCTTCAGATTTGATTATTTTAATCCAATTTTGAACTTGTTTCTATGCAAGGTTGCGAGGATCCAGCTTCAAATACAAGAAACATTACATCGGCAGTATTCCCATCATTCTTCAGTGCAGGATGCAATCTCCCAGCTTGATGCCGAACTGATGGATATAACAAAGGTAGTTAGAAATTTCTTTGCATTAAATGTCAGTTTGTCATATTTGGGGGCTAAGGGGGATGCTCTGCAAAGAGTGATCTAGTGCTGAGCAGAAAATGTGAGAGATAGTTAGGCATTTCTAGTCTCTCAGAATGCGTATGTTAGACTTCCTCTTTTTGATATTCCTTCTGTCTTCTGTACTTCAATTTCTTCCCTGTGTTTTTTCTTCTTTGAGCTTCAGAGTTCTTGATTTATTGGAGCATAATAGTGGAAAACAGCATTGCTAATTGTATCTTCATGGAAAACTAGGGATTATATTTAAGAAGTTAATCTACTTACACTAAATGAAAAGTTATTTTAATGTTGCATTTGACAACAGTTATTTAAAGTATGCCTTTTCTATATACCATATGTCTACCATATAAGATGTGGAAAAATTGATTTTAAAAATTTTCAAGTTTTCTCTTTACTACACTTGAAATGTCAAACCTGGTCTCTCTTTTTTTTTTTTTTTATTATTTCTTCAGCTTTATGGAGAATTTGCTGACCCTTTTAAGCTCTCAGAGTGTAAGCTTGCAATTATACATTGTGCAGGTCATTCTGATCCTATCTTAGTGCAAACTCTCTGGCAGGAGATCATTGAGAAAGGTAAGTCTTAGTGGACCAAGACTGGTATAAGCTAGAATTATAGGAAAACAGTTTAATTAAAGCTTTTAAGGCTGATTAAGCATTGGTACTGGTTCATCTCTTCTGGAATTCTTTAACATATTTGATAGGTATTATCCATTAAAGTTTATACCTTTGGTTTGAATGCGTGAAGTGCATAGGTTGAACGTATTGAATTAGTGGCTTGAATTACCAATTCCAGATATTAAATGTTGTTCCATGTTAACATTTTCTAAGTTCCCCTTATGTATGGAATTCAGCATAACTGACATTTTATCTGAAGGTTTCAGTAGTAGGAAATTCCAATTAAAATGAGAAGTGGCAAAAAATGGTAAGAACTAAAGAATTTTAAGGGGATTTTATAACATTGACAGCAGTGGTAGCAGTGTTTTTTTCATTTATGTGTAGAGGAGCAGAGTCCTGGGCATTATTTGGCAAGCCTGGCTACTCATATGAGATAATCTGTCTCCATCTGTGTCACAAGTGCATAATTTGCTCTTCCCCCTCCCCCCTTTTCTTTTTCTTGGATTCTGTACCAAGGTTTCCATTGAGCAAACAACGCTGGCAGTGATTTGAGAAAAAAGCTGTGTAGTTTTGGGTTTTGTTTTATTTTTTCTTTTTCTTTTTCTTTTTTTTTTTTTTTTTTTTTTTTAAGTAGAATTGTATGGAACTTCAAAGAAACATAGAAATATTTGAAAATACATGCACTCATGCTATCACTTAAGTATGTTGACATTACTTTGACATATGTAGGATAGTATTTTTGCAGTGCTGAAATAAATTTAAGTATCTCCATATGGTTATCCATAATGTGGAACTTCTTATTTTTCTAAACATCTCATCAATTATTTTTTTTTCTTTCTTTCAGAGTTGAGTGACAGTGTGTCTCTGAGCCCTGCTGACAGAATGCAAGCACTCAGTCTAAAGATGGCATTGCTTGGAAAGATATACGCTGGCACACCTCGTTACTTTCCTTTAGGCAAGTGGTTTAGCCTGCGTAGCATATAAATATACATATTACATGAGTGGGTCTCACATTTTTCTGGCCACTTTAAAAAGGCTGTAACGTAAGAAATTTCACTTTTTTTTTTTTAATCTTATAAATGGAAAGAATGCCGATAATTTTATTCCTGCTTGTAATACTTAATTGACATATTTTGTTGTGAAATTTTTCCTTTATCTGGTGAAGCAACGCGTTATTTCAACCAGTAGTAGTAACGGAGCTGATCTTCATGGTAGTTAGGTGGCACCTTTCCTTTTTATCCAAGAAATTAGAAACAAAAGCATTGTTCTTAAAACAAGTTCATTGTTATAGTAGCTTTGATGAGGGACTGAGAAGACGAGAAGTAGAAATTGTTGCCTCTAATCTTGTAAATACTGTATTATTGTGTTTGCAAAACCATTATGAGTTTTACAGTTGTAGTTTTTCCTAAATTTAAGCAGACTTTGCAGGTTTTTATGATGAATTGGAAGTAAATGAAGCTTATGGGGCAGTAACCGCTAGATTTGGATGGCTATGAAAGTCACAAAGTAATTAGGTCTGTTTGTATCAAAGTACCAAGTCAAAATGTGTATTTATGTACACATGTAACAAGATCTTAAGCCACCACATTTGTCTGCTGTCTGTTGAAGCATCTGTTACTGCAGAGGCAAATTCAGAATCAGAATTCAGAAGATCTCTGAATCTTTTGGAGGTTCTTTCTGCTTTTGAGATGCTCAGACATTCTGACAATGTGATGTTATATAAAAATCAGGAAACTATCTTACTACAATTTTTTTTTACAGTATCAAATTATTATTACTGATGCTTAAACATGATAAAGATGTGGTTTTGCATATAGAGCTAACTGTGCTAGCAAATGAAATGGTAATGTGTTTTGTGCTGAAGCAAAGGTTGATGAACTTCTCTTAATAACATAGTTTGGTATCAATTACAGTAAAGAGTTCAGTCTGAGTAATTCCTCTCATGCACTGCTGATAGCTTAAACCATCTTTGGAGCTAGTTAGGAATTACATATCCTTTTCCTTGTACAGATTGGAGGAAACTTGTATATGCTTCACAGGTGAAAGGTGCCAACAAGGATGCAAAAGACAGAAAATAAGACATGGAGCAACTAACTTTTGAATGACCTTTTTTGTTAAACTGCCAATAACAGTTGGAATCTAAGTATCCCATTTTATTTTTCCTCCAGATTTTTTGGTGCAGTTTCTAGAGCAACAAGTCTGTGCTTTGAACTGGGATGTAGGTTTTGTAACGTACACCATGCAAGAAATTGGCGTGCCATTGCCAAGGCTGCTTGAAGTTTATGACCAGTTGTTTAAAGCACGGGTAAGGAAAATAGCCACAAACATAAAAAGTTCAGCTACTGTCAAAGTCTAACTGGCAGAAAACATAAAATAGTATTAAGTGTGATTATACCAAAATATCAGCTTCACAGCTTTTGTTACCTGTTTTTCACTCAAAGACTTATAGTGCTGCTTTTCTTCTGTTGATTTTATACACTTCAGCTCTGAAATATAAGAAAAATTGTTTAGATTTTGTCAATTTTTTACTTCACCTAAATCTGATTTACAAGGAGAGTAGTTAGGCCCTGGAACGGGCTGCCCAGGGAGGTCGTGGATGCCCTGTCCTTGGACGTGTTCAAGGCCAGGTTGGACGGGGTCCTGGGCAACCTGATCTGAACGTGTACGTTTGGTGGCCCTGCTAGGCAGGGGGGTTGGAACTACATGATCCTTGAGGTCCCTTCCAACCCGGGTGATTCTGTGATTCTGTGATTTAGAATTAAGTAGGATTAGAATTGTTACGCTGCAGAAGGAATGCCAAATTTTGAATGTATTAATTATATTTCTTTCCTACTTATGACTAAAATTTGCTGTGTCATCAGTATAGTCAGTGCAATAGGCATAATTAACAAAGACTTGTATTTTTAAATTTTGCTTTTTAAAATGAGCTTTCTGAATTAAAACATTGAATGTTTTCTTTTCATGTGAGTCCCTTAATGTAAGGAATGCAAAACTTTCTCAAGTCTCTTAACTTTACAGAATCCTAGATAATGGAAAACTGAGTTAAATTTCTGGAAGTTTTTAGTATTAAAACTTCAAAACAGTCCTCAAAATACAGATTTAATGTCGGTTAAGATAGAAGTCCTGCTTACCTTTGATTTTTGTTACAGTGAATGAATATCAAAGCTAACCATTTGTATGCATCTGTTGATCTGTTTTGTTTGGGTTTTTTTCATTAATATTAATCTTAATAATTTGCAATCTCTTTTAGGATCCCTACTGGAATAGAATGAAAAAGCCCCTGCATCTTTTGGAGTGTATCCATGTGTTATTGTCAGGATATGTACAAGATCCAAGCAGAGTACTCATGAGGTAAAAAGAGCAGTTATATCCTAATGAAGTATACAGTAAAATGTATAAATATCCTAAAGCAGGGCACTTCTGCTATTTCCAAAGCTTTTCTTCTGGGTGAATTTTTAGTGTTTGTTTTCAGGTAGTAATTTCCAAGACTCCTAATTTTTTATCAGCTAGTGAGAACTTGTAGAGTCTTCCCTATTAAACTGACTCAATAAAAATTATTTTCTCAGTGGCAGATTCAGGAGAGACAGTAATATTTTGTAAAATTTTTGGCAATGTACTTTAAGAAGCACTACAGACAAATTGGAGGGAATCTGGAAATAGTGTGGAAGAGCAAAAAATAGGTCCTTTTTTTTTTTTTAATGAAACTGTGTAATGTTTCTTGAAGAAAGATGGAAAGCAACCAGGTTTTGTATCCTGGAGAAGACTAAATCTGGGTATGAATCTTCCCAAGTTGTTTTTAAAGGGCTGGTGATTAACCATTCTCCAAGACTAAAATTTAGCTTTCAATTTGGTATTGGAAAAAAGTGCTAACTGAAAGAATAGTTAATGTCATTCAATAAATTTCCTGTAGTCTGTAAAATCTTTAGTGTTTACAGTTTTTGTGAATGGACTGTAAAAAATTGTAATCCTGCCTCAGAAAAAAAGAGCAGAATTAGATAATGTCATTCTAGCTCTTCTTAAGATCAATTTTTGTAATTGCGTTGAAAAATACACATGCTAATACTCTGTTCAAATACCTAGTTTATCTGCCTTCCTTTTTTCTCCTTGTACGGTAACTATTCCATCTTGTTAGAATTTGTGAGTATTATGAATATATACCAAATTTGATTCATTTATTGTCCCATTATAGCTGGTTTACAAGCACTAAGCTTACAAAACCATTTCTTATAAGAGCGAAATAATTAAAAGTAGTTGAAATGCCCTACTGAAACATTATTCCATTAAAATGTTAAGCTTACCTTCTACTTTGGAAGAATTCTCATATCCAGAAACTATTCTCCTGAGTTTTATGTTTTCTTCACAGGAGGCGATTCACGAATGTTTGCTTGGATGCTGTTAGCTGCTACCTGGTTGAACTTCAGTCTATGAGCCCAACACTAACAGTGCAGACTACCACTGGGAATTTTAAATCGCTGCAGGCTAAGTTAGAGCGGCTTCACTGATTGACCAGTACAGTAAAAATCACACAGATTAAACGTACTGTGAAATGAAATCTCAGGTCTGCACTGCATCTTTGGAAGAACAAATGCTCACTGAATTTATAAGACAGTTGCATGTCCTGCCAATTATTGATTATGTGGCCTGCCTGTTAGTCTAAACGTTCCTACAGTCTGTGGAACGCAAATGTGGAAAATAGTTTCTTTTGCTACTACCACATTTTTTAATTACAGAAGAGCTCATTTTTTATACTATTGAAATAAAGTATGTTGTATGTTTTTTCTCAAGAAAACTAAAACTATTTGGAAAATATTTTCTTTATTCTTTGTTTAACATAAGGTATTGGACAAAAGCAAGAGTTATAACTTACTTTACATCTGTTTTACAAGTAATAAAACAAATGACAACTGAGAAAGGCAAGAATATGATAAATGTATGTGCTGGTGGAGTCAGTTTGTAAACAGTCAGGTCAGGGACTAGTGATTCAAACATAACTAGCTGGGCATTATTGGCAAGTCATTCAATAAAAAAAAAATGCTCGTTGCTTCATTATTATCACTTTCATTATCACTAAATTGCAGAAATTAGCAACCAAATTCACACTGCAAGTGGAAGGAAACATTTTTCCTACTCCATTTTAATAAACAAGTTTTGTCTGTTTAAAAAAAAAAAAAAAAGTAATGACTTACACCTTCAGTATGTGGACACAAGCACCAAATGATATATGTTCCTTAAAATGAGCAACATCTGTGCCTTATCTTGACTTCATGCTTCCTAACCTTTAAAATTTCACTCTACAAATAAATTTATGTTTTGTCCCTGTTTCGTTGCCATGAGTTGTAATACATATCTGCTAACATAAACTGTATACTGTGCACAATAAATTACCAGTTTATGTGGGTACTTTTTGCAAATAACTTTCTAACGCAAGTAACTTTTAATGTAAATCAGAGGTAAAGGAGAAGGAAATTTGTTTATGCATGCGGAGTAGATAATGTATTTTTTTTTTTCCAGCAGAATGAGTAATTGATATACATACCACAAGTGTTCAGAAATAGGAAAAAAAAAGTTGTGAGTTAAGATACTCATTCACATGCAGGTTAACTATTTGTGACCTTTACTACCAGCTGTTATTGTAGCCTAGTGTTTTGTTGAAAGTATAACTGTTAAATGTCATTAAAAACTGCCTGGTCCATTCTAGTGGGTTTCTATAGACTGCACCCAGTAAAGTGTTACATAAATTGGAATAATTCTGGGTATTTTTTTGTTTTGTTTTGTTTTGTTTGTTTTTTTTACTTATTATTAAACCAAAATAAGTCTTAATATTGGCTTTTCCAAGCCAGTGTCAGTGTTGAAGTTCATTCAAAAAGTGTTTAAACAGGAACTAGTTTCTCTAGAATACTTACCTTGGTCTGGCTGCAGCTTTGTTCATACCCCATAGGAGTGATGAGCCAACTCTTGCCTGACCCGTTTAACTTCTGGTGGCATACTGCTGTGTTTGCCCTGTTGAACCACACTCTGTAATCTGCTGTAATCTGCTATTCTGGGAATTCTGTAAACTTCTGTAATCCGATAGCTGTTTTCAGACCTGGGCGAAGGGATGAAGGGCTGCGAAGTGACACAAATCAGCCTTTTTTTTGAGTTTATACAGTACAAATGCCTCTATAGTGACATGCTAGAGGAATTTCGAAGAGCATGAAGTGTCACCTTTGATACTTTTATTGCATGTAATTTCAGTATGGAATCATAGGACCGTTAGGGTTGGAAACTCCACTAAAGTCACGTGGTGCAGCCGTCAGCCCATCCCACCGCGCACGTTTACCGCGGCCCTAAGTGCCGCCATTACTTTCTGCCGAGCACCTCCCGGGCAGCCTCACTTTCACACTTCCCGCGCTCTGCTGTGGAACGTAGCAGCGAAGAGGACGGAGGCGGGGCGCAGTGGCGCTGCGCTCTCGCGATGATCTCGCGGGCTCTTTCGTCACGGAGGAGGCGGTGGCGGGGTAGAGAGGCCGCGCCTGCGTGGTGCGCTGTGCCCGCCCGGTCCGTTGGCACGGCGGCCGTTGGCGGCCGTTTGCGTTGGTGTTTCCGCGCTCGTTTGTCTCTGCTCCTTGTGGAACGAAGTGTGTAACCTGTATGGTTGAACTGCCAGTGAGCTGTGTGAGTGGAAGCAGGGGTTCGTTCGGAAAGGTCCTCTGAAAAGAATGAAAACGTGTTTTTTCAAATCTCTTTAGGCATGTGGGGAAGGCATTATTTGGTTTTCTTTATAATGGTTACCTAGAGGTTTAATGAGAATGGAGGTGAAGCTAGACGTTCTCGTGTCTACGTCTATCAAACAAAAAAAACCGTGGACTCGCATTGCCTGGATCGGGCAGGTGAGTGTAAAGAAGTGTAACTGAAATAACGTTCTTTAAGGAGTAGACATCTTTTCATTATGTAACACTCTTTTTACGGAAAGGGGGGGTAAAAAAGGGGTTAATTTGAATGCATTGCAGTTACGGCTCGCAGAAAATAAAAGTGGTATCTTCCAAACTGGTCTTGAGGCTGGCTGACAAGATGTGAGTCTTTCACAAGATGTGCCTCACACTGGAGACTGTTGTTTGGTGGTTCTGGTTTCTCATATCCTTTCTTTTTAAAGTGCATCATTGAAAACTTTGAACAAAAGCATTTTCCCATTCCCTGCTGTATGTGTAGAAAGATGCTTTATTAAACCTTTTTGCTAAGATGAGGCTGGATTTTATCTTTCTGTAATGTACGATTTCTGTTTAATTAGGTAAACTATTTAAGGCCCACTCTTTTTGAAAGCAGTGGCAAAAATCTGACTTTAAACAGGACAGGATGAGGGAACGGGTGTCTGCGTTTGTTGGCATGTGGTTCAGTTGAGATATTTTGAAGAACTTTTTAGTAATGATTGTAAGTTTTGTTTAATAATTTAAAAAATCTGTCAAAATGAAATGACATCAAAAGAGACTGATGCTATGTATGATCTTTGAATCATATCTCAAGTTGGAAGGAATATATAAGGATTATTGTGTTATACTGTAAAGCAAATATACCAAAGAATGAAGTTAATATGATAATCACAGCTGTAACATTCTTTTTCTCATTCCCTCTTCATTATTTTTTCTAACACATTTATGTCTTTCTTTAATGTTTCACAGGCTGAGTAGAAATTATTTTAAAATGCTCTTTTCTTTTAACAGGAAAAAGAAGCTGTTTTTCTTCTAGACGATAAACGTATAAATGAAATTAATCTTGCATCAGGGAAGACAAAGAAGAAAATTCCCCAGCTGCAATCATTGTTAAAAAATGTGGTTGTCTTAACAACATCAGAAAATGGTTAAGTATACTGTTTCATGTATTATAAACCCAGTATATTTAGTTTTAACAATTAAGAAAGGTATAATACCTGAAATATATTCCAGTTCACTTTCAGCTTTAGAACTGTGGCTACAATGGAAGGCAATTTTAAGTTCTTCATAATAATGTGCTTCAAAATATCTCTCCCTTATGAGTGCAGGCGCTTGGCTGGCAGGATTGCTTACAACAGGAGAGTTATTTCTTTGGAATAAAGACCAGGACTGTTTAACAATAATACCAGCAATTGAAGAGTCCAGGAAGGTAGCTGCAGCAGCACAAGGTAAGTGTTTTTCGGTTTGTCTTTTGAAAAATGAGGCAAAAGTCTCTCTTGTTCTTGCACAAGTTAAAAGCTAGTATCCTAGTTAAAAGTACTAGTATCCTAGTATTGTTTTGCATTTCTATCACTTGTCTGCAAACTAGACTGTGACAAATGTCCTTTTTGTTACTTAAATAATACAGATTTCTAAATGCAAAAAAATGTATAAACTGTCATCCATTTTTAAGTACAGTTTATATTTTGTTTGCAATGGTTAGTTATCAATTGTAGAAAAATATTTTTTATTTAGTTATAAATACCTTGGAGAAGATATACATCTAATTTAACTGCTGTCTGCATCATTTTAGGTTTATTTTCTAGGTAGGATTTTCTGATAAGCAGTGATTAGAGAGACTATTATGAAGGCATATATTTGCAAATTTAGTACTAAGTTGCATATCATTTAAATATCACGTTACTGGATAATCTCACTGACATCAGGTTAGAAAATGAAGTAGTGTAGAAGCGATTTGTTATTTTGAGGAATACATGCATTAAGGAATTGAGGGTAATAAAAAAGCAGGGCTTTTATGCATTTCTTTGTAGTTTTCATAGGAGGGGTAGGTTGGGAAAGACCGTTTCTGATGGTTGAGTGTCCTGGGGAAGATAACACAAAATCTGTAAGAACAGGCATCCCCTCTGACTTTACTGCTGGCAAAGGTCTAGCATTAATGATGAGGTTGGAAATCAGAGGTACTTAAGGAGGCACTTGAATTTTTTATGATAGAGGTGAAAGTAATTTTCCTGTTCTTTTTAAGTCTAAATCTAGCAAAGGATCAAAAATAATTCTGGTGTTTACTGTTTTTCTAGAGTGTTTGATGAGATTGTATTTGTATGTGTCTGGAGATGGCAGAAGGGCACTATTAACTACTCCTACAGCGTGTGTCTTTTTGTGGGAGAGTACAGAATATGGAAACACACTCTCTTTTAAAAAGTCTTCTGGGCGGTGGACTCAAATTTTGCCTACTGAATCAGTCATGTTGCCTTCTACTGAAGAAAAAGAAATTGGAGTTCATGCTGCTTTCTTACAAAATGAGGTAAAAAAAAAAAAACCAAAAAAAAAAAACCCTTTTGGCTTGCCTGGGCCACAGTAATTGAACAGAAATAGGTTTGGACTGCATACACAGGGCTGCTTCGAAACTAATGCCTCCTATTTATTTCCATGGAAATTACAACTGATATAAAGAGTGCAGTAACACTATTCGATAGAGCAAAATCTCAGCTACCAGGCATTATTTTTCAGTGTAGTCACAACCACTAGCTGTGCACTTTCATCATCAACAAATAGGAACCTGTATGCTGTGCTAATAAAAATCTGCACCAGCAAAGGGGACCCACTGTTGCTGTCACCACTGCCTCACTGTGCTCGCAACCACTGATTGGTCTCCATAAATGTTCATAAGTGTCGATGAATGTCAGTGGATGCCATTTTTTCTGCATGGAAGAATTCAGTGGCACACCTTCATCTGCACTTCCATGTCAGACTGCCCCTCTGCTGCCATCTATCTCATGGCAACCATATGTAGCAGAGTATTGGTGGGAAGGTTCAGCCTCCACTGCCATAACACCAACATCTGCCTTGGACACCACGGGCCGGTGTTATAAAATGGCAGGCATTGTATTTTGAGCAACACTCATAAAGTATGTTAAACAGTTGAAGTATATAAATAATAAAACTTATTGTAATCTTTTATATTTTCTTAAAACAAAAAAAGAGCAATGCAGAACTAGTGGGATACATGACTTGATTTTGTGAAGCTAATGCATCAACCCTGGTTCCATGACAGTGCCTACAATTCTTAGTGAGCTCTCAAGGATTTTTTATGGAATTTTTGATCTCAGGAAATTTTTGATGAAATTTTACTCCTCTGGTACTTCAGCCTTGAAAACAGTTGGTCACCAATGTGCGTGCTGCCAAAAAGTGATGACACTAATAAGACGTGATTGTGAAGGGAGGGATGTTCTTCTCTGGTATGATGGGATTTACGAAAGAGTCCTCAGATTTTTGAATTGAATGTCTGACTGCAGCTCTATGCACTCCATTTGAAAATTCTCAGGTCATGTATTTATGTCAATTGAAAGTGAAGTTACAGATAGACCAAAAAATGAGGATTATTTTTCAGCAATCTTGAAGCCTGTTCTCAAGTGCCTTTATCAAAAAGGGGAAGCATGGCAGTGTATTTTCTGCTGCTCACAGGACTGTGTTCAGCCAGTGAACCAAAAGGCACACAACTCTTTGCTGTAAGTTGGGCTGCACTGCACTGTACCCTCCTCACGCCCCGGCTGCAGCTCAGGTAGAGCTCATCACACACCAATGTTTGGCCACTGCGGGGCCAGGCTGGGCTGCTTGGCAGGCAGAGCTGCAGGTGGTGCGGGGCTGGAGCTGGGCTGCATGTGGGGTGGGGGTTGGTCATTCCCACATGAAAATAATCATCTCATCTCTTGAGTAAGTTTGAGCAGCAGAAGCTAGAGTGAGTGATGATTGGCTCTTTGTTGCATATGCATTTCATGATTCATTTTGTATGAAATTTAATGACAACGTAAGAACGGCCTTGCTGGATCAGGTCAAAGTTTGTCTAGCCTATTATATTCTTGTCTTCCTTAAATTTATGAATGACAGTATTTTGTTATTTTAACCTAGTATCTATTTTGATTAATGTAAAAGTACATTAGTGTACAACCAGGATCTGGAGTTTATTTTGTCTTTCTTATTCTTCACAGGTACTAGGTGATTGTTGTTTGTGCTCTTTTGTGTTTTACTCTGACGAGTGTTTGGTTTTAACGTTTTTGATTCTTCGCTGGCATGAAAATGGCTTTAAATATGCCAGGTATACTCAAAGTTATTTAAGTTCACTAACGTAAGAGAAAGATTGTATTAAATGTATTTTATGGTGAGATTTCAGAACTGCATTTACATTCACTTGCAATTAGTTTTTGTAATCTCTTTTGTTTCTGTCATGTTTCAAATCTTCTTAGTATTTTTTATTTAGAATAGCGTACAGTTTATTTTCACATTCATACTATTGAGTAGTCCTATGTTAGATCTCAGTATGCTGTCTGAGCAATTTCCTGGCTAGAATGCTAGTCTTAGTTCTGTAGCATGGATCTATGTTTAACTGTTCTATGTATTAACATAAACTTCTATTCCATAAAAATCTGCTTAAACTTTTATAAATTCTTCTAATTTGTAAGGTTTAATAAGGAAATTAGTGGGATTTTTTTCTTGTGCATGTTTCATGTTTTTGTCTGTCATGTTTTATTTACAATATATGAGTCATTCCACTTGGCATATCTGAATTATCTCTTCTTTTTTTTTTTGTTTTGTTTTGTTTTTGTTTTTTTGAAATTCAGTTCTTCGCCATACCAGATCCACTGGGTACAGCAGACTTGTTCTCTTGTTAATTTAGTGCCTCAGTGTGTATCTATAAAGTCAAGAGGAGCTTTGCTGTCTGCATTTGCAAGAGATGGACTCTTTCTTGCAGTAGCTGTTAACCAAATTGATCCTAAGGTATGAATAATAGGCAATAATTAATAGTTGCACTTGAATTAAGTCTGGTAAAAGGAAATGAATAACAAATTTTAGATGGGATTTTCAAGATTCATATTGGTACATGTGATTATATTCATATTGATATTGATAGGCATGAAATTCTGTTATTCCTCCTAATAAATGACAGGTTAAATCTGAGCCAAATCCTGATGCAGTTTTTAGTGTTAATGCTGTGTGGTGTTTAGCATACAGGGATGGGAGAACACAGTCTTTAAAACCTTCAGTTATTCACCAACAAAACAGGAAAAGTTGCATTTTGAGAGTTTAGAAAAAAATGTCAAATAGAATAAAAATATATATATATCTATTATATACTCAATATGTAATCAATCTTTAACTACTTTTCAATGTAGAAGTAGGTATACAAACTAATTAATAATCTAAATAATATTAATTATTGAAATGTGGTGGCACAGTGACATAGAGTAGTATTTCCAGGACATCAGATGTAGCATGTAACTTGCTGATATAAATTGCTTTTAAAGCAATTAAAATTTTGATGTAGACATTTAATAGCTTGTTTTTGTTTTTAACATTTACTTTCTTATTTTAGGCAACTCAAATTCTGTTTTTAAACACTCTGAATTTTTTAACTATTTCGGGTAGTGTTAAAGGTTGCAGTAGCAAGAGTAGCACTGTCCCATCCAAGTTTATCAGGTAAGAAATTGATCTTATTTCTGATTTTGTTGTGCTTTTTTGCTTGTTTGTTTGTTTTTGTTTGTTTGTGTCTTTGAGGGGGATGTTTTTGTTTGTGTTTGTTTATTTTAATAAAGTTAACCTAAGATTTGATGCAGAGATTTGACTGAAAAAAAATTTTTTCCTACCCTATCTAGGTCTTACTGGGTCGGTGACATGAGTTGGACTCCTGATAGCCTTTTCTTGGCTTGCATGTTGAAGCGTGGATCTTTGATTTTGTTGACTGGTATGGGTGAATTGCTGACCTTGATTACTTCTGGCTGCTCTGTAGAATTTGGACCAGCAGAGTTTATTCCAATTCATCCACTAATAACATACAGGTAAAAGGATTTGAAAATATCTATATATCTTTGTCTGATTATCATACTTCACTTTCAAACCTACTGCAAATTTAAACTTCATCTTTCAAATTCAGTCTTCTACTTTTTATGTCTCCTTTCAATATCTGTTTCTCATTCGTAGTTCTCTTCTATTTCTTGTAATGGGTTTGTCGTGATGAAAAATTGCCATACTGATAATGTGAGTACATGTTATTTGACTTGTTTTATTTCAGTTGTTTGAATTTGATAGTAATTAAAAGTAGCATGTGTTTGTGATATGGAAAGAAACTAAACTTATACCAGTACTAAAAATGTACATTTATTTTAATCCAGTGATATTTCTCTATTCTTTTCAAATTTTACTTACAGAACTTCGCCATGTTTCCATCTCAGATCTTGTAAATGACATGTGCATGATCAAAAACTAAGATTTTTAATATTTGTACTCCAGTTTTCTAAATTTTGAAATTCAGCTGCTGGTTGTATAGGGGGATGTAAGAATCTGTAGTTAACACCTTAAAAAGGAGATCAGAGGTTACAAAAAAGTAACACATTCTGAATACCTGGAAGGAATAGAATAGAATCTGAACTTTACTGTATTGAAAATCATAGAATCGTAGAATCACCAAGGTTGGAAAAGACCTAAAAGATCACCCAGTCCAACCGTTCACCTATTCCCAATAGCTCCCACTAAACCATGTCCCTCAGCACAACATCCAGTCTTTCCTTGAACACCCCCAGGGTCGGTGACTCCACCACCTCCCTGGGCAGTCCGTTCCAGTGCCTGACCACCTTTATGAAAAGTAATACTTCCTAATGTCCAGCCTGAATCTCCCCTGCCGTAGCTTGAAACCATTCCCCCTGGTCCTATCACTAATGACACGAGAGAAGAGGCCGATCCCCAGCTCACTACAACCTCCCTTCAGGAAGTTATAGAGAGCAATGAGGTCTCCCCTGAGCCTCCTCTTCTCCAGGCTGAACAATCCCAGCTCCTTCAGCCTCTCCTCATATGGCCTGTGCTCCAGACCCCTCACCAGCTTTGTTGCCCTCCTTTGAACACGTTCCAGGGCCTCAATATCTTTCTTGCAGTGAGGGGCCCAAAACTGGACACAGCACTCGAGGTGCGGCCTCACCAGTGCTGAATACAGGGGAACAATCACCTCTCTGCTTCTGCTTGCAACACTGTCCCTGATGCAAGCCAGGATGCCATTGGCCCTCCTGGCCACCTGGGCACACTGTCAGCTCATGTTCAGCCGAGCACCAATCAATACCCCCAGGTCCATTTCCTCTACACAGTCCTCCAGCCACTCATCCCCAAGTCTATAACGCTGCATGGGGTTATTGTGGCCAAAGTGCAGGACCCGGCATTTGGCCTTGTTGAAACTCATCCCATTGGCTTCAGCCCAGCTCTCCAGCCTGTCCAGGTCCCTCTGTAGGGCCTCGCTACCCCCAGGCAGATCCACACTTCCAGCCAATTTGGTGTCATCTGCGAATTTACTGAGGGTGCACTCGATGCCCTCATCGAGGTCATCAATAAAGATACTGAAGAGGACAGGCCCCAGCACCGACCCCTGGGGGATACCACTCATGACCGGTCGCCAGCTGGATTTGACTCCATTCACCACCACTCTCTGGGCCCGGTCCTTCAGCCAGCTCCTCACCCAGCCAAGAGTGCACCCATCCAAGCCTCGGGCTGCCAGCTTCTGCAGGAGAGTGCTGTGGGAGACAGTGTCAAAGGCTTTGCTGAAGTCTAGGTAGACCACATCAACAGCCTTTCCCTCATCCACCAGATGGGTCACTAGATCATAGAAGGAGATCAGGTTGGTCAAACAGGACCTGCCCTTCACGAACCCATATGTTCGTGAAGGGCAAATGTGTGTGTATTAACAAGAAGCAGTGATGTATTACTGATACATTATTGCATTGTTGTGTTACTTTGTCCTTTTCACTTTGTTATTTCTGAAAGTCCAATAACATACAATTTTGTATCTCATGAAAACATTCAAAAGCATAATAATACCTTCTTAAACTGTCTGGTTAAGAATTCACTTACTAAAATGCATTAAAATATCTTAATTATGAGTACGTACTGAAGGTACTTCAAGATTCAAATTGTGAGGGTTTTTTATTTTTCATACACATC
The DNA here is from genome assembly GCF_026119805.1 of Tympanuchus pallidicinctus. NCBI lineage: Eukaryota > Metazoa > Chordata > Aves > Galliformes > Phasianidae > Tympanuchus > Tympanuchus pallidicinctus. The sequence continues at coordinate 12,238,941 of NW_026294813.1, forward strand.
TACTGAAAGTTGGACTTAATTTTCAAGGACTTGTTACACACAATAAGACTCAGAAATGAGTGTGCGGTACAGAGGTTTAAAGTCAAATTGGGGAAAAATATTTAATACTTAAACAGCTTTAAGTATTTCTATAGTACTCAGTGAATTTAAGGAAAAATTATAAACTAAGTCACAACTGCAGTGAAATACTAGCATCTTGCAAGCATAAACAGTGTTATTCAAAGTGCTAATCTTTTGAAAACTTAGACATTTCCTTACAAGGTATCGGGGATTGGTGCTAGGACTAGTGCTGTTTAACACCTCTGTAGTGGGATCAAATGCACCCTCAGCAAGTTTGCAGATGACACCAAGCTGAGTGGTGCACTTCACATGCTGGAGGGCAGGGATCCTATCCAGAGGGACCTGGAAAGGCTCTGAGAGAGAGGTGGGCCCATTAGAACCTCATGAAATTCAAGAAGGCCAAGGGCAAGGTCCTGCACTGGGTCAGGGCAATCCCAAGCAGAGATACAGATTGGGCAGAGAGTGGCTTGAGAGCAGCCCTGAGGAGAAGGATTTGGAGGTATTGATGAAAGACTCAGCATGAGTCAGCAACGTGCACTTGCAACTCAGAAGTCCAGCTGTATCCTGGCTTGCATCAAGAGAAGCGTGACCAGCAGGTCAAGGGATGTTATTCTGCCCCTCTGCTCTGCTCTTACCCCACCTGGTGTACTGTGTCCAGTTCTGGGGCCCCCAGCACAAGAAGAACATGGAGCTGAGGACACGAGTTTATTTCTTCTTTATTCTATTAATAATAATTATTAGTAATGAATATTATTCATGTGATTTTTACATCCTATATTGAAATGTCCTTATTTTAGACAGCACAACTCTTTGTGTCAAGACTCTAGTCAGACACTTGGATCTTCAGCTTCTGAAAGTGATCTTATGAGACAGAGATTTTCTGTTGCTTGTCACTCAAGATTACCCTACCTCATTGTTTCTGATGGATTCATGATAACAGTGCTAAGATTTCATAACAACATTTCACCAGTGGGATTTTTAAAATCCCTTTTGCTTGATTCAACGCAACGGCTTGAAAATGTCCGTAGGAATCTCATGAACTCTCAGGTAGGATTATGAGTTTTTCACATGTATTGTTAAGTAAAATAAAACTTCATATATATAGAAATGTAGTTTTTCAAAGAGTACCTCAGTTTATTGTGAAATTAGTATAAATTCTTTTGAGTTAGAAAGCCATTTCAAGAATAGAGTTGATCTGGAAAACACTGAATATTATTTCAGAAAAGTATAATGAGCACACTGAATTGTCACAACATATTCTTTCTGAAACTTGTGAAAAATTTTGCTGAGTTTCTTTGACAGTGAAATTGGTTCAAAAAGTTGACAGGTTCTGCTCAACTCTGATCTACTCATCTTTTTAGAATGATGCAGAAATGATTCTGTAAAACCTTTGTCCCCAGATTGCTGCTATTTTAGAGAATCAGTAGCTGTCCAAGTGGTACTGCCTGTATTTATTTTGTATTTATATTGTTAACTAAGGCTTGCTAAAATATTTGTTTATATCACCACTCCATAGAGCTAAGTCTGGGAAAACAGAAACCTTTGAAATAAAATGTTCTGCATTTGTTGCCAATTACCTAACTCTATGATATAATAGATACTGAGAATTTTTATGTTTGCTGTTGGAATATCGCACATCTTCAAATGACTTTAAATTTGAATTTTGAATTTTTGAAGAAGAGGAATATATTGGTATTCACTTATGAGCTAGGACAGTGAGCAAGTATTTGAGAATGTGGAGAGATGCTGCTATTAAGATGCAAGGACATCAACACTATCTAACGAGCCGGGTTATTTGAGGGATCAGGAAAGCAGATTCTTTCAATGTAAGAAGTTACCAGATGCTAAGAAAAATGCAGAATTCCAAAGCATATTCAAGTGATAGTTTGTTTCTCTGTGAATATGTATACTTCCTTACCTGTTCTCCCTTTCTGCACGGCACTTTAAAACTGAAGCTTCTTAAATGAGATCAGTTTCCTTTTTTTATTTCCTAAGTGTGTAGTTTGATTTAGAGACAAATAATATTTTGCATTATTGTTTCTTTTAGACTAAAGGGAGACATCTGTGTTTACGATCCCTGTTGTCTTTAAAAGACAGCCTTTTAAAACACACAGAAAACCATACCTCCATCTTCCGTGTCCCAAAATTTCTGGAAGAGGACACAACAGAAGTGAGTCAGAAAGCCACAGACTTACTGGTACATAATCGTGTTTTTCTATTTATGAAATGATTTCTTCATATCATATTTTAACTATAAAGATTTTTTTTACCCCTAAAATAACAGTTTTTGTACATTTGCCCTTACTAAGTATTTAAAAAAATAAGCTCTCATTTTCAGTTTAGGAGCAAGGAATGCAGTTTTTTCAACTTTTTTTTTTCCAGTGATGATTTTAAACTTTCTGAAAAAAAAGCATACTAATATAATTACATCTATTTGTAGCTTAAAGTCTTCAGCTGCACTGTATAATGAAATATTACATCACAGTATGTATATTGAGGCTGTAAGGTACAGTAATGCAGTATATTATCCTAAGAAATTTCTTTTGATCCTAGGGAAATCAATTATCTATTCTCAGTTTCAGATAAATCTTTCATCAATTCCAAAAATTTACCTGTATCTTATGCAAAAACAGCTCTGTGATCAAAGTCACTGTACAGCCTTTCTCAATTCCATTACGTGCTTTCACTTTTTGAGCTTTTGTTGAATGATACTATATTTTACAGTTATCTGAAAAAAATCCTACCCCTAATTCTAGGCTAAATAAAAATAAGTTTTCACTTTCCCTATGCTGTGACTTTTTTCTTTTTTAGTTTGGTAATTTTATTTTTATCTGCATAACTGTTCCAAATAAGATTTTTAACAAGTGCTCTAGTGAAACTGCAAATGGATTAGATGTGTTCGCAATTAAGCAATTTACAAATAAAACTTTTATTTGTGAAAATCAGTAAGTAGTGATTTTTGTAGACTGTGCTCTGGTAGTAGATTTGAATTAAACTTGTTTTGGTTATTTTTTTTTTTTTCTTCCCTGGTTTAGAATTATGAAGATGAATCTGATGATGAAAAACTGTTTCACAATAGCTCTTCTAACATCTTCAGCCAGAGAGTCCTTTCTTTTGTTGGTAAAGCTGATCAAGGCCACATAGAATTTGCATCAATGTTTGATACTATTCATGCAAAAGACAGTACTGAAGAGAAAGACACGTTACCAGTAGAGCTGATTTCTGTTCAGAGGAGTCTTATTACTGCATGGCAGATAGGGATTTCAAAAAATATTGAAGAAAGAGATACTTTTCTGAATTACACAATAAGCTGCATTACCCATTTTTTCAACATTCTTCAGTTTGTAGAATGTTCTTCGCTAAACCAGGATGCATTTTTAAATAAATCTATGAAGAATTCCCACTGGATTCATTGTGTTTTAAAATACTTTCAGCTGTGTTTAAGTGTCTTCCACTGGCATTTAAGAGCTGGTATGACTGGGCATGTGGCAAAGCTAACGTTGCAAACACTGAAACTTATGCTTGTTCAGAAACAAGGTCAGTTGTTCTCAAAAAATCTTTTGGCATGCTTCTGTCTTTTGAAGATGGTTTCTCATACTCTAAGTAGCACTTGTATACCACAGTATGAGAACTTGTTGGAATCTCCTGGTGTTAATAGTCTTGTGGAGCTTGATTCATTCATTGTGCCTGTATTTCTATTTCTGGATGAGAGCGCAACTCAGGAATTCAACTCACTGAAATCTGTGCTTGGAGAGCATCCTCAAGCACTGAACTGCGAGTCAAAAACAGAAAAAAGGTATGAACGAAGTTTGCATGAAAGAGATATTAAAACAACGGTATTTTTCAGTTATATAGTACTGACACTATTTTGGTTTGTTTTTTTTTTGTTATGCTCTGTGAGAAAGTGTAATAATCATAGAATGGCCTGGGTTGAAAAGGACCTCAAAGGTCATCTCTTTTCAACCCCCCTGCTCTGTGCGCAGGGTCACCAACCACCAGACCAGGCTGCCCAGAGCCACATCCAGACTGGCCTTGAATGCCTACAGGGATGGGCCATCCACAACCTCCTTGGGCAACCTGTTCCAGTGTGTCAGTAACCTCTGTGAAAAACTTGACTTCCTCCTAATATCCAACCTAAATCTTCCTGTCTTAGTTTAAAATCATTCCCCCATGTCCTATCACTATCAGTCCGTGTCATTCCCCCTTCTGTTCAGTGGCTCCCTTCAAGTACTGGAAGGCCACAATGAGGTCTCCCAGAGCTGTCTCTTCTCCAAGCTAAACAAGCCCAGTTCCCTCAACCTTTCTTCATAGGAGAGGTGCTCCAGACCTCTGATCACCTTAGTGGCTCTCCTCTGGACCTTTTTCAAGGGCTGTATAGCTTTCTTGTGCTGGGGGCATAATCTTGAAATGTGTGCAGATGAAGGCTCATACCTACAGCATGTTTCACAGTTCATGGTATTTTTACTGTCTGTTACTCAGTCCCCTTCCTCCCAAGCAGAAATTCTGAACTCAGTGAAGCCAAAAGGCGGCTTGCTTGTAATATATCTATAGTTTTAGTTAGCAAACTTTGTATTCAATTAGAGAAATGGTACAAACCATCTGGAGCGTTCTGCTGCTTGGAAAATACAATTGGTATTGTATGAAATAGTGGTATGTAATTGCCTCTGATCAGTTTTAGGATAACTCAAGAAAGGTATTAAGTCCCAAACCAGTAACTATAAAGGAATATTTTATCTCACCCCATTTCAAAGATAAGGTCTTGTTGGAAAACTCCCAGAAGGAAGAGATCCCTAAGTGAAGATGTTTCCCTGTCGGCCACTGGCCCTTAAGTGAGTTTAGAGAGGGGTGGATCCTGGGTGAACTGCTTGTACCTATGCTCCTAGGTCTAGCCACTCTTCTTTGCCAGGTGCTTAATCACTGGTTCAGGTCCTGGTCTAACAGTTTCCAGACAGCATTGTTATTTTCTGAATATTTTTCTGCTGCAGGTATCTAATTAATTGAAGTATGTTAATCATTCAAGCAGACTGTTCATTTCTGAACGAGATGCCTAAGAAGCATTGTATCTCAAGAATTTCATCTTCCTGTAGTGGAAAGTTGTTTTAATTTAATTTAATTTTAATTTAATAAGCTTAAAATATAAAATTAAGCTCACTGTAAATTTGATGTGGCACTTTCAATTGTCTGTGACACGATAATCCCTGTTTTGGGTTAATTGTGCTGCAAGTACAGAGTAATGCATTCATTACAATGACTGTCTCTATATCTGTAAATATTGGAAGCAGAAGTGATAAGAGAAAGAACTGCAGATGTAGTATGATCTTATGTAATCTTTCTCAGGTCCACAGGAGTGCATATCAGCTGTTACTGACAGGCTTATTATGTTTCTGAGCTGATACATTTGATAGTACTCTGTTGGGCTATAGGGAATTGGTAGCCCTAGATAGAAGCTCTGCAGACAGCTGGTCTGCCTTTGCTCTTCTTGTTATGCTTGCATTGTATATTTTGCCAGATTTTATAAAGGTACTGATGTTCTGTTTTGATGTTATCTGTGTTATTTCATTTCCCTGTTGTATAGACAGGCAGGGAATCACTTTGAAGCTGGTGTTCTGGTGCTTGAAGGTTACTAATTCTTCTGAATTTGCAAAGACGTGCCATTGTTTATTGGTCAGAAAGCAAAATGCAGGGCAAAAATGTTTATTTTTCCCTTGCAGTCAGAAAAACTGTTTTGTTTGTTTGTTTGATGAATATGTAATGCAAAAGAAAGAAAAAAGTTGAACTCCAGTTGTTTTCTTTTTTTTTGTGTATGTTTTACTTCTTGAGCTGCAGGTTGATTGCCCTATGGCGATTCTTGTATGAAAGAGTGGTTTGTTATTGGAGCCAACTGAACAAAAAAGCACACAAGAATATAGAAGAAGAAAATGTTGTCTCATTGCTTTTAAGCCATACACAAGCAACTCTTCAGTCCTCAGGAGTGATATTAGAAAAACGCTTCAAGATTAATTCTGTAGCTGGTTAGTACTTTGGAAAGAAATACAACTATTAGTAGCTGAACAGTTAACTGTACACAACAAAATTAAGTCTAAGCAAAGACAGTCACTGAATACCAGATTGAAAAATAAGTTATCAGTTAAACTTCTCTTAAAATTCTGATCAGAACTCTCTTTATACTTCATGTACCAATACACCTGTAGATTATATTATAAGCTATGGAGCTTGCGAAGCTAAATTAAAAAAAAAATAACCTGATGTTTTGCTATGAATCGTGTCCTAGAGAATCTGAAAGTTAAGTCTGGTTTGTAGTATCTTCTTTTGAGGTGAATGGGCATGAGGATGGTTATCTTAACTGGATTTCTATTTAGAAATTGTTGTCATTTTGTGTGATGGAACACATGAACATGGTATATGAACATATAGTGTATGTGAATGCAATCAGCCTCTATTGATCATACAGTTCAATATAGTGTAATGTAGTAGATTTTAAAAATTGCTGGAGATGTATGTATTCTTTTACTTGTCATAAACCTGTAATTCTGAAGTGAGTGTATGTTTACAGATGTAAAATGTTACCTGTATAGAATTTTTGATTGATTGCATGTGTGGTTTTTGTAGGGGAGGAGAAATTCCTTTTAGGCTCATACAGAGAATCTGTGGATGTTTGGAGAAGATGTCTTTGTGAAATTAAGGCAAAGGGTAAGAGATGAAAACTTTTTGCTGGTGATGGGAGGGGAGAGTGTGTATTGTGACTGTATGCAGTTATTCTTGATTTTCTTGATTCCTAAAAGGGGATGCAGAACAGGCAAAGGATGCATGTTCCAGTTTAAGTTAGTGTGTGAATAGGGAACAGCCAAAAGTTATGTTAAGAAAAGTTCTTGCATTTCTGCATCGATACCAGTTTTCCTATAGCTGTAGAGTATTCAGAACAGGAGAATCCTAAGTGTGTTCTTCTGAGCAAGGAAGTAACAATGAAAAACTGATGGACAAAGTCAATGGCAGTTACAGTAAAATAAAATGTACTAGTGGTTGAGGATAAACAGAGCAAAATAAAATTTGTGACAGGGATTTATTTAGGAGTTATTTTGAAACAGAACAGAACTTCTTCCTAAGTGTCATAAGAATTGTTTATCTAGTTAATTACTGTGAGAAATATATTGTGCAGAAGGAAGTAAGGATACTGAAAGCCTTCTGAATCTCAAAGCAATGTCTTTGTGTTTTAGGCAGCCCTTCATTAAAGGATAGGCTTTCTTGAGCTGTCCTGTCTTTGTCTCTTAACAGTTATATACTGTATTGTTTAGAAAACTGCTAGGTCTCCAGAAATGAAATCATTATGGATTATAACTTACTAGTAGCTTATAGTTTGAAGGAAGATTGCGTATCAAAGAACAACTGTTCCTTACTTATACTCAGCTTCTCAGAGTAGGTGTTTGTATAGATATGTTTCTGGAAGAGGAGGAATACTGAGCTTAAGACCTTAGCTGACTTTTTGTGGTGTTATTTTTTCCTTTTCTGACTGGTTGGGGTTTTTTTTGTTTGTTTGTTTGTTTTTCTTTCCTGTTTTAATGCAGGAGGAAAAAGAGCGTGTTTTCTTCAGAGTAGATATTACCTTGCTATATTATTTTGCCACCTATATCATTATAACTTATGTGAGGCTCAAGGACTCTGTGATCATCTGGTAGGAGAGATTCTAAGGCGATCACAGCTCTCAGTGAATCAGATGGAAAATTTTTCTGGTATGTTTGTATTACATAAAACTGGTTATGCATGTTATACTGTCTGGATAATCTTATATTTAATTTATATACCCACGCACACATTGTAATGCTTTCCTTTTTACACTGAACTGAAGCCTGATTTGTTTTAAGTTACTTTAAAGATGTGTGAGTAAGCAGCCAAACATCTTTCACTGTATAGTGGAGGTGTGACCTGTTAAAATATTCCTGGATTCAAATCTGCAGAAGAAAAGACTTTGCATAAGAAAGGCAATGGGTACATAGTGCAATTTTTTTTTGTATTGATCTTTTTTTTTTTTTTTTTATGATACAGTATGCTGAAATAGTTGATGTAGGATTAGTCACCAATCTGAAATTGACAGTGGGATATTTTTTTTGCAGATGCTTGTATCGGTATTCTGTGAAGTCATAATGTGGCATCTGACTTCCCAAATTTGAAGTTTTTGATTCAGTTCTGATCTGAGCATGGATATTAGAGGCCCATCTCTAGTCGTTAGAAACCTAATATAAATCTTTTAGTATAACAGCTAATTTGTGAAAAAGATGTAGCTCTCACATCCTGAAAACTTATTAATAAGTTGAAGAATACTATAGCTCTTATTAATACTAATTTCTTTTAAAGTTAAAACAATTTTATTATTCAAATTTAAAACCATTTTCCTTCATGTTTTGATATCCGTTTTATTTATTTTTAGACACTAAGTATTCTCAGCATGAACTGTGGATGATAACAAATGTTCATACTGAAACTGCTATGGCTGTGATTCGATCCATGGCTCGATTCATGGCTGCTTATTTCACAGATCAGCTGCTTTATATCTTTCCCCCACACAATGTTGATATCCTGCATCCACTTCACATCAAACCAGGTATTTATTTTTTTTTAAAGAAGTTTAATTTGCTGTGTTTAACTTGTTGAACACATTGAAAAATGTTTTTTTTCATGTTGTCTATTGTTCTTGTTGATTTGTTTTCAGCATCTTTAACTTAATTTTTTAACAGTAACTTAATTTTTCCAGATATTGCTGTTAAGGAGTGTTGATGTTGATGTCTCTCTGTGAAATAAACATTTTTTTATTGTTCTTCAGTTTTTGTTCTTCTAACGTTTTGTTGTTCTTCATTATTGAAAATATTTTGCTAACAAAGATAGTAGCCTATGGGAAATTGAATTGCATAGTTACATGTTCAATTACATAGAAATTACTTTTTTACATCTCCACTGACTCCACAGTTACAGCTGTCAGGTGAGTGCTCACCACTGTTCTGGCTGAGATCAAGTGCCCTGCCTGGACAAACTACAGTACAAACTTTTTAATACAGTACTGCTCCCAGAAGGGAGAAAGTGGGCCACCTGCTGTCCTCCCTGTGTGCCCTCCTGCATGGACTGCAGGGCAAACTGCTGTGCCACATTCAGTAAGATCCGCCTTGAGCCTTTTCTATGCTGAACAGTTTGAACACTCACAACTTTTCCTCGTAGGAGAAATGCGGTAGTCCCCTAATCGTTTTAGATTGCTTAGATTTTCTGAGAAATTTTTGAATCCGTTGATGATTTTAATGGTTCTATACTACAACAGGAAGTGGTATATATGGTGGTATATGTGCCTTCATAGTCTTTGAAAGTAAGTGTAAGCCTCAAAATAATGTGATACTCCTCTAGATTTGCATTATGGCTTTGTATCTGTTACAGTTACATGTTTAGTCAAGTATGTACAACTTCAGAGTAGTAGAAAAACTCAGAGAATTTCCATTCAGCCTAGATATGCCCTTTGGAATATCAGAAACATATGTATTGTACTGACAAATGTACTGTCAACTGTTGACTGTGTCAACTTCAAAACTTTGAAGTTAGAATAACCTGCTGATTTTGCATACCATTGTATGCACCACATTACTAAGCAGGAAAATACTGATCTCAGTCTTATATGATGAGCTGCATATGCCAGCTGCAGATAGACCCTTCAGTGTCTCTAATAGGGAGCTCAATAAAAATCAAAAAGCATTATGAATGTATGAATTTTGTATAATTCATCTTACAGCACCAAGGTCAGTTTAAATTTAATTTGTGTTTTTGTGTCTCAGATGTATCTCCTCGTGTTATTCCACTAGAACGCCATCTGGTTACAAGAGCTGTCAGAGACCAGAACCTTTCATCTGTGTGGACAGTAGAATATGCTCTTGACTTGTTCTTTGTTGGGGGACTCCTTCCAGAGGCTGTATGGCTAACGCGCAGGCTTGGTGACTGGAAACTCTCAGTCTCAATTGGTGTGGCCTACAGTCTATATTGTCAGAGCTCTGATGAATTCACAAGGTAAAACTGAGCTTGGAATTGGTGTAATATGTTTTGTTATTTAGCTTTAAGTGTTAACTTATTTTAACAACGTATCCTTTTCCTCAAACATTTCTATTCTCAGATTCCTTGTATCTGTAGGACCTAGCATGTTACAATTAGCTACTTTGTATTAGATTTTCTTTCAGAAGATAATTTCTAGTTTTTGTTTTTAAAAAACTGTTGCTTGCTATGCTTTCAGACTGAAAATCACAGAGTATCATCTGCCGTTAAGCTTATCACCAATGCAGACTTTTCAGGAAAAACTACAGTCTTTGCTGGGACAACCAGCTACTTCTGAAACAACAACTGAAGAACATATTAAATATAAGTGGTTTACAGGTACATAAAAATTATGAGTATTTGTGATTGTTTTTCATGTCACTTCACTACATGTTCTATGCTGTTCACAGTCACACTGCATATTACATGTAGTCTTGAAAAGAAATAACAATTTTACCTTCTCTGTGTGAATTGATAATGTGGTATATTCAAATGCTGTAATTTTATAGGCTTTTGGCTTATCATTTTAAAAATTGAAGCCATTATCAGATTTGTCTGTGGTTCAAGGAAGACTATACAGTTTCATTCATAGCTTACATGCAAAAGTTTTTCATACACAGCCCTTTGTCATCCCTGTAAATCCATTTATTCCACTGTTGTTCACATATATTAGCCAATCCTTGTTTGACTATATGTGAGATTTACTTAAACTTGGAAGAAAACTAATGCTTCCTTAAAACAAAGAGAAGAAAACAAATGCAAATAGTATGGAAAGTGTCACCAAAACTAGATTGAAATGATTTATTTTCGCCATGTTAAAGTACAAGAGGGACAAATCTCATCACATAAGAGAGATGAGGCTTACTAACTCCATCAAACCTAAAACCTAGCAAGGCTGAGAGTTTATGACCACGAGGCATATGCACAAACACGTGTTCATAAAGTCTATGTATGGCATGCCACCTCGGTAACTGCCTGCAGGCACTGTTTAAGTAAATGCTATGCATGTCAGCAGCTTACTCCTGTTTCTGCCTCTTGCTGCTCAGAATAAAGATCCATTTATATATACAAGTGTATGTACAGTGTGGATACCCCCAGTAGCTAGCTTTGAACATACCAATCAGAGGTGGAGCATTGCATGACCTGCTGCTCACCAATGCGAATGCGGAGGAGATCATTAAAGCCATTAAAGTTGGAGGCAGCCTAGGCTGCAATGACCATGCCCTGATCGAGTTTGTGATCTCGAAAATCCTGGCAAAAAGTGGGGTCAGGACCCTAACTTTGGAAGAGCAAACCTTAAACTGTTCAATGGGTTGCTGGCCAAGATCCCCTGGGATGCTGTCTTTAAAAACAAAAATGTTGAGGAAAGGTGGCTACTCTTCAAGAATGCCTTCCTGAGAACACAAGAGCTCTCCATCCCTATGAATAAGAAAGCGGCAGAGGAAGCAGGAAACCAGCATGGCTTGGCAAGGCACACTGCTGGGCGTACTGAGGGCAAAGAAAGGTGCACGCAAGCTCTGGAAACAAGGGTGTATCATCAGGGAAAAATACAGGAATGACGTCAGGACTTGCAGACGTAGGATCATGAAAGCCAGAGCGCAGGCAGAAAGGAACTTGGTGAGGGATATGAAAAACAATAGGAAGACATTCTACAGGAACATTGTCCAGAAGAGACAGGCCAAAGCGAGTGTACCTCCTCTGGTAAATGTAAAAGGAGAGCTGGCTTCAAGGGAAGAAGAGAAGGCTGAGGTACTGAATGAGTTCTTTGCCTCACTCTTCACTGGTGGCCAGGATTCTAATGCTTCTCACATTCCTGAGCCCTGCATCCCTAAACCTCTAGGTGGGGACCAGGGCAGTAAATCCCCCTCTGCTGTAAGGGCAGAGCAAGCACGAGATTGCCTCGTCAGACTGAATGTGTACAAGACTATGGGGCCGGATGGCGTGCATCCCAGGGCTCTGAAGGAGCTGGCTGAGGTGGTTGCCGAGCCGCTGTCCATCATATTTGAAAAGTTGTGGCTGTCAGGTGAGGTCCTGGATGACTGGAGGAAGGGTCACGTCACTCGCATTTACAAGGAAGGGAGCAAGGAGGACCAGGGAACTACAGGCTGGTGAGTCTCACCTCTGCACCTGGGAAGATCATGGAGCAGATCCTCCTGGACGACACACTTGATCACATGAGGAATGAGCGTGTGATCTGAGACAGGCAGCATGGAGTCACCAGGAGAAGGTCATGCCTAACCAGTCTGGTGGCCTTCTATGATGGAGTGATGGCATTGGTGGACAAGGGGAAGTTAACTGATGTCATTTACCTGGACTTGAGCAAGGCCTTTGACATGGTCCCCCACCACATCCTTATCTCCAAATATTTGATTTGATGGGTGGACCACTCAGTGGATTAGAAATTGGTTGAAAAACTGCAGACAAAGGGTGTTGATTAATGATTCTATGTCCAGGCCAGTAACGAGCATCATCCCCCAGGGGTCTGTCTTGGGACCTGTGCATTCGAACATCTTCATCAATGACATCGATGACGGAATTGAGTGCACTCTCATCAAGTTTGCTGATGACACCAAGCTGAGTGGTGCGGTTGACACGGTGGAAGGAAGGGATGCCATTCAGAGGGACCTCGACAGGCTGGAAAGGTGGGCCTGGGTGAACCTGATGAGGTTCAACACAGCAGAGTGCAAGGTTTTGCACATGGGCCGGAGGAATGCCAAGCATCCATACAGACTGGAAGGAGCGGTCCTTGAGAGCAGCCCTGTGGAGAGGGAACTGGGGGTCCTGATGGATGAAAAGCTTAACATGAGCTAGCAGTGTGGCTGTTGCAGCTTAGAAAGCAAATGGTATTCTGGGCTTCTTCAGAAGAGGGGTGGCCAGCAGGGAGAGAGAGGTGATTGTCCTTCTCTACTCCACCCTTGTGAGGCTCCATCTGCAGTACTGTGTCCAGGTCAGAAGGCCCAGGTACAAGAAGGACAGCAAGCTGTTGGAGAGAGGCCAGAGGAGAGCCACAAAGATGATCAGGGGGCTGGAGCACCTCTCCTATGAAGACAGGCTGAGGGAGCTGGGCTTGTTCGGCCAGCAGAAAAGAAGGCTGCAGGGTGACCTCATTGCAGCCTTTCAGTACCTAAAGGGAGCCTACAAACAGGAGGGGAATCAACTCTTTGAAAGGGTAGATAACAGCAGGACAAGGGGAAATGGTTTTAAGTTGAGGGAGAGAAGGTTTAGGTTGAATGTCAGGAGGAAGTTCTTTACAGAGAGAGTGGTGAGGTGCTGGAGCAGGCTGCCCTGAAAGGCCATCCTGGAGGTGTTCAAGGCCAGGTTGTATGGGGCCCTGGGCAGCCTGGTCTTGTATTAAATGTGGAGGTTGGTGGCCCTGCCTGTGGCAGGGGGGATTGGAGATACATGATCCTTGAGATCCCTTCCAACTTTGGCCATTATGGATTCTATGATACTGTAACTTACCAACTGGGTCTGGATTACCAGTCTTCTGTGTTACTGACATCTGAATGGTTGTGTCCCCAAAACCTGGTCCCCATGCTAGTTTCTGGTATATACCCACTCACCAACAGATATCCTTGTTTCCCTTCACACAGGCTGCACTGTCCTGGAAGTTGGTCTTAGATTTATAGTCGTTCCAATAGATAGCTGATCTTTGGTTTTCAGTCTTCCCATGTGTTTAGCCCTTATAAACACATATAGAGATCTCTAACAGATCTTTAGTCTTCACCTGATCCTTACAGTAGTCATTTTCTCCTGTGGTCTCATGCTTAGTGTCACATGTGCACTGGCACACACTGCCTCTCTGGCTGCTGATCAGGATTTACTTTGTATCACAGAATCACAGAATGGCCAGGGTTGGAAGGAACCTCAAGGATCACGAATCTCCAACACCCCTGCCACATGCAGGGCCACCAACCTCCTCATTTAATCCAATTGGGTTATCCAAGTAGGTCTCCCAAGTAGGAGACCTATTCCCAAGTATCCAAGTAGGTCTCTCAAGTGGTCTCTCCAGCAGTTTACTTGGTACCTGTATTAGCTGCCATTTCGTGCAGTCTTGATCACGTGAACGTGAGCTACACTCATTCCACACTCAGAGCATTCTGCTTGCTTGTCACCCTGACTTGATGCTCACATAGCCTCACTTGTTCCTAATCCTGGCAAAATGGACACTGCCACCAGTTCTTAAACTCTTACATGCTGACACACAGGGTAGTGTCTCTCTCTCAGAAAAATATGCACATGTTGACAGGTCTCAAAAACGGTGAGGCTGGCACAATTCAATGCCATGCTTTCAATTTCTTTCACAAGGATCCTGTAATGAGTCCTGGACAATCCCAAAGAGATCTCTTATGGTGTGGCCTTTCCCTCTTGAAAGTGATGACTGTCTGTTCAAAAGGTACTTAAGAGAGCCACTCCCATTGGCTCATCTTGATGTATTTCACACCGTGGGATGATGGTGTGTTCTCTTACGGTAATTAAGTTTGTTTTTGTTTTGTTTTGTTTTTTATTGCTTAGTGAGCATGCATGTCACTCAGAATGCATGGAGACAAGACTTTTACAGGTGGATTTTTTTTTTTCCTGTGACAGTCCTATCAGTAGACTGGCCTGGGTATTATTCAGGTTCTCCCACCTTCTCTTGGTCTCTCTGCTCCGTGGCATGCATGTCACGTGAGGTTTTTATCACATAACCTAATTTAACACTTTACTGCTAAAATTCCTCCGTTTATCTAGGTAAGTTTTACAGAAAGTTTACTGTCATTATTTCTTTTGTGTGTGTTTTGAAAACTTTCTTTAAGTCCCTGTCCAGAGATGGCTTCTAATTACTGTTTACGTGAGTTGTATCATGAACTCTGTTGAGATTCTTTTACATTCATTTCAAATAATTTTTGCTTCATGGACAGAAAAGCATGTTGTGTATAACAATCTCTAAGTACGATAGGTCATGGGGAGACTTGGCAACATGTATTTCAAAACAAGCAGAAGGAAGAGAAATGGAAATTGAACACTATGATAGTATGCAAATTTTAGGAGCCCATTACTGATTTATGTTGAAGTTCCTGCTACCTCTAAAAGATGAGAAGAAAATGGAATAATAGGTCAAAAAGATCAAACAAATATATATATAAAAAAAACATAGACTGGATGGGGCCCTGGGCAGCCTGATCTAGTATTAAATGGGGAGGTTGGTGGCTCTACAAGTGGCAAGGGGGTTGGACATTCATGATCCTTGAGGTCCCTTCCAGCCCTGGCCACTCTGTGTTTCTGTGATTTCCCTGTCCTCTATCGTTATTCTCACTTATAAAAGAATTGCTATGATCATTAATAATAAGATGTGCAGTCTATGCCTTCTTTATGTGAAGAAACTTCTAGAATTTATCCTAGGCAAATGCATGGCTGAAAAGTTGTCTTCTCCATATTGAAAGGCAGTAGTTTCTCCCTTAACCTGGTAAAAAGTAAAATTAGCAATTGAATACTATTTCCAAATGAAAAAAATATTATACAAGTAGGTAAGATATATGCACTGTTGTAAATGAACATGAATTCTGAAAATATAGCTATGTCATTTTAGAATAAATGCCATGTAATGACTCGATTAATTTATTGGTTTCTGTGATTAATATTTTATAGATCCAATTGAAGAAGAAGATGCAGATGTCCTCTATAGTTCAGTGCAGGAGCTACTGAAAGCTGCTGTTATGGCAGATGCTGATATTCTCTCAGAGACATTTCAGCTTTTGATAGATTCTGTAAAGGATCTTAGTAGAAAATTTTGTGGTCTAATTCCAGATGGGCTTTATCTACCAGCACCACCATTATACTGTCCTCAGCCAGCTTCTCTCAGTGAAGTGAGTGTATGTGATAAAAATTTTTGTTCCATGTTTGAATGCATTTATGAAATAATCATCTATATTTTTGTTCATTTCAGCTTATTTTTCTCTCTCATGTTTTTCCCTGTCTGTTCATTTACTAAAGTAGTGTTAAGAAAGTTCATGTGTCTTTCTTGTGGGTTGTTTTTTTGTTTTTTTTTTGGGGGGGGGGGGAGAAGGGGGGGTAAAGGAATGGGGGGAAGGGTTCCTCAATAAAAAATGTGTGCTTTTAAGAGGAATGCAAGGAGTTACTCTTAGGAGCAAAAAAGATATTTAGGTCATGTTACTTACTATTCTTTCTGATAATATGTTCTTTATAATTTTTGGCTTTGTCTTTGGCTTGGATTTTCTGTTTTTCAGGAAGACTGCAATGATATTATTTTAAAAACTGAAATAGAAAATCGTCAGAAGGTATCAGGAGTTCTTCAGCGAATTATCTTGCTCTTCCGGGCCGCTTGTTGCTCCTGTCCTGCCGCACAGTGGTATATTTTACAGCTGAAGTTGGGAAGAAAAATTATGCAAAAAGTAAGCATTTAATTTGTAGGGTTTTTCTTCAGAATTTGATTATCTGTAGCAGATATTACTGGCAGGGTTTTGGTTGCATTACAGGAATATTTGGTCTCACCAGGACTTATTCAAATCATGCTTTTAATATCCTCATAATTCTGCAATTCCATATTCAGTTATATAAAAAAATAAATAAATAAGGAATGTAAATTTATTTGATAATGTACTTCATAGAATTGTCTTCTTTCTGTACTTTCTTGGTGAAGTACAAAATTGTCTATATTTCTATTTGAAAGAAACAAGCTAATTTTACTTGGGAGCTACAGCTTCCTGAAAATGTGTTTCAAATCAGCTTAGCATTGATTCTGTAACAGAGAACATGATACTCAATTCAGGTGAAGTGATCTTGCTTCACAAAGCACAGAGCTCAGAAGGTCTTGCTCTACTTAAGTGTAAGCGTAGAACAAAGTTTGGAATATATTGGTGAGTGTTTGGTGTATGAACTGAGGCCTTTTTTTATTATTGTGAGTTACAGGTTGACTTGGTAGAGAAGGGTACGTGTGACTGTATCTTCCTTCAACCACTGCACCTGCATTCAAGTAAAGAGCTATATTGGGAACAGACAAATAAATACTGTTTTCTTTTTTTTCGTTTAATGGTTACAGAGGCTTAATGCTAGCAATGGGAAATGGTAAGGAGTAGCAGCTGAAATGGGAGGAATACATATTTGCTCTTATGTTTCACTGTACTGTGCAAAGAAAAGCATTTTGTTTGCCATAGCTCACACTAAACATAGTGGTTTAAATGAATTTTCAGAATACTGACTTGAAGAAAAGGGAAAGGTTAAAGCAGTTTTACTGATCTTGACAATATTTTGCTAATAACTGAGAGGCTGTACATTTACAAGTGATGTATTGAAATTTTTAATTTAATTTCCATTTCGATGTACAAAGAACATTTGTTGACATATATCAATACATAGACAAATTGACAAATCGTATCAAAATAATTGATTGTTTACTTTCTTTGTCCGTAGATTCGAATGAAAGGGTCTCTTCCTCCACTGAACCCATTCCCAGAGACTTTGCTTCATTACTGCAATTTCCATACTGCTTTCTGGTCTGAATCTAAATCTACATCTTCTGGAGACCGTCAGCTTGATGATATTTCCTGTAAAATTTTAGGTCTGTATGGCAAAAAATACAGTAATTCATAGGTGAGAAAAGAACATAATTCCACAGGTGCACAGAAACTCAAATCAGAATTATACTGCATTGCATGCAGAAGAACATTCTCTTTCCAGGTTTGAATTATGCTGGTTATTAAAGCACTGAATCGAAAGGTTCCTGTGCTAGATTGCATCATCCTCCATCCCTGGAGGATTTAGTGTCTGCTGTAGCCATCGGTAGTCCTGCATACAACAGGGGAGCTGAAACCAGATGATCTTTGAGATCTCTTCCAAAAGAAGCCACTCTTATGTTTTTATGATACAAATCTAATGAATGTAAAAATAAAACAAAGCAAGAGTTAAAAGAGTTAAAATAAATTCTGTTCTTCTAGCTGAAAATCTCAAGCTGTTTTATTTTATTTATTTCAGTAGAGCCTCACCATGTTGCATGTTTTCCTCATAGGTTGGTTCAGAGAGCTGTGTGCATTGTGTTGGATGTTTCATGTTCGTGAAAGATTATCTGACAGTTGTAGGCGGTACCAAGCTGCAAGGGAAAATGCAAACAGTCATAAGGTGATTACATTACTAGTTTAGTAGAGATACACATTAATTGTATACACCTGTAAGAATAATACTAGACATTTTATGTACATTTCTGTGAAGACTTTTATTTGCAAAGAAGGACAAAATTAATGTGATGTTGCGGTGTGCAGTAAGTACTTGCTATGGAATAGTGCTGTACATGTAAACTAAAACTTCCTACTAGTTTTTTCTGATTTTTTTTCTTCTGTTTTTGGTTGGTATTCAGCTCAGGTAACAGAAAACAAATGCTGCCAGAAGAACAGTAGTTTGTACAATTGCTGACTAATTGAAGTATTTTATATATTTCTGCCGCAGTTATTTTGAGTCTTTTCTGTTCTATGTATAGTTAGCTTACAGTTTTTCTGTTCATGAAGCAAGTTTTATGATAGAGGCCAAGTCTTGGTGTTCAAAAAAATAATGAAAAATATGAAAACTTAAAGGTTTTTTTTCTACTTGTACCTTTATGTCCAAGATCAAGGAAAAAAAGAAAGAAAGAAAAACTACTGACATAAATATATTTGGCATATATACTGTAATTTTATGGATGTAAGTTTCTATTATATCTGTTTCGCTGCTCAGCTGTCATCAGCAGTTTGCTTCCTTTTTTATTGCAGCGGTGACAAATATGATAGAAGCCACTGACAGTTTGAAAATAAACCAATTCATTGTGAAAGCTTGCTTAAATATCGTGCTCCTAATAAAGAAGTTACTATCACCTTAAGTTACATTAAAATGATTTACTGCTCATAGTAATTCCATGTGTTTAATCAAGTACATACGATTTAACCAAATATTTAAATGTCACTCCAAATGGATTGAAACATGCTCTTTAGCAGGATATGAATTGTTTTGGTTTTAAAGGATGTCTTTTGTTTTTTATTATAAATTATGGTAATTGCAACTTTGATCTGTTTCCTTCTTTCCTCTTTTTTTCTCTGAAAGTTATGTTGATTATAATTTATCCAGGAAAGAATCACTGGTTTGCAATGTGTGAATAACTTTGTTGAAATATATTATTTGTTTAAATTTATTTTGATGTAACAAGTGTTTTTTAGGATCTTAAGAAGAATGAGTATGGTGCCTCCACAATTGAGCATTGTCTGAATGCTGCAGAATGGGCTTGCAGAATGCTTCCTTTCTGCAGGTTCATGAATGTTGAAGAATTAATTCAAGATGTAATTCTGAGCCTGCTTGGAGAACTGCCACCAATCAAAAAGGTAAAAGAAATGAAAGCTAGAACAAAAGTAGTAGATATTACCACAAATGTGTTTTGTTTTGTTTTTTTTTTCTTCTTGTAAATGCTACTCTCTAGCATTTCTAGGCTAGACTTTCTGATGGTGTAAGTTGTGTTGAAAATTCTCTGTGAGTGACTTCAAAAGAAACTTTGTTTTGTTTCAGGTGGCAGAAATTTTTGTTAAAGCTTTTCCTAATCCTGAAGATGTACGAGTTCCACTAAGAGATAAATATAATGGTCTTCAGCAGCGGCTCAGACACTGTACTGTTCAAGGTAATGTGCATCTTTCTTCAAGAAATACTAAATGAGCATTCTTTTTTATCTTCGTAGTTAACAGGTTATTAGAGGGTTGTGATTAACATTGCAGAGTCTATTTGGAAACCTGTAGCTGAAGGTGTTCAATTTTGATCAGTACTGGGCATGGTTTTGTTTGACATCTTCATCCAGGATGAATTGCATGGAGAGGTAGAAACCACTTCAGCAAGTTTGCTGATAATATAAAGCTTGGGGGAGTGGCTGACTCACTAGAAGTCTGTGATGCCATTCAGTGAGACCTGTACAAGCTTTGATGGAGAGGAATCTCATGAGGTTCAACAAGGGCAAGTTTAAAGTCTACACGTGAGGAGGAATAACTGCACACATCAGTATAGCTAGGAGCTGACCTGCTGGAAAGGATCTTTTCAGAAAAGGACCAAAGAATCCTGGTGGACAATGGGTTGGCCATGATCCAACAGTATGCCTTTGTGGACAAGAAGCTCAATGTTATCTTGGGATGCATTAAAAAAAGAACGATCAGCAGGTTGAGGGAGGTGATTCTCTCCCCTTTTCACTGCACTGCTGAAGCCACATCTAAAATACTTTGTTCAGTTGTGGTCTCCCCAGAAAGAGTTCAAGAAAGAGGGGAAGCTACTGGATGGAGTCCAGCGGAGGGCTACAAAGATTATTAGGGGCTGGAGCATCTCTATTACAAGGAGAGGCTGAAGGATCTGTGACTGTTGAGCCTGAAGAAGACTGAGAAGACGAACTTATCAGTGCTCATAAATATATAAAAGTGTGGCTGTCTGGACAAAGGGGTCAGTCTCCTTTTGGTAGTGCCCAAACAAAACAAAAAAAGCAACAAAACAAAGGGCAGTGGGCATAAACTGGCACACAGGAATTTTTGTCTGAGCAAGAGGAAAAACTTACTTTGAGGGTGACAAAATACTGGAATAAGCTGCCAAGAGAGGTGGTGGAATCTCCTCTGAAGAACCCACCTGAATGCTTTCCAGTGAAATCTACTCTAGTGAACTTGCTTTAGCTGCTGGTAGGACCAGATGATCTCCAAAGATCCCATCCAACCACTACAACTGTGTGGTTCTTTCTTCGTGCCTCATGTAAAACAGTTACAATTTTTATTCAAACAATTTTAAGAGGATTTTGTGGCAAGATCTTTATTTATAATATGTCTGCCAATAACAGCATATCACAACTTCCATGTCAATGGTTCTACCCACTTCATCATATTTGCTGTCAGATTTTTAAATGGCTACAGTTAATGGTGACATTTGTTTATGTCTCAGTCTGAAACAGTAAATCAAAATTGAAAAATTTGCATCTAAAATGTCTCTTTTTTCTTTTTTCGAGCAGATCCTGAAAGTGAAGAAATTATGTCTGTTGTTATACAGGCTATGGAAAAAGCAAGAATGAAGAACTTGAAACTTGTAATAAGGAATATAGGCCCTATAGAAATTAATGTTTGGGAGCCAGCAGAAGAAGGAGCAGATTTTCAGGAAGAGCACTATTATGACAAGGTCTCTCTAGGCACTAGTATAAGCAGAAGCACACTTACTGATCTTGGCAATCCTCAGTTGCACAGTGAGGCTGAAAGTGTAGACACATTTTCAGATGCTTTGCTTGTTGAAGAAACAAGAGTTCAAACACCTTTACCTCAAAGGTATGAAAAAGTGGTAGCAGAAAACAGTTAAGAAAAAATATAGTTGTTCTTCTATTTTACTAATCTTATCAAATACAATAACTGTTACTTTGAGTAATTTACCACATGAGAAATGAATTTGGTCAGATCTCAGAACTGATGATATTATGTCAAGCAATGTGACTAATATTGTTCTTGAAATGTGAATCATTATTAGCTGTGTCCAAATGCACGTATGATGTTTTTGAGCTCCTATCTTTGTGAGAACTATGGATTTTATGTTTGATTTTTAATTTGCCATCTTAACATTGCATTAGTGTAAGCTTCTTTTTGTCAATTTCCTATTTTTAACAAAAGAGGATGAAGAAGTAGTAATGCTCCATTTACTCATTTTCCGTGTAAGTCTTCCTACTGTTGATTTTGGTGTTAACTCTTTGTTTGTTGTCTAACAGGGAAAATGAATATCAGAGACAAGGGGAGATAGGTAGCAAAAATGCTGCCTGCAAGACAAAAACTCTTACTTGGAAAACAAAACATATGGAGAAAGTGTACAGAAAGGACTCACAGAATCAGTGTTATTTGCCTATAGTTGGTGCATGGGAATTTGAACGTGATGATGAAGAGTATGTTAATTTCTTAGAGCTCTTTCTGAGCTATGTTCTTGAGAGAGATCTGTTAAAGTACAGTGATCTCAGAATTCCATTTCTTACTAGCTTCTCTGGACTTCTTCGAAAGCATGAATTAAACTCTCTCTTGTTTGATATTCATACAACACTAAAACGTCGACAAGCCAAAGCAAGAAGCCAAAGTGTATTTAGAGCAGGGTCTTGCTATACTGTCACCCTGACATCCTGCAATTCTGAAACAGTTTCTGTCCATCGTGTAAGCGAAAATGTTCTGGAAAATCCAGACATTGTACAGTCCACTGTGCAGATGACAGAACCTTCTGTGTATGACCCAATCAAAGAAGTTAAAGGATTATTTGGTTTAAAACACAAGTCGATTTACAGAGCTCAGAGTGACAATCAAGAGGTAACTGTTGCATCAGCAATCCAGACTGTTCCTAAAGGTACTGCCCGTACACTACAAACCCTGGAAACTTCTAAATATGTGTACAAAACTGCTTATTTTCCTGATACTTTACCAGGAGAAGAACTAGCAATAGAACTGACGGATAAATTTAGCAGTATTGCAAGATTACTTGAGTGGATGCTCAGATGGTCTGACAGGAGACTGCTGTGTGGTTCCAAGAAACAAGAGTCCATGGAAGAAAGTCTTCCAATGATACATATGAAGACATCAGCAGCTGCTGTTCTTTCTTCCTTATGGCTGTTAGAACAATTGTGCAAAGATGGAACACAAGCAAGAAGTGTAACATTTAAGGTAAGAGAGGGGTGGAATAAGAATAAATTTATTCCAGCAAACAAGATTATACACATCTTTTACGTTATAGTTTGATTCTCAGTAAGAAAAGGAGAGTTGATCAATAGTCTTGAAGTGAGGAGTTGCTCAGAAAATAGATATTTTCCAGAAATACCAGAATTTTGGGAAAACTTCAGCTGAAAATAAAAATCCTCTTTTAGAAGTCATTTAAATAGTTACCACAGTATTTGAGCAAATGCTTAGAAGTTACGTCACTGTGTCTATTTTTATGTGAAGAAAGCCAGAATTGGTGACAGATTATTGGAAAAACAAGATTAATTAAAGAATGTTTTGTCAAAGGAAACTTGAATGCAAGTTTATTTGTCCTTAGAGGAAAGCACGGTTGCATTTTGACTAAAGCTAGATGTTAATTTGTGAGAAGTGAACTTCGAATTTCCAGCTAACACTGTTGAACTTGGGAATTTGTAAAAATAAATAAATAAATAAATAAATAATGCTACATGAAATGCTTTGGATGAAGAGGTTGTGGGGTTTTGTTAAGATTTTTTCTCACAGAGAGATTTTGACTTGTATTTGGTTTCCATATGCTGTTTTCTTGCAAGCACCATATGTACTTTACTTACAACTTACTGCCAGAATACTGGGTGTGCTAACTATGCATGATTATGTAAGTTTTTTGCCTTTCATACAGTGATAATTTGAAGTAGGTCTATTTTACTGGTGCTGAAACCAAATATTATTGCATTTCTTTTATGGAGAATATTAATTGTCACATCAATGACAAAGGAATCATGAAACATATATTATTTCACAATTCTTCTACATAACTCAGAGGACCATTTCTTTGTTAATCAAAAGGTGAAAACTCAGACTCCATATTTAAGTGTAAATCCAGAATTTCTCTGTTGCAGAGGAAATTGTATGAAGATAAACATAGCATATGAAACAGTATTTTTTAAAGTCTTTTTTTTTTTTTTTTTTTTTCTAAAGCAAGTGAATTTTTTTTATTATTGTTAATAGAATGCAGGTAATCAGTGTCTGAAAGAATCTACATCTCCATCAGAAGCACAGCCTAGGACCAAGAGAGAACGTGGAGTAGTTGAAGGCACTTCAGCCAATCCTCCAGCTGATGTCCATAACGTACAAGCCTATGACAACCTTTGTGAAAACCGTTCAGGGTAATTTTTTTTTTATCTAAGAACTCCAGTTTGTCATTCCCCAGCTAATGAACATAGCGAGATGAAGAGTTCTGCTGTTTCTGCATGTTATATTATGTTAAATTTTGAATGTAAATTCAATCTCATGCTCAAATCTAATGGCTATACGTAGTCTATTACATCACTTGAATTTATTCCTGAAACAGGATAATATTATATTCTTTCTATATATATGTAAGTTACTAATTTTGGTGGAGATGTTAAGGTGTTCTCTTTTATAGAGTAATATTGTCTCAGTTTTGTAGAAGAGAATCCAGATTTTTTATGCCTCATAATATCACATGATTGTGTCAGTTCTTCTCAAATCGGTGACCAAGTCTGTTACAAGAAATATTCATGAGAACTTAATGTATTTGGTCATTCTGTTCTGTTTATTTCTCATATTCGGCTCCTTTTATTTCTCATACTTAGAAAAAATCTTATGTTTGCTGTTCAAGCATTACCAGGACTAACACTGTTGGAAGGAGAAGTCTTGAATATTGTCCTAAAAATTGTTGCAAGACTTCGCTTTATAGAACTTTTGTAATTGACAAAAAAAATCAGACCAAGTATCTACCTTCCCCAGACATACCTCTAGGCAGCAAACAAGATGGCTGTTTCGTATGAATTGAAATGTCAGTTTACATCACTGTTCATACAGTTAGCAATGTGGAAATACAGTCCAGATTTTTGATTTAGTAACAATCATCATTCTCTCAAATAACAAGCTCTATACAGGGAGAGAGAGAACCTTCATTCTTATACTGAGATGATAGTTCACAATGTTAATTGTTTTTTCTTGACTTTTTCTGTTGTTTTCATTTTTCCCCTGGATCTTTAATCTAGCTATGTTGATGTATGTGTCAGAAAGAAAGATGGAAAAAGGGGTAAATATGTATTTCTTCATATCTTAAACACTTCTGGAGATGGAGATTCTGTAAACTGATGGCTTTTGTAACATTTGTCTCCATCTACTGCTGCGCTAAGGAAATGAAAGATCTGCTGTTAGTATTTAAAGACACTGGTGTGTGTTTCCTATAAATTTTATTTTATTTTTTTATAATAAAGGAAGTTTCTGTGAGGGACATAAATGTAATCTTAGGGAGATTATCTAAAAGTCACAATGCAATTTATGCCTTCCGTTTTCTTTTTGGTAGGTCATATGTGTTCTTTACATCTTTCTGAAGAGCATCTCAAAGGCGGTCCCTTTAATTTCAGTAAAATGTTACCACTATTCCAAAAAATAGTATTTATCTCAGTTTAAGTGAAATTTGTTGGGGAATTTTATGTGATTATATCACAGCAGTGTTTATTTTACTGTTATACTCTAGCCTGCAGTCTGAGAGGAACAGTATATTTAAATGAAGTCTGATACTTAGGTTATTTTTACTGTGTTTTTTTTTTTTTTTTTAATTCCAATGATCAGAATGTCTACAAAATCAATATATTTTGCTAAGAAGGAAATTAAACATGGGAGTTGTTCTCTGCCTCATGTGACTGAAGATCTTAATGAAGTTGAGCCATTTCTACAGGAGGAGTCAGACATAACATCACAAAGTGAAGGTTTGTGTTTATGCTATATTCTTTTACTGTTGTCTGACATACCAAAGTAGGAGCTTTGCCGAAGTAGAATTATACATTCCTTGCACATCACATCAGTAGTAATAAGACAAACTATGAATTTGCTGAAAGATAGCTCAACCCTTTTTCTTCCTCAATAGGAAAAAAAGTGGACTAATGTAAACCAGCTGACAGAAATTGCGTAACAGTGCTGTATATCATATCGTTTTCTGATTTAGAATAATTTTGTTTGTTTTTGTAGAGTGCTTTGAGGAGCCATTTGAAACTCCAAAGAGCTCCAATGGCTCTATCAGGATCAAACCTGGAAAGGCAAGTTATCAGTTATCATCTTGTCGAGAATTCCTCAATGTAATTTAGAAATGGAGATCTTTTTTCCCTACTGAAATCAGTAGTAAAAATTATTAGTACTTAAACAGTAGTAAAGTGTTAGAGTAAAGCTTACTCTAAACATTTTTCAGTATTGATTCAGTGTTTGTAAAACTGAGTGTGTGTCTGCCTATATCAACAGGCATATAATTATGTTCCATAACAGGTTGTGTACCACCGTATATAAGTATATACTATTTATGTACACATAGATATGTATAAAACCATGTAAACTAAACAAACAAACAAACAAAAAACAGGTGGTCTTCTGTTTAGCAGAATTTTATAACTATTTTGTTTACCATAGCTAGCTGTATTACAGCTTATTTCCTAAAAAATGTATGCTGACTTGGAAGTTGTCACAAGGTGACTAAGTAATGTCTTATGACTTGTTTGCTTCCTTGCTTACCTGATTTTTAAATTGAATGTATAAAGGTGTATTATTTGTTGGAGTCTGAAAAGTCAGTTTAGATCTATAAATTAACCTCATTCTCGTGTATCATCCAAGAGAACTCTCCTGTATTTGAAATTGGCTAGGAACTACTATGAACGAATGTGGATTGCAACAGCTTACTCTCCTGTAGTACTTTGGATTCAGTGCTGTTAATAGAATTAGACCCAGTAATGGAATGATTTTCAATTCCCCACTATGTATTACTACATATTACTATAGTGAATCTGCGGCATATGTGAAGTCCTGGATTTATTTCAGTTTCTTAGTTTGTGAGTAGCTTCTGTGTACAAACTTTGTTTCCCTATTGTCATCCTTAATAGGAGGTGTGAGATTAGCAGACTTGATTTCCAGGGTACTGTATCTGGATACAAACTTGAAAATAGAAACATATAACAACTAATTTTAAAAAAAAAAAAACAAACAAACCATATTTGGATGGAATTATTAAGATATCTCCAAATACGTAAGCTGCAACTGTCCTCTGATAAGTGTGTAATTTTTGTTGTTTTTGTCAGATTTTTTAAAATGACTGTTTAATGAAAAATATGTTTGAC
Organism: Tympanuchus pallidicinctus; assembly: GCF_026119805.1. NCBI lineage: Eukaryota > Metazoa > Chordata > Aves > Galliformes > Phasianidae > Tympanuchus > Tympanuchus pallidicinctus. The sequence goes on from NW_026294813.1 coordinate 12,265,861, forward strand.
TTAGGCTAATAAAATAACATTTCATTGAAGCAGAAGGGGTATGTAAAAATTTACAAGTTGAGACACATCTTTTTATTTTCCAGGACATCTCCAATTCAGCTGTAGATAGTCCACAAGAAGACCAAAAGATGAAAAAAGCAAAGGAAAGAAAGGCTGAACAGAATGTGTGAGAGACTTACTATTTTATTTTTCCCTTTGACTTTGTTTAAAAACAGTTAAAATTTTTGTTTTGTAGTTTTGCAGTTTTGCTAATTATGGGACTCAGTCAAATCTGAGTGGGTTTGTTACTGTAGGAACAAACTCATAGACTGGAAGAAAATTTCAGTCATGTTCTATTTCACATGAATAGGCATTTTGCATATACAAGGTGCTGGTTGGATTAATGAGTAGTTTAGAAATGAAAAGGTAATACAGGCATGGTTTGTGGTAAGGACTAGTATTTTCTTTCTGGTTGAAGTATGTAACTGGAGAATAACTGGAGAAGTTTCCAGATTGAAAATTCTTCTCTGAAGTTGGAGCAGTATCTTCAGACAAATTACAGAGGGAGAGCTATTTTTCTAGGAAATTTAGTTGTTAACTTGTTAAACAATTTAAAAGATATGGATGAAAGTGAATATAGTTGGTAAATTAATCATCTCCTGACGGAGAGAGGGAGATATTTTACAGAACTTAATTTCAAGAAATTTACGTAATTTTGACTTGATTTAAATTTAATGTGAGCTAGATGAATATTTTAAAATATATTTTAAAATAAAATAAAATAGTATCATTTAAAATAAAATGGAAACAAGGAAACAATCCATAAAGCTTGATTGTTACATCATTAGTTGGAGTTGATTACTGCTTAGTTTAATTTCTTTGAAGCTTTTCAAGGGAAGAAACTTTACTCTAAAAGGGTTTTTTGTTTGCTATGAAGAATTAGTGTTTGGGGATTTTTTTCACTTAATGAGAAATGTAACCACCTATTTTTATTCTTTTGTATCAATTTTCTTCATGATCCTACCAAATTTGTTTGTCATAATGAAACCTTTTTCTATAATACACAGCAACTGACTTTAATATCTTATTTCACTGGCATATAAATCCGTATTCTGTTTATGTAATATTTGTTAAGAACTCAAGAATGGCCAGCTTTAGGGAAATAAAAGTTTCCTTATGACTCTGGCTTTCCTTTTTTTTTTTTTTTTTTTTCTTGGAATGCAGATTGGGATCATATTAGCTAATATTAACCTGTATTGCTTATTGGATGTTCTCTTCTTTTGACTGCTTCAAGCAATCTATTTTTTTTTTTGCCTGTTGTTTGTGTGAACAGCCAGAACCTTTTCCATGCTTTTGTTTGAGTCAGTTTCTAATTGCTAGGGAGACAAAGCTTGAATGTCAATATTTGCCAGCTCAAATTGCAGCGTAATGCAGTAATTGAAGTAATACAGTTCAATGTAGCTCTGATAAGGTGGCATTCAGGTATCATTGCTTTAAATGTACAAAAGTGTTTGTACATAAAATGGGGAAAAAATGAAAAGCACAACAAATTACTGTAGCACTTACAATGTCTGGTTTTTTGTTCTATTGTTTTATTTTGAAGCATGACTGAGGTTGCTACTAGCACCATTTCTCAATCATTCTCTTTAGAGCAAAATTCCGAGGTTCCCAGGTAAGATAAACCTATGGTGTTTTATACAACGAAAAAAAAGCTCTTGTTAAAAAAGCTCTTGTTAAATTTTTAGTGTCAAGTAACATAATTTTTATTGCAAAATATTTGTACGTGAAAACTGTAATACAGAGTAAGTTTTCTGAAACATTTTCATGCCATAATCCTTGTGAATCACATACTCTTGCAGTTTTTCCAGGATAACACATGAATAAAACTTCTTAAAGTAAAGTACCTATGATAAGATATAGTCTTATCATAATATAATATTTATCTTTGTGAACAACTTGAAAAATATGCTATTTAATATCATCTGGTACATTGTATTTTAATGTTTAGTAATCTGCAGTTTTATTGTTGCTTTTTAATTATCCAAATAGGTAAAGACACGATTAGTCATTTAAGTGAAAGTAAATCTGCCATCTCTTATATTTCAGCTATAATTTAATAAATATAATATATTTCACTATATTATAGTGTCCATCTCCATTTTCTCTATCTTTTTGGTTTTATGACTAACAGGACCTTTTTCTGTTGCAGCATTGTTTTCTTCTGTATCTCTAGAAAAGCCGATGTTTCAGTCTCCCTGTGACTGAAAACTGTAGATCTTATGTCTTTACTGTTACTTTTCATTCACTTTGTTATTAAGTGCTAGGAAAAAAAGGCCTATGTGAAGATAGTGCAGTGTTAATTGTTAAATTTTTCCAACAAATTCATTATATTTTAGATAAATCAAGATATCCTTAACATGTTGTGGATTAACTTAAGATAACCTATATGTTTTCTGTACTATGAGTGTTTTTAGCAATTTTATTCTTTTCATTCTATTGTTAAGTAACATAGAGATTTCTGTAAGTCACGGTCAGCCTTCCCTTGCTGCTGTGTCAAGTATATCAAGTGTTATCTCCAGTACTTCAATTTGTGCAAAAAAGGAAGACATCAAGAAAGAAGTCTCAACAGAAGAGAAACTGAATACATCAGAGACTGTCAGACAGATGCTCCAAGATGAAATGTTTAAGTTAGTTCAGGTAAGAGTGCTTCATTGTTGAAAATTGTGTTCCCAGTATAAAATGGTATTTAACGTACAATTGGGATAATTACTGTTTTAAAGTATTTGCTTGTTTTTAAAAATTATTAGCATAATAATGAAAGGCTGAATGTGTTCTAATTCAAACAGTTCAGTGTGCTCTAATTGCTTAGATTAGGAAACATTCTGAAGCTGTAATAACTTCATAGTTGTGATAGCAATTAATTTTTGTTAGCACATTGAAACAATTATGTACAAGCTTACATATACCTAAACTTCACAGAAAAAGTGAAGGAATTTGTCTTGCTTTAGCAAAGCCTGTCTATGACAGATTTTTAATATATCTCAAGTTCAGTTCAATAAGCAGTCGTACAAATGAATCTTCATTGAAACTTATGGAAGTTGTTTATTGGTACTGTGTATTTTATGTTGATAAGATAGTGAACTGTTAGAACATGGCTTAGAGATGATGTTTTTGTGAGGATCCCTGTTAAAAGTGTTTTTACGGTGTTACCTTCATGTGTTTGTGTGTGCAGCTACAGCAAATCAACTTCATGAGTTTAATGCAAATAGTGCAGTCATCATTTGCCAACCTGCCAAATGTGCAACAAACTTTAGAACGGTATCAATCTGCTCATCTGGAAGGAATCCAGCCTGTGCCCCCAACAGAAGTCAATGGCTCTGCAAGACCTTCATGTTCTGCCGGTGCTTCTCTAAAAACAGAACTGTCCACTGAAGATGATAGAGAAAAATATGATCAAAAAAGCTCACATTTTCAACCAACAAATAGTTCAAAAGATGAAAGTAACTGTGTCCATATAAAAGTAGGTGTATCAGTATGTCACTTTTGAAGATGTAAATGTCTCTGTATATATTCTGTAATTTGTTATCTGTTGTGTTGAATTGCTAAATCTTCTTGTAGTGATTGCTGTAGACAAAAACAAGCATAAACAAAAACCAAACATATTTTTGTACATATATTTATCAGCTGTTTCACTGTGCTTTCAAATGCTTTTTTTTTTATTTTCTGATCTAGAATCATCAGAACGTTCCTTTAAGCCTACTAGAAAACCATAGCAAAGAGACAGGATTTATGCCACCAACACAAGATTTGCATTCTTCCATTAAACAACTTCATCTCCTAGCTCCTTCCTCAGATGTTCAGAAAGCACCTAAGTTTATCCCTATTGAAAAAAGCACAGATTGCTCAGATGGATTTCCTTTGCTTAAGCTTGAATCAGGTTATCATTCCAAACCAGCGTTTTTAGATCCAATAGAAATGTCATCAGCTTTTGCAAGACCACCCCCACGAGTAGCTTGGAATTCATCAGATTCTTTATGGCACCATCAGTCATCATACAAAGAAAGAAGGGGGAAGTCTGCAGCACACTGGAACATGAGTAGATACAAACCTGAGATCTTGAAACCAATCCAAGAGGAAGAGAAAAGATGGGCAGAAACTGTGTATAAGCCACTCTCCAAACACCTATGCTCAAGTCAGTATGAAGAACGAGAAGTTTCACTTGAGCAGCAGTTCTCTGGTAATGTGAAAATGGACAATACAGTGATCACCAACAACCTGGCTGGTATTCCCCTACTGCACTTGAATCTTGATCCAGTAGTTAGACTTCCACCAGTTACAAGACAGCCAGTCATCACTGCTTTAATACCTGTTAAACCTATAACAAAAGAGACTGATGAAAGAGAAACGCTGCAGCACACAGGAATATCACTGCTCCATGCCAAATTACCTCAACAAAAGAAGGTACTGGATTTAGTAATACATTTTTCTAAGTTGCAAGAGTTTTTAGTATAGTGATTTCTAATTCATCAAAGATTAGTTAGTGTTTCCACTTTATGAGATTTGGAAGTCTTCAATCCAGCTGACAGAAGAGAGTTTGGAACTAACAGTATCTATAATGATACTGTTACAGTATTATATATTATATTATATACACTATATTATATATAATTATAATATAATATATATATTAATACATATAACATATATATATATTAATATCTATATATAATATAGATATATATATATATATATTATATAGTATTTATAATGATATAAATATAAAATAACAGTACCTTTATACTGGAATGTTAATCTAAAGCAGGCTTGGTGCTGTTTTGGAATTGTTTAAAGAATCTACTGGCTCAAAATGATAAATAATATTTCTGTCACAAAAAGTAATCACTGCTGGTTTTACAGAAAGTTAAATACAATTATTTACAGAACAAGAAAGGAAGCAGTAAGAAATTCTTTTCCATACAGGGCAGAAATGTAATGCCCTATAGGCATTTTCCTTTTAGGCTTGGAAAGAAAACTTTGTCTTGTGGATGTTGGGAGCCTGGTATTTTGAAACATGTTGTTCTGACAGAATCTCATGTGCTCACCCATTTCAGCTGAATGCAAACATTTTTCCTAGAAACATTTGGAAATTTGCGTGCATTTCCTATTTTCATCTTCAGCCAGATACGTAAGAACATATTAGGGAAATAAGTTCTGACAAGGAAATTCCTATCTTCTACTTTGTTTAATGGGAACAGTTTGCACATTAACATGTTGCTTTGGATTCTGCTGCTACATTTTCATTCTCTCCACAGATTAACTGTGTTTATATAACTGAGATACAAACAGGACATGCTATATTCATCCAGTATGACTGGGGTCTCTCCGTTTTATCACTGTTTCATTTTTTTCTTCTCTCTGAACTTCCAGGTGCCAAAACTTATTCCACCTCAAGATCTCATTGCATTTGAGCAGTACTACCACCATCGTACTGTGACCAGTACTTCCTTTGAACAGGACCAAACTAAGCCTATCCAATTACTAAAAACTGATTTTAAACCATTTGAGCCAAGAGATGTGCAGAGAAGTACAAAAAGGCAAGCCAAACTTGTGGGTCTTCAGTTTGAAGAGACTGTGCTGCGGGTCATCATTATAAGTAGTAATCTTTAGGAAAGAAAGGATTGCAGTGTTTTAATATATTTTAAAATACAGGCTCTGATAATGAGTCCGGAAGGCATCCATCAAAATTCCAACAGAAGAATTTTTTGTTTTTTGCTAGCTGTGTTACGCATGAGTTTTGACATTTTCTATTTTTACCTGTACCTTAATGGGAAGGGATAATGACATCATTGCATCTAGAATGGAATGATTGCTTCTGATTGTGATGCTTTTAACTCAGACAGATGGACAGACTCTGAATGTTCACTGTAAGGTTGGGAACAAACAGTACATAAATAACTGCAGCTGTAGTTTAGAAAACCTGTTATGATATTATCAGTTGAAATTCTTAAGCCTATAATTGTTTTGCATTTGGGCCGGAAGAACCCCAGGCACCCGTACAGGCTGGGAGGAGTGGTCCTTGAGAGCAGCTCGGCAGAGAAGGACCTGGGGGTCCTGATGGACGAGAGACTGAACATGAGCCAGCAGTGCGCTCTGGCAGCTCGAAAGGCAAATGGGATCCTGGGCTCCATCAGGAGAGGGGTGGTCAGCAGGGACAGGGAGGTGATTGTCCCTCTCTACTCGGCTCTTGTGAGGCCCATCTGGAGTACTGTGTCCAGGTGTGGAGCCCTCAGTACAAGAAAGACGTAGAGATCTTGGAAAGGGTCCAGAGGAGGGCGACTAAGATGATCAGGGGGCTGGAGCACCTCCCCTATGAGGACAGGCTGAGGGAGTTGGGCTTGTTCAGCCTGGAGAAGAGAAGGCTGCGGGGTGACCTCATTGCAGCCTATCAATACCTGAAGGGAACCTACACCCAGGAGGGGAGTAAACTTTTCAAAAGGGCTGACAACAGCAGGACTAGGGGAAATGGATCCAAGTTGAAGGAGGGAAGATTTAGGTTGGATGTTAGGGGGAAGTTCTTCACAAGGAGAGTGGTTAGGCCCTGGAACGGGCTGCCCAGGGAGGTCGTGGATGCCCCGTCCTTGGACGTGTTCAAGGCCAGGTTGGACGGGGTCCTGGGCAACCTGATCTGAATGTGTACGTTTGGTGGCCCTGCTAGGCAGGGGGGTTGGAACTACATGATCCTTGAGGTCCCTTCCAACCCGGGTGATTCTGTGATTCTGTAATTGTTGTCTGATAATGTATTCATCAGATTCTTAAGAGAATTGCAACTTTTTTAGTGCAATAGTAAATAAGAAAATGTTATTGATAACATAAGTCCTTATCTTGCCTGGAGGATTTCTTAGAGTTTCCTTACAGGCGTTTTGTGTTGTAATGATTTTATTTTTTTTTACCACACAAAGTATAGTTACATTATCCAGATTATCCAGATCGTAACATTTGATATGACTGTTTTACTTGACTGTTAACACATTTTGCTTTGATTGGTGAATGTTTTTATGAGCTCTTGTAATTATTTTTGATGCATTTCTCATACACAGAATCATCCTTTGAACCAATCCTTATGCAGCAGTTTTGTTTATTTTTTCCACCTTTATTTCAGTGTGTATTTTCTACTTAGGAAACAGTAGGTATTCTTACAATTGTGGAACAGTTCTTACTTCTATTTATAATTATTATGTTGGCAGACAGAAGAGGCGTAATAAGAAACAAATGAATGAGGAAGTGGAAAAGGAGAAACGAAGTGTGTCTTTCTGCCCAGATGATTCCATCATCAATATTAGTGATACAGTGATCTCTGTTGAATCAAAAACGGTAGTGTCAAAAAATGTTTTTTTCTTTTACTTTATTAAGTATTCAGGTATTAAAAGAAAAAAAAGCAAACAACTGCAACAATCATGTAAATTTCTTCCATGCTGTCCTCTAGAAACAGTACATATTCTTCATTCACATCTTTGTATTTACTGCAAGGAAGAGATTTAGAATGGAAAAAGAGTTACAGGGATGCATTTGTTTCTGTTGGGATGTGAACTTTCCTAAGTAGAATAGCATATTTTGACATTTAAAGTAAATCCAGATACAAGCACCAATCACTTAAAAAATGTTCTGCCTGTCAGTAATACGAGGGCAGCTATCCCAAGCATTATTTTTTTCACATGAAGCTGATTGATGACAGTATTAGTCAGAGTAGGGAGAAAGAACTCTCTCCTCTGTTTTATCCAAGTCATTGAGAAGACAAACCCTTCCTCAGCTAGGTTTTGATTTCTGTTGTTTACATAAGTCATTTTAGTATCTTTTAACATCTTTTGGGGTTATCCTTACCAGTATTAGATTGAAAACCAGAATGTTTTCAAGCTCTATTTATGGTCCATAACATACCTTCTTTGAGACTTCCTTGTCTATCACATCTACTGGAGAATCTCAGCAGGGCTAGAAAATACTATGATACAGCAGGGATAGTGTATCTGATAGAAAGAAAATTAACAGCATCAACAGAACCTTTCATTGTGGCTGCAACTTATTTTTTATGATTTTTTTTTTTTTTTTCTAATTAGGATCCAGAGACAAAATATACCTCTCACCTGCAAGATGATTCTTTCATTTCCATGGGCAAGTACATGACATTTAGTACTTTAAGTGCTTAAATAAATCAGGGAATAGAAGTTTGTTAGACTTCAAAACAAAATTCCGTATTATTAAGACAATATCAAAAGATATCAAAAAAAGATAAGTCAAACTGTGTACTCTTTAGAAATATGATCTGCACTGTATATAACAGGATCATTTCCCAGAAATTGAGAAAAACCGTTCGAGATGATGAAAAAATGTTCAGTTCTCTTTTGGAATATTCAGTTTTATGGGATTAGTGTGGAGAGATTCTATATTTAAGCTCTTTTAGCTTAAAAACATCGCTAATTGTATCACTACATTCCCCAATTACTTGTTAATTCAGAATAATTCTCCTGAAAGTTTTGTTAGTTTCCTTGAAAATGGGCAATGATGTTTTGTTTACGCTTATAAGCAGTGAAGTTCAGGAAAGAGTAAAGAGTATATGGTATGAATTTCAGTAACGATGGCTCATAGTGATTTCTTATTCATGTGATTAACCGGAAGGAGGCTTTAAACGTACGCTTCAAATTCTAAATCAGATGTATTTGTTTTCAAATATATTTCCAGTTTTATTTGACAGCATCTTCTAATAGTATGAAATTTAAGACTCTTATACTTAAAAGAGGCTGAATGTTTACAGTACTTCTAGCTCAGAAAAAGAAGTCAGTGATTATAGGAAGATCTGCTTCTTTCTACGGTATTCAGCATAGAATTTAGTCCTACCAGACAAAAATAATGCAATCCATTCTCTGAAATTTGTCTTAGACAAATTCTGTCTTGCACAGATCTGTAAAAATATCAGTAAGGAAATAAATGCATAATGTATACACAATTATTTCCCTCTGCTTTTAGATTATGGAAGCAATTCATTGCTCCCTGTATTAGTATACTTGGTTTGAAGAGTACACATCCAAATCTAGTCTTGATTTCAATTCAGTATAACATTGTAAGATTCAGTTGCATGTGTTTACAGACGACAGATATTGCACATTTTCTTGATATCATTTATAAAATATACTTAAAATAATGTGTCAGAATGCGGAGAAACTTCTTCCACAGCACTAAGTTTTAAACTAAAATGATTACTTTTTCTAATTCATGCACTACTTACAGACAGCTATTTGCACATTTCAGACAAAGCAGAAGAGGCAGTTACGACTCCAGATCTACATTTACATTACATGGCTTCTACAAGGAAAAAAATAGTAGAAACTCAGGATGCAAGTACCAACACTCACCCAGGTAAATGTTACCTGTGCAAGTTACAGCAACTGTTTATAGGTATTGTTTCAAGTTAATTGTAATATTTCATGATTTTTTGCATGTTTAAATTTTTGTTACCAAAAAAAAAAAAAAAAAGAGAAGATATTGGAATGTAAATTACAAACTACTAGCTAAAATAATTATAACTAAAGGTACTACTGATGTGATTGTGTAAGTGACTCTGTATGCTTTCTGTATGTCAGTTGTGTTGTGATTTGTTTCTGACGGCTTCTTTTAGCTTACATTGTCTTTATGAAAACACATTTTAGACAGTGTTTCATGTTTGATTGAAATTGCTTTCCTACCTCTTCTCTATAGCTTTCCTTTGGTCATAGGCTGGTAAATCAGAATTGTACTTTCAGGTCATGCCATATGTGTCCTTCCTTAGATTAATGCATTTTGTTTTCTTTTTCCTATCAAGTGCTCAAATCATACAAGGATATAGGAATCAGTACTGAAACTGAGATTTCTCACCTTGAAAAAAATGAGTCAGATACGTCTCTTCCTGCGTCGGGTATGGTTTGTTTCAGGCTTTCTTTAATTCATTTATTGTTTTGGAAAGCTATAAAAATACTACCACTTAAAATGTATTTTTGTATGATGTAACTTTATATGTAGGGTATTGATAACCTTCTGATTTATTCTATTTCTTTCAACCAAATGTTGAGTAATAATAAATACAGTTTATTTATTATTTATTTATTTAGAAACATTTGGTTCTGTTTTACCTGGTACATTGTACCCATGCTTTTGTTTCTGTGTCATGAGAGACATTTATGGGCTTTATAGTGATTTTACTGCTGCTCAATTTTTACAATTTTATTTCTGGTATGTAAAATGTTGGTGCTATTTGCAGAAAACAAAATTGGAAGTGATTTTGATTTGAGGCTAAACATGTATTTTGCTTTATGTTTTGTTCCCCACAAAACTTATAGCTCCCTGATAAATAGCACTACGTAAGATTTATTACTTAAGAATATTCCCTCTTATAGCACACAAACATATTGATTTTTCATTTTTAGAAAATTCAACAACATTACTCCATTTGGAAAATTATTTTACTATGTAGTGTACATTACAAATATTGTTTATTTATTTCATTTTTCTAGGCAAGTACTGTCATTCAACTTGATCCAGTCAAGATATAGAGATTTTTTTTTAACTACTTAAGATGGAATTGAAAATGAACAGCAATTTATACTGCAGCGTGCTGCTCTAATTTTAATGTTTTGAATATTTTTCTTAAATAATTTAAATAAATGAAAAATAATTAAATAGTGATAGATATTGTTTGAACGAAACTTTGAAGCAAACTTGTTACACGGTGGCCTGGGTTGGAAGGGACCTCAAGGATCCACATTTAATACTACATCAGGCTGCCCAGGGCCCCATACAACCTGACCTTGAACACCTCCAGGGATGGGGCATCCACAACCTCTCAGGGCAGCCTGTTCCAGCACCTCACCACTCTCTCTGTAAAGAACTTCCTCCTGACATTCAACCTAATCCTTCCCTCCCTCAACTTAAACCATTTCCCCTTGTCCTGCTGTTATCTACCCTTTCAAAGAGTTGATTCCCCTCCTGTTTGTAGGCTCTGTTTAGGTACTGAAAGGCTGCAGTGAGGTCACCCCACAGCTGTCTTTTCTCCAGGCTGAACAAGCCCAGCTACCTCAGCCTGTTTTCATAGGGGAGGAGCTCCAGCCCCCTGATCATCTTTGTGGTTTTGCTTTCTGAGCTGCAACAGCACACTGCTGGCTCATGTTAAGCTTTTCATCTATCAGGACCCCCAGGTCCTTCTCTGCAGGGCTGCTCTCAAGGACCGCTCCTTCCAGTCTGTATGGATGCTTGGTATTCCTCCGGCCCATGTGCAAAACCTTGCACTCTGCTGTGTTGAACCTCATCAGATTCACCCAGGCCACCTTTCAAACCTGTTGAGGTCCCTCTGAATGGCATCCCTTCCTTCCACCGTGTCAACTACACCATTCAGCTTGGTGTCATCAGCAAACTTGATGAGAGTGCACTCAATTCCGTCATCGATATCATGTGATATGTAGCCACATTTCCTCAACATCTTTATGTTGAAGGACAGCATCTTTTTATATTAATATTAATCTTTTTTTTTTTTTTTTTTTTTTTCCCATAGAATCATGTAGCATTCCTAAATTATCATCATCCGACATGTATTTAAACCTGAGATTCTCCAGTGAAGTGAAGGAGAGACTTCTACCATCATCTTTGTCTGATGTACCTGATTTGGTTAGTGGTACAAATGGTATTTTTGTAATTAAACCATATGCCTTATCCCTTGAATCTGTATTATTCTTTTTTGGATGAGTAAGTTGTAGAATATGGAAGACCACATTGTCTCTGAAGCAAGAAATCTCTTTCAACTCTTAGAAAGAGTAAACATGGAAATGTTTAAAATGTACTGCTCAGAACACATGCTGAATAATTCTTCATCGTCTTGTTTTTGTTTAGAGTGAACATAAATATGTTAGTGTGGTTGACATTGAAGACAGTGACATTCTTAATGATTTACCGATGGCACCTGAGTCAGCGGATGAAATAGTTACTACAGAGCAAAATGAGAAATTTGAAAGTCCATCTATTGGAGAACTTCATCGCATGGCAGCTTCTGTTACTAATGCAATTCCATCTGAGCTGCTTCAGAAGAACGGTAAGCATTTTGATTTTAAACCAGGAAAAATCCTGTCCATTTTAATTAAAATATTCTTACCCCCTCACAGAATATCCTTAGCCTTTCTCCCACTCAATTCCTGCTTATTATTTTCAGTACTTATTTGCAGTACTAATTATCTTATATCTTAGACATAATAGAATAATTAGACATAATCTTATGTTGTGTCTAATTACTTGCAGTACTTAAATGCTTACATTACAGTTCATTCAGGGGTGTTGATCTACTTTTTTATTTCAAGACAATCATCTCAAAAATGTATCAAGCCAAAAGCAAAAGGAACATAAAGAGGCAGATTTTGCTAGAGAAAGTATAACTTGGAACATAGAACATGAGGATGCAAGAGCTGTCCCTTCTACGTGGCTGCTGTCAGAAGTAATTGACAAGGAATGCTTATCCACAAAGCATCAGGAAATAGATATGCAATTACGTATACTGCAGAATGTAACAAAAAATATGGAGGAGGATTTCAGAAATACCAGACAGGTGAGTTTAAACTGCTAACTTGTTTCTGAAATGACTTACTTTTTGCTTCCTTCAACTAAGGAGAAAAAGTTGTGTCTTGGAATAATACATTTTCAAACCTGGTAGGTGAGGGGAAGTCTCTGGACTCTCAGGACACGCTGGAGACACAACAACACACCAATGTGGTTGAAAACTGTTAGTCTCCAGCACGTCCTGAGAGTCCAAAGACTTCCCAACAGGTAGGTATATATTGAGAGGGAATAAAATGCAGTTCTTTCACATTTGGTGCAGTATCTTTTGTCTGATATGGTTGCCTACAATTGGCCAAATACTGGCTGAAATGGTGATGCTCTTAGTAAACCAGAGGAGTATATTTAATTTTCTTGTAACTGTGGAACAGCAAAAAGTTAAGGGCTCAGCAGGAGCGAAAGCTTGGCCTCTCCAGAATATTAAGTGACTAATTCTGGAAACAGTTTGCACTGATTTCATAAAATACTTGTACTTTTAGCATCTTTATGAAAGCAAATGTGTAAGTAAAATAAATACATTTTGGACATGGTGCATTCAGATCTTATGTAGTAAGATCTTATATAATAACAGATCTCTCAATACTACATCTAGGAGAATATTGGCATTTACTTCTTCATATTAGTTTGACTTCCTAATAATGTTAGAGCAAAGTAGGGGGTGACTATTCTTAGCACAAGCCAGTATTTTACCAGTCTGGTTCCAAAGTTTTTCATTTGTACATTATTGTAACTGAGTCAGTTTCCTGTTTGCTCTGTAACTCCACAGCATCTGCTTTTTCCGTAATCATTCAAACTAATAATGTCCGTTGCCTGCTGTTCCAAATATTACAGAAATATAAAGGACCTCAGTGTGTCAACTACACACATAATCACAGTAAAGAGGATTAATTAATCACTTATATCCTTCCTTTAGGTGATCATCTAAGCTGATTTTTCAAAGCTTGCATTGAAAGAAATCTTTGTGTTCGAGCATTTCACTGTGTTTTTATTTTTAAACTTATTTTTAGTACTTAGCCAAATCGTGATTCCTGGAAATAAACTGATTTTCTTTTTGCCCTTTCTTCAGTACATAAAATTTGATCATTTATTTTATAACAATTCCTTATGTATTACACGTGAGTGTTGAGGCCTGTTCTTTGTAAAAAATGCACTTTAAATGTCTCAACAAGATTAATCAGTTTCACTTCATCGTTTTCAAATTCTGGATGCTTCTGACTTAGGAAGAGTGTGGAAATATTTTTATTTTTAGGTTTTTTTAAATAAGATACAATAGGAAAATTCAGATATTTATAAAATAAGAGACAATGTGTTTAACATGTTAAGTCTTCTCACAAGAATAATGTAGTTCATACGTATTATCGAAGTAGTGTTTCAAAAGATAAAGTTCTTTAAAATAGATAATTCCACTTGAGATACTATGATTCTGAATTATTTTGTTTTGAATAAGGATGCTCCATTATAATGTTTCTAAGATTCAGAGAAAGAAAAAATATTTAAAGAAAACTTTGTGAATATCTGCTATGTAAGTCACAAAAATCCTTTGGAGATTATATTCTTACTTAGTTTTGGGGTTACATTTATAGCTTGTGAAAATAATAGAAGATTTGGAAATGGCTGCCAATTCAGACCCTCATGGTCATCCTTCATTCTCTGAAGATTCTAGAATCACTGATGATGGTACGTGTTCAGTTCACAGACAGACAGTAAACTTTGAGTTGCATATTAACCTTGACTTTTTCTTACCAATGAAATTGCTGTCCCAGGAAATGTTACTGAAATATTAAAGAGATTAAAAATACAAGAGGAAGAAAAACAATCTAAACTAGAGAATCTAGTGAATAACACTATGTTTATTGCCTCAACAAAAGAATTATTTGAAAGCATCTGTATATTTTCATCTTTTCCAAAACTGTAATGCGAGGCCTGAGTATGGGTCTTTAAAGATGATAGTGTGTGTTTATATTTTATTAAAAATTGAAATTGTTGCTCATCATGACTTTGTTTGCTGATAAAAAGTGAGTATGGATTTAGTTCAGTTTCCCCTGTGTATATACTACAGATACTTTTTTCACGTGTCTCTAGAGGCTATGTAGTTGTAGTATCTTCTGATTTTTTTAAAAGCTTACATCAGCTTACATTAACCGTCTGCTAAAGCAGATACACTGAATAATTTATTTTATATATAACCATAGAATCATGGAATCGTAGAATGGCTTAGGTTGAAAGAGACCTCAAGAGCCCCCCAGAATAGTTGCCAATTGCTAGATCAAGTACTAGATCAGGTTCCCAAGGTCCTATCCAACTTGGCCTTGCATACTTCCAGGGATGGGATATCCACAAGCTCTCTGGACAACCTGTTCCAGCACCTCACCACTCTCTCAGTGAAAAACTTCGCCCTCACATCTATTCAGAATCTTCCCTCCTTTAGTTTAAAACCATTCTTCTTTTTCCTGTCACTATCTATCTTTGTAAAATAATGATTTTCCTCCTCTTACAAAATCTCCTTTAAATATTGGAAGGCTGCAATGAGTTCTCCACACAGCCTTTGCTTCTCCAGACTGAACATGTCCAGCTCCTTCAGACTGTCTTCATAGGAGAGGTGCTTCAGTCCTCTGATCATCTTCATGGCCCTCCTCTGGACCTACTTCAAGAGCTACATCTTCCCTGTGCTGGGGGCCGCAGACCTGGATGCACTGCAGATGGGACCTCACAAGCTTCGCTCATCCCCCTGGCTACCCCTCTTCTGATGTAGTCCTGGATGCTCTTGGCCTTCCCAGCTGAAAGCGCACACTTCTGCCATATGTTAAGTTTTTCATCAACCATGACCTCCCAGCTGGGCTGCTCTCAAGGCATTCTTCTCCCAGTTTATATACATAACTGGGATTACGCTGATCCAAGTGCAAAACCTTGCACTTTGCTTTGCTGAACCCCATTAGGTTCACAAGGGCCCACCTATCAATTTTACCGGAGTCCCTTTGGATGGCATCCCTCCCTTTTACTGTATCAACTGCACCACTTAACTTGATATCTTCAGCAAACTTGCTGAAGGTGCACTCAATCCTATCATCTACGCATTGATAAAGATGTTAAGGAATAGTGGTCTCAACATGGACTCCTGGGGGATCCCAGTTACCACCGGCCTCCACCTGCATGCATAGCCATTGACCACAGGCCTCTGCCTGCAACCTTCCAATCAATTTCTTATCCACCAAGTAGTCCGTCTTTCAAATCCAATTTTCGCCAATTTGGAGATGTCATTACAGTCATGCCCAAACAGTCTCGTGTACTTAATGAATTTAGTACAAAGCCAAGTGGTAGAAACAAACCATGTCTACATCTGCATTCATACATAAGAAAATATTTGAGATGTCCATTAGCCTCACACAAAATACTTCATAGTTTAGTCTTGTTGGCGTGTACAGGACTGTGACATACATTGCAGTTCTGGTAGAGCACTTCCATAGGAAGGTACAGCTGATCTCTCAACAGTGGACTAAACTGTTGATATTATAAATCTGAGTTGTTGTAGGTTGTACACTTAAACTAAATATGCCACCAACATATAAGATAGTTGGAATTTTTTTCATTAGTCTGTAGTAAGTACTTTTTTTCCATTGCATCAGAGCATTATTTGAGGGGGATAATTTTTGAAGATGTTATGAATGATGAAAAGGGGAGCTTAAAACCTGAGTACCCTTACCCAGTTATACTACTTTTGTAAGTGAACTCTTCTGCATTTACAACCTCTGCTTCTAAATTCTCAGTGGCATAAAATCATCTCTGGATATAATTTTTAATGTTTGCTATTCCCTTTTTCTCCATTTAAAATGAAGCAATCCTTTTCTTCCTTTATGTAGTGTTTGCTCATGGCTGTTATGTAATAGCACTGAGCTCATAAATGGCAGTTTATGGCTATTTATTCTTATGGATGATTAATTTTCCAGTCAGCTTACTTTCCAGTCTTTCTAGATTGCATTATTTTAAATGGCTTCATGAATGTGCACTGATAATGAGTTACATATTACATGACAGTACAGTATCACTGAGCTTTGAAGACAATTTGGCAGTGTATTATTCTTGCCCTCAAATTCACCCTGTTACTGAGTGAAAACAAATAACTTTGGGCCTGTTTCTGAATCTGTCCCCTGCACTGATGTGTAATTTTTTGCTTAAGTATTGTTTTCTTAAGTATTGGATGATACAGTGCTGTACATTGCTCTTTTTTTTTTCTCCAGAAGCAATCTTTATAAAAATCTCTGGCATATTTTCGTGTTTTTGAGACATGAGATTTCAATTTAGTCCAGCAGCATCAGCAAAATAATTTTTTTAAATCACTACATGGTAACTACTGTTTATATCCCAAAACGTTATTTTATGAGATCCCATTTCATTTTGCAAACTGGCAGTATGTTGATTTTTGCAATTTTGAAGACCAGCAGAGATGTTCTCAATGTTTAAAAATGTAGGATATTTTAATATCTGTGTTGCTTATGTTGCGTGTTTTCAAGCTCATAAGAATTATATATATTTTATACAGGTGAACATGCATTTGATTGTCACATTTGCAGAGATCTCTCTTGATATGTGTTAAAATCCTGTATCCTGTATCTGCATAGAGATCTCTCTTGATAGGTGTTAAAATCCTGTATCCTGTATCTGCATATATTAGAAGCAAATCTCAAAGGGCATGCACATACATTTTATAAAGAGTATTATGTTTATTCTTTCCTCTTGAAGTAAAAACTTGTAAGCTAAGAAAACTCCTGGTCATACTGAGTTGCAACTGTAATTTTCTGAGTGAATACTTACTAGTGTAGGAAGAACTGTACACATCTTGCCTACGAAACATCCATGTTGCTCTTTAACCACATTTCCTGAACTGCAACAGTTCAAAACTTGGCGTTTTAAAGTAAGTGGGAATCGTTCATGTTCCTTAAATAGCTGGACAGATAATTGGAACAGATCTTTCCCACTTAGCTGGAAATAATTAGTTTCCTTGTGGCAATCTGACAATATCTGTCTCCTTTCCCTAGCAAAACTGTCAGGTGCTGTTAAAAAATGTTCTGTGAAAACTCTGTATTAGATAGTAGATGGCATGCCCTCACCCAGGTTTAGGTACAGAATTCATTTACTTTTACTACTGTATTCTGTGTATTCTGTTCGATACATTTTCGTATTTTATTTTGCAGGCATAACATATATATATTTAGCCTGTGTATGAGTGCAAGGTTTTTATTAACAAAGGCTGTTTCATTTTCAGGCTTTCATTTAAATGGCAAACTAAGTGAGAGGTATGTAATTCAACTTTTTTTTTTTATTATTGTTGATTATCAGTAAAGGAACTGTCAAGTAAAAGACTGGGCATTTAGTATGAAAATGGATGAAAGCTTTTTTGTTAACTAGTTTTTGGCATTTGTTCTTAGTTCAGTAGTGCCTGCTACATTTATTTTTATGGAAAATTTGCAGAAGAATTCACAGTTGCCTTCTAGTTACACCTGAGCTTTTAATGAGGTTGCTGCTGATGTCTGTTACATAACATTACATTTGTTATTTCTTCTGTGTGCAAAATACTGTTCTTGAATGAGAGCATGTATTGTTTTAGTGAGCTGTCACTAGAAAATTTTTGAAGAGTTACCATGTGAAAAATAAGAACTAACAGACTGGATTTCAAAAGTGGGTTTAGCCACATAGTAACTTTTCCCTGAAGCAGCAGTAAAATCAGTGCTTTAGTTTACTGTATAAATACTTAAAGTCAAACTGTTTGTTGTGAGTAGAGCAGATATGGGTATGATTACATAACCTGAAGGATGTGTAAGAAGCAATAAACAATAGCAGATGGTGATTTCCCTGAAAGGATTCTTCAAATTAACTGCAACGTGATAGTAAACTACAAAAGACTTAGTGTAGACTGAAAGCAACTGATTAGAAGGGAAGACAGAAGTTAGGTAAAACCATTCTCTCACTCTCTTGCTCAGGTCATTAATAGTTGGGGTTTCCGAAACAGGTAGTGTCACACAGCTTCATGTCACCATGTGCAGCAGTGCAGAACCTTGCACATTGCTCCTGGCCTGCTGGGCTGTTGGTTTTAGGCTCTTCTGGGCTGGCCACATGGAGCTAAGGCAGTTCCACTGGGGCTGTATTTCCTCTGATTTATTCAGACCTCTCTTTACTGCCACACACCTTACGTCAGTCAGGTCTGGCACATTCTGTCCTATTCACATCAGGGAAAGTGTTGTCTGAAGTGCACATGATAAAGTGAAGCTGGGTAACTTCTTAAAGAGTGCATCTACACACATTATGAATGTATTGCTTGTTGCATAAACACTGGGAGAACATTTCCTTAACACATTCTGACAAAACAACATGGCTTCTCTTTTTGAATGTAATAGGAAGAATTTAGCTTGTACTTATGAGTATATTCTACTTCAAATTAGTAACATTTTTTTCCCCTGGCTAACTTCAAGTTCTGTAGAAGATCCTCTGCAAATCATTGGTTCGAGTGATGTTAATGACATCATTAGTAATCTTGTAACAGAAGGTGGCATCTCTCCGATGGAGCCGGGCTTCCCAAAAACACAGGCTAAGAAAATCTCTAGGTAATAATATGGCTGTTTTTCATTTTGTATTGATTAAATAATTTAAACACTGGGTATTCTTGTTATTGCTTACATCCTCTGAGCAATAGAAGAAATCATGTGATTTCTGATAGTGTTCTGAGATTAGTATTAGAACTGTTCAATAGCCATTATTTTACTGTTTACTACTGTCCAAAGTGGTGATTATTTGGATTTTTTTTATTCTTTGTTTTAAAATTCTTTCCTTCCTACTAGCTCGTTCTTTCTGTAGGAATAAGTTTTAGCACAAGTCTTTATAGACAGTAGAATCAGCTCAGCCAAGAGAATTTAGGAACTTCCTAAAGCAGTTCTGGTAGGCAAAAACTTCAAAGACACTTTGAGTTGGACTCTAGTCTGTCATTCTTGAGATTTTTTGCCATTCTGGCTAACAGTTATAAAACAACATGTGTTCTTTTCTGAGATAATTTGAAATTAAAACTGTTCTACAGTCATTAAAACTGTAGAAGTAGCTCAAATCTACATCTTTGAGGGAGCAGGATGGTGCCTTCCCTCCCTTGCTGGCAGTGCTGGCCTGATGCACCCAAGGGCAGTGTTAGCCCTTTTGGCTGCAGCGCACGCTGCTGACTTGAAATCAACTTGCCATCAATCAGAACCCCCAGCTACCTTTACCAACCCATGGGGTTGCTCTCCAGTCTCTTGTCCCCCGGTCTGTAAGTATAGCCAGGGCTGCCTTGTTGCAGGTGCAAGATCTCAGCTTTGTTGAACTTAATGCAGTTGGTGATTGCCCAGCCCTGCGATTTTTCAAGATCTTTCTGCAAGGCCCCTCTGCTGTCAAGGGAGTGAACAGCTGCTCCCTATTTAGTGTCATCCACAAACTTGCTTAGTATACACCGAAGAGAACTGGTCCCAATGTGGAGCCGTTCAGACCCCACAAGCAACTGACCATGAGTCTGAAACAACCTCATTTACTATAACACTTCCAGCCTAACCCATTTGCCAGCAGTTCACCTATTGCCTTCCCTCATGAATCCATGTTGGCTGCGACCAGTGACTGCATTGTCTTTCAGCTATTTCCAGTAACTCCCAGAACAATTTTCCCCATAATTTTGCCAAGCACTGAAGTGAGATGACATGGCTCTTTGCCATAAAGTAACTCACTTTCAAATCCCCTGAGGGCTCTAGTACTTCAATATATAAGAATTCAGTTGATAAGCAGCTACTAGAGATATCTTGTTTTGTTTCACTTATGTCTCTGTTGATTCTAGAATTATTACTGTGTGCTAGTCTTGAAAATAAGAGAATGGGCTGCAAGAAGTTAGGTATTTTAATACCTAATAATTTAACAATTCAAAATTTGTTAAAATTCAACAATTAAAAATTTTACAATTTAAAATTGTAATACTTTTCTTGGAAATGTGACTACTCTTATAGCTATAGCATGGAGAAAATGCTTATTACACAGCTGCTGAATTTAAAGGATATTCAAAAATGAATTAAGTATTTCTGAAGAGCTCTGAATGTGCTGGTGTTTACTGATGTCAGTGTCAGTATTCTGAGTTACTGTGTTTAAAGTGACATGTACAAAGAGGCTTCTGAAGGAGCTCGTAGCTGGAGAGAAAAAAGGGTGTTAGAGTCATCTGTTTTTTTTCATTTGTTTAACATGGAAGTTGGTTTGGCTTTTTTGTTTGTTTCTGGTTTTGTTTTTTAGATAGTGTTTATGTAATGATAGAAGAATCAAAAATATTTGTAATATGACTTCCAGGTTTTTACCAATTTTCCTATTTTCTGAATGTAATTAACAGAAGAAAAGTTTTAGGAAATATCTTGGAAATTACTTGTGTACGAGGACTTATATGAAATAAAATTTTACAGAAGAAAACGTAATAGATGGGAGATTTCAGCTCACTGAGAATTTTGAATGAATTGCGATATTTTTATCATGTCACACGTGGCTGCCATTATTCGCAAATTAAAGGATATTCTGGGTCCTTCGTCATTTACGTCTACTCTCAAGATTCATGATTCTGTTTTCAGACATTCTCAAAAAACAGAAAAAGAGAAAAAAGAGATACGAGCATGGATGAAAAGAAAACAAAAGGAAAGAATGAGAGAATATATGAAGAAATTGGATGAACAGAGGCAGAAAGAACATAATCCATTTAAAAAGAATATGGTAAGAAAAAGCTTATCTTGAAGAGTAGTTTATATACTGTACGAGTGTTGATAGTTCAAATTAAATAACAGCTGTCAGTGATTTTTTCCTATTTAAATATTTTAATATTGCTCTTTATTTAGACACAATTTTATTTATTGGAATTGGCTAGTTGTGTCAGTGAGCCTTACAGTCTTCAGTAATGATGGCTGCAATAACGGAAGAAAAATAAGATTAGGAGTATGTCAGAAATTATTTCTGTATCTGTTTTAAGTCATGAAATATGCATTTGTCACATGGATGCTTTCAGGACATGAAGATGCACTGAGTCAGGGGAATTCTGTAGGAGTTGAGACCCAACAACAGCAAATGATTCACCGTATTTCTTTACTGATGTAAACTGAATGTAGGCTTTGCTGTAAACTGTTTCATGGTGAAGTTCTATTAACTTTAACTCCAAAGGAACAAACATGTAAAAGGCAAAAATGTTCCGTTAGTTCATGATTTGTTATTCATTTTTACTAACAGAGCTGGCCCAGACTGTTCTTTTGTATATGTACAGAGATAAGTGATTTGAGTTAAATGTATACTGGCTTACTTTTTTTGTTGAATTCACGAGGTGGGGGTTGTCACAGCTTTAGTTAAAAAAAAGAAAGAAAAATTTTACAATTGTACTCTAGCAAACAGGTTGAAGTGAAACCTTGCCCTGTTTGGTTTTGTTTTGCTTTGTTTTTTTTTTTTTAAATGAAGTACTATCAAGAAAGTGACTAATTTTTTTGGAAGTTGATTGTGAGGACATTTGGAACTTTGACCTCCTTAGGATTAATACTTTCAGCATGTGAGCTATGGAAGGCAGAACTGCAGCCTTTTAATATATTTTTAGAGCTTCGAAACGTATAGAGACAAATCTCTTGGTTAGGACATATGTCTACATACTGTTTTTCATTCTGAAGAGTGTTTTAAACAGTAACTTCCATGTCAGGTAGATCTAAACTTTCAGGGATAGTGTGGAATGAAGCTACAATATGGAAAAAGTTAAGTGCTTGATTGTTTGATTGTTATATTTTCTTGCACAGCATTGTCGTTTTACTTCAAAGGATATTAAATTACTCAAGAAAAAGAAAGAAGAAAAAGACAAGTAAGTTGCTAGATAGGTAACTTGTGATATTATCAATGTAACGAACCCGAGGAAGTGTGAAATAGGTGAGTGCATGGTGAGGTGGGTTGAGAACTGGCTGACTGGGTGAGCTCAGAGGGTTGTGATCAGCGGTGCAGAGTCTGGTTGAAGGGCCAAAAAGATGATAAAAGACCTGGAGCATCTATCCTATGAGGAAAGGCTGAGTAACCTGAGTCTTCAGCCTTGAGAAAAGAAGACTGAGAGGGGATCTGATCAATGTCTATAAATATCTAAGGTGTAGGAGTCAGACTTTTCAGCAATGCATGGCAGCAGGACAATGGGAAATGGCCACAAACTGAGGCATAGGAAGTTCTGCTTAGGAACTTGTTCACAGTCAGGGTGGTGGGGCACTGGAACAGGCTGTCGAGGATGGCTGTGGGTTCTCCTTCTCTGGAGATATTCAAGACTCACTTGGAAATGCCCACCTGTGCAGCCTGCTGTAGGGAACCTGCTTTGCAGAGGGCCTGGCCTGGATGATCTCTAGACGTCCCTTCCAGCCCCTGCAGTTCTGTGATTCTGTGAATGTTTCGTTATAAGAAGAGGTAGTTTAACTAACTGGTCTGCGAAAATTTCAAATATAAGTGGCATTTCAACAAAAGCCATGAATGTTCCATGTTTGCTTTACCATTTAGGACAAGTCTGAACATTTTTTATCCATTGCCTTGTTTTTTTTTCACATTCCAAATATGTATGTGTATAAAATTTTGAGTCGACAGAACTGATTTGTTCTTTCTATCAAACCTGTTTTTATAAGTACTTCTAAGTTTTTGCTAATTTTCTTAAAAAGATTAGTATCTGCTTTCTGAAACTGTAAAAATACTTTGCTCTTTTGGATACCGAAGAGCCTTTCAAGCCAGTTGCAATTGAGTGATTATACAGGTTAACATGTAATATCATGGCTCCTTCTCTCCATAGAGTCCTGTTTTCTGAACATCACAGTCTGAGAGTATCACAAGCACTTTCTCTGATGAATGAAATGTTATCTGAAACAATGATGGTACCTTCAAGTGAAAGTAGACCGTGGTCCAGGGCAAGATCACCTCAAGAGTGCAGGAAACAGAGCTCTGTGTCTACTAAAGGGTAACCACTTACATGTTAATTAATTTTATTGGCTTCTTTGCCACACACATTCATCTGCAACTTGTAATGTTGTTGTAGGATTAGGTTGAGAGAAGATTTATAATCTTACAGAAAAAGAGAGACACTTTTATTGGATCAGAGGAGTAGAAACTCAAGTTTTCTTTTAACTGCCAGATCAAATCTTGGAAGAAGCCTTAAAAATGCCTTTTGGAGCACAGGCTGAGCCAACTCCAGCCTCAAAACTATAATTGCTGTCCAAGCCCATTCCATTCGGCAGCAATTGGGTACTGGAAAATAGCCAGAAAATAGTAACTGTTAATGATTTCTGTAGCATCCACTAACAAGCAATAGGCAAACATAAGCTCTACTGTGAACACAAATAGAATAAATAAATTAGTGCTCAGAATAGTCTAGATTTACTCTTTTCTAACTTAGGAAATCAGTTTTTTAATTCCCTAGAGTTTTACTTTTTCTTCTACAGTTTAGAGCTTATTGCCTTCTGAGGACGTGGTTATATTTTAGTTTTACAAGTTGGTAAATATATTCTCCTCAGTGGCTTTAATATCACATATACATAGCCCAGGTGTATATTGTATTGTCCATTTTTGTCCTCTACAACTTTATTTTCAAGAATAGTAGGAGGAACTGGAAACACTTCAGAAAATTTTCTAACTTCCAAATTTAAGTATTTCTACATTTATTTTAGGGGTTAGAGTTCCAGGATAGATTGTTCAACTGAATACAATCAGTGCTCTACACAGCCTACAGGCGTCCAAGGGCAGTTAAATGGTACCAGTCTAGAATCAGAATGCAGAAAGCCAATTAGGAGTGGCAGTAACTTCTGAATAATTGGACTTCAAGTGGTTCTCTATAAAGTCAATTTTATTTGTCTTCACTATGATTCTCAGTGCTTTGGAGTGTGGTTTTAATTGGCCTGACAAGCACTGTATGATGTTGATCTTCAGCTAGCTGGGCTGTCAGTACTTTCTGAGGTCTTTCTACCTTGTCTGAGCATGCCTACCTTGTTTGAGCATGCCCTGTGAGATACAGTTTGTGTAAATGAACAGTTAATATTTGGATTTAGTTGATTTTGTTTTTTTTTCTTTTTAAGAGAGAGAGATTTTGATTGCTTGTTTTATCCTTGTTGTAGAGGGTATCCATACACTTGTGTTCTGTCAGAAAGGCACAGAACTGCTGCCAGACATTGCTTTGGACAAAAAGCACATCATTTCACTCCAGCTCTTAGCTCAACATGGTCCAAGGGTAAGAACAGACATTCATTTGCGAAAGCATGTATAACACAGCTTGTTAAAGTTACTACTGGATTTTGAGAGGGAGGACTTTTCGAAAGTGTAGAAAGTCAGACTCACGGTGCTGGTGATTTAATGCCCTAGCAGTTTTGCAATTGTGCTGTCAGTGACGTATCAAATCTGAGAGTTACCTTTATTTATCATCACTTTCCAAATTCAAAATAGCTTAATTTTGCTACAGCAAGAACGCTGTGTAATTTAGGAAGGAAGCTTATAAATGAAAACCTTGAGTAGATTTGACCTACATCTAACGCTGGAAATGCTTTTTTTGTGTTTCCTGGAAATGGTCGTGTGCTTCATAGAGAAGTACTGTTAGAGGAAGAATGAGAAATAATGCAAACTATCTTGTTAATTCCAGATGCTGTAAGTAACCAGAAAGCAAAGATTGTACAACTACATGATGAGGTGGAAAAATAAGATGTATATTCCT
Organism: Tympanuchus pallidicinctus; assembly: GCF_026119805.1. Taxonomy (NCBI): domain Eukaryota; kingdom Metazoa; phylum Chordata; class Aves; order Galliformes; family Phasianidae; genus Tympanuchus; species Tympanuchus pallidicinctus. The sequence continues at coordinate 12,291,185 of NW_026294813.1, forward strand.
GGGTGGAATTTATGCAACACAGGCTTCAGATACGGCATTACTTTAGAAGAGTAAACATTCTTTTTTCTGCCACATAAGAACCCTTTCTATAAGGGACTTGTGGAATATTTGAATTACCACTGTTAATCTACTGGAAACTTTTAGATGGCAGTTCCAAGATTCTTCAAGCAAATGCACTGGATTTCAGTGATTCCCTGAAACAATTATCATAAAGTCATGACACTTTTTCTAACTAAAATCCACAGAGTAAAGGGTACATCACACAAGTAGTGTGCCACTTCCTTACCTTTCTATGCTGCTTACTTTCTTTGCTCTTTAAATTGTGTTCTTTATCTCTCTTTAGGGTATCTGTTAAAGGTATTTTTTTTTTTCCTAATGTTAGTGGAAGAATTGGTCTGAACGTCCTTTTAAAAGATTAGGATTTTACTGATGCTTTTTCTTGTATGGTTATGTGTGTAACTATGTGTCCACAAGAGTTTCTTCACATAAATATTTCCTCCTAATCAAATTCTAACAGGTGCAAGACTTGGCTATAAGGAATTTCTGAACAGGCAGAAAAAGACCATGGAAACAATTTCCTAAGTCTGAAATGTAGGACGTACTGTGGGCTGATTCCATTTTGGCTTACACTGTAGTTATGATAGTGGCATAATACATAGCCATTGTGGTTGGCCAAATATCAGTTTATTTCTGCCAGTTGGTGGTGCAGAACATCTATAGAATGTGGTAAGCAGGTAGGCTTTTTTTTCTGAACGTTTCTCTCACTTATACACCTTTGGAAAATCATTTTCCACTTCTCACACATTCTCTTTTTAAACTAATTCTAAAAATTACAGGTTGGTGCGTCTGTGTTCTCATGTCACTTTAACGATTACTCCAATGTAGCTCATCACTGCTGAGAATTCCACTGGAATTGTTAGTCTTCTAAGATGCATGTATTTTTTTTTTAATTCAGAATTTATGTAGTTTTAGTCTCCTCTCAAATAATTACAAAATTGTGTAAGTTCTTTTAAAGGTCATTTGGTCCAATTCCCCTGCAGTGAACAGGGACATCTACAGCCAGATCGTGTTGCTCAGGATCCCCTCCAGTCTGACCTTGAATGTTACAGGAATGGTGCATCTGCCACCCTTCTGGGCAACCAGTTCCAGGGCTTCACTACTGTTATTGCAGAAAACTTTTTCTTATATCCAGTCTAAATCTCTCCTCTTTTACTTTGAAACCATTTGCCTTTGTTCTCTCACAACAGACCCTGCTAAAAAGTCTGTTCCCTTCTTTCTTATAATTCTGATTTGGATTCTGAAAGGCTGTTGCCAGACCTCCCCAAAGCCTTCTTTTCCTCAGACTGAACAGCTCCAGCTCTCAGCCTGTCCTCACAGAGTAGGTATTCCTCCTGAGGAACTGTACTACAGGATCCTACTCAACTTCGTGTTTTCCCTTAGGAAGACAGTCCAGAGGGTTGGGTTTGAAGGAACAACCAGTGTTTTCCAGCCACAACCACATATCTGTTCAAGGTAAGAGGGCATGCTGGTTTTGTATGCGTTTACGTACAGTTTCACTTCTTAGAACTTGGAGCTTCTGTTCTTGGGGAAATTACACGACATGCAAAAGAAATCTGCCAAAAGTGTTACTGTTGTGGTTGGCTTCTTTTTTCCTCAGTTGCTGACTGCAGAGGGAGCAGAATATCACAACAAAAGCCTCCAGCTGTTTCTACAGAAGTTCAGACAGAAGGTTTTAATCATGAGACTGATCGAGATGTAGAAAGTCCTTGGACTGTGCCTGATGATATCCAGAGAATACTTCAACATTCTCATGACATCTTGTTTCAGGTGAGAGGTCTGTTCTAGGAATTTTACAATGCCCGCTGTTTAACACCAGTCCTTTGTTTGCTTTTGCTGTATTTGAAATGTATTTCTCTGCTTAAATTGTGGGTAGCAGAGAGGCAGTGGCGACCGATGGTTAGTCATCAGAACTAAATCGTGTGTTCACAAGTGGCCTTGCAAGTGAATGTTCCTTAGGGCAGCTATATAGGCAGGTCTTCTGTCCAAGCAGAGTGGTCGAATACACAGCTTGATTAGGTCATGTTTGAAAAGAGCCAGTACATGTCCCATGTCTGCACAGAGGTGTTGTTACAAATGATGCACAATGTTGCAGCTCATCTTCCTTTTCTCCTACAGGACTCTGCACCTGGTACTGTTAGTTTCTCTCCTGTTGGCAGTAATGACACCGATGGTATTTCTGAAAGCACAGGAAGTATTCTCAGCAGATTGGACTGGAATGCAATTGAGGCTATGGTAGCTGATGTGGAAGACATTTAAACAGAACTCCTCAGTGATTGTGCACTCTTGAAACAGTTACTGGTGTTCAGTCTCATTTTTTTTTAAATAATCACTGTTCTTAAAATGCATTGAGGGTTTTATTGGTTATCTTCTGAAGCAGCACAAAAACCTCTCACTGAGTAAGTCTTGCCTAGATAATATTTAATTCCTCAAATGGAGGTTTGCTTTCCATATGTCTTAAGTCTTTAAGAACTAAATGATGTTGGTGAATACAGACTAGCAATCTTAATCAAGAATTTCTGATTCAGCTACCTTGCCCCTCTCAAACACCAAAAAAGTTCTGTTCTATTTTAAGAGCATTGCTAAATTGTTTTACCTTTGTACTTAAAATATAATGTCATTATTGACAATGTTTATTTTGTAACTTAAAAATTGTGATAAGCTGATTTAATGAAAATGAGCTTATTAGTTTCTGCTGTAAAGTGATTTACACACATAGCACTTCTACTACTGTGTAGCCCTGAGTGTCCATATACATGTGCACTGCACTAGTATTTTTCACCCAGCTCATCTGTACAGTAGTTGGTAGAAATGCAAAACCAGTTTGAATGATAGAGGTATATACATACATATTCTGTCAGGAAACAGAAAAGTAAGAACAGACATGTGTATAAGATACTTAAGTAGAGAAAAAAATTGCTCTTCATCAATACTGTACAACGCAGTCTTGTTAGCACTCTTCTGCCTGCTAGCAGATATTTGTAGGAGAATTTTGTGTATGTTCAATAAACATAAACTGTATAAATTGCTCCAGAAGTAATATGCCCTGCTTATTTCCATGGAAACTACAGCAGCTGCAAAGAGCACAATAGCACTATCTCATAGAGAAAATCCTCAGCTACGAAGTACTGATTTTCAATGTAGTTGCCACCACCATAATCATGCATTTTCACTAGCTGTGAACAAATACCACGAGCTGTGCCTGTAAAAATCAGCACCTAGTGACCCAGTGCTGCCACTGCTGAAACGCACTGCATACCACCTCACATCCACTGTTTGGTTTCCATAAATGTGCAGCAAGTGGCAGTGAATGTCAGTGGGTGCCATTTTTTTTCCACATGGAAGAATTTGACAGCACAGCCTTGCATCATCTGCACTTCCATGTCAGACACCATTTTGTCAGATTGCCCCTCTGCTGCCGTCTGTCACACAGCAACAACTTAGAAAAGGTTATTGGAGGGAAGGCTCAGCCTCTACTGCCATACTTATAGAATCCCCCTCTGACGCTGTGGGCCAACATAGTAAAATGGGAGCAGCCCTCATATTTATCGCAGTCCTGGCAGATGCAGCTGTGGTGGCTCTTTCACACCAGCAGCAGTTTTTATTTTTGTGGTGAAAAAAATTGAAATCTTCATGGAAGTCTAAAGAATGCTGATGCTATAATGTATGTTTGCCTGTTTCAGTGTACAGCTACATTGTGACAAATGTCAAGAAACACAGAAGGCAACACTTCCTCATTTACTCCTGTTCTTGGCAAGCAGAACCTAAACATTTCCATTTAAACATTAACTGCTAAACATCAATTGCAATTAACTATTAGTAAATGTTTATGCAAATATTTAGTATCCTATGACCAGCAAGCTCTGTATGAACATCAGTCTTAAATGGAGGAGAGTTGTTCTTTCCAAGCAATGAGTTCTGTTGTGTAAAGAAAATAAATACGCAACCCACCTTCCCTTTCATCAGCTCCTATAGAAAGTACAAATTTTGCTACTGAAACTGCTGATGATTACAACTACTGCAGGACCATTTTGCTGGAATGCGAGGCTGCAAAGGGAAAGCTTTCCAGTTAAGCTAAAAGCAGCTTTAAGCAATGCCCCTTATGCACCTTCAACAAATACATACATACATGCAGTGCTGTAACATGCCAGGAGGTCTGTGACTGGACCTCCTATAACCAGACGGCCTCTGAGGGGAGGGAATTTCATACAACTTGGGGTTTGGGTTACTTTTTATTTTCTGGAAAGAAATCTTTCTGTGGAAAACACACCGTAGACTCTCGAACTGATGGCATTTTTCTCTAGGGTATACAAATGTGCAATTTTGCTCCCATAAATGTCTCTGAAGATAAAACATTTTTAATGCCCATGAGGTGGTCTTCTCACGCAACATTTTTCCTGATAACCATGTAGTTTGAGGGCTCATACCTGAGAAATCCATAGATGAAAGATGATTTTTTAGCTGCCCAAAGCTGTGTCTTTATCATTATAATGCCAGGATAATGAGAGCAAATGCACTGGGGGAGAGAACTGCCCAGTGCTTTGTTTTCTTCAGCAAAGACAGCAAAAGAAGCTTGTGAGACCAATTTGAAGAAGAGAAAACAAATTTGGCTATTGTGGTGTAACTGTGCTGTATTGTGGTCTTCCAAAAGATCTTATGGACTTCAGTTTGTATTGCTTTATTCTTTTTACTTGTCTACATTATTGGAGGTAAAACCATGCAGTGTTGTGATGCTCCACTGAAACTTGTCTGCAAAATGCAGCTGACATAATCGTTGCCAGCCAGTTTTCAAAGGTCCGTCCCAGTGAGAGGTGCACTGGGAAGATGCACATCACCATCTCTGCTTTTCTCTAATCAGAAGGGCAGGTTTTGTAGTCAGAGCCTTGATAGGCGTGGAAAATTTCCTTTTCTTGTGCAGGATGTTGACAGATTCTTTGTTTTAAAGCACTTTGTTTAAAACACTTTGTATGTATGTAATCTCACAGTGTAAAGAAACTGGTTTTATGCATTTCCAACTTCCTGACAATCTGAAGACTTTTCAGTACTGTTCAAAAACAAGTAGTTCAAAACCAGCAGCAATTAAATGACTGCAGAAGTTTGTGAGATGGAGATGGACAAGCTGCAGCCACATCAGCAATTCTCTGCTGGCAGAACAGTTTAGAATTGCCTTAATAGCCTTTTAAGTTAGGGTAGAGGGATACACAGGATTGACAAGTGAGTTAACATCTGCCCTCATTAGAACTGACTTCATGTGAACATGATGTGGAAGAGTGAAGCAAGTCGGAAGCATCCTTCTGAAACCAAGAAGAGCAGTGCCAACAGGTAGGAACAAGTTAATACTGTGTCGGTTGGAATATTTTGATACACTGTTGATCATCTGTTTTCCTCTGACAACAGAACAGCAGGGAGGGAGCAGCAGATGATGTTTTCATAGCAAGCAGGTCAAGAATTCTTGTGTCTCTGCAGCAAACAATGAGAGTCGGTAACGTCCTTTATTTCCCCCTAGGAACTAGTCATATAATTGGACTTTGGTGTAGTATCCCCTGAGCAAAGGGAGGGGCAGACTGAACAGGAATGTAATGCGGTGCTTGGATGAATATAAATACTTCTTCGTCTCCTAAAGCAGGAAAATTAGCAAGGAAGTTTTGGAAGATATCCAAAAAAGGAGCGAGGTAGTACACAAACTGCAGGTGCATGAGGAAAACAAATCAGGAGCCACCAGAAACAGTAGCATAACTCAGTGATAGCAAGTATCCCATTGCTCCTAGTAGAAAAATTGACAGAGAATTCGTCCACCTCTGAGGGGAAGAGCAGAGAGAGCTACATGGCACCATGTATTTGGCTGAGCCTTGGGCTGGAAGGGGTAACAATGTTCATATTTACTCCTTCAAAGTGTTAACCGTAGTAATAGGACAGGGCCGAGGGTCTGCTGGAGAGAGAGAAGCAGAGAAGAGAAGAACAAAGATCATTAGTAGCATGCAGTGTTTTTTCATGAAAGAACTTCACATGTTTTTGTGAACCATGTTTCTGTCACTTTTTGTTTGGCTTTGGAAACGGGCCAAACAGTATATTTTGAAAGGGATTAGTTGCAGCAAGTTGGAAATAGCAATTAAGAAAATAGAGAGGAACAAAAATTACAATGTAGAATATGTATTATCTTTTGCATGCTATTTGGAAGAATGTGATAGAAAAATGAGAAATGGAAGGAAAGAATCCTAAAAACATTCTTCAGGCTCAAGTGGGGCGACTCAAGAACTTCTTAAGTGACACAAACTGGAGCAGTTTGCATTTTCATAAACACAGTAATGCTTTTGTTTAAACCCACGTTTACTTCACCAATCCAGTATCGGATTATTTGCATCTGACTCTCTGGTCAGAAGCTGTAGTGCTGTAAAATTCAGATGATTTTATTGAGTTAAATTATACCTGGCCTTAGAAAATTCAGTGTAGATATCCTTTCTACAACTATTTGAAACAGTCTTTCCAATAATTTGCATCCTATTACTGTGTGTGCAACACCCTTTTACATGTTAACATTTCTGGTTTCCTTAGTAGTTGCAGTCAGAACGTTGTTTGGTTCTTTGGTTGTTTCATAAAGCAGGGATACTGAAAATTTATCACCAACCAAACTCCCCAAGAACACAGTAGAATTAAAACAAGAAGAAAGAAAAATGTTCACAAGTGAAAAGATTCTACTAAATGTTTATCTTTAATGTGGAATCTTTCTTACTAATTAGAGAATAACAAAATGGTACTTACGTGTTCTTGACTGTTTTCAGATAGCATCATCACACTTTACATTGCAGAAGTCTATTTCTTTGACAGAGCTCTGGCTGAGGGATTTGAACTGAGGGACTGTAAGGAGACGTCAAATTACAAGATAAAGCAGCCTAATATATACAGGACTGGCAAATATTCCTTATTTCCACAGATATTGCCTAATTAAAGAACAAACATATGGGGAACATTCAGGCAAACAGCAATGGCTCCTTCACTCTTCAGATGGAATGGGATGCACTCAGGGGTGGTATGAGCTCCTTTGCAAGTCGCCCATGGTTTGGAAAAGATCAAAAAACTGTACTTGTTCCACAATATGTACTTGTGTTAAAGCCTGCCCTACACTTTGTTTTTTTGGTTGGTTTTTTTTTTTTTTTTTTTTTTTTTTTTTTTTTTGCACACAACAAACACAAAGTGAACTTGGTTTGGAGACCACGTAGCACAACTTCATGTAAGGTGTCAGCAAATTACTCTGACCCTGAAGTGGGATGTTTGTGAAGAAGCTAAAACAACATTGGTTCCTTTGTAGGATGCATCAAATGGACAAGAAATAGAAAGGAGAGTTGTTCACAAAAAACTCAGAGTTGATTCCGAGAGAAATACATGACTTGTTATGACCATTCCTAAAAATGACATTTAAAACTGAAGCCAGGAAAAGCTGTATCTAACTATGGAGCATCCAGTCTTACCTAGAAGTGGTCAAAAAGAATGAAGGCATGAAAAAGACCTTGCATGCCAGATCTTGGAGTGGGCTGAACGAGACTGGAAGTTTGGAATGCATGACTGCAAATGGGTGGAATGCAGACAGTCTGACTTCAGTCAGTTTGAACGGAGCTCTGTACAGGATGAAATGGAATCCTCACAAACAGTGAGCAAAACAGTGGTCAAAAGCACGTTAATTACTAGTTCAGGAAATAACTCCTTGTGCAGTTTTTGCTTCAATACCATTGACTCTTTGAGAGCACGGCATGCGGACCCTTTGCAGGAACAACTCATGTAAGGAATGAATTTCCAGAACTCAACGTTAATCAAAACAGTGCTGGTGTTGATTTTGACAAGCCGATTTCTAAAATAACTTTTGGTTAAAGTCCTGAGTTTTACAGCCTGCTATTGAGCTGATCATAACTGTCAATTTTATTTAAAAATGTGTAACAGCCATTGCATTTTTAGAACACTGTAGTAAGTGAATTATTATTTTTTCTGATTTTTAGACAACTAAAAAGAATTGATGAAAAGCTATCCAAAACATAGAGAACTTAATTCTGCACGGGTCTAGAGTGCAGTTTTATGTTTGGAAATGAGGCATTACTGTTCAGAATGACACTAGACTAATTATGCTCAGGACTGGCCTGGGAAAACTCAGAATGAAAAGTTTCCTAATAAATCTGCAACTGATGGATTTTCTCAAGAGATCATTACACATCATTTGTCTGTGCTCACAGCAGGAAGCAAAATACACTCAGCTCATCTACACAAGTAGGGATTGAAGTGCAATTCAGCTTCTGCATTACTCTGTACAACCATCACTCTACGAGAGACAGAAAAAGCTGCAGTCTAAAGGAAGCAGTCTTCAGTTTGTGTTTGTGCAGAAACATCAACTGCAGTGAGAGAACTGTGCTGTTTCCAACACACTGTAGCTCTCTGTTGGACAGAGGAATAGTTAAAACAAATAGAGGAGGTTTCTTGGGAAGGTTAATGTGGGATTTCATCACAGATGAGCTGATTCACAAGAAAGGATAATTGGAGTGAGGACAGGGAAAGGTGTACATCCAAATATAGCAGCTGAAGAATTGCCCCATGCAACCTATTTGGTGCTCATAACTACCGTTTCCAAAATACAGGCTACATTGCAAAGCATATGCTTAACTCTCAAATCTCTGGAAGGGTGGTGGGCGAAGAGCAGCTGTATCACTGTTTTCTAGCCCCTAGGAACTAGAATACTTGTTTTCAACACATCTTTGACAGTGCTGTTATGCAGAAAAGCTCATGAAAACCAAGTTTGTTTAAATAGTCCCTGAAATACTGAGAAATACTTGCCACTCTGAGTCACCAGCTGTAGCCTGGAAAACTTGCAGATCCTCTTTCCTAGTGAGATGGGTGCTAAAATGTATGTCACAGACTTGCACAGCCACCAAACTGGTGCCTGTTGCCTGCATAGGCATCCACACGGCACAGACTGTTGCACACAGGATCAGGTTGCCTCCCTCATCTTCTCATTCGCCTCAAAACCAATGCATGGGCTAAGAGGGTTTCTGAGGAAGTTTAGAAGAGACATTTTACAATCAGTATCTGCAGTGTTTGTCAGTGAAAACGACTCCTTCCTCATACAAAAAGTCCAAACTCAAGTGGGAAATGGGACATCTGAATCGTGTTTTAGAAGCAGTGTGGAGCTGATCAACAACAGAATGGCAAGAATTATCTCAGAATGAATGAAGCACAATGGGAATGGGTTTTTAACTAAGTGTATGGCGCGGGCTGGGATAAAAACTTGAAAGTGTCATTTTGGAAGGGCTCAAACTGAACTCTTAAAACGTTTATTTTAAATAAATGAAATATGAAAATACTATGAATTTGTTTGTATATAACAGTAATACTTTAATATTTAGTCAAGGAACCATGAAATCTAAAAACTCACAACTTACATTCAGAACTCACCTACCATTACAACTCAGTACTTTAATGACAAATTCTTGGAGGGATATGGAAACACTTGTACAGTTACGGGGTGGCTCTAAAGTGAGTGGGAAGAAACTAAGGTACAGGACTTGTGCCTTGAGCTCTTGCTATTTCTAGTGCTGGGCACATGAACAAAAAGCAATACATGTTTATTTGAATTTAACTCCATTAACACCTTGGAATGGTGGCTTGGAATTAAAATGCATTGTTAGCTTTACAGTAAGGATCAACTGAACTGACCCATTCATTAACCTGGAACATTGACACCTGCATTAGGCAGAATACCCTGCTCTTTAATTAGCACCAGATGAGTCAGACTCTATTACAAGCTTTTTGTCATGAGCCACAAACATGTTAGAACTGTTTCAGTGCTACAAATAATTACATGTTAGATCTGCAAGAGATTTGAGGTATGTTGAGCACAACCGACGCTGACAATATTCTCACTAGTGACATTACAGTGGCAAAACAAACACTAAGGTTTGACTGAGGTTTTGCAAGTGTAAATAGCCTTTTAATGGCCACACCTCACTGAAATGCTTAAGCTGAATATTGTCCTTTATACATGTTAATTATTGATATAAGCAATAGAGAACCTCAAAAATACAAAAGGACATTACTGGATCATTTAAAAAAATACTTATTTGTAATTAAAAGTTTTGTCAAAAACTATTATGATCTTTTATAGCTGCAGATAATGAAAATATTCAGGAATTATTTCTGGAATTTTACAGTACTGAGGTGGAAGATTAAAAATAACCATTTCATTTTCATTCAGATTGTGGAAGTGTCCATGTTTTCTCTACGTACAACATGGCTGGTGTTAATTCTGAACGCCTGACAACATCCCTTTGTTACACATGGTACCACAACAAGTTTCCACGTCCAGAACTGGTACGCAAAGGGAGAAAGCAAGAAGAATAACAAAATTCAATAATTATTATCGTTATGTATGTAAAAATCTATAGCCATACAGTGAAAAAATACTACCAAGCTATGTCAAAAAAAGGAGTAAATTCTGTTATTGTTATCAATTACTGCACTGCAGCGCTTTCTTTTCTTTTTCTTTAATTAACATAGTAAGACCCTCCAGCACGGAGCTGCTGCCAACCGCGGGAGGTTTCTGCTGCTCCCCAGCACGGCAGCTCAGGGCGGAGCGGTGCGTTTGCAGCTGCGCCCCGGCTGTTGTGCACGGCTGAAAGTCATCAGCCCGCGTTACAGACAGCGGGAACTTGTTTCCACAAGAGCCCTGCTAACCTTCTCTTTCATAACAAGCAATCTGAACGTCTGTGATAGCCAAAGTGGCAATAAATCTTACTATCGATAGTGTGGAAGGGGAAAACTCAACTCTTAACTATTGAGGACGTTACCAATTTATTTAATTATCTATAACTAGTTTTATAAGTCTGCATTACGCTACAGCCAACAGATCCCCACAAGGAGCATGTGTGCCCTTTGGCATATCACACAAAATGGAACCAGTTCAAATCTTCTTGACTAAGACAAATTTAGACATCAGTTTTTTATAGTTTAATTATAATTATACCGATAATTTTATTCTAATAAATATCAAACAAATTAATATAAAGCAAAACAAAAAAATCCCCAAACAAGTGAAAGCAACAAAACAAAAAATCCCCAAAAAACAAAAACTTCACAACTCTTTGCTATTGGGAAAGCCAGATGACCAGGAAAAAAAGAGAAAACAAAACTGTTAATGAACATGGAAATGCTTGTATTACATATGAAAAATGATGCTTTGATATAAACCAGAAATGCCTAACAGATGAGTGACAGAGATTTGAGGCTGCATCTGTGTAGCAGTTCTTGCTTCAATCACCAGGAGTTCACCCTTGCAAGTATTCTCAACTTTCTACTTAACAACAGGGAAGACAAAAGGCTGGGAAAATATTTCTGTTCCAGTAGTGGAACAGCAAACAGGAATTTCCCACAGGAACAGTTACTAACTAGATTCTGAGGAGTTATCAATCGTTTCAGCTTAACGTCATTTCTGTCCTCGAGTGTATTTTGGAATGCTGTTACTATTCCTCACAAATTGGACAAAGCATTGAGAGTTCTGCAAACTGATTTCAATAAAAATATCCTACCACAAATGAAGTTTGCAGAAGGAAATACACAAAGAAATATTAACTTACTGAGAACACCTGTTTTAGATGAACAGATCGTGGAACGCAGCAGGGTTTAATACACTCTTTAAAAAGTTACTGTTTTAGATTAACCTCTTTGCACTCTTCTGCTTTTGTTGCAATCTAGAAAATCAAACTCATGAAAGGCTCGAGGCAATGCAATTGAAGCAAATGCTTCCAAAAGCTTTCAACAGTATTTTTTTTTTTTCAATTTACAAAATGTGAAAATTCAATTCATTTAAAAAAAAAAAAAAAAAAAAAAAAAAAGAAGTCTAATATACAAACTTGAAAAAAAAAATCATTTGTGAAGGAATGTAGCATAATTGCCCAGATCCATATCCATTCACTCCTCAGATACCGGTAGCTATTTCCTTTTTACACAACCTCTACTTTTCAACCCAAAGAGATTCATACATGGCCAGTTAGCCCAAGCAGAAGAGTCATTCAACTTTCCCAAAACTTAAACTATCATAAATTACCATTTGGACAGCATTAGAAAGAAATTGAAGCATACAAGGAATAAACTATAGTTTCTTTTTATATCAAAATGTACTCTTGAAAATGTGTTTGGCACAGTGCTAAATCATATAGTTAATACTAAATATTGCAGGATACAATCAAACCCTGGAGTTAACTTGTGTTTACACCCTTTAAGGGATAAAAATAAAAAGATACCAATTATTCAGAAGTCAGCCTATACAAACTGTATAAACAATATCTTATGTCTTGTTTTGAAAACCACTGCTATAGTAAATTTTACATAAAAGACTGCAAAATAATATAAATGGATTTAAAAACAGATCTTTACAATAAGAAATTCAAATGGAAACAGACAAGTAACAAAGAGAAGTAAAAAAATTTATTGCAGTATTCGTTCCACCAGATTTGCTGGGGATCCCTTTTCTTGTATTATTTCAGGGTGACCTAATACATCAAAATCTACATTTACAAAAAACTCCTCCTGCAGATAGGTCATAGATACTGCATGCTTTTTTTTTTTTTTTTTTTTTTCCTCTTTTTTCTTCAACAGAATAAATTATATATCCAGGAGATTCTGCCATTTTACAGCCTGGAAAAACAATGCTTCCCTGGAAACTGGGCTAAGCTAAAGAAAGCCATCCGCTGCTAGGTTAAACTCCAAGAACACTTTATTAAGAACATTAACAGACTAATTTCCAACATTCACTTGTTTATTTTTTTTTAAACAGAAAGTTTTTTTTTCAAGATATAAACAATTTTTTGTTAAACTATAATACAGTGGGAGTAAAAATGAACTGAGAAGTTTCTGCTGCACAACAGCGAAGGAAGCTCCCACAAAAATGTTTACCAAACATTTCCTTCTTTTTTTCCTGTGTCCCAGGTTCCATTCTTACTCTTCATTTAACTGATTTTTAATTTTTTTTTTTTTTTTTTTTGCCAGAAAGTTGATATTTCAAGTTTTTCTGTTATTTCAATTCATGTAAATTTGGCTGCATGTACAAATCATTAGCTTGAAGTTCCATCCTTGGCGGCATACAGCGATCGTAAAGTCTGAACAACTTTATTAGTCAGCTTATTAGCACTCGTTAGAGCAATTTTTTTGTAAATAATGTCTGACTCTTTAATAGTGTCTACCCAAGGCACCAGTTTGCGGCCATCACGGCGCTTAGCCTCAGTCCAGGAGCCACTGTAGGAGCCTGCCATCCACTGAACACTGAAGCCATTGCTGGTTTTCTGTACTACTCTTGCAATTTGTGGTCGATCTTTGTACTTTGGACAGCAAATAGCGATGACATCCATGACATCAACACTTTCATTCATCTGTGAAGCCAACTCCGTAGAGTCTGAATTTCGTTTTGACCTTCTCAATGACTAAAACATTGGGGGGAAAAAAGACCATGTGTTACACAAAAGAACTTTAGTGAAATTATTGCTTTTATTGCTTTTAATCCCTTGACGCCGGGAGTTGGGATTTCCCGGCACACATTCCATTGCCGGCAATGAGACGCACCGCGACCGCCAGCGCCAAGGGGTTAACATATCCTTGTAAAACCACATACTCTTAATTTGTACCCGTGTCTTTATCTCTTAATGATATATAAAATTATATATACACATGAATCATAAAGCTACATAAAAACTTGGCAACAATAAAAAGGATAACACACAGTACATTCCAAAGGAAATTAATAACTTTTTATACTGGATAAATCTCATTTTCTAGTTTGTTTGTTTTTTTTTTTTGTTGGTTTTTTTTTTATTGTCTTTTCTGTTAAACTTTCTACAAAAGTTGTATAAACGGTTAAGTAGAGAATCTCTATCTACAAAATGCTTTCTTTCATGTGGATTACATTACTCGGTGTACATTTAATATAATAGACTGACATTTATAAGCACATAAAAATCATTTTACGTAATACGCTGCGAAATACGTTGACTCCTCCTCCGCCTCACCCCTGAAGTGCCTCCTCCTCTATCCTCCCCATCACTTTCATCGTCCTCTGTCTCAGCTGCATTGTTTTTAGGGCTGCCTCCTCCAAGCAGCGAGGTAATTGCTTTGTTCCGAGCATTTGTGCTAGCTGACACCTCTCCATCTTCTTCTTCTTCATCAGGATCCAAATGTTCCATAAGGAGCTTGAACTAAAAGAGACCACACAGGTCAGTCTACACTGTAACTTTTAAAATACATATTTATAAGATGCGACATTAAATAAAACCAAAAGGCAACATAAGAATGCAGTAAAACAAAAGGCAGCTTCAAACTTGAACAGCTCCTGTGGTCTCCTCTACACACTGCTTTCTGTCCTCTCATTTCCTACTGGATATCTAAAGCTTTCTTCCCAAGTTTCCATAACTTCCAAGTTTTCTCTAGTTAATATTTTAAAGAACTGCCAAGAAGAAAAAGAAAAGATAAATATACTGGATCTATTCTATTTTACTCTGATGGAAGCCACCACGGTCAAAAAGAACAAATTACAAAGGAAAAGATATCAGAAATTCGAAAATACTTTGTAAAGATGAATATTGCTCAGCTGAAGTTATTGTTTATTGTGTTTAAATTTATTAGGAGACTTTGAAAAATAACACAGCTAAGCATTCTGAAAAGAAGTTGTGTTATCATAATATTGCATAAGATTACCAGGAAAATAACAGTTTGAAATTTGAAATGTTCATCAGTCCATGAGCATCTTCTTTCAAGTTTGTACTGTGTTAGCTAGTTTAGAAGACTTTTAGATATCCTGCTAGGCAACTTTACTTACATCTAAGTACTGTTTTACTATACTCCTCTTCACTTCTTCAGTGATCTTGGAATTAGCCATATCACTCCGCAGAAAATCCAGAGTTTGTTTTGGATGAAAATGCACTCCTGTCTTCCTGTTTATTGCCTTATCATAAACTTTTGCAGACTCAGATGGAGAATATTTCTGAATTTTACTGTTTAATGAAAATAAGAGAGAAGCTTTTGCGGACGTTGCAAAAAATTTCAAAGAAAAGCTTTTAAAATCTTCAGCTTATGCAGATATATTTGCATCATTTCATATACAACAGACATCCTGATAAGAAATGAAGTCATTGCTTTTTCTAAGCTAACATTTCTGTTTCTTTGCATTGACCTATTACACCTACGCTTATTCCCTTATACAAAGCTGCTGATTACACTGAGTTACAGTTGATTTTTTTTTAAATGTCCAGACTTAATCCTTAAAAAAAACTAATTATCTAAGTATCCTTACCTATCAGAGAATCCACAAAGGTTCTTCAAATGCTGTTTCAGCATCAAAAGTAATAATATGCCTTGAGACACATTTGCAAATTCGATTAAAGGAGCTGAGTTTTCTGGTAAACATTTCATCACAGCATTTATATCATTTTCTTCATCAGAATCTGAATCAGAATCTACTCGTTTTCGTAACCTCCGAGGCTTAGAAGCTTCCTCTTCACTTTCACTCTCACTGCCAGTATTACTGTCACTCTCAGTCTCCTCGTCTGATGAAGGCTTTCTTTCCTTTTTTTTGTCTTTCACCATAGACTGTGAAACAGAATTAACACACAATGCATAATTAGGGTAAAGTAGCACATTTCTAAAAAATTTTTCTAAAATCATCATTGGCTGAGATCAGCATGAATTCCCTGAACAACATTATTAATTCATAAATTGAAAGATTAAAATTACTTATGGTGAAAAGATACTCAACTGTCCTTTGGATCCCGCTCAGAAAAGCTGATCTGAAAACCACATTTTTTGCAAGGTGGATACAGCAGAAGTAAATGAAGCAACAAAGAATTCACAGCAGTTTCAAAAAGTAGTGTTAATAGCACCAGAAAAATGTGTTAGAAGGCAGAATACAATAAAACAAATATAAGGCAAGCTTTTTTCTGACACTGGATATCATTTTTGTGCATTACATATACTTCCACATGTAGGTACAGAGAAGTCTCAGCTTCTTCTAATTCTTGCTTCTGTTAAAATTCTATCATATTAATTATTACACTGTTGATCAAAAAAATCCCAAGCAATAATACACAGAAAATGAAATCAGTTCTGCTACTTGTAGAGCTACAGTTTCACACTTGCATTATTACCACACAGCTACTCTGACTTTTCATAACACATAACTTGATGTCCCCGTGGGTATCCTCACTGTGCTACACTGGCGCTACACCCTGGTGCTCCATCTGAAGAATGTACTCCAGATTGCTGCAGACTAAAAAGCAGTTTTTGTGGGGTTGCACTCAAAACATCGTAGTTTCCAGGCATCAGGTGACTTAATGGTCAGATTGGAAATTCTTGAAATGGGCTTGCTCCCTAACAGCTTGGACCTAACAGCTTTAGAGCTGTCCAGGAAAATAAGGTTCTTCAGTATTTGAGAAACAGAGGTCTTTTGCTTACAGTGTTGTGTATTCAGTTACAACAGATGCCACAACCAAGGTTTTTATATGCTACCTTATGCAATTACATTTTCTGTACTATTTTCTTGTAGTAAACAGTGTAGTTTAAGTTTCTCAGGTGAAACACGTAAAAATAACATCCTTTACTTGACAACAAAGCAAATTAAACAGCAAACATGGTTATTTATTAGAACCACCACAATAAATCAGCATTTTATAGTGATTCACATAACTTCTTATTTCTCAGAATTACTACAGAATTACAGGTATTTCATATTAGTGTCTCAAAAATCATCATTCTTTTTTAATAACATAAGCAGCACTGTAAGGAAAGTTTTAATTAGCATCTTCCAGATCCAGGCAAGAGCAGAAAGGGGTCGTTTATTTTTCAACTAATTATAAAGCAATGCTGCTTGCCCGTATCATCATAATCATACTACACTCACTAAAAAACTGCTGAAATTATAGAAAAATTTATGTTTCCACCATGATGATTATATTAAAGGCACATACCTCTTTAAATGACTGTAGTAGGTTACTACCAGAAACTGATAGTGTAATGTCTATATGATGCATTATAAACAGTGGCTCTTCCTGTGTTTGATAAGGAAAACAGGCTAGATTGTCTGCTATGTACAAGAGCATATTCACCTCTGTTTTCTGGAAAATAAATTAAAAAATATAAGTGTACATATAAATACACACACAAATACATCAGAATCAAACACTTGCACGGTGCTCCTAGCAACCTCAAGCAAAAATAATGATCACAGATTTTATTCTAGGTACTTCCCATTCCACTTTAAAGAACATATGTTGAGATGAACATACATTATTTCTAAACAATCCAAACTGGGATATAGAAAGATACAGATGGATGCAAAATTAAGAAGCACATTCTGTTACACAGGTAAACGCCTCATATTACAGAGTAAAACAAAACATACTAGGAAAGTAAATTATCAATAATTATGTCATAAAAATACATTGTGAAAGGAGAATTTAATCTTGTAATGCTATATCAAATTTCTTTTTGGAAGGAAAGACGATGCTTACTGCAGTATCATCAAAGAGATTGAGTAAAGAAATTAGAAATGCTCGTCTGTGCTGACGGTTCCCTCGGATCATAGAGTATAGGTGTGAACACAATGCACTGGATGATTCATCGTGTCTAAAGCCTCTTACGGGATCCTTTGGACAGGTATTGATTGCCTGTTGTACCTGGTAAGACATCTTCATACCAGCCACTGCTTTCATCTGAAATGAGAAAGTATTTATTTTATTTAAATTGCTTCCGAGGAGTAAAACTGAAATGTGAAATAATATAAATCTTGCCATGGGAAATTTTAAACAAATGTCAGTGAAAAGAAACCACTAGCATCTATATTAAGAAATAGCTTATTTCCTTTTAAGCAGCTGCTCACCTGAATTTTAGCTTTCAGACATTCTGTGTAATGATACTCTCGAGTTCTTGATTTGCTCTTGTGTTGCTAAACAGGTTATAACAGAATTTGTGGTGGAGATCAAAATGTCTTGCAAAATGCTTTCACCACTTACCCATGTAAGACATTTACAGCTAATCTGCTTACCAACCGCAGCACAGTATTCCATTTAAGCTGCTTTCAAGAATAGATAAATGTTCATATATCTGTAGAATAATTTACCAAATATGTATGCTTATGTAAACTGTAGTGAAACCAAAGCTGAGCACATATTAGTGGAAATTAACCATCAGAAAATGAGATTTTTTTTGCACATGTAATAGAATTTCTTGCTGATTTTGCTTTCTTCAGGGCTACTACTCTATTTTCAGAGCAAACTGAATCTTTAGGTAGGCTGCAGATACAACTCTCCTCATAAATCCTTTTCTTCATTTCAATATGATTATCTCCTCATGTATACAGTGTTTTATACCACAACTGCCTACAAAGAAACACCATAGTTGGCCTTCACCTACTGCATTAAGTATATGTTTGGATACCATGAACAATACAGTGTTTCAATCTCAGTAGAAATACAGGTAGATTTTGGAACCTTCATAAAGCAGTACACAGGTTGAACCAAGAACGGGATCTTCTGCAATGAGGTAAAAGTTCTGCAACTCTGCTTCACATCTCAACCAGAACTAATGACACTATGCCACGAGTCGACAAGTCCGCAGACCTAGCCCTCAGATTTTCCTTTAGCAAGATCTCCCAGTTCTAAATACCTTTCTATGCTGCCAATGATCAGATTATATGTCAATAAAGTTTCAATGCTCTAAAAATTCAAATACAAACTACTCTAAGGACCTCTTCTTTGAGCAAGGTGTTCTGATCCTTTGTATATAGACATAGGTAAGTTACTGCTAAACTTACTGAAACAGCTATCCTTACCTTTTATAAAATAAATACTGTTATGTACTATCCAGTGCAGAAAATATTGTGAATTAGAAACTAAAGGAAATTATAAATTGAAACTGATGCTTCATATGGTTGTATTCTATTACACATTTCGTGTTTTCAGGAACAGAAACCTTCAAGCAGGAGAAAGAGTTGGGATCTTCTTTACAATTGCTTATATTGATTGTTAGTTTATATTCTTCTTCTGCAGCTGTGGCACATTCAAGCTAAACCATCAACAAACAGTATGGTATAAAACTTTACATTAGAATTACTTACGTGAATGAAACCAGCATACTTTTTGTCTATTTCCACCAACTGCTGGTCAGCTTTGTTTCGCATAGAGGGCTCTGGATCTGTGCCCATAGCAATTAAGTATGGCACACACTTGAAAAACAAATGAAATGATTATTTGGTCATTATACTACCTCTTTCTCACTCTTTGTTCTTCCATTATACTGTTCTTGTATTCTGACTACTGTACAAATTAGAATAGTAAGCCCTCTGCAGCTTAACCTTCAGAGTATTTTTGCAAGTAGAGTACAATATACAAGAAAGACCAGCATTAAAAGTGATGTTATAAGTTGTGCAAGGTCTCAGGTTGTGTTCCTATTTTTCTCAAACTCTAAAAAATGCCATTTAAAAAAACTCATATCGCTTCTGACTGAACATGCACGATGGCTGCAGCATTAAAAACAATACAAATAAAAATAATATAAACAAAAACATTGTGTAAGAATAATAGTGATTACAACTGAAGACAGTTCGGACAGTGGAGGATATGGATACTGATGTAGAGGCAAGCCGACATAGTTTTCAGTGCAAAAAGTAGAAGAAAAAGACCTGGCAGTTTACAATAGAAAAGTAACATGATCCCGTGACAATCTGCACATGCTCTTTAGTTACTGGCTAGACATCTTGATCCAAAGGCAAGAAAAAAACATTTGGAATCTCGCTGGCTAACCAGCTAACACATATTTAAAGTATGTTTCCTATAAAGTGCCTTTGCTGTAATAAGAAATCACTGTAATACAGCTAGAAGAGGAACACTGGAAGTTCACCTAGCAAGTGTAAAAACCTGTAACAATAACAACCCCATTCTCCCTATCAGAAAAGCCTACCATACCTGAACAGGATGGATGAGACCCTGGTTTAACGTCAGTGCAATGACATTTAGAGCAAAGTGGCGTACATTGGACTGGGTATGAAAGAAAGCCTCAAGGACCTGTTTGAGATACAGCTGCATGATGGAACTACTCATCCCTGAGGAAATATCACCCATTTCTTTCAGGTCTTCCTGTTTCGCTACTTTTTTCCCTGTAGAAAGGATAAAATAAACAGCACACTCACAACAGTATAATAACTTAGTTTGCCATTAATTGACACATAATTGATAATTAAGTTTTACTATGTACACAAACATTTCAGCTGTCTTAGAATGGGTTTTATGACCTCATAAATAACAGAACAATTGGAAGGTAGATATTCTTCAAGATAGATAACTAGAGATGTGAACTTAGTTAAATTCTTGTTCCTTAGTAAATGCTTTTAAAAATTCCTTAATATTTCTCATTTTGTATCTACAGATTAATCTCAGATAAGATTTTGAAGGAAAGTATTACTATCATCACTATAGCAATTACATATTTTGGATTTGCTTCCAGAATTTATACATCTTGAAAGTTAATAGTAAGCTACACTTCTCAATTTACCTATGGCACATAATGAATTCTGAAAATACCTCTAGGATACTTCATGGACAGTATTATTAATAAATAACAATTTCAAGTGATTCAGTTAACATATACAGTGATTGTACACAAGAATGTTAGATTTTACACAGATGAAGTAATTATCACAGAAGAACTCAACACTTACAGTCTCTGTCTGCCTGCTGCATACGTGTGTCCTCCTCCTGCAAGTAGGTCTGCAGGTTTTTTAACACTTGGATTTTTAGGTTTACTGAACAGTTCTTATCTGAAAGAATGCTGTTGTACAGAGTCTTTACTTCCTGTTCAAACATTAAGCTTGGGTGTTGTATAAACGCAAATCCTAAGGGTGGAAAAATAGGACATATTCCACATTATTATAGTATTGAAATTGTATTACTATTTTTTAAGTCTTGCTATAAAATAAAGGTGTGAAATGTATGTCCTCCCATTCCTACAACAGTATTGCTTTCCTAGTCCAAACAGAACTGCTTTTTCACATGGTCATCGTCCAAAACTTATAAGTTCTATCAGGTACAGCAAAACACTTGCAATACACTTGATAAATACAGAATGCTGACCCAGGGCAGCTGCAGAAAGAAGAGTTACATGCATCCAGAAGCACATCCAGTGTGGTGGCCTGCACCTAAATGATTAGAAGCTCTCTAGAGAACAAGTGAAGAACATAACTAGAAATAGCCGGTTATAGAAAAACTGATAAAAATTACAAGCACTTAAAAATAAAATCTTAAAAGAAAATAACATAGTGATCAGAATAAAATAAAATTTATACCTCCTGCTATCATCAGTCACATACCTAGTAAGGACTCTTGAAAACTCTCTGTAAGTGCTTCCAAAACTACAACTTTCAGAAGATAGACACTACAAAAGTGTTTTCAGATGCAGCTTTACCCTTCAGAAAGAATTGGCTACTCTTAGGCCGAGAAGTCTTTATTTCTTAAAATCTTAAATATAAATTAGTAGCTGTATGTATCATTATAGATTATGTGTGCATATTTAGAAGTGCTGCTGACCACCCTTCACTGCTCCATAAAAAACAGCAATAGGAACACTATGTCTCTATTTTAACTACATTTAACTACTGTTTTACTTTTTCTTTTAAGGCTGTTAAGGAAAAGTGGACATTAAATGACTTACAGGAAGCTAAAACCCTCAATGAACAAAGAGACAACATAAAAAACTGAATGGGAAAAAAGTGACAGCAAAAATAATAATAATAATAATAAATTATGCAAAGTATTAGAGTGGCTGTCATGAAGGGAAGACTAAGCTAGATTTTTAAAAATGACTCTGCAGACACAGTATGTATAATGGCTAAATCTAGGGCAAAACCTCAATGTGACTGACCTCATTTCAATCTCAAAATAAGGAGAGTACAGAAGGCAGAAACAGGGGAAAAAGGGAAAAAAGAAGAAAAATAGTGATGATGGTCTCTGAAGTATATAGTATAATTGTGTACTCAGTACAACTGTATAATAATAAGTTAATCATGTCTGAGCAAGTTCAATCCATTTTTCAGGTTAATTTAAAACAAAAACAAAAGCATAGCACATGTATGTATAACAGCCCATAATCCACTCCTTCCTTCAGTCACTCAAAGGAGTTTAAGAACACCAGTATTCTCAAAGAGATGCTTACATTCCATATTCTGTAAGTGGGAAAGAAATCTTACTTGGTATAATAATTTCTCATAGGGGATGAAACATAAAAATTCTGCTACGTTCATTCTGTTAAGAGTCAGCCTTGGCCAAGTAAGTCTCTACCTGTTAGATAGTTGTAGGTATAGCTATATTTACTACCTAAATTTTAAATCCTCAACCTGACTTGACTTCTTGGAAAAGAACCACAATTACTCTTCAAAAGACGTACAGTTATGCTGAATTCCTCAACTGGAGTGATACATACCAAAGCAAATGCTAAACCTGTTTACTGCCCTCTCTGAAAGGTTTCACTAGCAACTACTGATAGGAAAGTACAAGTTCTTCATGT
Organism: Tympanuchus pallidicinctus; assembly: GCF_026119805.1. NCBI lineage: Eukaryota > Metazoa > Chordata > Aves > Galliformes > Phasianidae > Tympanuchus > Tympanuchus pallidicinctus. Next base: position 12,313,811 of record NW_026294813.1, read on the forward strand.
GAATCTTTAAACTGCGTATGAATGTTAAAATTGCTTGTTTGTTAGTCCTTTCAATCTTGTTGTGCACAAATGTTGAATGACTTGACAACAGTTCAATTAACAGCCAGTAAGATGGAACTTTGTCTTGTATATCAAATCTGGACACTTGCAACAGCTAGTCCTCAAATAGAATGCAAACACAGATTAGATGCGCCACTTAAAACAGTTGTCAGAAGTTTAATTAAAATGAGGAACAAGGTGATTGCAGGCAGAGAGTAAAAAAAAGCCTATTCTACTTCTACTCCATCCCCCAAAACTGATCACAGTTCACATGAATTTAGCAACATTTTTGGCGAAGGAATATTGTCAGCACCTGTGAGTAAAGCAATCAAGCCTACAGTTAGTCTGGTGGCCTCTGTCCTACATGCAGCATCCTGGGGAGAGCAATTAAAGTAGACTGAAATAGGTAGTGTTGTGCACCTTGGTGAAGTGCTTTGAAAAGCCAGTGCAGAACACTGTAGCACTATTCCTGCACCTGAAGCTACTCCAAAGCAATTAGCCAAATCTACCTGTTTGAAATGGTTTCTCACAGAATATCACAACAAGAATAAGTCTTGGTTCTTAGAGTCATCTAAAAAGTGACCAAAACATCGGCATTAAGGAGACAAATTCCTTTCCATAGTGAAACTACAGCTCACGGCTAAATTATAGCAATCTCACATGCATGAGAACAGAACTGCTTGGGAAACCAAGGCCTATCTGCCCAAACAAGGTCCTCTCATAAGTATATAATATATTGAGCAGAGGATGAATATGATGCAGAACACTCAACAGCAGTTTAAATACTACTGCAAGTCACATACACCATACTGCTGCCTTCAGACAAAGCTCCTACTTAAAATTGAAATACAGACAAAACCCTAGGGCAGAAATCTATATTTAGGCTATGGCATTATCTCAATGACCAGTGAAATCTCACAGAACGTCTCCCACGTGGTGTAAGTTGCAAGAGTTGCCATGACTCCTGCAGAAGACCCAGCTATATTCAGAATGCTCAGGACAGTCCCAGCACTTTTTCTAGTTATTCCTTAATCATGCCTTGAGGACTGAAAAACTAGAATTGAAGCTACAACGTATCTGCCTGTGGGGGAAAAAATAACATCTCTACTACTTTAGAAATCCACTAGTTTTTAAAACTTAGACACACATCAAAAAGTATTCTCTGTTAAAACCCTGCAGCAGACACATACAGCTACCATCCCTTTGACAACATTTGCCTGGCAATTTGTCAAATAAACACGCAGTGAAGTTTGATTTCATATAAATTCCCCTTTCATTACAGAAAAATGTGTGCTCCTGCAGAAAAATAAAAACTATTAGCATGTCTTACCCAGGCCAATAATGGCTTTTGTCTGCACTTCTTCATCTGAATGCTTTGTAAAATACATCAGCAGTTCAAGTACTTTATCCTTAATGTTAACCTAAGCAAATTAAAACAAAAAAATAACAGCTATTTGGAGATGAAACAAATGTTTTTAATCTCTCACAAAACCCATAAAAAAAAAAAACAACAAAAAATAAAGGAGATACACAATATTAATGCACAGTCTTTACGTGGACTCACAAACCAAAAAATATTACTGTATGCATTATGAAAAAACGTAGCTTTGAGCAGCAAGGAATGCTATGCTTTTAAATAAAAGTAAAGCATTCAATATACGTGAGATTTGGAGAGTAAATATGAGTTACTTTTACCTTACTGTTGCCCTTAAAATCTTCATGGTCAAAATCAAAATGCCGACACAGTGCTCCAACAGTGAAAAGTGATCTAAGGAGTGCTGGTTTATTGGCAGTAAGTATTGTGCTGTTGGGGTCTTCTTGGTGTTGACTTTTTAATTTTGAAAGTGCACCTACAGTAAAAGTTTTAATTACAGTGTTTAAACATGGTGCATCCCTAAGGCTTGTAATCAAAACTGAAAAAACAATGTTATAATTTTACTTACCATAGTATCTATTAAAACAGGCCCACACAAACTTGTAATTCTGGGTGACCTTGTTCACAACAGACCCAAGGCAGCTCACACAATGTTGAACAACCTAGGAGCAAGAAATAACAAATTAATCATGTAATTAGAACTTAAACTTGAAATTTTTATGGAATTATATATAATGAAAACAAATGCTCCAAAAGTCAGTCTCCTAGACTGCTTTGAAAACCTGCCCAAACTCATAATCATTTAAAGTATGTATGTCAAACTAAAAGTAATGCCTCCTAATTTATTTTCATGGAAACTACAACAGACACAAAGATAGAGCAAATTCTCAGCTACAAAATTATTTTTCAATGTAGTCACCACCATGAGATAATTTGTGTGGATGAGCTGATCAAGACATTCTTCATGTCATGGCTTGACAACTGTACATGGCCATCTAGAATGTGGCTTATCTTTCATGTTATTGTCATCACTGAAGAAAAGCAACATCCACCCCCTCATAGTGCTCACTCTCACTGTTCAGTTTTCATAAACATTCAGCAAGCGTGGATGAATGGCAGTGATCACCATTTATTCTGCATAGAGGAATTCAACGACTCATCTTCAATTTATACATACTTCCATGTCAGGTGTGATTTTGTCAGGCTGCCCCACTGCTGGCATCTGTCACATGGCAACAAAATCTAATGGAATACTGGAGGAAGGTTTCAGCCTCTACTGCCATTCCACCAACACCCGCCTCTGACATTGTGAGCCAACATAATAAAATAGAAGGCATTACTTTCGGAGCAGACGTTGTATATCAGCAATACGTAAATCTTCATCAAACCAATAAATCCTTTTTTGTCTGACGTAAAAGCAACTTTATGATGAAGACAGACTTTCTTTAAATGAAAACCGTGAAACTGAATCAAAAACTGAATATCAGCAATTTAAAGCTTACTGTCATGCCATATTTGATGATGAGTTTCATGAGGTCCTCCTCAATAGTGGCTAGGAAAGTCTCACTTGGGTGCTCCATTAGCGGCACTACAAGCTCTAAGATTTTTGCAACATTGCAGATCACCATGAAATCATTCTGAGTCTGAAACAACAGCATTCACAGAGTTAATTAACAACATTTCTGATTGTTAATTATAAACTAAGTTTTATTTATATACACTGACAGCCAAAAATTCCAACATATGTATAATATGACTGAGGCATTTAGTAAACATTTAGAAGGCTATTTAAATAGTTTCAATCTGCTATCTGCTTATTATTTTGAAAGCTAGTTCTGTTTTTATGGAACCTCTGGAAAAAAATCTGTAGTACCATAACTTTATCATTCATTTGGGCTGTATGGAGGCTTAAAAATTTTTCAGTTTTTTTATCATAGCATTATATTTAACTAACTGACTTTTCTTTTTTTTAAGAGCTCTATAACAAGATCACAGAACACTTCCTGATACATACGCCAGGGATCACAACATTGGGTAACAAATGAAGTCACACTATGTCCTCAACTGTAAAAATTACAATTAAAATGATTAATAGCTTGAATAATCATCAGGATTGTAACTGAGAGATCTGCGGAAAACACTGCATATATTTAATATATGTCCTGACAAAAACTGACTTTTTCGACAAATCAGGCGTACTAATCATGATAACTGCCATACACTATATCAAGCTATTTAATATATTCTACAATTAACCTCAACTTCTAAAAGTAAAACACTGATGAAATCCATGAAGGAGATGTTACAGCAAATAATCTCTTTTTAATCCTCTTTTTAATCAGAAGCAGCTTTGAAAGTTTGTAATGTGCCTACAGAATACTCCAGAGCTAAAAATGCTAAGATACACTCATAAGCTCATCTGATAACAAACTTGCCCTTTCACAAGCAGCTAACGTAAATGTAATTGCAGTGCTGCCAGCCACTCAGCCATTCTCTTCTTTTAACCATAGCAACATTATCTGCCCTGCTTCTTCTGGCAAATCCATGCTTTGTCAAAACCTTCACTGTGCAAATCAAAATGCCAGAGAGCTCCACAGTTTTTCAGAGCAGGTGGACAATTTTACTGGTCTGAGTGGTTTAGCATTACATCTCTCTAACATTTTTCTAAACTAAATTGTCTCATAAAGAAACACAAAAAAACAAGGCTGGATAAGTGGATGGTAGAGAACTGAGAGGTTAAGTGTTGAAAAGAACAGAAAAGGACAGTCCCTTTCTGTTATATTAGATACAGGTTAAGTCATCGTGCCACACAGAACCACATCTTTAATTGCAATATTAATATGTTAAATCTTAACTAAAGACTCTGACTGTGAGACAGCAATTTTAAGAAATTATTATATAATAGGTGAATAGCTGGGTTTCAATCTTTAAAGAGGCAGAATAAGTTTCTGTTTCATTTGACTGTAAAACTTATTAGCTACACAGACGATCAAAAGAACCTAACATCTTCAGCTCATGAAATAGAAATGCTATTTAATTTCTCTTTTCCTCTCTTCAATTCCAACAAGTATTTAAAACAGCCTCTAAATTCTTTGCTTATTATCTGGGGGGAAAAAAAAACAAGGCTGATATTCAAAGTTTCTCTACTTACACTACATTTAGTGGCCAGATACGGCTGCATGGTCATGGCATGTTTGACCATTAACTGGGGCCTGATTTTGCTGAATAAGAACAGAGTGGTTATACAAGCAACCAAGCGACCAGAATTCACTCCTTTGTTGTCAGAATCTGCAAAAATGAGAAAACATACAATAATAGAGAAAACATTCTACATTAGATGTATTTATTGATCTATTAGAAACACATGACCTAAACACCGTAGCAGTATATTTTTCAAGACATATCGTTCCATCTTTCAATGCTGAATATCCTTATACATTCTTCTTAGCTAAGAGCATTGGAAATGAGAACATAATTTGCTAATACTTGCATATAATCACAAAGTAAATGAAATAATAAGAACAGACATGATTCCTATTACAACTGTAGAACATATTAAGGCAAATAATATTTTTTTTTTGCTTTTAGTGATCTAAAAATTTTAACAAATATTTTTCAAGTAGTACTGTTATTCTAGTTATATAGAGAAAATTAGGGAAGCTTTATCATTATACAGTGCTCAAAAGTACCTAAGGAGTTTACATGCAATAATTCACTACTGCTCACTTTTTAGTAGCAATTCTGTAAAAGTAACTTTTCATTAAAGTAATTTTAACTGTCACTGTTGAAGTTTTATATAAAATTCAAAGCAGTTTAGATACTGGATTCTAAATAGACTTACCTGATAAAGACTCTTCATATTTAAGGATGTGCTCAACCAAATTGTCAACAAGTTGAGTACAAGCCTTCTTCACAGGTTTATATGAGGCATCCTCTTCTGATTTCAACAGCTATAGCAAAAGAAACAGAAAATGATTTAACAGTGATTCATGTATGTATGCATACTGGATTTATCATAGAATCATACAATGGCTTGGATTGAAAGGGACCTCAAGGACCATCAAGCTCCAGCCTCTCTGCCACAGGCAGGACACCCAAGCTTCTGATCTAATACTAGATCAGGCTGCCCAGAGACCCATAATTTCTGCAAGTAATCAAGGATTTTGCATTACTAAATAATTTCTTTATCTATTCCATAAAAGTTATGTGACGAAGAAAATCTTAAATGAATTAGGAAATCAATTCAAAACATAAGAAAAGTTTAAAAAAAACAAAAAACAAAAAACAAACAAAAAAAACCACCCTACATCTAAAGGACATAGGAGAGTAATTCTGATGATGCTTGGACTGGAACAAAAGCTAACATTAAGCTTCATGAAATTGTGAGGAAAACAATTATCCACTTATACTGGAAACAGCAACTAATAGAAGGTTAAAAATGTTTGGGAAAGAAAAAAAAAAAAAAAAGGGCAAAGAGAAAAGGAACATTTTTGACATAAAGCAAAAACATGAAAATAAGATGAAACAGTTTGAGCTTTCTTTTGTATGACTGAGGGTATTGAAATTATGCCCCTGAAATCCTTTACTATTTAACAAGGATTGATCCTTTACAATAGCCTTTTCTCCATCCAAGCTCTCAGCCAGTTGATTTGGCAAACTATTTTCATGGCACTCCAGACTAAAGTAAAGTATTTTGAGACCTTTAGTTCCTTTAATCATGCTTTTATACCTTGAAAATTAACCAAACCTTGAAAATTAAAGCATATACAAAATAGATGAGAAAGATACCACAGCTAGCAGATCTAAACAAAGCATGCTTATTTCTCATAAAAATGAGTAAAATATAATGTAGAAGTAAGCAATACTCTAAATACTCACTGCTAACATTCAATACGTTAGATATGAAAATACACTTATATACAATTGAAAAAAAATAAACCAACATTACATCAGATACTCATTTCAGAATTAAGTTCCTTGCTGTGGACTTCACATTATGTTAGTCATTACTGAAGATAACATGAATTTAAAGAACAAAACAAAACAAAACAAAAATCCTAACATTTCCCAAAATGAAAATCAGTACATAGAACATTTCTAAAACAAATCATGCAGAAATACAGAAACTAGCATAAAAAAAAAAACAAAAACTGCAGCAATAAAGCCAAAAAGCAAAACAAAGAAAGGTTGAGTTTAAAGAACGTCAACTGAATTTACTTTAAAGGATTTCTCCTATAGTCTCCTTCCAATGTGTCTTAGTACCAAAAGAAATGTTAATATTCTTATAACAGTCTCATACCTTAAAATTGTAATACTCACATTTTGAAGAAGCTGCTCAAACCAATCATACCCTGTATCCCTACAAGCTGCCACCTACAAGCAGTAGTGAAAATAAACCAATTAAAAGAGGAACCCGAAGAACTTCAATAACAGCGTACATATATTTTACTACGCTATGTAAACTGTATGTGATGAGGTTTTGGTAGCAAGGTGGCCATAGGGGAAACTACCAAAAGCAGAGCCCAGAAGTTCTGCTGACAGATCACAGGCAGCTTCAACTGCTCCAAATGGGATCTGCCACAGACAGGAACTGAAGCAATAATATTGGTTGTACCTTATTTAAAGGCAAAAAACTGCTACAGAGCAGCAGCGACTGAGGGAAAAAATGTAAAAAAAATTTCTGAGTGAGAAAATGTAGATAGAAGCAGCCCTTCAGGAGCTAAGGTCAGTATAGAATAAGGGCAGGAGATGCTCCAAGCGTGGAGCTGAATTTCTCTGCAGCCCTGGAGAGGCCCAAGGTGGAGCAGCCTGTCCCCTGCAGCCCATGGGCACCACACACAGCAGATTTGCACATGCAGCCATAGAGGAGACCATGATGCAGCAGTGGATGAGGCCTGAAGGAGGGTGCAGCCCATGGAGAGCCCCCACAGGAGCAGTCTTAGGATAGGAGCTGCAGCCCATTGGGAGCAGCCCTTGGTGGGGCAGGTAGACTAGGAGTGCTGCCATCTGTGGGGAAAAGTACTGGAGCACTGAGCTCCTGAAGGGTGAAACCCATAATAGAGAACTGTGTTGGCACAGCGCTCATAGAGCTGCCACCTTGCAGAAGTCCACAAGGATCAGTTCAGGGAGGATGGCATTCCATGGGATCTCACACAGAAGAGGGGCACAGTGACTACGGAGAATTGGTAGAGAAGAACTATGGGCTGCCATTCCCTGTTCCCTTGTTTCCTTCAAGGGGAGGATGCAGTTGAGAGTGGAGGGGGAGAAGGTGTTTTCAGTATGCTTTTAATCCTCACTGCTCTGGTCTGCTAGGAACAAGCAATAAATTGCTCTGATCTCCCTATGCTGAGTTTTCGCCCATGCTGAACCATCTCGCTGTCCTTATCGTGACACTTGAGCTCTCTTCCATTGTATTTTTCTCCTCCTCTTCCTTTGAGCTGGGAGAATCTGAGAATAGCTGTGGTGGATTTCAGCTGTCTGTCAGGGTGAAACTACCACATATGCACTGAGTGCAATGCTTTTGTATCTTCAGAGATTAGAAGTAATTTTATGCATTTGAAAATAGTTCTTATAATTTAAGCAGTTTCAGAATATATTACTGGCCATTGCAAATTTTGGTTTTGTAGAACATCTTGTACAAATCAAAGCTTGACATATCAAAAATGAAGTTGTATACATATACATATTTTTATAAACAAACCAATCCTTAATCCTCATCATGCATTAACATCATCATGCAGGTGCTCTGAAGTATAATTATCAGGAGAACTCAGTTAAGATGAAGTAAAAACCACCTGACAAGCCAATTTCATACTTTTTTGTTTCTAAAAGACTACAGATAATGCTTCTAATATACAAAAAACGTAATCAAGCTTTGCATACAATTTAATTCAAATTTATACAGCATACCACATCAGTGATGTTCAGTATTTTCCTAGTCATTGCTTCTTTATCATGGTGTGGAGTTGGAGTAAACCACAGCTTCTGGAATGTCTCATTTACTAATTTCTGAAAGGAAAAAAAAAAACCAAGTCTATCTTAGTACATAACTATTCTATCCTATTAGGTTTGCCCATGACACATGTGATTTCATAAGAAATTACTCAAATAAGACAATTGTAGAGTCTGAGGCAGACTCTTATCTCCTGGGAGTTACAATGGCTTCTAAACAAGGAAAAGTGCCAATTGATCGCTGAGAATTAATGCTACATTCTGTACATACGATTACAAATTTTCTTCATTCATTTGCATTTTTTGGGAAAAGAACTGAACACAATATTATGATTTCTACAGCAGAATTAGCACAGTGAAAGATTACTTTGGAGTTTTCAGAACAGTTGGGTAAGGTGGAGTAGAGAGACAACCCAAGTCAAATTTAGGAAGCAGGTTCTCTTCCAGTGTTTTTGATAGTGGAAAAGGTGGATTAGAATGGAAGTGAGATAAAATTATTCTTGCATTGCTTATACAGTTCTAAAATCTCTCCTGATCCACAGAGACATAAAAATATGTTGCACAGACACAGCCACACTTTTCTGAGGTTGTTGAAAAGCAGCAGTCAGAATAAGGTCATCCTTCTTTTGTTGCAGAATCTTGGATTCAGCCTCCAGTACCTTGGATCCTACATCTTGATTAACAGTCTCTTCTGAATGCCACTCGACATTAATGAGTCTCAAGTGGTAAAAATACTTGCCATGACTGTAAAATTGAAGTTTTCTAATCCTACTACAGGTGTATTCTTAATTACCCAGTTATTTTGAAAATTTTGTTGCCAAGTTAAACAAACACATCAGTGTCAAGTTTGTGATTTATCATTTAATCTTAGTTTTCTGCCCTTCAGCATATACAATGCAGGAAGAGTAGAATGTGATCATATAAATCACATTTCAGGTTAAATAACAGATTTATTAAATGTTTAGAATAAATGCAAGATAAGCACATGCAAATATCTCAAAACGATTTATAAGCAGAACTTCCACATCTGGCATATTCTGATGTGAAGTAATTAATTTTGTTCTGAGCTTATTTTCTTTGCAGAAATGATTTTTATACGTCAATTTCACTTGTTAGTAGCTCCCAAAAACCAGTTACAAGTACTAGGTACAATATTTACAAACAAAGCAATCTTTAGAAAACAATGTTCATTTTGAGGATTATGCATTTATTCTACCTTAATGCCTTCTTCATCATTGACTCTCCGAATCATTTTCACACACATCTCTGTAATTTTGGGAAATGTTGGTTGTTCAATGCAGATATCCCTAAGTATCTTTATGACTCTTTTTCTGACACTGATACCAGTATCCTGTGAGGAGAAAAGCATTACTCTTGAAAACAAACCAGACAAATGAATTAATTTATGAGATAAATTAACAAATATTTGAACATTAAATAATTTGGAAAATGTATTTAGGAAAAGCAGCTAAAATATTTTAGAGTGTACTTATGTGAAAGGTCAGCATAAACTTCTACCACATTATTTGCAACAATTCTGAAGGGCTGGCTGACTGCTCAGTATGCTGAAATGCTTCCTCCACTTACACACTCTGCTTTAAGAGCTCACAATGTTGCAAACACATAATTTCATTTCCATGGCTTGCAAGATAGATAGATGCAGTGATGCTTTAACTATATTACTGGAAGACACAAGATGTTCTCATGCTTATAAGCATAAAGTCCCTCACAAACATTTCATGCCATATCTACAGCAAATGAGTTGTACTTGACTAAAAACTTGCCTGACATGGATACTAAAAACTAATGTTATCTCACAGTTAACATTCTGTTTTATTTGAACATCTAGACAGAAGAAAGCAGTTTGTATAAAAACTAAAATGACACCTTTCAAAAAACACAGTACAGAAAAATAAAGCAGTTTTTCTTCCCTTTTTTTAAAAAAAAATTTAATTACAATAGTCAACTTTAGATTACTGTGCTGTAGATCTTTTTTCACTGTCCCACAGATGGCTTGCAGTGATCCACATCTCAGACTTCAGAGATATGAAATAATTCCTCATTATACCTAGCTTGTTCCTCATCAGTGGAATCAAAAGGAACATAGATCCTGGTTCTGCTGCAGTACAGCTTTCTGCACATATTACATTTTCTGATGTAAAAATGCCTCACCAGAAACAAGAATGCATTTCACAAGGTTGGAAGTACCAGGATGATGCTACCCATTTAAAACAATAAAATATAATTTACTTTTTTGGGATCAAAATTCTAAATTATTAAACATACAAACTCTGCTGAAAACAAGTTTCCCAATGTCATTTAATCACGAATATCAAAAGTCACCATACCAATATTCTTTCAATCAGCATGTCATAATACTGCTCAGCAAGCTGAGGACGACAGAGCACAAATCGGCCAAGCAGCTCCACAGCTGCTTCCCGTACACTAGTGGAGTTATCCATTAACCGTCCATGAACACCCCGCTGCATATCAGGCTAAGAACAACAGATAAAAGAAATACAAAATAAGAAATACGGATTTCTTTTAGGCGTGACAGATTTTATGCATATGCACAATGGATATTTTATTTTTACCCTGGCTAGAATACTGGGATCTACAGCAACAACCTCAGACAAACACTTCATGGCTTTTGTTCGAACAGCAATCGCATTTTCACCAAGTACACGCAGAATCTAACAAGAGAACAAAAATAGTTTAAGTTGCTTTAGGAAGGTAGTAAACAATGCTTAACATAGGCAAAAATGAAGAAGAGTAACATGCAAACTATTTACTTAAAACAAGAATATCTGTCTACCAAAAATTGAATATATCTTCTCACAGGTGCATGTAAATGATGTTCCAAGGCATGAATTTTTGCCAGTGTCTGCTAAAACTAGTCCAAATAGGACAAGGGCAATATGTTTATTCTACATCCCTTCACTTTAAACTCTACTTTTGCCATTAATAAGCAGCTTTCACCATTTTCTTTAAAAACAGGAAAAATAGATTTAGACAATGTAACTACAGTTGTCTCCGTATGCAAATCAACATAAAGTAGTGCAACCTAAGCCATTACTGAAGTTCAAGTATGTCACCATTACAACATGTTATTCCTCTTCTCACAGAAAAAGGAAAGAAATCACCCTGGTCAGACAACTTCCAAAGTAATAACATGCCCATGTGCAAATAAATGACCAAATTGGCTTACATTTTCAAATCATATTATGATACATTTCATGAGTGTGCATTACCAAATGAAAATGCATCTGACAGAAACTTTTACATTTCCACTGTGTATATTTAATATAATGATTTTGTTGTATTCATACACAAAATAACATATGCTCAGTATGACATATAACAAGCATGAAAGAAAAAGAAGCGCTTATGTCATCATTACAGAATGTGAAAGCATGTGATCAAGCTACGATAACTACCTGTACTCAAGAATGAACAGGTATTACTCCACACTACTCTAAAATTGTTCGGCATCAGAAAGAAGCTATGTTTCAATGTACTAAGACTTCTGGCACAGTTTACCTGTGTTAAATAAATATCGAAGCTCTGGGCAAACGGCCTCATAGAGGCCAAGTAGCGAACAATCAAACATGCATCCTCATAGTCCACAGTATCAGAATAAATCCTGCAACAAATTAAATGTGATAATTAGGATATGCTTATTAAAAAATTATTTAAAACATCAAATGCATAAGATTTATGCACATAAAGGTTAATGAAGAAATCAGCAGTACTGAAACATACTTTAATGTACTGAACTGAGATGGAGCAGTTTTAATGATACTGCGAAGAAACTTCTTGCGACTTTCTGCTCTGTGCATGATTTGTCCTGTGGTCTCAACATCTTTTGCATGATGAGTTCCTTCAGATGAATCCTCATCCTTCTGAGATTTAATTGCCTTCTCTGTCTCCATAGTCGTATCCCGAAACCACTGAGCTATATAAAACTTCCGAGAAAACTGGATAGATAGAGAACACATAGAAATAAAAACAACAGATGGAGAAGAAGGAAATTAAAGATTCATAATAAGACTGAGTGAGTCTGATGCATCAACTATGTTTTGGAAAACACAATCAACAACAGACGTCAGGGTAACAATTGAATTGAAGCACTAATAAGCATGACTAATATGCATACCTCTGGACAGGTATACCCTTCTTGGACAGGTGTACCCTTCTTTGGGTAAGAAACTGGCTATAGGGCTGTGCCCAATGGGTAGTGGTTAATGGAGTTAAGTCCAGCTGGTGACTCATTTCAAGTGGTGTCCCCCAGGGGTCGGTACTGGGGCCCATCTTGTTTAATATCTTTATTGATGACCTAGATGAGGGGAGTGTATCCTCAGTAAGTTTGCTGATGACACCAAGTTCAGAGGTAGTGTTGATCTGCCTGAGGGTAGGGAGGCCCTTCAGAGGGATCTAGATCTGGATCTCTGTGCTGAGGCGAATGGGATGAGGTTCAACAAGGCCAAGTGTCAGGTCCTGCACTTTGGTCACAACAACCCATGCAGTGTTATAGGCTTGGGGATGAGTGGCTGGATGAGTGTGAAGAAGAGAAGAACCTGGGGGTGTTGGTTGATGCTCGGCTGAACATGAGCCAACAGTGTGCCCAGGTGGCCAAGAGGCCCAAGGGCATCCTGGCCTGCATTAGAAATAGTGTGGCCAGCAGGAGCAGGGAGGTGATCATCCTCCTCTACTCAGCACTGGTGAGGCCGCACCTTGAGTATTGTGTTCAGTTCTGGGCTCCTCACTACAAGAAAGACATTGAGGCCTTGGAATGTGTCCAGAGAAGGGCAATGAAACTGGTGAGGGGTCTGGAGCACAAATCTTATGAGGAGCAGCTGAGGGAGCTGGGATTGTTCATTCTGGAGAAGAGGAGGCTTAGGGGAAACCTCATTGCACTCTAAAACTTCCTAAAGGGAGGTTGTGGTGAGGAGGGACTTGGCCTCATCTCCCAGGCAACGAGCAGGACATGGGGAAATGGCCACAAGTTGTACCAGAGGAGGTTTAGGTTGGACATAAGGAAGAACTTTTTCTCTCAGAGAGTGGTCAGGCAGTGCAATGGCTGCCCAGAGAGGTGGTGGAGTCGCTGCCCAGAGAGGTGGTGGAGGAGCTGCAAGATATGGTTTAGTCTGTGGTAGCATGGTAATTGGAGGATGGTTGGACTAGGTGATCTTGCAGGTCGTTTCCAACCTTGTGATTCTGATTCTATGATTCTATGATTCTATGACTGAAAGTCATAAGTCATTCAATAGATATTTAATTGAAATTATTTTTATATATACTCAACATCAGAAAACTGAAATTTACCACTAATGATGCATCAGTTTCAGTGTTCTCATCCAGATAATCCAATAAAGCCTTTTGTAGTTGTTGAATATCATCTTCTCCTCCTGAGGCCTGTCAGAAGAAAAAGTCAGCTATGAAACAGAGTATTAACTCAGAGGTAATAATTATCTGACAATTTACACATTCATCAATAAAATACAGTGAGGTTCATTGTTTTGATAATTGCCAAACATTAACAGCTTTTTAAGGAATTACCTGTAAACTGCATCCAAACTAAATCAAACTTAGTGAAGTCAAAGTCTAAAAGGGATTGAAAGCAGCATAGGACTTCTTAAAACTGATTGATTGATCCAATTAAATCTCATTTTGTAATCACATGTTAAGACTCCATCCAGTGAGAAAAAAAAAAACACAACTGAAATAATACAGAGTAGATTGACACGAGTTTTAACCTTTAAACATCATCACCAACAATAAAATACAGAAACAGAACAGTGACATCTCAGGTGAACAAGGCATTAAGGGCAAAAAGTCAAATAAAAAAAACCATGAAAACACAGATAATAATAAAAAACCAATACCAAAAGCCTGCAACAGGTCATACTCAAAATTGATAATAAAACTCTAAATAGAATAATTTCTTATACTTCTTTAGTTAGAAAACATTTTTTCTTCTTCAGCGATAAATCTCACAACTAAAAGCATCTTAAATTCAGCATGAAAAGCAGAGATTGAGAATTTTGTCATAACTGCAACACACAATATAGCGTGCAAACATCAGCAAGTGGGAAAAGGCACAGTTACAAGTTCACAAGATCAATGCATAAGGAAATAAGCTAATGAAAAGCATCAACAAGTGTCATCAAACATGTCAAACTGATCCTGATCTAGGTGTTCCCGCTCCAGCAGGGGGATTGGACTACGTGATCTTTCAAGGCCCCTTCCAATCCCTGACATTCTGTGATAGTTTTAATGCCTCTTAAGATAGAATACAGCTGCTACTGTAGCTCCATTATTTACTCTTTATTGTTACAATTCTGTAAATAACAGTCAATAGGGAGCTGATACAAGAAAGACACAAGAACTAAAAAAATGTGATTCTTATAAAGCAAACACATTTTGTTCAGATTCCAGAACAATAATGAAAGCTGATTCTCCACATGCCAGTTTTTTTATAAACTTTTTCTTTTCAGTTTTCTCTTTACTACTGTTATGTTAAACAAATCTTCATGGATTTCAAACATTTGAATAGATACACAGCAATCCAGTCCAGTCCACCTGGCATGGGACTTCTCACATACCTGTTTGAGGATTCTAGCTATAGATCCTTGATCCATTTTGCTAGTGACTGCATCTTTCCTCAGTCTTGCAGCTACAGTTCCAAGATAGTCAAGTGATGCAACTCTTAAAGCCATTTCTGTTGATTTATTACTGAACTGGTGAACCTAAGAAAAGCAGATTTAATAATTTATGACACTGTGATTCTTCTCAGTATTCTGTGTGACTTCATTAAGAATTATACCTAACTTGCATACTCAATTATGTCAGTTACTATCACACCACAGATACGCAACTCATTTTGTATTAATTTCTCCCTTTATTGTCTCTATCTAAAAATAATAACTGTTAGAATTTTTTAAATGTTATACTTTCATAAAATAAACTAGATATCCAACAGAGCAGATATCCTTTTCAATAGCATCTTAACCACCACAATACATCTTCATTATTCACACAAGTATAGTGAAAGTTACACTGTACTTGGAATGGGACCATAACATGTTTTTCAAAAAAAACCAGTTAAATCAGTTGCTAGCACAGGTGACAGAAGCAGTCAACAGACGCAGCTAGTTACAGAGCAGTTTTGGGCTTTTCTTTGGGAAACCTCAGGATTATCAACAAAAGGCTGACAGAAGGTAGCCAGCAGCTTTGTGAAGGAATGATGGACAGGATTACTGAACAAAAAGTATGGAGTGATGTGAAAAGAAAGGATCATAAAAATCAACCAAATGAGTAATAAGTGGGGCCACCTCCAACATATGCAGGCTAGCAAGGAAATGCCATACAAGGCAGCACTATAAAAAAATTTCCAAAAACACCTTCTTAGAATATAACATGCTGAGGCACTCTTCTTAAGTCTCTGTACACCAGTGTAAGGGAATAAAGGAGTTAGAGACATGCACCATTTCAGAGCTATGATCTCACTGGCATCAGAAACACAAGGTAAGATGGCTTCCCTGACTGGAGCAATGGAAGGACATGGGATCTTTAGGACGGACAGGTAGACAAGAGAAGGAAAAGGTTTTGCTTTCTTGTCAATGACCAGCTGGATGGAGTGCATGGAGCTCTGATTGCGGATGCACAAGGAACTTACTGACCATACAGGTTAGGATTAAAGGGAAGACAGAGTAATTAACACTACAGTTGGCTTATGCAACAAGCCACGTGACAAAGAAGAACAAGTGTATGTGGCCCTCTACAGACACAAAGGAGCATTCTTTTCATGATCATAAGCATTGTCCTCATGGGAGATTTTCAGCCACTCTGTTAACCAACAGGACAACATAGCAGGATCACCTTCTCCAAGTTCAGAAATGATGCATCCAAACAAAGAGGATGCCAGGAGTCCTGCATGGAAGAACAAAAATTGCTCCTGACCAAAATCAAGCACAAAACTGAAATCTATAGAGGGTGGAAGTAAGGACAGGTAATATGGCAGGAGTATAGATACACTGAACAGCCGCAGAGAGAGAGTAAGAGTTGAATCCGGCTAAGGACATAAACAACAAGTAACTCAATGACAAAAGGAAGACTAGGGAAACTGTAGGCCCTCTGCTGAAGGAAACAGAAGACCTGCTTACCCAGGACAGCAAAAAAGCTGTGGTATGCAATGCCTTATTCAATGCCTTCAATATTTACACGTGAGAATGATCTTCAGATCCCCTGGACCCAGAGATCAGGGTGAAAAGCTCAAGTAAGATGTATTTCTGGTGATAGACAATCATGTGAGGGAATGCTTGAGCAAACTGGACAAATCCCTGAGCCCTGATGGGATGCATGTGAGGGGGCTGGCAGATACAATCACAAGAGCACTCTCAATAATCTTATTAATCTTATGGCAACTAGGAGAGGTGCCCAAAGACTGGCAGAATCGTTTGAGTTGGTGGTCACCTAAGATATCACCTTGTTCCAAACCCCCTGCTTTGGCAAGGTTGCTGCACACTAGATCAGGTTGTGCAGGGCCCCATCTAACCGGGCCTTGATCAACTCCAGGGTTGGGGGCACCCACAGCTTCTCTGTTCTGTTGCCTCAGAGTAAATAGAGATGATCCAGGAAATGACAGGCCAGTCAGCCTCACTAGGATTCATAGGAAGTGATGGAAGAGATAATTCCTGAAACTGTTTCCAGGCACATGAAGGAGAAGACAATCATCAGGAGTACTCACCATGGATTCACCAAAAGGAAATAACACTTCATTGACCTGAAAAACTTCTATAAAGAAATGAGCTGCCCAGTGGATGATGAGGGAGGACAAGATATTGTCTGCCCGGACTTACAATGACAAAGTCTTTTACACTGCCCCCCATGAGATTCTTATAGAGAAGCTGTTGAAGTGTGGGCTGGATGAACAGTGATACAGAGACACAGAGAAAACTGGGACTACTCAACATGGAGGAGGTTCACGGGCATCACACTGATGTCCATAAATACATGAAGGGATGGTGCAAAGAACACAGAATCAGACTCCCTTCAATGATGTCTTGTGCCAGGACAAGAGGCAGTGGGCACAAACTGGAAAATGAGGTTTCTTCTGAACAACAGAAAGTGCTTCTGTACTATGTGGACAATGAAGTACTGGCACAGGTTGTCCAGAGAGGTTGTGGAGTCTCCACTCTTGGAAATCTTTGAAAGCCGTTTGGATATGGTACTGAGTACAGTGCTCTGGTTGCTCCTGCTTGAGCTGGGTTATTATAGCCGATGACTTCTAGAGATACTTCAACACTAATTATTCAGTGAAATTACCATGTTAATTACATCATAAAACCAAAGAACATCTTTGTAGAAACACGATAGCAAAAATATACGCGTTCCCCAAAATTTCATGTTCCGCAAGCAAATATACTGTTATTGGTATAAGAATTATCTACTTCATTAACAGTTTTCATGATCCACACTAAACAAAAAATCAGGATGTTTAAAGTGAATATCTACAGCCATAAGTCTGATTTTACTCAAAATGAATATCTGCACTATCATCTAGATGTTATAGAGTGTCTTTTTTAATGTGTAAAAAGTCATGGAATAGTAGAAGTGGACTTCGAGTACTGCATTTGGTTTTGGCCCCTCACTACAGGAAAGACACTGAGGCACTGGAATGTGTTCATAGAGTGGCAGTGAAGCTGGTGAGAGGTCTGGAGCACTTACGAGTCTTACAAGGTGCAGCTGAGGGAGCTGAAATTGTTTAATCTGGAGAAGAAGAGGCTCAGGGGTGGGAGTCAGCCTCAAGTTGTACTAGGGGCAGTTGAGTTTGGACATTAGGAAACGCTTCTTCTCCAAGAAAGTGGTCAGGCACTGGAATGGGCTCCCCAGAAAGGTGGTGGAGTCACTGTGCCTGGAGGTGTTCAAGAAATGTTCAAATATACTGAGGGATGTGGTTTACTGGGAAGTATTGGTCATAGGTAGAAAGTTGGACTGGATGATCTTGGAGGTCTTTTCCAACCTTGGTAATTCTATGATTCCATGACTCTTCCCAAGTTGTGTATCAATGATTTTCTGACCTAAATTTTATTATCTATAGCAACAAAAGAAAATCCTTGTATGTTGCATATACATCAACTATCAGAAAGCATTCCTGTAAATAACTGGAGCTGAAGTAAATACGTCCTGTATTTACATATCATAGTCAAAAGCAACTTACCAATAATCTTCCTAGTAAGCTAAGCAGCAACTCTGCAGCTGGCCATTCTGGTTTATTAACAGTGGAAAGAAGATCTTGAATGAAGTTCTCAAACAGAGGCCTGTAATCTTCTTCTCCTTGTTTACTACCACATCTTTTTAAAAGAAAATGCATTATGTAACCAAATTTTAGAATCATCTTAGCTTTTCTCCTGATGTAAACATGAGTAATCTTATCATTAACTGGAAAAAGGAGTTTAATATGATTCTAAAAGGTAAAAAAAAAACCCACTGGAATATTAGCAGAATTATGGAATAATTTTAGAAGTCAAGGATAAGTAAGAAGAAGCTGCCCAGAGAAGTTTCAATCCTCCTCCTCTGGAGGTTTTCAAAACCTGCCTGGATGCTTTCCTGTCAACCTACTCTAGAGAAAATCCCTTAGGGGGGTGATTGGACTAGATGATCTCCAATGATCTCCTTCAAAACTTACAATTCTCAGATTCTGTAAGTAAAAAAGATTTTAGTTTTTCTACATCTGCTTTCATCACTTGTATTTTTTCACTTTTGTGCTTCAGATGAGTAACAGAGTACTGATAGAGATCCCACATAAAATATCTGACAGATTCTTAAACATATTAAGAATTTCTGTGCTATAAGAAGTGTTGTTTAGAGAAGAAAATTTTTAAGGATTTATAAAGCACATTGTTGTAACTTCACTAGTAGGAATTTAGCGTTGCTAAGTAATTAGGTTTATCTCAAGGTGCGAGATTTCATTCAGAGCTGGTTTCATCAATATACTAAAGAATGTAACAGTACTTACTTCTTAAGAAAAATAGAAAGGAAATTTTGTGCTGTTCTCATGGCTGTTTCATATGAGTTAGTAATAAGCACATCTTGATCCACCTAAAAATAAGAAGACTTATTAATCTAGCACTTTAGCATAGACAGAAATATTAACATTATTCTCAGGTCAGATCTTTCATCTATCAAATTATTACTGCAGACAAAATTACACTCTCTAGTTACTGGACCACCATCACAGAATATAATATCCATAAATACACAATTATTCCTGCACCAAATAAAATTATGGAGTTTTTTGAAAATAACTTCCTTACTTTTTTGTTCAATTCCTCATCCGAATTAGAATCTTTTTCTGCTGATGGTAAGTGCACAACACATTGAATGAGTTGTAGAACTAGTGCTGTTACCATCTGAATATACATAGGCTCTCCATCTGTGTCACTGCTATTCAACCTGTTAATACGACAAACAAAGCATTAACACTAAAATAAAAGTATTATTTTTTGTTCATAAACAATTTTAAGATTTCTAAAATTTTTCACCACCATTCAAAATCTGTATACTATAAATTAAACTAGTCACTTGCTTCTGTCTTAAGAAGTGAAAGATTGAGTCTAGCACTATTCTCAAGTAGGAGAGATAAGCTGAAACAGCACAAATGACTATCAGAATATCTGTGAAGCTCAGTAACTAAAAATCTGCAGAATTTGAAATGTATGAAATCAAACACCTACCATTCTACTTTTTAATAGGCTTACTGTGTATAATAAACAAGAATATCAATTTCCAATAAAGTATTAAAAAAAAAACCACATCAGACTGTAGCTCTAATTCGCTACTTCTGTATTATTTAATATAAATAGAATGTGCAGGAGAAAATAGTGACTATGGGCTGGATTGACTTCTACAAGAGTTATAATCATGGTACTTACTCCCAGGTAGCATAACAAACTATAGAATTAAAAATTCAATGGTGTCTTTATGTTTGTATGACCAACGTGAATACAATCCACCTCACATTTCTCCCCTTCTAAGTGATTTAACCTGACAAATGTTATACTGTTCATCTACCCATACATCAACACTTTTAAGCAATATGAAATGGTCATACTCTGATATCATTCTTTCCAAATTATCAAAATAATAACTGAGCCCAAAACAAACTGCAGTTATTCTTTGTTATTTATGAGTACATATGGAGAAAAGATTTTTTCATATCAAATTTTCGTAAGCTGCTCCCTTCATGACTTTAAGAACAGATAGGAAATGCCCTTTAATGGATCCTGCTAAAGTTCTACAGATAGCACAGTCACATGAGATGATGACTTCCTTCTGGCAAGGACCCCAGTTGAACAAGCTATCAATCAATTATGGTCCCATTCTTACTGAGCATTTAATAGATATCTTTGATGACTATAACAAAAACAACATGAATACTAGGCGTAAGCACTGACTCACATTTGAGTGACTCAAATGAACTTCAAAGTTTCACTGCATTTGATTTTCCTGACCCTGCTAATCTACCCTGGATGAGCCAACCTATTTCATGGACAACCTGTCCCCAGAGGAAAGATGTATGCAAGCAAGATAGATAGGTAATACGTTATTTTTCTAATTATTGGTCTGATAGGCAAGCAAGAAAGATGGATGGCAATCCAAACAGCAAATATTTTAGAATGGTTTAAAGTATCCATCAATTTAAACTGAAATTCTGTTCAGATTGAACGTGAACATATTATTTAGAAGATACACAGTAGAAGTGAGCTGAGCAATTCCTAAATGAAAACTCATTCAAAGCTGTATCAGTTTGAAATCCTGCTCTGAGTATGACCTTGAAAAAGTTCACCCAACATTCTCCTGGTAAGTTCTAGCAATTAAGAAATTAAATACCTCCATATAAATAGAATCAAACATTTTTGAATCAAAATCCCCCTTGAATGCACACCAATATTGCACTTGTTTACATTCTTAGTGAGAAGACTAATAAATATTTCAATTATTTCAGTATCCAAACATAAATACTGTGGCACAAGAAACAATGACAATTACATGACAGATTAGTCAGAAAACTCTGCTCTCTATGTAGAGATTTTGAAATATCAATCTCTAAGAAACTGTAGCTTGTTAAGTTGCAGATTTTTAAAAACATGTTTATTCTGAAGTGTAAAATCATACATGTACAAAACTGTAAATGTTTCCATGTCAGAAATTACCTGAAGTTTCTCAAACTCCTCTTGCTAGTTGGTAGTCTTGCAAGGGAAGTGAAAATTTCTTCTAGTATTAGTTGTCTATGTTTTTCATATCTGGAGAAGACCTATTTAACAGTTACACCGCTGTTAGAATATTACTGTTACATAAAATATGTAGTAATGTCCACTTGAAATGAATCTGAATGCATACCATGTTCTTAAGGCATTTCTTTGTCTTTTCAAACCAAGCATGTCTTTGTAAAATATTACATCTTTTTCAAGTAAAGATTTTTAAAATCATCTAAAAACATGAATGTCTAATAACTGCTCTTCTAAGTACCATATGCTTTAAAGATTTTTGCTAACAGTAGAAAGGCACTGTGTAGGAAAGTAAGACACTGTAATAAAAAGTTTTCAGATCCCAGCATACAACAGAAGTTGAACACATACACAATTTTAGAACATATTTGACAAACCAGTTTTACTTTGTATCTCAGTTTTTAGTATTTGCCCAATATTAGATATTATTTCTATTTATGGTCAAGATTACTGAGTTTGCTCTCCTTTTGTTCATTCAGAATTCTACTTAAAAATTCTGGTGAATGTGATCCTTACAAAGATAAGATACTCCTACTTGAACATACATATATACATAACATACATACTGCATTTTTTCTGAAACAATATTTGATTTGTTCTAAGAATTTTTCATGTGTCCATTCCTTCCAAGGAATATGAACTTAAAAAAGTATCCTGTTCTCTAGCTTATCTCACTTCACAAATTCAAATCTTAACAAAAGAAATGAGACATACCATATTGCTAAGATTTCTTAGCAAGAGAGGACAAGAAAGACATCGGAGTTTGTGTTCACACTTTTAACTATTTAACAACTTAAGAAAGTTCTTTGCTGAAGTAGGAAACTTATTCTATAGGAAGAAGTAACTACTCTACAAATAGCAGCAGCCCAGGTGAATTTAATACTGTTCCTAAATTGTAATACCAAACTCTAAAACTGTGAAAAAGTAAAATCAGTTTGAAGCTCTACTTCTATACCAGCAAAAATACAGATGATGTAAACATCCTAATAACTGCTAGATGTACAGGGACATGTAAGAACAAATAAAAAATTACTTACTGCAGTCACTAATTTGATGGCACATAGCTGTAGTTCACTGACATTTTCTACAAAGAAAGGCGTTATCCCCATAGATGATACCTATCAATGTAAATAAATTATTATAAGTGTATTTGGCTGGGAAACTGATCCACATGCAACTTTACAAGCAACTTATTCATTCAGCAGATAAGGGATTCAACAGCAAATATTACTTTATAGTTGCAAAAAGAACACAATCACATTAAGCTTTTCGTATTTTTTTTTCAATAAAAGCCAATAAAAATGTGAACATTAAATGTTCTTTTTCTGCAGAACAGAGCAAGAAGGTAACACACTACACAAAAGATTATTGAGTTTAATATAATCAATTAATTAAAATATTATTTCATATTTCATGTCATTTACATAGCTATACTTCATACTCTCTCTAAGCAAAGAAAAAACTAAAAAAACAACAAAACCCCCACAACAGACTCTTCTGATAAAGCTTACCTGAAGAATGGTTGTATCAGTAAGAAGTTGTATCTCTAGCAACTCTGACAAACTGCTGACAATATCACAAACTTTGTTATATAACATCACTATAACTCTTTGCTTGTGGGTGGAACACTTGGCACGTTTTGCTTTTGAACTTAAAAGACCACCTAAAAAAATCAGAAATATTTTCATTAATTTTCCAGTGTTTCAGTTGTGTCAAATATTAGAAAGATGACTGTTTTCTCAAGAAAACAAAGTTGCCCAAACAGCTTGGTGAATGAAATCATTTGCAGAAGAAAGAATATTTAGCAGCAGCAGTTGGAATTTCAAATGACATTTGATTTTCATAATAGTTCTGAATTATGGTGCAAGATTTTTAAAACAGTTCTTGATGTTGGATCTCCATATCTGAGAATATGAATATAACAACAAACTGCTTTAATTTTTATAATTTAATTTTCATTAAATTAAATCATTCTATCAAGATTATGAGTACAAAATGACTTATTCATCCACACAGAAACAATTTGCAAAAGACAAACTTTGGACTAATTTCTCAATACTTTTGTCTAAGAAGTAATACTAACACTATAGCTATTGCAATAAACTTGAATAAATACAACTAAGTTATTTGGGGAACACAAAAAATTGTTATTTTACATTTCATCATCATTAAAATAACACCATATATTAATCCAGATGATGTATGCCATATGAAAGAACTACCAATAGAGCAGTTACATATAGAAATCTTCAGGGAACTGTATTACTGTAATCATCATACAGTAGATAGGAAAAAAAAAAAAAAAAAAAAAAAAAAAAAGCAAGAATAATGTGAAAAGGCTTCTAAAAATCTTTCATCATACTAACCACCAAGAGGATCCACTCTATACACAGGGTCATACTGAGGATAGAGAGTGTTCTGCAAATGAAATTTTGTGTACTGAATAACTCTTTCTATTACATCCTCAATATAGACAGCTTTAGGCATATTTGGTGATGTCATAATATTGATAGCAGTAAGACAAGCATCTGCAGATTTTGTTACTCTCTCCATTATAAGATCTCTCCATAACCTCTCCTCATCTTCAGTGTCATTGTTCTGCAGTATACAAGAAAAAAGTTCAGAGAGAAGAAAAAGTTGAATTGCTATACAGTACTTGGTAAGGATAAAATTGCCATTTTAATATACTTTCATACAAGCACATTCCTCTGTGATACAAAAAAACTGTCTTACAATCAACTACAATTTGTTTTACTAGCAACACGTTTTCAATCATACTTCTTCCTAAGTTAGAATTCTACAATAACCCACCATATTGTTCTGGTAAAATACAAAGAAGTTTTGTATTTTAGGGAAGCTCTATGAAGGAATACCGCATACTGTCTGCTTAAGACTGATGTGCCTTAAGCAAAAACGACTCAGTTTTGCTTCATGGTTACACACACAGCTTCCTGCTCTGACAAATCTGTTTTTTACCACTAGAGGGAACTGTCACACAGCAAGACTGTTCTGATTCACAGAAACTGGTGAGAATGAGACTTTCCTCAGAGATAGGCTCAACTGTTATCATGATCTTTTATCATGGGGTTCAGCTTCATCTCATCAAACATACCCATTTAGTTTTAGCACTGGGCACACAATTCCTGTATGTTGTTTTTTGTACAAACTGTAATACCAAACGATCAACAGGGTATTTACAAACTACAAGCATTACTGAAATAATGTTTATCACATTATCAACTGGAAAATCAGAGAGAATTTCTAATATACTATGCCTGCTACATACACAGCCATACAAACTACAGCTCTCTAACAGCAGTTCAACATTGGCTTTCCTTATTTTTACAAAGAAAAACTGTTGGCGAAACAACAGTTTCTAATCCTATCAGCTTTCTCCCTTTGAGGTAAGAAAATCTAGAAGTATTGCATTATGTACGTGCTACAAGTATTTAAAGAAAAGAACCACAAATGAGGAGATCCCTTTAAATTTCTCACATGGAATAGTTTTAAGCCACGTGTTGCTTGAAGGAAGTTTTTTTTATTAAAAAAGATGGTCCCTTCCAGCTCTAGATTTTCTAGGGTTCTATGATTTAAAATACGTGCTTAGTTTTTAATGCTTAAGGGGAAATACATTCTAAATATTGCTGTACTTTCCTCCACTGTGTTAGGAAGGTTTATGAACCACTAACAAAGACATTTCCACGATATATAATTACCATATATATAATTACCAGAAGCATTTCAGATAGAAACTTTAGTACTTTAAATTAAGTAAAAAGACAACTCAATTGCTCTCAACACATCTGTTTTTAATAGAACTACAGTAAAACTACTAGTATTGAAAGAATATCTTCAAATGAACTTTATTTCAAATCATAAAATTTGACAATCTGTTTATCACGAATATCTAAAATAAAAAATTCCATTCAAGCATTCAAACACACACATAAACAAATCCCAGGCATTTGAAGTTATCAAATAAACAGAAAGAAAGTAAAGAAAGTAAAGAAAATCTGGTGTTGAAGAGTGGTGTGAAATGATGCAATTTGAAACTCACGTGGTTAAGTAACGTAGAAAGCTTTGATCCATCTTGAATATTCTTCTCCAAAATATTCAGGACCTTTACTATTTTGTCTGTTGAGAGCTGTAACAAGAAAGCAAATATATCAAGGAGCTGTGGTATGAGCCACATATTCTAGCTAACCATATAGAGATTTATTAGAAGATCCAGACCTTGCAGAAATAAATTTCCTTGGTATTTGAGTGCCAATACATAGGAAATGTATTCTAACTAACTTTAATAACATTGAAAAATTAGCATGCTGAAAAACATAACACAAATTCTCTTACTGATATCTTACAGCATTAAATAAACTGTAGAACATACAGATAAAAATACAGCAACTCCAGAAAAATCTCTTTTACTCATCCAGATAATACTGGTGATCCTTTCCAGAAGTAACAGAATTCTGATTTTACACATACATGCATGCACATGTGTATTAAAAAAAAAAAAGTAGGAGAGGTTAAGGGTGAGAAGTATGAAGCAGACAAAATGCTCAGGGTGAAAACATTCTACAGATGAAGATATGGAGGAATGAAGAAAAGGCAAAGAAGTATATCTGAGTCTTGGATTAAGGAAGATCTTTCAGTGACTTGCACTTGTCACTTAACAGACACCTAGTAAACACAGAGGGTGATCAAGAGCATGCAGACTAAGAGCATAACATAAGACTGCCCAAAACCAAGAGTTTTACATTAGGAAAGCAAGAAAATTATTTCTAAAAGTGCTATACCAACACAACATCACAGAACATTCTTTGAAGGCAGGAAGAGTATAGTAAACAACCCAGCACAGGCAGTCTACAGAAACTGAATCTTGTCACCAGAGACATTAAATATTTTAAGTTTGAGAGGCTTTTCTGGAGACATAGGAAGAACTAGGTAATTCAATATGATGGACATCTGCATATTCACAGTGTACTGACAGCTTATATTAGAAAGAGTGGATGTCCTATTTCACTGGGTTTGCTCAAAACTAGATGCAAAGAGCAGACAATAGATCAGTGTGCTTTTGTGAAAGTAAATTAATTTACATTTTCTGCTCAGACATATGTGTTACATATTAGTACACAGTGCTTAGTTGTCACAGACACAAAAATATCTCAGCATCAGAGAAACTAGCAGTTGACATGCGGTAAGTATTTAAGTACTTCAGTTAAGTTCAGTGTAAGCATTACTGTTCGCAGTAAGTCACATGCTCTAATGAAGGGATTGAAATGTCATCACAGTGAACACATTTTTTGCAGGTGTGATGAAACTGAATGATCAGGAAGAGGTAAAGACTATGAAGATGTACCTTGTCCATGATACCCATTGCCTTGATTTTTGCAGATTCACTACCCAACTCATTAAGCTGATGTTTTCCCAGAAGCAATTCCTGTGGAATCTCATCATCATCACCTTGGGGAAAAAAAAAAAAGAAAAAAAAAGTAAACAGTCATATTTTTCATAACACTTCAAAGAATGCAGTACTGACAGCCAGTGAGAAAAAGCAAAAGCAAGAAAATCTGTTAAAGAACTGCTTCACAAATAGCTAGGATCTAATAGTTCCAACTAATGATGACAACGTTAGGTTTTTATAAAACAACAACTTGCTCAATATGTCTGATTACATGCTCTGGAATTTCATTTAACAGCCTAACATGAGACATCTATTTTTCTTATACAGCAACACATTTATTGCAGTACTACCCTCATTTGGCAAAACAAATCACAAATGATCATAGTTATAATTCTAAAGTTCAAATCTCAGTCAGAACAACAGTTGGAAAAATGCATACTATACCTAAGGATGCACAGAAAAAATGGCATGTATTGACATTTGTCAACATTTCTGAAGACCAATCAGTGGATGTGAGCATAATGGGGCAGCGGGTGGTGTGTTTCAGCAGTGATGCCTGCAATATGAAATATAAGCCACATTCTGTACAGCCATGAAGTTATTTATGAAAGTGGCATGCAGGTTTTTGTCCACAGTTTGCAAAATTGCATTGCTAACGGTGGTGACTATGCAGATGAATAGTGTTTTTCTTTTGTAGTGTTTGAGAATTTGCTCTACCAAATAGTGCTCTTGAGCTTTTTTTATCTGTTACAGTTTCTAAGGAAATGAAGAGGAGGCATTACTTATGGAACAACCTACTTGCATAGAAAGAACGACAGTTTTAAATCCAGGGGTATAGACAAGACTGCTTTAAAAACCATAGTGATTTGTTTACTGCATCTCTCTCCTCATTCTAATCCTGTGATAGTAAAAAGTGTGTTAAGCGCTCAGCCACTTGACAAGAACAATAAAGCAGCAGATACATTCCAGTAGACTATTATTTGTTTCATTACGATTTATAAATCTTTTGGATTCTGCAAGGAAAGGTAGAAGTTCTGCCTCCAGTGGCAAGTGAAATTGAAAAGGTAAAGATACCCACTCAAGGTGGAAGCTATACGAACACTATTTATTCTAGCATATATCAGAGGAAATTAAATTAGAAAGAAGAAAGCCTGAAAATACTAGAAATGCAATTTGTTTGTCATTTCTTGTGTCTAACTGGGGGGAAGCACTTTGAAAATTTCTGACGTATTACCCAAGGTTGTAAAATCCATGTCTTCCAGATTTTCCAAAATGTTTTCTATTGAAGCAATAAATCTTTTGAAGGTTGAAGAATCCATCATTTCTGGTGGGAAACAAACAAACAAATAAATAAATGAATATTTTATATACAATGCAGAAAATAAAAACTGAAGAATATAAATCTGAAAATTACCTTCAGGTGTTAGTTTAGGTTCATAAGCTCTCCTCTTCTTTTGTTTTTCTTTTTTCTTCATTTTTCTTGCCACTAATAAGAGAGCAAAGAATGAAGCTAACAGTTTGTCAAAATGAAATAAAGGAATAGTTACATTTCTTACATTTGCATTAAACACTACATGTAAAAATGTTTATTTCACAATTTTCAACTTGTCCTTTAAAAATGCACTTGTATTATGAAAGAAAATGAATTTTTATAACGATGAGTTACCCTCACTGAGGCTAGGAGGAGGAGAATAATCATCCATATCAGAGTCATCAGGACTGCGATTACGGTAACGGCCACTACCAGAAGTCCTTCTTCCTTCATGATAATGACCACTCCTCCTGTGGTCACCAGAACTTCTTCTGTCATGTTCTTCGTACTCCCAAGCTTCGTCTCTATCCTTTTTATGTCTTTTTCGAGAAGCTAGAAATGAAATGCATTTTCATTCTAAGTATAAAACATCCAATTTTAATATCTCAAAATGATAGGTTTACAAACAAAACGTAACCATATAACTGCTTCATAAAACAAGTGAACGCTCCAAACCATTATATAAAATTCAGTTACGCCACCAACCTAACAATTCATTTTGAATTACATGAAAAACAAGCATGAAATCAAAGATACCCAGCAAATACTTAAAAGCATGAATGTGAAGGAGTCTTGCCCTTTTAAACAAAGGAGAATGAACAAAACAACTTTAATTTTCTCCTTTCTTAAAAAAAAATAATTAGATATTCTTCACTTACATAATTGTGGCTATTATAAAGTGCAACTCATTGTTCATTTTGCCCATCTAATAGAGGAAATTCAAATTACAGTCGATTTTGCCAAGAAATCAAAAAACTTGTTTTGATATATATTGCACATAATTCATTGGAAAGAAGAAACAATTCTGGACTAAACAGTCAGTATTTACCACTTGTGGCTTTTATAACCACTTTCCAGTCAATACCAAAAAGAACAGCAGAACTAAATGCTGAAATCAGGATGAGTGTTTTTATCAGAAACAAAGATTTGGTGAAAATACAATTTTCAGAGGAAGGGAATGGAGATTTCTCTGTTATTTTTGAAGGCAGTCTTGTACATCTTTGAGAAGAAAAGGTGCTAAGATGTAATAGAAAGAGGATATTTCATAGTTTCCTCCATGAAACTTTCCATTACCTAATGTAAGACGGTGACTGGGCTAACAAAAAGATATAGAAGCTTTGAAGATCAAAATGGTTTCAAAACATTGCACTCTAGACTACCAAAGTTTACTGTTCTCATGAAGCAGTATTGAACAGCCTTTACATTTGTACATGTTTCTGTCAAACTCTCCTGACATTTAAAAATGTATGACTGTATACTGAATTGCTTTAGAGAAGAATGTCTCCAAGGATTTATATAGAACTGGAACAGAACTGACAAATTACTTCTACAATTCCAGTTTCTTGATAAGCATAGGAAAGAAAACATTATTCATATCAAAATATAGCCAACAAGCAGACCAGTCACAGGCATTATGAATAAAGAACTACTGAATATGAGGTGATACCACACTGCACCCTAGACAGTTTCCATTTCTGAAAACACAGTATGAAATTTCTGCCAACAGGTGGTTTAATACTTTAATAACTTTGATCAGGCTTTGAGCTGTACTACTTCTGGATCAGAACTGCTTCTGGAGGCAGTAGAGTCATGTTCATGATGCCTGAGATACAGTTCCTGTTCTAAATGGCTGAGAGTTAACTGCAACTGAACCTGTGCTATCTGAACAGAATGCACTAGATAGAGAAATAAATGTCTTATGGAAATGGATTTTCTACATTTGGTTCTCTTCTTTTTCCTCATGAGACAGTATTTTGCATAAATGTGCGCAGCATAACTAAAAAAAATCTGGAGAATGGCTTCCCATAAGGTAAGTACAGAAACAAATTTGAAGGGTAGCTGCTTTTCATCTTGAGTTACAAATTCAAATGGAGTAATTACTCTTTCTTTTATAAAGTAAAAAACAAAATTTTCAGGCAAATTGTTGCCTGTATAGCAAACTTGTTTTCATTTAGACTAGCCAACTTAAAAAGAAACCTTTCTGAGAAAGCAAAGTATTAGCCTTGTTTTGCCATAGGAACAGAATTATGTACTACTTACATTCAAAAGCTTCTTCACTGTCATTGTCTTCATCAGAACTGATTTCAGCATATTTTGGTTTCTCATTAACTGTGCTACGTTTGCGTTTGTTCATTTTCACACGTTCACAAAGAGGCATGGTGGATTCAATTTCTGCCAGGAGCTCAGGAGGCAACTCCTTTAACACTGACTGATCTATGCTACCTATTAATGAAAGTAAGGAGAGTCAATTTGAACCCAAAGATAAAAAAAAAATAAAAAGGAAAAAAAGAAAAATAAAAAAAATAATTAAAAAAAGTGCCCAACACTACAATTATTTTTCAGAAACCACTTACAGAATATCCTCTAGCAATACCACAGTTAGAAGTTAGATATATCTGGAGGTATTTGACAGGCCTTTCTAGAACTTTATACATTGTTCACACTGCAAATGAAAATTAACATAATAAATAGCATAAATATTTCCACCGTGTTAAACAAGAAAATAAAAACAAATTCAAACTGGTGAATTACATTTGTAAAACGATATTTCTGCTGTTTCCACAAAACAGTCTATTTTTTGTTCATCCTCTGAATTTAACAAGTTCTTTTGAAAGTGTAGGTAAATGAATGATTCATTGTGCTTTACCATAATTTGGATTAGACAGATTAGTTCATCTGCATGTACCACCAGCTGAATGGAGGCCAGCCAGATCTAATCTGGAGATTATACAATTCTGTTTACAGCTATTCAGCATTTAGCAAGAGGCAGCTTCCACCCAACTCTAGAAGAGAAATTTGCATGTAGGTATTTTGGCATAATTTCCACAGGTACAGACTATTCACTAAAGAGTGTTAGATCCTGATTCCCTGAAACATACACTCAATTTTATGTACTGTGGGTAAATACACTGAAATCAGTAGAAGCATTCATAGAGCACAAAAACTATAGAACATTTGGTCAAATGAATGCCTTGCAAAAAACAGCCAAAAGTAAAGGAACAAAAGCTGAATACAGATTCATACAGATGTTTAAAAGCTATATCCATGTACATCAGCAGGATTATTTTCTACAAATATATATTTAAGCCTTTCTGAGACTACTAGGAAAAGTATATTTAAAACAGAATAATTATTAGAATACTTGGAGAAGAAAGAAATCAGTAATATGCTGTATATTCTCTGGCACTTGTTCTCAGGCAAAGAAACATACACACGTTTCAAAATTCATGATATAATATTAAGCTTGTGATTACTGTTTTGAGAAACTATTAGAACTGATTTTGTTCTTCATTTTGCTTACATTGTACACAACAAGTGTCTTGGTAAGATGAAAAGTGATGCATTTTAAGTAAGAAAACACTTAAGATTAAAAAAAAACAAAACAACCAACCATGCCAAAACAATAAATAAAACCCACATGCTACTCTTATCTACCTGAGAATACTGTGCTGGGAACAATCTTTAAAAATAAGTCAGCTGTCATCGTGTTTATTACATATCAATGAAAGAACAAAAATGCAAGTATTCAAATATTTATTTAATATTCAGATGCTGCAGATGCTTTAGGAAACAGGATAAACTTCTTTTATTTGTTTATAAGAGAATATATTAATAGTTCTTTATTTAAGAAGGGAATAACAGAAAAGAAAACAAATAGAATTTTTGTAGAAGTCTCTATAAACTGTCTTTAAACCTTTTATCTGTTCCACACTGTTCTTTGAATACTACATGCATTTTTCTTAGCTCTTGAGGATCGTAAATAACCAAATCTAAGAAGTTTTACTCATGCCATTGGGCATGGCTGCATACACATCAACAATTCTGATCTAAAAAGGAATGCGCACACTTCTTTGAAAAAATTCAGAGATTTGCTGTACTGCACAACTCCAGCCAAGAGCTAAGGAGAAAGTAGCTGTACTAAAGTTGATCCAAAAATAAAGAATGATCCAGGAAACTAAGCTTTCTGAAATACTGTCCTCTCCAAAGGAAAAACTTCTTTTGTTTCCCCAATAACTGTCATCAATTAATCAATATACATATTGTGTTTGAAATGGACTACAGTCATCAGCGTTCTTCAGACAACACTTAAACACACTCTCAAAGTTGCCACAGCCATTACAACAAAACGAAACAAAACAACAGGAAAACCACCAGAAAGTACCACCGTAACCAGACCTTTTCTCTACTCACACTGGTGAAACTGAAGGGCGAATCATAGAACAGCTGTAAAATAATTCATCCTAAAGAGCTGCAAGCATAAATAGCCATTTCTTCTTCAGTGCTTGTCCAAATCTATACTGTTCATGACTTGCATACTAGTTGATTGCTGAAGGAAGAATGTATTGCTGTTCTTGTTTGATCACTGAGATCCAGAAGTTTCTTACAGAAGATATTCAAGAACCTTCAGAAGTTAGTGAATATCTACTGACTGTAAAAATATTTGTCTCTCACCAGCAGTTCTTGACAAAATATAATGCAGATAAAAACAAACCACAGAGTCTTAGCTAACAATGAATTAATCCAGAATCTACTCCCCATATTTTGGAAACTTTTCTTCGAAGTGTGGTTTTGCCACATATAGTTGAAAGGTTTAAAAATACTTGAGTTAATACAATGGGAACAATCAACAACAGCTTTCTTTAAATACATGTAGGTTGCTCTGAAAGTAATGCCTTCAACTTTTTCTTCATGGAAATTACAACAGATATGAAGAACACAATAACTGTACTTGAATGAGCAAAATCACAGCTACAGTACTATTTTTCACATAGACACCACCATAAGCTATGCATTTTCACCAATGACAAACAACAGCCTGCATACTGCGCTCATAAATCTATACCAGTACAGGTGAGCCACTGTTGCTGTTGCCATTGTTGAGACACACCACTCACTGCGCTCACCGTTCACTGTCTGGTCTTCATAAATGTTCCGCTGGGTGTCATTTTTTCTGCAGGGAGCAATTCAGTGACATACATTTGCTTCCTACATACTTCCATGTCTGACATCACTTTGTAAGACTGTCCCTCTGCTGCCACCTGTCACACAGCAACAACATGTAACAGGATACTGGTGGGAAAGTTCAATCCCTAGTGCCATATCACCAACCCAGATGTCATGAGCTAATATTATAAAATAGGCGGTATTACTTTCAGAGCAGTCCTCAGAGTTGCTTCGTGCTAAACAGCACAGAGCTAAATCACGGAAGTGTCATGTCAGGGGTTAGGAAAAAGCTCTTCACCAGAGGGTGATCATACATGGAACAGGCTGCCAAGGGCAGTGGGCACAGCCCTGAACTGTTGGAGATCAAGGAGTGTTTGGACAATGCTCTCAGACATAGGGTTCAAATTTTGGGTGTTGTCGTGTGGAACTAGGGGTTGAATTCAGTGACCCTTCTGAGAGAAAGGACTGATTGAATGACTGTGTGATGCCTAGCTGCCTGCTGAGTTAAACCACAAAAATTTTCATTTGGTAGATTTAATATCTTGAATGATACAGATTGCTTCGATTTTTCTTAATTTCACAAGAAAGTAAGGCTTGTGATTCAAGCTGTCTCTGCTCATCATCTTGTCCCTGAAGTTGTTCTCTGCAGCGCCTTTTGAAAATATGGACTACTTTAAGCCAAATTCGACAAATAAACTGTGTATTAAGTAGGCTTAGAACATGTCTATACATTACTCACATTGTGATTCTTGGATGTGGTTTTGCCTTAGATATTGTAACAGTATTTAGATACTGGGTAGATTTCTAGGCCTAGCTGGTGAGATTCTGTCTGCTTGACCATATATAAATTTTGTCAAACTACTTAGTTGCTTTACAATGATGTAAAACTGCAAAAAGAGATAAAAGTTTTTGCTATGGAGTTTCACAGCAAGCCATATTCTGCCAGAAACAATTTAGGTAAACCTATTTTCCTGATACTATTTAAAATGACAATAACAATATCAAAATATGCAAACCTGCTTCAATGGTAACTAATGTCACCAATCACACTCTGAAGAACTCAGAAACTTCTGCTATCAGTTGTAATGCATTATTACTTTCTTATTTGGCCAAAATATAAGGAGGACATAAAACTTAGTATGTGCTGAAAGGTGGGCTACAATGATGTTGAAGAGTCTGGGGAGCAAGATGGATGAGGAGCGGCTGAGAACTTCCAATTCGCTGGGCCCAGAGCAGAGGAGCTGAGGGGGGCCTGATGGCAGCTGCAGCTCCTCACAGGGAGCGGAGGGAGGGCAGTGCTGAGCTCTGCTCTGTGTAACAGCAACGGGGCCCGAGGGAACAGCATGGAGCTGCGCCAGGGGAGGGCCGGGGGTGAGGGAAAAGCTTTGCACCAGAGGGTGCTGGGCATGAAACGGCACTGAGCTGCTGGAGCTCAAGAAGTGTATGGACAACACTCAGACATAGGGTTTAAATTTTGGGTGAGTTTCTGTTGGAGTTCAGTGCTCCTTCAGTCCCTTCCAACTTGGACTACTCCGTGATTCTACGACTCTGTATTCATGATGTCTAAATAGTTTGTGAGTACGAATACTGTGGCAAGTGAACAAGTACTTGAGAAAAGCTGCCCCAAGGTTCATTTTGAAAGTGAGGTTTACAATTATGAAGTGTTCAGCATAAGCTGGCTTCCCATATATATTGTATTACCAAGTCTGATGTGTTAATATGTTGTAAGAAGGAAAAATTAATGAAATTAATCAAATTTTGTATTTTCAATCTTAGAACGTACCCTGTATTTTAAAAAGTAATCTTTCCAAACATTAACACTTGAAGTGAAAAACCACAGAAAGGTGGAAGACGGAAAAGGACTGCTTGTTTATGGTGGAGATATTTATCTTAAGTTTGCATTTCTCAGTGTTCAGAAGTTTAAATTTAGTCACTCTCCACATTCGGAAACTTGTACTGAGTACTTGTCATACACTTTCTTTTTGACATTACAAATGAAAACACTGTCCTGGTTTCTAAGGCAGTGTTCATATCACAACAATGTTTTGGATGCTCCCAAGATATGTGCAGTTGGCCACTCAGACGAGAAGAGCTGCAGCCTTTACTGAAAAGCAGCAGTGATGGAGTGAAGGCCAGGGGCCTTGAAATGAGCAAGGGGGTAGTTCCATATTATGTGACATCATGCAAAAGCCCATAAAAGCTGTGGGGAGCTGGCTGGTGGCAGGCTACTGCTGAGCCATTGGCTGGCTGACAGCAGGTGGAGAGATGTTGCTAATGGAACATCCAAATTAGAAAGAAGTAAGTAGATCCCTACTGTAAAAAGACATTCGGAAAATAAATGTATTTTTTAAATACTTAAGTACTACTATGGTTCAGCAGTCAGGTACTACAGTGCAGAGAGTTAAATAACTGTATGTATGTGACAAAAAGCTTAATTGTTAAAACTGTGAAATTCCAAATATCAGTGCACAAATTAAAAATATGCTGTGAACTGTTCTTTTCTTCAAAGAACATTAAGAACATTTTCTTTAAAGAACACTTAAAAAAGTGTTCCATGGCATGCTAAATCTTGGGGATCCTAGTCCTGTGCCCATGTGAACCTCTACAGAAATAGATTTAGAGGGAGAGAAAAGTATGTTCTTTATCATTCCATACAGTCTGCTCGAACACATCTTTCAAATTTTCTTTTCTTTATCTGCCCTAGTATTGGCACAGGGTGAAAGTTCCAGCAGTATGGCTTATAAAAAGAGAGACTGAGTCTCCAGAACTTAGCTCTGGCTTTGAGAAAAGGAACCCATAAAAGTTGGGCAGAGAATCTGGGCACAGCCAATGAGTAATTCTACAACGCTGTGGAAGTCATCACTGCCCACAGAAAAGCAGCAGATATTCAAGAAGGATTTTATAAAAACCTAGGATATTCTCAGAAGCAAGAAGTATTTTTTGGTGGAAAGGAAGACTTCCAAGGAGCCTTATGAAAGATCTAGGCAAAGAGCAGAAAATACAAACAACATACTCTGTGAAAACTGCTGAAAATCAACAGGACTTCCACTGAATAGGTGACAGCAATTGAACTGCAGGGGTAGTTATTATAAGTTATTTATTCCCTACTGCGAGGAGTTCTCATTCTTACAAACTGATAAAAGGAGACAGGTAAGGTCTAGTTTCAAAATACATTTTACAAGTACAGCATTAGTAAGAATAACATGGAGCTACACAAAACAGCTGAGATAAAAGCACTGTTGCAAGATGAACCTCAATTTTTTGAATGAGTTCTCAGGAAAACACCATATCTGCCATATCAATATCTACATTACCAACCATCCCTTTTTTCTTGTCACACCTACCTAGAAGGTGAGCACCTAAATGACTTTTGAGCTTGACAAATCAAACTGTTTCCAGTAGTGCTAGAACTCAAACATAAAATGTTGTGTCACACAAAAGCAACAGAATTTGATATTGCTATAAACTACCAGAGTAAAATAAGAGTCACTGTAGGCTCAAAGAAAAACCACACAGGTGTAGAAGGTAAATCTAGCTGCACTGTTGTAACTCTAAAACATGAAGACGACCGAAGTGCAGTGCAGCGAAAACTTTAGTTCCTTATGTAAGACTATGCGTGAAGAACACCTTTGAAGAAAGGGAAAATCTGCACTGAAATTTCAGATGCGCTGGTGGAGAATTTAGTGTGTTTAAAAGACTTATACTGAGCAACCAAGTTTGTGTTTACACAAGTCTTGAATAGATAATGAAGTCCCGTAATAGCAATCTACACACTGAAGGAGTGGGAACGGGCATCAGAATTTTTTAAAACAAACTTTTAGAGATCATATTTGAAGATCCAAATGGCATTTCTGCACAAGTCTTAAAAACGCTCTCATTTGTCCTAAACTAAAACTTGCATTACATACACCATGCTTGTTTTGGAAAGACAGTCTTTCACACACAGCGAACCACAGACGCTGCCTTACGCCGGCAGTTAGTTTCTCTTACGGAACATATCTTATTGTGCTTTAATAAAGTAAATCTTGCTCTGAATACAGAAACTAAGAAACTGTTCACATAGCTGATCAGTATGGCTCAAGGAAGTAGCATAGAAGGCATTTGCTGAAGCCGGGTAAAGAAAGCATGGCACACATGACCTCACAATCTCAATATTGAGGGGAATAGTTCCAAAGTGCTCCCACAACACATTTCAGAAAATACAGAATAGAAGGCATTCACAAATGTTAAAACCAGAGTGTTCATTCTGACCTGCTGAAAGGAGGCTACGGTAAGACCC
The DNA here is from genome assembly GCF_026119805.1 of Tympanuchus pallidicinctus. NCBI lineage: Eukaryota > Metazoa > Chordata > Aves > Galliformes > Phasianidae > Tympanuchus > Tympanuchus pallidicinctus. The sequence continues at coordinate 12,351,626 of NW_026294813.1, forward strand.
CTCACAAGCGTACGAACAAACGAACAACTCTTTGAAAACAGCTCCATAACTTTCCTCTGAGAACAGACTACATCTTCCCAAACAAATAAAATAAAAAAAAAAAGCTGAAAGATCAGAAGAGAGAAAAACATTGTTTCTTTCTTGCAAATGCCAAAACTGACCATCAGGATGATTCAAGAAGATTCAAGTGTAACAGTCCCGTGCTACAGCTACTCCTTCCTTTCATTCAGTAACTTACAGATTTACAAACTTGTCAGCAAAATCCAACAAAAATGTCTGCCTTTTCACACAACAACAAAGGCTTATACACAGGCACAACAACGGCACAATTTTGAAATTCAAAATTTATTAAAATTTGTATAGATTGCAAAGATGAGACAAAACATTTAGCCCATTTGAGGCAGAATTATTCCTTGAGACAGAATGACCACCTAAATGATGTTTTCAACTAGGTGAACTCACTCTATTTCAAACCAAACAGCAGTGATCCATTAAGGCTGGAATAAGATATTTTCTTGGGGGAGGGATGGAAGACAATGGAAAAAAATAAAGGACAAGAAATATGAGCACGTAAAAATAGAGAATTCAAAACGTTCTCAGCTACATGAAATAAGAGAGATGGAAGAAGAAATGGATCGGTGATGCTAAGGGCAACATTAGAAAAGATGTGCTACACAATCTACTAGGAAGTGTAGGATGAATCAAATAAAGGATGCTCATGAAAATCACGTTTCAGTGGCATTAAAATGTTTATAACTGAAAACGGCCCTGAGTAACACAGCAAACACTATTTCTCTAAATTACAGTGACGACACTGGAAATCACGCAAATACTTTTTGTGTTAGTTTAAAAATATCAACCAGTTGTTTTCTGGTTCCTTTCCTTTTGCCACTTAGACAGACAGAAACGTCTACGCTCCTCCGAAGACAGAACCTTAAAACAGTTTATTGTCAAAAAGCCTAAAGTGTGCAGGCTCCCCAGAAGTGATGCACCTGTGGTGTAAATGCTGATGGCATTCTGTAACCCTGTTCTTGCTTGTGCTGCGTTAATACATCTCCAGAAAAAGACACATTTCAGTCTAGTAGTTAAAGACACAGAAGAATCTTGGGGCTTGTCTAAGTAGTAGCTTCCAGAGCTCCAGCTACGCTGGTTTATACAGACACACTTAAACCACTTTAGGTCACGCATATACCTGTTATGTTTATCTATATACATACCCAGATGAAGTACAGTCTGAAACCACCTAAGACTTCCTACATTAGGTACTTGCAACAGAATACATCTTTTCACTTACACTTGGGCAAAACATCCAGAAACAAGTTGTTAGATTTTAGAGTTTCACTTTGATTTCTAATATCACTCTATAAGCAAGCAAGCATATGAACAATCAAGCTTTTAGGTTTACTTTCCTACCCAGGAGCAGCAAATCTAAAAGAAAGTGAGAGGACAAAATACAGTGCAATTAACAAAAATAATCTTACCTTTATTAGATTTGGACGACTTGTTCTTGTTAGGTTTAAAACAAGAGCCCCTTGATTTGTCTTCTCTATCCTTAATAAATTTCTGTACGTCATCCAAAGAAAGCTTCTGAAGGACAACTACAGGCTTAGCTCCTTTATTCAGGTCTTCAACTAGCCCAATCTTCTCTACTTTGTCCTTCTGTTCACCTTTAAATTCAGTTTTCCTTGACTCCTGAGTGACATTGCCATCTTTGTCACGCTTGATTTTTGGAATGACAAAATGTTTCAGTGCACCAGATCTTGCCCCCAACAAATAACTGGGAAACTCTGCTTTATTGTCAGGATGTGCTTTATTACTCTCAACTTTACTCTTACTACTGTCTGTCCTTCGTTCATCCTTGCTGTTGGGTGACCTAAAACCAGGTTTATCAGCTCTTGATTTGCTAGAATCTCCTTTGCCATCCTGTTTTACACGAGGGCTGTCAGGTCTTGACTTCTGATTCTCAGAAGAAAGCCTTTCTCTCTTTTCATCAATCTTGTGTCTGAATTTCCTATCAAATATTTTATGTTTTGAACCATCAGATTTAATACCATACTCAGAATCATCTTCATTTCTATTTGAGGATCTCAAAAATTCAGTCCTTCTAATCTTTGATGGATCTCCTCTGTATCTTTCTGATTCCCTGTCCTCAGATATCTGCGTAAGGTTATCTGTAATTCCTAAATCTGCAAATAGACAAAGCACTGTATTTCTGTTGAACAAACATATAAAGAAACAGGTGAGCTTTGTAGAGTATATTGCTTTTTTTCAAGGATTGAATATGCAATATCTACGTTTCACTCTTGTTACCCAGAGAAGTTTTAGGAATAACTATGAGAACAAGAATCAGAGCATCTACCTTAATGGCAAAGACAAGGGTAGGAAATAACTCAATCAGCCTCCAGACAAAGTAACGCACTGAAAAATTCTCCTTTTTCACAGGTAAACTATCAACAGAAATAAAAGCTGCATCATGTAACTGTTGAATTTTCCCAACATTTATTTATGAAAAGTTGAAACAAAAAATGAAGGCCTCAGAGACTACATGATTCCAACACATATTTCACCATACCTTTTGGGAAAGGATGGATATATATTGCCAAAAAACACCTGCAAATAGAAATGACCCATTTTGGTGCAAAGCATGCTAAATAACTGCAAGTTTTCTAGACTATTGGAATTAACTCATTATATACATTTGGTTTTAGTTTTTGATGAAACTGTACCTAGCGTATTTTCAAAATGCAACCTTGTTCACTACGAGAAAAAAAAGACTAACGGCTGAATGAAAAAAAGTATATATTAAAATGGATCTTCTACAAATCCAGTGTATTTATAAATGCCATAAGGAAAGCCTTCCGGTCCAGTTAAGCTGAAAAGAGGTAGTCATTAATAGACACCAGGGGAGCTGGAACTAGATGATCTTTAACATCCTTTCCAATCCAAGCAATTATGTGATTCTGTGACAACAGAAAGAGAGAAAGGCTGTACATTTCTTACAAAAGAGACAGGTTTTTTTTTCCTGTATGTACAGATACATTTAGAGTTTACAATAAATCTTCAGTCCAAAAGAATAATAAGAAGTCCCTTTCTGTAAAGCATAAAATGTCCTTTGTTTCTCTGAAATGCCGTGTAATTTTCAAGTAAACCTTCAATGAAAATTATAATTTGCTCGGTGCAACTGGAGGTGTATGCAACTTGGAAGATGCTTAGTGGGCTACTATTTCTCCATTTACACCTGCAAATGCAGCTTCTATTGGAAATTCCAGACAGTGATCTGAAAATTTAGGCCTGTGGAATCAAAAACTTTTAGATTTGTACCCTTTACAAAAGTACAATCTGTACTGGAGTAAGGAAGCTGCATCACAATTGATAACTTTCAAAAGTAAATATCCTTTGACTGCAGTGCTTCATTGCCACACTGATTTCAGTGTGCTCATTTACGATAAAAAAATTAGTAAATAAGCTCGAGTGAAATTTGTTTTCTTCAAGTATTAATATCCACAAGCTGTTTTTTCAAAAGGTTGGACAATCCATTCCTTACGTAAGCCCTATACATGAGGGATTTAAACAAAAGCTCAAGAATCATACACCCTTTTTCTCTATTGTTTTCATATATACAAAAGAATACAGTTGAGAAGCCATGCCAAGCTGCCCAGAAAACTGAGGTTTGAGTTTGCTCAAACAGCCAACACAATGTGGATGCAGTTTGTTATCCGAGAATATTTCCTTTCTTGTCACTCCTACCTAGAAGGTGAGCACCTAAATGACTTTTGAGCTTGACAAATCAAACTGTTTCCAGTAGTGCTAGAACTCAAACATAAAATGTTGTGTCACACAAAAGCAACAGAATTTGATATTGCTATAAACTACCAGAGTAAAATAAGAGTCACTGTAGGCTCAAAGAAAAACCACACAGGTGTAGAAGGTAAATCTAGCTGCACTGTTGTAACTCTAAAACATGAAGACGACCGAAGTGCAGTGCAGCGAAAACTTTAGTTCCTTATGTAAGACTATGCGTGAAGAACACCTTTGAAGAAAGGGAAAATCTGCACTGAAATTTCAGATGCGCTGGTGGAGAATTTAGTGTGTTTAAAAGACTTATACTGAGCAACCAAGTTTGTGTTTACACAAGTCTTGAATAGATAATGAAGTCCCGTAATAGCAATCTACACACTGAAGGAGTGGGAACGGGCATCAGAATTTTTTAAAACAAACTTTTAGAGATCATATTTGAAGATCCAAATGGCATTTCTGCACAAGTCTTAAAAACGCTCTCATTTGTCCTAAACTAAAACTTGCATTACATACACCATGCTTGTTTTGGAAAGACAGTCTTTCACACACAGCGAACCACAGACGCTGCCTTACGCCGGCAGTTAGTTTCTCTTACGGAACATATCTTATTGTGCTTTAATAAAGTAAATCTTGCTCTGAATACAGAAACTAAGAAACTGTTCACATAGCTGATCAGTATGGCTCAAGGAAGTAGCATAGAAGGCATTTGCTGAAGCCGGGTAAAGAAAGCATGGCACACATGACCTCACAATCTCAATATTGAGGGGAATAGTTCCAAAGTGCTCCCACAACACATTTCAGAAAATACAGAATAGAAGGCATTCACAAATGTTAAAACCAGAGTGTTCATTCTGACCTGCTGAAAGGAGGCTACGGTAAGACCCCTCACAAGCGTACGAACAAACGAACAACTCTTTGAAAACAGCTCCATAACTTTCCTCTGAGAACAGACTACATCTTCCCAAACAAATAAAATAAAAAAAAAAAGCTGAAAGATCAGAAGAGAGAAAAACATTGTTTCTTTCTTGCAAATGCCAAAACTGACCATCAGGATGATTCAAGAAGATTCAAGTGTAACAGTCCCGTGCTACAGCTACTCCTTCCTTTCATTCAGTAACTTACAGATTTACAAACTTGTCAGCAAAATCCAACAAAAATGTCTGCCTTTTCACACAACAACAAAGGCTTATACACAGGCACAACAACGGCACAATTTTGAAATTCAAAATTTATTAAAATTTGTATAGATTGCAAAGATGAGACAAAACATTTAGCCCATTTGAGGCAGAATTATTCCTTGAGACAGAATGACCACCTAAATGATGTTTTCAACTAGGTGAACTCACTCTATTTCAAACCAAACAGCAGTGATCCATTAAGGCTGGAATAAGATATTTTCTTGGGGGAGGGATGGAAGACAATGGAAAAAAATAAAGGACAAGAAATATGAGCACGTAAAAATAGAGAATTCAAAACGTTCTCAGCTACATGAAATAAGAGAGATGGAAGAAGAAATGGATCGGTGATGCTAAGGGCAACATTAGAAAAGATGTGCTACACAATCTACTAGGAAGTGTAGGATGAATCAAATAAAGGATGCTCATGAAAATCACGTTTCAGTGGCATTAAAATGTTTATAACTGAAAACGGCCCTGAGTAACACAGCAAACACTATTTCTCTAAATTACAGTGACGACACTGGAAATCACGCAAATACTTTTTGTGTTAGTTTAAAAATATCAACCAGTTGTTTTCTGGTTCCTTTCCTTTTGCCACTTAGACAGACAGAAACGTCTACGCTCCTCCGAAGACAGAACCTTAAAACAGTTTATTGTCAAAAAGCCTAAAGTGTGCAGGCTCCCCAGAAGTGATGCACCTGTGGTGTAAATGCTGATGGCATTCTGTAACCCTGTTCTTGCTTGTGCTGCGTTAATACATCTCCAGAAAAAGACACATTTCAGTCTAGTAGTTAAAGACACAGAAGAATCTTGGGGCTTGTCTAAGTAGTAGCTTCCAGAGCTCCAGCTACGCTGGTTTATACAGACACACTTAAACCACTTTAGGTCACGCATATACCTGTTATGTTTATCTATATACATACCCAGATGAAGTACAGTCTGAAACCACCTAAGACTTCCTACATTAGGTACTTGCAACAGAATACATCTTTTCACTTACACTTGGGCAAAACATCCAGAAACAAGTTGTTAGATTTTAGAGTTTCACTTTGATTTCTAATATCACTCTATAAGCAAGCAAGCATATGAACAATCAAGCTTTTAGGTTTACTTTCCTACCCAGGAGCAGCAAATCTAAAAGAAAGTGAGAGGACAAAATACAGTGCAATTAACAAAAATAATCTTACCTTTATTAGATTTGGACGACTTGTTCTTGTTAGGTTTAAAACAAGAGCCCCTTGATTTGTCTTCTCTATCCTTAATAAATTTCTGTACGTCATCCAAAGAAAGCTTCTGAAGGACAACTACAGGCTTAGCTCCTTTATTCAGGTCTTCAACTAGCCCAATCTTCTCTACTTTGTCCTTCTGTTCACCTTTAAATTCAGTTTTCCTTGACTCCTGAGTGACATTGCCATCTTTGTCACGCTTGATTTTTGGAATGACAAAATGTTTCAGTGCACCAGATCTTGCCCCCAACAAATAACTGGGAAACTCTGCTTTATTGTCAGGATGTGCTTTATTACTCTCAACTTTACTCTTACTACTGTCTGTCCTTCGTTCATCCTTGCTGTTGGGTGACCTAAAACCAGGTTTATCAGCTCTTGATTTGCTAGAATCTCCTTTGCCATCCTGTTTTACACGAGGGCTGTCAGGTCTTGACTTCTGATTCTCAGAAGAAAGCCTTTCTCTCTTTTCATCAATCTTGTGTCTGAATTTCCTATCAAATATTTTATGTTTTGAACCATCAGATTTAATACCATACTCAGAATCATCTTCATTTCTATTTGAGGATCTCAAAAATTCAGTCCTTCTAATCTTTGATGGATCTCCTCTGTATCTTTCTGATTCCCTGTCCTCAGATATCTGCGTAAGGTTATCTGTAATTCCTAAATCTGCAAATAGACAAAGCACTGTATTTCTGTTGAACAAACATATAAAGAAACAGGTGAGCTTTGTAGAGTATATTGCTTTTTTTCAAGGATTGAATATGCAATATCTACGTTTCACTCTTGTTACCCAGAGAAGTTTTAGGAATAACTATGAGAACAAGAATCAGAGCATCTACCTTAATGGCAAAGACAAGGGTAGGAAATAACTCAATCAGCCTCCAGACAAAGTAACGCACTGAAAAATTCTCCTTTTTCACAGGTAAACTATCAACAGAAATAAAAGCTGCATCATGTAACTGTTGAATTTTCCCAACATTTATTTATGAAAAGTTGAAACAAAAAATGAAGGCCTCAGAGACTACATGATTCCAACACATATTTCACCATACCTTTTGGGAAAGGATGGATATATATTGCCAAAAAACACCTGCAAATAGAAATGACCCATTTTGGTGCAAAGCATGCTAAATAACTGCAAGTTTTCTAGACTATTGGAATTAACTCATTATATACATTTGGTTTTAGTTTTTGATGAAACTGTACCTAGCGTATTTTCAAAATGCAACCTTGTTCACTACGAGAAAAAAAAGACTAACGGCTGAATGAAAAAAAGTATATATTAAAATGGATCTTCTACAAATCCAGTGTATTTATAAATGCCATAAGGAAAGCCTTCCGGTCCAGTTAAGCTGAAAAGAGGTAGTCATTAATAGACACCAGGGGAGCTGGAACTAGATGATCTTTAACATCCTTTCCAATCCAAGCAATTATGTGATTCTGTGACAACAGAAAGAGAGAAAGGCTGTACATTTCTTACAAAAGAGACAGGTTTTTTTTTCCTGTATGTACAGATACATTTAGAGTTTACAATAAATCTTCAGTCCAAAAGAATAATAAGAAGTCCCTTTCTGTAAAGCATAAAATGTCCTTTGTTTCTCTGAAATGCCGTGTAATTTTCAAGTAAACCTTCAATGAAAATTATAATTTGCTCGGTGCAACTGGAGGTGTATGCAACTTGGAAGATGCTTAGTGGGCTACTATTTCTCCATTTACACCTGCAAATGCAGCTTCTATTGGAAATTCCAGACAGTGATCTGAAAATTTAGGCCTGTGGAATCAAAAACTTTTAGATTTGTACCCTTTACAAAAGTACAATCTGTACTGGAGTAAGGAAGCTGCATCACAATTGATAACTTTCAAAAGTAAATATCCTTTGACTGCAGTGCTTCATTGCCACACTGATTTCAGTGTGCTCATTTACGATAAAAAAATTAGTAAATAAGCTCGAGTGAAATTTGTTTTCTTCAAGTATTAATATCCACAAGCTGTTTTTTCAAAAGGTTGGACAATCCATTCCTTACGTAAGCCCTATACATGAGGGATTTAAACAAAAGCTCAAGAATCATACACCCTTTTTCTCTATTGTTTTCATATATACAAAAGAATACAGTTGAGAAGCCATGCCAAGCTGCCCAGAAAACTGAGGTTTGAGTTTGCTCAAACAGCCAACACAATGTGGATGCAGTTTGTTATCCGAGAATATTTCCTTTCTTGTCACTCCTACCTAGAAGGTGAGCACCTAAATGACTTTTGAGCTTGACAAATCAAACTGTTTCCAGTAGTGCTAGAACTCAAACATAAAATGTTGTGTCACACAAAAGCAACAGAATTTGATATTGCTATAAACTACCAGAGTAAAATAAGAGTCACTGTAGGCTCAAAGAAAAACCACACAGGTGTAGAAGGTAAATCTAGCTGCACTGTTGTAACTCTAAAACATGAAGACGACCGAAGTGCAGTGCAGCGAAAACTTTAGTTCCTTATGTAAGACTATGCGTGAAGAACACCTTTGAAGAAAGGGAAAATCTGCACTGAAATTTCAGATGCGCTGGTGGAGAATTTAGTGTGTTTAAAAGACTTATACTGAGCAACCAAGTTTGTGTTTACACAAGTCTTGAATAGATAATGAAGTCCCGTAATAGCAATCTACACACTGAAGGAGTGGGAACGGGCATCAGAATTTTTTAAAACAAACTTTTAGAGATCATATTTGAAGATCCAAATGGCATTTCTGCACAAGTCTTAAAAACGCTCTCATTTGTCCTAAACTAAAACTTGCATTACATACACCATGCTTGTTTTGGAAAGACAGTCTTTCACACACAGCGAACCACAGACGCTGCCTTACGCCGGCAGTTAGTTTCTCTTACGGAACATATCTTATTGTGCTTTAATAAAGTAAATCTTGCTCTGAATACAGAAACTAAGAAACTGTTCACATAGCTGATCAGTATGGCTCAAGGAAGTAGCATAGAAGGCATTTGCTGAAGCCGGGTAAAGAAAGCATGGCACACATGACCTCACAATCTCAATATTGAGGGGAATAGTTCCAAAGTGCTCCCACAACACATTTCAGAAAATACAGAATAGAAGGCATTCACAAATGTTAAAACCAGAGTGTTCATTCTGACCTGCTGAAAGGAGGCTACGGTAAGACCCCTCACAAGCGTACGAACAAACGAACAACTCTTTGAAAACAGCTCCATAACTTTCCTCTGAGAACAGACTACATCTTCCCAAACAAATAAAATAAAAAAAAAAAGCTGAAAGATCAGAAGAGAGAAAAACATTGTTTCTTTCTTGCAAATGCCAAAACTGACCATCAGGATGATTCAAGAAGATTCAAGTGTAACAGTCCCGTGCTACAGCTACTCCTTCCTTTCATTCAGTAACTTACAGATTTACAAACTTGTCAGCAAAATCCAACAAAAATGTCTGCCTTTTCACACAACAACAAAGGCTTATACACAGGCACAACAACGGCACAATTTTGAAATTCAAAATTTATTAAAATTTGTATAGATTGCAAAGATGAGACAAAACATTTAGCCCATTTGAGGCAGAATTATTCCTTGAGACAGAATGACCACCTAAATGATGTTTTCAACTAGGTGAACTCACTCTATTTCAAACCAAACAGCAGTGATCCATTAAGGCTGGAATAAGATATTTTCTTGGGGGAGGGATGGAAGACAATGGAAAAAAATAAAGGACAAGAAATATGAGCACGTAAAAATAGAGAATTCAAAACGTTCTCAGCTACATGAAATAAGAGAGATGGAAGAAGAAATGGATCGGTGATGCTAAGGGCAACATTAGAAAAGATGTGCTACACAATCTACTAGGAAGTGTAGGATGAATCAAATAAAGGATGCTCATGAAAATCACGTTTCAGTGGCATTAAAATGTTTATAACTGAAAACGGCCCTGAGTAACACAGCAAACACTATTTCTCTAAATTACAGTGACGACACTGGAAATCACGCAAATACTTTTTGTGTTAGTTTAAAAATATCAACCAGTTGTTTTCTGGTTCCTTTCCTTTTGCCACTTAGACAGACAGAAACGTCTACGCTCCTCCGAAGACAGAACCTTAAAACAGTTTATTGTCAAAAAGCCTAAAGTGTGCAGGCTCCCCAGAAGTGATGCACCTGTGGTGTAAATGCTGATGGCATTCTGTAACCCTGTTCTTGCTTGTGCTGCGTTAATACATCTCCAGAAAAAGACACATTTCAGTCTAGTAGTTAAAGACACAGAAGAATCTTGGGGCTTGTCTAAGTAGTAGCTTCCAGAGCTCCAGCTACGCTGGTTTATACAGACACACTTAAACCACTTTAGGTCACGCATATACCTGTTATGTTTATCTATATACATACCCAGATGAAGTACAGTCTGAAACCACCTAAGACTTCCTACATTAGGTACTTGCAACAGAATACATCTTTTCACTTACACTTGGGCAAAACATCCAGAAACAAGTTGTTAGATTTTAGAGTTTCACTTTGATTTCTAATATCACTCTATAAGCAAGCAAGCATATGAACAATCAAGCTTTTAGGTTTACTTTCCTACCCAGGAGCAGCAAATCTAAAAGAAAGTGAGAGGACAAAATACAGTGCAATTAACAAAAATAATCTTACCTTTATTAGATTTGGACGACTTGTTCTTGTTAGGTTTAAAACAAGAGCCCCTTGATTTGTCTTCTCTATCCTTAATAAATTTCTGTACGTCATCCAAAGAAAGCTTCTGAAGGACAACTACAGGCTTAGCTCCTTTATTCAGGTCTTCAACTAGCCCAATCTTCTCTACTTTGTCCTTCTGTTCACCTTTAAATTCAGTTTTCCTTGACTCCTGAGTGACATTGCCATCTTTGTCACGCTTGATTTTTGGAATGACAAAATGTTTCAGTGCACCAGATCTTGCCCCCAACAAATAACTGGGAAACTCTGCTTTATTGTCAGGATGTGCTTTATTACTCTCAACTTTACTCTTACTACTGTCTGTCCTTCGTTCATCCTTGCTGTTGGGTGACCTAAAACCAGGTTTATCAGCTCTTGATTTGCTAGAATCTCCTTTGCCATCCTGTTTTACACGAGGGCTGTCAGGTCTTGACTTCTGGTCCGACTTCTGATCCCCAGAAGAAAATCTTTCTCTCGATTCACCAGAGTCATGTCTGTGTTTCCTTTCAAATTTCTCAGGTTTTGAACCATCAGATTTAATACCATACTTAGAATCATGTTCATTTCTGTTCGAGGATCTCAAAAATTCAGTCCTTCTAATCTTTGATGGATCTCCTCTGTATCTTTCTGACTCCCTGTCCTCAGATCTCTGTTTAAGGCTATCGTGGTCACGTCTCTGAGCATCAGAAACTGAACGCCCCTCAGGCCTTTGCTTCACTGGATCTGATCTACTATCAGGTTTTAGCTTTGAAGTATCAGATTTCATATCAGGTTTATGCCTAGATAATTCAATTTTCTTTTCTGACAATGGTTTACTGGAATCCCTCCTGTTATCATGTCTATGTTTTGGTGTTTCAGGCCTGACTTCACTCTTCTGCTTGGGTGTTTCAGGCCTGCCTTCACTCTTCTGCTTTGGCGTTTCAGGCCTCTGTCTTATTTCTTGTTTACCATTATTTTGTTTTCCCTCATTTTGTTTCATCTCCATTTGTCTGCTCTCATTCTGTTTTGACTCTGCCTGTCTGTTCTCATTTTGTTTCATCTCCACTTGTCTGCTATCATGCTTGATTTCATACTTAGCGTCTACCTGTTTATTGTCATTGTATTTAATTTCCAACCTTCTGCTCTCATTTTGCTGAAACTCCATTTGTCTGTTCTCATTTTGCTGGATATCTGTCTTTTGAACCTCAAATTCTGACTTTTTCCTGAAAATCTCAGGGTGGTTTTCAGGTTTAAGTTTAAGAACTCCAACAGTCTCTTCTTGGGGAATACACACAAATCCATCATTATACTGCTTAATCTCTTCAGGTTTTTTGATAGCCTCAAGTTCCTGAGTTATTGTTGCCTGAGAGTCTGCTCTTCCTGCTTGCTGAAGATCAATACTAACCATCAGCGCTGGCCTTGCCCCATTTCCTGCAGAACCTGTCTCCTGAGAAGCTGGCCTATTTCCTCCAGCAGCACCCCCAGCCTCCTGTGGTTTGTTTTCTTGTTTTCGCTTCTTCAGAGGCTTATCTGCAAATTAACAGAGAAAAATAACAAATGATATATATAGAAAAAGCTTAATTGTATAAGCAATAATATCTTCCTGGCCATTCTCAGCATGTATGATCATATATAAGAAAAGTCATTGAATTTAAAAGCAAGAATAGATCTTCTCTAGCTAACACTTTTTAATGCATTCATAGTCTATTCACTGCCAGCCAAACAGAGATTCCAATTATTCATTAGAAAACTTCAAAACACATGAAATCAAGGCTCCTGTAAAACTTACATGAGAACAACCTAACAAAGCAGTCACAACAAATAATGACAAAGACAAGCAAGCAAACAAAAATACTTAATGTTGAAGCAAAAGTCTGCTAAGTCCAGCTTAAAGTGCACCTTCACATCTACTCTTTGATGAATACTACTACAGTAAAAGATTCTCATTTGCAAATACAGCCTGCTTCATTATACACAAAATTAGTAAGGATCTGCCATGATTAAATCAGAGGCTCTCCCTGCATGGTTCTGTTCATTAGTTGGATTTCATGGATATTAATGACATGAGTAGAGGAACAATGTGCAAAAATGATTAAAATAACTCCAACACTCTGTGCTTCTCTTTGAAACAAAGCAGTATGCCAAGAGTTGGAGCCTACACAATAACAAGTATACTAATTAGGGGGCAGCTATGCAATTACAAGATTGAGTAATTTTCCTTCAGAACCATAGCACTTTGCATAGATGAAATAAAAAGTTAAGTGATAATTTTACATAGTGTAAAGAGCTTGAGTCTTCAACAGTCCTTCCACTTTATATAAAAAAGTTACCAAGAGTAGAATACAGAAAAATAAAAAGCGAGCCAACCATACACTTTGTCATTTGACAGAAGTCACAGAAATGAATAGCACATGGAAATATCAAAATGAATGTGTTTTGTACAGCTATTACAAGCTATTTATTTTACCAACGTGGTATATAAAGTAAAATTAATTAATGACATTAAAACTTTAAGTCCTACCTGTGCTCATTTGTGAACTACCATCATGTAATTTATTAAATAATAATAATAATAATAATAATAATAATAATTTAAAAAGCAATTACCTTCTCAATAATCAAGGAATATAGTATTAAGTTTAAGGAATGACTAAATATAAGTCAGAAACTGTTCTGTAGATCTATGGTCAGTCCATACTACAAACACAATATAAGAAAAATAATTTATTTGGTGCCTACATTTGTGGTGTCTTAGCTCTCTTTTAGAGAGCAGGGGAAAGCTAAGAAGGATGCAATCAAAGATACCCCTGAAACTGTATAGATTGTAAACCAAAATGACAACATATGTCTTATAATTTCATCTGTTTTAGAAGATTCTTTTTCGAAACAGTGAAAACTTGGCAAAATCATCTTCAAAATTAAAATCAGAACAAAGGAACGAGGAGAATCACAGAATCACAGAACTGTAGGGGCTGCAAGCACTCTCCAGAAACCAACAAGTCCAGCCCCACTGCACAGCAGATTAATTTCAGTAATGTGGACAGGCTTTTTTACCCCATCATTTTCATTCTCATATCTATTTGTGCACTTCTACTTCCTATAATTTTAAAATTATATCCAGCCTTTAATGGTTGGTAGGCAGTGAAGACATAGATTAAACTCCATGCAGGGAATCATGAACTCATGGATTCTGAATTGAATCTCATGAATTCATGGAACTGAAAACAAAGAATTTTTCAGAATTCTAAACAAAATCCTGTAGGAAAGCCTGCCATAGTTATTATAGACCTGCTACCTAGAAATTTATGATAAAATTGCCACTTAGAATATGCAGCTTTTCAGTACAGATGTATTTTTTTGTAGAACATATCAATTTACTTAAACTACTAATTAAATATATATATATTATATATATATATATATATAAAATTTTCATAGAGTGACAAAAATTCTTTTTCTCTCTGTGACTTTAAGGCCTTTGAACTTTGACCTCAATGAACTTCATGGTAGGTTTCCAGAATAGTCAGGAAGTGGATGCCTCCAAAATGAGAGCTGGTAAGTTTCAAATTTGCTTTTTCTTTTCTTTTTTTTTAAAATTTAAGTATACACACATATACACACTACCTTCTCAACTGAAAACTCCATTTGAAACACTAATTAAGAAAATTTTGCTCTTAAGAAAAAGTCAGTCAGCTTCTTCATTTTAACCCAGAAATATCAGCCATACGAAAAAAGTTTCTATAGCTCTAATCTAACTGTAGCCTTTAAGACACTATTGATACCTCTTAACTGCCCCATTCCTTTAAGTGAGTTTATCATCTGTAGCAGAAGGGAACAAACATTCACATTTCCACAAGTGTGTTTCTTTGTCCAGTGCATCAGCTTAAGGCACTAGTGAAGATGATTTGCATTAACCTATCAGACTGAATAAGTCAGCTAAGAGTCAAGCAAATGTTTCCTTCTGCTACCCCTACTGGCAAGCAAGGCTGATGGCTAAGAGCTGTGATGCCTTAAACTGCTTTAACGGGATCAACCGAAACTCACCTTTCAGAGCCCTCATGCTGAGGGCTCCAAGATTAAACAACCAAAACAATTCAGGTAGGACCAATTTTCACTCTTGAACTTCTGTAACTGACCAGGCTCAAAATGCTGTTCATCTTCATCATCCAAAATGTCAACTTGTTAATTGTTCTTTGTTCTAATTCAAAATGTCAATGTAAATTGAGAACTTAAAAATAGAAGATCACATCATGATTTGGCACATTCTCTCTAAAAACAGAGCAATTTTGATGGATCTTCATTTCTCTTGACAACTGAATACTGATGTTTTTCACAATCACAACCTGTTGTGTTCTTATCTGAGAAGAAGATGCCTTCAAAGTTTTCTTTTCCTAAAGGGCAAGGTGGCTGTAGACAGAGCTAAAGATTACTCATATATTTTTTCGTATTTCCAGGGCATCTTCATGGCCATCTTCAGAACTAGATTTGATCATTACAGTTCTTCCTCTAAGAGATTTGTGGATCTAGGACAAAAAAGTTGGCCCAAGTATACGAAAATACTAGATTTAACAAGGGCATCCAACATAGGTAGGATGAATACATAGACCACTATCTTCATCGCAAATAAGTGAAAAAAAAATCCACTGAATCAGCACAAAAGCTTTTTAAGATGTCATGATGGCTCGGAAGTGTGGAAGGTGAAAAACACCCCTAGGCTTCGAGAACTAGATCAAATCTTAATTGCACTTTGAATTATATGAGCTTAATCAACAGATTATTGAGCAAAGAATAGTTAACTTCTGCAAGCAGATGTCTTGAAATCTCCTCTTTTACAAGAAGATATATGAAAATTTGCATAAATTTACTTTGTTAAGGAATGAGTTCAAGGACCCCTCATGAATCGTGATGAATAAATAAACTTAAGGACTTTAAAAATGTCCATTCAAATGCACTTCATATCCTTCAAGGCATCAATATCCAATCTTCATCCACTTCAGCCCAGAGACACTGGAATTTCTTTTTGTTATCCGGACCTAGAATTTTATCTAAACATCAGACAAATGTTTTTCTTTCAAATTCCACAGACCTACATTCAAAACTTGCCAGAATTCTGAACAGGTAGGCTGAGAAGCTGGAGACTAGTAAAGTGTGATTTTTTTTTTGCTCACTCTGTAACAGTTTTTGTAACAAAATGTACATGTTGTTAAAACAGCTTTCTGACTGTGTTGGAGACTGGGCATCCAAGTTCGTCTTCAGATTATTCTATTTCTAGAAAAATTATTCTCTTTCTCTACCTTTATATCACAAATGTAGATACATCCAAAATGATTCCTTGAACAAACTTATGACAATTTATGACATGGATATTCTCTTAACATAGCAGCACACTCACCATTTTGTAATAGTTTAGTACCCATAAGCTATCTCATTCTACATATATATATGTACATATATTACATATATACAATATATGCAATATATACAATAGAGATGATGTACCAAATTAAATGCCATTGTAGTTTAAGAAACTAAATATTACAGGAACTACAAGTTTGAGGGAAAAAAAAGAGCTATGTCTCACCTGTCCTGTTATCAATAGTATTCTCAAAAGCAGGTGTGGCTTTCTTCTTGGAAATGTCTGTGTGTCAAAATGATGAGTACTTTCAGATTTAGAAATTATTTAATTACTGTGGAACTTTTGTGCAAAATCAAATTGCACTGAAATAACTACAGATACCTCCAAATACATTTCTGCTGAAAGGATAAGTCAATCGCATGAAGAATCATCATCCTGAAAACAGATGTGTTTGGAAGGTGAGCAAATGTTAGGGACAGAGACTGGATATGGGGAGCTGGATTAAAGAAATATCTCAATTTTTCCATTTAACCTGAAATTTTTCCAAAGCAGCAGCCAGAATATCACTAATGCTGAAATCTCCAACATTACTGCTTTCATGAAAATCCTGTAATTGCCTTAGATATCACATTAAACTCACTCAGCAAATGAATAAAATAGGGCTGTAGCCTAAAAAATGCATGGTCTAGCAAACAAAATTGGGTCTTTTAAAAATATATGAGAAAAAGTAACATCTCAAAAAGAAATACAAGATTGCAGAGCTTTGTTATAGCAGAGTTGTAATATTCCAGACTTAATGCTGTTTCACAGACACTAAAGTCCAGAAAATTCTGAACGATCATGAATGATCTTGAATAATCAACAGTAAAGTTATTTCTTCCTCATTTACATCTGTAAAGAATTAAGTTGGAGACTTCAGATCTGAGATGGTTAAATGTGTAGGTGCTCCTCTTTAGAACTGCAAAGACAGTTCTAAAGTAGCAAGACAGACCCTCAACACTGAATTCTGGATCAACAATTTTGGTGACTCCAGTTTAGACTTTATTTTTTTTAAAGAATAAAAATTTAGAGTCCAATATTTTACAACTCTGACAATCCTTATGGATCACAGCGATACGCCTCCAGTTATTAGAAATACAACTTGTACTATTTAAATCAACAATTAATACATGCGTACCAAACATATCCAAACCTAACAGTCTAATCCTAACCTCTTGTAAAACCTTTTGGTTTTGAGCAAGACAAGTCAGACAGAGTCCAATTACAAGTTTATCTTATTTACGCTACCAATCAAGAGGAGGAACTTTCAACAGATAGCACATAACCACACTCTTAAGTAACAAAATTGTTTACTGACTAGTGAAATCTTTTCCTGGACATTCTTTATAGAGCTCTTCCAAAGTTGTTTGAATACCCTGCCCCACCAACCAAAATTGTTCTGCAGGTCACAAATACCTAAGCCATTCAGTGTGATCTGCATGTAACAAAGCTTTATAAATTAAATTACTTTAATGTTACTGATGTACGGCCTATCAAGGGAGTGAGGGCAAATAGCCATTTTTGTCCTTCTGCTTCTTCATAAACATTCAGCATTTCTGACTGAAAGTTTGCTCCTCATCTTTTTTCTAAAACTATATTCCAACAACCAAAGAAATGAACTATCAGAGAGATTCCCTTCCAATCAGCAGAATGGATTCCCAAAGCACAAACTCCTTGCAGGAGAGACTGAGCAAACAAAGCTCAGCAACTTCAGTCTGACAGTTTGCTCCTTTACAAAAAGAAAATGGCAATGATAATTCTGGTACAGGAAAACTTTCAGAACTGAACGTAATTCCAAATATTGCACAAACAAGTAGACTGGAGGCTAATTTTTAGCAACCTGTCAGAAGAATTTAACAAATTTGTCTGCCCTGTAAAAAACAAAGCCAATTAGAAGAGATGTGCAAACTCACTCAGGACAAATCACAAAAAGAGTAAAGCAGGCTCTGACATTCCTTGGAGTGTAGCAGACTTTAGAAGCTTCGTTTTCGTAAGTTCCACTCATTTTCTTAAATGCATCAATAATGTAATCAACATTGCTAGAGTATAAAATATGATCTTAAGAATCATTCTAATTAGAAAATGTCTTGCAACTCCTTATTCCCTGCCGACTACAATACTACAGAAGAAATAATACACTGGGGATAACAGGAACTGAACTATGGAACAATATAATCAAGCATCTATGCTTTTTGTTTAGAGATTGGAAGCCATTGCTAAAATTCCCTGAATTTAATAATATTCCCTACAAAAACAAGTACTTTAATTCATTTATAATACAATTTTTTTCTGACATGGATGCTGCCTTTATCTATGTGAGAATTACAGAAGAATTATTGTGAACAATTACCGTTGCCTAAACTGAGTTGTTAAAAAACTGAGCAAAAACCTGAAGTGCAATTACTTTTAACATGCAGAGTACAACAGCTGATTTCACAAGACAGCAAAAACATTAGGCTTAATGAATGCTACTTATTTCATGTGTCACATATTAACATATCCAATTATTTTTATTCATTTCCATGAATGGTAAACGAAAGGATTTTAACATTTATTGGTGAATACTTTTAATTTTCTTTTCAGATAACTACATTTTGAAATCTTAACTTACATTCAAAAATGCTTTCAACTGACTAGATATAGTAACTTTCATATAGTATGAAAATGTAAAAAGATCTGCATCATTTTAGGATGAGGTCAGAGTGAACTCAGTGACTATCATCTATAGAAAAGCTGGGCTTAAATTTTCAATAAGATTTATTAATTAACACGCCATTTCTTTATCAAGATTTAAGTCCATCACAGAAAAGTGACTATCCCACAAGAAATAAAGTAATTACTGGGTAAGTAATATTATAGATCCTCCCATTTACCATGTACAACCAAGGGGATATGGCATACACATTATATTTAACTTCGTCATCTTTCTTCGTGCTACAGATAAAAATCAAAATGGACTTCCTATATGATGAATTCGCTTCCATGTTAAAGGAAGTACAAGTCACTTGAAAAGCATTTCTTTTTTATATAAATGAGTGAATGCATTTTTAATGCAATCAATATTTTTTTTAAATAACTTTTCCCAGACAGATGAAGTTTTACAACACTTTACTGTAATTTCTCTAGATAGAAAAAGAATTTCTATCTTTTCTTAAATGTGTCTGAACACAAAAGAAGTCTCTCACCCATAGAAACTGAATATTGCAAAACCATTTTTTCTCGGGACAGCTACATAAAGTGCCAGCTTGATCTACTACAAAACATTGCTAAATTCAGACCTTCTTAAATTTTATATGCACAAAAGAAATACCTAATTCTTACATTTTCCTTCTACACAGAGACATAACAATTTAGATTTTACACTGTTTCTTCTTATCTTGTATTAGCGACTCTCATCTTCTTGCAGATTACTATACAAATGCCTACGCTTGTGTCTTCACTGATAAGGAAATAAAATCCCTATAATATTCCCCAGTGTAAGGTATATTTGGAAATCAAGGGTAATAGTGAATGATTATAACTACATATTCTGTCATTTCCTTCATTGGCTACATAATATTAGACTTAAAATATTAATTCTTAACAGTGTTCTACTGAATTCCTCTACAAGAGAATCTGGGAAAGATGGGGTAAAGGGAGAAAGCGAGAGGAGCTGCATAAGAACTTAAAAGGTTAGAGGAAAAGCTTACTTACCTATAACTGTAGTTTTGATAGTTTTGCTCCTGCAGATTCACACTCTTGTGATGTGTGTCTCTGCTGCTATGGGCTAGGAGTGAACTTAAAACAGAAGGGCCCGTAGCAGGCATCCAAATGCCCCCTAACTGATCCACTTAGTGGAAATAAAATTATTACAGCTTTATTTCTTCCTAATTTAAAGCATCTAAATTAAGATCCCAAAAAAGTGGGTAAAATGAATCCTCAGATGTAAATCATACACAGAAAAGAACCATAGATATGAGTATGTCTTATTTTAAAGAATGTTTCTAATACTCTTAACTCCTTTCAAAAACCACCATGCACTAGCCTCTCCAGTAAAACAGTTAGCAATTAACATTTTACTTAGTCTCTTATGAATGTTGCATTATAGAAACACTTCTTGGAACTGGCATAAAAATCTAACAGTGAACAGAAAATACCATTTATGGAATAGGTTAAATTAAAAGTAAACAAATCTGAAATTTAAAAAATCTAGTGCAATTGAAGAAAGAGTCTACGAAAAAATATGGGCTCCTCTCTGCATATTTTTCCAAGTAATTTTCAAGACTATTTTCCCTTTTTGAAAGATTCAGGGCTCCTTTTAGCACTACTATCTTACAAATTCTACATAATGTTGGTTTGCAGTATGCGATTTAAAAAAAAAAAAAAAGCATGAAAGCTTTGGAGGTAGAAACTTTGAACATGAAAATTAATTCAGGAATAGGTCTAAATCTTGAAGAACAGGAAGAGCTTAATGTAATGTTCTGGGAAAAGTTTAGATTACTAGCTTTGAATCTGCTTGAATATACACAAAAATAATCCATTTGTATCTGAACAGCTCCAAAAGACAAGTCCATACCGAGGTTACCAAAACAAAATTTCTTATTGAATGCCACCCTTCTTGTCTGCAAAGAAACATTACCAAGAAGCACAAAAATTATTGGGAAAGAAGTTTCTAAAAATCTGTTGGATTTCCTGTACTCTCTTAGTGTTGTCAATTTCAGAATCCGAATTATTTATAACTGTAGATGTGTGAACAACATGGATTCAAGAACAGGGATCTCCTCTCTTTTTAAGAAGCATTCAAAAGCAAAAAGTACTACAGGAAATGTGGCCACTAACGGTAATTACAAGAGAAGGATATCTTGTTGTACCTAAGCAGAGGATGGTTAACTTCTTGTTTACTGTTGTGGAAAAAGATAATACTCTTATAAGATTATTAGCGCTTCAGAATCACCCAAACTATGGCTAGTTAGATAATCCAAGTCTTGATAAACAGCACCTGGATCAACCATGATACTATATACCTTTTCAAAACAGAAGAAATGACCTAGATTTACTGACAACTTGTATCTGATGGGGATATAGAGGCCATTATGAGAAGGGCAAAAGGAACTAAAGACCTGAGTAGTTATTACTTTGTTCTAAAGCAGCTAGGCATAACAAGCATATTAGAATGAAACTTCTGGTGTTTCCCTGATATTCAAAATTTCCAATTAGTCCTTTCATTAACTATACATACAAGTTGCTTGCAAAATTAGTCCGTACCAAGAGAATTCTTTGGAAGTAGAAGGAAGATGTGTAATCTTGTCCTTCCACACAGAGG
The DNA here is from genome assembly GCF_026119805.1 of Tympanuchus pallidicinctus. NCBI lineage: Eukaryota > Metazoa > Chordata > Aves > Galliformes > Phasianidae > Tympanuchus > Tympanuchus pallidicinctus. Next base: position 12,373,186 of record NW_026294813.1, read on the forward strand.
AAAAAGACAAAATGAATCTTCCAAACTTTGTACCCTTTTACTGTGATAAAACCAATTAAACCACTCAAATTCAAGAAATCAAATACACTGAAAGGATAGAACTGTAAAAACAAGAGTACTGAAAAGCACTCATATATGGAGACAAGAGTTCTATCTTGTATTACCTGTCCTTATGCGTACCTGATAGACACTAAGAAAAATCAGCCAGATTTTGCATAAGTGATTTCTGCTCTTTTTCAGAAAGCAAAAGCATGAGAATCAGGCTCCAGAAAAAAAGTATGTTGATTTTTATAAAAGAAGGCACCTCCGCAAAACGTAGTGTTCCCTCTATGGCCTCCCATTTTGAGAGACTTCGGCTAAAAATTTCTGATGTTTTTATTTAGATATGGGGGGGAATGAGTAAAGGGTTATACTGCAGAAGTTACTATAATTTCCAAAGAGCCCTAAATCCCTATTTTCCAAATACCAGAAGTCCTCTTTTAGTGCTAAGGTCCTTCTGTAACATTGCCTTAATCAAGAGGAGAGGTTGTGTAATTTTTAACAAGAACTCCCAGAAAACCATCTCTGCTTCTTGCCTAGAACAGTTCCACCACACTGCCAATTCCAAACCTCAGAAAAAAAAAAAATGGCATTCCATCTAAAACCTTATTGTTTTAAAAGGAAGCATCTGAATATCTTTGATGAAGCACTGCACTATAGAGATTTCATGTCTAAACAATGGACAGAAGAGATCACTGATTTGCTACGAGAACTTGAGAGAGTACAATTCTACTCAAAGTACTTACGAAAGGCAAGAAAGACTGCATACACAAAAAGTGTAACATGATTGTAGTATGTATTCCTGTGTGTCAATCACAAAAGCATCAAAGACACTTCCATGCAGATTTCTGCATGTGCTAATATCTACAATAAAAGCACTAGAGGGATGCTTGCTTGCTATGTACAGTATCACTTATGCTATGCCATCCGGCTGTACTTAGTCCAAATACATGCTACACTTGCTTGTTTTCTGGACATAGTATGATCTGAATTAGTAATAAATGCTCTAAAGTGCGCAAATGTGAGGTTTTTTGCATCAACACAGTAAGCAGCTTCTCAAAACTTCACAACAAATTTAGGAGGTACAGGACATATTTTGAACAGACAAATTTTGATAGGAGCCATAGAAGAACTTTCTTGATCTCACACCAAACCAAACAAATAAAGTATTGAACAATCCCTGAGCATACCAACTTGTAGGGATAGGACCAACTTAGCAACGACAAAAATGCAAAAACGTTACAAAAAAAAAGAACTGTATTTCTCTAAGGTAAGAGGCTTTCAAGTAACCTGCCATGAAACTGGTAAAAATCTTTGTACTCTGTACTTACTTTAATCGTGACTAAAACTCTGGCAGTCAGGGAGAAAAGAGTTTCTATCTGGACTGAAGCACCTTAAGATCAGTGAATAAATGGTGATTATTTATCCCAAAATAAGGCAGTAACTCCTCTACCTGATCCATAACAATTGCAGGAATTCTGGAAGAACTGAGATCTAGCAGAGGATGCAGGTACAAGTGAAGCATAAAGTTGGAACACTTATTTCGTGAGATAGTTATCAAGGACTGGCGAAGGAGAGAGACTGCATCATACAAAAAACACTCATTTCCCCAAAGAGAAACAAATCAGTCTACCTGTGGCTATGTAATAATGGTATACAAACTTCACAAGTTAAGTATATAATTTCTTGAAAGCCAGAAAAAAGAAAGAGTTTTAGTCTTGTTTGATTGTTTTGAAGGCTACAGTACACCATAAAACATACACTGCATTTTTCCAGATGTTTCTTGTCTAAAGCATGTTCAATCTATCTACCACTACAAAAGTAAAAGTAACTTTAGGGGAAAAAATATTAGGAGACAGACCCCAAGCTCTCCATGAATAAATTTAAAATTACTGATCACAAGATGATATAAACAGAGCACAAAAATGATCAATTTCATTGAAACAAAATTAAATGCCGTAAAGGTCTCTTGAAGTGAGCACAGATTTTCTACATAGATTGACAAACATTTTCTAACAAGACTTGAATTAGTTACCAAATGACGAATATCTGAAGTTAAAAATTTTAATAACCTCAGCAATTATATTTATATACACACTCTCTCTCTTTACTGATACCTATAAAATAGAATAACAAACAAACAAAAAAAAAAACAAAAAAAACACCCTGGGAGAGGAGAAAACATGCTATCTCTGCTGGCTAAAACCCAAATTCTATATAAAAATAGTTGCATCCTTGCAAGTATGTCCAAAATCAGCCATTTCCAACTACAAGCTTCTCAAATTAGAATTTGCTCAATTTACACATCTGCAAAATTGTTCCTGAAATTATCTAGTAAATTTGCATTATATTATTATACCTGATTTTTATTTTTTTTTTCCTGGAAGTTAAACACAGTGTAGAGGAAGCTTTTGAGAAATACTCACATTAACATAAAACTATCTCATTTATAAAATAAATCTTAATTTGAAGATTTACGTATGTATCTTGAATCCACTTTGAGATTTTTGAAGCCTAAAGACCATCAAACCACCACACAAAAGCAAAAAAATAAAATAGATTCAAATGAAGTCAGTTACGTCAAAAGTATAGCCACTGAAATGAAAACATTTCAAAGGCTCATCTGAGAGATCAGAGTATCAGAGAGATCATGCAGATATGGCATTCCTCTAAAAATTATAATACCTGCATAATAATGAATAATAACAACAAAAATCCAGGTGAACACTGGATACAACATGGTATGTTTTAATCAATCATTACAGTGGCTTGAAAAGAGTAGATGTGATTATAATCCAACATCTCCTTCAGATTAGGTTTAAATGGGAATATCAATAGACGGGAGTAGAGTTTTTTCTGTATTTTCTTATAGTAGGTAACATTGGCATGAATAATTCAGCTATCATAACTTACTGCTAATTTTGACTTATGGTACTGCTGGGATTTTAGAAACTTTATAAACGATGTTAATCGTAGTTCATTCAGTCCCATGGTTCAAGTAAGAATAGGTTAGAAAGAATTTTGAAACATAAGAACTTCACCTTCCACACAGTAAGACCCCAAATAAAGAAAATCGGCTACTAAAAATATGCATATATGAGAGATTACAGTTCATTGCTGGAGGGGAATGGAGATGAATGTTGTATAAGAACCTACACTGAGTAAACAGAATTGAACTATGTGACAATGAAAGGAAGTTGTTTTGTTTTTTGTTTTTTTTTTTAATATGTATATATATATATATATGAGTTTTGCAGGCATATATATATATATCTATTTATATATACTGGTATAATATATAGTGTATACACACACACAATCCTTTTACCTTTATCTTGCACTTCTTTTGAAAATCGCTCCCTTTCAATAGCTGATTCACGTTCTATCCGCTCAATTTCAGCCAATGCATCCAATTCTACTTCATCATATGACGTTATAGTTCCTTGTTGCGAAACCTGTTGCTGTGTCTGTACCACAGGAGTTTGAGGTTGTTTTGCAGCAACTGAAGTGTTCTGTTGTAAAACAGGCACTTGTTGTGCCTGAAGGAAAGCTGTCTGTTCATGCTGCGGCAAACACTGAGCAGCGTTTAGTGGGCGGTTAACATCCTGTGGAGTAACGGGTGTTTTAGAAGTCTGTCCTGGGTACTGCACATTAAAAGGAATATCACCCTCTGACACACTGCTGTTTTCCAAACCAGAAAGCATATCATCCTGCTGGTCCAAATCCGAAGATCTTACACGAGAGAGTCTTAATGTAAGCTTAGTGGAGTCCTTGGAAGGAGAACTAATGATATCATACATTGCAGCTTTTTCAGTCTGGTCTTTTTCATCCTTGCCTAACTTCATTTTCTTTTGTTTCTTTTGCTTTCTTTCTGGAGAATCTAACAATATGTCTGGGGGAACATCTCTAGGTGATGAATAAGGTGGAGGCTGAGATTGTAGGATTAAAGGTGGTCTTGATCCTAGAATAATAATTCAGAAAAACTGAACAGTTATGTTGTTTCATGTTTATATAAAAACACACTAAATATAACCTACATATTTTTAATGTGTATTTGTAAATATATCTGTGTTCACAAAAGATCTAAATGAGATTGGTAGGAAGCACATTATTCCTAGATGTAATCCAGATAGTAGCACTCTACTTTCTAGGAATTTTTGGCAACTGCAGGTGGAGAAGGGATCATCATTTCAGAGAAAATGAAACAAAAAACCCACAACTACACACACAAAAAACTACCTGCAGATTTAGAATATCATCTATTAAAAATAGTGGATGTAAGCAAATTGACTGCAGAAAAAGAAAAGATAAAAAAGAATCTTCATAGGGTCCAATGATGAAGGATCAGTGGATAGATACTAGTCATTTCAGACATATATTTTTAAACAATTATTTTAAAAAAGAAAGACAAAAAAAAAAGAAAAAAAGAAAAGAACAAAACAAATGTAGTTTAGGGGTGTTCCCCTACCTTACACTTCCATAGAAAGGTGAAAATACAAACCATATTAAAAGATCAATGTGCCTCTCCTTCTTGCTTGACTCTGACACTTTTCTTTTTTTTGTAAGCTCACTCTACCCCCTTCCCATTTCCCCATTAATACCTACAAAATACTAATTGTCTTAAGGCATTATTTTACCATTCTCTTCAATACCTCACCTCTTTTTTTTAATTTTTTCTCATTTTTTTAAATGTACAAATTTTTACTTCTACATGTGGTAATTCCAGACTTTGAGCATATCTACAAAAAATTTAAAAAGTGGACATTTTTCATTAAAAACATTCTTCAATTCAGCACATTTAATTTTTTCTTTCCTCAAATTAAAACAGCTCCCCATAACTATTAGCCCAGGAAAAACTTTGAAAGGCAAGTAACTTACACTTAAAAAAAAAAAAAAAAGAAAATTAAAAAGAAAAAAAAAAAAAGAAAGAAAGAAAAAGGAAAAGAAACCAAGAGAAAAAAAAGAAAGAAAAACAAAAAGAGGATGGACCAACAGGCTCCAGCCTGCTTTTGTTTAAACAAAGGAAACATTTCTCTGATCCCATTCACCCACTAGGAAATACTGATCTTCAGAAAGAGGTGACTGAGGTATTGTTAGCCATTCTGTTTTAGATCATTGTAAGTCAGTACTTCTAAAAACATTCAAAAATTTATTGGAAGACAGGACCCCCATATGCTTCATTCAAGAAACACTACTAAATAAGTGAGCAGATTTATTCTGCAGCTTAAATGTATAGTATATATTTTAAGAAATATTAATTATTAAACAATGTACTGGTCTGTAAATGAAAGAAATAATGGTAAATCCTGCAAAGCTTCAATTCAAATGAAAGTTGTTTCCTTACTGACAACTTTGCAGACTGCTATACATTAGTTCCTCTCTCTAACAGTATATTCTGTGAGATGCGTATGTAATGCTGGGTATCTTACACAGTTCTCCTTGACCATGAGAAACAAACTCTATTTTCTACCAATATCTACAATGTTGGAAAGCCCTGTTTTGATTTATCCTGATTCTCAACACTTTTCTGCTGCTTCATTTTACCTCCTCAAATTAGATGCAAAATACCAAAGTCCTGGCTGCATCCTACAAAGCTCTCTCACTTGCCTTCCACCAGATTTCTGTTCTTGATATGGATGTAGATGTGCGCACACACACATATCCTAATTACCATCTCTTTAGACAATAACTTACAAGACTGTCTCAGCATAGCAGAAATTGTTAGCGATTTACTTCCTTTAAGGTAATGAATACCACTAGGTGAAAACAGAGGCTGCATTTTGTCTACAATTATTAGAGGCAGCTCAAAACTTTTCTAAGAGGATTTACTGACATCTTTACTCTTGAATAACTTAAATGAATATCTCTGAAACTGAAATATCGAAATGCATATTGTTCTATTGTTCTCTATTGTTCAAAGATGGACAAAGATATGATTCTTCCCTGCCTAAACTTTTAAATAAATATGACAAGATCATTCTGATTTGGTATTATTTTTTTCATGCTGAAAAATAACACTGCAGCACCAGATGAGTGCAGATGAGGTTGTTTTGGTTTTTTTGTTTTGTTTTGTTTTGTTTTTTTTTGTCTTAATCTTGTTTAATCTTTGAGTTGACTTGGAGTTGGAGGTCAGAAGGATTTCAGTACATTACATTCAGCATTCTTAGAAAATGAAGAAATAAAGTACAGTCTTCCCTCTGCTAGGCAGCACTACGAATTGCTATCTTCCCCCTGAAGGTATTGAAGGTAAAGTCTATAAGCTGCATTTAAAATGTGTATGTTCTAAGATATTCAAAGATATCTAAAAATGATGTTAAGCCTTTGGCAATAAATGGATGTAGGCAGTACAATACCTAGATTTTGAAGCAATTAGGGGAAAAAACGTGTATTCTGGATGAGTTTAATTGTACCACAGATGTTAATAGTTTTGAATACATATCACACAGTGAACACATACCACACTGTCGGATGCTTAGACTTTAGACAAAACATCATTCATTAGACAGAAAAATTTTGTCTACTGCTACTGAAGTAAGCCTGGAATATTTCCTATTGGCACAGACTTAAAGCATTATACACCTGAGAACAAAGCTCTCACGAGACTTTTTGACAATAAAAAAAATGTTTTTATGGAAAGAATAGACAGACAGATATGATATGTTAGCTGAAACAGTCAAGATTGCAAAGCTGAGAAGGTAAGTGATGTCAGTATAGTGAAACATATGATGATCATTGGAAGTGACCTCTGTGAATGACTCCACTGCCATAATATTCTTTTAGAATAAAGAAATATATAAGTAGCTTTCCAGTCTAAATGTAGAGCTGTGTACTAATTCTGTCATGTAAATGTACTAATAAATGTGCAGGTAAATGTACTAATTCTGTACATGTAAATGTACTAATAAATGTGAGGGAAAAAAAACAACTGACTTTCTGTAGTTGAACTTCCACCGTAACAGTAAAAGAACCTTGATCAAATTTCATGTATGACAAGAACATACAAAGGTTGTGAGATAAAAAGACACTTTCCTCTGAAGGTCATTCTATCATTACTGACCGATGATGATCCAGATAATGCCAAATATAAATGACAAGTAGGTAACACCATGTGAATTAAAGACTCTACGAAGAACAAATAGACCCATAAACAACACGTCCATAGCTTCTCTTTTATAAAGTCATCCTGACCACTCATGATAACCTAAGGATTGGTTATATTAGTTTTCTTAGTGATAGAAGGCACTGAGTATAGAATAAGTTTTTACAAACTGTGTTAGCACTTTTAACGCCTTTTTTTTCCTTTCCTTTCAAATGATTTTTTTCATATCCTTTGTAATGCAAGCAACTACAAAATGCATTACATTAACACTGACTTATTCACCTTAAGAATTTTAAGTTTCAAAAATACTTTCCCTCCCTCTACTCCCCCATGTGAAATGGTTTCACTTGCTCACTGTACAACCATAATTTGGGTAGCAAAGAAATAAGCTTCTGTTCAGGAGGTTACACACATCACTAATATCTAAATCTTACAGTTTTTGGACTGCATACTTTCTAATTATGTCATAGTACTTGCAGCTTACCTAATCTTTCATGATACTCTCTCTGATCATCATGGAGCCTTTCTAGAACTAGCTGCCTGTCAAAGTTGGTGCACCAAGTCCCATCACTAATCACATTGTTGGTTGTAACCCACGTGATTAAAAAACAATTCTGAAGGTGATCAGGAACATAGAACTCATATTTGGAAGAATTACTAGCTTTTCAGTCACATAACAACAACTACAAAAGATTCACTCCAAACAGTATCTTCATCTTCCTTTAAATCGCTTTCAGGTAAAGGTTCCCAGATGTTCAAAGAAAATTTTTCACCAATCCTACATGCACATTCGCTGTTATGCATCAAGACCAGAAAAAAAAAATACTAGTGAACAAACAAAGACTAGTGTATAATCCTTGCTACATAGTTTGCTTCTGGAGAGAAACATAAGTTTTCAAAATGCTATGCCTTTTAAAATTCATTATAATGTGATTCTCCAGACATTACCATAGAACATTACCATAAGGAAGCGTGCTGCCTCCCTGTAATATTTCTAGGAAACTTGCTAGTCTGATTCACTCCTCTGATTATTATCCTTTACTGTCAATTCAGGCCAGCGCTGAGAGAACCTGAGGATTACCAAAAAGGACTTCTGGGGACTGGGACAGTTAGTGACAAAGAGGGAGCAGATGTAGAGGTGGTATTTTCCTCTATCCCTACAGTGGCAGGAAGGGATATTTGAGAGGACCAGGAAAACTCATCTCATAAATGCATGGCTGAGAGGCTGGTGCAATAGCAAGAACTTAGGTTTTTTTGACCATGGGATGGTTTAGCCAGTGCCTGGCCTGATGGCTGCTGATGTCTCAAAGGAGGAAATGGATCCTAGCCCAGGACCTGGCAGAGTTTGTTGAGATGGCTTTAAACAAGATAAAGGGTGCAGGGGATAAAACCAGGCCCACTAGAGATAAGCCTAGACAAACAATGATGGGTTTGGGGATGAGATAAGGAATTCAGATGAAGTGCAACTATGCCATTGCACACAGCATGGGCAACAAACAGAAAGAGTTGGAAGCCATCATGTAACAGGCATACTGTAGCTTAGCTGTCATTACTGAAACACGGTGTAATCCTCCCACAGCTAGAGTAAAGTAATGGATGGATATAAGCTCATCAGAAGGGATAGGCAAGGAAGGAACAGTGGTGGTGTGGCTCTCCACATTAGAGAGTTTTGATGTTAAGCTCAGGGCTGGGAATGATAAGGTTGAGTCTCTAATGGTAAGGATCAACGGAAGGGCTGACAAGGCACATGTCCAGGTGGAAGTCTGTTACAGACTGCCTATCCAGGATGAAGAGACAGATGAGGCAGTCTACAAAGAGCTAGCAGAAGCTGTTATCTCATAGGCGATTTAAACACCCCTGATTTATGTCGGAAATATAATACAGTGGAGAGGCAGCAGCCTAGGAGATTTCTAGAATGTATGGAAGATGACTTCCTGATGTAGCTGGTGAGAGAGACAACCAGGGGAGATGTCCTGCTAGGCCTGCTGTTCACAACTAGAAAAGGATTGGTGGGAGATTTGGAGGTCAGGAGCTGTCTTGGACAGAGTGACCATGAAATGGTAGAGTTCTTGATTCTTGTTTAAGTAGGAGGGAAGTCCGAGGTAGCAAAACTGCTACCTTGGACTTCCCGAGAGAGGACTTTGAATTATTCAGGATACTGTTAGGGAGGGTCCCTTGGGATTTAGTCCTGAAGGGTAAAGGGGTCTAGAAAGGCAGGTCACTCCTCAAGAGGGAAGTCTTGAAGGAGTAGGAGCAGGCTGTCCCCTTGTGCTGCAAGATGGCTGGCATGGAAGAAGATTGACTTGAGTGAACAAGGAGTTTTTCCCGAGGCCCCAAGAGACAAAGAGAATCTACTTCCTGGGGAAGAAGAGATGGCAAATCATGGAGAGTACAAAGAAGTTACTAGGACATGCAGGAAGAAAATTAGAAAGGCAAAAGTCCAGTTTGAATTCAGGTTGGGCACTGCAGTAGAAGAAAACAAAAAACTGTTTTACAAATATATTAACCGTGAGAAGAGGGCTAAGGATAATCTCTATGCTTTACTGGATGCAGTGGGGAACTGAGGATAAGGAAGAGGCTGAGGTTCTCAATACCTTCTTTACACCCATCTTTAAAAGTCGGATCAGTTACCTTCCAGCTACTCTCCCCTGACTTGGAAGTCTTAGATGGGGAGTAGAATAAACCCCCATGATTAAGGTAGAAACAGTTAGAGATCTACTACTCCACCTGGACTGCCACAAGTCCACGGGGCTGGATGGGGTCAACGTGGGGGTACTGAAGGAGCTGGCAGAGGTGACATCCAAGCCATTTTCCATCATCTTTCAGCATCTTTGATCCCACAAGGTTGGAAGCTTGCCAGCACGACTCTTATCTACAAGGAGGGTCATAAGGATGATGCAGGCAACTAGAGGCCCATCAGCCTGTCCTCAGTGCCAGGAAAGGTTATGGAGCTGATCATCTTGAGGGAGATGTGCGGCACACGCAGGACAACTGGGGAACTGAGTCGATCCACCATGGGTTCATGAAAGGCAGGTCCTGCTTAATCAACCTGATTTCATTCTGTGATCGAGTGATCCGCCTGGTGGATGAGGGAAAAGCTTTTGATATAGTTTGCCTAGACTTGAACAAAGCCCTTGACACTGTCTCTCACAGTATTCTACTGGAGAAGCCGGCAGACCATGGCCTGGACAGCTGTATCCATCACTAGGCAGAAATCTGGCTGGAGGGCCAGGCCCTGAGAGTGGTGGTGAGTGGAATTAAATCCAGCTGGAGTCTGGTCACAACTGGTGTTACCAAGAAGTTGGTATTGGGGCCTGTTCTGTTCAATTATCTTCACTGATGACCTGGATTAGTGCACCCTCACTAAGTTTGCAGATAAGACCAAGTTGGGAGAAAGTGATGATCTGCTTGGGGACAGGAAAGCCCCACAGAACAATCCAAACAGGCTGGATAGCTGGGCAGAGGCCAGTGGGATCAAGTTCAACAAGACCAAATGCCAAGTCCTGCACTTTGGCCACAACAACCCCAGGCAACACTACAGGCTTGGGGCAGAGTGACTGGAAGGCTGTGTAGAGAAAACAGACTGATGCTCAGTTACACATGAGCCAGCAGGTGGCTAAGAAGGCCAGTGACATTAGAAACAGTGCTGCCAGCAGGGCAGGAGCTCACCGTCTATACTATACTGATGTTTGTCTGATGGAAAGGCTCATAAGCTGTTGCTGACAGAGACTGAGGAACACTCACAACTTACTGACAGAAGATCTTAAGAAGCAGCAATTACACTGAACAAATGAGAAGAACAAAATATTTTTTTTATTTAATATGATCTTAATCACCTTCACATAAATTGAACTTTTTCATTATAATAGAATCAGACAAATTCTCCCTGTAAATCTATCTAAAACAATCTCACGATCAGTAATAATAATTTGAGCCTCCACTCCTTTGAAAGTGAAAACACAGACTCTTCAAAAGACCAGTAAAGTACTGTCCAGTATATTATGCACAGCCTGTATAATTTCAGCACACTCTAGAACAATTTCTCTGTAAGAATTGAGAGAATAATTAAGAGGTAATATTCCAGGGTGAGTTTGCTAAGAATAAATCAAAATCAAAATAATTTGATTATATGAAGTGGTGGGCTTTGAGAAATAGAAAGAGCTTTGAGAAAGAGAAGTTAATGCCACATTTGGACTTAAACAAGTTCAAGACTGGTCCAAGAAATTAAGTCTAAGAAATTAAGACTTTCTAAACAATTTATCATAGCAAGTTCACAAATAGCTGAGGAAAGTATGGGCAAAAGAATCATAAGACTGCAGTACACCATATTGGAAAAATGTTTTCAAAGAAAGAGTATCAAGTTTATGGTAAAAATGGATGAACAGAATGTGGGCAAACCAGTGCAGAGCACAGTCCTAAGAGTAGCAATAATAAAATATATGTCAACGTCAACTTTTCAACTAATAGAATTAAAGATTACCTTCGCTAATCTAATGATTATACTGAACTTTTCAGTGAGTTTTTTGGTTGAGACCTGCACCTGTTTTTAAAGAAAGAAAGAAAATTACAATTATCTTTCTACTGAAACAAAATGAATGGAGTAAGAAAAAGCACAAACTTTACTCATCTGAGAAAGAGCAACTGTAATAACAAGACGGGAAGATGGAGAAACTCCACACAAAGGCAGCAGTATGTTTATAGCAGCTTGCAAAAAGAATCTAATTTGTCACCAAAGAGCAGCTATTTTCTCATACGTAGCAGGAATAAAATACAAGATATCATTTTCTAACTACTCCTCCTTCTAAGTCTTCAAGCTGTTATATGTACAATTTAGGGCAGTACAATATCAAGACAAATAGACAAAATAGAATTCAAATAACACAAAAGACATTTAGAGGCTTAGAAATGTTGACTTATGTAAAGATGATAGAAAGAAGCAGCTATGTTCAATAAGTAGATTAGATGGTGGAAGATGTTGTAGCAGTCTTTAATATGTGCATGAATGTTATGTGAAAAAAAGGGATATAAATTATTTTCCCTTGATCTCTGGAAAGAAATCAAGAAGTGTTATTCCTAACTCCAACAAAAATGTTTCATGTAAAACATTAGGAAAAGTGCTTCCTAGCAGTGTGAATTCGAACAGACTGCAAGAGAAAATAAACCACTGGTGATATTTTAGCAGAAAACTAGATGGAAATTATTGGGAATGACACTACTACAGCTCATTCAGGGTGAAAGTAAGAAGATAGGAAGCCCTCAGTTCCTTTCGTGCTTTATTTTCTGAAATCTCAGAGTCTTTCTCTGGGAATCTTCCCAAAATTTGTACTATATTTTATATATATAGTACTATATATATATATATATGTATGTATGTATGTATAAGTATATATATATACACGTATACATATATATATATACACACACACACATTTATTTTGATTAACAAACTATGCTAATGTCTATTTTCAAACAGTGTAACTTCATTTAGAATTCAGACTTAAAGGGATAGTATACTAGACACATAACGCAGATTTGGGAGTTTTCTTGGAAAATATTCATTTTCCACATACTCTTTAAATAAACTTCAGGGAAGAATCCCTCCACTTTCTCCACAGTTCGAAAATAAATGAATGTTTGAAAAAAAATCAGGCTGTTCCAGCTTAGAACTCCTGCATTTGGAAGCATCCTTGTGTAAAAAGTTAAAACTTGAAGAAGTAAGAATGAACACTTCTTTTGGCCCTGTCAGAAAACACTTCAGAATGAATTTCTTCCACTTTTCAAAGGAGAGAGGAAGAGATTATATTCTTTCATAAGTATCTTTGGCAGCACTGAAGTCTGCAACAGAGATTTGAAAACATTTGTAATTCTCCTTACAATCCATTATATACAGAGACCAAATAGAAAAGAACCTTCTCTGGAGAAGTCTTATAAATACTTGAGAAAATAAAAGTGATCGTGCCAAATTATTCAGAAAATAATCAAGTACCCATGCTACTTCGTTAGATAGCAGCTTCTAAAAATATTTTTGGGTATGACTGTAATTCTCACTGTCTTATAAAATGTTGAAAGGTTATGTTGAATTATTTCCTCTATGACAAATATTAACAATTTCTGGAGGAAATGCAAGTTATTTCTGGGGGGAAAAACAAGGTGCCAAGGTTTAGTTCAGTATGGGTTGCTATTATTTCCTACAAATGTTTCCCTGGGATTTCCCGAAATTATATGGAAACAGGACTGTAAAAATAAGAACTCTTCTCTTTGGAAAGCAGTGGTTTAAACCTCAAGGAAGACTTTCCTTTATATAAATCTTTAAAAGTTGTCTTTAAATATGTATCTGTATATATATATATATATATATATATATGTATTTATTTATTTTCTCTGAAGTTCAAGAGTGGTAGGAAAGTAGAACAAACAGACAAAGGACTTTGATAAGAAATCCATTTCGGATAATGCATTCCACAAAATATATTATGAGAAGAAGGAAAAAATAAAAAAATCAAAAAAAAGGAAAAACAGAAGGAAATTTCTTCTTCACAGAAGAATCATAGGAATGAATTTTCAATGACAGTTGATAAGGCAGTAGACAACAGCAGAAAGTAGAGCCAAAACTCTGTTTTCGTACTGAGAAGACTAAAATTTATACTAACAAAGAAGGATAAAGTCCAACCTAAAACCTTCTGTATAAAACTCCAGCTGCTCTGGTACTTTTACTGAAGCAAAAGAAATGAAGCAGAAATTTCTGCATCAGGGAAACTGTACTCCATTTAGTAAGTGAACAACCAACCCAAAGAACAAACATAACTTGTCCCCTCTCAAATATTTTCTTGAGTTACAAACCAAACTTATTCCTCATTCAATTTCTGTCAATTAGACAGCTATCATTCAGTTTTGAAATGATCCAAGACTTTGCAACCACAGTCTCCAAATCACCATACGCCTTTGCTATTTCCATGTCAAAAATACAGAAAAGTCTTGCAGCCTTTTATCTTCAATAATTCCCTCACATTTCTATACTACATAAGAAAGTATAGATATTGTAATACCCTTCCCCGAGATCTATTTCTTGGCTCACATCTAGTGCCATTCTTTCTGTCCTCCCACACAATTACATATTTTGCTGATTTTCTTTATCATGGTTTGCAACATGTCAACCAAACTTTCAAAGGCTACTGACAGCAGCAATGAAAATTTCACAAATTTATAAGCACAATCAACAACCTTCACTTCAAATCAAGACAAAAACTCACTGGAATTACATACTCTAAACACTACTGTTATTATCTAGATGTCTTCAGGACATTTATAAAATTAGATTGGCAGAAGTAAATGCAAGGTTCTTGGAGCATCAAGAACTCATTCTCTTAATCAGGATTCTTTAATTTCAAGGAAAGAACAGTGGTACCACCACTAGTAAAGTATTTCAGTTATGTGCTTTATCATCAAGAAAAATAAATCTTACAGATAAGTAAATAAAAAAATACCTCTTGAACTTTTTCAGTACCCATAATGCTGAAACATTACAACATGAACAGCAGAATCAGACTCTTTTCAAGAAGAAAAAAAAAAGAGAGATCTCTTCAAAATGGGTTCTGAGACAGCCAATTTAAACAGCTGCAATTTAACAAAAAATAATTTAAATATTCTTCTGGCTGAGTAGTTATCACATATCTAAATGGAAGAAGCTTAGTTTCACAGTGTTGTGAATGTTCTACAAACATGGATTTTGTGTAATTAGTTTAAGAAAAGCACGTTTAGTCTTTGGCATTTATATATGTCTTACAAGTCCTTTAGCACAAGATCTCCTAAAATAATGATGCCACTGGCACGCTATACAAAATTCTTTTATCTTGCATTTGAGTCACATTTTTTTTTACATCACTGCCAATATACACATATATTAGATGAACCACAGCAATCATTTAGCAGTCACAGAATCAAAGAATAATTCAATTAAGACCTCAGAAGGTCTATAGTCCATCGGTAGGCTCAAACTGGGGTGAGCTAAGTCAAATCATTATGCGTGATTTTATCCTTGAAAACCTCCTGGAATGGAGAATGCACAGACTTTCTGGACAGCCTTGATTGACTATCCTGATAATTAAAAAG
Organism: Tympanuchus pallidicinctus; assembly: GCF_026119805.1. Taxonomy (NCBI): domain Eukaryota; kingdom Metazoa; phylum Chordata; class Aves; order Galliformes; family Phasianidae; genus Tympanuchus; species Tympanuchus pallidicinctus. Next base: position 12,388,433 of record NW_026294813.1, read on the forward strand.
GTTTTCCCTATAATCAGACAAAACCTTCCATTTCAATTTATGTTCGTTTTAGCTCATCCTTTTTCCAAACCGCTCTGAAGAGCCTCTTCATAGGTTTGGGAAGGCTGCTCTCCCTGACTCTGAGGACTTGATTTATCCAAGCTGAAAAAGCCTAACAACCTCACCTTCTCTGCAGTCACTCCCTTCTCCTTATCAACCTAATCTGAGTATCCAGAAATAATCAATTGTGTTCCAGGGTTAAAAGGGAAGGAAGAACTCTTGTATCTTTCTACTATTTCTGTATAACACATAAGCACTAAAAACCTCTGCTATCAAAAATACATTCAAACCCCTGCTTCACTAAGTCTCATGCATCTCCATAACTGCTTTTTAACAATAACATTATCAATAGTGGTATGCTTTCTAGATTTTAGCATAAAGAATTATTTTGAGCAGATTTTTTCTGTTCCATTTCAACTGACATTTTGCCCTATTCCTTCTCCATAGCTAAGGTGTTCAGGCTTCATTTATGCTACGTGTATTGTGTTCATTGAACTACTTTCAATTTCATGATCTTTCAATTTGATGATTGCAATTACGAAAAAAGTTGCATGTTAAAACACTTTCAAGGTGGTCAAGAGTTCAATACTCGTAATGCTGCCTTGAAACTACTTGTTATGCAGAGCAACTGAATCCATTCTTATAAACAATTCAAATCCTCACTTTAGAAAGGATTTTGAATCCTTCTGTCCTCCATTAATTTAAGATATGTTTTGAAGTACCATTTGTTAATTTTTGGACCTCCAGAAATTTCTCCTGGATGAGGGCTCAAAATAATTTTGTTACTGAAATCTAATTACATACTCCTTAATTCTACTGGAAAACAGAATTCAGAAGGACTAACTAAATACCTCTTTAAACACTCTGTTCCTTTAAATTAAGAAAAATACGTTGACACATATGACTGCTAGACTACCTTTAGGGGTTCCATCACTTCCAGCTGGAGAACAGACTGACTGTGGTGACCTCAAGGAAAAAGATGCAGCATTTCTTATTGAAGGATCGCCATCCTAAAGTGACAATAATAAAAAATACCATTATAAGCATGAATATTTCATAAAATAAAGTAAAATTAGTACATACATTGATAAAATCAACTACCTGAAAAACCAGACAATAAATATTATAAAAATATTTATTTATATAAAAATTTTTACAATTTAGGCTGTCATAAAGTAATGTTCCAGAGCACAAGAGCTCTTAGAAGAAACAATCACCAGAATATGCTCAGAAAAATACATTCATATGTTAAACTTTCTTGTTACAACCAGTTATAGAAGAATAAGCAAAGTATGAACTCTATATAATAATGAGAATTGAGCATAAGAATTAGAATTTTAAAACACATTAAACAGTTTTTCAATTTAGCCTACCCCTAAAGCATATCTAGAATACAACCACAGTTTTACATTTAAGCAATAATAATATTTTCCTTAAATCGCTGTCATGGAGCCCTCTGCTGGCCAAGAATATATATATCCAGTCAATGAAATAGATTTAAACTTTGATAGAATAGTATTTCCTATCATAAGCATTGTTTTTTAAACAATGATAGGATTGCTGGGCGGGAAGGGGGAGGAACACAATCAAATCAGCAACCTTTTTAACTATGAGAAAATAATTTCTGTAGTATAAATAAATTGCAAACGTCAATTCTTTTAAATTAAATCTTTTAAAGATTTCATTCACATAACTCCTTATATGAAAGATTCCTTTCATAGAACTCCTTTTTATCTCTTTCCTTTTTTTTTTTTTTTAATCTGAATTTTCTGTCCGTTATCATTATAGCCAATTTCAACACAATTAATAGAATATTAATTGGTTCAACTGTAAGTTTCTACATGCTTCTACAAAAAACAAACAAACAAACAAAACAACAACAACAACAAAAAAAAGATAAATAAAAAGAAAAACATCAGTAAGTCAGAAAGCTAAACTGGCATTTGAAGGAGATAGAAGCCTACATAGATGGGCAACTGCACACTCCCTTTAGTAATGGCTAATGGCTAAACAGACAGTTCTCCAATGCATACTAGCAGATGAGCTACAATACACATTATGTCACACAGAGGAATAGTTCATGCTATCAGATCAAAAGAAAGAGCTTTTCACTTGACAGTAATTATAATTAAAATAAAAGTGCAAGTTTACACTGTTTACAAGAGCCATAGAACATATTGAGCTGGAATCCATGATGATTGCCAACTCCTGACTTGAAAGAAAGCAACCCAATAGCACTGTCCAAATGCTTCTTGAACACTAACAAACCTGTAGTCATGACCCTGGGGTACATACAGTATCTGAACCCCCTGCTATTGAACAACTTAATATATAATCTGAACTTTATCTGACACAGCTCTAAGGCATCACATCCTATCACTGGTTCCCAGAGAAAAAGGATCAGCACCTCCTTCTCTGCTCACCTTCGAGAGGAAATAGACAGCAGCCATCTCTCAATTTCCTGTAAGATGCACAAAACAAAATTTCTCAGCTGTTGCTCATACGTTACGCCTCCTAGTCCTTATAGTATCTCCGCTGCTCTTGTTTGGACACATTCTAATGATTTTATACCATCTTTATATTGCAGACTCTCTGCAATAAAACAGCATTCATTATTCAGGATAAGGCCATTCTGATGCTGAGTCTAATGGAGCAACCACTTCTTTCAGCTGGCTAGTTATACTGAGCTTAATGTACCCCTAAAAAATGGCTGGCTCTTATGGCCAGTGAGGTAGATTGTTCACTCATATTGAGCTTATCACAAATGAAAAAAAATTAGTGATTGCCTCATGCTCAGATCTATGAATATATCACTGCAAGGCCTATCTACTCTCAAGGGAATATATCATTCTTCCTCCTCCCAATTTAGAACTGTCTGCAAACTTAGTGTGCACTCATCTCCTGTGTCCAGGTCACAGATTAAAATTTTGAAGAGGACTGGCCTAAAATTGAGTCATGGGGAACATGACAAGTGGCTTGCCACCAGTTTGATGTTACTCCATTTACTACAACTCCTTGAGCGCAACTCTTCTCTCAGTTGTTCACTCATAATATTGTATACATATGTACAGTATCTGGCTGCACGTTGGATATTTTGTTGAAGATACTATGAGAGACACTACCAAAAACCTTGCTAAAGTCCGAAAAAATTCATTCGCATCCACTGCTTTTCCTTTGTTAACTGGGTGAATAACCTTGTCATACCGGAATATTAAGTACCTAAGTCATGACTTTCTCTTCATGAACCCATGTTGCTTTAGAATTACTGCCAACTCTTTCATATGTTCTTCAACAAGTCCCAGAATAATGTCCATAGTTTTACTAAGTACCAAAGTTAGAGTAACAGTATCGTCACTACCAGGATATTCTTTCTTACCCTTTTTGAAAATTGGAATAACATCAGCAAGCTTCCAAACAGCTGTGAACTCTCCAAATTCCAAAGACCATTGATAAGTAACTGAGAGAGGTTTGGTAATAATTTCAACTATTTCCTTCAGTATCTTGAGATGAATTCCAGTGAGTCCTGTAGACTTATGTGCATTTAGCTGGAGCAGCAAATCCCATACATGTTCAGTGTCAACTGCAAGCTTATCACTCGCACAAACACAGGACCCCAAGAGTTCCAGGACCCACCAGTGGCATTAAAAACAGATGCAAAAAAAAAAAAAAAAAAGTCTCACTCTTCATCCCAATTTGTAAGGTGACCAATTGTCAAGTAATGGACCAATGCCTTTTTTAGATTTCCTTTTGTTGTTAACATACTTTAGAAAACCATCTTAGTTATCCATTACAGCACTGGCCAACTTCAACTCTAACTGAGCTTTGGCTGAATCAATTTTCTCCCTATAGTGACGAAGAGTTTCCAAAGTCCATACTATTTCTTTTTCCCACCTTTGTTCCTGAAGGAGAAAACTATTCAGCCAAGCCGGCCTTCAGCCCTCATCATGGCTAAGTGATCTACCTGCTGTTTATGAACAGAGAAGGCATGATGGGAGATGTGGTCAGAAGCCCTTTTGGGCATAGTGACCACAAAGTGATAGGTTTTCGATTCTTGGTGAAGTCAAGAGGAAGGCCAGCAAAACCATGGACTTCTGGAGGACAGACCTTGGACTGTTTAGGACATAGGTTGAAGAAGTCCCTTGGGAGATAGTTCTGAAGAGCAAAGGTGTCCAGGAAGGCTGGATGCTTTCTCAAGAAGGACATCTTAATGGCATAAGAACAGGGCATCACCTTGTGCTGCAAGATGAGCTGTCACAACAACTGCAAGCAATGTTACAGGTTTTGGGCAGAATGGTTGGAAAACTGCATTGCAGAAATGGATCTGGAGTTGTTAGTCAACAGCCAGCTAAACACGAGTCAGCAGTGTGCCCACATGGATCTCCTGGCTTGTATCAGAAATAGTGTGGCCATCTAAGGAAATGACTGTGCTCCTGTACTCAGCACCGGTGAGGCCATTCCTTGAGTGCGATCTATTCTGGGCCCTTTACTACAAGAGAAAAACACCAAGGAGCTGGAACGTGTCGAAAGAAGGGTGACGGAACTGGTGAAGGGTGTGAGGAGTATCTGAGGGAATTGAGATTGTCTAGCCTGGAGAAGAGGAGGCTCAGGGGAGATCTTATCATTCTCTACAACTATCTGAAATATAGATGTAGTGAGGTGGGAATACATCTCTTCTCACAGATAACTAGCAATAGAATAAGAAGTAATGGCCTCACATTGTGCCAAGGGAGGTATAGGTTGGATATTAGTAAAAATTCCTTCTCTGAAAAGAGTGATCAAGCATTGGACCAGGCTGCCTAAAGAAATGGTGGAGTCACTGTCCCTGGAGGTGTTCAAGAAACATGGAGATGTGGCACTGAGGGACATAGTTTAGTGGGCACGATGGTGATGGACTGACAGCTGGAATTTATGGCCTTAGAGATCTTTTCCAACATTAACAATTCTATGATTCTTTGAAGTAACCTGGAAACATCCTTCATCCAATACCCAGGGAGTCAGTAAAATTTGCTAAATGACTAGTTGGCAGATCAGGCCCCCTGCTCCCATCTGAAGAAAGTCATGCATGCAATAAACCACACTTTTTTCTTTATGGAGATGGTCACGATGCTGGGAATCAGTTGACCTAACCCTTGTTTCTCCTATACCACAGATGGGTCCTCAACCATATATCTTTATGGGTCCTCCACCATGTCATTATGTCCCTGTCCTTCCAATTCCAGAGACTCACAGCTGTTGTGAAAGAACACCTGAGAAGGCAAAACAGACCAGCAACTAGCTTCTGATGAAATTTTGTAACTACTGTTACACTGTACATTGCAGGCATCAATACTTCCAGTACTGACCTCACAGTTCAAAGATCTAGTAAAAAAATACTATTGGAAACTTAGGTACTCTCTCTCAAGAGCTGTTAAGAGACTGTGTTGAGCTTTTAAGGAACCTCCATCAAACTACATCTGCATGATTAAGATGAAAAATAATCAATAATTTAGAAAAAAAATCACCACAGACAAAAACTGGGGGGAACTTCGTTCAGATATTAGAGTTCAAGATATCAGAAAGAATTACTACCACAAAAACTAAAGCCACGAGGATAAAATTTCTTGAAAAGAAACCAAACCATAATGCACATGTAAATCAGTAAGAAAAACTGTCTATGTGACCTCTTGCCTTTGGCAATACTATCATGCTACTGGATATGTTGCTCAAATATGTCAATTCTAATTGAGAAGTACGAGTATTTAGAGAGACAAGTTAATCCTACACCTACTTAGAATCTGGTATTGTTAGCATCAATATACTGATGTAATTACTGCAGTGACACTTTACCATTTTATTAACATAAACTTGTGAATAAGTAAAATTTTTTGCTTATCATAATTTCAACAGAGTGCTACAAACTGTTGAAAAGGAAAGAGATATCTTCTACAAGAACTGAAACCTCACGTTAGAGTTGCACAGTTGAGTGAATATGTCTGAAACTTAGATGTTTTCAAGTGGTTTTATAAATCAACAACAATATAGTAAAACATCTGTCTTACAAGGCAACTAAATATGTTTTATGATAAATTGATGTAGGTAACATACATCACTACTTAATCTGTGCACCATCTGTAGGTAGTCTTCATTTGATCCATGTCTAGAATTATCAGCATGATGATTAGCTGAATTTCCCGACAACTGACTTGAAACTTTATTTTCATGGAGATTCCTCATCCCTGCTGTGACAATAGGACAAGCTGAAATGCAAAAACAAAACAAAACAAAAAAGTAAATAATTGTACTGATATATATATATATATATGTATATACACTCCTTAGCTCTTAAAGTTTCATGAATATTACCATAAAAGAAGAAATCACTGAGCTGTATACAAGAGGTCTGGAATCTGAACAAGAACAGGGTTTTTTTTGTTTTTTGTTTTTTTTTTTTTTTTTTGTATTTTGTTTTTTTTTTATTTTATTGTATCCTTTAGCCACAAGTACCCTAAATAAAATCAGGTATGTAAGATTTGAATTTTCAAGATTTACAATCTAAGTTCCATGTACATTAGACAAGCTCTTTCCACACCTATTCTGGGTCAACTTAGTATTAGTCTCGTTTACACTACAAAGGTTTATTAAAGTGAGGTAACCTCATAGCAAAACTTAGTTACGCAGGAAAAAAATGAATTTTTTTGTCTGGTACAGATAAATGATGGCCATCAAATAAAAGCCTTAGAGTTTGCTTTTTAGTTGTTATATATGTGTGATAACTATGCAAAATAGGTGTACTCTGGGAAGAAATGTCACGTGAAGAGGCATTTTACATTTTTTTCCTTTTTTTTTTTCCTTTTTTTTTTTTTTTTTAATACTGTAACTTTTGGAGGAGGTTGAAGGGAGGCCTCATGGCAGCCAACAACTTCCTAAAGAGAAAAGTAGGTAACCAGGTGCTGATCGCTTCTCTCTGGTGACAGCTACAGGACCCAACGAATGGCATGGAGCTGTGTCAGAGAAGGATTAGGTTGTGTGTTAGGAAAAGGTTCTTCACCATATGGTGATCAGCCCCTGGAACAGGCTCCCTGGTCATGGCTCAAATTTGCCAGAGTTCAAACAGTGTTTAGGCAGTACTCTTAGAGATAGGGTTTGATTTTTGTGTGGTCCTGTGTGGAGTTTGATTCTTGTGGAAACCTTACAACTTGGAATATTCTATTATTCTGTGATGTTCTGCAGTTAGGTAAACAAAGAGAAATATAACAACAAAAAAATTCTACCAATACAGAGACTCACGTTAAGCTTGTGACTCAAGAGCCATGAAATGTGCACATGAAAGTAAACATCACGGACTTACCTTGCTGCAGCTGAGGATGCGGTGTGTAACTTGGAGGATGTGAATATGGCATGTATCCTGCAGGGCTTTGAGGAGCATATGGACTAGGCACTGGACTGTTCTGTTGTGCCAAAAATCTGTTACCAGAGCTTGTCTGTGGTGGCACAAACCGGCTAAAAATAAAATTTTAAAGGATTTGAGAAGTTGTAAAAACAAATTTAGACAATGTTGTTATTCCTTTTGAAATAGTATATATCTGGAACATTTTAACTTCTGGAAAAGACATTATTCTAACGCAATGAAGAAACCTCTTCAAAAGCAGCATTTAAATCCATCAATGCCATCTCAATTTCAATTACTACTTAGGAGTCAGAAAGTGGGTACTGTATTAGTAAAAAGATAGAAAGCATTCCATCTAGTGAAAGCAAACAATAACAGAAGTTATAGATATTTACCATAATAAGGCAATTTTCAATAGTTGTATCTTATTAGAAGTTTATTAGAATCTTTAATGAAAACGACAGCTAAGGTCTTACTATCAAATAACCATAAGCTCACTAGAACTGAAAAAGTAGTAATCTTATTTAAATATGACTTTTCCAATAAGATTTCAAATAACTTTATCTAACACAACTATACTGCTAAAATATAGGAATACAGGCAGTTAGGCAGGATCTGATGTAAAGGTTACTGAATATAATTTATTGTTTCATTGGATTTATCCTGGACAGATCCTAGAGATAGAATGTTATAAAAATCAAACAGGCTTGTGATGATAATGTATACTATAGCTTACATTCTTTCATCAGTTTTGTGTTGCTTTTTAAAATAAAAATAAAACAAAAACCACAAAAACCATTCACAGCTCTGTTTTAGACAGTAGCTCTATGGAGATAAGTTTCCACAGAAAGTCACAGCAAAATATTTAAAACAACAATTTTGCAAGGATCTGAGAAGACACAGCACATTGTAACATTCTCAATTCATAAAACCTTCTTCATTACCACTTTTCAATATAAAACCAACAAATAAAATAAAATAAAACCACTACTCTTGACAGTGTAGTGGGTTTTGTAGAGATAGAAAGAATTCTGTTTGTCAAAATAAATACTACACTAATTTGAAATGAAGTGTGAAATAACAGTTAATTTTAATAATGATATTTAATATCTCCTGATTCAGTTTCAAGCCAGCAGCCCCAGCTGGTGAAACTGCATGCGGAACTTCCTCCTCTATTTTACAGTACTTTCTTATTTTCAGAAAGACCTAGCCTAAAAGCCTAAAGGCACATCTTGCCTGAAGGAGTCTGAAAAAGTACAAAAAAGTTGAAGAGGAAGCCAATGGCCAAACAAGTGGATCTATCTTCCTATGAGTGGCCCTTTGTGTAACAGTTAGAGTAGTATTCTGTGCTTTAATAAGACCTTTTTTTCCACTCTTCCACCATACTAGTACTGCTACCCATGCTGGAACACTCATTCTCTTCTCCTTTATATTCTGATACAGAAAGAAAACAACTGGAGGGATAGGAGAAGGTAGGAGGATTCCTTAAGAAAGAAAATCTGCCAAAACTATCCATGCAAGAGAACAGAGAGTGGAGAATTCTGACTTGTCCTTACAACACAGGATTAATGCGCATGCATAAAGCGAGTAAATGCTAAATTCGACTTTTTCAGCAGCAGAAACTCATCCTGCTGTCAAACAAATTCAGGGTTAATCTTGACATTGATCTTCTAACTTCTACTCATTTACTTACAACTGGAACTGAATGTAACTGTAGGAAGCATTTTAAGTTTGCTGCCCCCTCCCTCCCTCATTTAAAATATAGCATTACCTGGAAGGGCTATGTGAAATAGTGGTTTGTTGATAATTGGAAGATGCTGGACTACCACGCATAGAATTCTGAGAAATACTAAACTGTGGAATCATCATCCCTATTGAAAAGAAGACAGCAGTATTAAATATACGCATTTCATTTCAGAAAGACTATATACCAAGAGATCTATAACTTCATAGGCAGAAAATGTTACATGTCTGCAACTGTTAGAAAACATTAAATAACATTCATTCTGTGTAAGAATCTATTTTACATTGCAAAATAGAAAAGCATTCCTAAAGGAATGTTAATTCAGTTACAAATTTCAACAGGTCTTATTTCCTTTTACGTTCTTCAAACTTTGCAATCCAAAATCTGCTAGTAGATAGAAACACTTTAAAACAAACATACACTCACACTCCAGTGTGTACAGTATTTAACTTCACAAACCAGAAGACTCATTAAATTTATATCCTATTTTTTTAGCAAGTAGAGGTAACAATCACCTCATACAGAAAGGTGTGAGACTAATTGGTAATACCTAACAGTTTCCTTTTTAATACTTACTATAACATCTTTCTGTTCTGTCTCTAGTACACTTATAAAATGTGTCAGTGTGCTGAAATACTTTGGACTGCAAAGCAGAGCCAATTTCCCAAATTGCAGATTCCCACAGTTTGTACAGTTCAGACCCATGTTTTGGACATTCAGAAGCTGAACTATCTATCAGGTCACAAGTACCACAGTGCTTGAAACTAACAAGCATCTTTACCAGTGAGATTTTAAATCAATCTTTTTTCCTTTTTACAGTACCATTATAAAGAATTTGCTAACAACCACATGACACTGGAAGTTAAAACAGTGAAAGCACATTAAAACCTTTATGATCTTTAATCACGTGATCTTAATGACAGAATAAAATATCTCATATTTAAACAGAATCAGAATCCATGTACAAACTAAGGTTTAGGAAGCCATAACAAGTGACTCACAGAAACGGGTCAGTGTTGCAATATTTTATACTTAATATTTCATAGAATGCTTAGATTCTATCTTATCAATCCTCCAAGTACTGTCATAGAATCAGAGAATCTTAGAAGCCTTAGAGTTGGAAAGGACCCTTAAAGGTCATCTACTCCAAATCCCTGGCAATGAAGGGACATCCGAAGCTAGATCTGGTTGCTCAGAGCCTGGTTTAGATTGGCCATCCAGCCTACTATCACTGATTTCAATGACTGCAATATTTACAGAAGAAAAGCTTTTTTCAGAAATCTTCCCTCTCAACCTTTTTCCTTTCTTTTTTTTCCCAACAGAGATGAGATATGATAATCCCTCAAGAATGCAGCCGTTATCACCTCCCCAGTAGGTGTGAAGTGCTGCATTCCAACCAAATTAACACATTTAAACTAGCCTGGATTAGGAGTGAAAATCCCTAGTTGTGCTGAAAAAAATCAGATATCTTCATACTTCAGTAGAAATGTTATTTCATTATCCTGAGTAACGGCAGAGAATGCCTCAACTCCTGCAAAGCTTGCTTCAATGAACACTGGCTGTCTCTTACAGAGGAGATGAGAAATAAACTCCTGTCCACAGGTACAAACTACAGAAAGGAATGTGCAAAATATTCCCTGGGCATTTCCTGTACAGTGATTTTCTATTTGAGGAAGATCCCTCAGTGCCCAGTTCATGTATTGAAGACACTAACAAAGATATATTAGTCATCAGGTAGTTATAATTTTTCTCTCTTGTTTTTTTTTTTTTTGGCCAAACTATTTGAACTGTGAGGGTGGTGAGGTACTGGACCAGGCTACCAAGAGAAGCAGTGGATGCCCCATCCCCGGAGGTACTCAAGGCCAGGTTGAGCACTGCGCAACCCAATCACTAAGTCAGGGCAAGCATAACCATGGCTGGGTCATGAGAATCAGATGTCTTTAAAGGTCCCTCCCAAACTGAACCATTCTGTGATTCTGTGACAGAGAAATCCAGAAAGATACATAAAAAATCAAGTCTTGTCACCAATTAAGTTGAAACATGCAGGACCAAACCTAGAATTTTAAACTTCTTTTATAAGAATATTAGCAAGACTGAGAAAGTACTGAGAAACTATCATCCCAATAATAACATTCTTATAAGAAGTTTCTTTAACATACACTTCTGATTTTGACTACTTTTTTTGCTTAGAGAAAAGTAATAAAAATAATTTCAATTTTTGCACTTCAAGTAACTGTCAAAGAATATACTACACAAAGAAGTGGCTCACATAAAATGCTTGTTAACTATGACTAAACTATTTTATAGCATCATGCATGTTTAATCTGTGAATGCTGACCTACTGGTGATTTTTCAGTAAGACGGACACTCAATTGATAACATTCTTCTGCAATGTTTTCCTACATGCATCTCTGCTTGCTTTATTGTATAAATGGAAAAAAAAATCTAATCAACACAAACTTTTTGAAAGACATAAATATTTTAAGCCCTCAAAAATGAACAAGTTATATTATGAATTTTAAGACCTTTAGAAGCTTAAGCTGTGCTAAGGATACCAGCCTTCAGCAAAACACTAATTCAGCTTCCAAATATCTGTCAAAATGCACAAAGAACTGAGAGGGAAAAGAGGATAAGGAAAAAAAAAAAAAAAAAAAAGGTATCCACATACTACATACTATCTCATTCTTGCATTCTTAAAATAACAGAATGGTTGAGGTGGAAAGGGCCTTTCTAGCCCAAGTCCCAAGCCCTGCTCAAGCAGGGACACCCAGAGAAGGGTGCCATACCTAGGACCAGGTCCAGGCAGCCTTGAAGATCCCCAGGGAAGCTCCCTCAACCTCTCTGGGCTAGAGTTCAGTCACTCACACAGTGCTTTGTGATACTTAGAAGGAAATTCTGTTCCAGTTTGTGCCTACTGCCTCTTATCCTGACACAAGACACACTGAAAGGAGCCTGGTTCTGTCTTCTTTGAACGTTCCTTTCAAGTCTTTATTCAACACTGATGAGATCCCCTGGGCTTGCTCTACTCTGGACTGAACAGTTCAGCTTTCCAAGCCTCTTCTCATGGGAGAGATGCTGCAGTTCCTTAATCATCTTAGTAGCCTTCTGTTGGACACTTTCCAGTGTGTCCATGTTTCTTTTGCATAGGGTTCCAAGATTCAACAGAGGACTCCAAACGTGGTCTCACTGTACTGAGCAGAGAGGAAGGATCACTCTGCTGAGTGAGTGATATCTCAACTAAGATATTTTGCCTATTGCAGCTAAGAGTACCACGAGCCTTCCTTAGGAGCAAGAACACATTGCTGACTCCTGTTCAACTCAGTGTCCACCAGGATTGCTAGGTCCCTTTCTGTAGAGCTGCCTTTGATTCGGATTTCCACAGCATGCACTGGTGCCTGCGGTTGTTTCTTCTCAGCTGCAGGATGTTGCATTTCTCCCTATTGAATTCCATGACACTTGTCAGCCCACTTCTCCAGCCTGTCCAGGTCTCTCCAGATGGCAGCAGGGCCTTCTGATGAATCAGCCACTCCAATGAGTCTCATGTCATCTGTGAATATGCTGAGAGTGCACTTTACCCCATCGTCCACACTGTTAACGAAGATGTTAGTCAGGACTACAAGCACTTTTAACCATTGGGGTACTCCACTCCTAACAGATCTCTAAACTGACTTTTCACCACTGACGATTACACTATGGGCCCAGATCTCAATCCACTTTACTGTTTGTTCATCCAGCCCATAGTTCATCAGCTTTTCTGTAAGAATCTGATGGGGGTAGTGTGTCAAAAGCCTTACTGAAGTTCAGGAAGATAATATCCTGTACTCCACCCTTATCCACCATGCTGGTCAATTCCGTATAGATTTTTATCAGATTGATGAAGTGTGGCTTCCTTTTGGTGAATCCATGCTGAGTACTCCTGATAATTTTCTTCTCCTTCAGGTGCCTGTTCCCATCATCTTCCTGAAGACCTTGGTAAGCCTATAGTTTCCTGGATCATCCTTCCTGCTTTTTTTGAAGATAGAAGTGACATTTGCTTTCCTCCTGTCTTCAGGCTTCTCTCTCTGTTGCCACATCATATTTGTTAATCACAAAGAATATCATTTCTAGCTCTAGACTTGTTGAACTACAGATGAAAATGAATTTTGGGGGGAAAAAAAGAAAAACAGCAAAAAATTGCTTGTGCTTTAGCTTGTATTTATGGAAACTGAAAACCTGTCTAGCTTTCTGGAGCTTTTGCTTTCTTTGAAAAATTGTACTGAACCAATAATTTTACTCCATGTTTTAGCCACATGGTTTTTCTGTTCCTACATAAGAAAAGAAGGTGGGAACAAATTAACTTGAGTTCACTTTGTCTATGCTAATGATGAATCTGACTGAAGTGAACAAAGAGCTGAGGCCACCCTAAGACTGAAGGTAATCCAGATGTCGGGGTGTCCTCCTTTGTTCACTTTTTCTCAATTGCATGCACTACAAATGCTGGATCGCAGCACCTAGCACTGATTTTTCTGCACACTGGATTCAACAGAAGGTAGAAAGACAGTATTTAAAAAGAAGACAGTGAAGAAATTACAATAGATGAGCTTGAAATATTAGAAAATATTGGAGGTTGGAGGCTGTCTTGGATAGAGTGACCATGAAATGATAGACTTCGTGATTCATGGTGGAGCCTGGAGGGGGAGAAGTAAAATTGCTACCTTGGACTTCAGGAGGGCGGACTTTGAATTGTTCAAGGGACTAATAGGGGGAGTCCCCTGGCATTCAGTCTTAGCGAGTAAAGGGGTCCAAGAGAGCTGGTTGCTCTTCAAGAAGGAAGTCTTAAGGGCGCAGGAGCAGGCAGTCCCCCTGAGCTGCAAAATGAGCCGGCGGGGAAGAAGACCGGTGTGGATGAACAGGGAGCTGTTCTTGAGGCTCCGGGAGAAAAAGAGAATCTACTGCCTGTGGAAAGAGGGACAGGCCACTCAGAATGAATACAAGGAAGTTGTTAGGATGTGTAGAGGTGAAATCAGAAAAGCAAAAGCCCAGCTTGAATTTAACCTAGCCGCTGGGGTGAAAAGGAATAAGAAACTCTTTTATAAATACATTAACAGTAAGAGGAGGACAAAGGAGAATATCCACTCTTTGCTGGATGAGGCTGGGAATGTGACCACTGAGGATAAGGAAAAGGCGGAGGTTATGAATGCCTTCTTTACGTCTGTCTTTAAAAGTCAGGCCAGTTATCCTCAGGATACTCCTCTCTCTGATCTGGTAATCTCAGCTGGGGAGCACACTAACCCTCCTGTGATTCTGAAAGAAACAGTCAGAGACCTACTGCTCCAGCTGGACTGTCACAAGTCGATGGGGCCAGATGAGATCCACCCGAGAGTGCTGAGGAAACTGGCGGAGGTGAGAGCCAAGCCGCTTTCCATCATCTGTCAGCGCTCCTTGTTGACTGGTGAGGTCCCAGAAGACTGGAGGCTTGCCGATGTGACTCCCATTTTCAAGAAAGGTCATAAGGAGGATCCGGGGAACTACAGGCCTGTTAGCCTGACCTCAGTGCCAGGGAAGGTTATGGAGCAGATTGTCTTGAGGGAGATCATGTGGCATGTGCAGGATGAGCGGGGGATCAGGCCTAGCCAGCATGGGTTCATGAAGGGCAGGTCCTGTTTGACCAACCTGATCTCCTTCTATGATCTAGTGACCCATCTGGTGGATGAGGGAAAGGCTGTTGATGTGGTCTACCTAGACTTCAGCAAAGCCTTTGACACTGTCTCCCACAGCATTCTCCTGCAGAAGCTGGCAGCCCGAGGCTTGGATGGATGCACTCTTGGCTGGGTGAGGAGCTGGCTGAAGGACCGGGCCCAGAGAGTGGTGGTGAATGGAGTCAAATCCAGCTGGTGACCGGTTGTGAGTGGTGTTCCCCAGGGGTCGGTGCTGGGGCCTGTCCTCTTCAATATCTTTATTGATGACCTCGATGAGGGCATCGAGTGCACCCTCAGTAAATTCACAGATGACACCAAATTGGCTGGAAGTGTGGATCTGCCTGGGGGTAGCGAGGCCCTACAGAGGGATCTGGACAGGCTGGAGAGTTGGGCTGAAGCCAATGGGATGAGTTTCAACAAGGCCAAATGCCGGGTCCTGCACTTCGGCCACAACAACCCCAGGTGACGCTACAGGCTTGGGGCGGTGTGGCTGGAGGACTGTGTAGAGGAAATGGACCTGGGGGTATTGATTGATGCTCGGCTGAACATGAGCCGACAGTGTGCCCAGGTGGCCAAGAAGGCCAATGGCATCCTGGCTTGCATCAGAAACAGTGTTGCAAGCAGGAGCAGAGAGGTGATTGTTCCCCTATATTCAGCACTGGTGAGGCCGCACCTCGAGTGCTGTGTCCAGTTTTGGGCCCCTCACTGCAAGAAAGATATTGAGGCCCTGGAACGTGTTCAAAGGAGGGCAACAAAGCTGGTGAGGGGTCTGGAGCACAGGCCATATGAGGAGAGGCTGAAGGAGCTGGGAATGTTCAGCCTGGAGAAGAGGAGGCTCAGGGGAGACCTCATTGCTCTCTGTAACTTCCTGTAGGGAAGCTGTAGTGAGCTGGGGGTCGGCCTCTTCTCTCGTGTCATTAGTGATAGGACCAGGGGGAATGGTTTCAAGCTACGGCAGGGGAGATTCAGGCTGGACATTAGGAAGTATTACTTTTCGGAAAGGGTGGTCAGGCACTGGAACGGACTGCCCAGGGAGGTGGTGGAGTCACCGAGCCTGGGGGTGTTCAAGGAAAGACTGGATGTTGTATTGAGGGACATGGTTTAGTAGGAGCTATTGGGAATAGGTGAACGGTTGGACTGGATGATCTTTTAGGTCTTTTCCAACCTTGGTGATTCTATGATTCTATGATTCTAAGGTATTGAGGCCCTGGAACGTGTTCAAAGGAGGGCAACAAAGCTGGTGAGGGGTCTGGAACACAGGCCATATGAGGAGAGGCTGAAGGAGCTGGGAATGTTCAGCCTGGACGAGGCTCAGGGGAGACCTCATTGCTCTCTATAACTTCCTGAAGGGAGGTTGTAGTGAGCTGGGGGTCGGCCTCTTCTCTCATGTCATTAGTGATAGGACCAGGGGGAATGGCTTCAAGCTACGGCAGGGGAGATTCAGGCTGGACATGAGGAAGTATTGCTTTTCATAAAGGGTGGTCAGGCACTGGAATGGACTGCCCAGGGAGGTGGTGGAGTCACCGAGCCTGGGGGTGTTCAAGGAAAGACTGGATGTTGTGTTGAGGGACATGGTTTAGTGGGAGCTATTGGGAATAGGTGAACGGTTGGACTGGATGAGCTTTCAGGTCTTTTCCAACCTTGGTGATTCTATGATTCTATGATTCTATGAAAAAAAAGTAAGGTCTTCTAGCTGAAAAAAAAGCATTCCACAAAATCTCTACCAAACTGTTCTACAAACTTTGAATAGAGATTACAAAACCTGCACACAAAACAGAAGAAAAGTAAATCTTTCCTGACCCAATAAAACTATATCAAGCACTTTCACCTTGGATATCTGAATGGGATATATTAACATTTAATAAGACTATCAAAATTTTCCTGAACTTATCTTAAAGACCCATATATTTCAAGATAAGAGAGTACCCCTTCCCATTGAAACTGATGTAACGCTTTGTCCATCTTTTTCAAACATTCCTCCCAAGATCATCTTCATCTCAAAATAGCTTTTTTACTGTATGCTTCACTTTCTTCCTTCTTTCTCTCTAGTTTTCCAGTTTCACACTTAGACTTCAATGCTTCAAATGATAAATGAATTCAAAGTATGTAATACAATGGAATGATCTAGAATTTTTCAGTTCTGGTCTCTTCTGGTTCTTTAAAACATTGTGTTAACATTATTAAATAGCATCACCTGTTCTTTTGTATTTCATTTTACATCATTTTTAATTCTGTATCAATACCTTCCTTCTAAACAACACCATTAGCAAAACTTAGAAGGAAAGTATCTGAGTTTGTTTTCTTTCTTTCAAAATCTTCTTGTGGAAGAAAGAATTCCAAAACTATTATCTTACTTTTCCACTGGAAAAAATTTATTTTACCCTACAAAACTGGTGCAAAACACTGAGGCAGAGTCTCTTTGTGGAACCAGTCTGTAAATGGGTAGGACAATTGCAACAATTCACACAGCTGGAAGAATCATTCTACCACATTTACCACTGAACACAGCATACAGTAATTGCTATCGGACCTTAAATTTCAGGACCAGTGAAGTTTTAAATATTTAGAATCAGGCCTATTTTTCATTCTATAAAATTTCTCCATTCTCTAGTGTTCTGTCCTACACAAGTCCTTTCCAAATCTTATGTGGCTTTTTATTCATCTAGGTGAATGAACTTAATCATTTAACATTTTTTCCTTTCCAAAATACCTCACACTTTCCATCTTCTGTAGACTCTTATGACACTTCCATCAGTATTTCTAAAATGCTAGCAATATTTGCATACTGCAAAAAATGGAAATTCTCCTAATCAATATATAGTTCGCTACTTAAAGAACAGACTTCAAGTGCAAGAGAAAAAGTCTTCAGATCTAAATCCAGAACCTGTCTCCTTTGCTTGGTGTCTCCTCCAATCTTTGCTATTTACCAATACAAACTGCAGAAGAGAGTCAGCTTAAAAGATAGTAAAACCTGTATGGCAACAGAAAATGCTGAGAAGAACGGTAGCAGAGAAAAGCTTTTACATATGGTTCACTTACCCTTATTCTTTAAACCTGAACTACTGAAGAACCATTGGTATTAAAGACTAACTGTAAGTGTACAGATCTTCAGTAAAATCAAGGTGTATTTTTCCAACTTCAGTTATTTACTAAGATAAATATACAAACTTAGCCAGAAAAAAATTCAAATAATCTTGTGGCCTTCTATGATGGAGTGATGGCATTGGTGGACGAAGGGAAGGCGACCGATGTCATTTACCTGGACCTGAGCAAGGCCTTTGACATGGTCCCCCAACACATCCTCATCTCCAAATTGGAGGGAAGTGGATTTGATGGGTGGACGACCCGATGGATAAGCAATTGGTTGAAAGGCCGCAGACAGAGGGTGGTGGTCAGTGGCTCTATGTCCAGGTGGAGGCCGGTAACAAGTGGTGTCCCCCAAGGGTCTGTCTTGGGACCGGTGCTCTTTAACATCTTTATTAAGGACATCGATGAGGGAATTGAGTGCACCCTCAGCAAGTTTGCTGACGACACCAAGCTGAGTGGTGCGGTTGATACGGTGGAAGGAAGGGATGCCATTCAGAGGGACCTCGACAGGCTGGAGGGCTGGGCTCGGGTGAACCTAATGAGGTTCAACACGGCAAAGTGCAAGGTTTTGCATTTGGGCCGGAAGAACCCCAGGCACCCGTACAGGCTGGGAGGAGTGGTCCTTGAGAGCAGCTCGGCAGAGAAGGACCTCGGGGTCCTGATGGACGAGAGACTGAACATGAGCCAGCAGTGCGCTCTGGCAGCTCGAAAGGCAAATGGGATCCTGGGCTCCATCAGGAGAGGGGTGGTCAGCAGGGAGAGGGAGGTGATTGTCCCTCTCTACTCGGCTCTTGTGAGGCCTCATCTGGAGTACTGTGTCCAGGTGTGGAGCCCTCAGTACAAGAAAGACATAGAGATCTTGGAAAGGGTCCAGAGGAGGGCGACTAAGATGATCAGGGGGCTGGAGCACCTCCCCTATGAGGACAGGCTGAGGGAGTTGGGCTTGTTCAGCCTGGAGAAGAGAAGGCTGCGGGGTGACCTCATTGCAGCCTATCAATACCTGAAGGGAACCTACACCCAGGAGGGGAGTAAACTCTTCAAAAGGGCTGACAACAGCAGGACTAGGGGAAATGGATCCAAGTTGAAGGAGGGAAGATTTAGGTTGGATGTTAGGGGGAAGTTCTTCACAAGGAGAGTGGTTAGGCCCTGGAACGGGCTGCCCAGGGAGGTTGTGGATGCCCCGTCCTTGGACGTGTTCAAGGCCAGGTTGGATGGGGTCCTGGGCAACCTGATCTGAATGTGTGCGTTTGGTGGCCCTGCTAGGCAGGGGGGTTGGAACTACATGATCCTTGAGGTCCCTTCCAACCCGGGTGATTCTGTGATTCTGTAAATTATTTTAAAATCAAATCCAATCAAGTATCCCACAGCTTAGCTTTCAGCAGGGAAATAAAACATTATTTTCCAAAATTCCCAATAGTTATTTCACTGCTTACATTAATACAATCTCTTTTAGAAGATGTCAAGATACATAACTCACTATTATTATCAAACACATAGTAAGGCATAGATACCACAGATGTAGTCCATATGTGTTTGTTGCTAGTATTAGGCCCTTAAATATATAGAACACAAATACAATCAGTAAATAATAGAAAATTCTTACCACTTTGTACCCCATATCTGTTTTGCATGCTTTTCTCCCTGAAAACATTAGGATTCCTTGCCAGGATAGCTTGCAGCAAAACTGGTGTATCACCCTCTGGATCATCACTGCCAAGGTTATCTTTCAATTCTCTGTGATTGTGGAAGAAAGCAAATTAAGAATGAAACGCATTTTCAAATTTTAAGAAATGATTGTCAGATTTTAAAAAAATATGCTAAAATGAAAGAAAAAAATGTATTGCTAAAATAAAGAACGAAGAAACCAAGTCTGCAGAGCACTGTCCCTCCCTGTCTTAATTACTATTATTATTTTTTTATCTCTTTGTTAAACATCAGAAGAAACACTAGCTGTAGGCTCTTCAAAATTAATACACATATATCCATGGTTGCCAGTTTCAAACACTTATGAAAGTATCTTAGGCCTTAGGACTTTCATATCTTGATCTTCTCCACTGATAAAGAACTCTTTGGGTAACATCAAGAAAGGAGTCTAAGAGTGAAAATAAGGTATGCGTGAAAGCATAACATTCAGGTTATATATTTTATTTTAAAAAGGGAAAATGGCATATCAATTCCCTCTGAACTATTGAAAACGTAATACATTTTCTGTAAATACATCTGTGATTTTATTCTTTGTTTTGAAGACTTTTAATAGCTACTTCCATTTGATCAAGATAACTTGATCAATATGTAGGAAAAAACCAATGCTGTCAACAGAAAGCAATTCAAAGGACATAATGCAAAAAGAGACAAAATACTCATAAACAAAAAGCAGACATTTGCTGATTCTTTTAATGTCAAAGTTTCCATAACTAAATCAGAATTCACATGGATCTTACATGGTCATCACCAAAACTCTTCTTTTGGTAATGTCAGGTATATAATTTATATATTTTACATTATTCAGCTAACTGGAACATAAATATGTCAAGAACAGTCAAAACCATCAAATTTGAACTCACAACCAGCATTATGAAGATCAAAAAGAAAAACAACAAAAAAGAATGAAGTTATATTTCAGAGTTACATGAAACAATTGAGTCTTACACAGTAGTAATCTGCTAAACAAACCTAATAAAAAATTCCCAATTCCATTGCTCAGATTCTCACATCCTTCTCAACCTTAGTTCATTTTAATCTCAAGGAACAAGGACAGTGATGGCATAAAACTGAAGTACAAAATACATACATGTGATCTGTTGACACCTGATTGAGACTGTGGATGAGCTGTGAAACCAGATTTTCATCCCTGCAAGCCAGAAGGCAGTTCACTTCTTCAGCTATTCGTCCATTGAAAAGCAGGCTCTTTGTTGTTGTGGCAGGTAAAGGTGATGGAAGAGGCAGCTGGTTCAAAACTGTTATCAGAGGAGTGAAAGAAGTTCAGAAACATTGCGCAGAACACAGTCATACAAATATTACTACCTCATATAATTAAGAAAACAAACAATCCTGACAAATACATTTAAAATATAGAGTCATTATTACATTCTCAGTTTATTCTTCTGTTGTATTAATTTCTATATAAGTTGTCTTCTCAAGAGAAGGCAAGTGATGCTGGTTGGTATGACTATGGTAATTCACTGAAAATATCTATTCACAAGCATGGGAAAAAAGGATTGAACTTATTGAATTTTATTGAACTTCATGTAAAACATCAATGTTTCAATTGGATTACAAATAAGCACAGAACATTTACAGGGGCGTTCTTACATCTATAAGTCAAAGAAAGAAGTACATCAAACCACAGGCCATGACCAGGTGATTGGTACAAGAAGAGTAAGCTAAAAAGAACAAAAAATTCTCAAATGGGTCCAAGAAAACAAGCTGAACCTCACTACTCAAACTTATTAAAACTCCAGGATGAAGGTTTCAACTGATCAATTAGAAATAGCTTCAAAAAAGAACAACATAAATCAAATACATTCTTTCAGGTCCTTTATTTTATACTTGGAAATTCTGAAGAAAAAAAAAAAGGGGGGAGACGCCAGTTGTTTACGCTATTTTATTTTTCCAATATAACATATATAATCACTGTATGTGATTCCAGCTGCTTCTTTCCACAACAGGGAAAAAAAAAGGGTTGGGGGAGAGTAGTCACAAGTTATAGTTTTTTACCTTCTCCCAAGTCTCTAAGCTTTACATGAAAATTACAGATAAAAAGCATAAACACACCTAAGCACAGGGTCTAATACCATCTAAACTAGTTCAGTGTTTCAAAACCCCTTGTCTGAAGAAGTTTGAGCAGTGATTTCTACCAGTTACATATATTGACTTTTCTTAGAATCTCGTGTGTAAAGACTGAACTCTAGAAAATTTTCCATAGTTTGGAAACTCATGATTTGCAACCTGATGGTCCACTATTTAGCTTGCATAAACAAATACACATACACATAGATTCATATAAGTAGCATCTTTCAATTTGATATTTTAGAACAGAAAAACACAAAAAATATTTCAAGATTTTTTTTTTCTCAAATATATCAGGTTTTTTTTGGTTTGTGTTGTCCACTGTTTGTTTGCTTTTAAGCTAGGAAATTAAATTCAATTTTGGTGTAAACTTTAGTTGCTCTTAGAAAGTTTTTCCAAATTTCAACAGTATCATAATAATCCATTTCCTTTACATGGTGTACAATCAAGAAAGAGGCCTCATAGGTCAAGCTGCTTACTTTCATTAGCATCTAAATTTTAGAGCAACTCTAACATAATTGAAGGAATATTCACAAGCACAGCGTATTTCACATCTTTTTTTCGATGAATGTATGATTTAAAGACGTCTTACTTTCTTCTTTATTTTTATGTTACCAATATATGTTTATGACGCATTAATTTAATTCTGAATTATTTAAGTGCCAGGTTTACTTCAGATTGCATTGTTTTGTTTTTAACTTACATTTTATTAAATGTTAGAATTAGCGTTATTTTATTTGAAAATACTCTATTTACAAGTTAAGTTAAAAATTTAAGTTGCAACAAAAGTAATCTTTTAAATGCCAAGCCTAATTTAAATCAGATTTTTTATTTTTTTTTACTAAGTAGCGTTTCATATTTTTACAGTTTGAAAATACAAATATTCACCAAAAAGGTAAACAGCAATATATTAAAGACCAAAAAAAAAACGAAGAGTGCTTACGGTCGGTAAGACTAGCAATCCCTGCAAGAGTAGTGATGGGAACATGAGGCATATCCCCATTCATCCTGAAGTTCTGGGATGGTAGTGCCTACACAGATATCTTAGTTCAGGTGCCAGCTATCATTACTTCCCATCTCCCAAGCACTGAAAAAAATGAAAGAGAAAAAAACCAACAAATTACAATGTTAGGTTTACTTTCAGCAATATAAATGAAGTGCAGTCACCTGTGTTGACAGTTTCTTAAATAGAAAGACCTCCATAAGTAGACTTTGCTTACTGTTGATGCTCTTACTCTTTTTATGTCATACCAACAGCAATATATAGGACAGTCTTACTAACAAATACATGGAGATTCCAAGCAAGAGATGAAAACATGATATGAAGTTGTCATGAATCATGGAAGTTAACTTTTCAGTTTCCCTACCTACACATAACTGAATTATTTAAAAACAAACAAACAAAAAAAAGCCAACAATGAGGTTAAAGAGACTTATTTCATTTGCAGCACTTGCCACAATCTTATTATTACCAACAAGGTATATCTGTTTATTAAAAATATAGTTTACTAGAGGTGTGAAATCAAGCTAAAGAAATGGTTGCAGATGGATATACTGGATAGTTTGAATTTTTAGGTTATTCTGGTTTGCTTTAACTAGAAAGAAAAACAGCCTTTGTGAACAAAACAGCCTTTGTTCATCCAGTATAGTTTCAAATACGTACTTCAAACACCTGAAACTAACACCAAAATATGCAGAATTTCAGTGGTTTCTTAGTTCCATAATAAAATTTTCTTTAAAGAACAAAACTACAACCTTACTTGTACCATGATGAGTCTGCAACAGCAAACCCACAAGTACTACTAATACTTATAGTATTTAGCCATGTCAATATTGTTGGAAATCCAGTGAGCAACACTGAAGCAAGAAAAAAAAAATGTTATCACTTTCACCTCCTGATTGCCTGTATAAGGTGTAAACATCAGAGGCAGCCACTATCAGTAAGTGTTCTTTCCTGGCATTACTGCCACAATAATTGAATTAGATGAATGGGAAGAATTCATCCAGACCATTAAATTAGAAACTTTCTCCATAGCTACGTAATTTAAAATGAGAACTGGTAAAGTAGCAAGCTTAGGATGGTTAGTGGAGGAGGAAACTTCCATTGTAAGAGAGCTGAAGGAGTTTGTTTAGCCAACAAAACAAAGGTTAAGAGGGAATGTGGTTTCTTTCTAGCAGATAAATAAGGTTGAAAAGGAAGAATGCTAAAAAACAATGTTGATATAATAATAAACAGAGGCATGAATACTAGCAAGCAAGGTAGGTTATCAGAGCTGCCCACCAGCAAAGCAGCCACTTTCTGAAACAGCCTTCTCCTTGGAGAAGTAATAGACTTAATCAACATCTTTAATTTAAGATGGATCAAGCAGATGTTAGAGAAGGGACAGGATGTGGTTGCCTGCATCAGCAAGCAACTAAGCACGGTGACTCAAGAAGACACTTAGAGTGCTATGTTTTTGTAAGTATGATGATGTGAGTAAACAGAGCAGAGTAGGAAAAAAGACAAAAAAATTGACTGATGGGGTTAAGTGATTATACTAATTTATACTACAAACATAACGTGAAGAAACTACATGGGAATATCTGAGTCCAAATATTGCATTTGTTATGTTAAGTGCAAAATTGAATCTTACACTTTTTTTTCTTTTTTTTTTTTTTTTTGAATGGCAAAAAAAAAAAAAAAAAAAGCTAAAAATCAATTCCAGAACTGGAGTCTCAGGTCCATTGAAATTATAATTGCAATTTGTGGAAAAAAAAAATGAGGAATGTTAGTAAAATCACTCATTTAGGGAATTTAAAATATCAATCAGTTAGGGTAAAAAAACTGACAACTCAAGAACAGGCTCTTGCCTTCAAACCACCAGAACATGCAAGGATTAATGGTTTGACAGATGGACATGGTTATATTGTTGTTTTTTCTTCCATTCCTGAACAACAAGAAGTAAAAAGCAATAAATTGTAGCGACTCACTATTAGTCAAGGAGAATCAAAATGTATTAATTTTTAGATAGTACTTTACATTATCATCTTTGTAGAGTAGCTACTATTGAAGCTACAGAATTCCTACCTCCAGATTGAAAAAAAATGAAAGTATATTGTCTGAATTACGGAAATTAATGAACTGCTGCATTATTTAGCTTCTAAACAATGAATAAGAGTGTAGCAGTTCAAACAGAGAAGTGCACATCCAATTTACATATACGCAAAGCACATCTTGCATGTTCAGAATACACTTAATTATTCTTGCTCTCTCTTGCAAACAGAGAATATGTAAAACTTATTCCAGGGAGAAAAAAACTGCAGAACACAATGGAAGTGATACAAAGACCCCCTTAGTGAGGAAAAACAGTGAAAGGACGACATATGTTAAGAATAATATAGGAAAAGACATCATCATAAGGCATAGCAAAAAGTGCAGTCACGACAAGCATTAAAAGTGATATTAAAAGAAAAGGTTTATCTTATTAATAATGTTTTTTAACTACCCTTTTTAAGTACTACTTTAATATGTTGGTTTTTACCTTCATTTTTTGTCAGTTATATATATATCCTCCTTTACTGTAAAATAAACATTCCAAAGAAAATTTCTAACAGAAAGATAATTTTTTAAAGCTGATTGCTTATTTGTTCTTAAAAGGGATGATAAAGTTAATACCTGGTTGATAGAATAGTTCATAAATAGAAAATACTGACTGCCTTCAGTACTGACTGTGCTGCACTGAAGGGGGGTGGAGGGGTGGGAGCAGGAGAAAAAAGGGACGCAGGGAGGGAGAGAGGAAAGAAACAAGCTGAGTTTGTTCTGTTTTCATTCTTATTTTTTTTCCTCTTCCCAAACACTGCACCATCTGACTTTCAAATAAAATTGCAGGACTCTGACTACTGATTACCACACATAAAGTTGAAATTCTGCATTTATTAAATGCTCCTCTTTTTGAAATAGTTCTGATCTCCCTTAAGAAAAATAAGGTTTTTTTCCATTGCGTAACTTTGTTCATGCATGAGCTTGTACACAGTAACACACATGTTCAGTAAGTCAGTATGTACCGTCAGCTTTGTAACCAAACTCAGGATTCAGAAATTAAACATGCATGCTAATATGTTTAAACATTTCATTCCTCATACTACAGAGTTTGCTTTAACTTTTAAACTAACTTTTCTTTAACTTTTAAATCTCTAGATTTAAAAATCAAAATAACAACAAAATACTTATATATGACTGACCTAATATGCTCCTGAAAAGATTAAAATTAAATTGCAAGAAGGACTATGGTATTACTTCTCTATTTTTTTAAATCATTCAACTAAAAAAAATATTTTAAATACATCACATTCCAATTCGTGCAATTATCAAATCTTTTAAATATTCTCACTCAAACTAAAAAGCAGTTTTCATTTCTTATGGGGTTGAACAGTATTGGTATAACCACAGTACCATGATTAAAGCTGATGTCTGCAACTGCACCTCGAAGTAAATCAGCACAACTCATGTATCAGCTATCTTTAATTTAAATGAGCAGTGAAGTTTTTCTTATCTTCACAAAATCATCAAATATACAATAAACCATAAATCGTTTAAACTTCCATATTTGGCAATAAATTGCTTTTCTCATTATGTTTATACGAATCTCTTCCAGCTATCAGTCTGTAAAGTAGTGCCTAAGGAAAAAAATATCACTTCAGAAATGAAGCGAGCCAAAAGCATCATGAATTAACACCCTCTAATTCTCACTTGAACAAGACAGAGTCAGAATAAATAACAATGCATACCCACAAGAGGGCAGACTTTTGGCTTTCAAACCAGAGCTACAGTCTAATACAACTACACGAAGTCTGCTCCAAGTTTCCTGATCTAAATTATTTCCCAATCAGTGCTTCATATTAAGAAACGAGTGAAGGTTCTTAGCACTAAATCTGTCTTTGGAAAGTCAGCATCAAAAGTGAACAGTAATTAATCTGTAATTAATTCTATAATTTCACCTATAGAAGGGAAAAAAAGTGAGTAGGGGAAATTAAATTTGAAAATACATATGTGGAAATCCCAGAAGCAAAGAATCAGATGAAATTCAGTGTTCTAGTGAAAGCTGTGTTTGATTCATAAAATGATCAACTGGTGGAATGTGAGGGATGTTGACAAACCAAGTGAAAGACTAAAGATTTCCAAATCAGTGTAACAGTATCTTCCTAAAACAATTCCAGCAATAGCTGTTCAAATCACTAAATAACTACTACAAAAACAAATCACTAAATAACTACTACAAAAACAGCTGTAGGGACATGGAGTGTACTGAGCCAAGCGTAGGTTCTTCCTGGACATAGAACTATTTCAGCAAAAGCATTAAAGCGACCAGCTTCTTCCTCTGTGACTGCAACCACCATCCTTTGCTCTGATGCCTTGTGCAGCCCAAGTGTTACTAGCTACAATAACACCACTGTACGTGACAAGAAACACCAGTAAAGATGGAGGAACCATCTGCTCTACAAAATATCTGTGGATTCAAGGACAGAGTCCTTAGAGCGAGGGTGTATATATAAGTTGTTTTTTTTTTATCAGGGTAAACGAACATAAGACTTAATTGTGCTTTACATCTATAACCACCCTTCTTGGCATGGGAGGAAAGGGGAATTAACACAGTCAAACAAACAAAAATAATTACATCACCAAAAACCAGACAAAGTCACGAGGACAAATTCTGCAGGTAATCTGCAGCATCTGTGATCTACACCACATGAGTGTATAGAAGGAAATGTTGACAATTCATTACCACCTTGCAATTAAAAAGAGTAAAAATTCATAAAAACAGTTTCCTGAAAAGAAGGAGCAAGTCCCCCAACAGTATTAGGACCTTTTCTGTTAAAGCCATTTCCTTCTTTTACACACAGGAAACTTTTCCCATTTGTTCATTTTAATTTACATAAAAATAATAAAAAAAACAAAACAAAAAAACCCCACACATTCAAAAAATTAAAAAAAAAAAAAAAAAAAAAGGCGCACATACAAAGCATTCTACACCTCAAAGCAACAATTTAATATTTAATTCACACTTGTTCAAACTAAGAACTCTTGAGAGGGAGCAAATACCGAATCCTTCGTATATTAAAATTTAAAAACTAATTAAAAGCCTATTCATTTGGCAAGATAATATTTCAAAAAAATTGTAGAAAAAACAAATTATATTTATGAAGTGTTGTGACGATCAACGTGTGAAGCCTATTGCAGCAAAATAAGAAAAGAGAAGTTCTGCAAGCATTGATTTTCATGGAAAATGCCAAATGCACTGATCAAGCTTAATAACCAAGAACACTGCTCCATATTTCCTGCTATTCATTAGAGAAGTGAGGCAAGATGAGCCTTTTTGAAGACCAATTGCTGTTAAGTAGATCAGCTGTCTGAGAATTAAAAATCTAAATGAATGGGACAAAAATCTTGCACCTGGATGCAAAACAAGATGCTACTGGCTACTCCATATGAGAGAACTCATGCAAGATAGAGTCTTGCTGATAATCCACACCTAATCCAATATCTGACATGCTTTAAAAATTCTTATAACAACAACAACAATAATAATAATAAATAAAAATACAACATTTTTTTTCAGGCATAATTACTTAAAGAGCTATTAGACATTAAATGTGTCAGTTACGTTCACCAGTTCTGCAAAACAAAGCAGCTGAAACTTTTTTAACGAAGAATTCATTTATTTAGGGAGTTTAGCACTGGTCCTTTGATATCTTTTCAAACTCCATGAATATCCTCTTCAAGAGCCTCTCCCTTCATGTGGAAGATTCAGACATCGCTGAGAGCTATTATTTTTGTCCTTCACAAGCAAACACAGAATTAAGATGTTAAAAAAACCCACTTCTTTACTTGGAAGCACTCATGATATCAAGCATAGCTGAGAAATCTGCAAAGGGAAGATCTCAAAACACTTCAGTAGTTCATACATTTTATTTCCCTTCTACACCACATATTCCTCATGCAATTTTTATTGCAGCTAACAACACTTGTACTTGTTTAAGTGAGCATAGCACTTTCTCTTCCTCAGAAAATAAGCAACAGCTGATATTAGATACAGTTCATAGATGTGCATAACAGTAAGATAAATTAAAATGTTTCTGTAAGCCAGTACTATCCAAAGGAGAGTACTTTAGACTAGAGAACACATATTTGTTACTGAAATACTTGTGACAGAGAGAGGATGTACTTCAGTTGCTGCAAAAGTAAAGCCTCCTGGTTATTTCCACGAGAACTACTACAGATACAAACAGCACAATAATGCTATTTGATAGAGAAAACTCTTAGCTAAAAAAACACTATTTTTCAACATCATCAATGCCATTATCTGCATTTTCACTACTGATGAACCCGCATGCTGTGCTTGTAAAAATCTGCACCAGCAGAGGTGACCCGCTGCTGCTGTCACCACTGCTGAAATCCAGCACTCGCCGCCTCACTCTGTCAACATCCAATGTTCAGTCTCCATAAACACACGGTGGAAAGCTTAACGAAACACTGGTGGAAAGGTTCAGCCTCTACTGCCATTACCACCAGCACCTGCCTCAATGTTGTGGACCAACATCATAAAACAGGAGGTATCTTTCAGAGATGTCCCAGTAATAACTTGTTTTTTCAATCTTTTCCTAAATATCTCATTTGTTAGCTGGCCATAATGCTGCCCTTTTCTAAAAAATGCTGTGTACTTAGTTTATTTATATTTTACAGACTTTTACAGACTTTCTTTAATTATGCTGGATATTCAACCAGGAATGGTTGACAACAAAGCGATCAAAACTAACTTAACTAACTTAATTATGGAGTTTTTTCTAACTTCTATTCTTAAATTTCTGTCCTTGAATTACCTCAGATGATTCAAAGACTTTACTAAACAATACCGGGGAGCAATAAGCCTGCTGAGTCAGTAGGTAATTTTGCACAAGTTTTACAATCTGTTTATTTTTGCCTCTTTTTCAGATTTAGAAAACAAAATACCTATGAACTTTTTACGCACTAAGAAAACAGCTGTACAACTATAATATTCTTTACACAACCACAATATCAACAAAAAGAAATATTTATAAATATACTTAGTGTAGTACATTTCAAAAGTAACTCACTGTTTTCATACTGGAATTAATACTGACTGTTAACATATTCTCCTTTTGCCCCAATACTCATCTTGTTACCTATTCTTCCGCTCAAGCTCCATACATATCTAGGATAGATGTTCTACAACACTGGGGATGGTAGGATGATTTTTATTTTTGAAGTGGTATGATAGTTACCTTCGCTGTCTTTGAAACTTCCACCCCTTGTAAAAGTATAACTGGAATGCACCAAGACTTTCAAAAATTATTTGAGTGTGGCACTTACAGAGAAACAAATGCAATGACCATTTGGCAAAAGATGATTAAACAAATCGGTATTTTTGCTAATTATGTGCAGAACAAAGCAAAACAAAACAAAAATCAACAGGACAGTGCAATTACTAGTAAAGCAAATAGCTTTTATAGCTATACAGCATTCACAATGCAAAATTTGCTGTTTGATTCATTTTACAAGGGGTATATTCCTCATCTAACATACAGATTAAAAAAATGGAAACTAAGAAAAAATACATTTTCTAACATTTAAAAAAAAATCACAAAAATGTCCGTGGAATTTAATATTTTAATTAAAATTGCTAACATATTGCAAAAACACATCACTCTGAAAGACTGAACACAAGAGCAAAAGTAACTTTCTGAAAAAACAAATGCAATGTTAGCATTTAATAAATAAAATAAATGTATTAAGACTTCAAACATGTGCTGGGTACTGCACTTGGGCACAACAACCCCAGGCAATGCTAAAGGTTTGGGGCAGAGTTGCCAGAAGACAGTGTAGAAGAAATGGAGGTGGGGGTGCTTGTCAGCTCTTGGCTATCCATGAGCCAGTGGCATGCTCAGGTGGCCAAGAAGGTCAATGGCATCCTAGCTTATAAAATAAATGGTGCAGCCAGCAGGAGCAGGGAGGTGATCATCCCTTGTAGTCAGCTCTGGTGAGGCCACACCTCAAGTACTGTGTCCAGTTTTGGGCCCCTCACTGCAAGAAAGACATTGAGGCCCTGGAACGTGTTCAGAAAAGAGCAACAAAGCTGGTGAGGGGTCTGGAGCACAAGGGAGTTGTTGAAGGAACTGGGATTATTCAGTCTGGATGAAGCTCAGGGGAGACTCTACTATTCTCTACAATTACCTAAAAGGATGTTGTGACAAGGGTGAGGTTCTTCCATGTAATTAGCAATAAGACTAGTGGGGATGGCCTCCAGTTGCACCAGGTAAGGTTCAGGTTGGATATTCGGAAATTTTTTTTTCTCTGAAAGAGTGGTCAGGAGTGGAACAGACAGCCCCAGGGAAGTGGTTAGATTTTGAAGGACATGGTTTAGTGGGAAAACATGGTGTTAGGTGATGGCTGGACTCGATAATCTTGAAGGTCTTTTCCAAACTTGGTGATTCCATGACTACCAAATTTCATCTCAATAACTGACTTTGATGTTCATATTGTAAAGTTGATTATTATACATAAACTTTTTCTGGCACATACTACCCAATTTACCAAGCCTAAAAATGTAAAGCTCCATGACTGTGATAACAAAAGACTGGTTAGTGTCAGGACGTTTTTCTTTTCCCTCCAAGAATAAAAGCAAAAACCAAACCAGAACCCTCCAGAGGTTGTCAACAAGCATGTAAAACAATAATCACTGGTCAGCTAAGATACCCTTTTTTTTCCAGCTGTGCAGACAGTGTAGTGACGAAACGCTTCTCTTCATAGAAACACGATGGTAGCCTAAACTTTTGGAGCTCAGTGAACTTAAAGACATAGCAGAGAAAACAAATGAAGTCTACAGTTGGGAAAGCACATACATATTCGAAGTTATTAGTGTGCCCTGATGCATGCACGTAGACCTATTCTGTTGAAGTTACTGTTAAATCAAGCAGATGATTACCAGCTCACCAGGAACACCTGGAGCTAGGTAGTAACAAACTTTCTCTCAAGAAGTAGGAATATTATTATATTAGGGTATGGCCTTTGTCAGTGTTAGGAAGGATTCGAGAAGTTCCTTAGGAAAGTGTCCTACATCCCACTGAAATTCAACTGCTATGCTCGTTTTCTTACATCTGCAGCTCAAATGTGATAGAAGCTTCTAAAGTTTACAAACAATGCTGAAAGGAGGGATGCAGTTCCAAGAAAAAAAATTCTCTAAAGCAATGTCTCTTTCACCTTTCTGATCACCTCAGTATCCTAGTCTCAATAGGCTGTAGATATCACAAATCTCAAAACAAAGAGATCAATTGTGGCATTTATCTCCAAGCTGGTCACAGGCTATGCACTCTTCAGTCAAGTTTATACTTTCTAACTTCCATATTTTCCTAAATTTACAATGTCACAGCATAAACAAATACTCCATCTGTAAATATCAGGTGGCATCTGAAAATTACAATGCTCACACACAAAAATATATGGGGACTTTCGACGTCTGACCTCAACATGTCACAGCTCTCAGCTCAACTCCACTGGGTATGGCAGGAATAATTTTACAAGTTATCAAGTTTAGCAGCAGTACAAAAGAACACAGAGTAGTTGTCAAGAGCAAAAGCATATCTGCAGAAGTAAAAACGTGCAGCAAAATAACAACTAAATGTTTGTCTGGATAGGACTATCACATCCTAGCTAGTATTGAACAAGCATAAGAAAGAATACTATTATGAAGAAAATCTCCTTATCCATAGAAATTCCTGAAGACACTAATCTGATGTATTTATTTGTTCATAAAAGAGATTCAACTACCCCAAAATAGTCTGGAAATTTTCTTCAAACTTAAATAGTGTTCATTTGATGAAACTTAATTTTTTACTTTACTTTACAGTAAAATAAAAACAATTGAATTCAAACAATTCATTTTGAATGAAAACATAAACTCTGTTCTTAATGCAGTCCAACTAATCCACTTTAAAATAATTTATTGCGTTAATTTACATTAGAAGACTTCTTAAGAGTCTTGATGAAGACAAGGCTTGTGTAATGCCTTTATTTTTTGGACAAAATTAATTTATACATCTTCAAATAGATCAGCCGAATAAAAACATATCGCTTATCTGTGATCTATTTTCAACTAGAAAAAATGTAAGCTCCACACTGTGGACTGTAACCATAACTTCTGTAACTTCTACTGTTAATGTTAACAGGATAAAAATGCACAGAACAAATAGAAGATTCACTGTGACTTTTCAGCATTGAATCACTATTAATCTTGGGGGGAAAAAGTGTCAAAACCAAGGCATGTCACTGGAGACCAAGTAAAACACAGGTCATACAGATTAGACTGCAGGTTTTCCATAGTAAATGCACTTCATTTTTATTTTTTTCTCCACATACAAGAGCAATGCATAGCCATAACACAGGGCACATAAAATAATTGAGAAACTACCCCTCTGAGGAACTGTGCTAAAAGTATAAGCGCTGATGCCAAGCACATGCTGCTTCAAAAGTAATGCCTCGTATTTTATGATGTTGATTCACAGTGTCAGAGGCAGATGTTGGCAGTAGAGGCTGAACTTTTCCATCACTATCCCATTCCATTTTGTTGCTGTGTGACAGATGACAGCAGATGGGCTGTCTGACAGAAAGCCATGTGACATGGAAGAACGGATGAAGCAAAGGTGTGTCACTGAATTCCTCCATAAGAAAAAAACAGTACCCACTGATATTCACTGACACTTGCTGAATGTTTACAGAGACTAAACAGTGAATGTGAGCACAGTGAAGTGCGGGTGCTGTATTTCAGTAATGGCAACAAGAATATGAAAGAAAAGCCATGTTCTGAATGATCATGCACAAAATGGAAAGCATTTTTAGGTGTCTTAAAGAATAACAGGCAACCTTACTGTTTTCTGACCTGTCTCCTCCCTACTCTGAATGCTTACTATTTTCACTGTGTCCATGATGTATGCATTAATCCCCTTCCTCCAAATTGTGGTTTGCATTCAAGCAGGTATTTCTGCAGAGGTCTCCTTTTCAGTACACAACATGAGGAACAGCAGAAAACAAGTCACCTAAACTTGACAAGACTAAAAATTATCATCAAGCTATGTTGTAACTACTCTTCACTACATTAAATGCCTTTCAGTACCAAGTAGGTACACTGTCAATGCCAATAAACATTACAAAAGCACTGCATATACTTGTTCTTCCTTCACTCTCTTCTCCCTGTCCCATTAAAACCCCCGAATGGAAAAGAAGGAATAAATAACTACTAGTGTGTTCACAAATCCTCAAGTTTGTATATGTTTTTCTAAAAAAAATCAGGGTCTTGTTGAGGTTGGAAGAGAATTCTGGGGCCACCTTGTTCAATCAACTGCTCAAGAAAAGACTCCAAGAGTACACTGTCTAGACACTTGGAAAAAAAATAAAAATTAAATTATTAAATTTGTATAAAACAATAATGCAGTTGAATAGACTACATAATTTATTTTCTTGAGCAGTAATCCTCATGTGTGATACATAGCTACCTGACTTTCTCAGTAACAACATAAATCTAGAGACAATTCAGCCACTTAGACAACATATTTGATAAAAGTAAGGAAGGAAGTATTTTCTAAAATCTAAGGCTACATATTCCAAAGATGAAATATGTAAATAAAACATTGAGGAATATCAGGTGCAACTTAATATTTTCAGCAATTCCAGAATACTGTTTTATTTTCCCACAGTAAAAGAACAAGTATGTTCCCTAAAGTTCATCACTAATCCATAAAAAGCAAATCCATATGGAAAACAAGATAATATGCATTATCACAGAAACACAAAATGCCCTGAGCTTCTTTATGAACAGTAAGAGAAACGAAAAGCTAAAGTAAGATTAGATTGAATCATTTCCAATAAAGCTGCGCTGCTGGATAAAAATCTGTAAGATCTCCCCTTTTCAGGTAATCTTTCTCCAAGATCACAAACTATAATGCCTTTGATCTGCTGAACTAACCATTATTAGCAGAGAATGTATAGATTCTCATACAAATGATTTGCTTCTGAAGTCAAAATTTAACAAAATGTTTTGGTCAGTTGCCCAATTCTTTCAAAGTAACTTTTATAGTGTGAGAATGACACACCTGACTTTTTTGGCTTGTTTGTTTCAAAGCAACGGTCACAACCCTTGCATATAATTTAAAAATGCATATGGCTGCTCATAACAACCATCTGGCTTCCCTCAGTTCAATTCAGCCTGCCAGGAAGACTTTGCAAGTCAGCATCTTCTCCTCAAGGTGTTGTTCCTTCAAAGCCTGTCCTACGATTAAAAAATAAAACAAAACAACACAGAAATAAAATTAGCTTTTTAAAATACTGGTTCTCAGAAATGCTGTTACCAGACTTTGGCACTTCTCAGAAAAAACAAAGTTCTTTGGAATCATCCTTTTGCATGGATTTTGAAACTTGATGGGAAAGGAACTAGGGCTTGCTATATTCCTTGAGCTTTCTCCAAGGTCCTCATTTCAGAAGGCAGTTTTGGTATTTAGCCTTCATAAAGCATCCAACACCCCATATAAATTATATTTCACAAACAATATTATATGAGATGCGCACTTTTGGAAAGCTGTAAAAAATCACTGCCACAAAATTTCCATTATGCTTTTCTATCTCTTTAGAGGTAAATTTAACAAGAAATACTTCACTGCTCGTTAATACATGATAGACAGAAAGGTATTTTAATATTAAAGGAAAGTTAAATTCCACTACATATCATACAAAAATAAAGTTTAGCTGGTAGCCAATTCAAGGGGATAATTTGAGGAAACTGGACACATTCACAGCTAGTCTACAGACTGATAGCTTTCTCTGTAGTCACCTAGGGCACGGCTCAATTTTAAACAGCATTTAGCAGAACTATTTTTCCCCTCCAGATTAAGATTGAAAACAGAAGACAATAAGTCACAGGTACATTTACAGATGGTTTTACGAGTAAAGTACAAAAGTTGGAGAGCGTAGCCACTTACAGTGCAGAATTTTTATGAAAAGTTAAGCTCCAATGACATATAACAAAATCAAAGATACAGTTCAAAGGCAAGCAACTCTCTTTGGTTTCCATGGTATGTCAGTATCACTTTTTATAATCATGTCTTGTCCTCTCAGAATTGATACATCTACTTTCACACTGAGATCCAGAAAAAGCCTAAGTCCAGTTTCTCATCACCATGTCTGTTCCTTAGTATGAAGTGTCAACTCAAACTGCATAAGGATAGTAGTGTATGTTCTTTAAGCTCAAAGCAATGCTCTTACAAGCAATACATCTTACAAGTTGCCTTCACAATTTCCAGTAACACAAGGAAGATATTTTAGATGGTTTAAATCAAAATTCTGTTAATAAACTTGCTCTAGATGCCATTGAACCAGAAGAATCCAGTGGAAATTGATGGTCAGTGGCAATTCAGTTAGTGGTTTGTATCTTTGCAATGCACATTTAGTCTCAAAGCAGAAACACTGAAAAAATGAGCACATAATAACTTACTGAATAATTGGTGGCTTTCCAAGGAAAAAGAAAAGTGAAAAAATACTTTTAATTAATAAAATTAGCAGATATGAAAAAATATCGTTAAAAATTGTCATATGCCATAAGGCTTCTTATTTTTCCTAACGTAAGTAAAAAGTTGATGAAGTATCTAAGCAATAAATAGCCATTTCTAAAGAACATGTGAAGCAAGAAGCATTTTCTGGCAAAAAAATTATACGTGAAAGGTAAGATACTGAAATCAGAAAGTGATGCTACAAAAAAATTCTATAATAGATAGCTAATAGATACTTGACAACTGTAATGACCTGCACAACATGAGTAAATGTTCTGTCTTCAGAGAATTTGTCCTGATTTGAGCCAAAATATTTAATAGCACACTGATGTTAGACTAATGGGAGCATACCCATAGCTAGGCTAGTCAGTGGGGAAGAGCCGTTGCCTTAAAAGTGCAGTGGCAGGGCCTACAATAAGGCTAGGAAAGAGACTGTTCATCAGGTACTGTAGTGATAAGAGAAGAAGTAATGGTTAAATATTAAAAGAGGGTAGATTTAAATTAAGTATTAGGAAGAAATTCTTCACCATGAAGGCAGTGAAGCCCTGAAACAGGGTGCAAGGAACAGACTGTGGCTGTCCCATCTCTTGAAGTGGCCAGATTAGATGGGAACAGGCCAATGTGATCCAGTAGAAGGAGGCCCTGCCCATGGTATGGGGTTGGAGCAGAAATAGCAGAAAGGTCTCCATGATTACCTGAATTTTACATCATCACTAGAGCAGAGCTATTTCTCCCTTATTACCATGTTTTATTTTCAAATATCATCCAAAACATGAGCTGCTTCAAGTAAAGTGATTGAGTTACTAAGCACAAGTAGCTACAGTATAAATTTGAGATCTGTGACAAGACAAAATGATACTGCATGTCTGCAAAGAACAGTAATCACTTGTTAATTTTAATGTAAAACATTATTTATTTTTAATGCTAAGCCTGCATAAAACTGTCAAAGAAAATTAGTATACATAGATTCCTGTTAGAGAATAAATACATTAGAAATTAATATTAAGGGAAAAAAAAATAAAAAGAACATGTATACTATGTTTATATACATATATTGGGCTGTGCATACAAATTAGCCTATATATAGCCAGTATTAGCTACACAAATCCTGGCATTTAAATTTTCAAGTGGCAACCATGACATCTGAGAAAAAACTAGACAAACATACATAAAAAGTTTTTCAAGTCTATCAAAGGTTGAAAGTGCTGAATTTATGTAATACCTGCAGACAATGCAGAAAAAACAAACAAACAAACACCTACAAACAACAACGCATGTAGAAGAGTATTTCAGAAGCTTTCAAGTACTAACCATATAAAGGATAACTATTTTTCAACCATTTTACATTTTATTTACCATAAGTGACTAGGATTTGGTGGCATTCAACCAACAGTTTTGAAGGGATTGAAGATCAAACTACAAATTGAGAAGAGGTTCAAAAACACATCTCTCAAGGGATGTATAGAAGGTACACGCATACAGCTCTTTCAGTAAGACACTAGATGTGGTTTATACACCAGTAAACTACTAAGTCCTAATTTTGGTATCTGAAAAAGCAGTGTATATGTCCACTAAAAACTAATAAACACACAGCTATGAAACTGAGAAACCAAATTCCACAGTTCATAAAGACTTAAAACTATGACTGTTAAAATAATTATGTAAACATGATAACTACGTGTACAGATGGTGATTGTGAATAAGTAATTTACATACAACCTATTTCAGGTTGTTTCTAGAGTAAGGAAAGAGACTTAGCAATAGTCTGGTGACCAAAGGAAAGAAAAGAAGGCAAATAAATTATAATGTGATTACAGCACAAAAACTAAAGCAATGAGAAGAAAATGATCAGATCTTTACACAGAAGATTATCAGGTACTTGACAATGCTTTTAAAGGTGTTATCAAAATCTGTGACACATTGTTTCCTTATCTGGTTTTAACTACACCATTCAGTATTAAATGTCTTTCCCAAACTAGAAAACTAGCTAAATGACAGCTGAAGAGCAGTACAAAAGAATAACAGTAAATCAGGAAGAATCATATGTAATTTACACCAACTAATGATCAAGGGAATAAAGTCAGGATATAGCCTGCTCTTCATTGCTAATATCTTGCAAAGACTCTCTTTTTCATGGTCCAGTATTAAAGGGCACAGAACTTTCCAGGTTGCCTTTAACTAGAACAACTAACTACAAAATAAGGAAAGAGACATCACTATGAAATATCTAAAGACAAAAAAACAAAAACAAAACAAACAAAAAAAACCCACATTTTTCCTCTCATTAGTAGTTCATTCTCGCTCTGCATAAGATTTAAAAATCATAGTTCCTTAGTTTAATAAGTTGGTAAGATCACATTTTTATATATTTTACATCAACTTACTGAAAGAAATGACACAGTAACGAAAGTTACACATCTACTAGGACTACCAAGAAAACATCACAAACACGTACTAAATGTGTCTGCAAATTTCTAGCGTATAGTTATATCTTAATAAACTATATGACTTGGGTGTCCTGATGGACAACAGGTTGGCTATGAGCCAGCAGTGTGCCCCTGTATTCAAGAAAGCCAGTGGCATCCAGGAGTGCATTAAAAAGATCACCTCCCTCAGCCTGCTGACCTCTCAACATGCTCCTCCCACATCTACTTTGCCCTGGTGAGACAACATCCGGAGTACTGTATTCTGGTCTCCCCAGTTTAAGAAAGTCAGTGAACTTCTGCAGAGAGTCCAGCAGAGGGCTACGGAGATGATGATAGGCCTCAGAACTCCCTTCTGAGGAAAGGCTGAGAGACCTGGGGCTGTTCAGCCCGGACGAGAAGACAGAGTGGATCTCATCAATAGTTATAAACATCTAAAAGGCAAGTGTCCAGGGGATAGGGTCAGGCTGTTTTTGGTAGCATTCGACAATAGGACAAGGGGCAATGAGCACAACAAACTGGTACACAGGAAGTTCCATCTGAACATGAGGAAAAAAGTTATTTACTCTGAGCACAGGAACATGCTGCCCCTAAGAAGCTGTGGAGTTTCCTTCTCTGGAGACACTCAGAACCTGCCTGGGCACTGCTCTGTACAAGCTATTGTAGGGAACCTGCTTTAGCAGGAGGTCGGATTAGATGATATCCAGAAGTTCCTTCCAATCCCTGTGATGATTCTGCAATTGTTATAAACAGTCATTAGTTGCTGTTCATGTTTTACAACTGTCCTCTATGAAGGACATGTTTTCCTGTCTTAAAATAAGTTCTCTCTGTTCTCTTCCTCCTGAGTCAGTGATTCATCTGCTGGGTTAAGATCTTCTTAATTGAAAACTTCACACTGAAGTATCAGTTGTTTGAGAAATTGACTACTCACTTGGCAAGAAAAATTTCACAATCAGTACCTGCAACCAGAAACTCTGTATACCTTGCTCTGCTGAAATTATCATATGGCACATTTGTTGCACAATGTGTTACTCATACAGGAAAGCAAGAAGTAGGAAGGAAAAGGACAGCTAGATTAGGAAAGGGTAAAAAGGTATCAAATATTACAGATCTCAGGCTTTGTTCTCTTTGTTCTCCATCTTATTTTGTATACCTTCCACTAAATTTCTATAACCAATACCCGCTCAGCTCTGAAATAAATAAATAAATAAATAAATAAATAGTACTGTCATCAGGACAGTGCTGTAGAATAAAAAATGATGAAACAAATTGAAATTGTACATTGATTGAACTTAGGTTCTTCTTCTGAGAA
Source organism: Tympanuchus pallidicinctus (assembly GCF_026119805.1). Classification (NCBI taxonomy): domain Eukaryota; kingdom Metazoa; phylum Chordata; class Aves; order Galliformes; family Phasianidae; genus Tympanuchus; species Tympanuchus pallidicinctus. Next base: position 12,428,460 of record NW_026294813.1, read on the forward strand.
GGATATGCACAGTATCACCATAATTTCTTAGAGAAATTACAGAAATTGAAATATATTTTTCCTTGACTATTAAACCAAAACCAAACTGAAATGTTATAGTTAACTTTAAGATTGTATTTCAGTCATCCACCTTTACTAAAGCAACATAAACTTCAAGCATGAAATTATGAAATTTACTTGTGTACTGTATAATAAGGATTTTCCAAGAATTTATAAGGAGAGAAAAAGGATAATGAGTGATGACAGCAGTGTAGCAATATTATGCAGTGAAAAAGATCATGGTGAACAGTGCTGCAGCATGGACTAGGCTATGTTCAGAACAGCCTAGGATGCTGTGAGGGTACTGCTGGCTACATGCTTTGGGACAACAGTAATAAATTCAATATTTCCATGTTGCGTGCTAAAGATGCATGAAAATCATACTCACACTTTCAAAAATGTTTTTTCAACTTGCATTTAAAAGGTCTGCATTACAAAACTGAAAATATATATATTTGAGAGAGAGAGAGAGCTAGAATAAGTGAAATGACATTCCCTTTATATAAGTTGATAACTTCAGATGTTCTCTTAACTTACAGCACAGGATGATTTATGATGGAGTGGTAGAAGGTTTCCCCCATACATTAACACTTTAGACCAGCACTTAAACTGGAGTTTGTGTCCCACTGTATCTGTATCCTGACTACTGAAGAATAGAAGCTTATTGCATCTCCCTCATATCATATTTACACATGTTTTTCATAGTCAAAGGATTCATTTTGCAGGAAGATAAATTGAAAAAAAAAAATTTCTAGGGACCCAAAGGTCCTGTGACTCCTCAGACTAAGTAATTCACCTGAACAGAAGCTTATGGAGGTTCAACTTCCAGCCAACAAGTTAGATACCTCATCTAAATTGCTGAAAGTTTTGTCTCTTCTGTGAATTTAAAAACAATCAACAATTAAAAAAATCCCCAACCCCCAAACCTAAGAGCTAAAAAAAGAAACTGTTGGAATAATTAACATTCTAAATGGTCAAAACAAATCTTTTACAGAAAGAAAGCACTCAGTGTGTGAAACAGAATCTCTCTGCAACTAAACGACTGTTTCTGAGAAAATACTTGAGAAATACAGTTTAAAACACTGTTACGACACCAGTACACACTTTCTAATGTAGGAGTTGGTGAATAACCTTAAACTGACTTGACTTCACTGTTGATTAAGATGGTTTTTAGTGGCTACAGAACTGATTATAGAAACAGAATAGGGTATAAGGAGATAGTGACGATTCTGTACAGGATGGTGCACGTGCCAATTATTATTAATTTTTAATTTAGCTTAAGTTAACAGGAAGGAAACAACATGATTTCAGTAATACTCTCCCAACTGTTCTGCAACCCAACTTTAGGTAAAACTAAAATATGCAAATAAACAAAGTTTATCAAACATGCACAATCTAAACGTGCTTTACCTAAACTACACTGAATTCTTTGATGGTCAAGAAGTACAGGGGGAAAAAAAACCACACTTCTTCGCAGATACAGCTAGCAGGTCATCAAAATACACCACTTCATAGGCTGAAGTAAGCCTAATAAAAAGGTCCCTACAAAAGTAACATCCTCTAGCAGCTACCATTCCTTCACTGTACCTGTACAATCTATATATCACAGTATAATTCGCATGTACCTTTCACAATGCTGATCCAGAAACCTTACTGTCTATAATGGATTTCTAATTTTTTTAAAACTATTTTAAAAGTAAGACTTAAAACAATGTGACAAGTGAAAAAAGGCAGTGGGAAACTGCAGGAAAGCAATTTGTCTCCTAAGTGAGTTAAGGTGTCTTCAAATGCACATAACAAGTCTTCCAAAACAAGAGAATACATCTCATGACAAGATTTTCATTCTCTGCTGAAAGTTCACAAAATTCTACTTGACTTCAAAGCCCTGAATTTTATTTTTTTTACGTTGACATCATAGTTCTACATATTAATTATGGGCCACAATCCTGAGGGACTCAGGCTCAATATTCTAAACAGGCAAGCAACAATGCAAGCTCCAAGACAATTAAGCTATATACAAAAACAACATACAGTGAGCACAAAAACTATCTACAAAGTCTTAACATAAGGAAGAAATGGAAAAAAACAGGAATCAAAGCTACTACTTTCAACATCCATCCCTATTTGCTTGACCTAAAATAACAGCCTTGGCATAAACACAGTAGAACTGATACTTATGCAGTATATTATGCACTTCAAATTCTTAATCATTTAACAAAATTTAATGGGCAATCTGAAAAAGAGTGCTAACAGTAATTTTTTAAAGATCATCTGAAAAAAATGCAGAAATCCACTGTTAATTGTAATCTGATTAAACAAACAAACAAACAAAAACTCTGAAACACACATTAGTTAGTTATATGCCACTTTTATGTTTTTAAAGCACCAAAGATGAAACAATGAAAACAACTGTAGCAGAAATGAGAACTTCTAACACACAAAAACCTTTATAAATATATAAAGAAGATTCGACTGATAATACTGATTCAATAATACCTACGTGCTTTTCAAAAAGTATCTCTCAGAGCTTATTCAATTTCACAAATTACAATATAAAATTATTTTGTCAAATGCTTTGTGCCCATTCTTGCATAATATATTCCAATCTGCAGAAATGCAACTTCTTTTGTAATTATGGCTGGATGGGGCCCTGGGCAGCCTGGTCTAGTATTAAATGTGGAGGTTGGTGGCCCTGCCTGCCACAGGAAGGTTGGAGCTTGATGATCCCCGCGGTCCCTTCCAACCCAAGCCATTCTATGATTCTATAGCTGGACAAGTAAGGCATATAAAAATCTGGGGTAATATTTAGTACCCTTCTGAAAGGTAAAACACAATTAGTAACAATCATAAAGAGTCAGAATCTCAGTGTAAAATTTCCTTAGAGCTGTTGAACTGTTTACCATCACTTTCAATGCAAATAAAACCTTGTATTTAAAAACTTCTATGAAATTAATGACAGATCCTTTTTTATTATCTACTTAAGTTCAATTTACTACCAAAGTATTGATTGATTTCTTATCTATCTTGACACTAAAAAAAAAAAAAAAAAAAAAAAAAAAAAAAGTCTTAGAAGAGGGAAATCAAGCATTTGCTCAGGTTTGATGCATCTTTCAGGCTCAGTTATCTAAGGATAAACAAAATATTAAATCCTTCCATCATCTAAAGACATAATTCCCAGGAATCTTGTATTAAAAAACAACTGTTCTAAAAATCACATTACTGTCTCCTTCTCAGAAGATGGTTAAAAACACCAGATACATTCTAAATAGATACATTCAGATATCCACTTACGGAAGCATTTAAACTTTGGAAGCAGCCAAAATAAAAACTATGTGTAAGTCTTTCACATCTGTTCTACACACTTTCTACTAGTTTCTGTCAGAACCTCAGAAAGCTAAACACTCACTCCTGCAAAACAGGGCCATGTGATAGATAAAAACAGATTTACCACAGAACTAACTACCAAGTAATCCAAGATTCAATTTCAAATGCTTCTGGATGCAAAGAATTACTGCCAACTTTGTGATTTCTGATGTTCTACCTCTACTAATACTGACATTTTAAGTTTGTCTTCTTCACTAGATTAATAAGGGCTAAATAAAAAACAGGTTCTTGCAAATTAAATATTCTATGAGAATTGTTTCAAAAGTAGTATCTTCTGTTTTATTATGTTAGCCCATGACATCGGAGGCAGATGTTGGTAGACGTTGAACCTTCCAACCAATATCCCATTACATTTTGTTGCTGGGTGGCAGATGGCAGCATAGTCATCTGCTGACATGGAAGTGCATGTGAAGCAAAGGTGTGTCATGGAATTCCTCCATGTAGAAAAAATGGCACCCACTGACACTCATTGATGCTTGAACAGTGCACGAAAGCACAGTGAGGTGATGGGTGGTGTTTTTCAGCAGCAGCAGCAGCACCACCAATGTTGTATTGCTCTCTTTATCACCGATTTTTCTATTGAAATAAATAGGCGGTATTACTTTCAGACCAACATAGCAAAACTAAAATACAGTACAGCTTTATCATGCTGGAATTGCAAACACAACACAGCTTTTATTCAGGCTGTACTGGGAAGTATTTTAAAAACTGCAAAAACTTGAAGCTCTGTTTTTTTGTTTTGGTTTGGTTTTTTTTGCAACAAAACTTACATACACAGAGTAGGAGAAAAAGATAGGCAAGTCATTCTACCTTATAAATTACCTTTTGTCAACCATAAAAACTGTCAACAGTTGCTTCTACATGTGTAAAGGAGAATTTTATTTCCTTTTTTTTTTTTTTTTTCTTAACTATTGTACGACACTCTGAAGTTTAATGCAAAAAGAAACTCTTCAAGTTGAGTAGAACTGTACATGTGAAAAAGTAACCAGAAATGTGGAAATGAATTTCTTAATAATTCAGGCCAGAAATATTTCTTCATACAAATTCTATTTTATCACAGTCTATGAGACATTTTATTACTTTAGAAAGATTACTTTAGTAATTAGTAATTTATTAGTAATTTAGTAATTTTATTACTTTAGAAAGCCTGTGGGGATTTTTGCAAAACTGCTTCAGATCAGGTGCAGCAGGGTAAGAAAACATTTAGCTCTGGGAGTTTACCTCCTAGTAACAAAGTAGCCTAAAAATGTGACACTTACTGTCTCAAAGCAGAGTTTTTGTACTTCCACAACAGTTTTAAACAACTGCTCTTGCTCAAACTTGTAATCTGAGAACTCTGGCGCACTTGATCTTAAAATGCAAATATTTTGCCAGGGATGGAAGTAAGTATTGTCATCATACATTCTAGATGTGATACAAGACACTTTCTCCCTTTCCCTCCCTGGTGATAGGGATGAAGATAAAACCAAGTTGTTACACACGGCGTCACAGATAAGCTCTCCAAGGCTTCACTTCATCCCACTGGCCTCAGCCTAGAAATCCAGCCTGTCCAGATCCCTCTGTAGGGCTTTCCTACCCTCAGGCAGGTTGACACTTCCTCCCAACTTGATATTATTAGCAAACTTGCTGAGCATGCACTTTATCTTCTCATCCATGTCATCAGTCAGAACTTGTTTTATACAGATTCCTACATATACTTATACTAACTTGAACTTCACCCTCTAACCTCGTTGTAGGTGCACTACATATAGATATACAACATAGATATATCTCTCGTGACTAACTCAATGCTACATAGATGCTGGTCAGTGCTATAAAGTTATGACTCAGTTATGTATAAGTTTACTCTAGCATAACATTGCAGGGGAGGACTATTTAGAACTTTTATCACATTAAGCCAAGACAGTGCTCATGAAGCTTGCAATAACAAATTGTTTTTAAAAGTTAAGAATGTCACTCCTCTTCCAGATACAGCTGATATTGGCAAAAAAGGAAAACAAAACAGAACTCCTTCAGAATTTGATACAATCATTTATTTCCATAACAAATCAAGATAAAGAATCAGATTTGTCGGTGGATGAGGAAATTCTACAGAGTTACACAAAACATTCAGCAAGTTGAATATGCCAGCAATTTAACTCTGAGTTAGAAGTGACTCATGATACCCCTGATTCGAAAGAACAGGGTTCAGTGACGAAATACTGTTGTAATTTGACATGTCAGGAAATGAAGGTGGTATGACCAGGTGTTACTTAGAACATAAACGCAATACAATCAAAGTCTCATCTGAACAACTCGTTTGTTGCTTTACTTCAATGATACAATTCAACCTGCGTATATAAACGAATTATTTCAAAGCTTGAAATTTTGGCAAGTTTCGCAATAATATTATGAACTTTAAGAACTTTAAATGTTTATCTTTCTTTAAATGCTACAAACTCAGAAATCTTCTTTGCTTGTTTTTGTATTTTTTCCCCCCATTGCCACTTCTAAATCATTCTGAACTAATAAAAATAATAATAAAAAAACTTCAGGAGAAATAAAAAGAAAGAAAGAAAAAGAAGAAGAAGAAGGGAAAAAAAAGATCAGAACCAATTAACACTTTAAAAGTTAAGTCGGTGATTTCATCTATCTGGACTTCAGTAAGACATTTGACACTGTACCCCACAACATCCTTCTCTCCAAATTGGAAAGATATGGATTCGATGGGTGGACTGTTTGATGGATGAAGAACTGGCTGTAGGATCAAGTCCAGAGAGGTGGTCAATGGCCACCCAAAGGGACCTAGACAGACTTGAGCTGTGGGCCCAGGAGAACCTGATGAGGCTCAATAAAACCAACGGTAAGGTCTTCCACTTGGGCCGACGCAACCCTCACTACTAATACAAGCTAGGGGATGAAGGGATTGAGCACAGCTCTGCTGAAACAGACCTGGGGATGCTTGTGGATGGGAAGCTGGTCATGAGCCAACAGTGTGCTCTCACAGCCTAGAAAGTAAACTATATTCTGGGCTGCATCAAAAGAAGCATGGCTGGCAGGTGGAGGGATATGACCCTTCCCCTCTGCTCTGTGCTGAGGAGGCCCCACCAGGAGTTTGGATGTGGAGTCCTCAGCACAGGAGAAACATGGACCCATTGGAGCATGTCCAAGAGGCCACAGAAACGATCCAAGGGATGAAACACCATTTCTACAAGGACAGGCTGAGAGAGCTGAGGCTGTTCAGTCTGGAGAAGAGAAAGCTCTGGGGGTACTTTATAGTGGCCTTCCAGTACCTGAAGGGGGCCTACAGAAAAGTTGGGGAGGGGCTTTTTATAAGGGCATGTAATAACAGGATGAGAGGAAATGGCTTTAAACTGATAGAGGGTAGATTTAGACTGGATATTAGAAAGACATTCTTTACTGTGTGGCGATACACTGCAACAAGTTGTCCAAAGAGGTGGTAGATGTCCCCTCCCTGGAAGCATACAAAGCCAGGCTGGATGGAGCTTTAAGCAACGTGGTGTAAAGGCAGGTGTCCCTGCCTATAGCAAGGGGTTGGAATTAGGCGAGCTCAAAGGTCCTTCTCAACACAAACATTTCTATGATCCAATTACCCTCCTGATTATAAGTTCCCTTCAATTACTGGAATGGCTGCAATTTGGTTTTCCCAAAGTTTCCTTCTCTCCAGGCTAAACAAGCACATCTTCTTCAGCCTGTTTCCAGGTAAGAGGCACTCCAGTCCTCTGATCATCTTTGTGACCTTCCTCCATACCTAACCTAACAACTCCCTACATGCTGGGGGATCCAGGACTGGACACAGTACTCCACTCCTCTTCTGATGCAGCGCAGGATACTGTTGGCTTTCCAGGCTTCAAGTGCACACTGCTGATTCATGTTAAGATTTTCATCAGTCAGAACTACCAAGGCCTTCTCAGCTGGCCTACTCTCAAGGAGTTCTTCTCCCAGTTTATATATATATCCAGGACTGCCTCTACCCAAGTGCACAACCTTGCATTTGGCCTTCTTGAATTTCATGTTCACATGGGCCCACTTTTCGAACCTGTCCAGGTTCCTCTGGATGGCAGCTGTTCCTTCTGCCATATCAACTGCACAACTTTGCTTTGTGTGGCCTGCAAACCTACTGACAGTACACTCAATCTCACTGTCTATGTTGTTGATAAAGATGATGAAGAGCACAGGTCCAAGGACAGATCCCTGGGGGACAGAAATCCCCCCCCTCAGTAGCCTCCACCTGGACATAGAGCTGTTGACCACAATCGCCTGGCTGTGACAATCCATCCAAGTCTTTATCCACATCACTGTCCACCCTTTGAACCCATATCTCTCCAAATTAGAGATAAAGATGTGGTATGGGACCACATCAAAGGTCTTGCAGAAGTCCAGGCAGATGACATCAGTTGTGCTTCCTTTGTCCCACATCATGTTCCATTCCAGCTCATGCAGGCTGTCAGTAAGGTAAGCTCCCTCTACTATTTGTCATTTTCACAGTAAATTCCAAATGCTTTGTTCAGCCATCTGTATACAAAGTAGATTTCTTAGATTCATTTTGATTATTTTGCCATCTCCACCCAAAAATTTCTCATGAACAAAGTTCTCTTTAGAAAGCAGTGCTGACTGTCATAAACAAGGTGCAACTAATACACCTTGTTCATACAAACTCTTAAACATAACTGTATTTATCTAGTCCATATGCCCACAATTTATCCCAAATTTCCTTAGACTGAAAACTGATCACTACATGCCATTTTAGAAGGTAGCTGCAAAGCTTAGGTAATGTGCTACTCTTTCACCCCTTTTTAAAACTGCTTATTTCAGGAATTAATATTATTATTTTCCTGATGAATTTCTGAATGAGTTTTAATGTAGTTCAGTGCAAGAACTGTGGACAGCACGTTACGTAGAAATCTAGCCCAGGGCTGTTCTTCAGCTCAGTGTTCATCAGCTGACCTATGGGAACTGCCTGTGACTTTCTACAGCTTTCAAACTGAATACAGTGAAAGAGCAAAAATTCCTATCAATATATGAAAGTATACTGCCATGCCTTGACACACAAAATTTAGCCCTTGAAAATTTCTTTTATACATCAGGTAGAATTTGGTATCACTTACTTTTTTTTTTCTTTAGCATGGTCATTTTCTCAGTAAGTATTTCATAATTTAAATTTGGATTAAAGAAAAGACAAGCAAGAAAAAGTCTGAATCACTCCACTGCTGTTCATGTTTTTAATTGAGATCATTCACTATATAAATTAATTGAAATTGTTTGATGTCTTCTGTAAAGGAAGATTAGAGCAAGAAGTAGAATGATCAACTAACATATGTTAGTATCGTTACATTTTCTAAATGAATGCATCAGTAAAAAAGAAAAAACAGAAATGGATGTTAAAAAAAAAAAAAAAGATGAATAAAGAACAGCCTGAAAATCAGAGAAGATAGGTGAAAGTAGTAGCACTAAAGGCACTCACAATGTGCAAGATGAAATTCCATGCAACCACTAAACTGTTTCAGTGGCTTACTGACACTGAAAGCTACCGTTTCTCACAGGACTGTTGCCAATTCATTATTCACTTAAAAGTGAAAGTAAGATGCAGTACACAAATAGGAGAGTAAGAATGAGATGAACTAATTTTATACTTATAATTTTACTATATATACTTATAATTCATATATATATATATATATATTTACTCCAAAACTTTTTATTTTCTAATCGTAGAATGACTAGGGGTGGAAGGGACCCCAAGAATCCAAGTTCCCCTGCCACAGGCAGGGCTGCCAGCCACTAGATTAAGAACTAGATCAGATCACCGGATCAGTGGCCTTATCCAACCTGGTCTTAAACATCTACAGGTATGGAGTATCCACAGCCTCTCTGAGCACCCTGTTCCAACACCTTGCCATTCTTTCAGTAAAAAACTTACCCTTGAAATCTAATCTAAATCTTTCTTCCTTTAGTTTAAAACCACTTCCTTTTGTCCTCTCACTATCTACCCAAATAAAAAATTGGCTTCCCTCATGTTTATAAGCTCCCTTTAATTACTGGAAGGCCATAATGAGGAAACCATGCAACCTTTTCTAATCCAGACTGAACAAATCCAGTTTCTTCAGCTTACTTTCATAAGAGAGGTGTTCCAGCACTTTAGTCATCTGTGTGACCCTCTTCCAACAGCTCTACATCTTTCCTGTGTTGTGTGCCCTAAAATTGAACGTTGTACTCCAACAGGGGCTTCACAAGGGTAGAGAAGAGGAGGACAATCACCTCTCTCATCCTGCTGTCCACTCCTCTTTTGATGCCACTCAGGATACTGTTGGCCTTTCGAGCTGCAAGTGCACACTGATGGCTCATAGTTACAATTTTCATCAACCAGGACCCCTAAGTCCTTCTAGCAGAGCTACTCTCAAGGAGTTCATTGCCCAGTTTGTATACATATCATGGATTATAACGACCCAACCGCAAAACCTGGTACTTTGCTTTGTTTAATCTCATTACATCCACATCGGCCCACTTCTTGAGTTTATCAGGGTCCCTCAGATGACGTCTCCTCCTTCTGCTTTATCAGCTTGGTGTCATCAGCAAACTTGCTGAGGGTGCACTCAATTCATAATCCACGCCACTGATAAAGACATTATAGAGTAATGGACCCAAGATGGACTCCTAGGGGACATAGAGCCATTGACCACAACTCTCTGGCTGCAACCTCCCAACCAATTCCTTATCCATCAAATACTCCATCCTTCAAATGTGTATCTTTACAATTTAGAGAAAAGGATGTGGTGGGAAATCGTGTCAAAGATCTTGCAGAAGCCCAAGTAGACAACGTCAGTTGCCTTCCTTTTGTCTATCAGTGCCACCACTCCATCATAGAAGGCCACCACATTGGTCATGCACAACTTTCCCTTGGTAAGCCCTGGCAAAGGCAAGCTGGCCAGCAAAGGCAAGCTGGCTGTTTCAGATTACCTGCTCATCCCTCATGCGTCTTAACATATCTTCCAGAAGGATGTCCCATTACCTTCCCAGGCACAAAATGAGGCACACCAGCCTGTCGTTCCCCGGTCCTCTTTCCTCACTTTCTTGTAAATGGGAGTGGTGGTTCCTTTTATCCTGTTCCCAGGAAGTTGCCTGCCAGACACAACTTTTCAAATATGATGGAGAGTGGGTCAGCAACCACATTGGCCAGTACCTTAGGATGTTGGGATGCATGCTGACTGGCCCCATGGACTTGTACACATTCAGTCTCATGAGTCAGTCTCAGACTCACTCCATCTTAGCAGTTAGGGAGCAAGGGAGTTTGCTCCCCCAATTTCCACCTACAGTTTCAGGGATGTGAGGTTCAGGGACATAAGAATCCTGGCTGGCAGTGAGGACCGAGGCAAAGAATTCACTGAGTACTTCAACCTTCTCCGTATCTGTTGTAGCAAGTTCTCCAACAGGTCAATGCTGCTCCTGCACTGAGGACTCCACATTTGGATACAGTATTCCAGGTGAGGTCTCACAGAGGAGAGCAGAGCAGCAGGATCACCTCCCTCAATCTGCTGGCCACAGTACTTTTGATGCAGCTCAATATTCAGTAGGGTTTCTGGGCACAATGATAGCTCATGCTCAGCCCGCCACCTTCCAGTATCCCCTAAGTCCTTTCAGCACGGCTATGCTTTTGATCCCCAGCTTGTATTGAGAGTGGGAGTTGCCACAACCCAGGTGTAAGACCATGCACCTGTCTTTGCTGAATCTCATGGGGTTCTCATTGACTCACTACTTGAGCCTGTCTAAATCTCTCCAAATGTGATCCTCTCCCTCAGGTTTGCACAATACAGCTTGGTGTCATTCTCAAACTAGCTAATGGTTTGCTCAATCCCACTGTCAGTATCATTGGTGAAGATATTAATAGAGCACATGGTAATAATTTAAACTTGAAAATAATTTAAACTTGAGCCCTAGAAACATCTAGGGAGTATCTAGCACTAGAAACAAAGGGACAAAAAGCTACAGAGGAAAGAAAAAAGGGGGTTGAAAAAGACGTAAGACCTTTGTTGTCAGTGACGAAAATGAAACTCTAGTGAAATGCCCCTCATCTCCAAGTACCACCAAGACTGTTAGCACCTAAAGCAGTTTGTTTGTTTGTTTTTCACTAGCCAAGAGCTAGTCTACACGATGAAACAGGTAAATTTTAATACTCAAATCCAAACGTTCATTTCACTGTCAAATCCCTACTAGTCCCAAACACCAGACAAAGCAGCTGTTCTAACACAACCCTAGCATTGTTAGTACTTCTCCTATGACTATTATGCAATGGTAAGCATCATTAAATGAAAAACCGCATGCAAGAAAAGAATGAAATAAGCTGGAATTAAAATAGCACCAAATGATATGTCCATATAAAAAAAAAAAACAAACAAGACATACAATCACTATACCATCAACTATTCAAATGAATGTAAGTCACCAAAGAATCTCTAATGGGCTGTTCTGCAGAATCCAGGAATCCTTACAACTTCTGCAATACAGAAGCTTAATAGCACTGGCAAACTGGCTTTTTCCTAACGAATATTGAGAAAAACGTCTAAGCATTATCTAAGTTATTTCTTCTGCAGACTAGAAGTCAGCAAAATTGGCACAGCTATTTTTATACTGTACAACAATTACCCACATTGGCCTTTGGAAAACACTTCTAACAAACAGAAACTCCAGCTGACATTTTACTTGCCAACAAACCCATAGCAGTTCATTGGAAGGAATGAACTACCCATCTACTGAATAGATTGACTGAAAGCAACTCACAGCTGATTTCAGCAACATCTGCGTATATGCAGACAGTTAACCTGCTGCGTAACATTGCGTAGACAGCACATATTTAACATACAGCATACTTAACATTTAATCCCCACTGTCTACTGAAAATGGCTCATTTTGTAAAGGTATGGATTTCAGATATCAAGAGCAAGCTTTCTCTAGCATGAATTATGTTAGAGTATGCACACAACCCTTCAAAGTAGAAAGTGATTTGGGGAGAAATTTCAGTAATACTTTGGCAGTGTCTCTGACATTGCCAGGCTTCTTCAAAAAGCCTAATGATCCAAGATGCTTACAAAATTATTTCTGATCCACAAAGAGAAGTAATAGTAAATACTAGAAAATAACTAACGCTCTAATGAAGAGGCAAGTAAAACCTACATTTGAGTAGCAGTATTTTTTAGAAGCATTTATGTGGCCTGCAGGCATGTTCACTGGCTTGCCAAGGAGTAAATAGCTGTTTAAGTTTCAAGAGGCTGTAGCCAAATAAGTATGATTAATACAAAATGTTGTGGAAGAGGCATCTATTAATTAAACTGTAGGTAGCTTTTTTTCCATGGAAGAGGCATCTATTAATTAAACTGTAGGTAGCTTTTTTCCAGCTATTAGCAAAAGTGAACTGTGTTCAAATTATGAGAACACAACATTACACAATATTACACAACATTAGCATTCTTAAACCTCTCTCTTCCATTCATTTGTTCAGAAATTAACGCTAAATACTATTGGAAAAACATATAATACTAAAATATGAAAAGAAACCTTTGACTCTTATTGTTCAGGAAAAAAGAAAGCAGAGAAAAATATTGTAAATGAAAATGTATGGTGTTAAAAAATTCCAAGTTCATCTGGGAAGAGCAAAATAATGGAAACAATTCTTTCAGGCAAGGTTTACTTGTCTTATATCTACTATCTCTGTCCTTAGAATTCACAAGATCAAGCCTACAAAGCTTTCCATGTGACTAAGGAACTGTAGAAACAACTCGCACAGGTAATACGTAACTTCCAGCAGTGTGAGTTTCTGCAGTGAACTAATACTGTGGCAGCTTCCATCCTATACCAAAGTCTGAACTACACTTCCTCCATCATACTAGAATCATGATGTATCAGTTGTACACTGGTGTACATCTTTTTGCTTCCACTTCCTCCACCTCACAGGAAATCCTTCCGATAAAATACAACACTATCTCTATTAGGAAAGAAATAAAACAAAAACAAACAAACAAACAAGATGCAAATTTAAAAATAATAATGAAAGGAAAAATAATGACTAGGGAAAACTTCTGAAGAATGATATAATACAGTAATACATGAAAATGTAATGTATCAAACTTTGGCAGGCTTAGGGATGTGTTTTGTTTGGTTTTTGGTTAGAGCTTTTGGTGTTGTTTTTTGGGGGGTTTTTTGTTTGTTTGTTTGTTTGTTTTGTCAGTTGTTTCGGGGTTTTTTGTTTGTTTAGTTGTTTTTATTTTTTACATTTGTACTTTTTTTTCCCTTATCAGGCTTCTCCTTGTATTCTTTATTTGCCTAAAAAAAGTCAAAGCTGTAAGCCATGAGTATCAGAAGTAAAAATCATCAATTCCTATATTTGTCACTCCACTTAAGCAGCTAAGTGATTTCACTTTCAACAAATGACAGACAGAGCGTGCCAAACTGAGTTATCTTACCCTAATCAGAAGGTTAACAGACTACCCACCTCACTGAACTAAAAATTGCTAATAATTAAACATCACAGGTAGTCTCCACTCCAAATAGCCTCACATTCTGAATAGAAAAAGTTCCTCAGCATACAACAGATGAATATAGAGCTACAATACTAACTTCAGAAAATATATGATTCTCATGTCCTTGCATTCACTTAGCATATGACGTGAGAAATATGACTGTACTAAATACATTAAAATTCTAAGTTCTGAGCATTATAGAACAAAACTTAATAACTTAAAGGACCTGTCTCTTCAGCACTAACTTATAAAAAAATATACATGTATTAATATTTGCAGTTGACCACAACTTCTGCTTTGTTGTTTGTAGTAAGACATATTCAAACCAACATCAATCTTTCATTCTGCAAGAAAAGTGCAGAAATATTCTTTGTTGATAATAAGGTGCTCAATTTTTTGTCTTTTTTTAATAATATCACCTACATTCTTTCTCCATGTTTTATCCAGATGTTCTTCAAGCTAGGAACCTCAAAAACTACATTTCACAGCACAAGTAACCTACAGTACAGAGATGTCTTACGCGATTAATAAGTTCTTTCTTTATTTTATTTGTTACCATCTACCTCAGTGATTTAATACATTAAGTTGGATATAAAAATCCTGAAGAGTGAGGAAAAAAAAAAAACAAAAACAAAAACCCAGAACCAAAAACATGACTAAGACACATCCCCTACAGTTTTAAAAAACACTCAAACTAAACTACATCATTAATGCTCAGACGCCTGATAGGTTGTCTGTTATTTTGGTGGTTTTTTTTCATCTTTCTCAAACTGATTTTCAAATCGTAGATTTGTCAGTTTTCTCTGTATTACATATAGACAGAGAGACATACAACACAAGTATGATTGATGCTATCAAGTTGATCATGAAGATTTCTGGCCAGTAACATCTCTGCTATAACAGTATCTGAATTAACAATCTAATTTATTTTATGAAAATTAAAGCTGTAACTAAACTAAAGCTGTAAGTTATAGGATTAACTGAACAGATAATATCAAAATGATGTTTAAGAGAAAAAACACTGCAAAACTAGGAAATCATTAGGGAACTTCAGGTTATGTGAGTATTTTTCTCAGTTGAACATATGATGATCTATTTGTTAATATAATATATAAACAAACAACAAAAAAAAAATCACTAAATTTTCCACCTAAAATACAAACTCTGGTGAGGGGGAAATAAATAATCTAGAACAGACTCAAGTCGATATATAACAATTGTATGCAATGGTAGTATACTTGATTGTCCAAACTATATTCTATTTTTCAATCTATCTTTCATTTTCAAGTAGAAATTTAACTAAAGTATTAAAAAGGATTCTGAACACAAAAAGTAAATACAACTTGATGAAGCCACTTCATCCATCTACTTTTATACGAATTTTCCTTAATTTTCCGTTCTTAGAATCAGAACAACATGGCTATGTAAATCAACTTCTCAATACAACTCAACAGTTCTGAATAAACTAGATTTACACAATTCTACTAGCTTCCAAACTCTGTGGAAAAAGCATTTCTGTTCAAGTAATCAGACTGACCAAATATAGTATCAAATAACTTAGGATGACTAAACATAGTTGTTCATAATAAATCCCTACACTCTGGAAACACATTAACTTAATTTCAAATAATTCACAAAAATTATATCATGTTCTCCAAGTACTACACCTGTACAACAAATCCACCAATCTGGAGAAAGTACTTCTCTTCAATTCTCAGTTTCCTAAATTCACACTTGGTAAACAGAACTTTTTTTTTGCTAAAAAAAATAAAAAATAAAAAAAAAAATAGGGAAAAAATCCATATTAGCACTAACAGAATTGAATCTATTCCAAAAGTTCTATCCACCTACTATAAGAATTTAGTATACTGACCTACTTAGCCAAATTTTAAAATCAGGCATGATACTAACGCTGTCTAAAGCCCTTTGAGATGGGCTGTGATAGATCCAGAAAATGGCAAAAAAAAAAAAAATCAAGTAGCAATTGCACTATGTATAAGATATCCTACAGGTATTATTTTAAGCATGTATGAAGAAGAAATCATTTAACAGGAAGAAGGATGTGATGAGAGACCATGTCAAAAGCTTTGCAGAAGTCCAGGTAGATGAAATATGCCCTTCCCCTGTCTGCTGATACCATCACTCCATCACAGAAGGCCACCAGATTGATCAGGCAAGATCTGTCCTTGTTGAAGCCGTGCTGGCTGTCTCAGATCACCTTTTTGTCTCATGCATGCTTTAACATAGCATCTAGGAGGATCTTCTCCATGATCTTCCCAGGCACAGAGCTGAGGCTCATCCTTGGGACATCCTTTCTCCCTTTCTTAAAAATGGAAGTAATATTTCCCTTTTCCCAGTCACCAGGGACTTCACCTGACAGCCATTTGTGCAGGAGCTGCTCCATTAAGGTTAGGTCTGGTCTCACAGGATCAAGCCAAGGCAATCCATATCTTTCCATCTCTTCTTGTAACCAACACATATTACCTATGTACTTTATTCTTCAGACATTTTACTCAAATGATGACCATCTTCTACATTCTTCTTTCTTTAAGGATCTTAAAGTCACTGGAACACAGGAACAGAGAGCTAATTATAGCCTTTAATTTCTCTAACGCATTGCTATAAAGCTTCCCACTCCAGCACTGAGACAACACCATTGTCTTATTTTTTGCCTGACTTTTGGTAATGCAAAGGTGAACTGTGGTCCATATACTACAGAGACAGATAGCCATAACTGGCAATGCAGATAAATCACAAATTAAATTGAAGACTAGGTTACTCAGACATGCCTAACTTCTAACAGAATGTCCACAATTCCATGCTGAGAAGTTTGTTTATGTAACTTTCAATTGCAGTAATTTGCAACAAAGTATTCCTTCTTTTCTATGGCAGGGATGGATTTTAAAATATTTTTTAATATGTCGTGTAATGTTTTATGCATGATGGAAAAAAAGTAAAATGCCACTGATTATCAGCACTGTATCTTTCAATTATCTAAAAATCAAATATTTGAAAATATATTAAAACAATTATGTATTTCTGGTTATAAGAAAGATACAGTTATTTGCCTGCCATCATTCACTGACGAATGAAAATGCATATGTGCATGTAAGACACACTACGATACACATGCCTATATACAAATGCCAGTAAAGGAAAGCTAAAAACAACCAGCTGTACTCTACAGGTGATACACATCTAACTTTTAGAAAGGTAGCTTAGTCTTTCTCATGTGAGGCATCAATTTTATTTCATAAGAGTCACTGATCCATTTTAAAGAAGATTCTGTCCACTGCAGCTTTGCTATTGCAGAAGGAATAGGATCAATTTGCTTTTTTCCAAACTGGAAATTGCCTTAGCACAAACGAGACCTGAGACTATACATCCATAAGAGAAAACTTTGACAACACAGAAACATTTGAAAGGAAGCATGATACTCTTCCAGCTTTATTCAGGTCATCCAAAAACAGACCAGAAGGAGCTGAAATGGATAAGGCCTCAACTCCTTGAAACTAGCATCAGTATGTATACATCAGTATGTGTATATATATATATATATATATATATATATATATATATATATACTTACATATATTATTACTTATATATATTGCTATTTAAGTAACAATAAGGAGTAGTTATTAACAGTTTCTTGTCTTCCCTTTTTAGATACTAGATACTCAAGTACTAGATACTCAAGTACTTTACATTGGTAGGAACGATTCTATTTGCTAGCCATTTATCCAGGGTTTCAGCTACTGAGTTACTGCCCTCTTTCTTAGTAATGTTGAAACTACCACCAACCTCTGCAGTAAAACATACAACTATGAGGAGCACAGATAAGAATGAGAAACAAAAAGATCTGTTCCTGTGAAAACAAAGAGGGCCAGCACCATCCACTCTCTTCAAACAAACAAACAAATTGGAACCAAAAAAACAAAGCAAAACTTTAAACTCACAGGGTATGATCCAGGGACAAATCTCAATTCATAATCCTTTTCTTTCTCTAAGCTGCCAGAGGAGACCATAAACTAAGGCTTACAGGCCACGTGTTTAACATGACTGCCTGCATACTTTGGCACACACGATAATATTTATACCTAAGACATAAGATCATATTGGCAATAGTATTGCGTATAGTAGTAACTTGCAATCACACATCATTCAATACTCATTTACATGCATGTTTTCCAGCTTCATATTACATTTAACTTGAGCACCCTCCATTGCTAATTATTCCTAACATATAGAAAACACCCTCTTCTAAATCTTCTATGGTGATGGTGTATTTTAAGTTTATTTTTCAGTTCCCAAAAGACTTTAGGGCAAGTTTTTGAAGATGATGCTGTCTTTTTCTACTGAAAAGTATATGTAATTATATACACACACAAGCCTTTTACAGATGACTATAAAATTCTATTACAGTATTTGAAGTTAGTGAAGATTACATTAACACTGATGAGTTGTTAGCAATCTATGAGTTTCATTAAACTACATTCAGAATTCAAAGTTATTGCAAAGAAATCACAAGCTGACCACTGTATTTTAGCAGTGAGCACTCCAAGTCACAAACTGATATCCTCTCCTCCATACCCTACACTCCCTAAGTCTTCATTTTGTAAAGACTAAAAAAATGCTTAACAGTGATTACGACAAAACCTAAATTAACCAGAAGAACCACACTACAACTCTGACAGAATCATTAGTGTTGGTCTTAATGGGTAAATCTATAAAATGATTACAGATTATCTAAAGAAAAACAAAAGCACTTCTTCCAGAGTCTCATGTGCCAATTTATAATTACTGAGCTCAGTGATCAAATATTTATTCTGTTGGAATACCCTAAGATTTAGGAGCTAGCCTATTTAAAGTCTGGTTGACGATTCTAACTTATTTCAGGAAGTGAATGTTGCTATGTTCCTGTTTCAAGTAATCCCATATGTGTAAATCTACTGAGGGCAATGCATTTGTATGAGTAACATTTTAAAGCACTGACATGCAACCCCACTAATAAGTTCATGCCCAACTTATTTACAGATATTTAATTCACTGCATTATGTACATGAATCTAAACTGAATTCTGTCAAGATGTCATTTTTCTAATGAAACCTCTATGTCTTCTACACTGAAACCAAAGCATACTCATCTTCTGATTTTTGTTTCTTTTTTTGTTGCAAAACAGTATAAGCATGTAAGTTTAATGATCATAAAACAGATGATGTTTTCCTGTTCTTGCCTACAATAATGACATTTATATATCTATAAAAGAGTTTTATGATATCTTCTGACAGGATTTCAAAAATCAATGCATCTTAAAATGAGGTAATTTTTCCATTTTTGCTAGCATTCTCTAGTTCAAATTTACACCTGTATATGTAACTAGGAGTAGATAGAAGACCTTCAATAGTTTTTATTCTGACAAACACTGTTCTCTCCCCACACTTCACATTTCAGGGTCTCATATTCAATGAATTGTAGGCACATTCAGGTAAGTTCATTAGCCTCTCTCTGAAGTTATTTTTTATCACATGACTTCCAACAATTGCACATAGATACTTAAACTGTGAAAAATGCAAACTAATTCAACCCAATCTTAGCCATCAATGAAAGAGTGCTAAATTAAATCAAGCTAAGGGGTATTGCTACAAGTTACATATCTACAATTTAACATTTACTGCAGCTGAACACACAATAAGTTAAAATTACCAGGACTTAACAAGTTACATGGAATCTTCAAGAGTTCATTTAAAGAGCTGTTTTGTAAAACTTTATTGGCTAATTAATTACCAAGATGTGCTTAAGAACTTAATACATTAACATCATAAGCCTACTCTGAGCTTGAAAAAAGGTTTGACAGAAATAGGCACGAACATTTAAAGAAACAAAACTCCTGTTCTGAAGCCTACTAATTCAATATAATTTCTTAACAGGGTACTAAATTAAATAAGTAGTTTTCATTATTCTTCCTTCAGGTTGCAGGATAAGATTACAATGTGATGTGAAAACTTAGAATGTCTACCTTGTGGAATTATGATGGCTTGATCATGTGATGATATTCAGAGTATTACAGACAAAACAGCCTTTAAACCAAACTGTTTTTATTGCAATTCCTCAAATATTTTAATGATATTTTCCATGGTAAAAATAAATGATCTACTTCTGTAAATAACATGACTAAACTTTACATCATACTAGAAGAACCAGAGCGAATTACTCTAGTGAGTAAAAATGCAGAGCCATAACTCTAAATAGTATTTTATAATAGTGACCCTGGAGTGCACAGTATGTTCCCACAATTCTACATCAAAGCCACCTACATCAAAGTCACCTAATTTATTGTTGCTATCACCTACAGCTTTGTTTCAGCGTATACCAGAACTACCACTATTTTGCAGAATTAAACAACTCAACATCCGTTTTGCACCTAAGTATGAGCAAGATCCTTACAGCAGGAGAAGTCCAGTTAAATACGTCTCAAATATGCCTTACACACAAAAAAATAACTACTTTGCATCACAACACCTTCACCTCCATCCCCTCACTCAAAATGTCATCAGGATAGAAGAGCACTTGCTCAGGATACCAGAAACTGATATTCTAACATTCTCCCCAGTAGCAATTGGTTCAAACATACATCTGTCACATCCTTCAGAATCACTTACTGCAATTGGTTCAAACATACATCTGTCACATCCTTCAGAATCACTTACTGTCTCTACGATTATAAGGAGCAATAAGCTTTCCCCTCTTCTCCTGTTGAAGGAGTAGTGCACCACAGTGCAAGGACAATTTAGAAGGAGGAAAGCGCCTAAAAGAGAGAGTATGGATGTCAGATAAATTTAAACTCTTTTAGGAGGTAAAATTTTATTCAGTGTTTTCTATTGACTAACCTAGCTATTTGGACCCCTTACTAAGCACCATAGTCCAATTTTACATGCTCACACATCTCTGACTTGTGATTGACACTCATGGGCTAATCTGTTCAACAGCAGAACCACAGCTAAACCCCATTTTTATTTCACTTTAACTCCTTTTTATGATGCAGAAATCAAGATAACAATTCTACCTACTAATCTGTGACAACTGTACAAGGCCATGCTTAAAAAACAATATATTAATTACATTCCTATACATCAGAGTTCATAATGTTAAAAATGTTGAAGATGTAACTTTAAAAAACCCTCTAAAGCAGAACATTCAACACAGAATTCAGCCTTCACATCAACAGATTCTCAAACATTCAATTTTCTGTGCATCAACACAAAGCCTTCTAGACCTCTACCAGGAAATCCCACACCCCCAGGCTAAAAGATCGGTCAATCAAAAGTTAATAAATGCCCCCTGCACTCAGGAATTCTGACACAGTCTTTTATTATTATTATTATATAAGCATGTAACATTCCTCTCCCACCCACAGGCCCAATCTCCATTCACTATAAAGAAGGGACCTGATTTGGAAATGAATCAGAAGCTGTTCATAAGACCGTAAGGTCTGTTGCATACATGGCTATCCAACTTCAAGTCAATGTGAAAGAGAAATGTGAAGGAAAGGAGATGAGAGATCAGTCTTCTAGAAGAAGAAAAATGCCACTCGTAGGAATCTGATTCCATTTCTATTAGAGATTATAAATTTTTCTGTGTTCCTTTGTTCCTGCATTCTCCAAAACCTGACTTAAAGAACTTTTCATTAATCATGCTATAATCAAATTAATGAAATCTGCTCTAATATTACCATATATGTTACGATAAAAAAGAAAAAGTCAGACTAACTTAAATGTCAGGTCCAGTTGGAATTACAGAGTTACAAAGACAGCGACCAACTTCTGCATCTCAGTTTCTAACTTGTAAGATCATGCACTCTCCTCAAAAACATTTTAAAACCAAATCTGTGAAGCATTCCAGTAATCCAGTACATAGCACATAAATGCCTGTGAGAATTCTATCTCTGGAGCAAGGTTTAACGATGTACAGCAATTAAGATAAAAGACTATATACACTGAGCACCAAAGAGAAAATAAAAGCTAGGACTGGAAGCAAACTTGAGAGTTCATCTGGAAAGCAGAACACAGGAAGTTCCATCTGAATATGAGAAAGAACTTCTCTATTTTGAGGGTCACAGAGCACCGGAACAGCGCCCAGAGAGGCTGCAGAGTCTCTTTCTCTGCAGATATTCAAAACTCAGCTGGACACTTTCTTGAGTAACCTACTGTAGAGAACCTGCCTCAGCAGGAGAGTTTGACTAGATATGATCTCCAGAAGTCCAGAAGAAAGGATACCCATCACCATTCCTAGAAGATATCAACCTACTATCAGTTTTTTGTTTTTGCTTTCAATCTCTATAAAGGAAATCACTTTCATTCCACACAGCCACTAAATAGGCACTGAAATTACCGTAGAAAAAGTCACAAAAAATTAAGACTACCTACCAGAGTGCATTCACAAAAATGACAAATGCAGACTACACATATCTAAACTACAAAATTTCCTCCTATTTTCTCTTATTAGATGTATTCCATATTTCTGAGGTTTTTCTTTTCATTATATGCTCTTCTCAGTTAATAACAAAAGAAATAAACAAACAACAGACAGACAATTCAACAAATTTCTGCATGTGAAGTATCACTTATCTGACTAGCTAATTCTTGTTTTGTAGTTTTGGCTTCTCAAGACTCTCTCAATAGATACTTTTCACATACTTTCACCTCTGTAGAGATTCCCTTGACTGTATACCTAACTCCAGTCCACCCCTTTACCTTGGTTTCTTGCCAAAACCATACTACAGGTCTTTCTGTATCTTTACAGGTCTATCTGTATCTTTATTAAGGACATCAGTATCTATCTCACAAGCTTTTCTATTCAGTTCCAATCAATTATCATTTTCTTAGCAACTTCCTCCATCCCAACTTCTTGAACATAAAACTCCCATTCCTTCCCCATTTGTCTAAGTTCAGTGCCAATCCACCATCCTTCTCCTCTACATGTTCACTCTTCCAAACATCTGCAACCTCAGTCCTTCTCTCTTCCACATTTGAACAAATCAACACTACGTATAAGCAGTGAGTGGACACCAGGAAACTACGTAGGCTGCTCCAAAGTAACGTCTCCTAGAAATTTCCATGAAAATTATGACAGCTACAAAGAGAAAAATTTGGTAAATTAAACTCTTGGTCACAAAACACTGTTTTTCAACAGTTTAGTCACCACCATTACCTACGCACTTTCACCAGCAATCAACAAGAGCCTGCATGCTGTGTTCATAAAATTCTGCACCAGTGGAGGCAACCTATTACTATGGTCAACACTGCTGAACCACACCACCCATCAACTCACTGTGCTCACGTCTACTGTTTGGTCTCTGTAAATGCTCAGTGGACATCAGTGAATGTCAGTGGGTGTCATTTTTTCCACGTGGAAGAATACAGTGACACACCTTTGTTACATTTACATTTCTGTATCAGATGCTATTCTGTCAGACTGCCCCCTCTGCTGTCATCTGTCACATGGCAACAACATGTAAGAGAATACTGGTGGCAAGGTTTACCACATTCTACCATACCACCGATATCTGCCTCTATCAAGGGCCAACACCATAAAATAGATGGCATTACTTTCAGCATAGTCCTTGTAGGATCCATAGCATATCTCACTACAACAAACTATACTTATTTTTTTGCCTTTAATGCCTACGGTAGGAGAGATGAGATAATTTGGAGACACCTATAATTCGCCCAATTTTTCACAATTTTCAGGTGGCAACAAGATGTACATCCCAACAGCAGAATTCACTTCATGCTCAAATGTTAATATCCTCTCTCAGAGAATGGAGATGTTCAACTGATTTGAAGAAAAGGTCAGAAATTATTTTTGAACACTGCTTTCTCTAACCTGACCCTTTGAAGCCAGAAAGATATTTCAGCCTTTCAGTACTCTAAGAGAGCTTATAGATAATATATCCACCTGAATGGAAGAAAAAAATGCAAGAAGCGGGACTTTGAAATTTAGACTGAAAACAAAATTTTTGAGACAAAGTACTTCTAAACATATCCTTTCTGAATATGTGGTCAACACAAAGGTGAGCTTGTAGCTCAGACATAATAGATAGAAGCTGCAGTGTCATAGACACATGTCTACATTCCCAGAGTTTGAAAAGTTACATTATGAAAAAAAAAAAAAGAAAAAAAGAACAAGAAAAAAAAGAAAAGTTTTGTACTATAAAGCTAAACATGAAAGTATTAAGAAATGTCAGAATTGACAGAATTGACTTACACTTATATCAAAATGCACTAAGGACTGAATTGTCTTCATGAAATGATCATATACTACTTTTGCCACCCACAGCATCTCTGCTTTATGTATGGCACGTGACAGACGATGGTCATGAAACAAATCATAGTTGCATAGTAAAAGGAGCTTTGTTCTGTGAGATGTCACACCTTTTTACTGTGAAATTTGAGCAGAATACAGTTAATTGAAAAAAAAAAAAAAATCTCCCCAAAACAGAGATGATGTGCTGGAAACTGCCAGTTTGTCAAAAACAATTACTGTCTACAAAAATAGTAATTAAAAAAAAAAATTAAAAAAAAAACACAGAATAAAACCAAACAACAATAACAACAACAAAAAACCCACAAACCCTTATAAACTCAGAACTACTTGTTCTACCTGTTCTATAATATATCTTGAGCCTCTGGGTCATGATTAGAGCAGATAATTAGATGATAAAAAGCTGTATGGAGGAAGAAAAAACTCATGAACAACTCTGATACAAATTGAACACAGGAGTTTCTACATCCCAAGGAAAGCTCTGGCCAGGAACACACATGTGATACCTCAAAACAGTCCTGCTTTCCTAACACGGACACAGTTTACAATAAATACTAATTGGATGACTGAATGGCATTGCAGTGAAATGGTCTGACCACTAGGTTGCAAGGATTTTCACTCAACCAGTTCACATGAACTGCAACAACTACCACTTTCAAGGGGCAGAGTCACACCATAATGGTTCACCAAGGAAGGCTTAAGACCTTCTCCATGCTTGCTATTTCAGCATGCTGTTCAAAGGGTGTTTTGAGAATCTTAAATACAGCAAGCAAGTTATTTAATCATTTGAAGATTTGGTGTTATGCTACAGTTGCTGTCTCTGATCTTTTGTTTCTACATGTTTTGGAGGGAGATTCTTTTTAATTTTTCAGGACAGGAAATCTATTTTTGTCTAGTTCCTGGCATAACCAAGACAGCTAACACTGAAAAGATGTTCAAGGCCATCAGTGAAAACTCACTCCACATTTTCTACAGGTGCAGCATGGAAATAACAGGCCTGATACGTTGAAGTGTGAGACACCACAATAACAAACAAAATAAAATAAAAAGAAATTACAAATTCATTCCTTGTTGTGAAGTAACTCTAAAGATCTCAAGAATAAAACGTCAAATAACATACTCAGGATTTAAAGCACTTTTAAAACACAATTTTGATTTAGTTTCAGTTTTCTGTCTGTAAAATAGAATATTTTATGGATATACCGAAGAACTTTTCTCTAACATTGGTGATACACATATGTATTTTTATGATAATTCCTACAAATGAGTAGATGAAAACACCTTCAACATTCATTAAAGACGTGGATGTAATACAGCAGGTAATAAGTCAGGAGGCTGCACGCTACATAACAAAGCCAAGCAAATATATAAAGTAGGTTATAACAGTATACTGGCCAGCTATCATTTCCCATGCATTGTACGAAGCACTGAATTGGTAAGAAGAAAATACAATAATGTAGTTGATGATCCAGTGTACAGAGAAGGGGGCTAGTTTATGCTTGTTTCTTAAGTCTTTTTCTGTTTCCTTATCTGAGCCTCTGACTTTACAGTCTAATGTTTTGAACTTCCTGTAAAATGCATCACAGGTCTACACACTCACACTGCTGAAAAGACAAAAAAGAAAAAGAAAAAAAAAAATCACCACCACAGAAGTTCTTGATATCTACCATAGCAATAATTTGAAAAATTGGAATATCTAATTACATAAAGAACTACTATGAGCCCCCTGATAGTAAGAATACAGTCTTCTGGAATCTGGTCTGACTGAAAGACTTTAACATGAAAAATGTTCTTCAATGTTTATGTTTTTTATTTCTATAAGCCATGTATTCACCTTCAAGAACAGCACCAACAACTACATTTAAGTTGCCTTTTAGTTCCTACATACAGCTTAGCCAAAATTCTTTCTCTCCTCCCTGTTGTTAGTGAAATTTTCCACAGTGAACAGTTGGGACAGGAAGCGAGACACAAATCATAGTTTCTGCACAATCTCCTCTAACACTATTGCCTCACTCCTGGGATGCAGCAGACAGCAATATAAAGCACCTCTCTCACATGTACTTCGCAGGTCAGGAACATCTATTAAATATGTTTATAACCCCAATGAAATAAAAGCACAAATATAGATAAATTGTATTAAAAGGTTTTATAACAATGACATGACAAAAGGAATTCTTTTCTTTTCCTATTAGAGATGATCACCTTTAAACAGGATTATTACCAATAACATACAGGTACCACCAATTTCAAGCACTTCCTTATAGGTTGATACCACTGATTATTGAAAATCAGAAGCTAACCTAATTTATATTACGTCTAATGAGGGCATATGAAAAGGAAGACTGAAAATAAGTTGCATCATACTGAATGGCCCTTCTTTTCGAATGTTGAATATTTCTAACAAAACAATCTGTGACTGTAAATAGCTGTTCTAACACTGGATGATACACCTCATGCCTACCAAACACCAAACTCTAAAGTTAAAATGACTTATATTTTTCCAATTACATGCATTCATAATTGCTATCAAAATGTACACGAACTGACAAACATACAATAAATTCTTTAAGAATAATAACTAGAAAGCATAAATTTATGAATTTGAAAACAATCTCTTTCTTAGGTCTACATACTCAGAAAAGAACCTTAATTTCTTTTTCCAGTTAGTAGCAGTTGTCCACTAACTTGTCTAACATTTATGAAGTCAATATTAATTTATATTAAATAGGATGACTTTTGCACTTCATAACGTAATACACACAAAAAAAGTACATTTACTACTGAAAGCACAGACAATTGCATTAGGAAACTTACTGTACCAACCTCTGGCTGAAATCAACCTACACTACTGTTTCATTTAATATCCTCCAGAACATGGTTTGCTTATATTACAGAGAGAAATATATACACGAATCATTGGAGATTAAGGCTGCATTATGTCTAACATCATACAAATAACAAAAACATGGTTCCAGCCCAAAGACATTGCTACATATTGTGTAGATTCTGCAAGAAGAGGAACACCATTGTCAATGGACTCCCAAATATGTAATTGGGTTTGTAAGAGGTTGCACCCAGATTCATGTACCCTTCTTTAAAACTGCAAATGGTTTTAGCTGCATAATTTTGCTTCCCCACTTATTCTTCATTTTTCTCCCAAATGAAAATATAAGCATTCCAAATGTAGAAAATTAATGTTTGGATTTTTTTGTGTCACATGCCTGTTTCTATGTCTTTATAATATATATATATTATATACATACATATAGATATATATGTACACACAGACTTAAAAAAAAAAAAAACAAAAAAAAACACAAAATCAACTTTACAAGATAGCAAAAGCTTCAGGGATATTTATTTATTTGTTGGAATAACTTCAGATAAAACATTTAAGAAGTTCGCCCAAAAAGAAAAAATTGAACTTGTACATAAGCTAAAAATTCAAAACATACAAGGTAGCCAAAGTACAAAGTAAAAGACAGCCAGAAGAAAAAAGTGTTCCTTTCTCCTCTTTCAGTTAAAATAATTTTTAAAACTAACAAGAATAATTGATTTTCTACCATAACATTAATAAAATAACTAAATCCTTAGGCTGTTGTGAAAAGCAAAAGACCTCTTAATGCTATGGAAAATGAAGTATGAAGGTGAAATACACAATTCTGTATGTTATAAACATAATCTTAAATTAAAAAAAAAAAGTCACCTTACATTCTTACATTTCTCCATTAAATAATTCTACCTAAAATTTACAACATAAACTGCAATAAAGCAGGTAAATGAGATTTAGCCATCTATTGCTCAAAAGAACAAAAACTCATTACAAACCATCATAAGCAGGCACCATTATAATGTTCCCTCCATAACTACGCCTAGTTTTGATATCAGAGAAGAGCATGCTGATTTAAAAAAAGAAAAAAAGAAAAAAAGCTGTAAACACAACCCTAGAGAGACAAACTTGACAGGAACTACATAACTACAGTAGCTCATTTCCTGTCCATATCTCATATATTTAAAACAAACCCCCTTAAATTAAAAGTCAGTCAAATAAATTCCTCGTGTTAACTCAGCAAGCACATTTCTTTGTTAAAGAAAGAGTTGTTTGAAACAACAAAATAAATGTTTCGGTTAACGTCACTTCCTAATGATCAAAACTACCCAAGAACTACAAGCACTTCTGCACAGTCCTTTCTTTCCTGTGAAGCAAAGTTGCACTCGGCCCCTACGCGTGCTACAGACCAAAAGAAAACAGCAATTCAGCTACGCGCAGAGATAGAGACAGTTAAGAGACAACTAGAGGCTCCCTCTGCAATACGTGAAGTTTAAAAATAAAAAGCTGATTTTTCGAAGAGCAAATGGTTCCTCTCCAGGCACGTAGGCCTGAGGCCCTGTTGCAAACAGCGTCTAACAGGACCAGGCAGCACAAAGACAGGAATGGGAGATTAGTGGGAGGGAGGGAGGCCGGGATTGGGGCTCAGCAGGATCTTCAGGCTTTTTAAAATTCAAACTGCTCCCTGACCAATACAAATCACGGACACGCTACTGACTACTACACGGATTTACAGCATTAAAAACACGCCTTCTACGTGACAGCTATATTAACTTCACCCTTCTAAACATGTATCAGAGCACTCAAAGCCATGGTAGCACACTTTTTACAACTCTAAACACGATGCTCCAGAAAGTTACTTTATTAGATACAATAACCACTTACTATTACAACAGATCTGTCTAAGCAACTCAAAAAACTATTTGAAAATTTAGAAAGTATTAGTTGCTTGTCATCTATTAATTTTCTGACTAAATGAAAAGTGAAACTCATTATCTTAAACTTTCCACCAATTATGTAATTTCTGATGGAGTACTTTTATTAGTTTGGAGGATGTTTGTTTTAAAATCTACCTCAGTTTATAATAACACTCTCAACCATACTATATAGAAAGTGCAAAATTTATTTGACTGAATATTAGCTACCATTTATTTATTTATATACCATTTATTTATAAAGATCTGACACTTAATCAACAGTCATTTACAAAACACACTTGACCTGTTAAAGTGACACCTAATTACATATTCAAACATCATGAACACAAACAGCCAATAACAACCTCAGGTTCTCAAAGTGATATGGCCTGACAAGAAAGGATGGCACTTTTAAAACATTTTTCACTTTTTCACTTAATTAAAATCATGTTTGTTTCTCACAAACTTAAGGTAAAATCTTACCTTCACCTTGGGCCATGAGGTGTCATAAATGTACCACTTTACTCTTAAGCCCTTCCCAATTATTATTATTATTATTTTTTTCTTCTAAGAAAGCACAAAATAGTATTTCTCCTGAATTTAGTACATATTTCCATAGTGCCTACAGCACTGAGACTCTGTGGAATACCCAACACAATACGCTTCCCTATGTTCTTCCTAGGTCTGCAGGTGTCCATATTGTGTCAATCTGTCCACAACATCTAGTTATGCTATAAATACACAAACTGATTAACACTCTAATCAATCGCTTTATTATTTAGAGATCAAACCCTTAAAGGTTATAAATTCACGTCCATTCGAACTTTGAGAATGGAGTTTGTTAGAAGATCAGAGCAGCGAAGACAGATATTTTTGTTTCCGTATATTTACATTGTCTCTCTTCCCCTGTCCCTCCACTTACTCCTTCCTCAGTTCAGAGGGCTGTCTGCGCCGGGACCTGGCTCCCTCGCTCTGGCGAAGTTGTAAATATGGCACAGGATCAGCGCACATTTGCGGCTAATGGTATTGTTTCCTCCTCCTCCTCCTCTCTGGGCTGAGGCCTGTCACCGAGAAGCCGCTTCGCCTTTCTAATCCCCGAGCTGGAGTAAAGGCGCTGGCCGGCGGGCCTGCGCTCTCCACCAGGCCTAGGCCTCCCAGCAGCCTAGGAAGAGCCGATCTCCTCCGCCAAACCCGAGCGAGCAAGAAGGGGGGGACGCGAAACAAACACCTCCTGTGCCACCTACTCCCCCGGACCCCGGATAAGAGCTAATCTCCTCCGCTCTCGGCAGCGCCGGGCCGCCCCGGCTCGGAGGCCCGGCCCGGCTGATGTAGAGGGCAGGGAGGGGAAGGGGAGACAAGGAGGGGGGATTACCTGAGCAAATCGGCGTCTGAATCCAACGAGAATCCGAGAGGGGGAGAGAAATCCGCCCCCCTCCCTCCTCAGAGGAGCCGCCGCCGCCGCTGGGCCGCCGCCGCCGCCGCCGCGGAGCAGGAGGAGGAGGGGAGATAATATAACAACAATAATCCGGGCCGGGAGGGGGGCTGGCTCCTCTTCCGTCTCCTCCTCAGTGCAGCGAACATGTAGAGCCGGGGGTGAGCGGCACGGACGAATCCCTTCCCCCTGAGCCTGCTTCACAACATCGACACGGGCCGCGCCGGGCCGAACCGGTTCCGAGACGCGGCCCGAACAGCGGGGGGAGCGGGGGGAGCGGGGGGGAGGGGGGGGAAGTTGGGGCGGGGGGGGTTGAGGGGGGACAGAGCCGCCGAAGGGCCGCCGCTCCCTCCGTGTGAGCGAGCGCGGGAGGGCGGAGGAGGGGGCGGCCCAGGCACGGCGAGCCGGTACCGAGCGGAGGGGTGGGGGGAGGAGAAGGAGAAGGAGGGGGGAAGGATCCTGTGCGCGTCGCTCTCGCTCCCTCTCAGAACAAAATGCCGACCGGAAGTGCAGCTGCAGGAATGACTCCCTCCACCGGCGCCAAACACCAACAGCCTCCCCCTTCCCTTCGCCGCCGCCTCCTCGCCCGCTCGCTCAGCCGGCGCCGCTTCCGCCGCCGCTCCGCGCCGCTCCCTGCCAGAGCCGCCGAACAGCGCCTGGTGGCGGGCGCGGCCGTCCGCGTGCGTGGCTCACCCCTTCCCCAGCCCTCTGCCCGCCGCCGGGGCTCTTCGTTTCCTTTTCCTTTCCCTGCCGGTGTGCGGTACGAGCCCGGAGTTCGCGCTTAGGCCTGCGCTGAGAGGAAGGCACCCAGCGATTTGTGAAGAAGTGGCGGTTGAAAATAATATTAATAATAATAATGTACATACACATGGTTTGGGTTTCTTTTTCGCTTTCCTTACGGATGGTGGGGAGGACTGCAAGTGACCGCAAAACGCCAACTCGCAGGAGGCAGACGTAGAAAGGAGCCGTGCGAGGAGCCCGCGAGGCGGCAGCTCCCCCTGCCCCAGGGCGGGACGCGGCAGACCTGGACACCGATGGAGTTACTGTTACCGTGACTCGGCGTTCGTAAAGAGACTGTGTCGCAGGAACTGAAACACCGAATGCCGAAAGCGTCGCCGGGGCCAGGGATTTCCAGGCGGACTTCGCGAAACGGAGTGACTTTGTAAACAACGATTTTAGACGAGCGTGGGGACAACTACAGATGTTAAGGTGAAGGGTCTTTCGCTGCAAGGTGTTGCTCCCCACCCTCCTCCGGGTTTACTGGAGATATTTTAACGGGGGGTTGCAAAGGACAGGCTTGGAATGTATCCTCCTCTGAGAGACTTTTTGTTTTTCTCTACACAGGTAACACTGAGTAAACATTCACAGAATAATAGAAGCACTTACGTCTAAAGAATCCCCCGTATTTTTTTCATACTTCTTTTATGAACTTCTCAGTACTTGGACAAAAATCCTTCTCTATTCTTGCTCATCTATGGAATGCAGGATTCAGCCATACGCTTGGACACAGCAAGATGTAAAAGTCCTGTGACATACAAACACACCCTTTCAATTCTGGATGGATATTATTTGCACAAAGATATAATATCTTACACCAAGCTACTTGAATCTCTCCAAAGCTTAACAATTTCCTGAGCAATGCTCTATATTTAAGGCAGATTTCAAGCCTGGCTCTCAAGCTTAACTGTTACATTCATTATATTGGATTAATCAAAGTTTGCTTTACAAGTGTATTTGTTTGAAAGTACACAAGTGAAGACGGCACTGGAGAACACCGTAATTCAGTACTTCTATCTAATAGGCTTAAAGGAAACAAAGTAAACCAGATTCTGAAAGAAATGTATTGCGTGCCTTTGTTATATGTTAGTTCAAAAGGCCCCAACCCTACAACTGTTTAGGCATTTATAATTTCAAATTATCCATTTCAAATAATTAGTGTAGCAGATGAAGCACATTCATAAATCTTCATGCTTTATTTAATACAGTGCAACTCTGCAAGATAAGGGGGGGAATTATCTTTTTTTTTTTTTTTTTTTTTTTTTTTCTGTGAATTAAAACTGAATTTTAAAATTACCTATTTCAAGGCAGCATATGTGTATTATGTCAACTTACCTCTGAGTTCAAAAGAAAATTTGATTCTAAAAGGACAAGGCTGCAGGAATGTTATTCCAGTCTACTTTCAACTTACTTAAATAATTCATATTGTTGGGCTGTTTCTGTGATTTTATTAATTCATAAAATGATTTTTTTCTTAATTGATTTACCACATAAATACAACGTAAATACTCATTGTTTTCAAATGCCAAGTGTCTTCCATATAAAATGTGTTTTAGGCAGTAGAAACGTCATGTAAGACACACCTACTTGACTATTCTGCTTCTGACAGAATTTTCCAGTGAGAACATCACTAGCAATACTTCAGGCTTTTATGATCCTTTTTAAGTAAAGGAATTTTTGGAAGCACCTGTTTTGTTTAAACACTATTATGTTACTACCTGCACAAGAAACCAACTAATTTATTAGTTTTTTTAGAAAGTGTTATTGTAACACATGTGAGTAAATTTTTTTCCTTAAGGAATGAAACTGTTAAATATGTTCTAGTCTATTAGACGTTACTGTAGTTCACTTTTTAAAATGATTCTTCAGCTGCATTCAGACAAGGATTCCTGTATCCCTTTTGTCTTCACAGGTCTACTCACAACAAACTATTGTTTAATGAAAGCTCACTAGTTCCTAAAAATATTTTAGTACATATGAGTGATATCTCTTTTTACGTGAAATGGACAAAAAATGGGGTAAAAACAAGTACTTCCAAATATTATCAGAAAGCATAGCAAAAGATACTTCAAGCGTTATTTCTGCTCCAGGCCTTAGTCATGGGGTGGAGGTAGTCCTAATCGGTATGGGAGGAGTTCTGCAGTCACACAACCGTGACTGTGGCACATTAAGGAATGTACACTTCACTAAACAAAGCTGGTGGCAGTGTAGAGCAGGGCAAGGCTCTTCAAATTCCTGTGAGAAGTCCACACCTATATAGTTGTGAAAATGAACTGCAAATTTCAGGGTACAGCTACCACCTAATCTGCTCCCTTTGAAGTCAAGAGAGAACGTGTTTTATTTTTTTCTCTAAACAAATGATTGGGCTCCCATAAATATGAAGTATTTGCACAGCCAGTTATTCTGAGACTCATTTCTTGTTCTTTAAAGAGAACATATTATTCAGTAATTTTAATGTAACTTTAAAAGGCAGGAATTCTCAAACACTTTCCACCAAAATACGTACCATTCTTGCTGCTTTTTACAGCTTTCTGCTTGCAAGGCCATTACCATTATGTGCATGTACACTGTTTAAAACAGGGAAAGGACTCTTCTCTCTTCATTTGATGTAAATGTTCCTGACAGCTACATGTTTCTATTCAGCTTCATAAATTATAGACAGTAAAAACACACCTAGAACCAATGTTTTCTTAACAATCGCTTGTTGACATTTAATTTATTTTTCTCTAGAATGAATGAAAAGCGTATTGTACTTCTCCACATTATGCTTTCTTTACAGGCTAGTTAACATACAGCTGCATGCCATTTTAAGTAATTAATGGAATGCACAAATATTATTACGTTGTTAGTAATTTGCAAATAGTATGTATTTCTGTGCAGAATTTTTTTTTTTTTTAATTAAAGTTTTTATTGTTGTTCTTGTTTTGTTGTTTTTTAATAAGTGGCTTTGAACAACCTGATCTAGTGAAAGGTGTCCCTGCTTATGGCAAGGAGGTTGTAACTAGGGGGTTCTTTCAAACTAAGCCATTCCATGCCTCCATGATTCTATGACTAAATTTCTCAGGTAGTTGAAAGAAACTTTCCCTCCTAATGTTGTTAACTCATTATATGAATTATATGAATATGTTTGCTGTCATCCTAAACTCAAGTTCTCAAATTTTTGGAAAAATGCTATTAAGACTGTACTACAACACTGAGTAGGATTAATGTAATTACAAATGCAGCATGTGAAATAACACAAAGTTACATTCTTTGCATTAACTTTAGTTCACAGGAGCAAATAATATTAGCACTTAATTTATTCACTGGGGAATATTCATCTTCAGAAGTAAGCAGTCTGAATGTCAGATAATGACTTCAGTGATACAGGTAAGATAAAAAGCAAGCATGTAGACTAAGGTGTAAAATCTTCACACAATTAGTTGCTGCAAGTTTACTAAATGGTCACTGCTTTTTTTTTTGCTCCCCCCCCCCCCTCCACCCCCCCTTTTTTTGCAAGCCAGACAGAGATAACCATTTCTTACCCTCACTCCAAATATCTAGCATAAATTGTTAACAAGAATGTCATGACATGAAGTAATGCTACCCCTTTTTTTTTCTAAGTTAAAAAATTGCACAGTCTGTACTATATTAATGTGTTTTAGACTGTATAGGGATTGGATATGAATCTTATGGCATACATTTTGAAACATACTTGCTAAAAAATAGTTCTCTTTGAAGGAAAAGTATAGAAGATGTAACCCTAGTATTTTCATTTGAGTGTTATGGTCAGTTTCTGATTGTTCAAAGCACTTGAGATTCTGAATAATTTAGTTGTTATTAAATACGGATAGTGGATAATATGTAATTTAGACTACAAAATGTAAGAATAAAAGATACAATAAAATAGTAATGGAGATCAGTGATGGATAACTCTGCTAAATTAGTTTTCTATCCGAGAATTGCTGTATGAAGGTTATAAGAACAAACAAAAGCTGATTTTTTAAAGATGGTTAGTTACTGTACGTTCTCGTCGTAAGAAATCTGAAACCTGGAGAAAGAGGTTCCTTTGGTACTTTCCTCTGGATACACATCACCATACATTAACTTCAGAAAGGAAGAAGGTACCATTCCTACTATAACCTCCTGAACTTCCTAGAACTTCTTTAAAATTATTTGCAGATTCAGTGAAGGCCAATATGAAGTACTTCTGGAGAAAAAAATAAAAACATTCAAACAAGCTTTTTTTTTTTTTTTTTTAAAGATTTAAAGGTGAGCCAATATAGCTTCATGACCAGCAAGTGAATGTGGACATTCATCCACTTGCAAAGGACGGTAGTTAAAAATTGGCCTGAAGGTCTGTTGTGTTCAGCACAAGCTGAAAGCCACACTTGCATGGATTAAAGAAATGTGAGAACATCATATCATGCTTAAAATGCCTTACCACTCCCTTTTTAATGAACTTGCCAGTAAAAAGAAGATTTAAAAGAGATTATTATCTAAATCAGATATTTTAAAAAAGCTCTTGGGCTTAGGCCTCTATGAGCTGCTCCTTCAAAACAATGGAGAAATTTCTATTCCTCAGATAGTGAAGCGCTAACAATCTCAGCCAACGCATTCAATGGATACACATAAACTAATAGGTTAAACATGCCTGGGACTGTTGTCTGGTATTAAGGCTACTAACTGCATAATGTCTCATGCCTACATTATTAAACTCCTAATGATTCAAAATAATATAGTCACATGCATCTACTGCCCATTGGTGATGGTTCCTGACTCACACAAACTTCCAAATTGTGCCAAGAATTGTCTGGGAGAGTGCTGGGAAGCTAGTATGCTTTTAGTCTGTGCCAAAGTCTGTTCAAACACTCACATACAATTTTTAGACAAATTATTTCCAGAGTTTCTGAATATTTTGTGGCAGTTTCATTTACATAACATTTTAGAGACAGAGCTAATACAGTCTCTTTGGAGTGACGAACCTGAATACAGGCAAGTAACTGCGGTCCCCCACCTATCGATAAATCACCTTCATATTTCCAATTAATTCCTAATTGAAACAATCATCCAATGTTTTATCAGCAAAACGTCGTAAAGGAAAGTTGATTGGAATTTGACAATCATGTTAGATACTATTTCATGCAAAGATGTCTTAAACAGTCCTGTATGGTGTCTAAAAAGCCTTCTAAGCTGAAGCACATCCCTTTTTCAGATATCTTGCACCTTTTAGTAAGGGATATCACAGAAAGCACAAACTGTGCAATAAAGTAAAAGAATTTCTGCATTTCTTTAAATTGTGGATGTTAGCATCAATTTAAAATGAAAAATAACTTATAAAATGTAATTGTTGCTTTTAAGTGAAACACAGAAAAGGAATATAGATAAATAAAGCATCACTGGGTATTTTCTGAATTCTGACTATTTCTCTTATAAATTTTTTTTTTCAAGACAGGAAAAAAAAAAAAAAGAAAAAAAAAGAAAGAAAAAAAGATGACCCAATTTTGTAACTGGACATATACAAGCAACTTGATTCCCAGTGTAGCCACAGGGACAGACATTGGTTCATCTGCTCTGTAACCACTTCAAAAGACATGTGGGTGCTCCACTAGTGGTCCAGAAAGCAGTATTAGTTTGTCACAGATTTAATTTCTTGCAGACTTCCAACATTGTATATTCTAAAGCGGAAAGCCTTTGTTTAGTGTTTGTTTCAATTTTTTATAGATGGTCCTGAAAGCTGAATTAATGACTTGGACAAGCTGCCTAGACTTTTACCTACAATAAATGCCTCTGCCTAAGTGATGCAACTCTGCTGCAGGAAAAAAAAAAAAAAAAGAAGAAAAAAAAAAGAAAAAAAAAGAAAACTGTGTGAAGAATGTATTTTTTAGAAATGGTTAACATGAAAATTTCAAATACACATAGCTTAAAAATCTAGTAACAATAATCTAGTTATGGAAAAAAAATACACTTTTTTTTGCATAAGGATGTACTTAAATTCCAATTTTCAATGTAAATAATTTTGCTTTTGTCCTCCCACTGCTTTAAAATATCTACAAGACTTCCTTTAAGTTTCCTAAACATCATTCATATCCTTATAGGTAAGAACAGAATAGAAAATCTTGGCATAAGAGATACATGTTACAAGAAATAAGAAGATGAGCATGTGTGGTTATCTTAAAGGTTACAGATAAGTGGAAATTGTTTACAAATCTTAACTAAAGTGAAAGAGCATCAGTATGTACAGCATTGTTAATTATGTTAATTTATAGTTTTAAGTTACTATTGAACATTTTGAAAACTTGTCTACTTCCTCAGCTGAATTCCTCATAAAGATTCTGTGTAAGTAGCAATCCTGTGTAAGTAGTGTACTCATATAAAAAAGACAATCTGGCCATTCTAAGGGGCTGTAAAATATATCCTTTTGCTTGGGTATTTCCATATAGACTTTAATCCATTAAGATACTTGTTATCCTAATACTATTATTAGATAAAACATATTACAGCTAATGGTCACAGATAGTGCTTTTTAAAATCAGTATTAGAAGCAGTTAAACTTTCACAAACAAGAATAGCCTCCACCAAAACATTGGTATATGTCACCATACAGAATAAGGACATGTACAGGTGGCATGTTTTGTTGAATATTAACTTGAGGATATGCACATTTGAGAAAAAAAGATGTAAAACAGTTTCAGACACAGAACCTTACACCATGATCAAACACCAAGAGTGTAGCTCTGAGTAAATGGAGAGAGATTCAAGATGACTGTCAACCAAAAACAACTTGAGATTTTGAGAAAAATTCTCCATCAGTTCTTGAGGACAGGAGCATAGGTACAATCTGTGTAAACAGTATGCAGCAAAATATCTGATGCCACCATATATTTCATCTGACAATCAACTAATCAAAGACTGTACCAACAGACTTCCAGCTTTAATCACAGCTGACTTCTAAATAGATCCATAAATTATAGTAGCCTGTCAGCATTCAAAATAAGAATTTTCCCAACAAGAAAATACATACACATGCCCCATAAAAAAAACTTGCTGTATTTTCATCCACTAGATATTTTCCTGAAGTTACTAATTACTTTCTGTGGTTCAGTAACTGCTTCCCTTCGTTTCCAGAATGAAGTCAATCCTTTGCTTTACTTCAGCATACTCCAGTGACCATTCTCTTCTGGTCAAAGTGCTGGTTTCTCCTGTATTTCCTTACACAATGCTTATCTTTTCCTTGCCATCAGACTGTATTATCCCTAACGTATTGGAGTGTTTCCTCTCTCTAGCTCCCAAGAACAGAGGCAACATATAAAAGCCTTTATTCACCTTCTTTCTCTATTTCAACTTTTTTCATTTGCAAAAATAATCCAAAATCTAGATTGTTCCTTATTTCTCTTAGAAAATCCACTGGCTTAAGACAGATTATTTTTTTTCTGTAAGTAATCATCTTACTGCTTTTACTTGTTCTGCTAGTTATGTTTGTGGTCTAGTTAAGTACCTATACAGACAAAAGAACAGTGTACCCTTTGAGTTCATTTCGGTGGATATACCAC
This sequence comes from Tympanuchus pallidicinctus, assembly GCF_026119805.1. Taxonomy (NCBI): domain Eukaryota; kingdom Metazoa; phylum Chordata; class Aves; order Galliformes; family Phasianidae; genus Tympanuchus; species Tympanuchus pallidicinctus. The sequence goes on from NW_026294813.1 coordinate 12,467,204, forward strand.
TTTGATTCCATTTTGCCTTGCAGATTTTATACAGAAAATGTTAAATATGTTAAAATAATGTTTGGATTAAAATATCAGTTAAATAAGGGATAATCTTTTGAAAAGAGATTAAATGTAAAACTTACATTAGAAAAATAATATTTAAAGTATAGCATAGCATAAAAAGTACTTACATGAAAACAATCAGAAAAATTGATACAAATGTGTATTTAAAAATATGGTCTTTCTATTTACAATTTTTTTCACACCTTTAAGTTACAGAATCCTCATTTAAATTACTGAGTGTAAATGTTTCACTGTTTTTTTATTTAAAATGTAAATGTTGTGCTATGTTTACAGTTTTCTGTGATGATCTTAACATGTTACTTATACTACGGAAACATCTGTGTTTCTATGGAATCTTCAGAAGTACTCGAGTTGATTGTACAGATTAGAGGCATATTAAATAGAGACATACAGGATAATTTTGGTCACTTTATTTCCTAAATCTTCTCATTTATACCACGTAGAACTTGAAAAGATAAGAAACCCTATTCCTATATTGTTGATAATTAACCCAAGAACATAATATGAGTTAAAGGAGATGTGCCATATAAGCGTTTTATGGTCTACCCCTCAGGCTTTTATTTCATTATTGGAAGTAATGATGAACTTCTAGAATGTGAATTTAGTATAAAACTGCAAAATTCATCAAACATTCAAGACCTAACAATCCAATTATCCTTAGCAGTTACTTATATTTTTTCTTGTGTATGTGTGTGTGTTTCTCAGTTCTTACTTAATAATCTTCCCTCCCAAAACTAATAACAAATGTGTACGTTTAAATGAAGGTTTTTCTTACCAGGCCTCTACCAGTTTTGCCCTCTTCTAAAAGCAGTTCAGAGATGTCTATGTGAGACTTCTGTATGGATGGGGCTCTTCGCGTGTAATAGATATAATTTGTCCAGTTCCCCAAAATGTCACTGAAAATGCTACATACTGATGCCAAAATGCCTGAAATAGAAAATTTCACATGTAATTTAAGGGAAGTTACAGAGCAGTAATAATCTGGTAATAGAAATAAAATTACACAGCTAGGTAGCTATAGAATAATAGCTGGTTCCTGGTTTTAGGAATGTTTTCTTCTCATTGGCAAAGATTTAAAGGCTGGGTTCTTGCAGCTCAATATGTGCCAAGGAAAAGGTTACTGTACAATTAATCTAATACATTTTCTTCAGTATATACACTTGACTTTGATTACAAAAATATACTGCAGCCTTTTTCTTAATTAAATTCTATTCTTGGTTGCGTGTTAATTAAGAGCTCAAGAAAGGTTCTGAATTGCCAGTGAAGCAGACTGAAATCCACTTATCCATAAAGGCAAACAGCAAGAACAATGATTAATGCAGACTTCCCCGTGCTGCTTTGCTGTTATGCCCCAAAGGGACCGCCGTTACAGTTATAATGCACTCCAATCCCTTGTATGTGGACTCCATGCACTTAGCATGTTATGATGGCATTACTGCTTACACTACTCAGCTGACACACGAAACTGGATAGACAAGACGTACTCTTGTTAACCATGTAACTATGCAGAGAAAATAAAATCAAGCTAAAAAAAGAAAAGTCAGGGGGAAGGAGGAGGTGCTTCTCAAAGAGTAGATCCCTCCCATTCATCTAATTCTAGGCTCCCAGTTTGTTTATTCTGTGTGGTTTTGATTCACTTTTAAGTTTCAGAGATTCTCAGAGGAAGTGGTCTCGGCATTTTATAGCTGCCTGGGAAGCAGTGCACATCCCCATGGTCTTACAGAATCACTTTCCGTATGACGGAAACTCTCACGTTTATCACTAATAGCTGCTCTTACAGCAGCTTCACGACCATTTTAAGCGCCCTCCTCTTCTTTCCATTTATGCGCAGATCAAATGACACGGTTCCTTACTTTCTTGAGAAATTCTTACTATGGGCCTCCGAATCAAAAGCTCCACGGTAAAACCGCTTAGAAGTGAGAAGCATTTCGTGTACAGGCTGGCGTTTCAAACAGTCCCCAAAGCACACCACCAGCCTTTCTAACCCACTCCGCATGTGCTCGCCCGCGCGCAGGATGCCCGGCGCAGAGCACGGCTGGGGCGCTGCCCGCGGCGGCTGGCAATGCGCGGCGGCTGCCGCCGCTCGGAGCGGCAGCCGGTCTGGTGACTCCCATTCAGTTTCAGGACTCCACAAAGCCCAGCCTGTTTGTTACACTGCTGCCGCTGAACAGCTGGCGGCTCAATACACCACGTTACCGTATTTTCACCACAGAAAGCCGCGGGGCTGCTGGCAGAGAGGCACCCCGGGCTGCCCCGTGGTGGCCGCTGCCGCCCTTTTGTCACTTCAAGCCCCGCTCCCACCACCGCACCCCTGCCCTCCCTTTCTCCTCTCCTCCGGGTGCCACTCAGGTAACCGGGCCGGTTACGAGAAGCGGGTAAGGAGGGAAGCTCTGTCGATGCTGGAGGAAGACATCAAAGCCGATCTAAAAGCTCCTAAAACGCCCTGCCAGCCCCAAACACGCTACCGAGTACCGCCGCGCCGCCTCCCTCAAACCGGGCTGCGACACGGCGCGGCGGCGGAGCGGGACGTGCCCACGCACTGGAGAGCAGAGAGGAGCCCTGAGAATTTCACTTTAGTGTCACGGGTCTTAGTTCACAGGTCTCCTCCTCGTGATTTATATTGCCCATTTTCCCCTCTCCTATTGAAATTTTACGGTGAATTTTACAGTAAATAACAAAGAATGTGGAAGCAGGATCCCCCCCTGCGCGGGTAATGGAACAGCCCGATGGGTTCCTCCGCGCCGACGCTGCACCTTAACTCCTTCTTTGCCAAATCAACCGCCTTGTGTGAAGGTTTAATTCTTCCAAAGAAATAGTCCGAATCTTGCCTCTGTCATACTTCAGCGCCTCAGAGAGGTTGTAAGAGCCCTGTCCCATGGACAGGGTGCAGTGCGGAAGATGACTGCGCGCTCTTCAGATAGACTTGAATGCCACCAGACAAAGACACGCGCTGCGTTTTCTTCTCACAAGCTTTTGCAGAAATAAGCACCGATGTTTAAATACGGGGTGGCTAGGCAAATTTTAAAATTATTTTTTCGCATGTTGTGGGGTAAATTTCCATAGACTCTACTTGGTGTCCACCTTTCACCCTTAGTGATTCCCCTCACCAGAGGACACATGAAAGACTCCTCTCAGGTGGGCTCACCCACTCATCTTCTAGAAACATTTTGCCTCTTGATACATAGCTGGAGAAGTGGTGATGTCCCAGCCTGGGACCTGTGCTGCAGTTCTCAATTTAAGCAGCTGAATGCCCATGGTAAGGTGGTGCAGATTTTTATGTATTATATTGTCTTTTGCAATGACTGTTTCTGAGGAATTACAAAAAATTATACTAAACACACTTATATTTTAAAGTAATGCATTGTGAGAGGTCGCTTATATCAGATTTCTGTTTCTTCAGCGATTTTTCCATTTCTCTATTTCTGCTTCCCCTCAACTTCAAGAGTCAATTCAATTCTTCAAAAAGCTTCAGCTATACCAAATAAAGCATCTGAAAAACATATTGACTCCTTTCCTGCCCTCAGTCTCTTCAGTTTCTTGGCTATATTCAACACTAGAAGCCCTATCTCCACTCCTCAGCCTCTCCTCTAGGGGCCTGAGCACCATCTCTCTCTTGTCTTTTCCCTGATTTTAATGATTGCAATTCAGTGTTTCACTCTTGCTGTTTTCCTTCTCTGACATCTTTTTTTCTGGATCAGAGTTTCTTCAGTAGAACACTCTATTTTCCATTTCATTACCTAATTCCTACATGATACTATTCTCAATCATACTGTTTTTTATGAAAAAAAAAAAAAAAGCACATAGCTTGAAGTAAGTGAAAAAGAAAATTTTACGTTTACTCCAGGTTATTAAGTTTATTAGGCACATCTTGGCAGTGGTGAACATGCAAAAAGAGGTTCTGGTAAAGGAACTTCTGCAAGTCCATGTCTCCAACACTCTATGGGAGAACTTTTTCCAGAAGTTTCCAGAGCTGTATCAGTGAAACTGTATATTGCAGCTCCCAGAGTGCATAAGGCCGAGCAGGGTTAGTTACTTGTACTGCTGTCTGACACTTCATGAATACTTCATCTTTTTTCCTATAACAAAGTAATCATTAGAATATTTAAATTTACTACAGCTTTTTTACTTTGCACATTTGGTTTATATTTTACTATTTGGCCTAGTATTCTAATCTAGAAAGCACACGTGGTACACAACAGCAACCACAGCCCTTAATAGTAAAAAAAAAAAGAGGGAAACAATTTTGCTGAATAACTTCAATAAATTGCAAGACTTTGATTAATGCAGTGCATATGAGAAATGTCTGCTTTTGCTTAGAAAACCTGTGCAAGTTTCTTTAAAAAGTGCAATCAAGAGTGTTGTATTCACTCACAATTTCATTGTTTGTGTCTGTTCAGTCAAATTTTGGCCTTTTCCTTTCCATATGAAGAAGACTTAGGAGCGCTGGGAACTCCTGAGGTTATGAAGTTATGGCCAATTCTGTTGCACTCCCAATCTCCCTCTCCCCCCCCCCCAGTGAGACTCTAGAGAGGACCTCTTCTCTCTACTATTACAGCCTCACAGATGTTGTGATCCATAGTCTATTTTTCTTTCTTTTTCTGGATTCAGTCTGAAAAGAACAGACATAAATTCCCTGTAGCAGGCAACTTGATGTCTTTTCTATTGCTATTTCAGGGATAGCTATTTCAGGGTCTCTATACCAGTGCTTAAAACCAAATGTCCCTCACAGTATCTGTCAGCTTCTGTCTTGTTCTCACATCAAGAAATCCAGTATTAGAATTGTATTTGCATAAATAAGAAATTTATTTAGATATGGAAATACATATGTCTACAAGAGGATAGAAGTCTACCTTATTAAGAGCCAAGGGAGAAATAACATGCTTTAGTAGTTCAGTTCTGGTCTGGAAAATACCTGAGAATACCCTAGCCACAGTAAATTTTTCTGAATTACCACATCCCTTTAATGTCCCTGAAAATATCAGTAAAACTTTTAAATTTTAGCTCTATTTGATGTAAAATTTATCCTGCAAATCATTTCCCCCCCCTTTCATTACTTTGATAGGGCTATTGTTTTACAGTTGTAATAAGAGGTTTTTTGATTTATTTATTTTTTTTTTTTTTTCTGTAAGAACGTGTTTTTCCACAGTGTTTGTCTTTTTTTCCAGGGTTTGAGAAAATTATATCCAATTGTTTGGTTTTCCTAAAATAATCATGTTTGCATTCAATGCTATTCACAGGAGCAGAATCAACAGAAAGCAGCCACCCTGACTGCTGGTCCGCAGCCACTGCTCTGTTCTCAATGCTTCATGTTTCCTTCCCACTAGATGGTGATGTTGGAAAAGCTCTGGCTCCCACTCTTGAAGGACAACGGCTTGGTTTCCTACGAGCTAGAAGAAAGCAATACATTCCTCTTTCATAGTCTTTTAGACATATGTGAGCAATTAAAAATACTCTTCAACAGAGTTTTTCTCCTGTTTCGTAGACAGCGCAGTGTATGGTATGATTAGGAAGAAAGCTGAACTTAGGAGAGTTTGAGTCTGAATTATTCACGTGTAAATATACTTGGTGATACTAATGAGCAAAAATTATAACAACAAATAGGAAGAATATTTTGGAAAATTATTTTAGAAAATTATCTAGAAAGTTGTTTTAGAAATGTGACGTTCTGAGCTGCCTCAGTCAACACCTTTTGTCTAACTGAGAAGAATGATTTCTTTCCATACATAGCCATCATATAGCACGAATGACTGTGAAAGGCTTCAGTGGTAATTGGAAAGAATAGTGGCTGGAACTACTTGAGTTTCAGGGACTTCGATACACAAAGACTGAAGCAGAAACTGAAGCTGTGAACACATTTAGAAGAACAGGGGTTTGTGACAAGAAATACAAGGTATATCACTAAGCCACTGGGGGTTACATAGTTGTGCAAAAGTAACAATATATACTGAAAATAACTGGTAATGATTCAAAACCTTACACTTCTTACATGTGGAACATCTTTCTCTTCAATGTAGAAGGCTTAAAAACTCATTCACTTTAAAGGTTTGAAAATGTGGGTTGCATACAAAAGGTTTACTTCACAGCTCTCCCTCCCCACTAGTTTTCCTACTTCCTCATTCTCTGCATGTTATTTAAGTGCTTATTCTCAGGCTTGGTGCATCTAAAAGGGTGAGGGTAATCCGAGTTGCAGCCTACTCTCAGGAAAGTATAAAATAGGGTATATTAAAACATTGAACTGTAAGATGAGAATGGAAAGTTTAGGGGGTTTTCTGGAGGGGAGGGGTGAGGCACAGAAGGACCTTCTCACATCTAAGTAAATCAACTAAATAGAGGAAAAAACACTAAATGCAATCTGACATTGAAACTATCATAGTAAAAAAAGTATTTTTTAAGTATTCCTCTCTGACACCTGGATATCATTCACAGTATTTTCTAAAAAAACAGATATGATCTCAAGAACAGTTGAGAACCTTCTCAGAAGTAGTTCAGTGTCTCTAAAATGGGGGGTCAGGATTCATTCCCTCTTTGATTGAAAAGAAAATCTGAATCCTGCCAACCACAGAAGAAGAACATTAATTTCCTTCATATTTCTTAAGGCTTCATGAATAGCTAATACTTATACTGTCACATCACAGTTTAAATAATAATTTTATTTATAATATTGTTAGAGAAAAGTAGATACTAAATTTACAAATTAGTTGGAGAAAGAGCTAAATGTTTTAACATCTTTGTAATAGCCAACCGATTTCAAATGTTGAACAACTTCAAATATTAAAAGTAGAGACTAAAGAAACTAAAGAAAAGTAAACATCAAATTTCTATTTTTATAGTATTGCAATCACTTAGAATTAGACTGCCTGAACGACTTTCATTTTCATAGAGCTCATATTACTAGAGATTTCATTATCTTGCCTACAGAAAAAATTAAAAAAGATCTGAAAATGCTGCATAGAAGACTTCAATTTTTAATATACTGGTGTCTGAAAATCAGTGGATTTCTCACTCAAGTATTAGATACACACACAAATATACTGTTAAATTTTAACTTATGTTTTCTACAGATCACAGAGCTTGTATAGATTTCTATAGTTACTGTTAACCAGATTTTAAAAGGTTTATTAATCAGTGATAAGTTAGATATTTTTACAGAGAGAAAAAATCAATTGCTCAGAGTGGGTTTTAATCAAACAGTAGCTTCTCTGACTGCATAGAAAATTTTAAATTGAGCTTTGCTATTTTGTTTATCAGCATCTTGTTGTTTGGTTTTTTTTTTGGTTGTTGTTGTTTTGTTTTGTTTCTTTCTTTGTTTGTTTTAAACATAAGCGTATGTTGAAAATGTTCCAGTACAAGTTGTTGCTATTAGAAATAGACAGGAGGGGAGACATTTTAGTAGGGAAGATGTTTTCCTGTATGGCTGATTTTGTTATTAGTATGAATATTTACATCAGATGCCAAGACAATCTGTCTGAGCCTTAGCACTTTGAGCCTTCCCTTTGATTTCCTTGAGAGTATCTTATTTATCCGTCGTTACATTCTACCATATCTTTTATGACTGCAAAAATGTCCTCTTCACAACAAAGGTAATTATCTTTAAAGTATGTCTTTCAAGGGAAATTTATAAGCATTTTTCTTTAATATTATTGTCCTGAGTGGGACCAGGTGATTATACCTGCATCCTGCCTACACTGTACTTACCACTGTTATAAATATCATTATATCTGCTTTAGTGCAAGGAAAACAACAACAACAATAACAAAAACAACAACTCTATGCAGACATTTCTTTAAGACTGTGCATACATTTAGTAGAATTTCTAAACTCTATTTCATTCTATCTTATGTTGACTGAGACAAGTTTTCAGAAATCATCTACTGCAGAATGGCACTGTCCACCTTGCTCTTGGAATACAAGTATTTTCAGCACATTTTTGTAATGCCTCACTTGGCTCCCTAATTGCAGATTCGAATCCAAAGTTGCTGCCTTCATCTTGATGGCATATCATAGTTTTGCATTTGAGAAAGACAGCTAGATACCCTCTATGTAATACATTATCATTCCACAGTCTTATCACTGTTGTAAGTGATTTTTGGAACTACGGTTATGGATACTATATTTCCAAATTTGAAACAGAGAAACTTAACATAGGAATAAAGAAGTGTAGCAGTAATTGTATATCAGGGAAGTTAAAGCATTAAAGCATCAGCATTATAAAAGTAGACAGTGCTGAGCAAAGTGATTTTTTTCCAGCTTTTGATCATGTGTTCCAGCCACCACCAAGTCTGGGCTTGTGCCAGTAGCCAACTGAAATGTGCAAATATATTTACTTCATGGAATAATACAAAAAAGGGTATAGAAGCATTCTGAGCAAGGCTGAGATGAGATTTGGTAATGCTATATGTAATAGAAAAATGAAGAACTGAGATACACCTAGAGTGGCCCAAAAGATCTGTTAAATGTGGTTTGCCTCTAAAGAACCAAGTTCATGCTTCTTCTTACACCATTATTTATCCACATGTTCATTATTTTTATATTTTATTGTAATTCCTACTAGTTTGTTTGGGAGGAACTGCAGGCTTTCTAGGTTGTGGTCTAGTAGCAGTGGGAAAATAATTACAACAATCTTATTTGATGATGACTGTGTTGTGAGTGTAGGAGCTTTATAAGATGAAAAAAGAAGAAAAACATTTTACAATTCTATCTTGAAATAAAACAAGTAATACTATTGCAATTAAAGAGGTAGAAATAATGACTTTAGACAAAAATTTACAGAAAGGAACAGAGAATCAAGTCTTAGTCAACCACATTTAGTGCTGAATTTATTAAGACAATGTTTAAAACTCTAGTTGTGTATCATAACAGATATGCATAGTAAATACTGACACTCAGAACTAACAGCTTGTTAATGACCTTCTGCAGTGTGATTTCAGTCTTAAAAAATGTGAACGATATATTCTTAATGTATTATAAATTCTATAAATACAACCATGAAATGATTGTTCTCATACTGTGGCTATTCTATTTTACGTGTGGTTGACTATTTGCATGAACGAATGACTCTTGTATCAAGTTTCTGTCTTAGTACATACCATTGTGAACATAATCATTTTTAAAATCAATCCATAATACCTAATGATTTGTTGATTGTACAGTGTCTTCAGTAATATACATATATTCTTTATTTCCATTTTGAACCAAGTCACTTATTTTCTAGAACTGTTGGTAGCCATGACATATTATTTATCTCTTTTATTTTTCAAATACAGAGGAAGAAATGGATTGCACTGCAGATAAAGATATCTGTATATATTTATAAAATAAATGTGTCACTGCCTCTGTGATATTGCTAAAATGGACACTGGAAAAAGGACACTCTCCTTCATAGTTATTACTGTCTGACACACAATCTTAGGTAAAGCTTGGAAATTTCTTCCAAGAAATGCTCTGGCTTGAACAATTTTAAATATCTGGGAACTATATAGTATCAGTTTTCTAGTTAGAAATATTTTGTTCTCTGAAGGAGAGTGAAATCCATACTGCTGATTCACTTGTGTCTGATTTTCAAACCTTTATGGGCTGTACAGCCCTTTAACATTAACCTCCCCTTTGTCCTTTCAGTATTTCTCAACTGTTGGCTTTTCACGTTCAGTTTCTTAATGTCAGGGATACACATCTTCTATTTCTTCCATCTCAGCTAATTTCTCATTTCCTGAGCTGAAGTATAGAATCTATCTACTAATCTTCATTATTGACTGTTAAAAAATCCAGGAAGCCTGTATGAAAGTGAATATACCTGTCATTTACAACTGTAATATGTTAGGACAGACCACCAGCAAATTTCACTGGCAACTATGAAAGTGAGAAAATGACCGTCTCCCCTCTTACGGTTTAGATGAACAGCTAAAGATTGGATGAAAAAGAATGCAAAAGTAGAATTAATGAGCAGGTGATTCTTTCAATTCTTTTTTTAAAATTTTTTTTATTTTTCTCAGATTTTTAAAATTCTCTCCTTTTTAAAAATGAACAGTACTTTGTATTCTCTAGCTAGTTTGTGAACATTTCCTCACAAGGAGATCTGACATCTGTGGATCTTTGAGACACATCTTAAAGACAGGAAAAATCTGGACATTTTCTCTTGCAGAACGTAAAAAAATTCTGTAACAAAAGAGAAGCAAATGTTTTTAACAAGGTGTTGCTATGAATTTGATGAACTTACATATTAATGTTACCATACCAGATAAATCTTATTTCTACTGACCATTATATTATTCAAACTTTGGTTTGGGACAACACTTACTTTGATCTTTACTATAAAATCTATAATCTTCAGAGAAATTTACTCTTTCAAAGAAACTTCGTTATGATTTACATACACTCCTAATTTGTGCGGTGTTCTGCAAATATGGAATTTCATAATAGCAAGAGTGTCAGAAATACATAAAAGACATTCAAAATTGTTTTAAAGCATTATACAGAGTCTATCCTTTACTCCAGATAGAGAGATCAAGCTCAGGACATATTCAAATGTTTCGATTTACAGTAATTTCTATATTGTGACTCTCATTCAGTCAAAACAATGAAGAAAACTTCCCCCCATAAAATCTCAGGAAGGCTAATGGTGCAAAAACTGTCTGCGTTCCTGTGAAGGTAAACCACTCAGTGGGCAAAGTACAGCCACAGCTGGAGCGAAGAGGTTTAATTTGCGTATTGTATACTTGCACAGATTTTGGACATTCCCTTAGAAAAAGCTTTTTTGCTATCATTTTATTACCCTTCAGTTGCCACTTCAGACAGTATGATTCCCCTCAAATTTGATTAAGAAAAGACTTTTTAAAATAATCACATAGTGCTTTAATCTGTATTTCTCTAAGTACACATCCTACACATCCTACTAGGGAATCTTATGGACTGAAATGTGGATTGTCAAGGAATTTTTTATGTGCACATTTTTGCAACTATTTTATTTCCCTAAGTTTCTTTAGAACTCTGACTAAATATTGCTCCAGAGACAACAGATAACTGTGCTATCATTATTAAATCATATTATCTAATAGAAGTTTCATACATAATCCAATAAACAAATCATAAAAATAAATATTTAAAATAAACAGAAAATTGAAATAAAATTTAAATTAAGGTGTACTCTCCAAAAATATATATTGTAATTTACATTAATAAGGGAAATATCTTGCAAAAACAGTAGTTAAAGCAGCCCTCAGTAAAAGCCAATGTGCTTAAAAGGTTTTCTTTCTTTCTTAGTTTTAGAAATTAGATGAAAGTGTAAGGAGAACTTTGAAACTGCACCAGACAATTCATTCATTGGTGCTGATGTATTTTGGAATTACAGATTTAGAAAACAACTTGAACTTAAAAAGAAAAAAATTCCAAGGTAACAACACTGTAATATTATATTGTCATGTTGGAATAGGCTCATAATGACATCATCCTAACTTAACACTGATATTACTGAAATATTGGAAAATTTTCCACTGCATATTTACTTCAGATATTTTCCCAGTTAATAAAATAAAGCCTTCTAAGTCTCAATAAAAATGTAAATGTCAATAATTTGTCCTACCGCTAGAGTTTGTGAGGTACACTCCAACATTTTGCACTGTTTGAAGTCCATTCAATAAGGCATCCATTTGTGCAGCAAGAATAAAATCAAATTAAGCTCATAACAATTGTCTCAAGTTTAATTAAATTCACTTTAATAGGAACAGATCTGAGTTTATATTTTACTTACAAAGCACTATCTTAAGATATTTCCTCTAAAGTCGTACACTTAGACACACGCAAAAGAAATCAGAATAAAGGAGGAGCCATGGGAAATGTCAATTAAGATGATGATCTGTCAGATCTACCATGACTTCATAGGCTAAGACTCATGACTGAGTACGAGCAGGGAATACTAAGTCTTACTAGGAAGCAAAAACAGAATAAATAGAATAAGATGTTACTCTGTATATCAGTGTATACAAAGTCGGCTTAAAAGGCAGAATCTGCCAGGAGATTAAAGTATTTAAAAACCATAGAAGAAATAAAAGGCACTTTTGTAGTTAGTTCTGTAGTTCTGTATCTGACTTTTGTAGTCAGATACAGAAAATCAATCCAAGTTGATCGAGTAGATGAGATCATTTCAGAATCAACTGAACTTTGGTATTATTTTAGCATGTGACAGGATGCAAAGTGTTCACAAATTTTCTGAGCATACTGGCCAAATTTTTTATTCCAATTGTTGAAATCACATATACATTTTTCTGAGAATTGAAGGTTGAGAAGCAATAAAGGTGAACATAGTCATGAAATTATACAATTTCTGGTTCCTAGAAAGAGATTAAAAGCAGCAAATAAAATCATATAGAAGAGGATTCCAGTGGAAAAGGGAGCTTAGGAGTACCAGTAGATATTTAGAGAATTTATCAGTGTGAATGAAATTGGAATAACAAAATGCAAAATTTAGGTTAGAAAACAATTCTGTAAAGAAACATCCCAAATTTGTGCCAGCAATTTCATTCTATGGTCTAATAAACAAACACAGTATTTAGATGCTTAAATGTCCTAAGTAATACGTAGGAACTTGTCTCTTGTATTTGAAACTGCTGAAGGCCAAGTTGGAGTCTTTTGTTCAGTATTGATCACTGTACGTCAAGAAAGTTGGGGACAAATGGAGAAAACATACAAAGAATTAATGAAAAAAAGCCTGGAAAACATGACATGCATTACTACTTTGAATGAACATACGCTGTTCAGCCAAAAGAAGGAATTTTTGAGGAAACTATCAGAACTATATTCAGATGTGAGAAGTATATCATATGAGAAAGACATTGAGGCCCTGGAGCGGGTTCAAAGAAGGGCGACAAAGCTGGTGAGGGGTCTGGAACACAGGGCTTATGAGGAGCGGCTGAGGGAGCTGGGATTGTTCAGTTTGGAGAAGAGGAGGCTCAGGGGAGACCTCACTGCTCTCCATAACTACCTGAAGGAAGCTGTAGTGAGCTGGGGGTCGGGCTCTTCTCTCGTGTAACTGATGATAGGACTGGAGGGAATGGCTTCAAGCTGCGCCAGGGGAGATTCAGGCTGGACGTTAGGAAATACTACTTGTCTGAAAGAGTGGTCAGGCAGTGGAATGGGCTGCCCAGGGAGGTGGTGCAGTCACCGACCATGGAGGTGTTCAAGGAACGTTTGGATGTTGTGTTGAGGGACATGGTTTAGTGAGAACTGTTGGTGATAGGTGGATGGTTGGACTGGATGATCTTGAAGGTCTTTTCCAACCTTGGTGATTCTGTGATTCTGTGATATTTGAAAATATAAAGGGGCATAACAGCATTTGCTCTAAATGAGGGAATAAATAACAGTTCATTCTGCTAGAAGAAAGATTTAGGTTAAACTTTAAAGAAAAATAAAAGCCCAGCATTTTTACACAGTGGTAGTTAAATTCTGGAATAGGTGGAAATAGATGGTGTAGAATCCTCGTCACTGAAGTTTTAAGGAAGGGTACTGCGGAGGATTAGACTTGGCCTTTGGGTAAGACAATAGAGTAAATTAATTTCCCTTCAATTCTTTTGGATTTTTTGATTTTATATTTACAAAATTAAGTCAGCTGTAAGAAAAAAGTTTTACCTTCACAGCTGAAAAACAAAAAACAAACAGAAAAACTACATAAAACCAGAGGAAAAAAAAATGAGGAAAAAAAAAAGTCATTGTTTTCACCACTCTTTTCCAGATCTTCACTCATGACAGAACTTTAAAAATTATACTGTGCTCAGTTCTAGCCACAGTTCCTTCATTATGCATAATTCTTTGTTGTTTAACTGTTACTTTGTTGCTACTCTTAGGCTTTTTTTTCAGATGAAATCAAACCGGAATGTGCACACCAGTGCTCCTGATGTACCCTAACCACTGATGGTCATTTGGTTCATGGCACCAAGGTTTGCAACACAGACAGAGAGAGCATTGCTCGTCACCACTGACCATTTACTGCACAAATTAACTGCTACGGTCCTGTACTATTTCTAGCATAGATAGCACTTACCTCATCCTTTGAGGCGTTAGGTTTCTTATTTATCAGAACTCTCAGAAGTATGTAGTTATTTTTCACTGTCATGTGTCATCGTTAGTCCATTTTGTAACTACAATATCTGGAAAACTAAAAAGAATAAACTGTGAACTAATATCATTAAGATACTCTTGACCTTCCTGGAAGTTTCTCGTGTTTATTCAGGGGAACACAAACTTCTTTATATGCATTTTCTCCATTGTTGCTCTTGGGTCTAGCCAATCGTAATAGCAGTTTACAAAAGAGTTTAGTTTCTTCTAAGGAAAAGGAGAAGTACTTTAGAAAATACCTGAAACAGAAGTGTGGTTTTTAGATTTTATTTTTTCCCTAATGCTGTTAAAATTCATGTACCAATATATAACTGAAGCTACATCTTCTTTGAATGCATTATTTCAGTGTTTACCTGTTCCTCCATGCAATAATTCTGAACAGTCAAAAATAAAAGTTTGTTACAGGTAGTCACTTTTGAAAACAAATTTTCAAATTGATGAACTGAGAGAAAGAAATTACTTCAGCTCTTGAATTATTTGATTTCCACAGGGAGGAAAAATTGTGAAGTTCATGCAAGATCAATTAATTTTCACCATAAAATTTCATCACTTCCATCACTTCACCACGTTTAGAATATAAATTCTACCAGTATACACAAAACCAAAGGTCAACCATTTTAAACACCATTTTAAATTTAGGTGTTGGAAACATATTTCTGTTTTGATGACTGGATTTTTAAAAGTTATTTTAAGTGAATTTAGCCTGAAAAGTACTATGGAAATGAAGATGTGTGGTCACAAAGAAATGAAACTTATGAGAAGTACAATGGGCTAACAAAAAGTTATATGTGATCTAAAGCTCAAAGAAATGTGAAGAAAAAATAAAACTGGGTTGATGATATCTCATTCTGATGCTCTGCATTGAAAAAGTGTGATGACTCAGAGTTTGAAAGAAGAACGTATTTTCTATTTAGTGTAAATCTTGCAGTTTCCAGGTGGACGAAAAATATAATTGCTGGTTACAATAGTACTAAACCAAAGTAACAGAAATGTAACCAGGTCTTGGCTATTAAAAAATACCATAGCCTTTCAATATCAATACAATGGAGTATATTTGGCTTTGTACTTCATGTTATAGAGAGGAAACATCAGTTGATTTATATGAGCAGTTATACAAACAGGTAGTCAAGCTACATGTGAAATCTAAAGCATACATTTTATAATTAATTGCTACTGAATGTCATGTTCACATTACTGTTTTTTTTAATTCAATAAAGAATTTGACTTTGTAGAACTAAGTACAAGATAAAATTTGCTGAGTGCCAAGTTTTAAAATGAAGCTGTGGAGAATCAGGAAACTTTTAAGTATATTTACAACACAATTCTTGCATATAGATATGCAGTTGAGTAAAAGGAGACTAGAAGTGGATCACATATAACTTTCCTGTTACTGCTACGCAACATAATTTTTTTATGCAAGCACAGTTTCAAAGTGAGATTCTTTTATTCTCTTTTATATTATTTCTCTTACCTTTTCAATATTCTTCTCTTCACTGCATGAACATCATTATCAGTTATAGTCCTAAACTAAGTTGTACTGATTTGATGATGAACAATAATATAGTGTCTTTTTAGGTGCCTTCTGTGAGTGCACAGTACCCATGCTTCATTCTACTCCTCCTCTGAGTATTGTCTTTTATCTTCATTCATAAGGAGGCTAATACTAGGTGTTTCACAAACAGCAGAAAGCCTATGTCAGCAGTGAAAAATAGGTTGCAAAATTATGTATGTAGTGCAAATCATGCTGATCTCATCTCTCCTTATTCTGAAAATATCCATCTTAATCTTCACTGTACAATTTTGGTGATCTACCCTTGGAATTATAACATCAGTGATGTATTTTCGTGGTTTGCTTGTTTAGATTTGTTTGCTTTTTCGATTCTAAAGGATCTGCATTATGTATTAGACTTAGAGGGATAATTTAGCACACTGAAGAGGGGCAAACTCTTAAAGCTCATGAATCTTTACATTTGTTTTTGAGATATGTAGGCATTTAGGATGAGTTTATTACAAGGATTATAGGAATAAATAGAGTCATTGGAATATGATTGTGTTTTGCCTTCATCCACCCAAGAGTTACATCAAATATCTGATTATTGTACACTTTGGAATGCCTAATAGTTGGAAAAGCAAATGAGAAACAGTCTGTAAGAAACTTTCACTTCAAATTTTTAAGACACTTGCCATTTGTATTTACTATTTGCTAAGTATAGCCATTACAGAAGCAGTTGTAGCACAGGATTCAATGCAGGCCTTTTATTTAATAGCTGTGGAAATGTTCCAACTTGTTTCCTGCAAAACAGCAAAGCAAAATAGTTGGGAAAACCACGGACTTCTGCTGAAGAACACTTTCTGTATGTGGAACATTTTGAAACTGTTGTTTTCATTTTCTGTCCCTCATTCTTCTCACCTTCAATTCTGAAATGGTTTTATATTATCTTTTTATATATTGATACTATTTCTCCCCTCTCTTGCAACTAGTACTGCAAACAGTGTTTGCAAGTGTCATTCACTGCTAACTTGTGATTATAGCCGAGCTGAGCAGTGCTGACAATTGTTATGTGGCTATCCCATTCAGAAGTCAGAATGGAGCTTTGTGGTGACATTGGGCGTCATTTTGGTTTCAAAGTGGTGAATAAGAGCCTGTGGTTTGCACTGGAAATGTGAGAGATGTATTGTGGTGTGAAGAAATAGTGGTACACATGCAAACAGTGTTTGTCAAGCACCTCAGGACCAAACTTTCACCATTTCCTTTGGAGACACAAGATAAAGATCTCTTCTAAACTGTTATTGTTATCCAGTAGATACATGCATGGAGCACTCAATATATAAACACGTATATATGCATTCAGTCTCTTGAGAATTAACACTGGAATTTTGCCAGATCTTTTTTACCTGGTTGTATCTCTAAGCCAGTTTGTAAGAAAATTACTGACATACAAAAGGAGGAATCTTTTTTATTTTTTTAAAATAGGAGTCTCTTCTTTCTTGTAACTAAACATAAATTTTTTGCTCTAAGAGAAAAAAAGTTTTTTAGTCACATCTTCAAGCTATGGACATAATATGGACAAAAAGATTTACACAATATTTGTAAATCATGCTGAGTTCCAAATATCAAGAGAAAATATGTCTATACACTCAGTGATATTTGGATGATGTGGGATATCCCAGACTATGTGTTGCAAATGTATGGGGCCTACATGATGAAGTCTCTGGGATCCCCTGAATAGAGAATCAAAGTTGAAGATGGTCTGTAGAGTATTTATCCAATAATTTCTAAATTAATTCCTTGTTAGCTTTCTCACGGAATTTCCTTAATTCTTTTAAAGGTTCCAGGAAGGCATAATTGGTATGTAACATCTGCCTAGGAATCTGTAATAGGCTGTAACTGTTGTAATACCAATGTAAAAGGGATAAAATTATGAGGAAGATCCATTTTCCCAAAACATCCTGATAAAAGCTTTGCATTCATTAGCAGTACTTTCACCTTCCTAGAAGGTGACTGGTATTTCCCTCCCACATTTCTGTGCATTTTTATTATTTTTAAAATGATGTCAGCTAGTGATTCGGATCTGTAGTCTAACTGCACTTGTTTACTTTTCTGTAATATTCTCTTGTTTCAGAGTTCATGAATTTGTTCACCTCCACTTCTATTTATAAAAAGTCTGCTGATGATCCTTGTACTTTTCTTGTCATCAAGCAAGGTGACACATCTTGTCATCAGAGGCAGCAAATACTACAAACTCCATAGATAGCTTATATGTTTTTAAAACATTGAAAAATATAGCAAATATTTCCAGCACAACTGCCTGGGCCTTTGTTCAAAGAAGATACAAGCGAAGTAGAATGTCTTTAACAAGTGCAGTGGCTCACTGAAATAAGGCTGAAATAAAGAGAAATGAGAATCCTTTCCTTTTTTGTTTCTTTTCTTCTTCTTTTTTTTTTTTTTTCTTCAAAATCCTGATTTTCCATTTAAAAAATGTAATCTTAACCATCGGAAATGAGACTACATCAGTAGAGAGTTTGATACAAAATAAAGTTCAGACTGAAATAACTAAACTACAAGCACAGAATGTGGGGGCTAAAAACTACTGCTTGAGGCAAATAGACTTCTAAAGGTTAAAGTTCTTAGATTAAGAATGCTATTTTTTCTCTTGTTCTCTTTTATTGTTCTTGATTACTATTTCCACGCATGATAATCCTGCAAAAAGTATGAGAGTGCTAGTAGGAGAGCTTGCTTACAAAGTTTGACAGCAAAAATGGCTGGTTTTAAGATTCAGATGATAAAAAAAGAGGGCTATAATAGTTGTTTACAAGCTGATTATGTATTACACCTATGAAAAGGACAGAAGATAGACTGCCATGGGTCAGATAAAACATACTCTAGTGAAACGGAGACTAATTAATATACAAATACAGGCAGGACACTTACCAGCCCTAATCTGGGTCATCTTAGGCAAGACTTGCCTTCTATATTTAAAGAAAATTACATGAAAATAAAAGAAAATTCGAAGATTTTTAGCTATTGAAAAAATTATTTTTCCTGGCAGATTTGTAGTAGTAGAAACGATAGCAAGCAACCTGTCTTCTCTGGAAGAAGAGTTTGGTAACTGTATGAGAGAATACATATTATATAAATATTGAAGTTCAAATGGAACTTTTTAAAGAATATCACTGTTTCCTTTATGATTGTAAAATTCTCATTTTTCTGTAAATGTCCCTCAAATACACCCAACTGTTCTCAGTGCTGGACCTTTGTTCTTCTTACAGAAGTTCTTGTTGCAAATTGGTATAACTGAGCAAGACTCAGTGCAGTCAGGCATCTCTGAGACATGTACAAGCACAAAAGAAATCTTTCAAAGAATAAATCTGAATTTGGGACAAAGGCAGGTTCGAAGTTGTTATATGACAAATTTAAATAACTAACCAAATTATCTTTGAATTTCCCTGTAATAACTGTGAAAGATTCTGCCTTTGTCATGCATTTGGATGGGAAATGCATTCCAAAAGTACCATGCACTCCATTAATCTGTCAAATTGGCACTATCCTATTTTAGTGCTAATTACTCTTTTTGTTATACAATAGTAAAGACATTCTGCATGTGATTTTTAAGTGATTTACTCTTCCTTGTAATTAGATGGTATGATTAAAATATACTTTATATTATGTCACTGTTACTTTTAAAAAATGACATTTCTGTTGGGGGAGAAGAAGCTCGTAAAATAATGGCAACCTGCTTTGATAGAATCATCCATTTAGTGGATTCCTATGGTATCAAAAGTCCAATAATTTTTTCACTGTTCAAAAGTTTTGAACAATATGTAAAAGGGTAATCTACATTTAAAAAGTTATTTGAGAGCTTATAAAAATGCTTAGAAGATGTAGACTATTCTCTCAGCAAACACTGCTTACAAAGCGAACACAAGAAGCTCTTTTTGGCATTCTCAACTGGTTTACATAGACAGGTATTTTCTCATGGATGACTCATTTTTCTGTATTTGGGACCATCTCACAAATATTAAGAGATAAATGGAAAAATCGGATGGGTAATTATATTCTATTATTATATTACTATTATTACTATATTATATTATGTTATATTATACTATATTATGCCCTGTACTCGGCATTGGTGAGGCCTCACCTTGAGTACTCATCAGTTTTGGGCACATCAGTGCAGAAAGGACATTGAGGTGCTGGAACAGGTCCAAACAAGGGCAACAAGGCTCGTGAAGGGCTTGAGAATATGGCCTACGAGGAGAGACTGAAGGAACTGGGGCTGTTTAGTCTGGGGAAGAGGAGGCTGAGGGAAGATATTATTGCTCTCTTCCAATATCTGAAAGGTGCTTACACTGAGAGCTGGGCTGGCCTGTTCTCACCGGTGACTGGTGACAGAACAAGGGGCAATGGCCTCAAGTTGCACCAGGGTAAGTTCAGGTTGGATGTCAGGAAAAAATTCTTTACAGAATAGATTGTTAAGCACTGGAAATAAGCTTCCAGGAGGTGGTTGAGTCACCATCCCTGAAAGTGTTTAAAAACTATTTGGATGTGGTTCTCAGGGACATGATTTAGCAGAGGGTTGTTTGAGTTAGGGCAGTATGGTTAGATCATGATTGGACTCAGTGATCTTTAAGGTCTTTTCCAACCTGAGTGATTCTATGACTCTGATTCTTTATTGTTTTTTGTTACTCTTATACACGTTGCACTATTCTGCATGCAATATGCCTAGGTCACTCTGAAATTAATGTTTTCTTATTTATTTCCTTGGAAACTACAATAGATACAAGGAACAATAACACTATTTGATAGAGAAAATTCTCAGCTACCAAACGCTATTTTTCAGTATAGTCACTATCATTGCCTATGAATTTTTGTCAGCCATGAAGAAGAACTTGCATGCCTCACTCCTAAAATTCTGCACTGAAGGAGGTGACCCACTTTTTCACATCTGCTATTACAAATGTTGTCCATGCAGTCCATCTTTATCAGTGCATACAAATGTTGGAAGGGCCAAATCCAGAATATAAAGGAGCGGTGGTAGGAATGTCTATCCAAGACTGGCAACATGCTCCACTGTCTTTAAAGTGGTAAGGAGCTGGGGGTGATCATGTTGCAAAAGAATGGTAATCTTATTCTCTGGCCTGGCTCTGGAAGTTTGTGCCTTCAGCTTAGTACCACAGTGTAGTAGTCAGTTAGTAGCTTATCTGGACTGCAGGACATTTGGAAGGATACTCCTTTTCTAGCCCAGAAGACAGTTCGTATCACTTCTCTCACTGAGCTCTGTGTCTTGAACTTTTCCTCTGGTGGGGAATTCACATGCCACCACTCAAAGGACTCTTGTTTTGACAGTGACTTGCAGTGGTGACACCACATACTCTCACCAGTCATGATGAGGTCCAGGAAACTGTCACCTCAGACTTGTATTTATTCAATATGTCCTGACAAAGTTGCATGCTGTGTTCCTTCTGTTCCTGTCTGAGCAGCTGGTGGGACCACCTGGCACGAACTTTGTGATATCGCAATGTTGCCACCATTGTTTCTGATATGTTGAAGCTTATATACAGCTCCTTACAAAGTTCCCTGGTTGCAATCTGCTAGCTTGTGTGGACAAAGGTTGCAATCTGCTAGCTTGTGTGATCAAGTTGCTCTTCATTTTGTGGTGAGATACCTGTGCCTGGCCACCTGGAATGTGGCTTGTCTTTCATGTCACTGTTGCTACAGCTGAAATACATCACCCACCACCCGACTGTGCTCACATCCACTGTCTGATCTCCATAAATATTCTCAAGTATCGACAAATGTCAGTGGGTGACATTTTTTCTTCATGGAGGAATTCAGTGACACAAATTTGTTTCATCCACACCAAATGTCAAATTCCATTCTGTCAGATTGCCTATCTGCTGCCACCTGTCATAGGACAACAAAATGCAATGGAATATTGGTGGGAAGGTTTAGTCTCTACTGCCATAACACCAACATCTGACACAGATATAGTGGGACAAAATAATAAAATAGGAGGTGTTACTTTCAGAGCAGACCTACTATGCAAGACATTTAATTTCTTTTATCTGGCCTCAGCCCTCCTCTTTTGTCTGTCAGGCACTATGCTTAGTTTCAGACAAGACAAAAAAAATTGATTTTGTCTTGTTTCCATAGAAATCCTTTTAAAGGTCTCTATACCTGGTTTTTAGACAGGGATTTCCAGCCACCTGTACCCTGTGATTCATTCAAGCAGTAGCACAGTCAATTTATAAAGTTCTAGCAAATATGACATCTTCCAGCTTGTACTATCACAGCAGGAGCTGTCAGTGCAGAGGAAGGAGGTATCTCCTTCAGTAGTTCAGTCATTCACAGAGTAATTAGCAGACGTTCTACTTGTTCAGTGTGCCTCAAGTAAAATACGGATTTATTTCTAAGGAAAGGATTGATCCTGGCCTGCAGGACTGTGCCTGTATCTGCCAATAATTTCCTTCAGCACCTTGGATATAAGACTTAAGGGTGGTGTCTAGTACTTCTGAGGATGTCTTACCAGGATTGTAAGTGCAGTAATCCGGAGGGAATTTAGGTGATCCTTGGCTGGAGAATCCTAGGTGGAAATATAAAGTTAATGTAAACATTTTCTTTTTCTCTATTCACAAGTCACATACTCCTCTGCAAATGTGAGTTCCATCACTGTTCTGCAAGGATTTCTCTACAGGCCTTGTAGTTTATTTGGAGTCCAAGTTTTCATTTTTCCATGGCTGTAGGCCACATATCCCTGAGAGATCTATAAAAAGCTGTGTCCACCAGTCTAAAAACACTTATTTTTAACCTGTGTTCGTATGGAGCTATGGTGCTGTCACCCCCGACATACGATTAAAGTATGTCTGAACAATAACTAAATAGAGGTCTTTACTGCTTGGAAAGCTCCCTGACAATGATTTAAAGACACAGTTTTGAAGCTGGACATCTTCACATAAACAGACAAATTTCAAGTTCAGGAATGTCAAAGCTGCATTATGTCTACCAAGAAGACAAGAGCACAGTCTATCTGCCAGTTCTACAAAAAGTTGTATGGCATATTCAGGAAGGAGTAGAACTTCCAATTTCTGACAGTCCCAAACCCTGTGCATTTAAGACAGGTTGTAACTGACACTACTGACACCAAGAATTCTAGAGCACAGGATCCTTATTGCCAAATCTCCGCAGTCCTCTGCAGAAGCATCATCATCTTCACCAGCAGAGAGACTGGATAGACTAAAGCATGTCTCTGGTCTACCAAGAGCCTAGATATAATACATTTTTACATAGATTTCTTACAGCATCCTGAACGCAATCCTTTCCAGGGAACAGGATCCTGGCAATCATCTCATTAAGCAGTTAACTGCAGCCCCATCTGATCAGTCAAAGAAGATTGGCACACAATTCTAAGACAATTCTAACTAAGTAATGGAAGTATCTGTATTAAGTAAGGAATGTAAGTATCTGTATCTAAGCTCTAAAGATGCAGGAAAGCATAGTGAATGACATCTCACAGAAGAGTTCTCACACAAGGGTTTGTATTATGTTAGTTGTGTTCAGCTAAACTAAAATGATGAGATGAAATCACTTCCACTGAGAGAGAAAGGAGGAAGACACAACAATTCCTTAATTATTCCTTAACAACTCCTCTCTGCCAGGCCCATGTTTCTTGAGATCGCAATCTCAACCAGGCATGGCTGCTGCAGTGTAGCTTGCCTCCAATCTCAGTTTCTACTCTGCATTGGTGAAAACCAGAATTCTTTGTAGAATCTTGATAGAAATACAAAGTTTCATGAACGGGTGATTTATGACTCCAGAAATTAACTGACTGATCTGAGTTATCTGATTTGAACTGGTAAAAGTTAACATTGCTATAATGATGCTGTCCTCCTCTCCTAATTCACTGCTGCTGTCTGCCCCCTGTGAATGAGACAAACACTGCTGGTCTAAAAATAAACAGTAGAAGTATGTTCTGAATCTGTTTTGTAATTAATCATCGAACCATTAAGAATGGAAAAAGATCTAAGATCATCTAGTCCAATCATCAGTCCAAACAACAATCCATCACCATCACTTTGTTCCAGCAGAAATTCAGGTTTATCTCCTATACTATTAATTATTGTAATCACACAGAAATGTAAAGAATTTTTGTAGCATCATCTAGCATTTTTTATTTTTAGAACACTGAGTAAAATGGGGAAAAAAAATGGCTGATACAGGAAAACTGTCTGTTGTTAAGTTTTATAGCGGCTTCTATGATCTGTGGTCAACGCAAATCCCAGCACTCTTATGTATAGCAACACCTGCATTTCAGAAAATAATAATTATTACAGAATTGATTGTTAAATGTGAAAAGCAAGCGCAGACACGAACTTCTGAGGCATGTTTTCAATAAGCTCTAGTGAAAGCAAGGATCTTCCTGAGAAAAAAACCTCATGACCCTCAAATTTTCAGAGCAAAAATTGAAAATCTTAAAGTAAAATCTATCTCAAGACCTTAAGAGAGAAATTGCAGATAGATGCTCAATGGAAAATTTCCCAAACATATGGAAGGAGAGAAGTGTAATGAGGTTATTGAAATGAAATTACTTCTGGTTATGGCATTCTGTCCAAAGGAGTATTTGCATTTTACAGTTCCCAGGAAATTGTTGTGAAGCTATGCTACAGTCACAAACACCTTCATTTCCATGTGATTGAAGTAGTCAAATCAGAGACTTTCTGTAGCAATGTATAGTTTATGTATATTAGCTTGATTTCTGTAGTGGATTCTCATCCCTTCTGACAGTAAGACTTGGAAAACTGCTGTATCACCAAAAAAGAGGATTCTCTGTTCTGAAAGTGTGCTGTTAATCATTCACTCAAATTTAGTTTTGCACTCTTCTGAACAGACACACCCCACCTCTTGTGAAAGATCCAGGAAGTCCGTCTGACTTGCAAGCTTCTGTGTAAGAAATATGCTATTAGTATTACAGCTAGAGTACATTTTCAACAGTGCGCCACTCCCCACAAACAGGAAGGTTGTTTTCATTGTCAAGGTCTTGTTTGGAGCATAAAATCATCCTTCCAGCACTGTTTTGGCTTTATTTTCAAGATTTTAACAATGGTAAACATTTTATACAGAGCTATATCTGAATCTACTTAGCTATGTGGTAGCCAGCAACAGCTGCTGCCATCGGGAATGTCCCTTGTTTTATAAAGTTGAACCTACTGTTGTCTGCTTAGTTATATGAGACCTACACGGTAGAGAAGAAAATTCAGTGAAAAAATATAGATGCTGTATTTTGAATTATAAAGTTATACAAGGTATTTGCAAATACTTGTGCATGCAATTTCTTTTGCTGCAATGGTAGTGTTTGTGTGTGCCACCTCTCCCTTTTCTCATGCTTGCATGTCAGAAGTGCCAACTTCCTATTCTTCCTTTTTTTTCAAGCCTTGGTTTTTTTTTTTTTTTTTTAAACCACTTATTAGAAAATGTTAATGTTCTATTTCTGATACCTATTCTTGGGATACCATGACAAGAGGTTGGGAAAACATTTTTGTATTTTGAAAATATTAAGTGTATCCTGCATATTTTCATGGCCATGTTGAGAAACACAGCATAACATACAAAGAGAGACTACAGAAATAATATATTGTTTCTGCACATGAGACCTCAACTCCTGTTTTTTATTTTCCACAGACATTATAGTGTTAGTGTACAAATATCACACAGTCCTCTATAATTTTGTACATTAAATGTTGACTTAGTTAAAACCTTTTGTATATAAATATTTACTCATGGTAGATGGACAACCACATGCACATCTGCCCTCCACACAGGCAAGATTTTAATACATTACTCTCAGGAGAGTTTGCAGTGAAAATTTTGTGTCCAGACATTGCTGCCATCTGGTTACCAACCCCGATGCTGGCCAGTCGTTTGTGATAGGAGAGGAAGGGTGTTCTATCACCTGAGTAAATGATGAAAGAGATGATGTAATCTTGATAGATAATCTTGTTAAGATGGAAATGTGAAAGTATTTGAACATCCTACTAGATGCTAATAAAATATTCTATAGGGTTAGATGTCAGATTAATGCACAGTATTCGTAACCATAATTTCCACTGTAGAGCTACAAGCTTCTCCCAAGTTTTAGATGACTTGGTTTTTTAGCAGGTAGTACATACTTAAGTTTATCTGTCGGGAATAAACCCACTTGGCCAGGGAAACCTGCTGATAAACCTGGGGAAGCACACCAACTCAATATGAGTGAACAGCTTCGTTTATTGCAAATACAGCAAACCTTATATAGATACAGAACCCGAAACCACGGTTATAAACAACTCTATAAATCACATACGTAGGGTACAGTGTTCAGACAAGCATATCCAAGGAACAAAAGCGAACATTCCATAAACCCATGTACCAAGCACTGTTACTTAGGTACAATCCATGCTACAGTTATTCCAAGCACAAACCGTCCCTGGCTTCTAAGCCACTTCCAAGCACAAACCGTCCCTGGCTCCTAAGCCACGTAAGCTAGTTTGATCATCTTCTAGAAACCCAGATTAGGGTACAAGATAAAACCTACTGCAATTCCCCCCTTTTTATTTTATGGGCGCATCTCAAGATATTCCAAGGAGCTATGACCTCCTTGCTCCTTAAGCCAATCTTGAATAAAATTATTCGTAGAAAACGTTGTACTAAATACCGGCATGGCTCGAGGGGGATCGATTGCCCTTTGAAGACAGCCATATACAACTCGTCCACCTATAATTATCAATAGCAAGATTAGTAACCATCGCAAACCTTCTTTTATCAGGCCGTATGCCCATGAGGAAAGGCCTGGAAAAGTAGAACGAAGCCAATCGTCTATGGGATTATGATCTTTACTCACAGATTGCGTGTGATTCAGGAGCCAGCGAATCTGTTTATGTATGGAATCACTATGATCAGACAAATTAAAACAACACATTCCCTCAAAATCAGTACACCCGCGTCCCTGCGCTAACAGCAAAAAATCTATAGCTGCTCTATTTTGCAACACCGCGTGCCATAAACTGTCCATGTCCTCCAGCATTTCCTCAAGAATTTGGGACGTAATATTGCTTTGTTTGACTGTCCAACATGCCAATCGCTCAATCTGCTTCAAGGCTTGTGCAGCCGCCAAACCTGGTGCTAGGATAGATGCAAAGATGTTCGCAGTGACCGTCCATAGCTGTACCTCGTCACGACAATCTTCAGCCAGAATCATTGCCGAGCGTTGATCCCTCAGGCGGTCATCTCCAGATAGCATCCTGTAGGAAAACTTCTTGTTGCATAGTAAAAGGTTCAGATTGAGCAAACAAGATATCATCCATGTAATGATAAATGATAGCATGAGACCAAGCTTTTCTGACCGGCGCTAACGCGTAATCAACAAATAACTGGCATAAAGTAGGGTTATTTTTCATCCCCTGTGGAAGCACGACCCATTGATAGTGTGCTGCTGGCATGCTCTTATTGATTGCTGGCAAAGTAAAAGCAAAGCGTTCTGAATCATCGGGGTGAATTTTGATTGTAAAAAAGCAATCCTTCAGATCAATTATTAACAGGTGCCATGACTCCGGGACCATCGATGGGTTTGGCAATCCCGGTTGCAATGCCCCCATTGCTTGCATTTGATTATTAATAGCACGTAGATCATGTAGCAGCCGATATTTCCCCGATTTTTTCTTAATCACAAAAATAGGAGTATTCCAAGGGCTGGTAGAAGGCACGATATGCCCTTGCTGCAATTGCTCTTGTACCAACTGACTGGCATGCTGCAGGCTTTCCTGTTTCAACGGCCACTGATCAATCCAAATGGGATGATCAGAAATCCATCGCAATCGGACTGGGAAAGCCCATGCAGTGGCCGTTAGGGAAAACCCGAAGACTCTGAATTGGTGAGGATAACACCCAGCTGGTCCAGTATGTCTCGGCCGACTAGCGCCGAAACACCCATCGGGAGGGGCATTACTGTAATTTTGCATTGCGCAGAGCGATTTTCTAATGTCACCGTAATTGGATCCAAACTGCGAGACACTGGAACAGTTCCACCAACTCCTTCCACCCCCTTTCCAACCGACTCCGTTGGCCACTGTTGGGGCCAGGCGCTCATCGCTACAATGGTAATATCTGCGCCAGTATCTAACAACGCTCGGATAGTAATAGTGCACTGCTGATGAGTCAATGCAATCGGAACCACTGGTCTCGTATGCAGAGGCATAGTCAAAAGTGCGAGGCCCCCAGTGGATCCGAAACTCTTATCTCCCCTGCTTTCAGGAGAGCGCGGGGACACAGCTGCAGTTAAATGTGGTAAGGGAATCAGTTGTGCAATACGCGAATGAGCGGGGACATGAACAGGTGGATGCCATGTGTGCATTACAATTTGAATGACTCTGGTATAGTCCTTATCAATTAATCCAGGCAATATCAATAAACCTGCTAACCCAGTAGAGGAGCGACCAATGAGCAAAGCTCCAACAGGCTGTCCATTAATTAAAATCGGTGCCTTTACTTCCGAGGCAATCTTCTGTGGCCTAGTGTCGATTAACGTGACATCTACTGCGGTTGCCAGGTCCAAGCCGAGGCTGCCGGGGGTGGCTGGGGAGAGGACGGCAGAGCCAGAGCGGCCAGAGTCGGCAACGCATTGTTTGCCGAGGTCGCTACTGTTGTTGTTGCGCGGCGACTCGCGCTCTGCTTGCCGTTTCCCGACCGACATACCGCCGTACCATGGGTGCCACATTGACAGTTATCGCACCATACCTTAGATTTACAATCTCGTCTAAAGTGCCCAGGTTTACCGCATCGGAAACATCGCTGCTTCCCTTTAGCTGATTCACTCTGCTTTTTGTTATTGCTCTGTAACAACGGAGCGAATGCCGCAAATGCCTGATTATGAGTAGTAGCCAGGCGTTCACTTATAGTCTCTCCCATCGCTCGCACAGCCTCCACTAACATTGCCTGAGCCGCCATAGGTACACGGTTCATGCACTCTAATATCTCCTCTAGAGTAGCATTCAGAAGCAATGTAGCTAAGACAGATTTCGTAACGGAATTACTGTTTTCAAGAACGCACTGACGTAACAGAGAAGCACGCATCCAGTCTGGCACATCGGCATGCGACAATGCCTCAGTCAATTTATCAACGAAGCTAGCAAAAGTTTCCTTTCTGCCCTGCTTAATTGATAAATATGATGGTGTCGGCTTTGACGTCTTTACCATGTTATATGCATCCCGTGCCAAGTTCATACTCTCCATACAAACTTCAGGTCCCATCTGGACCTGAATGTCAGGGCGAGAAAACATATTGCTGCCTGTCAACTGATCAACCGTAACCTGAAACAATGGGTGGTGCATATCCCGCGGGGTCTGTGCAGACAACTCACACAGCTGCCGCCAATGTGCTTGCCACAACATCTGCTCAGAGGGCTTCATAATCATGCGCATGATAGTTTTTATGTCCTCCGGAACCAAAATGCTACTAGCCCACATATACGTCAACAGCTGTCGAGCCGGTTCACTATGTAACCCATGCTCGGCCACTGTAGCCCGCAACTGAAATAACATTTTCCAATCGATTGGCACATGTACCCCGTGAACCTCACCATCCGGTCCTGTATCGTAACGAATTACTTTACTTTGGTAAATTTAAAAGGAGAACTGGCTTCAACAGATGAAGAGAAAGCTGAGGTGCTGAATGAGTTCTTCACCTCGGTCTTCACTGGTGGCCAGGATTCTAGTCTTCTTCCCGTCCATGAACCCTGCATCCCCAAACCTCTATGTGGGGACCAAGGAGATAAATCCCTCCCCACTGTTAGGGCAGAGCAAGTTCGAGAGTACCTCCTTAGACTGAATGAATACAAGTCTATGGGGCCAGATGGCGTGCATCCCAGGGTCCTGAAGGAGCTGGCTGAGGTGGTTGCCGAGCCGCTCTCCATCATATTTGAGAAGTCGTGGCTGTCAGGTGAGGTCCCGGATGACTGGAGGAAGGGTCACGTCACTCCCATATACAAGAAGGGGAGCAGGGAGGACCCGGGGAACTACAGGCCGGTGAGTCTCACCTCCGGTGCCTGGGAAGATCATGGAACAGATCCTCCTGGACAACATGCTCGATCACATAAAGAATGAGCATGTGATCCGAGACAGCCAGCACGGCTTCACCAAGGGAAGGTCATGCCTGACTAATCTTGTGGCCTTCTATGATGGAGTGACGGCATTGGTGGACGAAGGGAAGGCGACCGATGTCATTTACCTGGACCTGAGCAAGGCCTTTGACATGGTCCCCCACCACATCCTCATCTCCAAATTGGAGGGAAGTGGATTTGATGGGTGGACGACCCGATGGATAAGCAATTGGTTGAAAGGCCGCAGACAGAGGGTGGTGGTCAGTGGCTCTATGTCCAGGTGGAGGCCGGTAACAAGTGGTGTCCCCCAAGGGTCTGTCTTGGGACCGGTGCTCTTTAACATCTTTATTAAGGACATCGATGAGGGAATTGAGTGCACCCTCAGCAAGTTTGCTGACGACACCAAGCTGAGTGGTGCGGTTGATACGGTGGAAGGAAGAGATGCCATTCAGAGGGACCTCGACAGGCTTGAGGGCTGGGCTCGGGTGAACCTAATGAGGTTCAACAGGGCAAAGTGCAAGGTTTTGCATTTGGGCCGGAAGAACCCCAGGCATCTGTACAGGCTGGGAGGAGTGGTCCTTGAGAGCAGCTCGGCAGAGAAGGACCTCGGGGTCCTGATGGACGAGAGACTGAACATGAGCCAGCAGTGCGCTCTGGCAACTCGAAAGGCAAATGGGATCCTGGGCTCCATCAGGAGAGGGGTGGTCAGCAGGGACAGGGAGGTGATTGTCCCTCTCTACTCGGCTCTTGTGAGGCCCCACCTGGAGTACTGTGTCCAGGTGTGGAGCCCTCAGTACAAGAAAGACATAGAGATCTTGGAAAGGGTCCAGAGGAGGGCGACTAAGATGATCAGGGGACTGGAGCACCTCCCCTATGAGGACAGGCTGAGGGAATTGGGCTTGTTCAGCCTGGAGAAGAGAAGGCTGCGGGGTGACCTCATTGCAGCCTATCAATACCTGAAGGGAACCTACACCCAGGAGGGGAGTAAACTCTTCAGAAGGGCTGACAACAGCAGGACTAGGGGAAATGGATCCAAGTTGAAGGAGGAAAGATTTAGGTTGGATGTTAGGGGGAAGTTCTTCACAAGGAGAGTAGTTAGGCCCTGGAACAGGCTGCCCAGGGAGGTTGTGGATGCCCCGTCCTTGGACGTGTTCAAGGCCAGGTTGGACGGGGTCCTGGGCAACCTGATCTGAACGTGTACGTTTGGTGGCCCTGCTAGGCAGGGGGGTTGGAACTACATGATCCTTGAGGTCCCTTCCAACCCGGGTGATTCTGTGATTCTGTGATTCTGTGAATTGGAAAAGCTTGACTCACAATCTCCACTATATCCATTTCCCCCTGATGTGCGGCTTGCTCCGCAATCTTAGACCAATTAAGTCTTGTAACCCGTCTATTTTTCCCTATTTGAGTAACATTGTCACAGCCCTTTTGTTCATTTCTCCTTGGCGAAGCCCCCGCCGGCACAGGTGCAGAGGCGAGTGGGGGGGGGGGGGGCAAATTCCCATTACCTTCCTCCTCAGGGAATAAGTCGGGCTCCGAATCCGACTCTTCCTTTCGAGGAGCGCTGGGCAAAACGTAATTATCCAACTTAACAGGGACAAGGATGCCCATAGATGGATGAGGGGGATCCTGGATTCTCCCCGTAGCCATCCCAACTCCCAATTGCTGAGCTGCCTGACCGGCCATATCCTGCTCTACCTTGTGTCTCTTAATACAGTTAATAATCTCCCTCCAAGGCTTCATCAATTTCTTAGCCTCATTTTTATCATCAATCACCTGATCCCAAAGTATATCACCACACGTACGCCACTCATCAACATTAAATAAGGTTCCTGCATGCAAGAACACCCCCGCCGATCGCCCGAAATCTAAAACGTTTGGTACCGACTTTAAAACTCCCGTATCCACCCCGCGTTTTTCTAAAAAACGTAAAAGCAATTGTTGGGCTACCTCGTGCTCCATTCCATCTGATGGAGATCCGCAATCCGCCTCCCGCGGTCGCGCTCAGCTGGCCAGCTATTCGCACCGGTTGCCCTCCAAGTCTGCCCCGGTTGTCAACCGCATAAGACTCGCAGCGCCAGGTGCATCAGTCAGGTCCCTGTTCGGGCGCCAAATGTCGGGAATAAACCCACTTGGCCAGGGAAATCTGCTGATAAACCTGGGGAAGCACACCAACTCAATATGAGTGAACAGCTTCGTTTATTGCAAATACAGCAAACCTTATATAGATACAGAACCCGAAACCACGGTTATAAACAACTCTATAAATCACATACGTAGGGTACAGTGTTCAGACAAGCATATCCAAGGAACAAAAGCGAACATTCCATAAACCCATGTACCAAGCACCGTTGCTTAGGTACAATCCATGCTACAGTTATTCCAAGCACAAACCGTCCCTGGCTCCTAAGCCACGTAAGCTAGTTTGATCATCTTCTAGAAACCCAGATTAGGGTACAAGATAAAACCCACTGCATTTATCAAAGGAAAACCATAATGATTTTAGGAAATAAAGTAGGATTCATTTTGTAAGGAACTGGCATTATTTTATATGCTGTCCTATTTTGGAGGCATAGTTGATTTTCCATTAACAGTTGACCTAATTAATAATTTTTCTGAGAGCAAAGTTTTTTGTTTGTTTTGTTTTGTTTTCAGTTGTAATGAAGGCAAAGAACCTTTCTTAGGTAACCAGATCTCCAGGTACTTGCTTGATTCTCTTTTACACATAAGCAGAGGGAGGAATGGCTCAGGAGTCTGTCCTACCTGGGGTGGCCCATGGGAATGCCAGGTAGAATTGCAGCCTTTTTTCAGACATCACTTTGCATTCCTTCTCTTTCCAGTGGAATGATGCAGACCTTCACCAGACTTAAGCTACTTAACTTACTCCCCATGTTATTTTGGGTCTATCTCAATATTGGATCTATACTAATAATGAATCAGTGATATATGAAGGACTAAAATTGTTCGTGACTACAATTCTACGTTCTTCACTAACATGATAATTTTGTGATCTGACTGAAGTCTGAACAGATTTTTGCATAGTTGAATGCATCTATCAGACTTAATTACTCTGTATAATTAAAATATTTTATGGAGAGCAGTTCTTTCAATCTACTAGTTTTTATGAGTCCTAATAATTAAAGTAATTTTCATATTTTAACTCTTTATTTTAAAAGCCTTGGTGGAAAATTGAGAACAAGAAATTTGTGAGAGTAAAAATACCTGAAGAATGACACTCCTGGAAGTAAGTCCCATGTTCTGTTGCAGAAATCTGATAAACTGAATTTTGAAACTTGAGTCTAGGGGCAAGTTTTCAGAACAATCTGTGCTGCCCATGCATTCGAATTTCGGAGAAAAATACAAATATCTATACAGTAGCAACTTGATCAGTGGTACAATCCTGAAAGAACTGATGCAGCACAATGTAGTATGCATATTTGATTCCCTGCACTTTCACTTAATCATGGTACACTATTTTTATCTCGCATGCTCCAGATTTCTGTTACAGAGTGAGCAACCAGGAGAGGGAAGGAGTCCGCCTTTGGAGAACCTTACTTTGCCAACCTGAGAGTAAGATTTCTGCAGTGTGAATGCTGGGAATGAAGTGAGAGCTCTGAAAGAAAACTGAGAGGTTGTTCTGAAAGTACAACCAGTGGAATTTGTATCATGTCAAAATCCAGCATGGAAACTTTAGGCATTATGTCTGGAAACATATCCAGTTATTGCAAATCAGTAAAAAAAAGTCTGAAAGATGTAAAAATACTTCATATGAGAAAACACTAGATTATGAGTTAATGAGAGAATATTATACTTGTAAACATTACTGCTTTTGTTTTGCATTCTTTCATTCTTACTGAAAAGTTTCCTGCTCCTCTTCCTCTTACCTTCTACTCTGTGCTACTTCCTTCTTTTTTTCTCCTTTTCTCTTTAATGTATCAAATATATTTTAATGTGTAATTTCTGTGATTTTATGTTATAATGTGTTTCATGTATTGTGTTAATATATACACTGGATTTTATTGTGCATTTTTATTGGAAATGGAGCAAAAATGAATTGAGTTATGGATGGGCATATTGAAAGGAAGAGATTCAGACATTAGCGTGCTCTGAAGGTAGAAGATGGAAGGAGTGCTGCCCTAGGGAAACAGGCCAAAGGCCTGAAACTGAAGAGTCACTACAACCTTTCCCATCCAAACAGGAGATGCCATTCAGAATTTTTTCATGAGATTGTTAAGTTTCCTGCAGACTTGAAACAAGGAGGTATACCTGAATGAAGAGAAGAACAGTATAACAGAAACTGCAGAGCTTTTAAGAGGCATCTCAATAAGTAGTTTTATCTTTATAATTGCAGCTACCCTTCATTTATACAGGTAGCGCAGCAAGCCTTACATATAATTGAACAGTATGTAGGGCAAACAAACTCACAATCTTCCAACCACAAGTTATGGAACTAAGAACAAAACAATTTTTCTGAAGCATCAGGTTTGCATGGAAATGGCAGTTTCTTGTCACCTAGAAGCTATTGCCATTTTGCATTAGCAAACCAGAAGAGTATAAATGTTTTTTTTTCCTCCCTCTCTGGGGAAGACAGATTTATAGTGTATTTTGAGATAGAAGAATTCTTACAGGAATTGAAACGTGAAGCATTGGAAGTGAAACATTCCCTAGCACTTGAGGCAGTTGATATCACTGAATTTTGA
The DNA here is from genome assembly GCF_026119805.1 of Tympanuchus pallidicinctus. Lineage (NCBI taxonomy): Eukaryota > Metazoa > Chordata > Aves > Galliformes > Phasianidae > Tympanuchus > Tympanuchus pallidicinctus. The sequence continues at coordinate 12,501,703 of NW_026294813.1, forward strand.
AGGGGAGAAGGAACGATTCTGAAAAGAATCTGAAAAGAAAAATTCTGAAAAGAAGAATGGGCAAAGCTTCGGTAAGAAAAATGAATTAAGAAAAAATGAATATGATTGAATTAACTTACTTCTTATAGCTGGGTATGGTGCTGTTTAAGATTTACAATGAGAATACAGCTTATCATTCTGTGTTTTTTTCAGCTGTTGCTGAATTTTTTTCATGCAGATCCAAGAACTTTTCAGCTTCCCACTCTGCCTTGCCAGGGATGGGTTGGGGCTGCACAAAAACATGGGAGGAGATAGAAGTAGGACAGCTGACCCAAACCCACCCAAAGGATGTTCCATACCATATGGCATCAGACTGAGCAATAAAGCTTAAGGAACTGGTTGGAAAGCTGCTTCTGCTTGGTGAAAGGCTGCATCGCTCAGACGATGATGAGCAATTGCATAGCACAACACTTGTTTTGTATATTCTACAATTATTGTTATTATTATTTGTTTTCCTTTCATTTTCTGTCCTTTTAAACTGTCTTTGTGTCAACTCATGGGTTTCACTTTCCTTTCTCTTATTCTCTCCCCCATCCTGCTGGTGGTGGAAATAAGCAAATGTGTATGTAGTGCTGAGCTGTCTCTTGAGTTAAACCACAGCAGCCTCTAGACCAGCATGCTCTCCAGTGAACTGCTGATGTTTGTTCTGTCCAAGGAGGTGTAAGTTAATTGCAAATATTTGCTTTGCATTTGCAGGTCTATTTCCAACAAAGAGATTCTAAATGACAACATCTCAACATCTTTCATATTCAAAATTCAAATTCAAAATAGATAGATCCCTCCAAGTGCAAAACATTTTCTCAGAGGTGCTGCTTCTGAAACCTAACCTCTCCACATCTTAAACCCACGACAACTATTTTATTTTGCTTTAATAGTAGTTTGCTCTTGGATTGCTGCTGAAATCCTGGGATGTTCAGGGTTTGGAGATTTGCTTTGCTGACAGGGATCAAGACAAGTCCTATAGATAAACAGCATTGCCTCATTCCCTTGTAGTGTTTGGGACCTCTTAACCCCTGTGGGGACAGTCAGTGCCCTCCTGCTGCCCAAGCAATGCCATGGCTTTTGGGCTAGAGGAAGTAAAACTGCTGTTGAAAAGAAGCATGCCATATTGTTGATACCGCCCTGAAAGAATGGGCAGGTATGGTGTTCTGATGTCTTCAATGGCCCTGTCTAATGTTCCTCTTGATCATCATGCTAGTTACTTTCCTTCTGATTTTCTGTAGCATCTAAGGCTATTTCCTGCAAAGAAAGAGGAGCTAAGGGCCTGAGCTTGCCTCATGCTAGGGAGAGACCTCCAAAAGGTCTCCTTGAGGGCTGACAAGCAGCAGCATCTCTTGGGCCAGCCAAAATTGCCTGTCCCCTTGGTTCCCACTATCCCAGACACCCAGATCCCTGCATTCTCTCTCACACAACCAGCATAGATTCAGTTATGAGAGAGCATGCAAAGGGGGTGTTCAAGGATGACAAACTCTTAGGGATTCTTCAAGCTGAGGAGGCAGGAAGCCGGCTGGGCTGAGCAAGAAGCTGCTGGTCAAATTAAGAGACATGAAATAAATATACAAGCAACGGAAGCAGAGATGTGTGGACTGGTAAGAATACAAAGATGTCCATGTAGAGATACAAAGATGTGCAGAGATGGGGCTGGGAAAACCAAGTCACGGATGGATCTAAAGTTGGTAAAGAATGTGAAAAATAACAAAAAGGGATTTTACAGGTGCATTGGCCAGAAGGGACAGGCAAAGGAAAGTGATCTTCTGATAAATAAAGGAAGAATTGGCTTCAAGACATGTAGAGAAGGCTGAAGTACTCAGCAAGTTCTTTGACTCAGTCTTCATTGGCTCAGTTTTCAGGCTTCCCATGCCTCTCACGTCCCTGAACTTCTAGGTGCAGGTGAGGAGAGCAAAATCCCCTCCACTGTAAGAGCAGAGCATACAAGGTATACAAATCTATTGGAGCCCCGTGATGTGCATTTCAGGGTTCTGAAGGAATTGACTGATTTGCCAAAACACTCTCCATCATATTTAAAAAGTCATGACTGCCAGGTGAAATCCTTTGTGACTGGCAAAGGGGAAACATCGCTCCCAGTTTCAAGAAAGGGAGAAAGAAAGAACAAGTTGATGAGACTCATGTCTTTGCCTGGGAAGATCATGAAGCAGATCCTGCAAGAGGAGACATTCAGGAACATGTGAGATGAGGAGGTAATCTGAGACAGCCAGCACAGCTTCACCAAGGACCAAGCTGGTGGCCTCCTGTGACAGAATGATGGCTTTTACGTAATAGACAAAGTAAAAGGAACTGATGTTGTTTACCTCGCTTCTGCAAGGGTTCTGTAGGAGTCCCTCTCCTACAAAGAAAGGCTGAGGCAGATAGGCGTGTTCAGCCTAGAGTTTGTGGTGGACCTGAGGAGATCTCAGAGCAATATTTCCAGTACTTTAAGGGAGTTTATAAAACAATATAGAAACCAAATTTTTACAAGGTTGGATACTGATAGGACAAGGGGGAACGGAGATTAATGTTAGCAGCTAAGAGGAAATTTTTTACACAGAGCTCCCTCTCTGAGGCACTGGAACAAGATGTTGAGAGAAGCCGTGGATGCCTCATACCTACAGACATTCTAGGCCAGATTGGATAAAGCTCCCTGGGGACCTTTATCTAGTGGGCAGCCACTAGTCCTTGGTAGTGATTTGGAACAAAGTGGTCTATTCTATGATTCTATTTTATGAAAACATAAGGATTGTGACATCATTAGCATTGTATACAGATATTTTGATAATGCAGTTTCAAAGAAAACAATGATAAGCATTCTCCTTTCTACTATAGGGAAGTAATCTGGAGCTGCCTAGTCTTTGCACTGTTTCTTTGCTGGATTTGTAAAAGGCATGTCAGATCAAATCTTCAATTAATGTAAATTAGCTTATTTCCACTGAAGACAATGGCTCTATAAAAAAATCTTGGACCGTGTACATAAATAATGACCAAGTCTGTCAGTTTTTTGAGGCTGTTTGCTTTCAGTGAGTGATATGCAATATTTCTTCCTCACCTTCCAGGCGGTAAAAAATGAACTGTGGACACATGTCACCCAGAACTTGAAGGCACGGGCCTTCAGAGCAGGACTGGGAGGCAAGAGCGAATCATTTACCAAATATCCCACATAGCTTTGACTGTCTGAGCTGCTTTTTGGAATTTCTTAGGTATTCTTTTATCAGTCTTAATCTGAAATAATTTAAGAAGTTCTGAGGACTGGTTTAAGATTATTGTCTTTTTAAGATATATTTCAATAGCTTTTCTTGTTTTTAATCCTTTTTCTATTTATGAAATTTAACAATATTATTGTAGTCTATGATAATTATTCATAAATTTACTAAGTAGGATTAATTTCTAGATGTTATTTTATTCTATCCTAGTTTGGTGGATCACTGTGGCATGACTAGATAGAATATTGCTTATTGTAAGTAGCACAAAGAAAAATTATCACCTTAGGTAGAGTACTAATACATCCTCACAGAATATTACAAGCTAATATGGATGCTTTAAATCCTACCAAATTGTAAGCTTGCTTATCACCTTTGAAATATAAAAAATAAGGATATACATGGCATACATAACCTCAAATTCAATTTTTTGTTCTTACTTCTCCTCCTCTGGCCCTCTCCTGCAGAAGGAAAGATTGAAATACGTTGCTATAGGATTGCAGGCACCTCAAATGCCAGTAAAAATGTTAGTTACAGTACAATATGAAAAAACCCTTAGCTGGTTTAGAATTAAGAGTACAATAAAATAAATCAGTCTTGAAAATAGTTTGGGATTCTAACCTATTTATTACAGTGTGACTATTCTACCAACATTCTTCAGTGGAGATACATAAGAGAAAGCAACTAAATCGTAGGATAATTTTAATATGGAATATATACTACAGTAAAATGAATCACATAGGAGAAAGCTTCAGAAGCAGAGATGGGACACAAGTCAGATTTCATGGACTGTCAATGTAATGGGGTGTCAGACTGACATTTAGACCAGTCAGAGGAAAACTGGGATGACTTTTCCATTAAAAATGTAAGGAAGAGAAACTATGCATATAAACTCTTACTGGTGTTAACTATGAATCTTTGACAAAAAATTTCCCCAGATTTTCCTGAGAATTTGGTGGAATAGCATGAGAATATCAGAAAAATTACTAACCACTATTCAGTTTATAATATTTCAAATTATTATAAATGCAGTCCTTCATTGTTTGCATTACTGTGCTGTACATAGACCTCAGTCAGGACTCAAATTCTATATGTATTTGTATTGAAAAAGTCATTTATCTGTGGAGGAATTAAAATACAGTACTAGGAAAGATAAATGACATCAGCAAGACTTTCAATTCACTGAATTCCTCCTTTCTTGATTTAACAGAATTTTTCTGTAGTTACAATAATTTTTATGTAGCAATTTTCACTGATAGATTTTAGAATTCGTTTAATAAAATTATCTTTATATAATTATTGTATAAAATACACTTAGTCAAACAAACCACTGAGCTTAATGCAACAGTCCTTTTGGCCTTAAAAATTGTGAGATATCTATTCTTAGTTTACAAATGAAAGAAAAGAGGATAAAAATCCATCAGCAGCTAAGCAGAGCAGATGAGATATGTCTCAAGCCCCTGATTATTTAAACCAGAAACTAGTCTAAAAGAAGTTAAGGGCACAATTAATACCTCTGAGTGACTCAGATGAAATCAGAATCTCACCTTCTATTTAAGGAACCAGTAACTCCATTGTTGATAATCAGCACTTCCAGCAGTAAATTGCTTCAGAGTCTACCTAGACAATATTTGGTTTGCAGATCAATGACTTGGAAGACCGTAACTACTCAGATGTCATTGAGTCCATGGATCAATAGAAGTGCTGTTTACTGACAGGCTGTAATGGTTAAGTAGGGGTTTTTTTATCACTTGTGCCAAAGATGATTATTACGTCATCAACTTTATAAAGATCCTTGAACTTCCCATTCCTTTCCTTTTGATCAAGGAGAGCGACATTTCTCTGTAGCAGTAGCAGTTATTACTCAAAACTGTTCCACCATGTTGGCGACCAAAGGTTTCTCAGGTGCCTCAGATATGAAGAATGATGTACCACACTTCGAACTGTCAGCTAGAGTGGTTTTATGCATGGAGATGCCTCTCTGTTCCCCTTTGTCTTTCTACTCAGTACTGAAAATGCACAGCAGGTTTTCCAGTTTACTATTATTATTTTAATTTAATAGTAGTTATGTGAACTAAAACTAGCATCATCAAAAAATGTCACTCAGAATAATGAAATCAAAATAAAATCTGTTGCAATGCTGCACACTGAAAATTACTTGATTTAGGAATTACATTCCTAATGGATGTAAGAAATTATGTAAGAAATTTCCATGGCCTCTACTTTAAAAATATTTTAAATTAATAAATATATAATGTGGGTTTTTTCTATCTGTTCTGGGAAAAGGGTGAGCAAATTTAAATATATGTCTCATACATTTGGCCTATTCTAAGTTCAAAATCAAAAAGAGATCAGTATTCCCCAAAACAATCCTAGTATCTGCAGTAGATGATCTCCTGAGGAACTGAAGGGAGGTCATTCACCAAGTATAGACATCAACACAAAACATCAACTTTTAAGATGCTTACGCTGTGAGAGCTTTCGTGGATGATGAATAAGTAACACCATCCTTATGAATCTGAATAGGAAATTGTATCTTCAGATTCTCTCAGGCCTCTCATGTAGGTCAGTGATAGGCAAAGGCTACATTATTCGATCTGCATGATTGCAGAGAACGGGGCTTCCAGGTGAAAGCAAAAAGAAAATCATCATAGCAAGTGAAATTGGATGAAAAACATCTAGTGAACATTCAGACATATCATTTTGGTGTCTTAAAATGCAGAATCACTTGAAGTAGTCCAGTCCAGATGTCAGAGGAATGGGGAACTGAGAGAGCTCTGTAATGATAGGAGAAGCCTACGAGAGATGCCAAGATATGTGGAAATAATTAATGCCACTAATGCAGTGACAAACAGATCTAAAGCGTGTTGCAAGCCAAGCAAATTGCAACTCAGGCAATCATTAATGGGATTGGAAAGCTGTGCCTGTCAAAGGTAGGATACTGTTATGCAAACTAATGGTGTAGCATTTTGTCTACGTCAGCCCTCCTTTGGTCCTATTTAGGAAATAAACTTTCAGCTTGCTAATTACAATCACTCTGTGATTTCTGAACTGAGCAGAAAGTCTGTATTTTGCTTGGTTTGTAGCATGCACATTTGAACTTCGGTCAGTTGCAGGTCCTTTGCAAGCTCAAAAGATTCAGAAGTTGCCATAGAGTGAGTTATCTCTTTGGAGGAACTTGATGGAAAAAAGAGCCATCCTGATGACTCAGCATGGATCAGACTGCCACAGAAGCATGATAGATACACCTTTCCTAAGGTGCTGCCAGAACTGAAGCCATCTTTGCCAAAACTGAGGTGTAACTATGTTTAGAGTGAGATTTATGCATTTTATTATTTAACATACAAGCAAAACATGAGAAGGAGAATATATATACAAGGGAAAGTGATCTTGTTCACTTGGAAGTTTCTGGAAAATGGATACTTTCACTTCATGTAAAAACACTTCTATTGTCACTATCTGTATTGGTGCCTGCAAATACCAAGTCAATTTATAGAGGTATAGCTGCATGGCTGTGGAAAATATTTCTACAGTTACGATGTTTATGCATGTAAACGGTTGTAAGAGCAGCAAGAACACTATGAGATGAGAAGAAAAATTAAAAATGTATTCTTGAGAGAATTAAAACCACAGATTTGTCACCATTGAAAATATATTGAACCACCGGCTTCTGAGGATTCTTCTGTAGGGAGAAAGTAATGTAGGGAGCTTGGATTTTTTTCCTGAGGCTTATTCCTTCAAATGATCACATTCCTATTATGCTTCCAATTCAAATCATTTGATACTTAGTTTAAAGCATTAGTCTGGCTGACTGAATTCACATCTCCACCTTGTAGAATTACCTGCTGATATCTCTTTTTCTCTTTGACAGCATATTTTTATGTCAAACTCTGCATTTTCTGCCTTCTGACTTTTCTTAGTTGACTTACTCTTCATGAAACAGAAACACTATTCCAATAGCTGTGGTGGCTCTCTGTCAGAAATTAATGTCATTGCAGCCTCATCTAATGATGTGGGATGGAAGAAATGCAGAACCGTAAGTCAGCTACAGAAAGGTGAGGAAGCTAGCAGATCTGCCTAGATCAAAGTCTGGGAGTTCCTAGGCTTTTCTCTTAGAGAAGGAAGAATTACCTCAGTGAGAGGACTCTGATCTGAGGAAGAAGTGCAATGTAAACAGTGAAGGCTGGTAGTATTGAATGGCAGTACGCAGCCAAGAGCTCTGTTTGGACAGGGGAAAGATAAATGTTGGTTAGTACCTAGAGAACCTAGATGCTAAGGGCTGTGGAGAGCTCCCTTCCAGGCCCTTTTGAAGGAGTATTTTGTTCTGGCTACTTCATTGTACTAAGACTCAGACTTGATGAATGACCATCTTCAGAGATGTAGAGGTGTTTTTGCCTCTGTCTTGCTAATAGAAACCCCAGTATGCAAACATTTTTGTGCCGAGAAAGCAAATCTAGTACATCATTCACTATGATGTCAGTAAGATGAGTATCTAGATTTTTTATTAGATACAACTACTGTAAATATATATATATTAATATTCATACATATGTCATAGGATTAATAGTGTCTAAAATGTTGTGTTTAAAGGTGGATGAGCCTTAGCTACTTTTCAGTATACCAGAAAACAAGATTATTATCAAAATGAAAAATGTAAGATAGAACATCCCAGATAACACTAAGAGGAGGAGAAAATGCAGATACAACTGTACTGAGTTTGTTTAATATTGCAGAATTTTCACAGAAATCTTGCTATCCAGAATACTGGGCATGATGGTCAATGTGTATGATACATGTTGTATGTGAAAAAAGCAAAAAAAGCCAAGAAAGAACGACTCCCCTGTACAATGTCTCTCAGATAAATCTTCTGGCAAGAAGATAGAATGGGTAGAATTTATTTTGCTTTCCTTGTGAGTGGCCTTTTCCAATACACATTCACAGTAGCTGTGCTATGAACTTCAAATGCAAATACAACCAGCTCTATAACTTTGTGGAGTTCAGCAGATACTTTTGTTCGTACAGAGAATGTTACCCAGATGTAGCATATGACTGCTAACTGTTATTTTTTTGTTACTTAACAGTTCTAAAAGGAGTATATTTATTCCCCCTTCCATTCTTTCCTCCTCATTCTGAGATATAACCAAATTGAAAATTAAGGCTGTCATTTGCAAATTAAGAAGACATTGCTCTCATTGGCACTGGAAATATAGTTATTAAATGTTCATAAGTGTACAGTACAAAACTCAGAAATATATATGCTCTTTGGGCAGGTGGAACATTTGCCACATCTTTGTAGTAGCTGCAAAATCTGATTAGCTGTAATGAGAAACTGTCTGTATAAAATTCAAGCATTTAAATTAGCATATGCTGTAAGCAGGCTTGGCCATGTGGCTGAACTTAATTAAAGCTCAACAATTCTTTTTTGGGTTCTATGTCCAAAGTCTATAAAAACAACAACAACAACAACAACAACAAAAACAAACAAACAAACAAACAAAAAAAAAACAACAGCCATGAGCTGTTTGCTCACAAGACTTCAAGCAGTCTCAATCTCTGAAGTTCTGGAACTTCTGGCAAAACTTTTCTATACTTTCTCCATTTCTTTCACACTTTTTATGTTTTTCTGTTATATCTAACTGGCAGAGTTTGGAGGGTTGTGACTGATGGTGCAGATCCTAGCTGGAGGCTGGTAACTAGCAGTGATCCCCAGGAGTTTGTTCTGGGTCTAGTCTTACTCAACATTTTCATCAATATCCTAGATGAAGAAATAAAATGCACTTCAGCAAGTTTGATGATTTTGATGATGATACAAAGCTAGGAGGAGTGGCTGACACACACGAAGGCTGTGCAGCCATTCAGCAAGATCTGGACAGGTTGGAGAGGTGGGCAGGGAGGAACGTGATGAGTTTCAACAATGGCAAGTGCAGAGTCTTGCATCTGGGAAGGAATTACCTCATGCATCAGTACAGGTTATGGAATGATCTGCTGGAAAGGATCTCTGCAGAGAAACACCTGGATGTACCAATGAACAACAGGATGGCCATTATCCAGCACTGAGCCCTTGTGGCCAAGAAAGCCAATGGTATCCAGGGGTGCATTAAAAAAAGTGCAGCCAGAACAAGGAAGGTGATTGTCCCCCTCTACTCTGCCCCGGTGAGGCCACATCTGGAATACTGTGCCCAGATCTGGAAAGACAAAAAGACAGGGAACTGCAGAAGAGAATCCTGCAGAGGGCTACAAAGATGATGAGCAGCCTGGAGTACCTTCCTTGTGAGGAAAGACTTATGAGAAAGAGGGATAATTTGTTTCTTTATATTTTATCACAGCAACATAAAATTGTTGGAAATATTTATGAGAAGCTCCTGAGAGGCAAGCTGTAAACAGTATTATCACTGTTATGTGTTAATCAGAATAACAAAAGGATATGCTGCACTGCAAAGCACAAAGATACTATATAAGGCAGTTGCTGTTAGAAAATGTGCAGTTGTGGTAGAAACAGTAAACTGGATCATTTTTCCATCCTCCAATTTTTCTTTGTAAAATTCAGAAAAGAGACATCTATGGAGGAGGCCTATTTGGCAGATTCTACAGAAAAATGGTTTTGCCTAGAGCTCACTGAGCATCATCTCTTTCCAAGGTTCTTTCCATTTAAATCATTCATGATTGAATGAGCCTGTCTAAATGATGCTCATCCTGCCTGGAGAAGGGGAGGATTCATTGTGGCCTTCTAATATCTGAAGATCTTTTTGAGGGAGATCACACAGTATGTATGGGACAACCAGGAATCAGGGATAGCCAGCATGGGTTCATGAAAGGCAGGTCTTGCTTGATCAACCTGATATCCTTCTATGATATGATGATCCACCTGGTAGACAGGGAAAGACTGTTGATTTAGTCTATCATCTAGCCTTCAGCAAAGTGTTTGATACTGTATCCCACAGCATTCTTCTGGAAAAGCTGGCAGCCCATGACTTGGACAGATACACTCTTTACTGGGTAAAGACTGGCTGGATGGGCGGGCCTGGAGAGTGGTGGTGAAGGGAGTCACATCTGGGTGGTGACTGATCACGAGTGGTGTTCCACAGTGTTTGGTACTGGGGCCTGTCCTGTTTGATATCTTCACTGATGTCCCAGAGGAGGGCATTGAGTGCATCCTTCTTAAGTCCTCTAAAAAAAACCAACAATATTTGAAAGGGGCGCTTATTCTGCTCTACTGTGCATTAGGAGGAATCCTATGTTCTTTAACTGTCCAATACTGCACCCCAGAGGTGAAAAAGCATCATCAATTTTCTTGCATGAAAGAAACCAAAGCATAATCCCTCGGTGCCTTTATGGCCTTTAGTGTTCATTTTGAGCACCACAAAGCACATTTCTGACCTCTAATTACAGTTACGTATTGCCATTGAATGGCTTTGTTTTGCATTTCAGAATTACTGTAGGTAGTTGTGTTTCAGCCAGAACAAAGAACTTAGCTGCTGCAAGTGCCACTGCACTGCTGTGATTAAAAGTAAGTACTTGGATGGGTAAGCAGGTTCTCGCTGCAGTATCTCCTGGCAATGAACCTTGGCTCTATTTCTACCCTAGCCCATGCCCACAATAAGTGATGGTAGAATTCCAGGTACACCACGTTTCTAAACCTCTTTCCTCATTTCTTCCCTTTTCCTCACATACTTTTTCTTTGTCACTAAATTCTGCTGGACTAAAATCAAGCCTGAAAGAAGCGTGGAACACAGACACTCAATCAGACCTTTGAGTTGTCACATGCTTTACTTGCCATGATGGGCTTAGCATTTTGTGACAGATATGTTCTGCAGACATGGCCCTGTAGACTTCTTGAAAGACTTGCTTAAGCATGGAATTAATCTGTGCAAGCTTTGTACAAATCTGCTGAATCCTAGCTTGATTCTGAATGCCCTGTATTACCCTCCAGAAACTGAACAATCTTGTGCTGCCCCACAAGTGACTGAAAAACACACAAAGTACAAATAATGGTAAGCAGAACATTCAGACAGGTATGCATTCAATACAAATGAGAGTTTAAAATCACATCATACAATGCATTTGACTTAACACTGCAGCACACAAAACAACTGTGTCTCAGAGCAACTGAGAGCCCAGTAGGGTTTGATGTCAGTAGAGTTAACTACTCTTAACGACAGGAAAATAAATGTTGCAAGAAAACAGTGCTCTTTGTGGAGGAATGTGATCTGGGAGCAGATCAGGTAACTGCAGATGTGAATTTGTGTTCTTGAATCATTATTTCATGGTGTGACCTTGAGTAACTCAGATACTACGCCTTCATTCTCTCAAGATGTTTATCCAACTTTTTGTAAAATGCTTTCAGATTCCTAGATGTAAGACAGCATCAAAAAGAAAAGCATCACTACTACTGCAATTCTATTGCTTTCCAAGAATCTTCTGTTCGCTTCTGCTAGTGTAGTCTACTGCAACTCTGCTGAGCACAGCTTGCAGTCACTGTCATTGTCTTTCTTTTTGATTGACAAGCAATTTTTTAGAAACTGCTGTCTATCAGTACAAAATAAGCACTTCATCTGATGTTTATAAAATGCTGCTGATTTTACTAGGTTTTGGGAACCCTGGAAACCCATGAATGGAACATATCTTTCATTCTCCTTGATAATGATTCCCATATTATATATTGTCCATTTTATACATGTCCATGTTACATTTACATAAGTTTTGAAGAGGGATCCCAGCCAAGTTCTTCTGGACAACTTAATGACAATAGCATAAATGTTACCATCCTGAAACCAAAATGAGTTTTGTTTCTGTAATAGTTTCTATATGTGGGAAAATAGACTGCCTTTTTCGGATATAAACACTCACAAACTTTTAAGAACTCTAAATGGACTTCTGTTCTTATGCTGGTATGCTTGTTGTTCCACTGGAAGGAGACTAGAACCTCCTGCTGTCATTGATCTTGGTGTAAATGTCCTTCCTTTCTCACATGACCTGCATGATTTGAAATGGACCTCCAGACTGTTTAGATATTGATTCTATGTAAAATTTTCTTGTTCTTGGTAGTTCATGCTTTTACACAAGTACCCCTCTGCAAGCATTCCTCTATACATTATCCCTTTGTAACATGAGTTTGAGTTTTGTTTGAAATCTAAATCAATTACTCTTCAGGCAGATGATGAAATGAAGAATCTAGTCTCAATTTTATAAACTACATCTCTCAATTTCTTCATTCTTTTATTTAGCTACAAATTACCCACAGCTCACTCTCTCCATTTTGATCAGTAATTTGATCAGTTGCATACCCGCTTTATTAATTTTAATTTAACAGTCAGCTCTGCAACAAATCTGGTGTCAGATTTGTTCTGTAAGGAAATATCTGGATACACAAAATTTTAAGAGATTCTGCCTTAGAAGAATTTTTTGTGAGGGGTAGTAAAAGCATCACGTGCTCCTAAACCAGATCCCTGTATATCAACACAACTTTTAAATTTACATGTTTGCCCTTGGTTACAGTTAATAAAGCACCTCTTTATACCTGAAAATGTACTGAAAGATCATAGGTTTACCTGTGTGTGATCCTCAGCATCCCACACCATCTCAGGGTACATTTTCAGTGACTAGGAACAAAACAGTTCATCAATTGCCATCGGTGCCCAGTTCCTTTTTTTTATTGTACTAATCTCCAAAAGACCTTATTTCACGTATTCTGGTCTGCTTGGTATTTTTTATTTGGTTTATCGATGTTCAAACCAGTTTTCTGTTTTCTATGAGAATTAGAATGATGAAAATATTGAATAAAGAAGATAATATATTTGGAGTTTTGTACGAAGTACCATAATGTGCAAAAGGTTGTCATTCAGAGCTCACCGTTTCCTCGCGACGTACCTCGTGAAATCAACCTTAATGCATAGCCCTCTAGTGGCATAAATTGGTATTTCAAAACGCTTTTCTGTGAGGAAAACAACTGCTTTCAGGGATTAAGCAGAGACAGTTCAGTTAATGAACTATTTGATAGATCAGTATTAACATAGAGCTAAACATCATTTGAGTATATCATCATGTAACTGATTAAACTTGGTTAGAACAATCACATAACATGATACTGAGATAAATCTGTAGTCATTTTATTGTCCTCTGGCATGACCGTTTGTCCCACACATTTTCCAATATGATGCTGTAGAAGAGAAGATTGCATTGTAAAACCTAAGTTGCAGGAATAGTCATCCTCTGTGTTGAACACAGAGCATAAACACACACACATAACATAATAAGGAAATAAACAAGAAAACACTCATACTTCTTGTGAAAGAGAACTGAAGCTTCAGTAATCTGTCTGCTGCAGATCTATTCCTATTTTCACGAGGAATAAACTGTAGATTTCTGACTCTAAGGTCGGAACTTTTAGCTGTGTATTCCTCTTCAGAATCAATTTTTACCCACAGGAAAAAAAAAAAAAAAAAAAAGAAATAACAAACAGTGAACAATAATCTGCCATATTTCTTACTAAATCACACTTTCATATCATGTCTGGCAGATAGCCTTGGTTCTGCACAAATGTCTATCCTTGCTGTAAGGAAATTCCTGCGTTTACTTCATATGGGAAAGCAAAGTGGAACTTTCTTCTAGTGTTTGAAGTTCCTCAATGTGTAATATTGTGTCTGAATGTTCAGTTTACTTGACATAGGAGTACTCTCAATGGTGCTGGTTCTGTATCTGCATTAGTGAGCTAAGTTTAATTAAAAAGGTGCACAGAACGATGTGCCACGTTTCTGTCTGGCACAGCATGCCTACAGCCTGTAGCTGAAATAGAAACCTCTGCCTGTGTCAGCCCAAAAGCAGAGAGTGTGGTGCACAAAAAGTGCTTGTGCCATGTGAGCTGCGTGCCCTCAGCACATTATGGGTACATGCTGCACAGCCATTCTCCTGCTCCCTGCTCCTGCAGAACATGCAGCTGCTTGTGGCTGTGAGCTGTGGGCCCTTAGCCGGGGCAGGCAATGCAACTATCAGTGTTCTTCCTCCTCTTTCATCACACCCCTGCTGCTGAAGTCAGACCAGTGAAAGCTGCCATCTTCTGTGAGCTAGGGGTGCCAGCATTGTACTTTACAAGACCTCTACATGTCTTTCCTGCAAGCAAAATGTGCCCATTAGAAAAGGAAACATAATGAACACTGACAGGTAAAAGTGTATTTAGAAGACAAGTTATGGGCACAGATAACCAGAATTAGCCTTTAGATTGCTTTTGCCATGGAGCCTTGTGTCATAGGGAAATGAAAGTTTGTATATGTGTGTCAATTAAGTCACATCCTCAACTGATGGTGCTTTTTAGAAATGTACTGAAACACAGCAACATGCCAGTCTCTGTTATTGCACTTCATTATTTCTAGAGCATTTTAAGATACTCATTTGCTCCAGCAGTGAGTGAATCGTCTTCTCTGGAAGGAGGAATGAGAAGTAGTAGAGTTTAAACGTTTCCAAGCATGAAGCTGTTTCAAAACACCTAGCTTTGAAAATCATCCCAAAAAGTCCATCTGGGAAGGAAAGCAAAACCACCAAAGCAGCCTAACAAGTTCGATGAACACATTTGGGTTAAAAATATGCAGCCTTGTTTTTTACATGTTTCAGATACTGTGTACAGACCTCAGTTTTTCATAAGTATAAAATGAAAACATTTCTGTCATCTAGAATAAATCCCATCAGACTAATTCTCATATCTCTTAGAAGTAGTAAAGTGTGCTGTACTCCAACACATTATTTTTGAGGTTTGCTTAGTCATTTTTCTCTTTCACTGTCATGCATGAAAAGACTGACTTTAAATTAGAGAGAATGGGATGGAGTTCCCAGGTTGCTTGTGTCTGAGGTCAGGTTGAGAGGTAAGGGCAGAGTGCACTTAAGTTAAATCTGTGTTTTTTCAGCCAGTCTCTTGGGTCACTCTGGCTACTGGTACAATCACTACAAAACTGCAGTGGGGCAGGGGTTAGTAGATTATTGCACACACGTCCAAGTACCAGTGCAAGAAAGAGGCACTGCGCAAGGCTCATGGCTGCACTGTGAGGGGAGCAGCCACTGGGGCACTGACAGGGGAATATGTCATCTTGCAAAGTCAGTGGAGGTGCTTTCTAGAGTGCTTGCAGTGATGTCTTTATAGGTCCATTCTCCAAAGATAACTGAAATAGCTGAATGTTGCCATGGGTTTTTTGGAGAGCACGAAGCAAGTCTGTTTACATTCCTTGTAATTGCTTCACTCTTTCAAAGCTCATTCTGCCTGTTTCTGGCACACTGGTCAGTGTATTTCCAGAGCGTGTCTGAGGAAGACAGAGGAACACAGCAGCAATTGGAAAAATCAGATCACATCAGATGCAATTGGAAAAAAACCTTGTACTTGTGCTTGCCATAGCGCTCAGCTATTTCGAAGACTATGCTAGGGTTGTTGGATTCAACTGGACTGAATCTGAAGATCTGTTTTCAGTTCTCCAACACCTTACAAGCTTGGGCCTGCAGGAACAGCATATAAAATCTCCTTGGAAAGAGTCCAACAAGTGCGTAACACCATTGCACTAAAAGCACAAATTAAAATGATTTATTTGAAGTAATAAGTGCAACAAGTAGACCAAAATAAACAATTTTGTCATTGGCAGTATTTTATTTTAATATCTGCCTTCTGCTACTTCTGTCCCTTTTTGTCCCCTGATTGCTAGGACCATAGCTACTGTCTGTCTTATAGCCAGAAGGAAATTTTCATTGTCCCACAATTGATAATGCTCTTCTCACTTACTCTCTCATTTTTTTCCTTCTCCTTCCCCCAAACTTCCTTATTTTTATTGAGCTTTTCTTGGTGTGCTGAATGCTTCAGTAGTGAATAGCTTCACTAAGTGTGGAGTGGTGGAACCTGACCCTGATCTGATGCTATCTGACCTCCTTCTGACCCCACAGCTTAAACACGTTACCCTGTGTCTTATTTCAGCCCAAGTACTCCAGCATTTACCGCAGCCTGAGATCAGTCTTGCCTGTGGGCAGAGAGGCTGTAGATGTTGTTGATTATATATCCCTGATAAGTGGCAGGCCCCTTTGGCTGGAAAGGCTGATAAAATGAGTAGATATGCTTTGCTGATTTTCTTATGGTCTTTGTTTTTATGTGGTGCTCACATTAGATCTAACGAAGGAGAACTTTATCTACTGATATTTTGTCTATCTACCACATTCTGACACCATGAAAGTGCACTTATTTTCCTTAGCAGATGCCTCACCGCCCTCATTCCCAGCTATGAATCCAGAATACACTGTGTTGGACAACACTGTGCTTGCAACTTTAATATCTGTCCGTGATCATTGAGAGCCAACTTCTCTGTAGCATTTCTCCTACTTCCATAGACTTGTCTTTGGTATGTTCTTCCTGTGAGGGGCTGGAAAGAAATCTGCAGGAAGAGCACATTATACACCTAAGGGGTTTTAAATTCTTTTTAAGACTGCCAAGCAAAATGTTGCTTTTCCTATATATGAGGTTTATAACACTTATATAAATAAGTTTAGACTGTAGTGAAAGAAAGTTAAGCTAAGTCACATTCCTTACAATTGTTTTGCGCTCAGAACGTTCAGTCACCTCCTGCTTTTCACCCAGGGTGCAAAAACTTGTTTGCCTTTGTCTGCAGGAATGATGTTACTGTAGCACTGGTCTAGAGGCAAAATATGAATGTTCTTTTCTTGCACTAAGTCTGTGCCAAGTATGTTGCAGGAAGGTCAGATGTAAATGAAAAGCTGGGCATAATGCTGCACAGCAGTAACAGCAATGGATTCATCTGCATCCAGCGTAAGTGTTAGTTTAGTGTTCATTTTCTCTCTTACATGAAAGCCAAACCCATCTTTAGTTTGCATCCCCAAGATTCTCTTCCATGTAAAGCAGCCTACAGGATCAAACCTGTACAGAGGCTGATGAGTATGGACAGAAGACTGCTTAAATAATTATTTGAACAAAAGAGCTGATAAAACATCTCTCAGCGCAGAATATATACTATAATCTCACTAAAATCAATAGAGGCTGGAATTCTGGTCTCTTAATTAACAGGATGCTCTTAGATCCACCATTTCATTTCTAAGTGATGGCACGTCTTCAGATTCTATCTTCATATTAACAGGTCACAATCAAGCCTGAGTCCTTCTGATCCACCCCCTCTTGCCCTCTCACTTCTCTTCTGGCTCTATTAAGAATGTTCATACACTTTCACCCAACTTTCACTCTTTATCTTTGTTCCCAATCCATTGCTGCTCCTCAGGTACACAGCCTTTTCCCCTTCCTGCTGTACAACCTTCCAAGAGCCACATTAAAAGGGGCTGCTTTTACTTGCAAAGCTTACTACATCTGGGCCTAAGTAAGGGATATCTCCACCAGCTGCTGATGATCTTAGAGGATAGTAAGGGTATCACCAGCTATTACAGCATCTCTGTTCCATTACCAGAAATTAATCTGCAGACTCCAAGTGAAGGTGGATATGTCATACCACCACTGTCTTATATTTCACCTTGCTCTGAAGAAACTATTTTCCTCTGCACTTCAGTGAATTTTGGAGACACCAGTGGAGTTAGGTCAGGCTTTGTACACAATTGAGACTGATAGGATCTCCTGCTAGAGATCTATGGGATGCAAAACAGATGACTGTTTGTGGTGAGGCTGTTTCCCATGGATGTGTTCATTTATAGTTTCTTAGCATTTTATTTTGAAGGTGGTGATAAGTTCCTTCCTCAGAGCAGAAGAAAGTGCTGCTGGAACCACAGGCTTCCCCATGGCTACAAGGAACTATGCCACAAGGATTTGGCTGTTCCCTTGGCTCAGAAGGTCTCCACATATTCTTCTAGCCATGAATGTGCCAAGGTAACCCCAGAGAAACTTTCTGTGAGGATGAGGGTTGCACTGCAAGAACTTCCTTCTGCTCCGCCTATTACCCTATTTGCATTTGTCTTTGCTCAAGTGCAGAGCACACACGAAAAGGAAATGGAAGAGCCAGATTTAATCCTTAATGTTCACAAAGTGTTTCAAATATGCTAATGCATGACTGCCATTGCTATTTAAAAATTATATCTTCCATCCTTACCACGTATACCATATTCAGCAGTTGCCTGGTTTGAGGGTGCTCCACCTTCACGTGATATCCCATGAAGCACTGTGCTGCTGCCCTGCTTACCAAATCATCCTTGCTTACCACTGACTCACACAATTTTCTGCTGATTGAATAATCACTCTCTGAAATTCAATTTGTTCCAACCCATGCATGGCAAAGATTTCTTAGTTCAGATTAACATTAAGCATTGCATGCATTAATCCTGTAGAGACTGGAAAGGGAGGAGGTAGCTTTGTGGCACGCACTTTGCACATCAGATCATATGCAGATTTTCACAGATCAGTCCAAAGTCTTCAGTGCGGAAAACAAGTAGTTTCAAATATGACTTTGGCACAATAATGAAGATGCTGGAATATTAATTTGAGTGAGTTCTAAAGGCTTAGACAGAGGCAGGCATGCTATTTCTATGAGAAAGAGATTCCTCAGGACATCTGCTTGCAGATTCAGATTGGGGTCATTCTCAGCTTAGAGAACTTTTCTCCACCTCACCTCTCCTGGTATAAAAGCAGAGGAGCTGTGAGATAAACAAACAATCTGTTCAAATTTCTAGTTACCTGCTACTCATGAGAACAATAAACATTTCACAGGAAATCTTAAGATCTATGCAGAGAACTGAGTACACTGCGCTAACTTAAAAATGGGCTGTGCTGTCCACATTCCTTTGCAGTTCACTGATTGCTTCAGTAAAATCCTGACAGCAAGCAGGAGATCTGTCCCTATGGCTCTAGGAGATTTACATGTAGGTCCTGCAGGAACATCCATAATCCCACATAGATCATAACACAATATCTGTGTTGTCCACCCTGCACTTTGCAGGAGTTACTCAGCTTGTTCCTAAAGCAAGGTGGTAATTTCCCTCAGGAAGTTTCTCAGAGGTGATCTTGGGAATGTCTTTGATCATGTGAGGGCAACTCAGCATAGCCCATTGCTGGCACTGACTCTGGAAGGACTTGTAATTTTGTACTTGTACATGTACTTTTGTACCTTGTCCTTTCCCAGCTGAAAAATGTCCTGCAAAATGCTACAACATTCCCTTTCTAACTTTCCCAGCCCTCTTCCCTTTTCTTTCTCTTCCTCTGCCTGATACTCAACCTAGTTTCAATAAAGATACTGCTGCCAGTAAAATGGTGGCTGTATTAGTTTAACAAGCCTGTTCCAATGTGTTGTTTAATTGCTCCATTATTTCCTTTGTCAGCATTCTGGATAACAAAGTTAATATTTTGACTAATTTTTCATGCTGGAATTAAAATATATCAGTAAATACAATACAAAACTATATACCAGTAAATACAGTACAATACAATACAATAAAATACTTTGCAGTAAACTGCAAAGATGAACTACCAGCAAACTGTGGGGATTTAGGGACATGGATGTTTTCTCTCCCTCTCCCTGAGCAGTAATTACTGAAATAGAAGAAACTTCTGGGAACTGTTATTTCAAATTGAATTTTAACTTGCTTGCTTCCTGGAAGGGAAGACATCAAGCTTACTGTTTGTGTGAGGCATAAACAAGAACAGTGTGGAGATACGTAAGTGAAGAACTCAGGGAAGGCAGGTAATGAGATTATGTTAAAGGTTATGCCCCTCATATGTAGGTTCAAAAATGAATTAACCCAAGCAACCACTACTAAAGTGATGTTTTTATCTGTGACTGCATCATTTCCCCTCTAAAAAGACAGGTTCACAGGACATTCCAGGCTCATTTCCTTACTTCTTTCCAAAGGAGGAGGTGTTTATTGCATGATCACTGGGGAATTAGAGCATTGGGCTCAATGAAGAAAGTGTGCTGTCCCCCTGTGGCCACAGCTGTAAGGGAGAGGTCCTTCTTCCTGTTCTACAAATGCTTTCCCCCCACAGGGCACCCTTCTGATCTACATCTGCTTCTTCAATTCCTCCTGGGAAGGGAATCAGTCTAAAGCTCTGCTGACTTTTTTCAAGAAAATACTTTGAAGTAGAAGTGACTCTGAAATTGCCTCAAGTAAAAAATAGCTCTTAAGCTATGAAAGGCAAAAGTTTTCGTTCTTGTGCAAGCCCAGACTTCTATAACCCGTTTGAGACATCCTGTCACTGATTAGCCTAGAGCATCACAAATCTGGAAACTTGGGAAACTATCTGGGACTGGAACACACCCTCATTATAAAACCTGTGTTTGCTTTATAGCTCATTTCTTTTAAGCACAGGACAGCTGAAATGGATATGAAAACAAGTAACTGAAAGTCCTACTATCAAAGTCAAAACAGTGAGCAACAGAGGAAATGAGGAGCCTGAAGATGGGGACTGCAGTGTTCACTGAGACAAATGAGCAGAGGACTTCATGTTAAAGTGTGTAAATCAGGACTAGATGACACCTGGGGATGTTGCTATTGCATCAGACACTCAGGCCATTTCACCATGGTTGTTCTGGCAGCAAGACTGGAATTTAAGTCTGTGAACTGATTCAACAGTATTTACAGAGCAGGCACCAAGAGATTAGTTTCTTTGTGATGGGAAGGAGTGGAAGAAAAACGCATAAATAAATACACCTTAGGCTCAGGATTATAATTAGAATACAAAGAATACTGCCAAAGTAAAATAGTTCTGCAGAAAACAAGTGTCAGTTGAAATGATGCTGAAAGTCAAAATGCTACATTGATCTTAAGAAAAAAAAAAGACAAAATCTAGAAAGTGATGGTGCTTCACTAAGGTTTTTATGTGAGGAAACACTACATGAGAAAAACATTAGGAGTTCCTTATGAAAATGTTGGTACAAAATACCTACCTTATTTTAAATGGAGTTTTGATGAATTTGTGGGCAGGAAATATAGCATGGCTGTTCATTCACTTGAGAGAGCAAACCTCTAGATTTCAGTTCTGTCTTTAGGTGATGTTTGTGTGTCTGTTTTCTCTGATGGTTTAATATAAATATGGAATTGTACATTGTATTAGAGGGCGAAACATAAATGTGTATTTGAATCACTGACCAACAGAATGATGCTGGCTCTAGGTCAGCATCTTAAATTCTTTTCCAAGTAGCGGCATAACTTCAAGCAGCAGGAGAAACCATGCAGCATTCATCCAACGCCCTCTCCCCCCCAAGAGCTTTTTCCAGGCCAGATCTCACCTAAAAGATGGATACACATTCTTCAGCTGCTTAATGTAAGATACCTTCGTTCTGCTTTATCTAAGCCAAGGAGAGAACAGTATCTTTTTGCTGGAGATGGACTCGATCCTTGTGGATCCCCTTCAACTCAGGTTATTCTATGACTCTAAGCTGTATTTGGTGAAGCAGCAGCCATTCACCAAGAGCAGCCTCTTTCAGCTGGAACATGGGAGTGAATTCTGCACAGTCCTTGAAGTGACTTTATTTTTTTAAGTTTGTAGGATCTGCAGGATCTCTAGATATGTAGAAGAGAGAAAACAAAGTACTTTGAGTGAGCAGCAGATGTATCTATCGGACATGTAGACAGTGAAAGAATGGCTGCGCAGTTTACCTGACTTAGGCAAACATTGTGTGTATTGTACAGGAACGCATGTACTGATGTACATGTTACACAACAAACACTCACTGTACTGGTTATCAAATTTCATTCATGCTTGAAGCAGGAATTACAGGATTGCAAGGAAATTATACTGTAAATTATAATGAGTAGATTATTACATTAAATATTTATTAAATAAACTGGAGAAAATCCCAGAGGAAACAAGAAGAAATGTAAAAGATTTGTAAAAGATGCTGCTAGGAAAAGCTGGGGGAACTGAGTTTGTTTAATATGCAAGAAAGGATACTACAAACACAGCTGTGTCTGATTAGAATGAGGCTGTACTAAAGAGGGAGATGATCAACAGTTTTCTGTTCTGTGTGGGAAAATAGCAAGAAAGAATTATCTTCTGTTGCTGCAGAAAGGGCTTGAATTGAATGATACAAGCTGCTTCTAACTTCCTGCTGTAGGGAGTCTGCTTTGCAGGGGGTTGGACTGGATGATCTCTGGAGGTCCCTTCCAGCCCCTATAATTCCGTGATTCTGTGATTCTGTGAAATGTAACACTGGTGTGATTAATCACAGATTTTCATAGCTATGCTAGCTTCAAGAGCAGGTCAGGCAAACATCTGTCAAAGATAATGTTCTTATGATTTTGCCTCTGTACAGGTGCTTAGTCTCTACAGATATCTGAAAACCCCCACTGTTGCAGTGTCGTTTAAGCCTGGTTTAAACAGAATATAAGGACTTGGGAAAAATGAGAATTAAGATGTGAAGAGAAAATGAAACAGGATAAATGCAGAATGGACTCCCCAAGTATAAAGCCACATCATTTTCACTCATTATATTTCTTTGATATTCAATCTTGGCATGACGTCTTGGAGAAAATTATCAACTGAATCAAAATATTTGGGACTACCTAGATCTGCTCAGGACCTTGAGGTGCTGGTTAAAAGAAAAACTGAGATTAATAAAATTGAAGGGGAGATTACTGGCAAAGTTCCTCCTTGAGAAAAATCTTCATAATTCACTGAATGTCTTTAATATAAAAAGAAGTCAAATGATTAAAACAATATTTACTGCTATTCAATTCAGAATGAGATGACAGTAAAGCAGTACGTGAGATTTGAAGATGTACTAAAGAGATATTTGGTAGCTATTAGGAAGAATTAAAATTTTTTTTGCTTCCATAATTTCATGAGAAATACTATTTACAATTCTGGTTGATTAAGTAAGAGAAGGGCGAGGGCTTGGGCATAGCATGGGACTGCAAACAGTTAGTGGAATAGATATACATCACAGTAGACTAGAAAAAGATTACTGTTTGTCCAGTAGAAAGAGAGCTAAGAGGAAATACAGTACCTTAACAGAGATGGGATTGAAAAGAGCCACTTATGTGGTAGAAAGTATTTGGAAGAGGATAAATGGATATTAAGTGGTTTTATGGAAGCAGGAATTAGAGGAAACTCCTAACCACTGGATAGGCTAGTGAACAGCTTCACAATGATAGTGATAGAGGTAAAATCCTAAACCCTAAATCTCCTCATCAATAAGGATCTTGGTGTATTCGTGACAAGAGATGTACAAGGTAGTATCACTGATAACAGGGCACTTTCCTCACAAAATCTTGCTTTCTTGCTTCTTGTCCTCCAGTAACAATCACATATGTCTTGCTTCACATTCTGCTACGGTAATTGGGAACTCAAGAATCACTGTCTTGGATCAGACCTTCAGTTTACTTCTTTTAATAATATGATTTTGTGAAGAGCAAGCCAATGCTTCAGTGAAAGTGCAAAACTACTGAATAGAGCATTTGTTCTAGTACACCACAAGGGGATTTTCTTCCTACTCATCACATCTTTATAAAATAGCACCCTTCTGGATTCTGCAGAAATCTTTACCTCAAGATAATCTGAAGAAATTGACTGCAATGCACAAATTTTTGTGGACTACTGTTGTTAAAGACAACACAAAAGGCACATTCCACTTAATAGAGATCTTGTCTTTCTTTGTAGAACTTCAATTAATTCTACTCCTTCTATGCTACTTTTGTCTGGAAGGTTTTTCATGCTGCTAATACAGACAGTAGCTTCACCTTTCCTGGAATGTCCCGTTACTATTGCATAGTTTTTGAAATTATGTGGCCAAATATGAAGAGGAAGAAGCTGCTATTCAGTCCATTAGAAAACAAAACAGAACAACAGTAACAACAAAAAACAGAAGTATTTTCTTATTTTATTAATTCTCATTGAATATAAACTATTTTTGACATTGTTTTTTGAAAGGTATGAAAGTTATAGCTGAAAGAGATATTAAATCCTAACATTAGAATGATGAAAAATGAAGAGCAATATGTGTGAAATCTGAGCTGAATTTCTATGCACCACTCCTACTGGGCATCACGTCTGAAGGTAACAGTACTCTAGAAAATCTGTGATGTGACTCTTTTGTGTTGTTTGTTTTTTTGTTTTGTTTAGTTTTTGTTTATGTTTAAAATAGATGTATTGCATATTATAGGACAGTTATTTCATCTCTTATGCATCAAAGCTGTTCTGCTTTTACATTATGTACATGCATAATCAAAGCTGATTCTCCTGAATATTGATTGAGACTTATACACTTTTAATGAATTATTTTGCCCCATTTGAAATATAATTACACACATCAAAGTCCAAATTTAAATCATTTTCAAGGAAAAATGCAAGAAATGGATTAGAATGGATAATCCTAGAAGTCTTTTCCAATCTTAATGACTCTATAATTCTATGATTCTAAAGGATTGCATGTCCTCAGTCTGAAATAGTAGTTTCATAGTGTGTGTAGGTGATGGAAATGAGAGCCAAGAAGTAAGTCTAAGTTGTTCAAAATGCTTCTATTCAGGGCCACTAGATGTCAGGCTGAACAAACAATTAAAACTGTGATTTGGAGTGAATCTCATCCTCTTTTAATGGTCTATTTGTAAAGCTTTTTCTGTATAAAGAGACATGCTATTATGAAGGTTGTAATTAACGTAGGGACAGGGCATCTTCTGGACTAAAACACTCTGCTGGAAGGGTGTGAAACTTCATCAAATTGTTACAGCTTTCAAATGCAAAATTTTCACTATATGAGAGCTAGCAAATTCTGTGTTGCTTCTTGTTCCAACCAATTCTATTACATGAGGATAAATGGCCAGAGGCAAATGACTGAGACAAATTCAGGAAGGCCCCTTGCTGAACATGCCTTCCATACCAACTTAGAACCCAATTCCAGAAAGCAGTAGACAAGGGTGAAGCAGTGTGATAAAAAATGATAAAAATTAAATGGACAGTGCTGCCATCCTTTAGGGTTAGCTATAAATCATAGTCATAGAATCACAGAATGGCTTGGAGTGAGGGACCTTAAAACCCACGCAGTTCCAACCCCCTTTGGTTTGCCACCCATTACATCAGACTGCACAGGAAACATCTGATTTTTTTTCCTCTGATCTCAGCTGAACGAACATTTAGTGCTAATCAGGCTAATGGTTCTGTGATGAGCTTGTAACTGTTTGCAGCCCCAAGCTGTTAAGGGAAAGAAATCACAGGTCTATCATTGCATGCTTGGCACAATTGTGTGAATGGAATTGTTAGAATAGACATGTCACATCACATTTGAAGCTCTCATAATACTTGTAATATATGTGTCTATCACAAATTCTCCCAAATGAAAATATTAGAGAGGTTCAGAATTAACTTACCTTTGACTTGCCATATGGCATATGACCTTTTACACAGTTTTTGTCAGAACTTCTTTTCAGCACAAAAGAAACATAAAATGCCTCTCAAGAGAGAGAAAAAATAGCAACTTCACAGTATGTCATTTCTGAATTTCATTCTGCTGAGTTTTCTAAGTAACTTACTTTTAATAAAATGCCTTCACAGATGTGCCAGCTCCCCTACTAGGGCACTGTCAGAGCTCCAGAAGGCCAGCAATGCTGTACTTCCCTTTGCAAACACTGTGTCAGCTCCTTCACAAGGTTGTGTTTATCCATGTGCTGAGTGAATTTATCATCTTATAATGGAAGGAAGTGAGAACTGCTGCTCTGCATCTGAACCTTTTCTTTTGCAATGCTATATCTCTTGTGTTCAGGGATCTCTGCTTGTTTCTGAGGAGGCCTTTACTTACCAGGCTGAAGTAGTGGCTATGTAAAGCCATGGCAAGTCTGGGCAATCTCCAACAGCATGAATTTTAACTCGTGCAAGTGCACCTGGTAAAGGGCAGCTGTGGGTATACATACAGGAGATGAGACATTGGAGACCAACTCTGAGCGCTGAACTCTGCTCTCTGTGATAGCGACAGGGCCTGAGGAAATGGTATGGAGCTGTGCCAGAGGAGGAGGCGCAAGGCTGAGGGAAAGGCTGTGCCCAAGAGGGCAGTGGGCATGGAACAGGCTGCCCAGGGTAGCAGGCACGGCCCCAAGCTGCTGGAGCTCAAGGGACTTCTTCAATGCTCTCACACGCAGAGTTAGAATTTTGCGTGGTGCTGTGTGGATCTGGGAGTTGGACTCAGTAATCCTTGTGGGTCTCTTGCAACTTGTGATATTCTATGAATCTGTGAATGAAAGAAGGAACAAGCAAAGCTCATTTCTATTGTTTGCTGTTAGAGCCCTCATAGAGACACTGTTCCAGGCTGGCAGTAAAGTCAAGTCCTGCCTGTGCCTATGGTGGTAAAGTTCTGCCTACCACATGTGGTATCAGAGAATCATGGAATCATAGAATGGCCTGTGTTGAAAAGGACCACAGTGACCATCGAGTTTCAACCCCCTGCTATGTGCAGGGTCACCAACCACCAGACCAGGCTGCCCAGAGCCACATGCAGCCTGGCCTTGAATGCCTACAGGGATGGGGCATCCACAGCCTCCTTGGGCAACCTGTTACAGTGCCTCACCACCCTCTGTGTGAAAAAATTCCATCAAAGCCGTCACTCCATCATAGAAGGCCACCAAATTGGTGAGGCACAATCTGCCCTTGGTGAAGCCATGCTGGCTATCTCAAATCACCTCTTTATCTCATATGTGCCTTAACATGGCTTCTAGGAGGATCTGCTCCTTGATCTTCCCAGGCACAGAGGTGAAGCTCACCAGCCTGTAGTTCCCCAAGTCTCCGTTTCTCCCTTTCTTAAAAATGAGAGTAACGTTTCCCTTTTTCCAGTCACCAGGGACTTTACCAGACCTGGTCTTGCATTTATTTTCACAATCCCGTAAATCTTATCCATGTTTTTAGCAGATCATGCACTTTCTTATGTTGGTGGAGCTGTGAAAATTCTTGTGCAGTTTCATGAAGGCATTCATTGAAAGGTCAGTATTTGCTATAGTAGGTTTTGAAGGATGTTATTTCAGTATCATTCAGTATTACAGACCTCATCAGTAGAACCATTTTGAGACTAACAAAAAATATTATCGGAGGCTCTTTTTCTCACAGGTGAGACTGGCCTGGCAAGATCATGGAGCAGATCATCCTGAAGGCCCTAATAAGGCACATGGAAAATAAATATGATGTAATTGATGGTAAACAACATGGCTTCAGCAAGGGCAAGTAATGTCTAATAAAATTGATGACCTTTTATGAAGGAGTTACAGCGTGAGTGGAAAAGGGAAGAGCAATTAATGTCATCTACCTGAACTTCTGCAAAGCATTTGACATTGTTCTGCATGACAAGAGTTGCAGTCAGTGACCCAATGGCCAAGTTGAGACTGGTGATGAATGGCTTTCCTCAGGGATTGGTGCCGGGACTGGTGCTATTTAATATCTTTGTATCTTTGGACAGTGGGACTGAGTGCAATCTCCGCAGGTTTGCAGATGACACCAAGCTGAGTGGTGCAGCTGAGAGGGAAGGGATGCTATCCAGAGGGACCTGGATAGGCTTGAGAGATGGGCCCATGCCAACCTCATGAAATTCAACAAGGCTGAGTACAAGGTCCTGCAACTGGGTCATGGCAATCCCAAGCATAGATACAGGTTGGGTGGATAATGGCTTTAAAGCAGCCCTGACGAGAAGGATTTGAGGGTGTCAGCTGATGAAAGACTCACCATGTGCTGGCAGTGTGCCCTCAAAGCCCAGAAGCTCAAGCATGCCCTGGATTGCATCAAGAGAGGCATTACCAGCAGGTCAAGGGAGATGATTCTGCCTCTCTACACTGCTCTTGTGAGACCCCACCTGGAATACCGCATCCAGTTCTGGGGCCTCCAGCACAAGAAGATTATGGAGTTGTTGGATGGGGTCCAGAGAAGTGCCACAAAGCTGATCATAGGATTGGAACACCTCCCCTATGAGGGCAGGCTGAGAGCTGGGGCTTCTCAGCCCGGGGGAGAGAAGGCTCCAGTGGAGACATTAACAGCCTTCCAGTTCCTGAAAGGGGCCTATAGAAAAGCCAGGGAGGGATGTTTTGTAAGGGGAAGTAGTGACAGGATGAGGGGAAATTGCTTTAAATTTATAAAAATATATATTATATATATATATATTTATATATATATATGTATAAATTTATAAAGAGGGTAGATTTAGATTAGATATTAGAAAGAAATCTTTGTTGTGAGAGTGGTGAGACACTGGAACAGGTAGCCCAGTGAAGTTGTGAATGCTCCCTTCCTGGAGGCATTCAAGGCCAGTCTGTATGAGGCTGTGAGCAAACTGGTCTAGTTAGAGATGTCCCTGCCTATATTGATGAGTTGGAACTAGCTGATCTTAAGGGTACTTTCCAACATGAGTTTATGATTATGTCACAGTGGAATTGTGTTTGTAGACAGCTATGAGGGATGAAAAGTTATTTTAAGATAGTGTTATCAATCTTCTTATTCTTACTCTATGAGAGTGCAATGCAACATGTAGTACTACTAGAGTTGGCAACACTGCAGTTTTGAGAAGGAAAAGCTCAGGCCCTGGCCAGATGCCACACAGACTCTTTTTTTTTTTTTTTTTTTTTTCCTTTTGTGCCAGCAGAGAGCAACCCTGTGGCTGAAAGATCTCACCTGAATTCTGACATTGTTCATGGGGCAGACCATCAGCCACCGAGGTGGAAGAGCATTGAAGACAACACTTGACCTATAATGGGGCTCTATCAGTTTAGAGAGCTGAGTTGAGGAGCTGGCATGGGCCAGGAAAAAAGGAACTCAATTTTTTTTAATGTTTCTTCATCCGGATCATCAGCCGTGGTCAAAAAGCAACCTGGATGAAACCTTTTCAGAAAGGCTATCATTTGGTAAAGTCCTTTCAAAATGCAGTATCTTTATTTACTGTCTGGGGACAGTACTACAGGGACAAGTTTCCAAGTACAGTTTCCAAGTGTAGAAATCTAGCATTCCACAAAGGAGAACTGGAAATTTGGGTGGGGAGGAACTTGATGAGGTTCCACAAGAGCAAGTATAGAGTCCTACTCCTGAGAGATATAACTTCACATGCAGATTATGGGCTGACCTGCTGGAAACAAACTCTGTGGAGAAGGACCTCGGTGACCCAGTGACTGGCCATAAGATAGCAATATGCCCTTTGGCCAAGAAGGACAATGATATTCTGGGGTGCATTAAAAAGAATGCAGCCAGCATGTCAAGGGAGGGGATCTTCTCCCTCTACTCTGCCCTGGTGAGGTCACATTTGGAGTACCATGTCCAGTTCTATGCTCTCAAGTTCAAGACAGGGAACTTCTGGAGAGAGTCCAACAGAGAGCCACAAAGATGATGAGGGGCCTGGAGCATCTTCCTTCTGAGGAAACACTGAGGGACTCATGGCTGCTCAGCCCTGAGAAGAGAAGGCTGATGGGGGATCCTTATAAACGCTTCTAAATATGTGAAGTGTGGGAGTCAAGTGGAGAGGGCCAGGCTCTTTTTAGGTGTACAGCAGTACAGCAGTAGGACAAGGTGCAGAGGGAACAAACTGGAACAGGGGAAGTTAAATAATAACACAAGAAAGAACTTCTTTATTTTGAAGGTAACGGATCACTGGAATTGCCTGCCCACAGTGATTGTGAAGTCTGCTTCTCTGGAGATATTCAAGACCCAACCTTGAAGTTTTCCTGTGCAATCTACTCCAAGGAATTTGCTTTAGCAGAGAGTTGAACTAGATGATCTCAAAAGGTCCCTCCTTGCCTTCACAATTCTGTGATTATGTTATTCTCGCAGTGCATTGAAAGATACCAGATCACCAAGATCACCAAGAGAGTGGAAGAGAGATCAGCAATTGTGCTAAACTCCATCCTGTTAGCAACCAGAGTTACTAAATAATAAGCCTATACACCAGCACTGTCCCAGTAATTAAAAGAGTGTTTCAGGCACAGCATCAGACATTTACTCTAAGAAAATTTATCTTGCCAGCGATGCTCAGACAAAGCACAGACAAATGAGCAAAAACACACATAAAAGAATCCATTAACAAGAATTAAGTTGTTCACAGTTAACCTCTTAATGGCTGTGCTGAACGAACAAGATGAATGAATCTATTATTCATGTGAATAAACTGGATTACAGTAACATTCTGCAGCTGGAGTCTGCTTGTGAAGTTTTGTGCTGAACTGTTCACTAGTTGGTTTCACTTTTTAATTGGAGAGAAAACTTTTCTTGTAAAAAACATTTGCCACATGATGGCAGCACAATCCAATGGGACTATGGCTGTCACTGCTGGGAAACATTTTGCAGTTTGTAGGTGGCTGATTGATACAGAGCCACAGAACAGCTAAAAATGAAGTGTTGGCAGCATCTGAATAGCTCTTTTGCATGTGGATGCTAAGTGGCACACTGAGTTAGTATCGTAGTCCTTTTCTCCCGGAGACTCAGCCTTACATCCTGGCTTAGCCTGCAAGTGGAAGCAAGCTGGGTGGTCCCATCCCAGCCTCCTTTTGTGTGTATCACAAAACCACCCTACAGCTTGGCATGGCCAGGCACTGCTGCCTGGTGGAGGAGTGGGATTCAAATAGGTGTGAGGCCAAGGGGCAAGGAGAAGCAGCAACTCCGTGAGGGGGGATGTTTTGTGGAACCTGCTAAGACCCAAGACTGTCACCATCTGGCATCAATGTTGATTTTATTCTGAGTATATTTGCATTGTAGTTTACTCTCTGTGCGTGAAATATGAGTCAAATCTTTATTCTATTCTTCTTCCTACTGCAGTTAGTGGGAGTTTTCCCAGTTGGAGGAGTAATCAAGACCAAAGAATTTGGCCTGTTTTTGTGCGCAATTACAGTGACCAAATTGATTTAAGTTTTGTTTGAGGCAAAGATTGCATGAGTTCCCAAATGCATCTCAAATATCTACAGCACGGAAGCATTCAAAGGTCCAGGTCAGTAAGGGCAGATCTTCTGAGTCTGGAAGGTGCACAAGGCATTACTCAGCTTTGTATTGGCTTCACTGTATGGGCTCTCCACAATCTTTATCACGGAATCATAAAATCATATAATTTTTTGAGTTAAGTCACTCTCTGGGTGACCTGTTTCAGTGCCTCACCACTCTAATTGCAAAAAGTTTCTTATATCTAATCTATGTCTCCTCTCCTTTAGTTTAAAACCATTTCCCTTTGTTTTATCACCACAGGCCCTGCCAGACAGTCTGTCCCCTTCTTTCTTACAGCCCCCCTTTAGATACTGACAAGCTCCTCTCTTGTCTTCCCACAGCCTTCTCTCCTACAGACTGAACAACTCCAGCTCTATCAGGCCATCCTCAAAGGAGAGATGTTCCATCCTTTGGATCATTCTTTGTGGCCCTCCTCTGATAGTACCTTGTTTTCTGTCAACAATGAAGAAAAAATTCTGAGCAATAAGGAAAAGCAGAAAAATATACAATGTGTGGGGAAAGAAAGTTGTAAAGAGCAAAGAAAAAGTGTTCATTTAAAAATATATTGCTGAAAAATGCAGTGCTGAGGTACGTGCTTATGAAGCTGTGCCAGCGTTTGTGAATACAACTGGCTTTAAAGTGAGGAGAGGTAGAAAAGTTGAGCTATTTCTTTTTGACATTTGCCTTGAAAAATTGTTCAGTGTTTTATTTGAGAAAGGCAATTCACTTAAAAGCTGATTCATTTCATTTTAAATAAACTAAAATCAATTCAGAAATGAGATTAAAATTAGATGTTTCAAGAAGAGGAGAATGAAACATTTAGCTATACCTGAAACAGACTGCTCTGTAATAAAAAATTAGCAATAAAAAATTGTTTCATGATGCCACGGAAAAATTTTATTCTCCCATGTTTTTCAGTTCTCTCACTGAAGTGAAAAATCAATTATTTGTGCAGCCCTAGTTGTGTAATGAGGCATGCTAATGAAAAACTTTGGTTGGAGATGAAAATGTTCCTGTTCTAAAATTTTGGCATTTTAGATACCTCTGTGTATGTGGGAGCTAGAAGGGAGGAAAAAAGGACAGAAAAAGGACAGAAAAGTCTCACCATGCAGAATGTTATCTTCCAGCTAATGTTCTCTTTACTGTCAGAGAGAATTTTGCTGCCGAGAGATGATGTTGCAACTCTGGATTTTCAGATTGGTGTGGAGGTGTAGACATCTCTCCCCATCTTTCTATTGCTCCATACTTCCAGTGTAAGCCAATCTCTTAATAAAAAAAATGACAGAAAACCAGACAGGGAGTGATCTGTCAGCTCACCTCAATTTTTTATCCTGTTCTGGGAAACAGCTGATCATGCTAGAAGCAAGTTGATGACACCGTGCTGATTACAACAAGAACAGCTAGCACATTTGATCATGTCAGAAGCAAGTTATACTCTTCTGGATCATTCTTATTCTTTATTAAACCAAATACATGTTATATTATTGCTTGAAAACAATGCCCTCAATTTCTCATCAATTGTGCTTGCGTTGGAACACAAATGTCCCTAGTGCAAACTAGTCCTTCTGAAAGGAAGGCAGAAGCACTCGCTTGTGTCAGTAGTTCATTTTCCACATGCATGATCCCTTTGCTTTGTATGGGCCACACACTGTTACAGAGACATAAATTGTTGCCTAAGAATGGCATGCCTGTTTTGTACCTCAGCTTCCAAATGAATCCACCACTGAAAAATTATAGAATACCAGAGATCTTTATTCTGTATGGAGCCATAGAACTTTGAGGTCACTGTACCAGTAACACCTCCAAGTAATGCCCTAACTCTCTTTTCTTTAGCTCTTCATGCTGTGATAGTAATTATAGAAACACAAAGATACCAAATTGAATTGAATCAAAGAATGAACGTGTAGGCAACATAAAAAAATGGGAAAAACTATGCTTATGCATTTGGTAATACCATTACTTTTTTGTTTGTTTGCTTGCTTTTTAAAGCTGATTGCATTTATGTATTGTTTTTGCTCAAAACACTGCAGATGAATCAGTGAAGGTCATTGTCCAGTTTTGTTGCCATGTTCAGGAAGGCAAGACTTCTCACTGCTGTCTCCATCTGCTCCAACTAAGACTGATTTCCAAATGCAAGTGATTCAGCTCACATACCTTCCCACTCCTTCTGACAAGATATTCACTTCCATTAGATAGTATCTCTGCAAGCTGAAGTTGTTGCCAAATGAACCCTGACACCATAACAAACTACTTCTGTGAGAAAAACAGTGGATTGTCTAGGATGGCCATAACATTACAGTGCTGTAATACCCCAGTCAAAGGACTTCTATTGCTTCCCATGGCACAGTGACCTTACTTCATTTGGACCATGTATTACACATTCAAAATGAACTGGCAGCTTTTCAGTTACTGAATCAATTAAAATATAAATGCTTACCTTTTTAAGATTTTGCAGAGATGTATTTATGTACCTAAATGTGAATGAACTTCATTCAGTTGGACGTTTTTTTCTTATAATTTTAATGTTCCTTTCTGCCTTCACTTCCTTGCCTTCTTTTGTCAGTGGTGTTTCACTTATCTATTTTCTTTGATCTTGGAACTCTAAGCAGATATTTGAAGTGAGGAACTCCTGCTGTGTAAAGAGCCTGGAATTCCCGAAGTCCCATATTATGAGTTTGTTTGCTTTGAGTTTGCGTAGAACTTCGGTTAGAGAGCCTTTGAAAGAAATCCCCCCAAAAAGCAGTAATGTAAAACTATTTTTATTGAAAATACATCTACAAAGTAATGTTTATGAATCCACTCTGTGTGCATACCAATGCAGAACCAATGAGGACTGAGCAAGGGAATCTTTCTGTAATACCTGATTTCCATAAGAAAAAAAAGTTAGTATAAAAAGGATAGCGTGTCTTGTGAAACAACTCATTTTTCTCAATTGATGTCATAGAAAGACAGCCATTTGCATTATGTCTTTGCAATGTATTTCCAAACAGAATCTTAACAAAAATTAAATTGTTACGCTGTACATTCTACAGTTAAAATTTATGCACACATTTTGAATACAGTATCTATATAAAAATATCTCTAATTACACATATCAGAAAATGTCTATCTGTCCTAGATTTGCATTTTGTTAGCAAAAACATAAAAGTCACACTTGATTTCTTTCAGTGAGAGATTAATTTAAGAGCTTTGTAGGTTTGACCACTCAATGCTCTGAGTTAAACCCTGCTCACTTCAATCACTGAAGAGTTCCTGCTCCTATCGTCTGGACTAAACAACTGGAGAAGATGGGTAGGAGTTTTCAGTCCTAAACAAAACAGTCTTGCCTTGTTGCTCTAACATGGGAAAAAATTTACCTTCAGTCAGGATGTTGACATTTTCATTACAGTGAAATACACTGCATTTATTTTCTCTTAAAGACAAAAGCAGCATACTGCATATGTTTTGTGTTACACTTGGGGAATTGCAAGGGAATTACAAGGGAATCCTTCATTCATATAGTCAGATTTTATTTTGTTGGGCAAGGAAGAAAGAAAAAAAATAAACATTTAAATAAAAACAATCACTCAATATTATTCTGCCTTCTGATTGGCATTTCTTAATTCCCCTAACTGTAGCTGTATTATAAAACTTTCCAGTTTAACCTCTACAATGATACAAGTTAAAAGGAGAACATATATAATTATTATTTCTAAGAAGGGGCTTCATTGGGGAATAATGCTGGAATGAACAAAAAAAGCAACAGGA
Organism: Tympanuchus pallidicinctus; assembly: GCF_026119805.1. Taxonomy (NCBI): domain Eukaryota; kingdom Metazoa; phylum Chordata; class Aves; order Galliformes; family Phasianidae; genus Tympanuchus; species Tympanuchus pallidicinctus. The sequence continues at coordinate 12,536,506 of NW_026294813.1, forward strand.
TTACAAGTGCATTGTCTCTCTTTTTTCATTCTTTCCCTACTGATTCCCTGAAAGAAGCCCACAATATTGCTCTTTAAAATCCTTTCTAATCATTTTTTATATATTTATTATAATATTTACTATTTTGTATTTTAGATAAGATTTATATATTTTTCCTAGTAAGAAGTCAAAAAGCACCCATAAGTTTTACTTTCTAGAGGGTTATTTTTTGTTTTTGGGATGCTGCTCATAAATGCATAAGGATTTTGGAATTTCGCATTGAAGTAGGGAGCCTTCTTCTCCAGGTGGAAAAACATAAGTCTGGCTAACAGCTTTATTACTTATCAGTGGAGGACCAAGGGTTTTGGAGCTCTACAATCAGAAGATCTCTTGTTAGCCCTAAGGATTCAGATTTAGAATCCAGTCCTGTTAGGATCTGAACAACTCACCCTTCTGCACTCTCTGCAGAGGGCTGGCACTGCCTCCTATTTATATTATTGCTTATTAAGTAGATTAATTGGTGCACCTAAAGCATATTTTTTTATATCCCCAAAAGTAGAAGATGCATTTCCAGTCCCAGAGTCAGTACAGCCTAGGGCCTTGCCCCTACAAACATTTACAGACATTGATTGTTCAGCTGTGTTGTGGAGTAGAAATTAAAGGTCAAATCCGTGCGGAGGTACATATATATACATACACAAATGTCTGCAAATCCATGGGAACTGACTAGGCTGAGTTTTTGTCAAGATCAGCTGAGGATAGCATAAAAAATAGCGTCTAGATAAAATCACTTTCTCAGAAGTATTTCAGCTTAGCTGACAAAGTGCTGATTGTGGGAATTGTTTCTGTATCTATACACCTCCTTTTTTATTCTTTCAATTAATGTCCTTTTGTTGTCTAGTAATTGAAAAAGGCTGTAATGCTAGAAAAAAAAGAACATCAAGTGAAAAAAATCATCCAGCTGGATGCAGTTATCAAGGTGGAAGCACTGATTTTGTGCTTACAGATGTTAAATTTTTCCAACAGGTATTTAAAGAATAAAAACTTTTTCAAGCTTTGTTATCTGTTGTTACTTTCCAGTTCATTAAAAATATCACATTTAAGGACTGAGTAACATATATACTTTTTTTTCCTTTTAATTTAATTGTTGATATCTCTTTTTTTATCCTCACTTAGCACATGTCTAGCAGGACCAGTGTTGTTGTCTGTTAATTGTTTTTATTTTTATGTGGGAAGCCACTCGATCACTGCTACTTTGGAATATATTTCCATTAATTCTTTTCAGTGCTAGCATAAAGGGAAAAGACAAGGGATAAGTGAATGTCGTGAATTCGAGATACAGAAGGCTGGGAAAAGTGTGTGTTTTCCACGCTTGTAGTGTTAGACTCATGCCTTCTTTACCCTACATCTTGGTTTCACTGTCTAAAGGTTTCTCACTCTCATTTTCTTGCGAGATCAGCTGGTATGGTTTCTTCATTTCATTCTCCTCTATCACAGAATTTCCCATCTCAGCATCCCTGTTCTTCAGCTCATGCCGTGATAAGTGTTCAACAATCCCTGCTCCAATGGAGTCTCCCAAGACATTGGTGGTGGTACGGAGACGATCCCTAAGGAGAAATAGTAAATTAGCTTTGAGTTTATCACTGGTATGATATAGTATGCAGACAAGATATTAAAATTGCCATTACTTATCTACTACATGATTCAGCAGTTTTATGTAGATAGTGTATATTTGTCGAATTCATTAATGTTATTATTCCTTCTAGAAAGTTGCAATATACTGGGATTTGGAGAAATTAAGTCTGTTAATACTGTTGGCAACTCCACACTAAAAAACAGTTTGTGATGTGGAGAACAAAGGGAGCATATGGCAAGTATTTATCAGAAGCATTTTTATACTTGTTTGAGTTTATACCCTCTGAACATATAAGCCAACGAGAATCTGCCTTATTTTCATTTCCCTGCTGACCAGAGTTTCCTCCAACTTCTTGCAAGGATCACCTGGTTGATCCTTGAGTTGAAGGGTAAAAGCCGCTGGAAACTAGGTCAGAGAAATTGATTGGAAGAAACATGCCTGTGATTTACTTCTTGGATGTAGGAGATTTCCCTGCATACCTATGGATGTGGCTGTACTGTCTTCTGCAGACAAAGGAACAGAACAACTGATTATTTTTTTTGCTGGTATTACAGGTTGCAGGATAAGAAGTAAACAACTTTTCAATTCTGTGTCTATGTGGAAGACATTAACCTTTCCTGGATTAAATAACCAGACGGGCTACAATATTCTAAATCTGATTGATGGAAAGAATTTCATTAACAGCCTCCAAAATAAATAAATAAATAAATAAATAAGTTGAAACACTAAAGAAATTATTTTCTAGTTGCGTTACAGTGTATATGAAAATTTTCTTAGTATTCTAAGGATCCAGGTTTATAAATCATCCTTTTGCACACAAGAAGAGCCATCACTAGGCTAAACCATCTGCTTTAAATACATATACTAATTGCAAGAAATTGTGATTCAAGACTTCTGCAGCAAAAGCACACTGCAGATTGCCGTATTGTCAAATTGTGCCTGTTTCTGCTACCTCCAAATATGGTCTAAGTTCTTAATTCAGCCATAGAAATACTTACAAGAACCAGTCCACTGCAATGATAAGAGTGATATCATCCGTAGGCAAACCTACTGATGTAAGCACAATGACCATGGTGACCAGTCCGGCTTGAGGAATGCCTGCAGCTCCAATACTGGCAGCTGTAGCTGTGATGCTGTGCAAAGAGACAGCAAGAACAATTAATTCACTTCCATAGTAAACACTTTACCATCTGATAAACATTAAAAACAAATACGAAGCAAAAAGTCATTTGCTCTTTAGTAAAGAAAACTGTGAACGAGACCCTAATCTGAACACTGGACAGGTGGAGGGGTATGTGGATTTTAGTCCAAAATGTATACACTGAACTTTTATCCTGGACTCTGGTAATGTGATTTTGTGACATGGTAAATCCCCTCCTTTGTGCTTACGGCCTGTCAGAAACATTATAGGCACATGCCATAACTCACTGAACAAACCAATTCCAACACCCCAAACGTGTTAAGGTTGTGGAAGTAATTTTGTCCTGGCAGATCTGATACAAAAAGTTTAATTCTCTGTCCATCTCACTATAACCTTATGCTAGATGAATTACCAACTCCTGCACCATTTTGAATTCAGTCAACACGAAACAGAAAAGTGGCAAACCCCCTGAATCATACACTCTAGTAGCTTGACATAAATATGCTTATTCACATTCAGTTTAGCAAGAATTTTGTTTTGCCAGATGATTTGTCATGAAGCAGCTCTAGTATGAATGAATATTGAATTTCTGCCCTGGAGTGTGAAGGCAGTTTTACCTGTGTTTATCCTGTGTTTCCAGGTCACCATTATCTGAACGTACAGTGTTGCTGAGTAATAAGTACTTGTTTGTCTGCCCACATTTTCCCACTTTCCCTTTGCTGACATTTATCAATAATGCACATGTACCCATCACTTTTTTCTCTTAAGCCATTTTAGTCACATAATAAAATTAATGCCAATCAATTGTCAAGTGCTACTTACGCTTTTTTTTTTTTGCTGTTATATTTCAAACATAAAGGCTTGTTGCTTTAAAACATGCTCATTTTCTCCACCTCTATGAGCTGATGAACAAAATGTACTGCTTCTCCTTACACAGATTGCTCTACTTGAGACCAAGACTAGGAAAATAGCACCCTGCTATCCGTAGCACTGTACCATGCCGCTGTGCTGCTCTTATGCTACAGCTTGGTGCGTGCACTCTAAACTATCTGGTGCAGATCCCGACATCTGTGTGTATACTTCAAGAAAATTTTAATGACAAAAGAAATTTAAAACTTCTTGTTGACCCTACTAAGTACAGTGATACGTATGTCATGCAGCAGTTTTTCAAATGTTTACCTAATGAAGAGTATGTGCTGAGGCCTCTTCTGTGCAGAAGGTGTAAATAATTACAGTTATTTAGCTACTTTAGTAGTTCTTGTTTTTAGCTCTAGATGTTTTTGTTTAATCCCTTATTTAATGGCATAGAGTCATCACAAAGATGCTTTGATTAGATGTAGGTAATAATGATGTCTATACCTGATTGTGATAATCTGCCCAAAGTTCAGATCAAAGTTGTTAACCTGTGCAATGAAAATTGCAGCCAAAGCCTCATATAAGGCAGTGCCATCCATATTAATTGTAGCACCAACTGGCAGTACAAATCTTGTAACTCGTTTGTCCACTCCATTTATTTCTTCTAGACACTTAAATGTAACAGGCAGTGTTGCAGAACTGAAACAAAAAGAAGATAATGCATGATATGAGTTTTACATAGTGGAATGTACACTGTCATTCACTGCGATGACTTGAAAGATTTTTCTAATTGTCTTAAATTTTTGTGATCTACCAGAATATTATATATATATATCTGCCAAGGCATATATAATACTGTAGGTTCTCCTGATCCTCTGGGACTAGTTGGCTATTCTGTAAGAGTGGACTTGGCTTCTGTTCTTAAAGATGCACCTCTCCAATCTCTTCATCTGATCACACTGTAGAGATTTTTCAGCAACCCATGTTACTGTGTGTCAGTGACCTTTTCATTGTTAACTACTTCACAGACTTGGAAAACTTGGGGGGTTGGAACTACATGATCCTCGAGGTCCCTTCCAACCCGAGTGATTCTGTGATTCTGTGAAAGCGTAAAGAAGGGCAGTAAAGATTATGCTAGAAAATCCCTTTGGTGACAACGTATAATTGAATTTTGAATAGTTTTTAAATCTACTTGCATTATGCTGTCTTAATCCAGCAACTGTTTAGGTTCTTACTAAGAATCTTCAGCAGCTAAAAGTTGGAAAATACACTTTTAACGCTATTACTCTTACACACCAAATGTAAGTTTTGATAAAATTAGTTTTTTTTTTTTAATTGCCACCATTTATTTTCTCTTGGACTATGTTGTACTATTTTCCTTTTAAAATTGTTGAGAAAATTCCCTTTTAGACATTCCATAGACATTCCACACATTGCAAGGACTGACACCAAGATGTTAATCAAGGAAGAGTCAGTTTCAACAGTAGTTGTCTTTCTTTAACTGAAAATATGATGACATAGTCTTTTCTAAGTCCTCAAGAGCCTCAAGAGCAATACAAAATTTACTCAGATTCTTTTCTAATAGTTCTAATAGCTTATCATCTGGATATGGTATAGGAAATACATGTTTGATTTCAACAACATTTTCTTTCATCACAGATGGAGAGAGATATTTGTTCACATTAAGTCCCTTTGACATGGAACAATAGGGGCCTTTCTGTTGCAGGTCCAGGATCTTTAGAATAGGAAATCACCTGCCAAGACTCTTGAGCGCTCTCACAATTGCCTCTGAGTCTTTGTGCTTGCTTCTTTGTTTTGATACAGGTAAGATTTCTTTTGCTAGCTTCGTCCTTTACCAACAGTTACAACCTATACAACTCCAAGACATAGGCTAACCAATGTCACAAGGGGTTCAGCCATACAGTCTGCATCACCAAACACATCAATTTCATGTCTGTTCAGGAGTTCTTAATAAAAATAAGAGCCTGAGTCAAAATAATGATAGTAATAATCTCTCAGAGGGAAGTCAACCAGTTGCATTAGGCAAAAGTGTTTCTTAAACCAATAATATTAAAAAACACATATTTGACCTTAAAATATTGTTTTCTACCTGGAAGATGTTCCCAAAGCTGTGACTAGTGCCTGGATTAGGCCTCCAATAAATACCCAGGGATTCTTACGAGTGATTAGGAAGTACAGAAGAGGTAGGACTATGACAGCATGGATAAGCAAACCGATTATAACTGTTACAGTATACATGGCAAGCTGACCACCAATTACACCCATATCTTCCATCTCAACAATTTTTCCAGCAATCAAAAAAAGGATTCCAAGTGGAGCATACCTGCAAATAAGAAATCAAATTAGTATAGTAATGAACAATATAAAACATTCCCCTGTTCATATCTTTTACATGCTTGTGTACGTGCATGAAGGTAGGAAATTACTAATGGGACGATTGTAGTTCAGAAGCAGTTCTAGAGTTTGTTTGACTATTGAGAATTCAACTTGGATGAAGCACAGTGTGAAAATTTTTGATAGGCTCTGCTAGATTCAGAATCTGGTAAGATGAATGTGAGAGGAGTATAGTATGCCTTTCAGACATAAAGCCTTGAAGAATAACTTAAAAATGCATGTAAATCACTTAAGAAAACTGGATTGGCCAGACACGTGGACTGACACCGCATGTAAAGGAAGAATCATTAGAAGAACAGTTTCAGCTCAAAATTTTCCAGCATTAGGCTTTCATATGTAGGGAGATGAGCTTCCTTTGTAATTCAATTATTATTTAAAAGCTGGTTTAGCAAATTCTGTTAAAATTCTGCCTGCTAGAATGAAGTCTCATTCAACACAGTTGGAGATTATGCCAAGTGCCCATCTCTGTTCTCTCTCCGCTGTTGTTTCTTATGTCACAGAGGAAGAACTCACTCTTCCAGTGATTTCAAGATGCTTCTGTCCATTCCTAGTGGAGCACTCCATAAATACTTTAGCATGAAGCTGTCTGTATGGCAGAGGTCATGGCACTGTGGGGTAGCAACATGAGTGGTCTTATATATTTCTTCCTATCAGTAAGCACAGCTACAAATAAAGGAGTTAGCACTCAGCATGAAACTCTACAGATCTACAGAAACACAGTTCTATTATTACAGCAGAATTTTTGGAGAGCCCTATTTCCACTTCCATAAATGCACATTTGTCTTATTACACTTGGTTATCAGTGAGCATAATTATCTAGAACATCTTAATTGTACTTTGAAACATAAAATCCATGTTGATGTCTACCAGAAGTAACATTTTCTATCCTTTGCTTTGTTATCTCAAGTGTGCTTATAAATAATGAGAAAAGATTTTTGATTTGCACAGAAGTTTTCTGGATGTTTTAGGAGAATTTTACAATATACTCATTTTTAGTTTTGCAGATAGTACTACAAAAGTATGTGTAGGTTTTGAGGTTTTGGGGATTGTGAAGAAGGTAACAAGATATTTCAGCTTTTTATTTTTTTCAAAATCAACCTTCTACATGACAGAAAATAAGACTTCATTTTTGAAAAGGATTTCTACATGTTTGAGGGAAAATGTATAGGTTTTATTTATCTATTGAACATAGGAAATGAAGTAGCAAAAAATATGTATATCTTTGTGCAGCTACAATGCAAGGACATACTACATAATTGCAGGAGCTGCTTGTTTTGGAAACTAATTGATAGCAAGGTCTTGCTGTGTAGAAATAAGATTATAGGAGAGGTTTGCCAGTTTCCTCCAGTGAAGTCTGAGTAGATGATAAGGAAATTTTGATAGCATGTTATTTTGACTTCTCACATTATGAAGACACAGAATGAGTACTAAGATTGGTGTATTGTGCCAAAGTTCCTGATTCTTCTCAGGGTAAAAAGCCAAACACACTGTAAGACTAAATATACAGAACTACAACTTAGGAGCTCATTTAGCAGAAAGGTACAACAGTTGAGTTCTTATTGTACTACTTCCTGCCAAACAGACTATCCACCATAGTGAAAGAATAAAGTTAGCAACTTAATACGTAATTTATCAGAGGCACTTACCACATGATTAGAGCTACCAGTCTCATGATAGCCTCATTAAGGCTATCAAAGAAGTCTTTTAAGGCCTGACCTTGCTCCTTCATGCTTCCAATCACCAGGCCAAAGCTTATTGAGAAAACCACCAAGCCAAGGGCATTCACTCCATTTACAGAACCTGGAACAGGAACCATTTCCTCTTTCATTTGTGTGAGGGTTTCCATTGCTGCTGATACATTACTTATTATGGAAGCCACTGTGGATGTGTCATTGGATGGGATATCTACTTTAAACATTCTCTTTTCATAGTTAGTTTTGAACTGGTAAAACGAGAAGAACAGAAAGATGGAAATCATGTGAATTGTCCAAACAAAGGTAAAAATCACATATCATTACATTATTAATTTCCATTGTAGAACACATAAATTTTTGTGTAATGCTTGTTCCTAAGGTAAGCTGTGATGAAAACAGGCTTTCCTGAAAGCAACATGAAAACATATTGACCTCAAGAGCTAAATCTTTCCCCTTTGGATTTAAGGACTTGTTCTCTCAAAATTTGAAATTGAAGACACATTTGTCATGCTTGTGAATTTATTATAAATCTACTGATATTTAATTAGCCTTTTAATAAATAATTATTATTCCCAAAAACATATTTCCAACTGTTTTTGAATCAGAAAAAAATAGACTGAAATTAATCTAAATTTAACATACCTACCCTTCTCAATTCTTTAGTCTGAAATTAGAAATTTGCTATGAAAGAAGCCATTAGTTTTCTCTACTATGCAATAAAAAGGTACCACTTTTGTTTATATAGAAGTTTCTAGTTTAAATAATTCCTCTAGTGAATGGGAAAATCATTTTAAAAATCTCAGTACTCTACTAAACCTCTACTTTGACAACTAGTCTTCCACCACCTACTACTTTTCCAAAAAGAAATGTGTATGTACCCGAAATATTTGTTTCAGCACTCAAAAAAACCCCTCAGCGCTATCCTTATTAAACTCTTTTGAACACAAGAAATACTAAATAACACTGCTAAAATGTTTCTAGTTTATCTTGGGATGCTAAATATCACATTAAAGCAATGGGATACAGGTGTCAAGACTATTCAGTATCTTTGAATTTTTATTCCTTTGAATGTGATTCCTTTTTCTTTCTTTCTTTCTTTCTTTCTTTCTTTCTTTCTTTCTTTCTTTCTTTCTTTCTTTCTTTCTTTCTTTCTTTCTTTCTTTCTTTCTTTCTTTCTTTCTTTCTTTCTTTCTTTCTTTCTTTCTTTCTTTCGTTTTTGTTTTTTGTTTTTATAGGTTATGGAGGTTAATCAAGTGAATCAGGTCAAGAAACTGAATTCCACAAGTGGAACAACATTGAAATTGGGACTATTGTCCAAAGTTGTACATGAAACATTTCTAGTTGCTTTTTTTTTTTTTTTTTAAGGTTTAATGGGGGTGTAAAGGCTTCATAATACATATATTTTTATTTCTCTTAGTTATTGTACATAATAAAACAAAACCAACTAGGTAGACGTTTCTTATTTTGGAAGTCTGAAGGGTCTAATTATGCTGGACTTACAGACATGCAGTTTAGACAAACATAAAAAAGTAATCTCTTAATGAGAACTGAAGTTAAAGACTAATTTCCTACTGAATTTCCTTTCATTTCTTGCTCTCCCTAGGAACATAATTACTGACTTTTCCTTGATTCTCCTAAATTATCCCCGGGTTCTTCTCTTATTCTTGCCTATTCAAGTAAGTCAAAAGCAACACATAGTAGGGCTGCTAGACAGTATTAGATGTATGCTGTCTGCTGCCTGTTGCAACAGGTTATTTACTAATCCATAAACTACTTTTATTTCAACGGTAACACAGGCTTGTTTATGTAAGACATCCACTCCAGTGTCAATTATATTGGAGATACTGGGTTCCAAAGTTATTAGGGGAACTGATAAAGAGTTGGGCAATGGAGGAGAAAACACAATCACATGAAGTTTCTAACCTTTTTGGAAAGGCAGTTAGAAATCATCTTAGGTTATAATAATTTTTTCTTTTTCTTTTTCTTTTTCTTTTTCTTTTTCTTTTTCTTTTTCTTTTTCTTTTTCTTTTTCTTTCTTTTTCTTTTTCTTTTTCTTTTTCTTTTTCTTTTTCTTTTTCTTTTTCTTTCTTTTTCTTTTTCTTTTTCTTTTTCTTTTTCTTTTTCTTTTTCTTTTTCTTTTTCTTTTTCTTTTTCTTTTTCTTTTTCTTTTTCTTTTTCTTTTTCTTTCTTTTTCTTTTTCTTTTTCTTTTTCTTTTTCTTTTTCTTTTTCTTTTTCTTTTTCTTTCTTTTTCTTTTTCTTTTTCTTTTTCTTTTTCTTTTTCTTTTTCTTTTTCTTTTTCTTTTTCTTTTTCTTTTTCTTTTCCTTTTCCTTTTCCTTTTCCTTTTCCTTTTCCTTTTTCTTTTCCTTTTTCTTTTTCCTTTTTCTTATTCCTTTTCCTTTCCTCTCTCTCTCTCTCTTTTTTTTTTTCTTTTTTTTTTTCTTCCTTCTTTTTGCTGCTTCTGGAATTCTGCCCAAATGGGAAGGTGCCATTGTACTAGTGTTTTTTAGGGGCTATTGTACAGATTTTAGAACTTCTCTCAGCAAGGTCTTCCCTTTTCTACTACTACTATGTACTGTGTACTACTGGTACACATAGCTGTTGATCTTTTCTGTTGACTCACACTGTTAGTAAAAATGAAGTATTCAAACATGTTGGCTTTACCCTAGGGAGATCAGTCTTTCTAGAATTCTTCCCAGGGTGGAGAGCAGTGGAAAAACAGTTTTTTTAGAGTTGAATTCAAAACAGGAATTTGAGCACACAACTCAGAGAGCAACCTTTATTTGCTCTAAAACAGTCACTTGCATTTGCCATTCATTATTCATTAGTGATAAATGAGGTTATGGATAACTTCACTGATGTGTCTGTTTTACTATGCACAAAGCTGTCTATCAAAAAATCGTGAGAAACTTCCTGGTGAATCAAAGGAAATTAGGGAAAAATAAATACAGTAACTGCAAAGGAAAAAGTATAGGTTGAAGTTTATTCTTCTTAGTACTTTTTTCAGATGATGCTGAAAGCAAAATAGAATATTGTTTAACCAGCATTGAAAAAAAAATAAAATAAAAGGAATAAAAATCTCGATGTGGAATGGTGAAAAAGCCAACAGTTTGTAGAAAGCAACTACTACTACTTCTACAAGTCTACTTGTAGAAAGGATAAAAAAAAATCTCAAAAATGATAGAAAATATCAAAGATTGTGAATTAGATAAGGTAACAGCTGAGACTATCATTGCTCTGCAAAGAGACTATTGATAGAGATCATTTTGTGAGTTTTTATGAAATTTTTGTTTTCAGGCAGATCCTTACTGTACTGTATACTTACTGCTGGGAATAAGGTTTGTCAGCTGTCTTTGAAAATCTAAATAAAAGCACGTACCTCAAATTGACATTTTAATATCATGCTACACTTCTGTGAATTCTCATTCTTTTGTATTATTCATTACTGGAAGAAAGGATGAAGAACTGCTCCTATAAAACCTACAGATAGGCTTAGGATTTTCAGGAGAGATGGCTGTGTTTTACTAGGAGCCTGCACACCTACACTGATACTCTGTGATAGGCTAAACAACATCATTGTGGTTCTGTCATTTTGAAGAGTCTTTTATACATTGTCACCAGGCAAAAAGAATTTTAGTAAGATTTTAGATTCAGAATAGTCATATATTTTTTTCCTTAGTTCATGTGCAGAAAGCAAACAGGTAGCAAGGAAAATGCTATCTGATACACAATAATGCTAATACCCTTCTTCTAACAACTTTATATGCAAGAAAATTCTATAATGTAGTTTCTGGAATTAGTTGCAAGATGCTATAAATCTTTTAAATTATTTTAAATTAAGCTATCTCATTATAAAATAGGCAATAGATTTAATTACTCATTGTAATATAATAAATTGCATAAATGAATGTTTGCACTTTAACTATTTTTTTTTTCACTAGTGGTACAAGATACTCATAGCCATCTCATTTGGATTCACTGCATGACTTTAAGAAGCAGCAGTATATTCCATGGAAGTAGCACAAGCTACCATTTAGCATGTGAAAAATGTAATTGCATGGGTAAATGCTCTGAAAACTCATTGTTTACTATTAGTACTCCGACTGCGGTGTTAAAGATCTACGATACTGGCCATGATAAGGCCAGGGCCAAATCACTGGACATGCACACCAATATGGTGAATAGCAAAATGGCATTTATTACAAGTGAACTCTAGCTTATATACCCTATGTGCTTCGTCTGTGCCCCTAAAGCATGCGTCATACATCCATCACAGAGCAGGGGAAGTCCTAATGTGTCACATCCCGACATCGCCTCGTTAACGCCTACTCCTGGCACATCCCGATCTCAATGCCAGATGCCTAATACAGTATCTGCAACATCCGACAATTAGTGTTATCTGTTCTAGGTCAATGTGGTGATGTAGTTATTAGTGAGTGATGATTTTGAAAAAAACAGGTTTGCTAGCCCTTAAATGCAAGGCTAAATAGAGATAAATGAGCATAATACAGAAATACTCTGTCTTCCTGATTGTTTTTTTTTCCTGTCCTTTTGGACATTTGTGAAACCATTTGAGATTTTCTGCAGAAGAGTTGATGACACAGGTTAAAATGCATCTCAAACAGCCGATAGTATCATGAGGAATAGACAGTATGTATCAGTAGTCTTGTCTTAAAGTGTAATTAACACTTCTAGTCCCCTTGATAAGAATGAGTTCTGGGAAGAACATTAATTAAAAACAGCTCAGATGAAATGTAGTTATCAGATACACCTTTCCAGATCTTTAAGCGTCAGCTGGCATCAAATTCCACCTATTCACAATGACCTCCTCCCCCAGATTATTAGACTGATTCTGTTTCTCCTGATGTCCCAAGTTCACTCTTTGTTTCTTTTGTCTTTTGATATATCCTCAGAGCGCAACACAAAGAGTAGTCAGATAGAAAGCACTTTCTGCCCATCAAGCAGGCTTCTTACAAGTAATAGATAGCAACTTTAAATTTAGCATGGTAACAGAAATGAAAAGCTATAGCCAGAGATGAAAGATGAATCTTAAGGTTTCTTTGCATATCCTCAAATTGGGAGTGAATACTGGACTATAGAGAATATTTTGAACAAAAGAATCTGATTTTAGACAAGCATGGAATATTTCCACCAGTCTTTTCAGATTCTTGTTGCTGAAAAAAGACGCAATGCCCCACATAGGAAAAGTAGCATCATATGTTGTATGGAAATAGCCAGCATAGGTTTTAATATTCTACTGTCTCCAATGATCCCTGCCTGCCACTGATTTACTTGGAGTGGGCACTGATAGAGACAGGGTGCAAACAGATCTTTCATGAGCAGAAAGGGGTTAACTTGTGAAGAATGAAATAAACCCAAAGCCTGACATTTTCCAAGTTATTATTCTTAATGAGGCATGCTAGGAAAAGATGTGCCCTGAGGCCTTCCTGGTGTGTAGTGCTGAACTGCATCAGCTAGGCCTGAAATGGATCTTGTGATTCCCAGCTGAACAGTCTGAACAAGGATTTTCTTTGCTATTCTTCCTGTTTCCTGAAATGAACATTTTCAGAAGAAAGAGAAGGAGGAAGTGCAGGAGGAGGAGAAACAAGAGGAGATAGTTTTGTTTGCTTCACAGATTTGCTGGGAAAATACAGTAAAAGGAAGTCAAAGGACAAGAAGACCGTATAGAGATGACATCTTTGGTGCATCAGTAGAACTGGTTTGGAATGTACTTGCTATTGATACAGTATATAGTGTCCAAAACTTGCTGTGAGTCTTAACAATCATTAGAGGTTATATATGGTGGTAATAGTGAGAAAGAAGGAAAATCCTTTCACTGCATTTCAGTGCAGATCTCTGTCAGGAAAGAAACATGTTGGAGAATGCTCTAAGACACAATGTGTGCACCTGATGCATCAAAAGATCTGGTTTAAATGTGGGGTGTATATGCCAGTAACATCTGCTGATGGAAGTCAGAAAAAACTTCTATTAAACATTTCCTATTCATTGAACTGTAACTGGGAAAATCCCTTAAGCTGTGAAGCATGTGAGAAATACAACATACATAATAGAATCTACAGGACATCTTTAATTAACAACTTAGATTTAGGACTGCTTTTCACTGAGTTGAATTTCCTGTTGTGGTAGGAATCTTCATTAAAAATAGATGAGCTATTTTATTCCCATTAACTGAAGATTTTTTCAAGACTTCACCATGATAAACCTTCTAATTAAAAAACCTTATACTAACTCCCAGTTTATATTCAGTCATAGTAATTTCCATGTCAACTTTTGCAAGGGTAAATTTACTCATTATTATGCTTATACTTTCTCTAGGTATACACTGTACTGAATCATACCACCTTCTTACGTATTTGTTAATTAACTCAAAACAAAGTATTTCAACTTTTATGTAATTTGTAAATTTTACAGTGTATTTCTTGGGCAGTGTTGTTCATAAAAACACCTGTTGATATGCACCCAGTATCTCAGCATCTTCTATAAGCTATCTCCAGAGGGTCATCCTCACCCCAGGTCTCAAAGTTCTTAAAATAACCAAATAAACATATCCTCTGTTCAACTTCTTCATTTCCCATACAATATTAAAAACTCTGCTTAACAGAAATCCAATAAGCCATTGCACATCTGTGATGCACACACACACACACAGTAAATTAAAATTAAAATTAAAAAAAACCAAAACAGCAAAACCCAGCACAATTAGAATGGGAGGATATAGGTAATTCAGGTTTGATCCATGCTTCAGACCCTTCTGTTACTCTTTACCTTTTTAAATGTATTTTTCTTTTGCTTTGTTATTAAAATTTTCTCTTTCCTTCAAGGTACTTGTAGCCTTCTGCAGAACCAAGAGCAAGCTAATAATTATTAGCTACTTAAAACTTATTCCCAAATCTTTTTGAAATTATAGTTCAACAGGCAGTATGATTGCTTTCACCCGTTACAGGTAATAACTTCCCAACTTGACAGACTTATTAAAAATGCTTGCAACCAGCTATGTAACTTCAAGCCCTAACTTTTTTTCATTATTTTGAGATGCAAATGAAGTCATTTCCTGACTTAATTGCATAAAGTTCTTTGAATTATTTTCTAGTTTAGCTTAGGATTTTCCATTTCCACTCTGCCTTTTTGCATCACTGTTCTGAGTTCAACATAATCTGTTAAAAACAATGAGATAGTATTTGTTGGTTTTGGACCTGTGTCTAATTTATCTTTAATCTTAAACAAATCTTTAGTGTAGAAAGTCACTGCCCTTTGGTGGTCACACATTATGTGACTAAAGAAAATGTCACTGTTTATTTTAAATTCTCTTCTGCTGTAACTCAACTCACCAGTTTTTACTTTGTACTCTTGCTTTTTTACCTCAACATTCCAGCTCATTTGGTTGCTACAGTACCAATTGGTAAATTGTCATTTAGAGATTTCTTATGGGTTCTGTATGAAGTAATTAAGTTATGACAAGGCACATTAAAAATTTCACTGGATCCATGATGTCTTGTTTTTAAAAGAGGTATGAAACCAGTTACTATTATTTTCTCTGTTGAATAGTTTATGTTAGGACTAGGCTAATGAGCGAGGAATTCGGGAAGCAATGAAGTAAGAACATTCCTATGCAATCTTATCACAGGTAATGGAAGGTCCCCTTATTTAATTCTATTGTTAATATTAAAAAAAACTGTTGCCTCAGTTTCTAACCTATGCACATTTTCCATTTTTTAGCATCTTCCAGTCAGTTAAGAGTTTTCATATCCCCGTATCTTCAGACTTAATATGATTTGGAAGTAACATACCTGTTTAAAGC
Organism: Tympanuchus pallidicinctus; assembly: GCF_026119805.1. Lineage (NCBI taxonomy): Eukaryota > Metazoa > Chordata > Aves > Galliformes > Phasianidae > Tympanuchus > Tympanuchus pallidicinctus. Next base: position 12,552,044 of record NW_026294813.1, read on the forward strand.
AAGCTTCCACCAAATTTGGAGGGAACATATTTCTGTGAAAGAAAAGTAAAATTATATGAGAAATAATATGACTCTAATAACATCTTAAGTAGTGGCACAGCCAATTAAATAGTTGACCAGATAATTTTCAAAGGAACTCTGAGATGAATATATATTAATGCATAGTTACATACAACAAGGAGAGCTTTGCGTACAGAATTGGCCTGGTTAGCTTTATCAGGACAAAATGCAGTAGGGTTGGATAGATCACCTCAGTTAATATTTTTTGATCCAGTATTGTATAGCAGGTCTTGCAGTGGAGCAGAACATGAGCTAATTTATCACATGAACAAAGCTCTGTGTATTCATACCAACTTTAAAGTTTACATTTATTTATTTTGTCAGAACCTAGATTAATAAAGAAATTATTAATAGTGCATTTCTATTTCTCAAAAACATTTGCAGTCACATAGCCTTGTTAATAATGACTTTCATAACTCAATTTAGTGCCTTATGATTAAAAAAATAAATATTTCAGAAGTCGAAGCATTCTTTAATAATAACACAGACACACATAATAGTATATATGTTTGCATGCTTGCTATATATGGGAGTTTGTTTATTTCCTTTTCAAAATGGTGATATTTCTGAGGGGATTAGAGGCAGCATAACTGAGCAAATCTTGAGGAATCTGAGTGCAAACCTCTTCATGGATCTTTCTGAAGTCCCCCTTCCTGGCAGCATGACTCTTGGAGGCCTTTCTCCATGTCTCTGGCTTCTCCAAATGGGTTAGTGGAACACAAAATTTTGATGGCTTTACCTGTGGAAAAGCTCCTGAGTTCAAAACCTCAGTTTCCCTACTCCCTGGAATACATCTATGACATATTAACTCTAGAAAAGAGGTATTGCAGAGTCTCTGAGCAATGAAACAAGACTTTTTATTTGTGCCCCTCTATTTCAAACATTCATTTTGCGTGTTCCTGGAATTTATTTCCCATCCATACAATTTAAAAAGGTTGAGTAGACAAACCCAGATTGGCATTGAAGAATAGCTAAATCAGGGCTCCAAGTGAAATGTGAAAATTCTTGAAGGTTGGAAGTAAAGAAAGCAGAGGAATTTGGTAATAAGGATTCTTGGATATGGAAGGAGAGGAAAAGACCCATGCAGGTAGCAGAACAGAAATCTTTATTTTGTATGTCAAAGAATCTTTCTTTCTTTGAGTATTAGAAGCAGCTTCTTCCCTTGAAACAGCCTGATTGAAATATAGAACTATGCATTGTAGCATTGTAAGTGTTAAAGATATCAGTACGGCATAGTTGAAAGAAATGTAGCTAATTTATATAGTCACTATCTAAGTTTATTCACTATACATCTCCTGTGAATCCAGATATCACTATTGTCATTGGAACAGAAAATATGCAATATCATAGCCATACCTGATTAAATCAAGAAAGGCATCTGCTGCTGTCACTTGCACAATTTTGCCTTCTCTGTGCATGTTTTCTTTTGTACCTTTCCCGGGGTGGATGATGACCACAATGATTATACCAATCAGTACAGCAATGATTGTAGTACTCATGTAGTAGATTACTGCTCGGACTCCCATCTTTCCTGATGCTTTACTGTCCAGGGCAGCAATTCCTAGTAGATTTAAGCACAAGCACATTCACCTCATGAGTAATGACTATATATTCAGCATAACACAAATAGGTTTGTGGGAAGAGTTTTGTGGACCAGTACAAAGAAAGCTATCCAATGTAAGTTGGCCTTTTTTTGTAGCTCATACTACCACTGTTTTCATTTATCATACCTTGCTTGCTATCACAGTTTCTATCATTAGAGTTACAGTTTTATGTGCTTATCACTTGTTGAAGGCAAATATTATCATTGTGAAGCAGTATGGCACTCCCTTATTCCAATGAGCCGATACTTAAATTTTCATTAGTGTAGTGACCATAATTTGAAAAATGTGCCTTAGAAATGTTCTGCACCTAACATGTAATGGTAAGAAATAAAAAGGTACTCAAGGAATGTTGATAATGTTGCTACAACTAATGTGAGTTTTCTCCAATTGTTAGTGAATGACCTGAATTTACCTCTGTTCCAAGCCCTGGGAATTTAAAATAGCTTGAATGCTGTTAGCTTGCTTCATAAAATCCTCACTATTTTATGAATAAGCAGTTAGAGTCCTTTATAAGCTTTTCAAAACTTTCAACATTAATCCTAACTCTTGGCTTGTCTTAATGTGTCTGATCTATAGTCAGTGCTCGAGTGCTCAGTATGGCATCTGTTGAAGTATTTGTTCTCCAGACTGCACCAACAGGGCTGCACTGTGGCTGTTAAACGAATGTGCTCACAACCTCTGAAAAGTGTCTCATGACCATTGTCAGAAAAAAGCTCTTTCTCTTTCCTAATGGGTGCAGGTACTGTTTTTGTCCCTGAAATGTCTCTTGGTGCTTTCTCTTTAAAATTTCAAGTAGTCAGTAACTTTCTCAAACTCCATCTGCTTGGTTCCACCACCTGTTCCACAACAGTGCTAATGGTTTTTGGAATAGTGCTTTGATACTGCAGGATGAAGAAAGACATTATGAAAGAATCTTCTTCAATAGACTCCCATAAAGCATTATCGGATTCAAACTTTGCTGACTGTCCACCTGCAGATTTAGGTGCCATTCTTGAACATTTAGAATACAATGTAAGTTACCTATACAAGAGGAGAAAACATTTAAAAAGACAAAAGGACTCTGAATATAAATAGTGCAGAAACATGAAATCAGAATCATGAACTGGCAAAACCAAACATTTTCTCATAGCATCACTAGATATATTATATTACTTCTCTATACCTCTTAAATGAGGAAATATTTGCTACCAGAGTTACAGTGAGATCCTTTCCAAGAGTCAATGTTTTAAATGAAATCAAGACTGCATTATAGGCTCTGGTCAAATCTTCAGACTATAAAACTATAAAACACATATTTCATTCCTTTTCATATCAGACAGAGCTTGCCATATAATAGCAGAAGCCATTACGCCCAGTAAGATTCATACTGACAAAATGATTTGCGCCCATAATTGCTTGATTTATATCTCCCATTGACAATCTAGTAGAAGACTGAAATGTACAAACACAGTAAGAAACTGATAACAGAAATTCAGCTTCTGAAGTCCTCAGTCCTTTATTTCTCTGCTCAGCTTCCCTGTCAGCAAAAGTGGATGATAGTATTTGTGGTAACTTTACATTTGTAAGTTTTGAAATTTGGTGAGGAAAATGGCAACTGCTGCCTAGAGATAGTCCTCTTATTTTGGTGAACAGGAAATAAATTCTATAGCTAGGCTTACTGATGGGTCAGTAAGATCAAGTGGTGAACCACGTGAACCTGATATGTCAGGGAGCAAGAGTTATGCTCTTTCCTTTGTAAGCTGCTTTCCATCTTGGCTTCCTACTGTGCACTCTGGCTGTGACTACATGGCCCCTTATTTTAGGTTACTTAGTCTCATTTCTGCTGTTGCTTATCATATGAATGACTTAGCCTGAAAGTAGGGGACAGTAATTCCTCTCTTCTTAGGCTCTAACTGCTGATGGTGTGTATAGCAGGAAGCATTCACAACAGAGGGATGGCAGGCACACGTGTGAAGAAAAGCTATATGAGGAGGAAGCAAGCACATGTCTCAGAGAACTCTTACTGTGTGCTGCTGGGCAGCTTTCCCTCAGGTTGGAGTTAATGGGAACCTGAAGAGGAACACCCAGTACCTGCCAGGGCTAAAGCTTCAAAAGCTTCCAGGACACCAACATCTAAAAAAATATTGAAAATCTGTTTTGGAACATGAGAAAATGAAGGTTTTTGTTTTCTTTATATTTTAAGATGTTGACAAGATTTCTTAGAGCTGAATGGGTCTCTGGAAGTGTTCTTAATGGAGAAGCAATAAAGTTTGCTCCAAAGCTTTCATGTGTCACAGACCATTGTACCCTCAGTGTGTCCTTTCATAGCCAGCCAGAAAAACTCCCATTGTGTCACTGGAGATGTATGTGCCCCTTTCATCCTGCTGCCGCTCCCCTCCCCATGGCTGCTGGCTCCTGTACCCTGCAACCTCCTCTCTTTTCCTCCTTCCTCTTCCCCAAGGGGCCTGGGAAACTCTGCTGGGCTGCTGGTCCCCACGCACAGGGATGCCTTGAAGTTGTCAGGGCAACCTCAAGCACTGTGCCCGTAATTCCTCTTAGCGTGCGCGCGCGCGCAGAGTGTGAATAGGAACAATTTTTTAAGTGTTGGTGGAGATGAAGGGTGAGCAAGAAAGAAGGGGGCTGGAGTATGTCTACAGAACTGCAAACAAACCCAAACCCCTGCCTGTACTCTCTCTTCACTCACTTTTTTCTCCTTTTGAGAAATAAGGTGCAAATCAGTCACATTGTGAGTGAAATAAAAATGTTGTGGAGTTCTCCGGAGTGTCAGGACAAAAAGGAAAGCACTGTGCTGTTATTTAACAAAGCTATTAGAGGATGTAGGAAACACAATGAAAGCAAGTAAGTAGGGTAACTTCAAAAGAAGGAAAAAGAGAGAAACAGTGGAGGAAAAAGGAAGAAAAATCTATTTAGGACAATTTGTTAAATTTAAGTTGTTAATCTGACTGCTCTGATTGTTTGCCTAACTTAATTGTGGTTCTCCAAATTAGCATGAGCTGATCATGTAGCAATTTTCTTGAATAGCTACTCTACTACTACTACTTTTCTTTCAATTCAATATTTATTATACTTGTGAGTTTAAATTAAAAAGAATTCTAAAATTTATGGATCTGGAGGTACTTCAATTGATATCAATTTTCTCTACATTGCAAGCAAACTGTTTGTAGTTTATCTGTACTCTTGTAATTTACTAGGGCACACTAACACAGTCAAAATACTGTACCCCTCAGGAAAATCAAAGATAAAACATGCTGATCATATTCTCTATAGATAATATTTAAATCAGTTACTTTGGAGCTGCTTACTGAAAAGAATTCCAAGAAATTGTTCTACAAGCCAAAAATCAGAGCCTGTGCTAAGAAGTCCAACTTCAGAGCACTTCCTCCCTGTAACTGGTGCAACCCTAACCCTAATCCTAGCCCTAACTCTAACCCTAAAATCATAACTTTGTGCTATGTAACTCTGAGAATTGAGTTTAAGCCCATACCTACTTTTCCTGTTACAGTACTTTAGAGTTTCTACCTGGTTTGTTTTGTTGTTGCTGTTTGTTGGTTACTTGGTGCTGGTTTTTATTGTTGTTTTGGGTTTGGTTTTGTCTGTCTTGTTTAATAAAGAGTATATTCACCTCAATGATAACTGGTCAGCAGCTGGTATGACTGAGGTCTTATTTCTGCACATAAATCCCCAATCAGCAAAGTATACTTGAATTTAAATTTGTCCCTAATGTTAATTACTATATTTGTTGAAACAAAGCCCCAATTAACAGTTTCAAATGGGATATTTTTATTTTTACGCATACTGATCCCAAGATGTTCCAAGAGTAAGCAGTGCACCACTGAAGAACTGGGCAGCTAACAAGACCCATTTTGCTTCTCTTAAAAAAAACAGTCACTGCATAGGAGTGGCCCTAAAGCCTTCAGTGATTTTATCATTTGTCAGATGTACACTTGTATGCATATGTATATCCTTAGTATGAAAAAAATAAAATGAACAGCTACTACTTTTCATACCAAAAGTCTCTGTTTCTGAAAGCCTTTTGTTGTCCTTTAAAACTTTTGGAAAAAACAGATTTTATGTATTTGCTTTCCTACATCATAACTCTTGTGTTTTGTATAATAGAATCTATCACGTTGCCCAGAATAGATTTAAATTTTGGTTACTTTAAAAATATTTGTCCCTCAGTTTGATAAAGATTTTAAACATAAAATAATCAATTCTGAATGGACGTGTACAGGCAACTGTACTGCCTGGTCCTCATAAATATTCACCAAGGCAAATAAAAAAGGGAGATTTCTAAGATTGTTTCAATTTTTTTTCTTAATATCAATTATTGGAACTGAATTAATAGCACTTTCTTGCTAATGTAGATTTTTATATAAATATCCCTTGCATGTTTCAAACTGAGTTTTTAAATACAGAACATTATGAACAGAACATCTTTTCACTGTTAATTATTTTCCTGTTTATTTTTTAGAGTCTCTTCATTAGGAAATGCAGTTGCTTATTAAAGACTCTTATGGTGGAACAGCAATAATGGCAACTGTTGATTCAGGAGTGTTGCCCTAATTTTGTTTCTTTTAGGTTGCCTTTCACTCTCCTAATGAAGCAGTCTTAAAAGGACTACTCTCGACCCCCTACATCTACTAAGAACTATGTGATGAGTAAACTCTCAGTGTGAGACCATGAGAACAATCCCTTTTGTGTATGTTGATGAGGATTTGTAGAAATGAATAAGGCTGTGTAAGCTCATGGTGAAATATTCTAACAGAAAAATTCTAAGAAAAAGGAAGAGCGTTAGTTAGGTAAAGACAGCGGGAGTATTGCCTGACTTTAATTAACACAATTAAGTTTGAAGCTTTTTTCTGATAACTGCCAAGCGTTCCCAGGAAAGGAAAATCAATATTTGACACCTGAGTCCTGTGCAAGATCAGGCCCCACATTAGTCCAAGCTCCAGGTTATTTCTTCTGGTAAGAAAATAAAATTGAAAATTAAAAAAAGTGATGTAACACTTTCAAGGAATTATAAGCAGTGGTAAAATTAATTAATATTAAATTAATACAACTAATTTCCTCCTGAAGACACATAAAATTCAAGTCTGATATACAGCTGTGTCTGCCTTTTTTAGAAGAACCAACAGAGCAAACTGCTCCCAGATCTCAGTATAGTTTATTCTTACACAAATATGGAAATTGAAATAAGGAAATTGTATGCTTTTATATTTTTGCCTTGTCCATTAAGACAGTTTGACAAATTTCTCAGGAAAGTCAGCAATTATGTTTGATCCAAAGTTACGTGACTGTGATTAAGCTAAAATGAATAAAGAAAACCATGGCTGGGATGCAGTAATGCAATTTAATGAGCCAATTAAGTGGCCAACAGGGGCCCCTGAAGGACCAAACATGCCCCAAAGCTTTGTAATTCAGCCCCATTCCTTGCCACCAGAAAGCTATTTACTTTGTTCTTTGTAGAATTAGTTTTTCTGTCAATTTGTTGTTCTGAATCATCTCAGGATGGTATCAGACAAACACCAGACCTGGTACAAAGGAAGCAGAAGGACGGCATGTCTGGGAGAAGACAGCCTATTTGACAGCAGTTTTCCTTTGCTTTCTGTTGGCTGTACTATTAGACTGCATCTTTTGCTTGTGGTGGCAGTGCTGCTGAAGCACATTCAGAGTTCCTCACTTTGCCCTGCTTATCTTTCAGCTGGCTCTGCTCTCACCACTTTGCAGAACACAACTGACACCAGTTGGATGAGGTCAAGTGAACAAAGGTGTGGAAAAGAGCACCTGGGCTCAGCACAGCTCTGGAGAGCCTGATATAGTTCTATAGTACTATAGAAAAAATCAACATCAAAATAAGCCATTCTGAAGATATAAAAATACTCTTGCTACATTTAATAAGAAATACCACTGCATGAATGAATCAGAGAAATCATGGATCTTAACAGGAAGGTGGATTTTGAAAGCATGATGAGTCCACATAAGCATTAACGTAAAACAGTGCGCCTTTTTCTGTGGATTCTTCATCACCACAGCAAGGTGAAATGTTGTATACAATGCAAACCTAATCACACCATGCGTACTTATTGCTGGTATTCATGCAACAGTTGCTTTGAATTATATCTGAATGTGGGCACTGGATACCAATCAGTGACCACTGATTCCCCATGATTCTGGAAGCTTTTGCATAGGCAGTAACACAGTGATGCAAATCAAACATCTCTTCCTGTTAGTCCAATGCCTCTTGACAGAGACAGTACAAAAATATTCTAGCAAATAGGTATAACGTGTTGCAAGCTGCAAATGTCCTCCTTACCTTTCTAACATTTGTCAAGGGAAAATGGTTACTAACTGACCATGGTTTATTGGCCTTCATCCTCCTTGCTCTTCTAACAGTTACATCATTACTAGGAGTATGCTTGAGAAACCGCAATGAGAAACTGACAGAACGTAACTTGCTGTGCATTATAGAAGCTCAAGCAAACTCCAGTGGCTTTGCAGGATCTGTGCCTTTCACTTAACCATGAGTAATGAAAAATTTTTGTTGTCAATCATCACTGATACTGCTGCTTCTGTGTAATACATCCATTTTAACAGAATGGCACAATGCTTAATTTCACTGCAGCTGCTTAAATTGTTATCTTGTCTTTTTGAAAAATGACAGTAAACTGTCATTGGTGAAAACTATTTCCTGGGACATTAAGCACAGTGCTCTGATATAGCTGGCAAATACACTGTAATGTCTTGTCAGAATTTAATTTAGCTTAAAGTTCAGAGCAGTTGCTATTTTTACTTTAGCTGTCTTCATGGTAGGTTATTCCAGTCTTTCACTGCTCTTACTGAGGTAGTTTTCACAGAATTTTTTCACAAATACTACACAAATAACTTCATTTTCCTTCTTTAAAAGTCTTCAGATAGTGCTAGTCATTGAAGGCAGGGAAATCAAGGTCCTCCCAAGACTTGTTTAGCAAGGTTGTTGCTAAATGATACATAGACATCAATGTATCACAGCCTCCACTAAAACAAAATACATAACTAGTACTGAAATACTGCATTTACTGTACATCAGTGATATGTGTATTAGTGAAGAAAACCTCTTGTGGGAATGTGCTGTACTATCCTGAAGACTGCCACTGATTTACCGTCCGGGGTTTCACGATATCAGAATTCGTTTAGAGAAGGACATTTCCTGAAACTCACATCTGCCTCAGAAGAAGCCTGCTGTGGGCCTGTTCAGATGCCCATTTAACTCTTCACATTATTCCATCTTTTGCTCACAGTATTGGAATGTGCCAAACAATATGCTTTTTGAAGGGAAACTAGGGAGTAATTTATCTTCTTTATGTGTGCTAAGCAGAGCAGGAGGGAGAAGTAAGCAGGGATTCACAGCAAGCCATGGAGCAGTGATTAGTAACAGCTGACAGTCTCAAACCAAGACTCTCTTTCTTCGGTTACCTCATTGTAATAACACAGTACAAAGGACTGACTGTATTCAAGCCAAGAATCAGAAACTCAGGAACACAGAAAATAGTAGTTCACATTTTTTTGGTAACAAAACACTGCTACTACCTGCACAGTGCGATTCTAAAAAGACATAATTTCAGATCCAGATATTTTGACCAAATTTCCCTGAAAATTAGATTCTTCTGTTGGGCATGAAGCTGCTCATTTTCTGTATCATGAGTAAAACAATAAGCACATAGAATTTGCTTGAGGAAAAACATAATGTAATATGGTAAGTTATGTCAGGTTGATCAGGACGTATTGTTACAAGACTGAAGTAAATACACCAGTAACTACCACCTTTATAGTAACAGACCTCTACTCTGTTCCCCAAGGATGAAAATACCACTTCTCACTCAATCTGATCATGTTGCCAAAAAATATCTACTTTAAATACAAACTGTGATGTGTTCTGGCAAAATGCCACTTACAAGGTTGCCTTTCCCTTCTGAATGATGCTAAGCACATTACTTAGTGATCCATAAAAACTGTATCTCAAAATACATGTGGAAGCATTTAATCTACTAAAATGCAGGTCTGGGTTTTGGCAAACTGTGCCTGGAGCCCTTCAAAGACAAGTTTTTATTACTTACAGAACCTTATTAAGCAATATCCTACAAATGTACAGTTGCTGCATACCACATGATGAAGCTGTAAACAATTTACTGTTACTAATGCACTCCTGATCAACTTTAGCTGCTACTGAGAATTTTTCTCAGTATGCCATACTTCAGCACAGAGGTACAAGACTGAAGATATACCTAAAGGAACTGTAAATAGTGCTGCAGTCTTACAAAAATGTATTTGCTTTTCCATCTTCAATATGTAATAGATATCTGTAGAGACATTTCTGTTGAATTGCTGAAAAAATGAAATGAACTTTAGTGAGAGGGGCAAGATATTAAATACATGTATGTTTGCGTACAAAATGGGGCTGGATTTGGTGTATAGAATTCTACCAATTTGTGATTGGTAATAGCTCTATGCTAGAGGCATCATCTACTCACTGAAGATGTGATCCAGCATTATTGGCCAAAACCAAATCTTGGCTTCTTTCCTAAAATATTCAACAATACTCCATTGCATTGGTACTGTCTTTTATTTGAATGATTGTCCACTGGGGTCTGAAACTGGCTAAGTTCATGCTGCAGCCATGATTTAGAAAGGAGTTTTGCTAAGATGGATGGTATTAACTGAGATTTGATCTATCAGCAGTGTGATTCTAAGGCATATGGTACTGACCTGGCCACTGGGTTTCTCCTACTATTTAATTTTAGCACAATTTTTAAAACCATAAGGTATCTTTGCTAATTCAGCAATGTTGAGGTAACTTTCATAATTATGTGACACTGTCTGTAGATATGTAAATAAGACTTGATATTTTGGAGTAATCTGAGGTTACTGCAGCAACAGCCCACTCATTAAAGAATCCTGCATATTTTTTTGTTGTTGCAGTAGCTACTATTTACCCGTTACTTAATAATCAAGCCACACTGTATTATTCTTAAGAAATCTTATCAAAGAAAATAACACCAATTAGTTCATCTCTGTCCAGCCTGAAACTGATACATTTTTAGTTTGCTTTCAAGCTAGCAATTCATTTATTTGCAGTTTTACCTATTTATCTTCCATTTCTCTGAGTTGCTCACGGAGCTGTTGCTTTCTTTTTTGTTCGTGTTACACAAATACTGCTGGTGTTTACATGTTCTTGTAATCTTTTTCATTTATTACATTCCTTTCTGTTTGCCAGGCATGTTTTTTTTCTTTTTTGCTGTTGTGCTGGTTTTTTTTCTTTCCAATATTATGTCTGTTTTCTTCAGCCATTCTTGACGGGCCTTCACTTTGCTCCCTGATTCTTCTCTTCTCACACCTCATTTATAATTTTAATCTCTTCCAAGTTGTAGCATTATCTGCATTCACGTGAAGTACCATAACTCAACTTAAATGGTGCTCCATGCTGCTGTTGCTACCCCATTCTCTGAACCAGTAGAAAAATATCTTAATTGTTAATCTACAGTATTCAAGTCAGCAGCTTAGATAAAACCCCTTCTCAGCTTGGGGAACTTTGTCCTGAAAGACATTGCTACCAAAACCATAGTGACTTTGAGGCAGTACCCATGTAGTGGGGGATCTATCCCTTTTGTAATACAAATAATGTGCACTATTAAATAGTGTTATCTATCCATGTTAAAAAGAAATACATATTTGGTCCTTGCTGTCTCTTCCATTAATCTACAGCATGTTTTGCATCAGAAACTGCAGAACAGAAACTAATTAGACAATCTAGAGTATTTTTAGCTCATCTTTTTCCAAAGAATCAAAGTAACTTGGATTAGTTAATAAAAATCCTGCATATAACATTTTAAAAAATGTGGGAACTTGAATCATCTATTAATAATGAATCTACAGAACATCCTGAGAGTTCTCTAATCATGTATAACAGAGTTAGGAATTCCTAATGTAAACGTATTAGAAAAAAAATGGTGTAACATTTTCAAATTTATGAGATAGCAGGCATTTAAAATATCATCTCTAATCCGTCAGGTGATCTCTTAATAATAAATAAGAACATTCTAATTCATGAGATCATGAGCATTTTGCCTTTCTTTTCACAGACTATGGGACTGTAGGACAATAATAACTAATGATTTAATTTAAATCTACCCCAAGAATATAATGGGTATAAGACAGAGAGAAAACTAGCATCTTATTTGTGAATTTAACAGTTCAATTACACTTCCAATTGCCTTTATACTTTGGACTTTTTTTCATAGTTCAGTAATGATGTTAAGGCTGTTCTGAGAACTTGTTATGAAAGTGTGGAGTTGGAGTTTCATGTGAACAGACTTTTGTTTTCCTTCTCTTCTCTCCTTTGTTTCACTGACCTCTTGAACTCTGGGTCACTGATTCAGTTACAGCCTTGCAACATCAAAGCTGTACATATTTTGCTTTGTCTTTCTCCACCTTACAGACTTGTAGGAGGCACTGGAAAGAAGTGGAGACTTCCTCTGGAATGCCTGACAGTACCAATGGGTACTTTTTAATAGTATTATTCATCTCTTTTCTGGGATCTTATAGTACTAAATAGGGCTGAAAAAGGGTTCTGGCTTCTATGAATCAATTGCTGTACAGTTGCCATCTGGGCATCATCTGTTTGCAGGCAGAACTAAGGATATGAATTTCTATGAGAGGCTTAGGGTACTACCAGAGAAACTATCAGCTGTTTTAAAACTAAACAGATGAAAGAGAAGCGTTTTTGTTTGTTTGTTTGTTTGTTTGTTTATTTCTTTTAGCTTACTGTTATTTTTGGACTGTGATGCTCTACAGGATCCTGTTTACTTTTAAGGAACTATTAAACATCCTATCTTGAATTTGAAAATTTAATTTTCTTTATGGATGCAGGTTCTTTGCACAAATTCATTAGTCTTGAGACAGACATCAGCAGGCTTAGTAAGCTAACATTCTTGAGCTTTTTTTTTTTTTTTTTTTAAACTAGATTTTGAGAGTTAAAATGTACTGTGTTTGTAAATACAGGACAAGGCTGACTTTCAGCTCAAAAATGTATTCACTGATGAAACAGCCATTCATAAAGTGAATTCTTGACCAAAACTTGTGTTTCTAGCTCTAAAAAGGAACTATTTTCACTGAAGAATCTCTGATATTATCAAATATTCAAATCTAAGTTAGAAGTGGATGGTGAATATCAGAATAAAGTAAGCATTTAGCTTAGCATACAAGTAGTGAGAGCTGTTTATGAAGGGAGCATATTAATTCTAGTGCAATTATAGTACTTACAGTACTATGCTGTATTTTTTCTTTTCCTTATCAACCAGCAGTAAAGAGCTATTGACACAATTATCTGAAGGCAAAAAGGCGCAGTTATCTGATGAAATATAAATTCTGCTTAATTCTTGGTTACTGAAAACCTGATCCTGAAAACACACTGATCTGAGGCAAATTCACAACTAATAATCCATGAGGTCATTCAAACACTTCAATGAAGTAGTGTACATTAATACTGGCTAAAGAACTATACTAGAATCAATAACTCTTAACTACACAGGAGTTACAACTCATGTTCCCCAAATACTGGAATAACTTAAAAATGGACATTTTATAAATCAAGTGCTTTTGTTGTCTGAGTGCTGAGTTTTTGAAATATGGTCAGAATATACTTTTGAGTTTTTCTTCACATATAGATTAATTTGCTTAGATATTTCATTTCCATAAAAGACGAGTTTTTAAAAATGACATTAAGACCTGAATGCTTCTAGAGATGCTGGAGTTGAATGCTCTATAGTTTTCTTTATTCCCATATTCATACTCAGAATTAAAATTGAATTGTTATTCAATTGTTCAAAACTGTAAGAGATTTTATCTTCTGACTTCCCATATGGCAACATAAATAAACTTCTTTTGTTTTTCTTCACAAATCTTTCTGTGCCCTAATAATTTTTACTTCCCTTTGTAGGCCATCATTTGTATAGCTAGTTTTGATAGACTCCTGTGGAGTAAAAAGTCTCTTCAAGAAAATATCTACAGAAGAAATACACTGGACATTTTTATCTGGTTTGCCAAGTAATCAAGATTTAAGAGTTTACAGTCCCAGCAGCTTCTCTTACCATTTTGCAAAACATAAGTGTTTTCTCAGCAGAAGCAAGTGAGAGTTAAATGCAAATCTTCCCTGTTCCAATACTTGTACCAAACTTGGAGGGGTCCATGTTTGCATGAACTATATATGTTCTCCTTCCAGAGGGCAGGACTATGTCTTGCACTGACAAACTCTCTGCTGAGAGGAGAAAAGCTAAACGTACCACCAGTGCTAACCTGGGAAGCTCTGAGAAAAGCTAGCTAGCTATGAGAACTATCAATGGCCTACAAGAATTTCTCCACTTCTGAAATTCAAATGGTACTTGCTACCTTCCAGAGGCAGGCTGATGAGGCTTCAAGGTGAATGTAATTGACACTGCTGTATCACTGTGTATCAGTGATCTCACTGTATTCAGTCAAACCTGGGCAAGATCAGAGAGATTTAGAGAATAAAAGGAGAAAGACACTGTGTGAATGGGGAAAAGTGTTATCAGAGTGGTTCCTGACTGATGCAATGCAGAGAAGTTGCAGAATATGGCCAGAACTACCCAAATCTAACACTGCCTAGAAATAACCATGACCAAAATTAAACCAACTAACAAACCAAACCAAACAAAACCAAACCAAAATAGTGATTTCTGGGATTGGTGGAATGATGTGTGACTTCTGCATAAAGCTTGAGCAGTGCAACGACACTGAGTTGCACACTGGATTGACTGACGTGAAGAAAACCAGATCAGTCTGTGAGCCTGAAAAATTGACATCACGAGACCTTCCACCCAATTAAAACAGGCTGACAGTTCTGTAAGGAGACTCCATGTTTAAGCAAACATTTAGCTGTGTTCATGCCTGCCTCAGTCACATCTGGTGACAACATTTCAACAGATGAATAAGGAAAAAATATCACACTCTGTTTCACATATCTGCAAAATGTTATCTGCTATGAAAAGGAACTATGAGGCAACTGGAAAGATATTCCTAGCAACAATAGCAATAAAAAATAGCAAGTTCTTAGATACTTGGCAGTGCTATCTTCTGTGATGATCTTAATTCCATATGCAACAGTACCATTTACGTTTTGTTGCTTTCATTTCTAAAGAGCTGAATTGGAGACTGCAGAATATACACATTGCAGCAATAAAGAAAAAGTAAAGAAAAAATGTGCAGAAATAGGAGCACCTGGGTGGAAGGAATTGAAGAGGACACATAATCTGCTCCATGAGGCTGAAATCCCAGATGTTGCTGTCTCTTTAATCTCAAAAAATATTTCCTGTTAGAAATTTCTGTTCTGAGTTTCTCTGTTTTTTCCTTACTCACTCTCCAACAGCAGTGAATGATAAACTATTAACAGAGCAATCATCCTCATCTTCCAGAAAATCAAATACTTTACTGGAACCCAGACCCACGGTTTGAGTCTTGTAGTTCCTATGGTGCATAGTGATATCCCTAGTTCGCAGTTGCTCGGAATTCAGGTGGGACATACAGCCTGTGTCCCCAAAATGCACCCCCAGAAACATTATTGATTAAAGGAACATTCTTGACTGTTTAGATGTTTCTGGTCTTCATGAGTGGTTGAAGCAATTATCTTTGTTAATCTCTGTTATCTCTATTAAAGCAGAGGCAAACTAACAAGGAAGTAAACATGTTGGAGCTGTGTTATATTCATGCGTAAGAATTGGGGATTCAGATCACAGTGTTCAAGCCACAGGTGAAAGAAGTAGGAAAACAAAAGTTGCAGGGTTAATAGTCAACAATGACTGCACCTCTGAGCTCTCCAGCTTTGTTTCAAAGTGGTTGAATGGCTTGTGTCAGTGTGGAGCACAATTTAATTCTGCATGGTATGAAAAAGAGCATTATTATAATGTGCTCCCAATCGATTTAATTGAACACCTCACATTTCCTTTATTATGAAAAGTCATTATAAGATATAAAAAGTATTCCATTTAAGCCTCTGAAAATGATTATAATTTCTGTAGAGTTTTATGGCAATCGTCCACCCGTTTTATCTTTTCCAAGACAAAAAGTTGTAGTCTGTTTAATCCCTGCTTGTATTTCACTGAACTGCATACCACTGGTAAGCATTGTCATTTGCTTTGTACTGTTCATGGCAAGTTTGAAAATTCTTTCCTATATACTAATGGCCAATTAAGAACAAATGATTAGGTGTAGTATAGCTGTAGTATGGTTGCCTTTCCCAGGTGTATTACGTTGCACTCGGCACCGTTCATCTGCAATTTTATCACAGTAATTCACTACTGAAAACAGTCTTCTTTACAGCTTCAGTCTTCACTATCATGAATAAAATGCTAGCTCTAAGTGTCCTAATGCCTAAACTGTTTAGGAGACTTGTTTATAATCTGGTGCAGCTACTTTTACATTTAATGATATTGTTGTGGTTTTTACTTTTCAAGTATAGTGTGTTTTTATTTCTGTAACCAGCATAAATCTGTTTGTATAAAAGTAAAAAAAAAAAGTTATTATAATTTGTCCCCAATGTATTTTCAGTCCTTGTACCTTTGAAGGGAATAGGAAATAAATGGACATAGAAATATTAATAAAGAGTCAGTGTGGTTTTGACACAGTCCATCAGTGCTCAAGCAAGGTGTTTTAATTGTTACAAGTTCTTTCAAATTGTTTTTGCTTTTTATTCTGCAGCAACTTGCCTTTCACCAAGATAACTCCTGTTGTTATGCATTTGAAGTAAGATAAAAAATCAAAACAGAGCCTTTATGGATGGGAGGTTATTACCTATCATCAGCTCAACTGGAAATTCATGGAGAATGCAAAATGAATTGCAGCATGTAATGACTGGTTATACAGTATTTTGTGAAACAACTGGAAATAATGATCCATTGAGAAAATCTGTATTTTCAGTGAAATTTAAATCATCCTCTAGGTAAGTGCTATTAGCAAAGTTAAATTATTTAAGAGGTTCATTTTAATTTAACTTTCTTTAAGTGTTACAGACTTTAATTTTGAAGACTTTTCCTGTTTGTGCATACTGCTTGCAGAAAATAATACTTCCAAAACTTCCCTTCTTATTACTTTCCAGTGTCAGATGCTGTTTACCATGCTTGAATTTTATTTTTAAGATATAAGCAGATTTTACTGTAGGTAGCAACATTATATGCAGTTCTGCATATATGCATATATGCAGTTCATTTCTGCTCTCATTGACTTCTCTTTTTTAATGGCATCAGAGTTCACTTGGATTTTCTCCCTCAGGCTCTTGTGAAGATTGATTCAGGATAATTCCTACTGAAAAGTGTTGAGAAGTGAGATCATCATCACAAGTGTCAGTCTTACAAATATTATGTATTGCTGCTTCTAGGTTTTGAGTAGTTTGCAACTTTTTTTCTGATTTTCCAAAACATAACTACCTTGCTGCTTTTGTAACTGCTGAGAGCTTTTGTCCAAATTTTTTTTAGAATTACATGACATAATAATTAAATTTGTGCTGCCCCTGTTCCCTGTGTATAAGAGGGTTCTAGCTTTTTTACTTCTTACTGCCTGTCTAATGATCATGAGAAGCTATAGATAACAACTGATAAACAGTTGGTTTAAACAGTAATACAGACACTGAAAATATGATGTTATAGGTTGTTCCTTTTACTTCTATGAAAAATGGGAAAAAATGCTTTTATTAGCAAATCAATTGTAGATTTTTAGCTGCAGTTGGCCCTAATATATTACAGACATATCAGTCTGAGGCAAAATTTTTACAGAACTTGGACCTGTACAGAACACGAATGTAATATTTCTTCAGTTGTTTCTTTATTCTTACAAGGGATCCTGTTTAAAAGATGAATGGGTCTTCATAAATTTAATAACTCGCATGGCCATATTTTAAGTCAGTCTTGACTTTGGAGATACACAAATCAAAGTGAGAGTTTTCTTTCTTTTGTTGGAAAAAAACTAAGATCAACTAAAATCAGTACAAAATTTCCCATTGATTGTTCTGATTTCTGAAATAATTTCTCTAGGACATACAAAAATGAGCAAATTCTGGAATAATTAAGAAAAAATAAATTAGATTTTGGAAAATAGATTTATTGTTCTGGAGACCAGGTAAATTGAACAAACACTGCCTAATTTTCTAAGTGTCACGTATGAACTATTAGACCTGAATCAGGAATACATTTCTCAAACTGAGACACGGAAGTGGGAGATTGATTTTTGCTAATACTTTTGGCTTTCATCTTTTCTGTGAGTACCTGAGATGTTTATAGGTCTGCTCTGCTAGAATGAATTACTCTTAGCATCTCCTTTTTCTCCCTGGAAAAAAGACAATGCTGGCTTGATTGCATTTGTTCTCTCTGTGGAAACCTTCTGATGCTGTGCTAAAACTCAGTAGAATATTAGTATGAATTAAATCAATTTTTCTACATACAGAAATCAAGGAGAAACTCCTTGTACTGATATATTTGTTGCCGAGAGCAGAAAACACTTGGAACCTTACAGTAAATGTCAGTACTTATTCCATAGTAGACTTGTCACTGAATTAACAGGAGATCACCAGGACTAATTGGAGTCTTCATGCAATATATCTTCCTCTTCCACAAAACTAGGCAAGAGTGGATTCCCAGCCTTGTCCTTTATGTTCACTGCTATTAATTTAATATGTTCATAAAGAACTTTGTGAATATCAAAATGAGACAGTGCTAGTACTTTTCCAGGAGAAGGGTACATTGGTGAAATTTAATAGAACTTGCATCCAGTTGCATTTGATAGTTCATTTACTGCCTCATGCTAAACACTGGAAAAGTAAACCCCAACTTCATAAATTTTCTAACTCAGGACTGTAGTATTTTTCTGGAATGATGTACTTAATAGGGACAAAGTACAGCTGCTCTCGGTGGAAGGTTATGCTAATGTACTGCAGCTCTATGCATTGCAACCAACTGTAGGTCCATCATACCACATGCTAACTTCAGGAGAATTTATTTTTAACTTCATGAGTAATACATTCTTGTTGGATCAAGTAAAAAGAAGTGTGTTCCTTGATCCATTTATGCCTGTCTGATTTTTGGTGACAACATCATGGCTGGCTTAAAACAATTACCAGGTAACTATGGGTATTGTATTTCCATAGCAACTGTCTCATGGATGGCCCCATACCATTCTTGCTGTACTTATTTGCTCAAGTTTATTTCCATCTCCACAGTGATACAATTAGAATTGCTATATGCTTTGTGCCTGCTGAGCCAGAACAAATACATATCTTCCCTAAAATATTCAGTATATGCAGTCTTCTACTTAGCAGAACTATTAAAAAATCTTTGCCAACACTACATCTGAAAGGATAAAGCAGAGGTACAAAAAGGTAACATGGTTTGCCTAGGGTTGCACAATGTTTCACAGCATTAATTTTCCACAGTTTACATCCATAAATTTCTTTGGGCAAAACCTGGCATTGCAACAATTGAATATGTATTCAATTGTTTCACCAAATATTATCTTTGCTCCTTTATAGATAATTTAAAGCACCTTGACTGTTAAATGTGGTATCTACTTATGTTTGATTAATTATTTGAGTCACTTTGTGTCTCTTCGGATTTTTATTTCATTTTTTATTTTTATGATATTCCTTACTACTTGTCTTTAGCATTATCATCATTTGTTGCACTTCAATGAGAACTGAAATTAAGAGCATCACATATACGTCTGAGGTAAGCAGGCATCCGCATATAGAAATTACAAGTCTCTGCACTTTGTCAGCTCTTTTCATAGTGTGTGATGGTAAATGCTATCAACATCTGTGCTTGCTTATACTATTGCTCTTTCTACATTCCCTTCCTTCTTGCCCAGCTTGACTTAAGCTAGTGTATTTTTCAGGGGAGGATGTTTTTTTATTTTGTTTGTGCAATATGCAGCTTGATTGGGCTTTTTGTGCTCCTCTATATTTTAAAGACAAATACATCTGAAATAAATGCATTTGGTTTAATTTGGTTACTTGCATTTAAAAGTAGTGGTCCAAGCTTCCAAAATTTCAGGACAGAATTGTAACCGGATTTGCACAAAATATTTGCCAATAGGCATTAGAAAATTTCTCTAGTTTGGTTATAAAATAATAGAAATTTTCTCTATTTCTCTATTTATGCTACATCTCATGTTTTATGCCTTAATTTGGCTTTGTAAGAAATACTGATTGAGAATGCTGATTTAGGTGTTCTGACATTTGTAAGACTGTAGAGAATAAAAACTGGCATAGAGTATGGATAGGATTTGTGCCTAAACCATAAAAGATGAAGAATACAGATATTCATATAATCCTATTTTCCTTTAAACAATAAAAAATGGTGAAAGGTATGCAAATACCTAAATTTTCTCCCAAGCAAACGTTGGTACATGCCTGGTAACACATAGATCAGAAGATAAAATCTCACAGAGAAAAGTGCTAGAGCAAATACAGTAATGGTAAGGCAGAAGTCAAATGTGAGTAAACATCTCTGAATGGGATTCTCTATTGTTTCTTCTGTGAAAATGCTGAAACGGTCTGTAAAGAAACATGACTGAGTTGACTTCACTATTTATAGTCCTGTTTTAACTATGAGAGTCTGTGCATGACTGTCAGAGCTGCCGACTTGGAGCATAGAACTCTTCACTTTCAACATATATCTGTCACTTACGTAACAGCCTATACTTTCTATAGTTATTACTTCCCCTTTATCCTAATTTCTTCACCTTTCAAAAAATTAACAGAGGAATGTAATTATGTTGAACCTGTTTCCAACACTTCTAGTATCTTACATTCTGATGCTATCCTCAAAACCAATTACACTGCACACACATAAATATGAATGGAAACCAAGAACATCATCTCTGGGAGACACTGTCATGCCTGCAAACAGCAAAAATATTTATTCAGATAATTTGAAGTGTGAAGAAATAGTATTATATTATAATACTATGTAATATTATGCTGTCAGCATGTAGGACTCTGGAGGAAACTTACGCTTACGCTTTTGCCAAATGAAATACAGGAAATAAGAAATTTGGCCCATGGATGATTCACAGAGTGGCGTAAAAGTGATTTGAGAAGGATAAGACTTTTCTCTAGTGAATTAGCTTATAATATATTAAAAAAAAAAAAAAAAAAAAAAAAAAGCCAACAGTGTTTATGCTATTGCATAGTAGTGTAACTATAAATGTTATAGTTTGTTATTTAGTTATTGAAGAATGTATTTACATGACTGTGAGAGTTCTGCATCAAATATATAAGAGCATCTTTATGTTTTAAAACTATTTTTGCACTAAATGAAGTACTGTTCATTGTAGAAAAGAGTCTTTCTGGAGTTTTTAGCAACAAGCTGAGAAATTTCTGGTAGTACAACAAAAAAGAACATAATAATGTTGTCTTTAAGAATTCTTTTAGCAGAATGAAATCTACCCTTTCAAAATGCATTGAGTTTTCTCTGATTATTCCCTTCCACTCTAAAGAAATTTGACTGTAGTTCACAGTACACTAAAATTTTAGTACACTACTACTGTAGTTCACCACTACTGTAGTTCACCCTAATAATAATAAATATTCTTGCTTTAAAGGGAAACTCTAAGACCATTCCACTGAGCACTGTAAGGCATTTGCACGATAATTAGGTGAATTTTCTAGATAGACAACAATTCTTTTTGTCAAAAATATAAATATAAAAATCTAAATGATTTTTACAATAAATAAATAAATAAACAAACAAACAAAGTATTGCTTGAATATAGGGATGGAAGATTCTTTCCAGACTAGAATTAGCTGGAAGCTTTGACAAATCCCTATGGAGACCTGGAGATACTCAAAATGAGCTTGTTTTAGTGCAAGATGACTCCCTCTGACATCTGTGACTCTGCATCTGAAGATCTGTACCTGAACGAAGTACTTCTATGGAATTTTGCAAGTGAGTGAATTCTACCAAATTTCTTGTCTTACTGGATCAACAAAAGCAGCAGCATGAATCTCAACTAATATTGAGGAAGGGTAAATCTCTCCCCCTTTTCACTGTTAATAGTTCTTCTGTAAATGCTTGTGCAACCTGAAGAGATTCGCAGGCGAAAGGGACAAGAGAGTAAGCAGATTTGGGCAATAGAATATACACTGGCTGGGACTAAAAATTGTCATAGTTTCCAATACAAGATCCATACATTTATCTCTAGTTTCAGCATGCATTAAGTTTTCAGTCTCCTTATGAACTGTGTGTACACTGGGTGTCTGGGCCCAAAGGCTGAACAATATGTGGTATTTTTTTTCCATGCTGCATCACTGAGTTGCTTAGTCTTTGTTTTTCTTTCTTTAGATTATTACCAGAATATATATCTGGAGTACTGAGTCTAGGCCTAGGACACCCAGTACAGGAAGGACGTGTGTCCTGTGGAGAGGGTCCAGAGGAAGACCACTAAGATGATCAGAGGGCTGGAGCACCTCTCCTATGAGGAAAGGTTGAGGGAACTGGGCTTGTTTAGCTTGGAGAAGAGAAGGCTCCAGGGAGACCTCATTGTGGCCTTCCAGTACTTGAAGGGAGCCTATAAAACAGGAGGGGAAAGGATGTTTACGAGGGTGGATAGTGATAGGGCAAGGGGGAATAGTTTTAAGCTGAGGCAGGGGATGTTTAAGTTAGATACTAGGAGGAAGTTTTTCACACAGAAGGTGTTGATATAGTGGAAGAGGTTGCCCAAGGAGGTTGTGGATGCCCCATCCCTGGAGGCATTCAAAGCTGGCTGGATGTGGCTCTGGGCAGCCTGGTCAGGTGGTCGGCGACTCTGCACCTAGCAGGGGGATTGAAACTAGATGATCTCTGTGGTCCTTTTCAAACCAGACCATTCTACAACTCTATGATTCTATAAACATTTCACAGGTGCATCATCAACATTTCTTGAGAAATGTTACATCTTCCATGAAACGGGTAGAATGATAAGGTGTACATGATTCTGTTAAATAAATTATTACATCTCTAGCTGAGAGAGCAGCTTAGTAAAGAAGATTAACAGAGCTGCTAATCTGAGGAAAGAAAACCAGAAATGATGGAAAGAAGTTTCTTCCAAATAATCTATATATCACCTATTGTTTTTTTTTTTTAATCTGTTAAAGGAAATAAATTTTTTACGTATAAATCTCACAAGTTATTGACCTCAATCCATAGTTGGAATTTTCTTGCGTCTTGGAAACATTTTTCTGAGACTTATTCTCTTTTGAATAATAGGACATTGTGGAAGAAAACACTTCTTCAGAACGTAGGAGAAAAAGACTCAACTTCACAGCACCTGCGTATAGTAACATACAGTTATGTTGTCTTGGAACTGGAGAAAACATCTTCAAAACTTTTGCTACAA
The DNA here is from genome assembly GCF_026119805.1 of Tympanuchus pallidicinctus. Lineage (NCBI taxonomy): Eukaryota > Metazoa > Chordata > Aves > Galliformes > Phasianidae > Tympanuchus > Tympanuchus pallidicinctus. The sequence goes on from NW_026294813.1 coordinate 12,575,116, forward strand.
GATCTCTAGAATAGACTCATTTTTTTGTTATTTGGTGTGTAGTGCATCTTTATAAAATTAATAACAACAAATTATTTTTACCTGTAACTAAACTGGATACAATTAGTGGCAGGACCAGCATTTGCAGCATTCTCATGAGTAGTTCTCCTGGAAATGAAAAGTATTTGACTTCCCGATAGCTCATCTTATATGATCGGAGAGAAAATCCAAGGATTACACCTGTAGAGAGAGAAAAGCTGTCATGATTTACTCTTCTGAAGCAGTAGTAACATCTGAGTATAAGTAGTTGTACAGTAATTGACAAATCTGAAAATTATAAAACATGCAGCTTTTGTGCTCTAGACTACACTCCAATCTCAAATATCAACTATCTGTACGAGTAGTTCTACTGGAGGCAGTGAATTACATTTTACAGATTCAGAATGTTATTTTCATTACTATTTTATATAATCTGGGTTTATGTAAAAGGTAATCTTGACTGTTAATGAAAAGGAAACTGTCGTTACTACTGTTCCTTGACTTCAGGGATTCTGAATGTAATCGTGTGCATGCTAGCCACAAGCCTTCAGAAGTCTTGTCCATGCCTGTCTTCTCTGTAGGACCTGATCCTGTACACATGCTTCAGATGGGATGAGATAACCAGGAGATGAGCTGAGAATCCCCTTGTGGTTAGGCCTTCAAACAGCAAAGCAGCACCAGGATGTGAGTAGCTTTATAGTGCCTGCCTTCAGACATATAGGCACTTGCAAAGCAACAGCTAATCAAGTGGGAGGGCCTTTCTGGATGACTAAGTGGCAGGTTTTAATACCTGAGGCTGTAGGGTGAGGGAGTGTCTGAATTCATTCATCTTGCTGGGAGTAGATAAATAATGCTTGAGGTATATTTACAAATGGAAGCCATGGGTAGTCCCATGTTCACAGCTGGAATTTCTAAGATTTCATCCTCCACCTGGCATCAACGCTTATTTGGTTAACTATTTGGTTAATCGACTTTACTCATTACAATTTACTGAGCATTAAATGGCTTTGTACCTATCTGATGTAGGCTTTCTATATCCAGCCAAGCAGCACACTTCTGTATCTAGTACACTCCTTATTCATACGGATGATGAAACTCAGCTATCCTTTCCCACTCCTGACTCCATGTTTATAGTTTGAATTGGAAGGGACCCTTAAAGGTCACCTGTTTCAAACTCCCTGCAGTGAACAGGGACTTCTTCAACCAGATGAGGTTGGTCAAAGCCCAGTACAGTTTGACCATGGATGGCTCAAAGACAAGGTGCAGAGTGCAGAGGGTCGTTGTTGGTGGTGCAGAGTCCAGTTGGGGGCCTGTAACCAGCGGTGTTCCTCAGGGATCGGTGCTGGGTCCGGTCTTGTTCAACATCTTCATCAATGACCTTGATGAGGGGATAATGGCCACCCTCAGCAAGTTTGCTGATGATACGAAGTTGGGAGGATTGGCTGACATGCCTGAAGGCTGTGCTGCCATTCAGCAAGACCTGGACAGGCTGGAGAGCTGGGCAGAAAAAAACCGGATGAGGTTCAACAAAAGCAAGTGTAGAGTCTTGCATCTGGGGAGGAATAATTGCATGCACCAGTACAGGTTGGGGGATGAGCTGCTGGAGGGGAGTTCTGCAGAAAGGGACCTGGGTGTCCTGGTGGATGACAGGTTGGCCATGAGCCAGCAGTGTGCCCTTGTGGCCAAGAGGGCCAATGGCATCCTGGGGTGCATTAAAAAGAGCGTGTCCAGCAGGTCGAGGGAGGTGATCCTCCCCCTCTACTCTGCCCTGGTAAGGCCTCATCTGGAGCACTGTGTCCAGTGCTGGGCTCCCCAGTACAAAAAAGACAGGGATCTCTTGGAAAGAGTCCAGCAGAGGGCCACAAAGATGGTGAAGGGCCTGGAGCATCTCTGCTATGAGGAAAGGCTGAGTGAACTGGGTCTGTTCAGCCTTGAGAAAAGGAGACTGAGAGGGGACCTGATCCAGGTCTATAAATATCTGAGGTGGGGGGGGCAGAATGGCGAGGCCAGACTCTTTTCAGTGGTGAATGGAGACGGGGAAGGGGAAACGGCCGGAAACTGCAGCATAGGAAGTTCTGCACCAATGTGCGCAAGAACTTCTTTACAGTGAGGTGACGGAGCACTGGAACAGGCTGCCCAGGGAAGTGGTGGAGTCTCCTTCTCTGGAGATGTTCCAGACCTGCCTGGATGCCTACCTGTGCGACCTGCTGTAGGGAACCTGCTTTGGCAGGGGGGTTGGACTCGATGATCTCTGGAGCTCCCTTCCAACCCCTACAATCCTGTAATTCTGTGATTCTGTGAAGGCATCCACCATATCTCTGCGCAATCTGTTCTTGCCCACTGTACATTACTAGCACTGGTATAATTGTGGCTGTATAGAAAGTTGAATCAGATAGTTAATTCAACTTGCAGAAATTATTTATTTTACTCTCTTCCAGATCTATTCACTGAGGTAATATTTTTGCATGGCTGCACGAATGTTGGTAGCTCCACAAGGAAACAGGTAGGAATGTGCCTTGAAGAAGAGTGGTACTGAAGTTTTTTGGCAGCCAGGCATACTCAGAAATCCTGATACTTTTCATGGAACTGCATCCTCAGATAAAGGGCAGCAGAGCATTCTAGTTCCCCCATGAAACTTCCTAGAACTTGGATAGGTACTGCAGATGCCAGAGCATAGCATCTAGTTGCAGTTCCTGATAACTTTCTGCTTATTTTTGTTTTTTAAATAAGATTTTAGATTTGTAAATTCATGCAGCAGATATCTTCATCCCAAAATTTTATCAGCTAAAATATTTTGCTATGCCTCCTACACTAGCTTATTGCCATCTTTTGGCATGAGAAAACAACTGTAACTCCCATGTTAGTAACCTGTATCTTTCTGACCATCCTGCTGGGAAACGTGGAAGACTGGGAAAGTTACAAGTGTCTGGAAATGTGTAGGACAGAAAATCCCAGTGTTAAGGGGTAAGAGAAAAGTGTTAAGAATACAAGTGGAACAAAGCATGGAGATCACACAGTGGAATAGAGTGGTGGGACTGAAAGACATTCATTTTAGCCTCATTCATTTTTGTGGACTCAGGAAGTCAAAGTGTATTTTGTACAAATGATTTTATAAATGAAAGTGAACCATAAAGTGCAGAAGGGCCCCAGAAGACCTGCATTAAAATTTCCTTCTTTTAAGATTTTAAATTCCTCTGCAGTGCTACTAATTATTTTCTTTTTATATGGGAAACACATTTCTCAGACATAAAGAATCCATCTGGACCCTTTGTTTCTTCACTTAATGAGCACTACATTTTGACAACTGGATAACAAGCAAATAGAGCTAAACCAGTCTCTTACTTAGGCTCCAGTCCTGCAATTAGTTCTACATGGATTAATCTCTGCACTAATACAAAGACTTACTGAAGTTAGTGAGGGATTCTGAGGCTGCTATAAGAACTAGTCCTTATGCTATACTATAAGGGCTTGATTATCTCAAACACTACTGTCCAAGCAGTACAATGTTGGCTCAGAGAGAACCAGGACCCAAGTGGATGGCTGCTTCAATGAATATTATTGGTGGTATTCCTTTTTTTTTTTTTTTTTTTTTTGTCCTAATGTCTTTTGTGCATAATTACAGTATTGCCCAACACTGTAATTTACAAGAAAATAATTCTGCAACATGGAAAATATGTGCCCTGGTGACCTGGGCTGACATCTGATATTTACTAATTCTTCTGCCTTAATCTTAGCACTACAGTTGATTTATGTTAAGTCATGCCTAGGCCATAAAAACCTTTCTCTAACTCAGTTTCCCCACTGATAAAATAGTGTAGTAATTGCTTTACAGATCTCTCTGAATATTGTGTTAACATAGTGATCTTAGCAGCAGAAAAAGGAATTTAACCAAATGATTTTCTCATTGTAGTCTGAAAATTAAAGCAGAACAGCATGATTTTATTAGCCTCTCTTGATTTTAGAAAAAATGAAGATGAAATATCATTTTATGTTCTGAGTTTAACACTTAGATACTGGATATTTTTTCCTGTCTGTTAAAATTTTGTAAACAAAGATTATGGTCATGAAAACAAAAAATGAAAGTAGTTAAGATAACTTTGACTTGTTTTAATTCATTTTTCAGAGCCAACGTTTTGGGTTCAGGTTTTAAATGATCAGATAAAACCATAATTTAAGTCAGGCACTATAATAAGGTATTAAAATGAATGCAGTACGAGCCATTAAACCTTTGGAAAATGTGCAGTATTTCAACAGCCATCCACATCAGTGTCTGGTAAGAGTTGTATGGATTAGCAGCCTCCACAATCAAGACTGAGAAGGGTAAATAATGGAGCAGGCTTTTCTCAGCAAAAGTTTCAAGTTTCCGATTAATTCTGAAAATTGTAACAAAACAAAGCTTTGTGTGAAACATGCTGCAACAACCTGTAGGGCAGGTTTCTGTCTACCCTTTGTAACAGAAAAGAACACCTAATCTACAATATCAGAGCCTGACCTCTCAAACAGTAAATGGTGCACCATTTCTACACAGCTAGAAAGAGTAGATTTCTCAACAGAATCTGTTTTGTTTTTCTGGACAAAAATCAACAGCGTTTGTTTAAATTGAGGAGCTGTATTCCCTACATCTGTAAAATAGTACAAAAGCGCGATTTAAGCATAACAAAGCAAATCAGATTACAGTTATAAAAACATGGCTTTTGAGGTGTACTTGTCAGTGATACTCTCAAATTTATGGAAAATCTTTTTGCAGATAAACCTGATGACAATCAGAATAAACTTTTAACTGAACTATTTTATAGCATTTTTATTCTGGTGTAGTTGTTCAAATTAGAATTTAGCTTACATAAATTCGATCAAGAGAGGAATTAAAACTTGAAAGGGACAGAGAAGAAAATAATGTTGCTCTTAATGAGAACGGAACCAAAATGGCAGAAATAGCAGATATTATTTGGGATTGCTTGCTCCTAAAGCAGGAAAATATTGATGAATTGGTCTAGGCTTTTCACTTTCAAATGGCTGCAGGAACAGAAAGGAAACTTTTTCACTATTGTAGACAAATATCTCTTTACTTGAAATTTCTGAAATGGATTAAGTGTGATGAATTGAATATTAAAATCTGGGTCTGGAGCAGCAATTAAAAATAATATTTTTATACTCAGTTTTTATGAACAGTTTAGTTACAGTTCTTTTTTTTTAATATGCTGTCATTGCAAAAATGATATGATGATCTACCAGAATGTTGTCAGCTTATGTACAGTTCTCTGAACTTAAATTTGAAAACTAATTTTAAATTATTCCATGGAGAAAATGAAGATGTTTTTAATTGTGCTACATAATGCTTTGGTCTCATATTGGTAGAGAAGTGTTTCACACGCTACTTTATGTTGCATAGAAAAAAGAAAGGTTGCACATCTACACATGCATTTAAAACACCGCATAAGTGAAAAAACAAACAAACAAAAACTCATAACCCTTAGAAGATGATAAAAGAGTCTTTATCCAGATCTAGGGGCTTACTCAGGAACCTCAGGGAAGTTAATTCTCCTCTTTGGCCTACCTCAATTAATTGCATATAAAAATTAAATAAAGAGAGAAGCATTAGTTTTTTTCTGTACTTCACATAACTGATAACTTTAAAAAACTAAGGAAGCTTTCAAGAAATGGCAAGATATTTTTAACTGAACAATAGCAGCAGTTCTGCTGAAGAAGTATTTTCAATTTTAAAATGAGTCTTTAAAACTTCTCTTTTTTACATCAGGAACACATGGGAAATGAAGCCATACAATTTCTTGGAGTTTATATTATTTAAATGTCTATGTTCTGTGTTTTTTTTTGTACAAAATCTAGCATGTTACCTTTTTAATTGATCAGATTTGTGTCAAGTGTGAATTGTTAGATGGTGTATAAACTACAGTTAAAAAACTGCTCTTTAAGTGAAATCAAAGAGACACAGGGGATGGAAGGACCACTGGAGGTCATCTAGTCCAACTTCTTGCAAAGTGGGTTGCCTAGTGGAGGCTATTCTAGATATTCTGCTTTTTACCAGTAGAACCCAAGTTACTGTTATATGAACTCCTTTTCTTCAAAAGATTAAGTACAGTCTTACTTTATCTTTTCCAGCAGGAAATAGGAAATATTCATGTAACTGGAAATGAGTTCCTTAGACTAAGTAGAGTGGTCACTAAAATAATCACTGTTAAGCATGATCTTTCAGAAAACCTTGTTACCAGCAAGCAAATAACATTTTGTTCTGTGACAGAAATTAGGTTAGAACCAGTGAGAGAATCAGGCTCCTACCAGACTAATGGGACATTGTATATTTCTGTTAGCCGCACAACCATCTCATTCTTATGTTCCTGCAGAGCCCTGGAATGAATGTTTCTGTTCTTTGGGTCATTTGTTTTTGCTTAATTTACCATTCTGTTCTGACACCTTTTCTTCTAACAACCATTTTCAGATAAGACATCAACTTACTTACTTGCATTTACTTAAGACAAACAGGTAAATAATCCCTCTAAAGATAAGGAATATTTTAAGGTGCCGACAATCATTCTTAACCTCTTAAACTTTTTTTTGTTTGTTTGTTTCATAATTAAATTGTTAAAAAATTAAAACTTCTACCCACACTCTGTATATAAGAATCTATTCCCTCCTTGCTGTCTAGTTTTCCCAGTATGGGTAGGAAGGTATGTTCCCTTTTGTCACCATTCTGATGAACCTAAATGCTAAGTACCTCACCTAAGTATTACATATTTTAATACTGTGGCAATATTCCTGTTAGTAACTTTAAAAAATTTTATAAATTATATTTTAAGTATTAACTCCTATTGTTCCAACTGTTCTTTTGTAGCTAGACAGTTACTTTTTTTTGCTCATTTAATTTGGGTCTACAGCTGAGTTACTGCTGTTAAGCATTTAAAAACTATTTGTTGCCTTGTATAGTCATCAGTGCTATCTTGTTATGTCTCTTCAAATCTTTTTTATCCTGGAGTTTATGACTCTACTTAAAGCTCCTTCACAAAAAAAAAAAAAAAAAAAAAAAAAAAAAAAAATAAAAATTGTATTTGGTGGGATAGCTTTGAGAGTTTTCTATAAGCCTTGATTCCCCAATTCTCCTTGGTTTGGAAGAGATGATTCCAGCTTGTTTACTCCAAATCTTGTAGCAGGGGAATACTAGCCACATACACATTGCACCAAACTGAGGGAGATAATGTAGTGATGAGCACCGAATTGCTACAGCCATGGAGGAGCTACAATTTAAGCTGATCTAAGTTTTAATTGCTTCTGTGCATGAGTACTTGTCAAACACTGAGGATTTAAATTGAGGTTAATTTTCTGTTATCTACTTTCTTGATTTAATTTATCATAAGAGCATGCCCTTGAGCAATTCATCAGCTACTCTTCTATACTCTTCTATAGCAATCTGGCAATAGAGCATATAGTTAGCTCAAAATTCCTTTAACTTTCTTCCTTTGTGGATGAATTCTTTTCAACATACACTTACTTCTCTGTTTCATACTTATTAAACCAGCTGATTTCTCTCTACAGCTCTCAACTGGAAGAGACCTGACAGAGGATCTCCCACCTACAGCAGTATATATATGTTATGTAATATGTTTTTGTACTTTTAACTGCGTGTTGCTGATACGACAGAGAGCTTAAATAGCAGTGCTCCAAGGAGGTCTTGAAGGTGGATATGGTGAAGCAGAGTACGAGTTAATTTGGATACAAACAACTCTCTCCTTTGCTTTAGAGACGATGATGGAGGGAACCAGGGAGGAACTTGTTTAAAAGAGCTGAATATCCTAGACATGACTGGGACAGAGGAGTCTATGATACTGTGCTATGGGACAGTTCTAGTAACAAGAACGGATTACCTGGCTTGTCCACATATAAAATAAATCTATTTCAGTCAGGATGCACTGTGCTTATTGTGCATGAGTGGATGTCTCTGGTACACAGTGATTGTGGCAGGCTTGGCATTTCAAACATGTGAAATCTTTGCCTATGTGCTACTGAGCCCACTGCTCACAAACACACAACCCAGGGGCTCTCTGAGGCTGACAGACATCAAGCAATGCAGCTGAAACTCCTGCAATGGAGGATCAGAAAACAGACAAAAAATCTGCAAATTCTATCTGTACAGAACTTTAAGACTTTAAAGAGAGGTTTTCCAACACACATTTGATTTTCTCTGGACTTATGTCAGACTTGTACCATGGGAGAAGTCGTTGTGTTACTGCTGCTCAGGCTCTGCAGGAGTGCCATGGTGCTGGCTGCTATGCTCAGCATAAAGGCTGTGCTGCTGTCTTTTTCTGAACCTGGCCCTGAAGAATTACTTCATCCAGTGAGAGCTGCCACCTTCCAAAAATCACTCTGAACTACTTGCATTAGTCTTTAGTTACAATTTGCAAATATCCAGAGGCATTTTGTAATTTGTGATTTATTTTATAGACATTTATTAAAATACATAATGTACCCAATTTGCAGATCAAAATTAAGAGACTCAAATCTTCTTGTTACTGCAGAAGGGCCTGGATTTGATAGTCTTTGCTGGGCCTTTGCACAGCTGCAAGCACAGCAGCTTCTCCTTGAATACTGTGGACAGAAAGACTAGAGTGGAAATGAGGAGTCTGAAGCTGTAAGAACTGATAGGCTGAAGGAACTGGGCTTGATCAGACTGTAAAAGAGAAGGATACAGGAAGACTTCATTGTGGCCTTCCAACATTTAAAGAGTTTTTAGAAACATGAGGGAAATCAACTTTTTACATATAGATAGGTAGATAGTGATAGAACAGGGGGAAGGGTTATAAACTGAAGAAAGGAAGATTTAAGTTGGATGTCAATGGCACAATTCTTACATAGAGTGTGGTGAGGTGCTGGAACAGTTTGCCCAGAGAATTTTCCCTGTCCCTGGAGGTGTTTAAGGCCAGGTTGGATGGGCTCTGGGCAGACTGAGCTTGATCTAGCAGCTGGGAGATCTACCTGCAATAGGGAATTGGAACCTGATGATCCTTGAGGTCTCTTCCAACCTAAGCCATGTATAATCCTATGATTCTAATTAAGCAATGAGTAAAATCACTGCTTTGTGAAATGCAGCATATACTAGAAGACTTTATATACAAAATCCAAAGAAATAACAGCATTGAGTGCTGTCTTAAATATTTAAAAAATAAAAGATTGAAATTGAAGTTTGTCCTCCGCTCTTTTTTGATTCCGGATTTACTCAAGTAGTGCCTTCATTCACCTTTCTTCCTTAGTCAAGGGGTGATTTTTTTCTATGTTAACACATTCAAAAGTGTTTTTGCTCAACTTACGTTTCTCAGTTTTCAAATTTTTTCATAACTATTTGCCTTGTCTTTCTTGGACTGTTTCTATGTTTACCTTTTATCTTTGATTTCTTTTCAGCTGTTAAAAATGGGACAAGTAGTTGCAAAGCTTTTCTAGAGATTTTGAAAAGAAGAATTTTCTGTGCTACATAAAATAAAACATATACCCAATATGTGTTGGTCAAATAGATTGTATTTTGTGAAGTATCGTTTAGAATTAATAATTAATATAGTATTATTCAGTGCTCTGCAGTGTTGCTGTAATAACTTTTTCATGCCTGGTTTTACTTTGCTGCTCCAACCTTCTTGACAAATGTTCATGTTTACTCCCATACAGAGTAATTCCCAATAGATAAGAGAACTGGTGTCTTGTAAAGTTTACATAGTTCTTTTCTTTACTTTACATTTCTTTCTTGCCTGTTTTTCATCATTTGAAAGTTGACATAGCCCTAAACATCACCAAATGTTGCTCTTCTCTTAACAGATTCATCTGCCCATCAGTAATCTTTTGTCTTTTTTTACAGTGCAGTAACACTCAGGAATTGCAGTCAGTGAGACTGAGATCCCTCCATGCCAAGAACTTTATGTAAACAAAATCAAAAAACAGGGCTCTGCTCTAAAGAATGTCTGGCGTAGTTTAATGGAGAGCCTGAGGTTAGACCTTGATGGTTGCTTTTTCTTTGTGCATTTTAATTCCACCTTAGACATACATTACAAAACATTCCTTCGCAGTCTTGACTTCCTTGATGTGCAGCTTTATATGATCATTTGTGGGACGCTTGAATTATGCATTTGTACCTCTATGGAGCTAGCCCAACTTCTCATTCCTACAAAACCACCTGTTAATTCAACTCAGCACTGATAGTCTAAACCTGTAATTAAGGTATTTGCCACCAAGGATTAAGTTTTTGTTGAATCAAGATATGCCTGTGCCAGACCTGTTTGGGTCATGGAACATAACTCACATGGCAGACTTTGTTAGAAGATTTAAAAGATTTCTTATCCTGTATTCCACTGGTACATGCAAATAGCCTGGACAGAATTGAAAGAAAGGATTTCCAGATGTGGAATAGAAGACTGCTGCTGTATCAGGTTTAAGGACTGAAAGAAATTGTATTCTATCAACAAGGAATTTAAGTTCATGAATGAAATTTGTGGGATCATGTTATCATCTTTTCAAAAGATGGTTAGGATGCTTTCAGTCAGTTGGATTTGTTCAGCTGAGCCTCCTAAAAATCTTATTATGACTTTGATGAAACTACCTATATCTAGAATCTTCCATCCATTCTATTCTCTAGTCAACAGTCTCTTCCAGTGTATGAATTTCAAAAAGTTCTTCATTTAGTTTGATTCTGATGAGGACAAATTTGGGCCTCTTAATTGACTGACTTCTTATGAATTGTAATTTGAAGGATACAGTGAGTGGTCTCTGATTCTGAAAGTGTTGTACCAAAGGGGATTGATTTGAATGTAACTTCCACATAAATTCTGATACCTCTCCTCTAACTTCTAAGTATTCAAAATGGAAGGTCAGAAAAACAGCAAAGGAAAACTGGCACCTGGAACAGCACTTAATCACAATCTGTCCAAATTTTGACCTTCAAAGTCCCTCTAGATAAAAAAGCTTAATTGTGGGACTCTGTAAAGTTACTGGTCACTTCTCCTTATTATGTATGTATTTACATATTTATGTATGCATGTATTTACTTATTTATTTACTTACATACTTACTTATTAAGTTTCCTAGCTTTTCACAGTTCTGCTTGTGCTTTTTTTTCAGAATTGCCATAATCTAAGAACCAACACATATATATAGAGAGTCAGCTGGATTTGGAATGCCTTATGTTACTGTTCTTTTCCCATTTCCTCACTATCTGGGACTCCGTGATATAGATCAGTGTTTTAGCCATTAGGATTAGGATTAGGGCCAGGTTACTGAAATGGTAAAAAACCAAGTATGCAGTGTGCAACAGCTAACCTGATATCCATTTATGATTTTACAGCAGTACTAATAGGAAGTAGGTGGCCATGTCAAATTTAAAGGAAGGAAATATGTTTCTTCAGTTTATGGAATTGAACGATATTCAAAAGTTGAATATAACAACTGCTAAGAGAAGAAACACGGATGTACATCTAGAGATGATAAGAATAACACTTTTCTGATTCTCATGTTATCCTTCTGACTTTGCCTCCCTTCCTGCTTTTAATTGCTATCCTTTTTACTGATGTACACTTCAACTGATCTATTACCGAACTTTTGCATGGCTTCTAAAAGTTAAATACTCTGGGATTTCATAGTGTTAGTCAAAAGTACACATGTTGTCAGTACAGTTCCAACTCTACAGTGTTGATGTAATGAAAAAAGTAATCAAGCACCTACAAAAATATATCTGGAATTATTTCCATTTTCTCCTGTGCCATGTTTCACAGTGTCTTCCATAATCAGTAGCCTGCCTGCTTCCTAATACACAATATCGATATCGAGTACATACTGTGAGAAGCTCATTCAGAGAAATTAGCATAAAAAGAAGAAATCTCTAAGCTCCTTTTCTGTTATTTATCACTTACTTTGTCTTATTGCTCCAAAGGTCAAGGTCAAACTGGCTGGGCAAAAAATATGTGACAAAATATAGAAAATGCAAAGGATAATGGGTGAGTTCTAATCTGAAGTTTAATGAAGTACAAAATGTGAATGTAATGAACAGGAAAAGAAAGAATTGGGAAAATGAACAGGATATACACACAGATAAAGTAATTGTGCGGACTCTTTTATGCACCTAACCTTGTAAAGGAGTGAAATAATCAATAAGTTAATATTTCCCAGCTTCCACTTATCTTGATCTAAATGTCAGTGTTATAGTACAAACTATGAGAATATTTGCATTTGCATCTTCTATTTTTTTAGCAGCCTTATTAAAATTTAGAAGATTGAATTTCTTTATTTATCTCTTTCATATTAGGTTATTTTGTGTACTTTTTCAAATATTTTCATATCATAAATCTCACAAACTTCTAGATACCTGATTATTTCAAGAATATTCAACAACAACAACCACAACAACAAAAGCTTCAGGGATTAATAAATGACTGAATATGACATCTTGGACTACACTTTCATTTTGGACATCCGAGAGGCATTCCAGTGCAGATGGCTGGTCATTAAAGCATTTCAGTAGCTAGGGTGCTAGTAAGAATCTAACAATGTTGAACATTTATCCAGCATACAAGTCTCTGGCACTTTGCTTATGACTTTGTATTGCTTTGCAGTCACCACAGTAATTACAGCACACATAAAGAGATTGGAAAGAACTGGGCCTGACAATAGTTCTTTTGCCACTGAAATATCAGTTTAGATCTCTCTAGTGCTCACAGAACTACAAATTGTTTCTTGATGGTCTTTAATACAGTCACTGTTCCTTTTCTACATTATCCTTTGATGGCATGATTGCCATGTTCTACGAGTACTGCAATAAATTTATCAGTAAATCTCTTAGAAATCACATAAACACACTAAATATCTCTGTTAATGGCCTGAGCTCCACCCTAGAGAGCCTTGAAATCCATTTTATACAAGGCAGTATTAAATAAAACAATTTAAATTGAATTTCTAGAGCAAGTTTTGAAAAAGTTAGCATTTTCACAAGCTGTATGAAGAAAACAGTGAATAGATGTATCTCTGGATTGATCTGTGATCTCCCAGAAACATTACATTTCAGCACCACTTTGCAAGTCCACTCATTGACCTAATAAAAGCATGTAAGGTATTAAGGTAACATTGGGCATATTTTGCACCTTTGCTAACGTCTGCACTGTAGTGCTGGGTTGTTTCATTAACACCAAAGAGTACTATAAGAAATTAAGATTCTGTTAATAAATGTACATGATTTTATTTTACAAGTAACTTCTCAACCTGTGTGCTGTTCATATTTCACTGTCTGCCATTTGTTACTGGCTGCTAAACAGCAAAATGACAGGTCTTTGTATTTCCATGCTTCTTTTGGAAAAGAATAATCTTTGTATTTTTAAGTGTTGCTCTGTACAAAGAACAACATGGTGTCTGGTTCTTCTTTGTTTGTTATTGTTTTTTTTTGTTTCCCCCCCCCCAACAAATGTATAAATATTTTCAAACTTCAAATAGAATTAAGGCTTTGCTTAGAGATATATTGCTATATGTATGTTTTAAATACATTGCTAGGAGGGTTCACATGGTGAGAAAGATCCTTTGTGTAGTGCGGGTTCTTTAGGAAAATGGTGGGACAAAGCCTATGACTTCATAAAAGACAGCATTAATTTCTTTCCAGCTGATCTTAAGCTATCTTGATTCACTTCTATATGTTTTATCCTTTTGCTGGTATCACATTTTTCTCTTTACGTTTACCATATTATCTCATCTAGGACTCATCTCCCACAGCAGTTTCTCGTACAGTGATAGATCTCTGCTTTGTTCTCATGCAAATTTTACCAAGGCTGTTGTCAGCACTGTCACCGTGCACATGGTCATTATGCAACAGGGTCAAATAACCCTCTCTTCAGTGGATACAGGAGATCTACCTGTAGCAGAAAGCATATTGCTTTAAAGTACAAGATTGTCTTATTTTTATTTTTCATTTTTTAAAAATCCTTTCTAACCATGTATCACTTGCATCCTTTTGTGAATAATTTAAAAATTATTATTATTATTATTATTATTATTATTAAAACTGTTTGTTTGTTTGTTTAAAAGGACATTAGATAGTTTTGGGATCCTATGGAAAGCACACACTTGTTGTATTAGCCTATCAGCAATTCACATTTTTTTTGTGAGATTCCCTGTAATTACAGAGGACTGCATGTCACAATGCAGCCAGCCCTGTGCTCCCTTTGGTGGGTGGATAGCCAGAAACACAAATTGGTTCCCAGAATTATCTCCATCTCCATCCCTCTTGAATGGTGCCATAGTGGTTTCATCTCTATTCAGAAAGTGCTTTTTATTGTACTTTCTCCACAAGTTCCTTCTTCACTGAGCCCCTTGATTATAATAGTGTTTGTTCTGTGAACAGCTTCCCAGGATCTCTGTGAGCTTAGATCTTTCCTCTAATACAAGTTCAGAACCTACAAGATATTTTTGGGTACTCAGAAGTTCTGCCAGATCAAAATCTGGACTTGTATGCAGATCTGGAAAATGGGAGCATTGGGTTGGTAGCAGAGAATCAAGTGTCCTCTGGAGGAAGAACTCCTGAAAGGAAGGCATTTTGGGGACAGGATGATGAAGTGAAATAGCGTGGGAGAGAGGGCAGCCCCTGAGATTCTGCCAGTAATTTGGCTAAAACTTCAAAGCTTGCAAGACTTCCTGCAGATTTTCCATGAGCCACCCTGACATCTATCCTACCTTAAACTGCTCCAGGTCATCACAACACTGAATTCATCAGTGGTCAGCTTCCTAAATTCACACATCTACTGGCTTTGGTCTAAACCCACTGCTAAAAAACTTACTTTAATATTTCTGGCTGAGCCAGCAGAATCTGAAAAATATAATTGTAAGTCACTTTGCTGACCATGTTTTTCTCAGTCTCTCAAAGGTCTTATAAATAGCTTGAATTTCTCTAAAAATGGCAATAGTGGCGATAATGAGAATGATGTACTAGACAGACTATCTATGCAAAATGAGAAGTCAGAGGAAACTTTCTTGAGATTTTAAAAAAATTGAGAATAGCGCGTGAGTAATCCTCAGTAAGAATTAGAACTTCTGGAACATTCATATTTAGATTTTTAAAGAGTGCTTGTTTTTGGCTGCTTTAGAAATCAGTTCAGAATTGGACTATGTGCAGAAGTTAAGGCAATTGATTGTATTTCTCCTTCTCAAGTGAATGCCACAAAATCTCTGCTCTGTCAGTGAAGTATCAGTACTCAAAGTGCTGCATGTTGCAGCCATCTGCTTCATAACAAAGTGCTTGTTTCTACAGACACTAACTCACCAGATATACTCAAATATGTATCAAGCTACAGTCCAGGAAGTGGGCTAGGGCAGATAATCTTTATCCACTTGACCTGTACCTGCGTGGATCCTGCTCAGCAAAGAATTCAGAAAAGTTCTTCTAAGTGGCTTTTTCATCTTACTCCCTAGGCAAAATCAGCCTAAAATAAATGCTTCATGAAAATTTATGGACTGGCGGCCCTAGAGATTGATGTCCTCTACATGTACAGATTACAGAAAGCATTAAAGATCTTTTACCTGAGTATAGTTTGGTCTCTACCTATATTCTCATCTAAACATCTCTGATGAGGTTTAAAATACCCTTACAGTACTGGTATCAAACAACAATAATAGCAGAGCCCTAAAATTTCAACTCTAAGAAAGATGTAAAAATAGAGCAAGCATCATCAAGGACATTAGGGTCTATGTAGGATTAGGATGTATACCTTTAAGTAAAACATTTGAGTTTTGATGAGCAGTTTCACAGTTTTATATTGCAAGCTAATTAAAAATGAAAACAGAAAGAAAGGGTGGTAAAACCTTAATGTCCTTGCTCACAGTATGAGTACTTAAAGGAGCATATGATGTCATTTAGAAAATCAATCTGCATGTAAAGGAAAATGATCAAAAGTAATTATATGGTTATATAAAGTATTTATTTTTCTTTAAGAATTGCATATTTTGTCAGATGATTCTGTCTCTAATGTAAATATAAAATGTGTAGCTATATTTCAAATGAACATTTTGTTGCTATGTGCTGTTTGATGTTTGTCTCCATACCCTCTAAAAAGGCATTTAATCAGGTGTTATCTTGCAGTTCTTTGAACAGGTAACATTTCTATTGTTGCCACAATTGCATCTGAAAGATGCATGTGTAAGATTATGGGGAACAGAGAAAGCATAAGCTTGCTCTTACTTCTGATTTGTTTGCATTTGTCATGGGGAAACTAAAAAGACTGATGCTCTGCTATAGAAGTATGCTCAGGAGTAAGTTAAAGTTTCATTCCCATTTCATTTATAAAAAAGTTCTGTTAGTCTTTGCAAAGTGCAATTCATTATGAGACTGGGTAAAGAAAAGTCCTGAGCATTTTGCTGAACCTGCTTGGGTAGAAGATTTTACTGGAAACATTCTGTTACAGTTATTGAGCCTAATTCTTTAGGAGCAGAACCTATAAAACATCTGATCTCTTCCTCCAATTTTTTTCTTAGAAATACTAGAATAATTTAAATGGCTCTTCCCACAGCTTCAACACGCAGCTGCAAGAGCCCAAACTCTCCAAGCAAGACCATCCTTATCAGTGCAGAAGAATTTGGGATCTTCTTTGTAATGCAAAACGCCTAAGCAAATTGTCATTGTCAAATGCAGTGGAGAACAGAATATTCCTATTGAACAAATGACTCACCAAGAATCACAGCAACAACGGTGAAGAGCACAAAGGCATTCCTCAATAAGTAACTTTTAACATCATCCTTTGTTATGCTCTGCACCTTTTTTTTTGCCAAAAGTGTACGTTTCCGGACTCCTTGATGAAAGCGCTCCATCCTACTTCCATTTTTGGGATCTTCTCCGTTACCTTTAGTCATTTATCTTGCAGAAAGTATTCTCTTATAATAAACTTTTATCAAAATCCTTTCAGAAAAATGGGAGACCCCTTTCTATAAGTGGTGCTGGAGGAGCCTGTAAGACAAGAAATAGCAAAAACTGAAATAAGATTTCAGAGGAATGAATAACTACATATTTACATGGAAGCAGATGTTCTTCCCATTTCAATAAAACTTGTATTTGTTGTAAAACATAAATTGTTGACTGTTAGAAGAACTCTTGGAAGGATTTTATGTACTCTTCAGACAAGCATCATGTGTATTAAAAAGTTACAGTGAGCTTGCTGTCATTCTGTAAAAAACAGGGGTAACTTTTTGTGATTCCTAGAGATAGAGTAACATGAATTGGTTACTATTCTTAGAAGTGTAAGATGCTACAGGGTCTAAAACTCTATGTCAAGTGTACTTCCCATCTGATTAGGAAATCCTTGCAATCTGAAAAAAAAAAAAAGAAAAAAAAAAAAAAAAGCCAGCTCATCTTCACTATAAACACTGGAGAGAAATATTTTTCTTGAATTGGAACATTTAAAGTGTTCTGCACTTCAGATGTTTTTAACTGGCTGCCTGCATTGTCTGAATTCCTCCTTTTCACATGGCAAAACACAGCAGGAATCATTTATTCATCCCTCAGTCGCTATTTAGAAGGTGTGCCCTTGACAGTTCTGTGTTGATAATATTCATCTTTGAAGTGTATGAATTATTTGGAGTACATCAGTAAAGCAACAGTAGTTATATCCTACTTAGCTTGTGGTTTCTGACCATAATACAAGTTCTCTTTGCATGTAATGTCCAGCAACTACAGGCATACAGTCTGATTTCAAGAAATCATGCCACTGAATCAACCATAAAATATTTTATAATTAAAATATTATTTTCAGTTTAAGAATAAAATATTGACATCTACTTGGCATTGATTTATTTTATAATGTTGTCTGCACAAAGGTGGTTTTCAAGACTGAGAATCTGGTTTTCTGAGGTGTTAATATACCAGAATGTTTTTATGAGGAAATCAGAAATTTGTATCTATGTACAGTCAGTGAAACCTGTCTCTGCATATACACAGCTTAACAGCAACACGTTAGTAAATTGAGTGCCTACATATGTATTTTTTCTTCTTTGGGAAGCAATTAGAATATAAATACAAAAGTTTTGAAACAATTTGTCTTAGAGGAAATATCATAGTATCATGTAGCAAATTAATTTTATTGAGATTTGATCGCTCTTTTTTGAATTACCATATGTTTTGAGAGTGGCACATGAGCGCAGTATTCTCTGTGAATTTTAACAGGACACATGCTTTACTTGTTTGGAGTGTGGGAACATTTGCACCAGATATTTACATTATTCCAGCCTGAATATGAGCACTAGGTGCAAGATGTTTTTTTTCAGAGCAATTAATTTTCACTCTTTTGCAAGAAACAGATTCATTCTGCATGCCTTTTCTTCCCTAGATGCTTCATGCAGCTAATCCATGGAGCTCTACAGAGCTAATGTGCTCTGTACCAACTCAGTGCTAAGGTCAAGAGAGAACGTGGATATAGGCAGAAGGATCATTATACTAAGGAACATACAAAGGATAGGACTGAGAAATGAGGGCTCCCGCGCAGCTGAAGAGTCTGCTCACCTTTCCAGACCTGTGTGATTCCGTGCGCTGTTGGCAGACCAGGTTGGGATTTCCCAGCAAATGCAGCAGAGCTGCACAGTTCAGAGAGCGGGAGGCAGCAAACTGACAATCCGCGTGTGCTGGGGAACGCGGCAACTTGCTATCACTGCAACTTAAGGAAAGGGGAGGAGACTGTCAGCCCAGCTCTGAAAAAAATTAAAGACATCAGGGAGAGGGGAAAGCCGAGCTGCTGGAATATTGATGAGCCTCAGCGCAGTGAGAACAGGGTCACTTTCTTTGTTTTTCCTTTTAGACCACTTTCACGCTTTGTCAGTTCAGCTTCATTAGAAATGCAAAATCAGAACTCAGGAAGGACCAAGGATTGCACATGCACTGGAGCTGAGCGCTTCTCCACTCAGCACTGCAGGCTGAAAGCTGAAAGCTGCAAAGCCTCCACATAATTATGTAACACCATCCCTGTGCTCATTAAAATAAATGATATGATGCATTAGCATGACAGCTTGTGCCGAAAAGAAGCAAGGTGTGATGCCATCAGGTATTTTCTAACCCTTAACAACGCCTATTCATGAATACCCTTCTAGGACTGGAACCAGACATATCTTTCAGAAGCAACTGGAACACTGTCAAGAGTAGAGAAAAATGCAATCAGTTGTAATTCTTTACACATTTCCTGTAGATAATCAAAGGACGTGATGAGACTCGTCTCTCATTTGGCAAGTTAAATCCACTGGATGCAAAGCCCCATTCAACCTATTTCAATAGCATGGGATGAATGGTGAAGTGAAAAGCATGATACATCCACTTTTGGGAAATAACTGGCCTTCACTTTTTTTTTTTTTTCAGTATTTAAAAGTTTGCACTACTGAAAAGACATTTGCAGAGTAGAGCCAGGGGAATTCCCACAGATTTCTCAATTCTTCAAGGAGTATTAACATCATGAATGTTGGTCAAGTCAGTTTAAATTCTTCAATAATCATAATTGAGTGTATCTGTCATTCTCATGACTTCAAGTCATGAGTTTTTAAGTGTATTTTCCCATATGATTAACAAAATCCATAAATTGACATTTATATAAATATATAATAAAGATTACATTTATGAGATTCATTTACAGATGATGTGACTTTAATAATTTCTTTAAGTATACAGAACACTCTCACGCAAAAAAAACACAAAATAGGTAAGAAATAAAACTCAGAACAGTGTAACTTCCACCCAGTCAGACAGCTTTGAAAAGATGTTTTCTGATTTAAAAGGTGCTTCACACAACAATGTACAACATAAACAAAAAAACAATTTTACAGTATAATGCATCCACAATCATGCTTAATGAAGGTTTGTGTTTGGATTGGAATCTTGACCTTACATTTCACAAGAGAGAAAATAAGCATCTGAATGACCTTATTTTGTATTCATTTATTTTAAAAAGCAAGAAAAAATGTTAACAGCTTGTGTTGCAAGGATAGAAACCAGATGCTGCATTTTTTTATACCTGGCAGCTTAGATGTCCATCTCATCATTATTTTTCCAGTGCAGTTTTTAAATATTTTCACCCCCTTGCCTGGAGTTGGGACTGACCCCTTACCTGACCCTTGGTCTCTGCTGATCAGTTTGTTTGATGTTTCCTTGTGGAGCATGGCGAGATTTTTGTGACACCACCCAGATAAGGAGTTCGTTCTGCCCTGTATTCAAATAGGTGGTAATATTCCAGTTGCCTTAAGCTGGAGTGACATCAGGACCCAAATGAGGTGATCCCAAAGTACACCATCTTTTAGCACTTTCATTAATAGCTCAGTCTATAAGAAAAGATAATCTTGTGAGAATTAGCTATTGAATGTGACAAGATGTAAACAGACATCAAGCAGCCTTACAGCTTAGTTTAACTTCAGCAGCGATATTTTCATTTGCTCTTATGAGTAATGGATACTGTTAAAGACTGCTTAGAAAAATAGAACACTAAGGGATTTTTGGGAGTGTGTCCAAAATTATCTTTCTTTTTTTTCCCTCTCTCTTTCCTTTCTTAGCATCCATTGCATTCATTCTTTTTATAAATTTATTTATCTCTGATAGTGAAATTAGGAAACTTGTAAAGAATATATAAAGATTACTATCCAATATAGTACTTTATTTATAATATTATAGTACTATAATAATAAATATGTATTTTAGGTATTCCTCAATAACAATAAGTGAGTCAGAGTTAGTAATGCAGTGTCTCCTGGCAACATAATTACAACGCACCTAATGCATTTACCTTTTAAATATACAGCAAATCTAGCGGATTTAGTGTACAATCTTTAATACCAGGACTAAGATGAGATTTAAAGTGTTACTGGTTAAGGGCTATAATCTGTAATTTTAGCATTATAAGTTTCTAGGGACAACAACCTAAAATATAAAGCTCCTAAGAAGGTTATGGACTTCAGATTGAACCAAACAGTGCTCAGAATGTGGAAAAGCATCAGTATGTTCGTAGAGTAACAGCAGCATTCCATGTGTTACTATCAATGACACACTGGTAAAATCATTTCTATGTGCCTTAGGACAAGGAACAATGTAAGGCCTTGTAAGCCTTTCTACATGGTTATTTTAGCTCAGCACCCTCCTTTGTGCTTTGGGCTTTGGTTTCAGTCCTTTCTTGGGAAAGCAAGAGATGCACAGATAAAGTGAGGACAAATTAATTTGAACCATTTCCTTACAGGCTGTGCGGATCCACGTGGTAAACTCAAGCTCTGTTTGTTGTTGTGAGCAAAATCTGCCAGTAAATATACTTTGCACATTGGCAAAATGTCTTTGTAAACTAAGTAAAGATATCAGAGTGGAAGCTGCAGTTCAAACAGAAAGTATTGTTATTTTCGTCTGAATAGAGCTATCAAAAAGAACCTTAGGGAAATTAAAAGTAGCAAATGCAAGATGTGGAAGTGAAGCAACGAATTCCATTTCATTCCACTCCATTTCTCAGATGGCAATAAAACCTAGCTTGAGCATGCATGGATCCCAGTTGAAAAAGGCATCTCAACAACCCAAGTAATCCAGTCTTCACATTAACAAATCAGCACTATCAATTAATGCTGTCAGTGCCTTTAAAGATTCATTGTTTTAGGTAGAAGCTTAGTTAAATATTGTTGAAATTTTATGCAATCTTTGCCATAGTGTTAAAATAGGAATGAAATACTTGTGAAAAAAGTATGTTTATTTATGTAATTTAAATTATATGTTGGTACATAACCAGTCCAATTAAGTTGGACAAAATGAGAATATATGTGATTGCCTTGCAAGCTCAAACTCAGCTCAGTATCATTAGATCCTGTTGTGACAATGAAGAAACTGATGCTCTGAAAGGTGAAATTTAAGCCATATAAACTATCGAGTAGTTCGCAGAGCTAAGAAAAAGCCTTATTCTCCTGAATACTTCCCGTGGACCATGGCATGCTTTTTTTTTTTTGATGCTAGATTGGCTCCTGGGTTTTCCTTTTTACCATGCTGAAATAATTGTGAGAAATTAATTTTTGGTTTTGGTTGCTTTCAGATCTGCTTAGCACAATGGAATTTTACAAATACTTCAAGTTTTGCCAGCAAAATGTGAAAAATATACCTTACTTTTGTTTAAGATACAGTGCAGTGAGTTAACACTTTCACTGAATAGTGTTCTGTAATGTGTGCACTTGTGTATACTTGGACTCGACGATCTCTGAAGGTCCCCTCCAACCCCTACAATTCTGTAATTCTGTGATTCTGTGTGCACCCTACATGCATCAAAGAAGACATAGGTTATGTTCGGTTAGAAAACATGAATTTGTGCACTGTGAAAACGTTAACTTGAATTATTACTATTTCCTTTTTGGAGCCTTAATACCTGTTAATGCTTGGACTGTATGATATGGTTTTGTTTTTATCATAAAGGAGCACAGATCACATTTTCTAAGACTACTCAAGGACATGAATCACAGCATGCTGCTGTAATTCACTATTAGAAGATAATTCCATCTATTGGTTACTCTGAACTTGAGTTTATCATCACAATTGCAGCATCTGATTACTAGACTACAAATATTTGGTCAAAACCAATTATCAGTAATTAAGGTGTTGTGAAATGTTCTGTTGATGTTGGAGATTAAACGATTATTGTAAAACTCCACTCTTCTGACAAAAGAACACTTTAAAAGCAAAGTCCAATTACAATCTTAGCTTTGCTAACTCATGTTGGCCAAGAAATCCTGTTGGCTATTTTAATTCCAACATTTTGAGATCTTGTGCCATGAAAATAATGGTTGTTTTATGTTTTAGAGCTCTGATGTTTTTCAGTTAGAAGCTGTGCAATAGAAACACAGCATTCCTTTCTGCTCAGTGACAATTCCCAGCAGAGAAAGACAAACCTGCAGTATCTCCACTCAGCATAGCTGGCTGCCTGGGCCTGAACACACAATGCGCATTGGGATTGACAGCACTGCCTCTTTTCAGTGTCAGGAGAAGGGTGAAGGGAAGATAAGTTTAGCCAGCGGAGAATCACAGAATCACAGAATCACAGAATGACAGAATTGTAGGGGTTGGAAGAGAGCTCCAGAGATCATCGAGTCCAACCCCCCTGCCAAAGCAGGTTCCCTACAGCAGGTCGCACAGGTCGGCATCCAGGCAGGTCTGGAACATCTCCAGAGAAGGAGACTCCACCACCTCCCTGGGCAGCCTGTTCCAGTGCTCCGTCACCTCACTGTAAAGAAGTTCTTGCGCACATTGGTGCAGAACTTCCTATGCTGCAGTTTCCGGCCGTTTCCCCTTGTCCTGTCTCCATTCACCACTGAAAACAGTCTGGCCTCGCCATTCTGCCCCCCACACCTTAGATATTTATAGACCTGGATCAGGTCCCCTCTCAGTCTCCTTTTCTCAAGGCTGAACAGACCCAGTTCACTCAGCCTTTCCTCATAGGAGAGAGACCTACCAACAGCACTGTGAGAATATGGCTCATGAACTTTTTTCCTGAATATACAACAGAATAATTCTCACCAAAATGTAGGTAGGGCTGTAGAAAGGGATAAGAGATTGGGACAGTGTCATTGTAAGGAATCTAACGGGATCATATTAGCAGCTGGTAGAGATTCAGACTCAAGGTTCTCTATAGGGTCGCTTTGTTGGCTTTCCCATAGCTTGCAAAAACCACACAGACAGGTTCAACTCAAAAGTTCATGTTCACTGTGGCTAGTTAGGAAAGGGCACAGCACTGGAGACAGAGACTCACATCCCTCTTTCTCTCTCTACTACTTCTTTCTGATTTATCTTTCTAAAATCTTTTCTCTGAAGAGATGTAGTTTCCTAATATGTGAATTGACTGAGCTACTGCATGTGCTGAAGGGAAGGTCTGCTGAAAGCATGCACTGCCAACGGGTCATGGTAGCAACAGAGCAATGATGTCACATTTATATTATACTGGGAACACAGTGCTGTTGGTAGGTGACTCACTGTCTCAGCAGTTTTCTGTCTTTATTCACTCTTGTGCTCTATGTTAAAGAAGCCCATTTCTTGCATTCTGTGCTGCTCATTATATGGGATGCTCTTTACACAGGGTACAGGCCTGTGTAAAGCCTGAACAACAGCCTGTACAACAGACATAGTCTTGAACTCCTTTTCCTTTTCATCTTTCTTTATTTTTTTGACAAGATACAATTATTAAATAAAATCAGGGCAGATAGGTGAAAAACAAATCTAAAGAGCTTTACTTCTTTCTAAATTAAAATTTAATAGTATCTGCATGAAACACATTTCATATGAAATATTGCTTTTTATTTGACATCTTTGTTCATAGTTATTTCTATTATGAAACAATGGTTTATCATCTCTTTAATACATCCTGGTGTGTTGCTAGAATAGCAAATAGGATTAATACAAAGAAAACCATTCACGTGCACGAAGTTCAGTTGAGTCAACTTGTTTATTTGGAGTAATAAACTAACATGACTGTTCAAACACACATTTATTACTATAGAACCATAATTACTGCAATCAAGACACATAAAAATCTTTTGTAAAAATAATTATAATTTAAAAGCACATAGCTCAAAGTTGCTATGATAATAATGACTATAATAGCAACTGCTTAGCATTTGGACATTTTTTTGGCAGGAGGGCTTTGCATTGTTTATTGTGAGAAAGAAACAGGCTCTGAGAAAACATGCAAATTTTCACTGAGGGAAAAGCAGCACCAGGTTTGGAAAAACAAATGTCAGAAAGTCGTTTTCCTTCTATTTCACTATATAATCAGTCCACATCAGCTGAGACAAGGTAAGGTCATTAAGTTCTTGCGGATGATCTATGTTACTTATAACATGGTATATCTCAGAATATCTCCACTTCCCAGTAACCCTGGCATCTGGGCATTCAGGCTGTCTGGTAGTCAGCATTTATTTTCTTGCTGTGTTTTTCATTCTGAAATTCCATTCTCCATTGGGATCCCAGGACCACAGAACTCACTAGTTCTCCAAGACTTACTTAAAAGCAAATAGGATCAGTCCTTTAATATTTATTACAAATTGTTGTTGAAGTGTTATCAAATGCCTGTCATCAGATCTATAGAAGAGATAAGCCTATGAATGTGTTAGTTATCAGGGTGAGCAAGGATGTTTCAAAGGAGAGAGGTCATCTCACTCACACTGATAAGTTAGCTTAGTTTGTTCTGTTCAGTACCAGGTTCTTCACTTCTGAGAGGACATGAATATTGCCACTGCATGAAAGAAATTCAGAAAACTATAATAAAAAAATAACAAAAATCAAAAAAGGAAAATGCATAGAGTTCACATTTTAAAACTCCTTTTTTTCTATATCAAAAATTTTCTATATTAATAATTTTTTATATTAACAATGCATCAATACATTTACTTGGTGTACAGCTCTTTTGACATACATTATCAATGCATCTGTAGGAAGAACATGAACAGTGATCCTTTTACTCAGATAAGAAATTACTAAAAGAAATAAGCAAAAAAAGTACTTCAACCATGATATGGCATGCTTCACTCATAGACTCACAACTTGGTGAGACTGAAAGTAATGCTTCCTGTTTATTTCCAAAGAAACTACATCAGATACAAAGAGCAAAATAACAATAGTCCATAGAACAAATTCTAAGCTACAAAACACTTTTTTTTTTTTTTTTTTTAACATAAGTCAGTACCATCAATTGTGCATTTTTGCTATTGATGAGCAAGAGCCTGCACACTGCACTAGTAAAGTTCATGCAGATGAACAAATCGAGATGCTCTTTATTATGTGGTGTAGCAGCTTTGTGTGTCCAGAACTTGGCATGTATATTAAATCACTGTTGCCACTACTGAAATGCACCACTCACAGCCCCACAGCACTTACATCCACAGTTTGGTCTCCATAAATATTAAGCAAGTGTAAATGAATGTCAATGAGTGCCATTTTTTTCCATGTGGAAGAAGTCAGTGACACCCCTTTTCTTATCCACATCCCCATACAAGACTGCATTTTGTCAGACTGCCCCTCTGCAGCAATCTGACACAGCAGCAAAATTTAATGAAATACTGGTGGGAAGTCTCAGTGTCTATTGCCACACTACCACCATCCACCTCTCATGTCATGGGCCAACATGGTGAAATATGAGGCATTATTCCTGGAGGAGTCCTTGAATTATGCATGGAGATTGTTTTCCATGCAGTCACCCGGTCCACCCCTTCTTCTCCTTTCTGAATTCCAGTTCCAACTGAGTGTTGTCTTCCCGCTTGCCCTCTTTCCTTTGATAGAGCAACTTCTCCTCATGACTGTACATTCACTGTACGTTCTATTTCCATTGTAACGAACGCCTCTCTTAGTCCTTATCCCACTCAGATTTCTCTCTGAATCCAAGGAATATTACTCTTTTCATTTGTTTCAGTAAATTCAAGTTTTGAAGGAAGCTTAGGCCTTAGCCTATTTGGTTCCTCAACACTTATGCCAAATCACTCTCTATTTTATGCTTGTCATTTGTGTAGATAATAATACTCGTTTCTCTTTGTTTTCCCGTTATTTTCTTTTCCCTACAGGCTTTTTTTTGTGCGGCCTTTTTGTCCTTTTTCTTTACTTGACCATCTCCTTCTTCCCTTTTGCCTCTTCCCTGTGCTCTGTTCATATTAGCTCTCAGTTATGCTGGGAAGCGGGATTGAAGGTCTCACTCATACAGGCTTGTGATCATGGAAAAGTCTGTATAGCTGGCACTCTATAGATCAGTGAAGATGCACTCAAATAGTTTCGTGCTGAGAACTGGTTAGGCAGAAATCTCTCCTTTCTCCAGCTAAATAAGGATAGTCTGTCTGAATAGCGGAAGAGATTTCCATTTGCAGCTGCAAGGACATCAACTCTTCTTCAAACAGGGATGTCTCTTCCGCCTACAGACTGGGTGCGAAAAAGGAAATTATTTTAATTAATTTGTTAAACCAAAGGAAATGTCAGTGTGAACACCAAATACATTTCAAAACAAAAAAGTTTAGGCAAAAATAGGGGGAAATGAGAGACAATACTTTTGAAGTGCTGCTTTATGCAAGTCTTTCACATGGCTCCAAAAATGTCTGTATTTCTTCCAGTTATGTCTACCACCTAGTGTTAACTTCAAAATGGTGATGTATTGAGTTGCTTTAGTTAGCTGCTCTGTGAATGGGTCCCATTCACCACGAGTCTCAGCTCACTCCACATGCAGGCAAAACTCCCAGTGAAGACAATGGGAGTCCAGGTCTCCTGACTCACATTTTGCTCAGGCAAAACCCCCATTGTCCAGTGATTGCTTTGCTCAATGAGCAGTGATTCAGAAGTGCTGAATAGGAACCAGTCAGCTGTGCTTTGATATTATTTTCCTGATGATTCATTAATTCTGTAAAATCACTATTGAATTTTTTGCATAATTAGCCAGCAATTTTGGTTTGACCTATAACTGTAAAACTGCATCACCTATGAGGATGTGTCATCTTGTAAAATGTATCCTTAAAGCACTATTTTCTCTGAAATCTGAATACTTGAATAATATTTGATACTTTTGATTTTCTGTTAAGCCCAGGAATTTGATAGTATTTATGCCCAAGAATTTGATTGTATTTAATTATTTGGTCAAGTTTCTGATACATTTCTTGGAAACAGAATGACAGTGACTCAGGAGAACAAAATAAGACATGAATGAAATGAGATGATAGTTTTTAGCAGATTTTGTCATTCTATACGTGACATAAGATTTGCAAACTGTACAGATCATAATTTCTTCAAATTTCTTCAAATGGGTCATTAACCAACTCAAAATTCTTACATCTATTATGTTGTTCAAAGGTTTATAGTAATATTTTACTGTGATAGATGTAGGGGAAAAGCATGAAAATAAAACATCCTTTACCTCAATTTAAATGTTAATAACCTGTATTTCCCTTATTTATTGGTTATGTGTTTAATCATTTCATTTCATTCCAGTTTTTCCCCTGAAATCTAAAGGACGTTTAGAGGGTACAAAAGAAATACAAGATGCGTCTAATCCCCCATGCAACTAATTTCACTAATCCCACTAATGTGAATGTCTTTGTAGCTTGTGTATATTTAATATTTTGTTCTGTAAACATTTTGATAAGAAACTGCTGTTAATACATTTGCAGTATTCTTCAATACTGCAATATTGTTCTCTAAACAGATATTATTTATTTGTGTGACTGGAAATAGGAGTCATCTGCAAAACCACTCTCTGCTCTATAAGATGTGTAACTAATATTCTAAAAAATGGAAAGTATCACAGAGCTTCCTCTGGATTACACTAAAATTGTAGAACTATAGTACAAGCTTCTCAAAGCCTTACAAATGATTATAAGATAACGTGAGAAACACAAAACATGCTGTGAGTGTGTCACATGAGTTTTGATTTCCATAGGATTCTCATTATGTGAACTATCGTAGTGCCTCAAAATAATAGATTGGTTTGGCTTGGAAGGAGCCTTTGAAAACTATCCAGTTCCACTTCTCCATCACCATCCTCTTGTGTAAGGTCATTTGCAGACAGAATATTCATAGATAATATTCATGAGATTTTCCTCCTTCAGGATAAAAATCTCCACTGATTCTTCCATTTCTTTTAGAAACTTACTTTTAAAGACAGTACGAGATGCATATCTTTTTATAGAGTTAAATTATTCCTTTCTGATATTTCCTGTTGCTTGTAACATCAAATTTATTGTTGATACAGGGTTATCACAGGCTTTCTTCTCATCCCAAATATACATATATAAAGATTATATCATATGCAATGTTCCCTTCCCTTCCCTTCCCTTCCCTTCCCTTCCCTTCCCTTCCCTTCCCTTCCCTTCCCTTCCCTTCCCTTCCCTTCCCTTCCCTTCCCTTCCCTTCCCTTCCCTTCCCTTCCCTTCCCTTCCCTTTCCTTCCCTTCCCTTCCCTTCCCTTCCCTTCCCTTCCCTTCCCTTCCTTTCTTTCATTTTTATCCCCTTTTTTGTGCATCTGTGTTCTCTGTGTGGTTATGTAGATAATAAGAAAGCTGTTAGAATAAGCTTACTAAAGGACTCTTCTAGCTTCCTATTGATTTTTTTTTTTTTTTTTTTTTAATATTTTATTACTGAGGAAGGTTTCATCTCTGGACTTCAGAGCACTTTCAGAGCAATTTACAATTTTATTCATTTTCTGAGTACTGCAGATAAAAGCCCTGGAGAAGAAACATATTCAGTTCACACAGTAAGGTATTTGTTCATGATAATAACCTCTCCAAGCTCAACTGTTCTTTTCATTCTGATACTTTCAACACAGTAGAATACAACAAGATTTTCAGACTCCTAATACATCACTTCCAACTGAGGTACCAACCCTCACGATGTGTAGCAATCTTCATGGAACAAGATAATTTCTATTTCAGTTCTCTCTCTCTCTCTCTCTTCAAATTAAATTACACACTTCAGTTCCCATTCAATTCTGTAACTTTTTTTCATGGCGTGGTATCTTTATTGTGTACCTTTCAGAGAATCATGGAATTTTGGAGTGGCTTATGTTGGAAGAGACATAAAAAATCATTCAGTTCCTACCCTGCTGTCGTGAGCAGGATTGCCCCCACCAAATCAGACTGCTCCAAGATCCATCCAACCTGCCCTTGGATGCCTCCAGGGAGAGAATGTTCACAGCTTCTCTGGGCAATTTATGCCAGTGCCTCACCACCATCTGAGAGAAGAATTTCCTCCTAATACCTAAACTAAATCTTCCTGCTTTTAGTTTATTCTCCATTGTCCATTCTTCCTTGTCCTACCATTAGTAGACCATGTAAAAAATTGCTTCCCTTCCTGGTTATAAGTTCCCTTCTATTACTGGAAGGCTGCAATGAAGCTTCCCCAGAATCTTCTTGGCTGAACAAACCCAACTCCCAGAGCCTTTCTTCATAGGAAAGGCATTCCAGCTCTTCAGTCATCTGTGTGGCCCTCCTCTGGACCCACTCCAACATCTTCATAACCTTATTCTGGGGCACCCAGACCTGGGGGCAGTACAGAAGTTGGGGACTGATGAGGGCAGAGTAGAATGGGTCAATCCATTCCCTCTCCCTGCTGCTCCCCCTCTTTTTGATGCAGCCTAGAATTCTGCTGGCCTTCCAGGCTGCAAGTAAATACTGCTGGCTTTTGTCTAGCCTTTCATCCACCAGAACCACCCCAGGTCCTTCTCTAGAGGGATGCCCTTAATGAGTTCTTCTCCCAGCCTACATGTCATACTTTGTATTTGACTTTGTTGAACTCATTATTTCAAGTGGGCCTACCTTCACACCTGTCCTGATCCCTCTGGATGGCATCCCTTCCTTTTTTTTTTGTTAACTGGTATCATCAGCAAACTTGCTGAGGATACATTCAATGTCACTGTCTATGTCAGTAAAGATATAGAAAAGTACCAGTGCCAGGACAGATCTCTCAGGGACACCGCTTGTGATTAGCAGCATACTCTTGGACATAGAACAGTTGACAACAGCCCTCTGACTATGACCACCCAAGCAACTCTTTCTCTACTGACCATCTTCAAATCTATCTCTCTCCAACTTAGCTGTAAGGATGTGGTACGGGACTGTGTCAAAGGCCATGCACAAATCAAAGTGTACAATGTCAGTTGCCCTTCCTTTGTCCACCAGTGCTGTCATTCTATCAAAAAAGGCCGCTTCATTTGTGTGGCACAGTATACCATTAGCGAAGCTGTGCTGACTGACTTGGACCACCTCCTTCTTTGGCATATTTTTCATTCATTCATACTGAAGCTGTACATAAAAGAGAGAGGTGCATTTATCCACAGTAGATCCTTCTTGAAGAAAGAGTAACATACAGTATATTTTTGGTGTCATTATATATTAAGATAAATACTGTGGCCACAAAAGGAGACCAAATGGAAAAATGTGGGTTTGGTTGGTTTTTTTTTTTAATTGATATTTGTGAAACAGAACTGTAACATCACTATCCAATTCATAGTGAACTGTGTTTCCCGATGTCCTGATTTTTCAGATTTTAACCTTAAGCTTGTAGTTTATGTAGTAAAAGTCAGTATAAATTTTCTGTATTAGCTGATTAAAATCAAACAGTAGGACAAAATCTCAACTTACTGTGGAATATTGGAAATGATATTCTACGTATGATGCAGCTTTTGTTCTTTATACTTTAGATGTTGTATGAACCAACTACACTATCTGGATAATCAAGTTCAATCTGAAAATTCAACATAAATTATCTATAGATGTCACTATTTTGACAGTCATGCAACATATCCAGTCAAAGGGTAGTTCTTGAAACTACATAGATATTATTCAACACTTAGAGGACACGAGTATTTCCTCTTTAAATGTAAAATGAGTGGCAATTTCCCATGAAAAGTTTAGTATGAAAATTATTTAAGAAAGATCATTTTGCTCATGAATATTCTGTAGGCAGCCATTTGATCATGTTTCTTGTTAGGAACTATGCATAGAAGAGAAGATTTTTCTGACACCTGGATTTGCTTGGTATGAGCCTACAAAATTAGCAAGTTTGTGTCAGAAGATAAATACAGCTTTTGAAGGAATCTCTTGACCAGCAAGTGAGATTACTAGACCACAACCTAAACTGCAATTCACTTTGTAACTTTTCTCTTCCCAATCTCCTTATTCCCTTATAACTTCAATCAACTCAGAAAAGGATTCAACAATGAGCCGAGACAGGTGAGAATAAAAGACAGGGTAGCACAACAGGGGATAGCAATGTAGGCAGTCAAGAGAGGACAGTCCTCTAGGTCCTTGATTGTCTCACACATCTTAATGAAAGTAACTGTCACAGCAAGTGCAAAATATTTCTAGGGAAGCAAATGAGCATGTTTAAGCATATGTTACAATTACTGACACACATAGCACTTTTTTTCTATTGTTCATTCATTGTTTATTTGTGTGTAAACCCTTGACTACAGTACTGTTTTCCTGTCGAAGTCTTAATCTTAACCATTCACAAATGTAATTTGTGTAATTTTTGAAATGCCTTTTGAATAAATTTCATTTTGTGAATAGCTTTGTTAGCATGCACAAAGGAAATTGAGTATACATTTCAGATGGCCATACAAAATCTATTAGAAATATAAATCTCCACGTCCATTATTTAATATCCTTATCTATAACAGGTTTTCATAATTTGAAACTAGAATATTGTATGGTAGTTTCACCATGAAACTACAGTATTTGTAAATGCAAATTCATAAATTCATCTGTTTTTTGTGGATTTTGTTTTTTTTTTTTAATTTTTTTCTTAAGTGAAGATAATACCTACATTTGCTATGAAAATAAAAGTTGTAATTTCATGGATTCTGTTTTTTAGATACAGATTAAATTTAGGAATAGCCATATTCATCTTTGTGAAAGGGCAGGAATTGTGGCCCAATTGTAATAGGAGCAAGTGAGCAGCTATGTCAAGTGTCCTATACATGACAAACACCAGGCTGAAGGGCTGTTGGGCTGCTGGTGTGAATACCTCACACAAGCAGAATGCAAAAGCAGGAGGAGGAACAATGGTGAACACCATCCTGCTAGGCAGAAGAGTCTGAGATTCTTAGGCAAATGATTACCACTGGAAATTCATACTTTTCTGAACTTAGAAGTCAATTACCAGCTTATACACTTAGTACACTGTGGAAAAGGGTCTAGTGTGCTTTTTTGAAAATGTAGAAGTAGATGGCTATCACCTTGCTAGTCACCAATCTGCCCACACTCCAGAATCTGATTAAAAGGACTGTACATCTTTACATTACTCTCTATCTTTATTAGCAGATTAAATAGCTCTTGAGAGAAATGCTAGTGAAATCTGGATACTGTCACAGTGGGAGTACAGATGTTATTCTAAACATCTGACTTTAATATATAAATAAGTTATATGTGTTAACCTTAAAACTATTCTTTTCATGCTAAGGACTTTGAAGTCTTTTATTCTCTGGTCAGGAATGTAAGTTCTACCACAGAGCAGAGAACGTAGATGCATGTTTGCTTGGAATTAATGAAAACAGCCAGACCAGAGCAGTTTGCATTCTACTTACCTTGCTATCCTAATAAAATTCTTCTCCTCCTTCATTTGATCACACAGCATGAATTTCCTAAACAAACAAGCAAAAAGAGTGCTCTCCACACCAATTATGCTTTCTCTTTTGATAACAGTCTAACATTTTCTTACTCCCAGGCTTTTTTCTGTGCTTGTACATACGGAAGTCAGTACATGTAATTACATTTATGTCACAGCAATTTAGTGCAAACAGTGCAAATGATCAGCAGATACGCTGATAAAAGCTGGAATTGAAGTTATTGGGACTGAAAAATCTTGAGAGAAAATCCTTGAATAATAAATTAATTAGAACTTTTTAATATACTACTTCTTTTGTTGTATATTTTATGTTATCTGCTAAACTAACTAGATCATGTCATTTGGAAAATATTTTTATAGCATTTTTGGGCTATCAATATAGCATTCTGTAGTACATATGAGTAAATTCTTCTTGCAGATAGGAAAACATCTCCCATTAGATACTCCTGCATTTTTCTATTTGTGAATTCTGTCAAGATCAAAACAAGGATATTATAGTAGAAGCTCAATATAGCAAAATTTTTTGTCATAGGTGCTCTCAGGAAACTTTCTGGAAAAGACTATTCTCATTAGCTAGCATACCACTTTTACACCAGACATTCTTCTGGGCTCAGAACAGCTTCCAGATCTCCCACTTGTATATTAAACCACCACTGACTACATTACAGACATGTGAAACTTGGAAGACAAACCTCTCAGCTACATTTTTGCAGCCTCATTAACATCAGTCTGACTTTCCTCTTCGTGCCTGGATCTCCTTTTCGTTCACGAATATGCTAATGAGCGAAATCTTCCTGATATGAATGTACAATGGCTCTGTCTAGTTAAAGTGGTTTTGTTTTCCCATTCTTTATTGTTTTCTTGATAAATCTGCATTTTGATCTTGAGGCCACCTTCCTCCTGGCACAGCTCTCGTTCCAGTAGTGCCTGTGAATTCTTTGTGAATGGAGAGTGAAAAGCAGAGTCTCAAAGCATATGAGGATGTGAGAACTCTAATTCAGACAAAGTATAAAAATTTCCTGTTTTGTTTCAGAAAAATGTACATTCTGAGCAAACTCAGAGGAAAAACGACAGTCTCTTACAACTTGCAGTAACAGCTGTTATTTCCTTCCCAAGGTCACTATGATAAAATTTCAAATAAAAATTAGATGTAAGTTTAAATGAAGGACTGAATAATGCTGACTGTCCCATTATATCCTGATCATTTCATTGTTTTCTACTAAAATTCAAAAACAGAACAATCAAAACAACTTAGAAAATATTTCTTCCTCAAATCTGTTTTGAATTAAGGTTCTAATTAAATTGGAAGTGTGAAAAGAAAAAAATCAAATGATTAAGATTTCCTTTTCATAGGTAGTTTGTGTGAAATTCTGTTCCTACAGTATGCACCTTCTGTGCAACCCTCTTAGCAGGAACTTGATACCTAGAGAGGCTGGGAGAGCTATTGTCCTTAAACACTGTGGGGACAAGGGTCCCCTTTTTATACAACTCAATGACTGACCATGATTCAAGATACAACATAGTGAGAAAATAAAATCTGGAAGGGCAATAGGAAAAAAATGTCATTCTTAAACTGGATTTCTCCTCATATTATCTTTTTTTAACTTGAAAAGCAATCTCATCAGCTGTTGTGCATTTAGAAATGCCTAATTTTGAAGAATAGCAGCGGAACCCCCGCAATGATATTTTTATTCAGAGCATATGCACTAGAATAATAAATACAGCATGTACTGCTGGCATGAGACATTTGCCTCTTCTTATTTTACATTTCATGATTGTGTTTACAGAGGTTGATATGTTGGCACAGTGGGAATCTTATGTTTGCCCTCAAGACATATACAGCCCTGTGATAGAGGCAGCTATGCTGGGAGCTTCCTGGTACCCTGCCAAAACCCGCAGCCCTGCAAAGAGAAGCAATTATTTTGTCCATGGGCAAGAGGTAATTCAATCTCTGTGCTTGTTCAATCTGGATGGAGGGTGATGAGTAGCTTAGAAGACATCTTTCATGCTTGGATGATGATTTGGTGATTCCATGTGGATACAAAATTCAAAACTGTCTCAGGAAAATCTATTCCATCTATTTAATACTACGATGGTCTACATTTTTTTGCATGTTAAGTAATCCAGGTTTCATAAAATATGGATTTGAATGCCTGTATTGAGAGGTTTGGTTTCTCACCACCAGGCCAGCTCGTATCAGGCAGCATTGTAACTACCAGGTCTTCTCTGTGAATACAGACTGAGATGTGCTCAAGGAATGGATTTGTTGTGCTTTAGCAGATGTACAGAGGGAAGAAGAGGGTGTTCTTAAAAGAATAAGAGGAAAAGCATACACATCCTGCACATACAGATTTAATGTATGATGCCAAATGTAGAAGAGCCTCAGCAGCTTGATGACCCGTAGGGATGGCCTGATAATGGAGGGAGATCAAAGCATCTGTAAGAACCCAGATAGCATCCAGTGCTCCCGGCAAGGGCTGGGTCTTTTGTGTAGCTTAAGCACAGAAAACAGACAGTCGGTGCCCTGAAGGGCTTTCTGTCTTAAGATCTGTTTGTACCAAACAGATGAATCTGATGGGGAGTGGGCCCTACAGTCAGTATCCTGTGGAACTTATTTCTTTTGTTTTTCTTCTGAGATTGGAGATCAAGACGGAGCATTAAAAGGAATATGGGGTGGGAAACAGGCACATAATCTTGATAGCTGGAAATATACCAGGAGCATGGGGCCTTATGGAGGCATTTGGTGAAAGATAAAAGTATCTTCTAATTAGTTACTGGAATTTTAAGCGGAAGGCTTTAAAAAGCACAGTGTCATCCTAGAGGAATTTTAATCATGCTTAGGATTCTGGTGCTGAAAAGGAAAAAGAAGAGTGTAAGGTTCTTAAAATAATATGTAGTGTTTATAGTGTCATGGCTTCACATATTTAATAAAATATTAGCCTGGACCCATAATGCTTTGAATTTCAAAGATTTAATTTTAAGTTAAGTTACTTGACATATATGTCAAGATTTCCGCTAATTCCTGTGAACTTGACTAGGTTTGACTGAAGTATTTTGGAGATGCTTGCAGAGTTGCTCTGCTGGCAGGACAGGCAACATGGTAAGCACTGCAAGGCATGCAACAGCAAGCGGCCAGGGATGAAGAGGAATTGTACCTGCCTGTATATGCCTGGCTAATATGTGTCCTGAAACATCCATATGCTGCTGTTTTGCTAAGTAGCTATCTCTGGTATGGAATATGAGAGATAAGCAAAGGCAGAAGAGCAGAACAATTTCAACTGCCCAGAAGTACGAATTATGTAATTCAGATTAGCTGAAAACTAGTCCTCCTAGTCCAGCTAGTTCCAGACAGGGCTCAACATCTACATATATTGATACCGACTAGCAAGCTAAGGATCTGGCAGGCATTAGGGCTGATATTTTAAAACCATGTGACTGTGCTGTATAGATACTTTAAGATCATGTGGCTCAAAATTGAACAGTTTTCTGCATTAGGCAAGTGACAGTCAGAAAAATGACCCCTCCCCCCTGTTTTGTGGAGTGACACATTTCAAACAGAGGTATTTATTTATGCTTGTGTAAGAGATTCTATAGACTTGGACAGAAATTGAGTGATCATAATTTTCTGAATTCTCTGAAATCTTTATATACTTTCCTACAATGCTTTAATTGTGCATTTCAATTGCTAATGAAAAAATTACTTTTCTACAGTTGCTTGTACTAAAGATAATTTACACTTACTTTTATTTTGTCTTCCACTGTACCATCACAATAACTTGACTTTATGGCAATGACTCTAACGAGTATAAGCTGTCTTCAGCTCTGTTAAGCAGCTACAGTTGAACATCATGATTGTTGTTTTTTTTTTTTTTTTCATACTACATGACTTCTGGATAACTGTAGAGCATTTTCTGGTTCCACTGATGGGTTCACACAGCAGCACCAACTGCATTAGGCTCTAGAGATGACCATAAAATACTTAGATATAGCATCCAAGCCGGCAGGGCATGCAAAAGCCTTGGTATATAAACTTTGCAGACATTCATGGACAGTGCAACTTTGATCATTTTATCATCCCTTTCTCAATGGCTCTTTTTGTTGGAGTTCTTTCTTAGCTCTTCCCTTGGCAGAACAGCTGCTTCTCTCTGGCCACTGGGTACAGCCTTACTTTATTTATTCTTGTCTTCAACTTTTGTAGTGAAGCCAGATACATGGGGATGGGTGTTATATAACAAATACAATAAGTAAATAAAGCCCTATTTGCAACTTTCTTGCTGTTCAAAGTGAAAGCTGTGGTCATGGAGAAAGGAATTCATTACACAAAAATGCCCTGTTTGATCCTGTTGGGGCAAATGGCTAAAAAAATGGAGGGGTGGTTTGAAAGCTGAAAAGTGAAATTAACAAAAACCAGCCAGTTTAGGGACAACTGGTCAATATGTTGAGTGACTTGGTTAAAACAAAATATTGAAGCATAGAGTGTTCCTCTATACAAAACAAGCCACTGGATTTACATTTGAATTCTTAATCCTTCCAAATTTAAAATAGTTGAAATTCAGGTTGCTGCTGGCACTGGCCACTGAGAAGCAATGCCAGAGTCTCACTTTACTGTGGAAATTTGATTGTGTGGAGCCAAAGACTGATCAAGGATTCATGCATTGCAAACAGTCGCTGAGTTGACTTGAAGCACTAAGATAGATTTTATAACATTTAGAACTTTAAAAGGGATTGAAAAAGGGGGTCAGCAGGGTCATTTTTGCGATAGGATCTAGAACTTCAGAAGATGTCTTTACTTGTGTTGTCCAGCTCTCAAAATACTTATGAAGATTTAAGAATACTTCTTCTCAATCTTTTAATTCTGTAATTACTTACTTGCCGTTTCACTTAAGATTTCCCATTTTGACCTTTTGTTAATCCTTTTCCCCTCTTCCAGTGCCAGTAGTCCTTCTCCCTGTCTCTCCAAGCTTCTCTCCCCTCGAACCATTTCTTCCTGTGGTATTCTCTAATCATTGGAATTAGAGACTGTTGGTATTATTCTTCCTTTGGCTGTGGAGGAGTAACATTATCATGATTGAAGTTCTTTCAAGCTTGACAGTCAAAAAGAAGAGATACAAAATGATTTTGTTTGCAGTTTGATTAAGAAAAGCCTGATGAAACTTTTAAGCCTTTCATTAAATTAGAATCATTGTTTTCAGTTTACAGCCTGGAACTGTATTAGTACCTGCATGTAACCTCAACACTGATGAAGTATTTTCATGGGTATGTTACTGTGCCCTTGTAGAAGGTCATTCGTATTAGCAAAGTGATTTTCACTAATAAAAGTGCAGCCAAGAGCTTGAGGAACTAATTTTTCCCCTCAACATGGCACTTGTCATGCCTCATCGCACTACTGCATCAAGTCTTCTCCTCCCTGATACAGGAATGACATTGACTTGTTGGGGCAAGTCCAGTAGAGAATGATGAAGATGATCATGGTACAGCAGAGTGTGTTCTGTGAGGAGACACCCAGAGTTATTCTGCCTCTAGAAGAGAAGAAAAACTTGGAGGAACTTATTACTGTCTTCAAATATCTAATGGGAATATGTGGAGAAAACGAATAGAGATTCTTATCAGAGATGCACAGTGGAAGAAGAGAGCAACTGGAATTAAGTTTCCTCTTATTACAGTTATATATATATAATATATATATATTACATAATACATATAAAATATATATTACAAAATACACACACACATATATATATATATATGTATATATTAATTTGAAGTTGTTTTGATTTTGACATAGAAGACCATAGAAGCTGTGGACTCTTTCTAAGTGGAGACATTCAGAACCTAAGTGGACAAGACCCTAAGTAGCAAGACCCTAAAGCATACAATTCTCTGTAATTCAGGCAGCAGCATAGTATAGTATAGCCACAGATCATAAACCAGCTCAAATCAGTCAGAGATCAAAATTTTCTTATGTTAATGATCTTATTTATGTTTTTCAGGAGTAGACTGTAATAGT
Organism: Tympanuchus pallidicinctus; assembly: GCF_026119805.1. Taxonomy (NCBI): domain Eukaryota; kingdom Metazoa; phylum Chordata; class Aves; order Galliformes; family Phasianidae; genus Tympanuchus; species Tympanuchus pallidicinctus. Next base: position 12,614,216 of record NW_026294813.1, read on the forward strand.
GTTTAAACTTGACCTGAGTCCATTTGTTACTGCTCATAGCTCTCTGTCACCCAAAATGTCAAGAATTTTTTTCCTTATTTTCATATGAATCTTCCTCATTCTGGACATCACTGGAAAGAGCCTGGCCCCATCCACTTGATTTCTGCCCTTCAGATATTTAGAAGAGCTAATCAGATTCCCTTTCAGTCTTCTCCAAGCTGATCCCAGACCTCTCAGACTTTCTCAGGTGCTCCAGGACCCTCATAATTTTTGTGGGCCTCTGTTGGACTTTCTCAAGCAGTTCCCTGTATTTCTTGAACTGAGGAGCCCGGAACTGGGCACAGTATTTCAGATGCAGCCCCACTAGAGTAGAATAGAGGAGAAAGAGAACTTCTCTTGACCTGCTGGTGGTGATCTTTTTAATGCACCCCAGGATACCACTGGACTTTTTGATTGCAAGGACACACTGCTGGCTCACGGCCAATCTGCTGTCCACCAGAACACCCTTCTCCACAGAGACCCTTTCTAGCAAATCAGCTCCTTAGCTGTATTAATGCATGCAGTTATTTCTCCTCAGGTGTAGGACGCTATACTTGCCCTTGTTGAACCTCATAATATTCCTCTCCATCTAACTCTCCAGACTGTCTATGTCTTCCTCAATGGTGGCACAGCCTTCTAGTGTGTCAGTCACTCCTATCAGATTTGTATCACTAGCAAGCTTGCTGAGGGTGCATTCCATACCTTCATCCAAGTCACTGATGAAGATGTTGAACAAGCGTGACCCTCAGGAATGTTGCTAGCTGCAGGCCTCCAACTAGACTCTATGCCACCACAGAGTCAAGGACAACCCTCTAAGCTCTGCCAATCATCCAGTTCTCAATCCACCTATTTGTCCACTCATCTATCCCTCACTTCCCAAGCTTACCAACAAGTTTGTGGTAGAAGGCAGTACCAAAATATTTCCTGAAGTCAAGGTACACAACATTCACTGATTTCCTCTCATTTAAGCATCAGACATGACTTAATAGAAGGCTGCAGGATTCGTCAGGTATGATTTCCCTTTGGTGAACCTTCTTTTCTTCCACTTGCTGGAAGATGATGGAGTTAACATCCAGAATTAGTTGCTCCATCACCTACCAAGGAACAGAGGTGAAGCTGAATGGCCTGTAGTTTCCCATGTCTTCTTCCTTGCCATTTTTGAAGACTGGAGTGACACTGCTTTTCTTCAGCCTTTATGCACCTCTCCCATTCTCTGGCACCTTTCAAAGATGATGGAGAGTGGTTCATCAATCACTTTTGCCGCATGGATTTGTGTGCATCAAGTTTGCATAGATGACCTCTGGACAGATCCTCCTTGAGCAAGGAGAAATAGTCTTTTCCCCAGACTCTTTCTCTTGTTTGCAGAGTCCAGGATTCCCAAGGGGCAAATTTAGCAATAATGACTGAAGAAAAGAGGGTGCTCAGTAACTCTGCTTTCTCAGTGTCTTCTGTTGCCAGGGTATCCACCTCATTCAACAGCAGGCCCACATTTTCCCTAGTCTTCCTTTTGCTATTGACATACTTACAGAAACCCATGTTGTAGTCTTTGATCTTTCTCACCACAGTTAATTCCAAGTGGGCCTTCATCTTCTTTTAGTTTATTATTTGGAGGCTTTATATACTTGGAACAAGCACAAGGCAGTAACACTGGGAGAGCACAAGTGGAAGTAGCTGCATGTTTGCTTGGTTCTTAGATGTTTGTTTTGTTTCTTTACTAAGGATTCCCTAAGGATACTCTCTGTGACCACTGCTGGCAGTAAAATACTGGGACAGAAAGATCCTCAATCTGATGCAGTGCAACCAGTGTCACACTCTAACAATGAATTAGAAGTCACTATTCTTTTTGTTGTTGACTTTTTGTGTTTTTTGTTGTTGTTGTTTTTTGTTGTTTTATTTTTTTAGCTGTCTTTTTTAACACAGAAAAACTGCATAATAAATGGAACATCCATATACAGTTCTGTGTCTCTGTTTCTGCACCACTTTTGAGCAATTTGACAGCTTTGGGAAAATGTCCATTCATGAAGACTTCACCCTGTGCTTGAAGTGTCTTATTATAACTGTTAAATGCAAACGGCTCCTTTAGTTATTGGCAACTTCTTTATCTGTGTTAGGTGCATAGCTCCTTTCCAGCCGTTTGTGCATGTGGGCTTGGAGTAATGCATACAGTGTATGAGCATCTGAATATAACCTGCACAATAAATAATAAAATAAAAATAAGAGAGACAACTCAACAAAATTAATCTTCTGCACAAGCCAAGTTTCATCAGTACTTAATTAGAAAACTTTTACTACCATATTTTGCTAAAAGTTTTTGAAGAATATTGGTTTTCAGAAGACAGAATTAGAGAGTGTTCTCTTTTGTCTTTTATCATGGTTCATATACGGAAAAGTCTGAACTTGTGAACAAAAGACTCAGGGAAACAAATCACATCAGTTAAAGGAACAATTTAGTGCTCAGATAACTTAATTCACTGATATAGAAGAAACTCAAATTACTGGGTCAAATTTAGAGAAGATAAGAAAGAGATAATTTACATCATCTTCTGTGATGCATAAGCCTTCTGGATACATCCTTCCATTCACTTTGAGTTTCAAGCACAAGGCAAATATTCTGCTTTTTCTTTCTACTGCATAGCACATCTTTTTCTAAGTATTGTCCCTAGTTTAACTGCCTTAGCATTCTTTTCCTGGAATTTTCTGCATAGTAACCACTGACTTATGATCATCTCTCACTGGGTTCTCTGTTGAAACTTGTGCCAGGTCAACCAAAGTTTTCAGTTTCTCCATTCTGCTTCCCCAAGTTCTCTGCTCTCTGAATTCCTTATACAACTTGTTTTGTGCAGCCATTAATAATACAATAAAATTCAATGAGTTGAACTCACAGTAGTCAAAAGTATGTTTGGATTTCTTTTTTTCTATTCTCATCCTTCTTCTTTTGTGCATGGGCACAAGGACGTTTGCCTTTGGTTTCCAGGTGAATTCAGGTGTGAGTTGGAAAGCTGACAGTGCATCTGGAAGACAGAGTACATCTAGTTCAGACAGGTAAAGAACTTTGGCTCAAAATGCTTGATGCTCAGATGTGCTTTTCACAGCCAAGCTTTTAAATTCTGCAGAAATTACAACTTCAGTCCACAATTTTTCCTTATGACCTTGCTGAAAATGAGGACTAAGAAGTGAAGAGGTTTAAAAAGTCCACACCAATATTAGTAAGACTGAAGGATTTTTTCCTCTAACCACAGTTAGAGTCACAAGAGAGGCAAAGAGGCATGCAAATATTTAATTAATATTTGAAATATTTCAAATCTGCTTTTTTCAAAAGGGCAGAATGATGAACTATAGAAGCTGTGACTTTGATATCCATGTAACATGCTTAAAGAATTTGCAGTAACTACATACTATAATTTTACTTACATATAAATTGTTTCAGTTAAAGGATGCATGTGAAAATGCAGGAAATACCATCACTAGAACTCAATTACCTGAAATCACGTTCTCAGTGGAGGTTAGAAAATCTTGACCAAATATTTCTTTTTCTGTTTTTACTTTGGTTTGAAGTTTTCCTCTGGCAACGTGAAAAACAGGTTCTTTTATTCCGCATTTGTTAGCACTTGGATGTCTATAAAGACTTCTAACAATAAGAATGCAGTGGGCTGAATGCCATAAAACCTGGAGAAACGTTTTTAAGGGCTAACTAATGTTGCATATTAAGTTGCAAAACTGAGGGAAAGTGAAGAAAGGGACACTATTTTGTACTCACTATTCAGGGATTAGGGTATCCAAAACAAAGCAAGAGCCCAAAGAACAGGAAGATAAGGTCATAGCTGCACTGAATGAAGTGGATAGAATCCAACAAAAATCTGTTTAAATTTATCTGTTCTTCTATTGGAACAGAATGTACTTCTAGATAGAATAAACATTAAAACATAGAAAGTGCAACACTGTGAATTTATTTTATAGAGGGGGATTTGATTTTTACATGATTAACTGATACACATTTTAAAAAATCTTATTTCTGATTCTCATAGGATTCTGTAGTTGTCTCATTTACATTTACAACAGAAAGTTTTACACAAATATCTTTATTGACTCTAAAATGCACAAAAATAAATATTTCATGTTTCACATTTGTCTTTCAAATGTGAGATAAGACAAGAATGAATTAAAAAAGTCATCACTGAAAATCTCACAGAGGGTGATTCAACATAACCTACCATGATCTCATGATTAGGAAAATGTTCCAAACACTGGAGTACCATGTTAAAGGTAAAACTGTGGGTCTCCATTTACTTTTCCATGTTTGAAGAGAAAACAGTGATCTGTGTGCCAGCACTCAAATGCATGACTTTGCTTTATGATGCTCAGAGATGAGAGTAATATCTGGAAGTAACATTTGGATCATGTTCTTCCAGGCATTCCAGCAGTTAGTCCAGCTCTTTCTTTTGCTTCCATATGTTCTACCATCACCTCTCAGTTGCCCATTGCACTCCTCAATATTTTTCCCTCCGATGCTAGTTTTAATCCAGACTTCCTTTCTGACCCACATCACTGATGTGTCAAATCAGCCCCACTGTTAGAGCAAGGAAGGGGTGGGCACAGTCCAGCAGAGACCATGGGAAGTACACAGCTGCTAGATGCACTCAACCAGTACACTACATCCTTAAGCTGCAGTTTCTTGATTTCTCTGAGCCATTGCTCAAGCTGCTGCCAGAAATCTCAGTTGCCAGTATGAACTTCAGCCAAACTAAACAGTTGGACAGTTTGAAGGACTGATCTGGCTTAGAATTGACTTTGTGGCATCAACAAGAAAATTACAAGTTTTCAGTTCTGTTACTTTCCTGACTTGGAAGTGGTGCCTCGGGCAAATGTGTAAGTGCCAGAAGTAACATGTGTCCAAGGACACCCTGCTCTTTACTCTGTTTTCACAAAGGTGATTGCTTGCAGCTTCCAAGCAAGCAAGGGAAGTGCTTCAGATCATTTTTTTCCTCTCATTTAATATCACCTGGATTAGATATCGTCTCCACACTGTGTGCTTCTCAATAGGTAGCTCTCTCCTACTCACTATCAAGGGAACTTTCCTGCACCCTAGATTTTAATTTTTAGGCAGTAAAGCAATAAGCATCTCAATCTCAAATTCATTTTGTTTTTGGCTGTTGCCCAATGACTGAAAGAAGAAGAAAAATCAGGAAAGATTACAGAATGTATTCCAAAGCTTTGTTAACTTGTTATGTGAAGGGAATGGAATACCTCTATGTTACTACTCCTCTCTGTATAGAATTTTAGGTAATTTGTGGCAAGCCAGTTCAGCCTTAATTATAATTTAAAGATATTTTCAGGGCATAATTCTTGAGGAAAGCCTATAGTTTGCAGCAGTGCTAATATCCTGTGGCAATATGTAGATATCAGGTAATGTTTACATATATTTATACAAAATGTGACATACACTATATGCTTTTGGAATAAGTGAATTCTCTGCATTTTATAAATAAACACTGAGTTCAGCCTTTTATTTACAGAGATAAGAATATAAAATTTACCATCTTAATGACAATGCTTTTTTTTTTTGCTTTTTTTTTTTTTTTTTTCAAATTTTAAACAACTAATTAATTTACACACGCGTTTCACTGAATTTAAACATGTTGAAAATGTAGATACAAAAAGCTGAGTTTTCCATCTCATATAAATACCTGGACTTCCTCCCTGGGAAGATCTCTTCCTGATGTACAGATAAAAGTTTGCTGCTGTGTTTGGCATTGATAGTGACTGATACGAAATGATACAAGTTTAACAACCATTCGGAGGCAAAAGTTGCAGAGTAACAATTCTCAATTTGCCTCACGCACTCTCTGGGAATGAATTCTGCTAAACAAATACCTTACCACTTCCTGTAACTTCTTTAACCTCTGATGTACTTTCTTCCTAAACTTAAAGTATTACCTTAAAGCTTGTACTCCTGTTTTACTCAAGCATCCTCAGTAAGATTGAAGACAACACCAATCTGAGTGGTGCAGTTGATATAATAGAAAGAAGGGAAGACATCCAGAGCGATTCCCAATAACATAATGAAATTCATCAAGGTAATGTGCAAGGTCTGTGGCAACCCCAGAGTAGGAGAGGAGCTCAACCCAGAGCAGAAGGACTTGGGGTTCTGAGGGACTAAAAGCTGGACATGAGCGGGCAGTGTTCTTGCAGCTTAGAAGGCTAGCTGTGTCCTGGGCTGCATCAATAGAAGAATAGAAGCAGGGAGAGAGAGGGGATTGTGGTGAATGGTGCAATGTCCAGGTGGAGACTGGTGACAAACGGTGTCCTCAGGGATCTGTCTTGAGTTTGGAGTTCTTCAGTATCTTCATCAGTGACGTCAGTGATGGGCTCAAGTGCATCCTCTACAAGTCTGCCAATGGCTTCAAGCTGAGAGGATTGCTTGATGTCAGAAAGAAGGGATGCCATCCAGAGGGACATTGACAAATGTGAAAGGTGGGCCCATGCCAACCTAATGAGATTCAACACAGAAAAGTGCAAGGTTTTGCATTTGTTTCATAGTAATCCCAGATATGTATACAGACTGGGAGAAGAACTTCTTGAGAGTAGCCCTGTAGAGAAGGTCTTGGAGGTCCTATGACACCGGGGGTTGGAATTTGATGATCCTTGGGGTTCCTTCCAACCCAAGCCATTCTATGATTCTATGATTGTCCTCCTCTGCTCTGCCTTCATGAGGAGTCACTTGGAGTACTTTGCCATCCAAGAACAGACAGAGGACGCAAGGTGGATAGCACAGGTCTGTGTCCCAAACAACTTCATGCTGGTTCCATAAAAAATCCCCCACTTTTACGACTTCAGAAATTCTCTAGAAGATGGAAGGAGATTACGTAGATTCCATGTATTTCTCTCTTTAGCTTGATCTTTTACAGCAGCTTTCTTATATATGCTAAGCAGGCAGGTGGAAGGATCTATCTCAACTTACTTCATATTTTGTTTCAGATATTTTCAAATGTTTTCTGCAAGAGACTGTAACCATAGCAAAATTACTCTCAGGAAGATTTTTCACTGTGTTATCCTTTTATCTCCATGAAACAATGTATCTCCTTCACAGTTCCGTGCCTTAAAACTATTCTATATCTGCCATTCAGCAATACTTAGCCATCTTACACTAGGGCATAGATTTCATCTCTGCTCCTGCAATAACTTCTTAATTCTTCTGTTGATCTTGTCTAACTAGAGCTCACTAGCTTCTGAGCATTAAGTACTAGAGACAACAAAACTGTTTCATGTTCACACAGGTTCTAATTTACATTATGTCTAATGATAAGCTACATTCATGAAAAGATGAATGGGAATTCAGAGGGATCACTCAGACAATTCTGTGACTCCCTGTTTTGTAATTCCTTTACTGACTGCTAGTTCCAGTAGTGAGCTGCAGAATTGCATTCCTTCTTTTGTCTCTAATTGTATCTTCTTTCCAAGACTGATGACTCAAACCCACCAAAAAATACTCTAGCAAAGAAGGTATCACTAACAGATACCTTCTAGAAGTAGCTTTGTATGACACTCATGTGCTGCTGTTTCTCTAAGCCAGTGGAAATAAATTCAAACACCTTGAAAATGTTTATGAGAAGAAAAGAAATTGCTCAAGGAAGCTATGGGTATACCATCCCTGGAGTTGCTCGAGGCTGACTTGCATGGGGCCCAGGGAGTTGGACCTGCATGATCTTTGTAGTCCCTTCAAACACAATCTATTCTATGATTCCATAATTTCTTGCTTTTCTGTTGGATAGATTAAAACAAAAAACAAACAAAGAAACAAAAAACAAAGCAACAAAAAACAAACAAACAAAAAAAGAAACAACAAAGCAAAACAGTGTTTCTGCATACAGGAGAGATGACAAATTACACTCCGAGGAACATTTGAAGTTTAAATGCTTTTTCCACTCCAGGCTGATGTCAAAGGACTCTAATCTGCTCACCTAAAAATCTTTTTTTTTGCATACCGTAGCCTACATAGCTGCCTATGCAAGCAACTGAAGTTCATCCTTAGATTTTCACTGAGTTGTTGAGTGCCCTCGAATGGCCTAGCCTTCCACTTTTCAAAGATCATAGAGTGTGGTACCCTGGCCTCACACTGCTTTCTTACTCAGATTTAATCATCATTCTTCTTTTCATCTATTAGGATTTCTGTGAGCATAACAAGGATACTGAATTTTTTTTTTTTTTTTGGAGGGTTTATCACTTTTACCTAGTTTCTTAAAACCTATAACCAGTCAACACTGTTTACATCAAAGTCTTCTGTTCAAGCAAGAGTCAGTCTGCTATCAATTTTTTAATTAGGAAAGCAGTCTTTTCTGCCTTATGTTTTGAAATTGAATCGAACACTTAAAATTTAAATTCCAACTTAGGAATTTGATAAATATAGCTATACTTCTAGATGACTATTAGATGATGAAAAATAATATACACTTATTCTAAAGCTTATTCTAAAGCTTCTGGGGATAAATACAGTAGTTACAAAGCTTTCCTGTGATAGATTTTACTTCCATGATTTTTAATTTAAGCTTTAATTTAGACAGCATTATATCTCTTGTACATTATGGAAGTATGAGGAAATGCATTTACTTCATGTTTGCCTGTCTACTGTGATGCTTCTGTTAATTGCATTTCATTACACTTCACAGTCAGCCACGAGTCTATTGTTTTACTTTTCTGCATCTGAATCTCTTCCAAAAAATACTTGCTCCACTCACTGAAATGTTTCACAAGAAATCTTTTGAAACTAACACTCTAAAAATTGTCTGGTGCATATGTACTCCTGTGACTCACGCAACTCATGAAACATTAATAGTGGCTGACTTTTAAGTGAGGTCTAGTAAGAAAAGTTTAATTCAACTCAAGCTTGTGAGGAAATTTCTGATTCTCTTTACTGTTTTTTTTTTTTTTCACCTTGATTTGTCCTGCATCTCTGCTTGCTGTTTGAGAAAGGGGCATCTGGCTGTACAGAGAGCGAGCTGGTGATTAAAATGTTTTGTCTTTTTGCAGCTTGGTGCAAAATGTGTTTTCTTTGATTTCTTTTTCTTTTCTTTTCTTTTCTGAACTAGTGGCAGCTTATTAATAGTTACCATAGCAGTCATCGTTGCCATAGCAATTGTAAACAAATGAAGGATGTGACCGAAAGCTGGAAGTGGTAGAGCACACAAACAGCAGCCCTGTGGGCAGTTCCTGTCCCCACGGGAGAGCAAAGGAAGCTTTTCTTAAAACAAGTGACTACTCACCATCATTAAGTGGAACGTAAAAATGAATGGAGATCTCCTTGGGCATTACAAGTAATTAGTTACAGGTGATGACTCTTACTTTAATGCAGGATACGTAAAACTGCAATGGTTATACACACACACAAAAACATAGCAACACAATTTCTGCTGCTGTGTTTTCCTAAGGATTGTTTGCAATATACCAGTGCACAGTGTAAAATAATAGTGATGAGAATCTCCTCTAACATTCTTTTCTTCATCTTCTCTGAGTGATAGAGGAGCACTGATCTATGTGTTTCCATGGACGATTCTTCCATTTTTTTGCTTGTCCTAGGGGTTCACAAGTTTGCATTCAGAAGCTGTAGTTTTTATCAGTATAAAAACCAACTAAAAAGGTGTTCTAGAATTTCCTTGGTAATGTAGCTACATGTCATGCTCAAGTTTTTATTATAATGATGATGTGTGGTGTAATAGTATGCAATGTTCAGTATTCACTTGGATCTGAAACAAACGAAAGAATCATTTCCTAGGGATCACAGCTGCACCTGAAGAGATTCAGACACCTCAGCTTCCTCACTTGCTGGGGCAGGAAGTCAGCTGCATGGATGGTTGGTTTGGATAGCAAGCACAGAACTTATGATATTTGCAATCCAAGTACCTATGCACTTTGTGTATCTTAGTGTTCCCTTCACCAGTAAAATGTAGACAACTACATCTACACAGAAGTGCATTTTAAATGAAAGAACAAGCAACTATATTACGTCAAGAACAAAAACTGCCACTCTCAGACTGAACTCCATCAAAAAAGGGGTTGCTTGCCTCACCTGTTCTGCTAATCTAAATGACGATATGAGTATCCCAGGATTTTTTCCTGCTTTTGAGATAAGAATCTTATGTAGAAAATTATTAAAGAAATCAATCACAAGACTGACACAGTATAGAGCTCTACAGAATACTGCAATGAAATTACAGTTGAAGAAGTCAGAGCACAAACAGGGAACGTGCTCTGACTTGCCAGTAGTAATGGCTCTATAAAGAGAAATCTGGCAGATTCAAACAAGGCAAAAACTTTCCACAAGTCTTCTTTAATCTGAGAGGTTGTTGGAAACTTAAAGAATCTAATTTTGGAACAGACACCTCGGAAAAAGACCAATTATTTAAAAGGGAATTATCATCAGGTTTTTAAGGTACCATAAAAACTGTTTCAGAATAAGTAACTACAAAGTAACAAAGGCTGAAACTTGTCTGTTTTTTCCAATTTTATTGTTTGGTCTAATGACAACCATTTTCCTTTTCCTGGAAATCTTGCTTCTTCATTTCTGCTTTTACTTGTATCCATGTTTTCGCGGTTTCTACAAGAATATTAAATTCTGTTAAGTTTTTCCATCAGAGAGGTGTTCTAACTCCATATAGCTATATGGAGTTATATATAAGTCTGATTTTTAATGAATATAATGCTTAAAAATATAGTCTCTAACAATTTGAATAACTGATCAGTTATGATTAGTTATTTGTGTTGCTGGAGGATAAGAATTCTGCTGTAATTTCTGTCACTATTTCTCCTTTCCTAAAACACAAATGGAGCAAAGTTTACTGGAGGCCATCTCCACCCTTTTGTTGGTATGTATTGCACCTCAGCACAGAAAGAAGTTACATACCAGACACATTTTCTTCTTTAATTGTGCCCACGTTTTACGGGTTTTCAGTCATGTTCAGAAGCTGCAGGCAACCAAACATCACTGGCTGAATTCCTGCAGTAGTTTTGGGTAATGTGCTGGTCTGCCACAGGGAAGCTCAGTGCATTGCTGTGCTGTATTTAATAGGTTTGCTTCCATCCTTTAATAGTACCATCTATTAGAAAAATATACAGTAGGGAAATGCTGTCTTTCTATGAAGACTAACATGCAAATATAATAAAATATGTAGTAGATGATACGTTGAACGCAGTTTTTGGCAACTGTCTCAAACTATTGCTTGCTTATGTACATTAAATACATTTTTGCTTTGTTCATCAGAAAAATTCTGAAAAAAAAAAAAGACTGTAATAAGAATATTAATGCCAATTTAATTTTTCCTAGGTAGATGTACCACAATTCCATGAATCATGCTAGAGTCAATTCTTCAGAACAAACATTCATCCAGAAATGATGCATGACCCTGTGTACCAGTCAGTAATAAAAATTGTTCTAGTAAAGAAATTAGAAAAATACATAGAAAATCACTATTGAAATCAGTGTTTTTAAACACTTCACAAATAATTGAGAGGTCAGTGTCAGGAAAAACAAACAAACAAGCAAAAAACAGATCTGCTAAGATTATTCATGGGTAATTCTTAGTAAGAAATGCTTTAAATAACTTCCTGCGCATGTTGCTGTAAGTTGTAGCTAGTCAGAAAGAAATACCCCCTTCTCAAATGAAAAAATGCATTTGCAATATTTAAAAAGAACTGTGTGTGAACTATTATTTTAATCAATGACGAATTAAATCTAAATTGAATTACAATCCCAAACTGTTATTAAGAAGGTGTATTTTATAGTTCCTCACTGAATTTAGAGGGAAGAGTATGTGTGTATTAAGGAAAAGTATGTTCAGTGAAGTTATAGAATGGTACAAAAAATGCTCAAGGCAAGGGTAGTGTTTTGACATCTTAGAAGATATGAAATAGAATATACCTAGCAATCTAACTAAAATATTCTGATTTATATTTTGTTTTTGAGTGTGTTCTTGAAGAAACATACCTGCATAGTAGCCAACTACTTGTAACTTTTGACTATGTTACAGCTGAATCTTCACAAAATTTATCGCTTCCAAGAAACAGTATGGATTGTTTTCTATTTTATTCGCAAACTCATTGATAGGCTGTGTTTATATGTGCCCTGTCTATGGTCCTGTGAAGAGAACTGGGCAAGGGAATGGACTGTAAATTACTTACAATCAAAGTGATTAATTCATCTTTTTTTTTTTTTGTCCAAATATGTAAAAACAATTTATCAAAGAAAAAGAAAGGAAAAAGGAAAACAAACAAACAAACAAAAAACCAATCAACCCCAACATCAAAAGTACTAAGAAAATATATTATACAAGATATTCTCAGCTTTAAGATCATCGAGTCCAACCATCAGCCTGAACTACTAAGTCCCACCAATAACATAAGCCCGTTACTGCTATGACCCTATTCCTTTTAAATACCAGCTGGGGAGGGGACTCCACAATTTCCCTGGGTAGTCGGTTCCAATTCTGTATCACTCTTTCCATGAAGAAGTTGCTCCTGATATTCACTATAAATCTTTTTGTCACAGCCTGAAGCCTTTTCTTCATATCCTATTTGCACTGCAACCTCCATTGAGGTATTTGTAGAGAGCAGTGAGGTCTCCCCTGGCCTTCTTCTTTTGCAGACTAAACAATCCCAGTTGCCTCAGTCATTCCTCATGTATTTTGTTTTCCAGCCCCCTCCACCAGCTTCCTTCTTGTTCTCTGCAAAACCTCAAGTAACTCAATGTGTTTGTAGAGAGCAGCCCCAGACAGAACATAGAAGGGTATCTAATTTAGCAAACCAATGCATGTAAGCTATTCTCCAGAATGTAGATTTTCCTTAATATTACTAGCATTAGCCATCATAAAAATGAATACCAGGTTTTCATCCAGTGTTTCCCATCTGCAGATTTGAAAATACATAAAGTATTCAGTATATCTTACTCATTTTATAGATGGAGAAATTGCACTGAAGGGAAAAGAAAGGTTTTGGAGATTATTATTCCACAGCATTTCTTTATGTTATTTAGCATTTGTGGCTTGACTTAATGTCACATGGATTGCTTTTGTTGCATAAGCTGAAGAACAAGTTTCAACTTAGCAAATGCTGTACCACACAACGTATTTACACTGAGGGAAGAATCAAAGAAATAAGGCATTTCCCATTTAAAATGCTGACTTCAGTAAACAGAGATTAACAGGGAATTCAAACTTACAATGCTGGTAAACTCACTTTGGTGCAAAATAAAGCATAAAGTTGGATGTATGGATAAGTTTGAGAATGGCTGAGACTCACATATGAGATTTCCAGAGGGCTATCTCTCTTTTTGCTTCCTTGTGAACTATGAACATAAAGAGATTCAACATGCCCAAGCACTGCACTTCGGTTGGGGCAATCCCAGATATGTGTACAAACTGGGAGGAGAACTCGTTGAGGGCAGCCTTGCACAGAAGGACGTGGGTTCTGGTGCTCTAAGTCTTTAATCTAAGCAGATATCTTCAATATTTGTATGTAGTAGTTTGAAAAAAGTACTGGTGCTGTTGTTACTGGGTATGCGGATCATCAGTGAGTGAGTTGGCTCAAGGAAATTACAGAGACCTTTGGGGAGGATTTCAGTTTTGGAAGTTAAAAAACTGAGTATGCTTGAACTTACATATTTTCCACAGAATTTGAAGTCTACTTTTTATCATCTATTAAAACGCATCATGTATTTCAAGGCAAGTTTAGTGCTTTTATGAATTCCATGAAAATACTATTCTAAATATTTTGAAACAAATTTAGAACTTTACAAGTACATTTGCAACAAAGATTTAGTTTTCACAATTTGAGCTCGAGATGCAATTCGGCACTATTTTTTTTCCTTTTTCTTCTTATATTTTATATTCTCATGTTTTTTTTGTGTGTGTGTGTGTGATTGATTTTTTAAATTCCAACTGCTTTAAACTGCCGAGGAGCATCAGAGGCTATTCTACATCTGACATCATGAAGACATCAGTACTATGGGTCTATGTTTCACAGGTTGGAAACACAACTCTTTGATGTTTGTCCTGAGAAGAGAAGAACTCATACCTCCTTAGCATTGCTGAATTCAGAGCACACCAGGTAACTACTCATACATGAACAAGAGTTGATTACGCGGCTGCCGTAGTTCACGAGAGTTTCTTTGACATTGTAGTCCTGTAATACAAGAAGTTATACATTCATCATGGGCAATTCAGTGAACCCAGAAAAACACAAAAACTCCATCTACTCAGCCTGGACTGTATTTTGAACAGAAAAAATGAAACAAGACCATGGAAGTGCAGGTACTTAGCCTATCAATCTGCAGAGTGTATCTCATTTCTGAATTATGCTGCAATCCCAGTATTTTGTGAAGATCAAGATCATCTGTGAAAATGATCTCTTTTACTGGAAAACAATGGTTGAGTTTCTACCACAGGACATTGATGAAGAGTTGAGAATTTGTCTCCAGCTTTGCAAGAGGTTCCAAATGTAACTGAGGATTAGTCATTTACACTCTTTAAACCTGAGGTTTGTTTCTACTATTAAAACAGGCTTAAAAGAGATAACCCCTATTAGATTATTAGATCAGTTAAATCTTCTGACCTCACTGGAGACAACCTAAGTGTTATTTGAAAGTCACATGGTGACTTTAAGCAACGCAGATTCCTAAACATTAGTCAAGACCTGTACTTTAAATCCATGTCATCAAAGTAACAATTACTTTTTCATGCAATCATAGAATGGCTTGTGCTGGAAAGAATGTTAAAGATCATCTACCTCTGACTCTCTGGCCTTGGGTTTGTTGTCCCCCACCAGACCAGGCTGCCCAGGACCCCATCCAAACCAGCCCTGAGTGCCTCCAGGGATGGGACACTCACAGATCTGTAGGCAGCCTGTGCCACTGCCTCATCATCCCCTGAAGAGTTTCTTCCTAACATTATCTAAATTTACTCTCTATAGTTTAAAGACATTCCCCCTTGTGATAATCACAGCCCATGTAAAAAGTCATTTTCCCTCCTGTTTATAAACTCCCCTCAAGTACTGGAAAGCCACTATGAGGTCTCCCTGCAGCATTCTCTTCTACAAATTGAACTAAGCAAGCTCCCTCCCTGTCTTTGTAAGAGAGGTGCTTCAGTCCTCTGATCATCTTTGTGCCCCTCCTCTGGACATGGTCCAACAGCTCCACATCTTTCTTGTGTTCTGGGCTCCAGGTCTGGATGCAGTACTGCACGTGGGGCCTCACAGCGGCAGAGTAGAGGGAGACAATCACCTCCTTTAACCTGCTGGATTCCAGGCAGCAAGCTCTCTCATTTGACTTGAAGAACCACCAAGTCACTCTCCTGTGGCCTGCTATCAATGTACCACTCTGTACACACGTATGTGGTTGATCCAACCTAAGTGCAGCTCCTTTCTACTGGCCTTGTTGAATATCATTTGGTCAATGCAAGCCCATTTTCAAGTTTGTATTTTCTTAAAAGATAAAGGCTGGGCTATACCAGTAGAACATCCAGACCCATAGCCACACATAGTGAACTTCTCATTGCAGACCAACCCTCATCTCTATTCCACAACTATCAGGACAAACATGCTTTAAATTACAAACTGAAGCCATGCTGTGACTTTTGGGAGATAAAGCAGATTTTCAAAATGGAATTTGTCAGAACATTTCTGTCTCTTTTAACAAGAAAGAAGAGGGACAATTCTTGAAAGCACTAGGCTTCCTTTTTTAAAGATATATGTATGCCTTTGAGTCAACGATTTCAACTTTTGAAAACAGTCTGTTGTGCTGTCATATTATTTCTAGAACATCTTTAAGAATGTAGATATAATAATAAGCTTATTTGATTAACATAACAAAAATACCAAAGCATAATTTTCTGTGAGAAAAATGAGTATAACTTTTTTGTTAGAATAAACAGTTGAGAATTAAAATTTTTTTAAAATAATTGTACTTCATGAAAGTGCATGTTTAGAGTCCCAATTGCTGTTTGATTTTGTACTAGCAATTTAAAGTACAATTAGCAGTAAAATAGCCAGTTGTTAAGGCCATCAATAAATTAAAGCTGGAAAACAATGGTGACTGGTGCTTAGTATGCAGATCATACAGACCTAAACTGAAAAGACGAGCATTAGAATTCTGGACACCTGGTCTACTCTGATGGTGAATAAAGAAGACAGCTCAATGTTGGACTCCAGTCATACAATTCTAACAGTTAATCGTCTTTTTAACAGTTCATTTACATGTTAGTAGATCTAAAAGACAGGAAGTACAGTGTCTGGCTTTGAATCTTAGTCTTACAGCTTTCTGTTAACTTCCTAAGGCAGGAATTGCTATTTATTACCCACTGTTTTGTAGGGGTTTTTACTGTTCTGAGTAAGGTTTTTGTAAATTACACAACAATATACAAGCTAAAAGCACGAGTACAATTTGGACTCTGAATGTCATAGTTTTTGTAGCTAAAAATAAAACTTCATAATTTATATAAAATGCCAAATATTTTGGTTATTTCAAAGAGTAACAACATTATCATCTTAGGCCATCTCATCTATAATACACTGCACACCTTAATATATTTATTCTATTTTAAAATTTGTGACGAGCATCACTAAATGACTTAGAAAACTCTTTGAAGGTTTACTACTTATGGCCATGGTCTGGGTATGTATGGTGACCACGACCATGGTATGGCCATGGTCATGCAGTAATTTGCTGAGGTAATATAAAAGCTCTCTGACACCGTGGGTCTTCAGACCTGAAATGAGTTTCTGAGCAAACATATCCCCCTAGCCAAAGGGGTGACATAAGCATTGATTCTGGTGTTCCTCTACAAAACAGGTGTCAGGCATGTTATTTGTTTTTAGAGACATTATTCACAAGTCCACAAGCAGACAGATACACCTTGACTGTAAAGTTCTGCCTTCCCTACAGGAAGGATAATTGGACATTTGTTTTTTCTTGCACTTGAAGGTACTATCTAATATGAAGAACAGTTCTACATTAAGCATGGAAAATTTAAACAGCCTTCCAACTCACATCATGCTTAATCTGAAGGTATCATAACTAGAGTTTAGTTGGCATCAATAGAATGCCATGGAAATGATCAGAATGGTGATCTTCTGTTAGCAATTTATCAAGATGCAAACTGTCTCTGTACAGAAGAGCTTGGTTGCTATTGGTGGTAGAAAATATTCTTTGTGTTAAGAGATGGATAGACTATGAAGAGATGCTTCTGAGGTACAGCCAGGTTGAAAGTTTCTGGGTTAAAATTAGGGGCCAGACCACTTGGTGGACAGGGTCTACTACAGGCCACCTGACCAAGAGGATCCTTTGGATGAGGTCTTCTTGTCTCTGCTATAAGAGTCATCACACTCACAGACTCTGATCCTGATTGGGGATTTCAACTACACACATGCCTGTTGGGAAAACAGCACAGTGTTCTGCAAGCAATCCAAAAAACTCCTGGAGTCACTTGAGAATAACTTCCTGGCCCAGGTACTGGATAGACCAACCAGAGGTGAAGCTTTACTGGGCCTGAATCTCACCAGTGCAAAAGAGCTTAATGAAGAGAATAATATTGGAGGCAGTCTCAGCTGTAACAATCATGCTCGGATTGAATTTGTGATGCCAAGGAACATGGTCTTTACAAAGAACAGAGTTAGGATGCTGAATTTCAAGAGGATGGTCTTTAAGATCTCTTCCAACTGAAGCCATTCTATGATTTGTGTGGTTATTCCAACCCAGGCGCAGGACTCTATGCTTGCACTTGTTGAATTTCACAAGGTTCCTCTCCACCTAACTCTCCAGCCTGTCTAGGTCTCATTGAATAGATGCACTGCCTTCTGGTGAGTCAGCCACTCCTGTTAGATTTGTATCATCAGCAAACCTGCCGAGGGTGCATCCTATTCCTTCGTCCAGGTCATTGATAAAGACATTAAACAAGACAAGAACCAGTATATACCACCGGGAAACACTGCTAGCTGCAGGCCTCCAACTATACTCTGTGCCACTAATGACAATTCTCTGAGCTTTGCCAGTCGGCCAGTTCTCAATCCACCTTGCTGTTCACTCATTTGTTCCGTGTTTCCTAAGCTTACCTTACATGATAAGGTTTCAAAAGCCTTGCTGAAGTCAACGAAGACTACATCGATTGTTCTTCCCTCACCTAACCAGCCAGGAACGATACCACAGAAGGCTACTAGAACGGTTCAGTATAGTTTTCCCTTGGTTAATCCATACTAATAATCTTTTCTTCCACTTGCATGGAAATGGCATCCAGAACAAGTTGTTCTATCACCTTCTCAGGGCCACAGGGGAGGCTGGCTGGCCTGTAGTTTCTCAGGTCCTCATTCTTGCCTTTTTCAAATACTGTAGAGAGAATGGCTTTCCTTCAGTCCTCAGTACCTTTCTCATTCTCTAGGACTTGATAGAGTCCTAGAGATGTCCTAGAGTCCTAAGATGATAGAGGAGAGATTGGCAATCAGCTCTTTCAGCTCCATTAGCTCTTGAGTGCATCATACTGGAGTCCATGGATCCTGGGTTGCATTAAGAGAAGAGTGACCAACAGGTCAAGAGAGATGATTCTACCCTTCTACTCTTATCTCATGAGACCCCATCTGGAGTACTGCATCCAGCTCTGGGGTCCACAGTTGCAGTGGGTCGAAATGAAGGCCACAAAGATGATCAGAGGGTCACAGCATCTCCCTTGTGAGGTCAGGCTGAGAAAGCTGGTGTTGATCAGCTCTGGGGGGACCTTAATAGCAGCCTTCCAGTTCCTGAAGTGGGCCTACAGGAAAGCTAGGGAGGGAAGTTTATAAGGGCATGTAGAGATAGGATGAGGGGTAATGGTTATAAAAACGGAGAGGTTTGATTTAGACTAGATATCAGGAAGAAGTTCTTAACTGTGAGGGTGGTGAGACACTGGAAGAAATTATCCAGTGAGGTTGTGGATGCCACCTCCATGGAAGGATTCAAGACCAGGACAGATGGGGCTTTGAGCAACCTGGTCTGGTGGGAATTGTCCTTGACCATGACTGAGGGCTTGGAAGAAGACAATCTCTACAGTCTTTTGCAACCCAAATTGTTCTTGACTCTATGATTCTATGATTTGTGTGTGTTGAGTTTGCCTAGGTGATCTCTAACCAGATTCTCCTCAATCAAGTGGAATTGTTCCTCTCTCCAGACTTCCTTATCTCCTTAGTCTGAGATTCTTGAAATACACGTTTCAAGAATTTGTGAAAAATTAAACAGATGCCTGCAAAATGATACTAAATTGTTTAGCAATTTATGGGACAGACAAAGGAGAATGATTGTGTGTTCTTTTAATGTCTTAGATTAAGTTACTTGTCCAATGTCTGAGATTTTGAACACTTTCTGTGTTTTAAAATACATGAGAAAAAGAAGGTGAGGACAAAAGAGTATGTGTGTAGGTGTGTGTGTATTGAAAGAATCCAAGGAGAGAAATGGGATAATGGAAGCAGAAGGTCAGGAAACATGCATGTGCTGTGATACAAACCACTGGAGAGCGTAAGAGTTTGTTTTTTGCATGCTACCTGGAAAGAGACTTGTTAGCAAGTAATCTCTTGATCTCATCTCAGTTAACTACAAGAGATTTATCAGAAATTCTGTTTTTAAAGAGCAACTAGTTGATACAAGAAGTGTCTCATTTCGTCACAGTTGTTTGTATTGTTTTGTTTTGGTTTGGTTTTTTTCCCCAAAAGGAATTCAAAAGACCATAGATAGTATTTTTTCTGGCCACAGTGGACAATATCTTCTCTCTTAATAGAGGATATGTATTGCATGTGAGTACTTCTGTCAATTTCACAAGAAAAATCTGGACAAGTTTATTTTATTTACTTTTCGTTCATGTTCATGACCCATAGCATTGCAAGGATACATCTTCTCTTTATTTCAACCACAAAGGGCTGGGTACTTTTAAGAATCAATACTTGCTTTTACTGATCTTTTGTTATCTTTATTTAACAGATTTTTAGAGTGATAAATTGGAAACAGCCATAAACTGAAGCAGTGAGGATGACAGAGCACTGGAAGAGGCTACCCAGGGAGGTTGTGGGTGCTCCTTCTCCAGAGATATTCAAGACCCACCTGGACACCTACCTGTGCAACCTGCTGCAGGGAGCCTGCTTTGCTGGTGGTTGGGCTTGATGATATCTAGAGGTCCCTTCCATCCCCTACTGTGGGGCTGTGATTCAGTGATGCTGTGATTCTGTGTGCAGAACCAAGGTAGCCAAAGTAAGAAAAGTTTTAATGTTATATAATGTATTTAGGAATTTTCTTATATTGCTTTATGGTTTTAAAGCAAAGAATAGCACTGTACTTTTAGTCAACAAATTATTTTCATTTGTACAAAATGGTTTCTTTTCTGTTTTCCAGTGAACCAAAGGATCCATTATTCAGTCAGTTCCACAGTTTGGCTTTATGCCATGCAAGTGTGATGCTCTGCCAGATTAGTGAAGGAAAAAAATCTAATTTTGAAAACAGTTTGGCAGAGATTGTCAAAATCAGTCAATATTGGGCTTGTCTTATCTTGCTACCATTGATGTCATCCAAAGCTTTAGAGATCTATCAGTGGAATCTTCATTTCTTTTATGCATGTACTACTACTGTCAGTGGTGTCTAGATTGCTTGCCACTGCTGGCTTCTGAGAATAAAATCTATAGGGATGAACAAACTTTATTAATGGAAAGGGGAAAAAAAATGAGGTTATCTTTTACATAGTGATGCTGGTTTTACTTATCATATTGAAGGTTGGCTAGTAAAAATTGTAGCAAAATCTGACTTAAAAGTCTAATCTTTTTCTTGAAATATCATGGTAGGTTTTTTGTGCATGTAAATACCTAGCATAAACTAATTCATATGTAATTGAATATCCTATCAGATAATTTTCAAACCCATTTCTCTAAACTTGCAAGGCAAAGGGTATAATTTCTGTAAAGTTGTAGGAAAACACACAATCACAGAATCACACAGAATCACACAGAATCACAGAATGGCCTGGTTGGAAAGGACTTCAAGGATCACGAATCTCCAATCTCCCCTGCCACAGGCAGGGCCACCAACCTCCACATTTAATACTAGACCAGGCTGCCCAGGGCCCCATCCAGTCTGGCCTAAATCTTCCCTCCTTCAACTTAAAACCATTTCCCCTTGTCCTACCATTATCTACCCTTTCAAAAAGTTGCATAGCTGTATTGTACATACAATCCTGTAGCTGTAACATACACAACAATAATGCAGGTAGGACTGTTTGCAATTTCTCCTATGAATGTTAACTGACATTTTTATTAAGAATATATCTTCAATTACCTATAACTTTATCAAGCATTAACTCACTTTTTCAGACTGAACATCTGTCATAAGTTGAATGCTTGGAGGAATTTTTATTTGTATACATTTCTTCCATGCAGAAAGCATGGAAGAAAGCTTTTCACTTGCAAATTAAAACAAGATATCTGTCAACCACCTCTCTGAAAAGTCTAACAGCTCTTTACTATGGTATTCACAGTTTGACAATGTTCTTATAGCTATTTCTCTGGAGTTCCACCCTCACATAACCAAGTTATGCTTTGAATCATCTTACTTGGAATGTGCTCCAAGACTTGTTCAGAGTTCAGTAACTAAATCTGAAGATTGATGGAGACAGCCTCTCACAGTTCTTGGCCAGCCTAAGCACGTCACTCTAAAAACACAGCTGTGCATTCTACAGAGCCCAGGCACAAAACCTCACTCTGGTGTAGTTACTTCCAGCTGCTTGTGGGCTAGCTTAATTGTAGGCAAACAAATGCCAGGAGCAGCAGGGTGTCTCCTGTACTCAAATGTGCTATGGAGTGCAGTGGAGATAAGAGTTGAATCAGGAGAACTATGGGGAGCTGAGCTTTAGCTTGCCAAGGCCAGATGAGCAGGGGGAGTGGATCAGTGAATTTGGTGTAGGGGAGCACTATGGTCTGGGAACTGATTAGAAATAAGATTGAAAAATTCTAAAGTAAACAGATGCAAGCAAGATTTAGGCTGCAGCTCCTCAGGAAAGTGAACCAAGTAAGATGAGATCATCTGGGCCACATCCTATAAATTTCCACTTTCTTCCTGATTGTCCACCTTACCCTTCTTGCATAAGATATACTACCCTATCCCTTGCCTTGACACAACTGATGCTTCCCTCCGCTGCCTTAATGCACTAAATTTCAGCAGAAACTTAAACATTAGTGTGTTATCAACAACACCTTGAGTAAATTAGTGGATGTCCAAAAATGGATGATCAAAGATAACAGGTAGTAATGAGGTTGAGAGCTGCAGGTGAAAAGAGAGCAATCTGGCAATGTTTAGAATGAAAGCAGGATGGATTCAATGGAACAGAAAGACAAGGGTAAGGTCTGAAAAGAGGATGGGATTTTTCTGATACTTAGGAATTTAGTTGGTTATAATGAAGAGGATGTAAACAAATGAGTTAATTTCTTTTTATCAGATCTTTCTTAGAGACCGTAAGTCCAAACATGGAAAAAAGAAAAAAGGAGAACAAAAGATTACCCCATTCCTTTCATGCTAGCACATTTTAGCATAACAAAGTATGGAGAGAACAGATGTGGAAAAGAATGCATTGAAGAATATTCACACCCAGATGTTGTGTGCTTGACCAGTCTTGTCTCAAAAACTCTTTGTGCATCTGGTCAAACAGCAGCAGATGTTGGCTCCTTGAAGGTCTTATTAAGTATAGCAGCTGATGATGATGATAGATACTCTTCTAGTGTAATTGCTGTGCCATAAGTCAAAAATCTTGTTCTCATGTTTAAAAAAAAACAAAAAAATGAAGCCCCATGACGAAACTTAGGGGCTCTTTGTAGGTCTGTTATTTTTTCTCATTTGTTTTCGTGAAAACTCCAGAAAAAAATGCATGCCTCAGAGAAATTGCCATAATTATAAATAATTATAAATAATCTTTCTGCTCAACAACTTTATTGTATCCATAAAGTAATACCTTCCCCACTCATCTCACCAGTGCTTTAAAACTTTTATTAACATTCATGAACAACTCAGATACTATATTCAGTTGTCCAAAACAATCCCTATAGGCCTGTGGCACAGTGGCTGGAAGACTGTGTGGAAGAAATGGACCTGGGGATGCTGGTTGACTCTTGGCTGAACACAGGCCAGCAGTGTGCCCACGTGGCCAAGAAGACTGATGGCATGCTGGCTTGTATCAGAAATACTGCAGCCTGCAGGAGCAGGGAAGTGATTGCCCCCCTGTATTCAGATCTGGTGAGGCCACATCTTGAGTTCTGTGCTCAGTTTTGGGCCTCTCACTGCAAGAAAGACACTGAGGACCTGGAGGAAGGCAGTGAAGCTGATGAGGGGTCTAGTGCAAAAGTCTTATGGGGAGGAGCTGAGGGAACTGAGACTGTTTAGCCTGGAGAAGAGAAGGTTTATGAGAGATCTTATAGCTAGCTCTCTACGGCTACTAGGAGGTTGTCGCAAAGCGGGAGTTAACCTCTTCTCCCATGTAACAAGCAAGAGAATGAGAGTGAAAGCTTCAAGTTGTGCCAGGGGAGATTCAGGTTGGATATTTGGAAAAATTTGTTCTCCTAGAGAGCGGCCAGGTTCTAGAATGGGCTGCCCAGGGAGGTGGTGGAGTCGCTGTCCCTGGAGGTGTTTAAGAAACATTTAGATGAGGTACTAAGGAACATGGTTTTGTGGGGTAATACTGTGATAGGTGGATGGTTGGAGTGGTCCAAGATCTTGGAGGTCTTTTCTAACCTTGGTGATTCTACAATTCTATGATTCTATAAATACCAGAAAAAAGGAAAGCACAAATTTTTCTTGTCAATCAGAATTTGATTAATATGTGTTAAATAAGTCCTGTAACTATCACTAAATGAGCAAAATTACCAGTAAATGAGCAGAAAAAGTATTCTGTAATATCTAAAGAATGAGAACATTTCCATGTTTGTTCTGTGTTATTGTATATTAAATGCTTGTTACAAAGAAAATTGCGACTGTTGATGTCATTAAGAGGTAGAAAAAAAAAATTGTCGCACTGATAATGCTAGGAACTGGCTTGCTTAGCATTTCTCTCACTCACAAAGCACTCTCCTACAATTTAGACATTGCCCTGAGATGCTGGTGATCTGAGATCATGTCTTGTCTTAATTTCTGGCATGGTATATGACACAAGTTAATTCGTGTAGACTCTATGGTCTTAGTTTTCATCTACTTTGATTAAAATTTTCATTTCATTTCATCAAAACTCATTTGATTTCTACTTTACATTATAGTTTAAGATCATAGATTAAAGAAAAGAACCTCTATAATGCTTGTATGCACTGCCTGAAACTAGCAGTCATGTAAAGTTAATTCAAATCCTACCGAAAGGTTTGAGTGGCCTTGAGACAAAAGTAGTAGAAATTTAAGAGTATGAAATATAAGGTCACATATTTCTAGATCCTTAAAAATATTTCTAAGAACTTAATAGTTGAAAAAAGTTGTTTCTAACAGGTGTTTTTGCATAGCTACATCTCCTTTTACAGTCATAGCTTATTTCTTATCTGTTAGCAGATATTTCTGTCTCGTTATTTTTTCTCATTTCTCTCTTCCATAGGTATGTCCTGCTGTGCTTTGTGTGTATTCAACTTTGTTTACATGTGTTGTGATACATTTGCATATGAAGTAATATATTAATATATTTGTATGTTCTGCTGAGTCACTTCCACAGGAGTAGCAACCTCTTCTCCAAATAAATCTTGCTAATTTCAGTTCATACTTCTGTCTTATTGGAGTCTACCACTGTTTTTTCCTTCCTGTCTTTGTATTTGTACTTTTCCCAGAATGTAGTCTCCCCCTTGGTTCTCCTCCTCTGTAAATTGGTAGCATCTGGTAAGAGGCAATGTGCACCTCTCTTGACATGCGACTGGCTGGGGCATTTGAGCTTCAAAATGTCTCTTTCACAGTGCAGGGACCACTTATTGTTGCATGCAAACATCCATGTTGCTACTGTTCAGTAAAAACACTAATAAATATATATATTAGCAAGTTGTGTGATGAGTATACTGTACTGGAAAATGTGGAAATTAGATACTTGTTTTTGGATCAGTTACTGATCCAAAACTTTGGCAGAAATGAAATATGCACGCTTCTGTTGCCCAGACACAAGCCTTTTCTTTTCATTATGTTAGTTTAGTTTCATGTTATTAAGCAGAAAGGGAATGAGCTGAAATACCAGTCAATGAATTAAGCAAAATTCCCTCACAAACTTACTACTTTGTTGTTTAGTCATCATGTCTTATACCTCGATTTTTCATTCTACAGTTTTGTAACAGGCGAGTACTTTCATTACCATAGCAAACACTGAAATGTGTGATACTGTATGTATGAGCATCTTCTAAGGAAGTACAGAGCACCAGGGGAACTGAACTGTTGAGTGGAGGCAGTAAAAGCTTGCAATAGAAGCATTTCAAACACATCATTTGAAGACGTGATGTAAGTTTCATACTCATGATGCTAGACAAAGAATGAAAAGAATCAGTGTGATTGTAGAGTTCTTCAGATATTTCATCTTATTGCTTGTAGGCCGGAAGTTTTAGGCATTTTAATCAAGAAATGTAGCGTTATACTTCCTTTGCACTGGAAAATATTTTCCTAAATACAATATTCATCCAGGCTATGTGATGCTGTTCTTTTGCAATAATTATCTTTCCACTGCTTCCCACCGCCTATTTCTAATCTGTACTTTTCCATTCACTTCTGTTAAACATGTCTGACTCAGATAATGTATATTACTGCAGATAACTGTGTGTCTAAATATGTTGACTAGTATCTTGTATCTTGAATTTGTTCCATTGAGAATGCTTCTCTTTAGAAAAAGATGGTCATGTGAACTATATATGTAGGAGTTTCATAGATCTTTTTAATTTGGAAAAATTTTTAATTCTTCATTTTTATTCAGCTGTTTGGCAAAAGTACATTGCAATAATTTACACAACAAGGAGTAAGTACAACCAGTCAACACCCCTCTATGTAGTGTAGCCTTCATTTCTTCTAAGGTGTGCTGACACATACAAACTTTATTTCCCAAAGCGACTTAGGGTTGGCACCTGCAATTGCAGTAGTGGCCACCGCTAGTGGGACTAATGATTGCTCTTACACAGCAGACGGATTGATTCATGGATTGATGTAAGCCTCCCAGATATATAACCTGCATTTTTACTGACCAGCATTGGAGTGTATTGTAAATGACACAGCAAAGGCAATACCCATTGTCTGATCTGAATCTAAGATCAGCAGCCTGCAGTGCAGTTTTGTGTTGGCTGAGCTGTGCTTAATCACATCAGCCACTGTTTGTTCCTGAGTAACAGGCACCACTCGAGAGCATGAGAGTGACGATCCTAGGTCACAGCAAAGCTGTTCATCAAACACCAAAATCTTGTCTCCACAAGTGGTCATAAATGAAAGCTAGGAAGATGGAAAGAGCAGGCAAACATGCCCTCTGTGAACATTCTGTTCTTTTTGGCTCAGTCTCGTGCAGCTGTACTGTTCTGAGTGCAGCTGAAGCAAAATGCCTACAATTCTGTTGATAAAAAATTTAGTTTCCTTAAAAATGTGCTTAGTGAGTAAAGTGATTAAAGACTCGAGGTCTAAAGGAGTAGTCTGAGTATTCACTCACAAGAAGGGGAGATAAAGGATAATGAAAAAGACTTTTTTAAGTACGTTAACAGTAAAAGGAAGACTATGGAGAATGTGGCTCCCTTGCTAAGTGACGGGGGTGTTCTGGTAACAGGGGATGCTGAGAAGGCGGAGATACTGAATGCCTTTTTTGCTTCTGTCTTTAGTGAAAAAGCTCCCCCTTGGGAATCTGAGACCCTGGAGGTTAGTGAGAGGATCTGGGGAATGGAAGACCTCCCTTCAGTCAGGTAAGAGGTGGTCCGAGAGTGCCTAGGCAACACTAATGTTCACAAATCCATGGGACCCGATGGGACGCATCCGCGGGAGCTGAGGGAACTGGCAGAGGTGATTGCTGAACCGATGATTTCTGTCATCTTTGAGAGGTCTTGGAGGAAGGGGGAGGTGCCTGAAGACTGGAGGATAGCCAATGTCACTCCGGTCTTCAAAAAGGGTGAGAAGGAAGATCCAGGCAATTACAGGCCAGTCAGCCCCACCTCTGTCCCTGGAAAGGCGATGGAACAGCTTGTGCTGGATGTCATCTCCAGACAACTGGAAGAAAAGGAGGTTATCAGGAGTAGTCAGCATGGGCTCACCAGGGGGAGGTCGTGCTTGACCAACCTGGTGGCCTTCTATGATGTTGTCTCTGGCTGGGTGGATGAGGGGAGAGCAGAGGATATAGTCTACCTTGATTTCAGCAAGGCTTTTGATACTGCCCCCACGACTTCCTTATAACAAAGCTGAGGAAGTGTGGGATAGATGAATGGACAGTGAGGTGAGTTGAGAACTGGCTGACTGGCAGAGCGCAGAGGGTCGTCGTTGGCGGTGCAGAGTCTGGCTAGAGACTTGTAACTAGTGCTGTTCCTTAGGGGTCAGTGCTGGGTCCGGTCTTGTTCAACATCTTCATCAATGACCTTGATGAGGGGATAGTGGCCACCCGCAGCAAGTCTACTGATGATACAAAATTGGGAGGATTGGCTGACATGCCTGAAGGCAGTGCTGCCATTCAGCAAGACCTGGACAGGCTGGAGAGCTGGGCAAAAAAAAAAGGATGAAGTTTAACAACAGCAAGTGTAGAGTCTTGCATCTGGGGAGGAATAATTGCATGCACCAGTACGGGTTGGGAGATGAGCTGCTGGAGGGGAGCTCTGCGAAGAGGAACCTGGGTGTGCTGGTGGACAACAGGTTGGCCATGAGCCGGCAGTGTGCCCTTGTGGCCAAGAGGGCCAACGGCATCCTGGGGTGCATTAAAAAGAGCGTGGCCAGCAGGTCGAGGGAGGTGATCCTCCCCCTCTACTCTGCCCTGGTAAGGCCTCATCTGGAGTACTGCGTCCAGTGCTGGGCTCCCCAGTACAAAAAAGACAGGGATCTCTTGGAAAGAGTCCAGTGGAGGGCCACAAAGATGGTGAAGGGCCTGGAGCATCTCTCCTATGAGGAAAGGCTGAGTGAACTGGGTCTGTTCAGCCTTGAGAAAAGGAGACTGAGAGGGGACCTGATCCAGGTCTATAAGTATCTGAGGTATGGGGGCAGAATGGCGAGGCCAGACTGTTTTCAGTGGTGAGTGGAGACAGGACAAGGGGAAACGGCCGGAAACTGCAGCATAGGAAGTTCTGCACCAATGTGCGCAAGAACTTCTTTGCAGTGAGGTGACGGAGCACTGGAACAGGCTGCCCAGGGAGGTGGTGGAGTCTCCTTCTCTGGAGATGTTCCAGACCTGCCTGGATGCCTACTTGTGCGACCTGCTGTAGGGAACCTGCTTTGGCAGGGGGGTTGGACTCGATGACCTCTGGAGCTCCCTTCCAACCCCTACAATTCTGTGTGATTCTGTGATTCTGTGTGATTCTGTGAAATTCTAATAGAATATGAACTTCAATTGTACTTCTTCAGCCTGTGAGGGTGCCTTCACAAGCAAGCAAAGTTACCTTACCAGCATGAATAGCTTCACTAAAGCAATTGACTTCACAGGAACTGTGATTCATCCTAAAAAAAAACAAAAACAACTGATTTCCTCCCTTTTCTGATAGATTTCTTAAATTACCTCCTTTTGTTGCCAGCTTTGTCGCCTGGTATTTCTAAGACCTTTTGAACTGTGTCGTACAGAAAGGTAACACTGTAGATTCACAGTTACCTGTAAATAAATCTTACGTCTATTATTTAATCCTACTAGCCTACTGAAGGTGGATTAGGGAGCATCTGTCCTCAGGGACAGCCTGCATTGATGCTAAGATGGGGAACAGGACAGGGTCACACTATGGAAAGGAACACTATCAGCACTCTGCAGCTAGTGCTGTTATGGCGATCCTCTTGAATTACGCTTCAAATGAGCCCTGTTATTCTATTCAATTACTGTTGACTAGAAATGGCTGCAGCCTGTTCTCACATCTGAGGAACAAGGCCATGTTTTGCTAGAACCTGATTAGTAGCAAGTATGTGATTTTAGCCTTTACCTAGGGAAGCAGCAAAAGAGGTCCTTAAAAAATCTATTTGAGCAAACAGAGAAACTGCCATTGCTTTCGCACCAGGTGCAAGTTAGAAAGCTCCCAAAACAAGACAGAGAGCATAAGCCTTCAGCTTATCAGCAATATTTCTGGGGTATTTACAAGTGATCACCATGAAAGAGTAGCACTGCATAGAAATGAAGAGAGGTTAGCAGATCCTCACAAAAAAATAAAGAAATCTCAGCAGTGCATTAAGCAGATCATATAAATGTACCACTGCTTCAAAGTGGAAAGAAACATTATATTCTTTTCAACCAAAATTACAGAATCACAGAATCACAGAATCACCCGGGTTGGAAGGGACCTCAAGGATCATGTAGTTCCAACCCCCCTGCCTAGCAGGGCCACCAAACGTACACATTCAGATTAAATTAAAGTGTCATCATAAAAAATAAAATTGTCCAGATGTTGCAGAATATGTTACAGACAATTTACAAATTATTTTTAAAATTGTAAATTATACCTCATACATCTTTTAAAACTATAAAAACTCCTCTTCTTCACTGCTCAGAATTTTTTCCAATTTTAGATGTCTTGGAATTTCTTGTGGGAGTTCTCAGCTGTTTCCAAAATGTCACCAGAAGTAAACACCTTTTCCTCACATCATATCAGAAAAGCTCAAAAATGCAGTTGTTCTTTGTCAGGAACATTCCATTTGTTGGAGAAGGTTATTTGCAAGGACATCCAGCATGGAAACACTGTGGACTAGTAAAAGGTGAGTTTACAGAGGAAATATCTTAATTCTTCAGTCCTTGATTTTGCAGCATCAATCAGATTCTCATGGCTGTTTCCCAAATAGAGCATTACAGCATGTATCATATTTCTTGGTCATTTAGGCACTGTCTGCAAGTATTTCATGATCCTTATCATCAGTGATAACATAAAAATACACACTCATCATGTTCTTTTACCTGTATGTGTGCTCTTGCAGTCATACACATTAAGGGAAACTGAATTTTGTCTGCCCACTGGTGATGCCAGAAAAATTAGTACTTAATGCAGAATTTAAAATCTCATTTTTTTTTCCTATAGCATCTGATTGGATATGTGTTAAAAAACACTGGATTCAATAGGATTTGCATGCGATAGAAAGGGGATTTGGCCTTCAGCCTTCAGATGTATTTTGTTTTACACAGACCGCATACTTTACTTTAGGCGTTTTGTTGGAGTAATTTTAATACCTTGTAAAACACTGTGAAACACTTTAAAGAAAAGTGTTATAAAAGTAGCTCATCTGGTACCATGAAGTACTTTACATTTGCATGAAACCTGAGTATTTAGCAATTTTTTTGGCTAATGGATAAGATAGACTTGAAAAAGCTGCACAGTGAGATCGCCATCAAGATTCCATTATCACAGTTTGTTATGATCCAAGGTGAAATTTGAGCCTGGGAATTTTCACAGTTCATCAGCTGTGAATTTTTGCTGTATTTCAGTTCTGTTTAAGTTGTACAAGTTTAATTGTGAAAATTAACCTCCTGGAGTATCCAGAAACCAGATGGAGAAATATTGTTTCCTTTCAAGATAGTGCAAGAGGGCTTACCAAATATATGGGAAATGGGAACATATTATTGAAGGTGCCTACCTGGCACCTAAACACCTAGCTGGTGGCTGCAATGAGGGGGAGAGAAACATGAGAGAAAGATAGGATGAAAACCATTGCTAAGCTTTGTGTGTTACCTGTCTTGATTGTCAAGAAGCACTAGATAAATTTGAAAACCTTTTGATTTATACTTGTATATGTTGTACACTTTGCTTGAGCTTTGTATTATGACAGTTTTGAGCTGCAGCTGAGTATGAAGGTACAGAGTCACCAAATTATAGAATGTCTTGGGATGGAGGAGACCTTAAAGATCACTGAATTCCAGCTCCCCTGCTGTGGGCAGGATTTCCACTCTCTAAATCAAGTTACATATCTAAATCATATAAAGCATAAACACAACATCAGTTTGTTTACCACAACACTTGATTCTTGCTTTTTATTCATGATGAGAACCACAAATCTCATCCCTATTAGGAGTTGGGACTTATTGTGCATATACACACAAAGGAAAATGAGTCTGCCCAGTGTCAGACGCTAATGCCCAAACCAACAGCAGCAGCACAAATGTATGGAGAAGAGACTTTGCCCTTCTTACGTTTGCATATCCTAGAATACATTTGCCTCTAGCAGTCCAACCTAATTTCCACTTTCTCTGTTGCTTCTTCCCATGCTTGATAAGCTCATGATTTAGCCAGAGTGTTCTCATTCTATATTTTCCATCATTCTTCTTCACTGGACTAGATTAGTCTATCTATCAATAGACAGATGGTAGTTGTGCCTTAATACCATCTCTTTGAGGAACTGCCGGGTCATTTTAACTTCTCTTCATGAACCTGTCTTCTGTAAATTCATAAGTGACATTTTCCTGAGTTTACTGAAACCTACTGAAATTTACTGCCTATATTTTGTTTTCCTCTCTTTGGCTTCACTACTTTTTACTGGTACTCTATTAACACCTTTTGTGTGTGTGTATGCTTAAAAGCTCTGATATTCCAGAGAAGCAGGGATAGGCTTCTCAGCTTCTAGAATTGCAAATATGGCATGCAACATCCAAGCTTTCTCAAGGAACACTCCCAGTTCTCTTACAGCACTGCATGTCCACTTCTGTTTTATTTGTTGAGACTATGTCATGGAAAAGTATTTAAGTAATACATCTTTCTAGTGTCTTTATTTCTGCTTACGAGATTATAGCCAGCACCATGTGACAAGCCAGCTCTTCATGGATGACTGAAAACAATACTTTGAGAATTATTGCCCTATTGGAGCAGGTCCTTGATCTATTCTAAACAAGATGGAAAAAAGACCTTTAATGACCTAGAATGTTGTACACATACCAGAAGATCACTTGTGACAAAATTCAAGAAAGAACAACAGTAAGAGTATAATTGCAGAAAACATTCTGAAGACTGATTCAGTCTTTAAAACTAAACAAATTCCACTTCCAGTATAATACAAATTTTAAAGACAAAAGTAAAATGAACATTTCCACTGATGGTGCTTAGGTGACTAAGCAGGCAAGTTTCCTTTTCTCAGCTTTCAAACTTTTCTCGGAGTTAGCTTTGTTTCATTTTCTCCCCAAGCACATGACTTCTGAAAATATTTTCTCCTGAGAGAATCTTTCCACACCAAAACTTATTTTTAAAAGGTCCATCTTATTCAAGTTAGAATCACAGAACAATATTTAACTTTGCCTGTCATGATCAAACAGTCTTCTCCCTTTTTAAACCACATGCTCACCTTATTTACCAATGAAGAAATCATATTTTAGGTAAGAGAATGACACACTAGAGGGAAGGGATGCTATCCAGAGGGACCTGGACAGGCTTAAGAGGTGGACCCATACCAACCTCATGAAGTTCAACAAGGCCAAGTGCAAGGTCCTGCACCTGAGTCATGACAATTTCAAGTAGAGATACAGGTTGGGCAGAGAATGGCTTGAGAGTAGGCCTGTGAACAAGTATTTGGGAATGTTTACAGATGAAAGATTCAAGCTGGCAGTGTGTTCTTGCAGCCCAGAAGGCCAACTGTATCCTGGATTGTATCATGAGAAGCATGACCAATGTGGAGGGAGATGAAGGCCCCTCTTCTCTACTCTTGTGAGAACCCATCTGGAGAAGAAATTCTTTACTATGATGGTGGTGATACCCTGGAACAAGTTGCCCATCGAGGTTGTGGATGCCCCTACCCTCGAAGCATTCAAGACTGGATGGGGCTATGAGCAATCTGGTCTACAGGGAGGTGTCCCTGCCTGTAGCAGGGGATTGGAACTAGATGATCTTAAAGGTCCCTTCCAGCTCAAATCATTATCCAATTCTATGATTCTAAATATTACTGAAATGTCAGTTACGTTCAAATGCATACATACTTTCAAGGATTTCTTTTAAATCATCAGTGTTTTATGTGCATCAGTTTTTGTACAACAGTATAGAAAAGCACTGCTTATTGAAGAAACAGCTTCATGGAATCATAGAACACCAGAGGTTGGAAGAGACCTCTGGAGATCATCTAGTCCACCCTCTGCTAAAGCAAGTTCCCAACAGTACATTGCACAGGAAAGCATCCAAGTAGGTCTTGAATAGGAAGAGATAGGAGATAGGAGGTTCCACAACCTTCCTGAAACACAGTGCAATCATTAGTCACAACTAATATGTTAGCATGATCAGAAATACCTGTTTAATGAACTTTATCTCCTTATATTACAAAGGTAATTACACACTTAGCTGACCAAAGGAAGCCATTGGGGTGATCCTTTTGGATTTCAGCAAAGATTTCAACACTGTTTCTTGCCAGTCCAGCAGAGTCTGGAAGAGTCCAGCAAAAGATTTACAGTTAAACAGGGCAAATGTGTTTGTCTTTCTAGGAAGATGGAAAAGCCCTTACTCTGTAAAATAGTATATTTTATTTTAAGGATGCACTTGTGGTGGTTTTGGTTTGAACAGCATTTTGTGTGCACAATCACAAAATCAGCATCTGTGATTCAGATCTTTTCTTTGAAAAGACCCCAACATGCTTCCTTATTTAAAGCAGCAAGCCCTTAGCTCCTTGTGGGCTGAATAACTTCACATCAGTATAGACATTTATATATTCACATCAGTATAGACATATAAAGCCTTTGCTTTTGTTGCTTTTAAGAATTCTGCAATGATAATCCCACAGTGCCTCATAGTAGCACTTTGGTGCAGACTTCAAGCTCTGCTGGCTGAGCTGTGGCTGACCAGAAGTTCCCCCTGGAAGCCTTGAATAAACGGAATTTCTGCCAGCTCGGAGGAACAAGTGCTGCTAATCTTGCTATCTATGTTAGATCAATAAGTTGTGAAGAAAGGGCAGGGACCACGTAGGTTACAGTTCTTAGGAAACAGAGGAAAAGAAATACCTACAGTTCATTTTAGAAGGACTTCTGGGCACAGAGTCAAAGGATGGCATGAGAGGTAGTACTGGAGATACTGGAGCGATTCTGTGCAACAGGAAGTATTTCAGTGAGTGATGCAAGTGGTGAAGCCTGGTTTCCTATAAGTGCCTACAAACATCTAAGTTGATCATTCCGAGGTTATGCTTTTATCTCAGTCCTTATCAGACATCAGAAAATGAAAGAAAAGTAATAGGAATATCTGCAATGTGTGGAAAAGGTGTAATTGAAATTTGTGCTGTGTGAGATACTGGTTAGTCTAAAAAGAGGAGAACCTTTGGCACACAAATAGACTTGTGTAAAGACAATGTGGTCTCTTGTAAGCTTTGTTTCCTCAAGAAATCAGACTAAAAATCTGGAGCAGCTGTTTCTGTAGGAAGCCTCAGACTGTTCTTTGAAGGCAGGCAAGCACTCAGAAAAGGATACCATATTGTTGAGCTCTTTAGAGAAGAGATGAAAGAGAAGAAAAAAGCCCTCCTAAGGAGGAAGGGGTCAAGGGCTATGCAGCTGTCATTCTGCTAAGTTATTTGAACTTTTAAAAATAGAGTTCAGAAAGGTAGAACTACTACCGGGAAACAAAAGCGAGGAACTTGAAGACAAAACTGGTAAATGTACCTTCTCTTTAAGAGTATTCATTTTCTCCTTTATCCTCCTACCAGACCAGGTTTGAAAATTACTCCCTTTGTTACTTATGCATATAAACAAATACAGGGCTGGAAGTGCTGTTTATTTTGCAATCACCCACTCCTTTTGCAACTCAGACATCAAAGTCCTCTGCCACATCATGCTTAACTCCAGCTTTTTTTTTTTTTTTTTTTTTTTTTTTTAATGCTTTAGGTTAATGCATGTTCACAAAATAATAGCTGTATCATGGAGCAAAAGATAGAGACAGAGACTACCAAGGCTGGAGAAGTGTCTGTCTGATTCATCACTGGGTTGTAATCCAATCCATAAATGCTCCTGAATGCACTTACCCAGTAGAGAAGAAGGGCACAACATAGCAGTCTGCAGTGAGGGCCACAAGCTTAAAGTGCAAGAAGTCGGGCATGTGGCTGTGAACAACTGGGATGACTACAGCATTGCTATGCATCTTGCTGTCTTAGATACCAGAGTATCTTTGAGTAGTGTCTTGCTGTGCTCCATGCAAGGATTAAGTGTGTGGAGGAACAAACATGAAACGAGATCAACTTCTGCTCCCTTGTGCCTTCAGTTTTGTGTCTGAAATTGGTGAATGAGACCATTCATTTCAGGAAGAGTAAGCAAACATTTTCAGACCAAGATAAACAGTTTTCAAGAATTTATAACCATCTAATAAAAAAGGATCTTCATCCCTACAAAGCAGATTTGTAAATAGAATTTCTGAAACTTTAAATATTAGATACAAAGCATCTAAAATAATGTGTTCTTGTCAGATGAAAGATACTACCTACATGAAAATATTGCTGTTTAAAAGAAATCGGTTTACTTACAGAAACGTGTTAGATGCATATACTTCTTTGTTTAATTTCAAATAGTACCTTCAAGCAAATTTTTGAGAATACATTTTTTATCTCCATTTCTTGGAATAAAAATAAGTAAATAAATAAAAAGAACCCCAAATAGTAAAAATCAGTCATCAAATCTGTAGCTCCTAGAAAGGAGCCCCACCACATCCTCATCTCCAAATTGGAGGGAAGTGGATTTGATGGGTGGACGACCCGATGGATAAGCAATTGGTTGAAAGGCCGCAGACAGAGGGTGGTGGTCAGTGGCTCTATGTCCAGGTGGAGGCCGGTAACAAGTGGTGTCCCCCAAGGGTCTGTCTTGGGACCGGTGCTCTTTAACATCTTTATTAATGACATCGATGAAGGAATTGAGTGCACCCTCAGCAAGTTTGCTGACGACACCAAGCTGAGTGGCGCGGTTGATACGGTGGAAGTAAGGGATGCCATTCAGAGGGACCTCGACAGGCTGGAGGGCTGGGCTCGGGTGAACCTAATGAGGTTCAACATGGCAAAGTGCAAGGTTTTGCATTTGGGCCGGAAGAACCCCAGGCACCCGTACAGGCTGGGAGGAGTGGTCCTTGAGAGCAGCTCGGCAGAGAAGGACCTGGGGGTCCTGATGGACGAGAGACTGAACATGAGCCAGCAGTGCGCTCTGGCAGCTCGAAAGGCAAATGGGATCCTGGGCTCCATCAGGAGAGGGTGGTCAGCAGGGAGAGGGAGGTGATTGTCCCTCTCTACTCGGCTCTTGTGAGGCCCCACCTGGAGTACTGTGTCCAGGTGTGGAGCCCTCAGTACAAGAAAGACATAGAGATCTTGGAAAGGGTCCAGAGGAGGGCGACTAAGATGATCAGGGGGCTGGAGCACCTCCCCTATGAGGACAGGCTGAGGGAGTTGGGCTTGTTCAGCCTGGAGAAGAGAAGGCTGCGGGGCGACCTCATTGCAGCCTATCAATACCTGAAGGGAACCTACACCCAGGAGGGGAGTAAACTCTTCAGAAGGGCTGATAACAGCAGGACTAGGGGAAATGGATCAAAGTTGAAGGAGGAAAGATTTAGGTTGGATGTCAGGGGGAAGTTCTTTACAAGGAGAGTGGTTAGGCCCTGGAACGGGCTGCCCAGGGAGGTCGTGGATGCCCCGTCCTTGGACGTGTTCAAGGCCAGGTTGGACGGGGTCCTGGGCAACCTGATCTGAATGTGTACGTTTGGTGGCCCTGCTAGGCAGGGGGGTTGGAACTACATGATCCTTGAGGTCCCTTCCAACCCAGGTGATTCTGTGATTCTGTGATCTGTGTGATTCCTAGAAAGGTACTTAGAAATGCAAACTCAACTAATATGTAGGTACACCGTCATATAAGTTCTTTTCTAAAAAAAAAAAAATTGTAAATTACTTCTCATTCCTTTTTTAGAAGACTAATACTTGACAGCATTTCAAACTGTCAATCCTAATGCAAAATGAGAGGAAAGCCCACTTTAAAAAAAAAAAGATGAAAAAATAATCTCCTGTGGATGAAAGACATTGCTTCCTTATGTTCACAGTTCACTCCATCTTTTCAAAAAGAAGGGCAGGAATAATAAATAATTGTTTTGTTTTCTGTGCTACTTCGTGGGAACTTTGATGGGACTGTGCCATTCTTATTTAATGGCATATAAGCTCCACCTTCTGGTAAAACCTGGTATATCTCAGGGGTCACAGAATATTGGAATATTGGAATAATAGAATAATAGAATAATAGAATAATAGAATAATAGAATCATAGAATCATAGAATCATAGAATCTGAGAATCATAGAATCATGGAATCACAGAACGGCCTGGGTTGAAAAGGACCACAAAGATCATTTAGTTTCAACCCCCCCTGCTATGTGCAGGGTTGCCAACCACCAGACCAGGCTGCCCAGAGCCACATCCAGCCTGGCCTTGAATGCCTCCAGGGATGGGGCATCTGTAGCCTCCTTGGGCAACCTGTTCCAGTGCCTCACCACCTTCTGTGTGAAAAACTTCTTCCTAATATCTAACCTGTATCTCCCCACTCCAAGTTTAAAACCATTCCCCCTTGCCCTATCACTATCCACTCTTGTAAACAGTCATTCCCCTCCTGTTTATAGGCTCCCTTCAACAGGCCACAATGAGATCTACCCAGAGCCTTCTCTTTTCCAAGCTAAACAAGCCCAGAGGAGATTATAGAATCATATAACTGCCTAGGTTGAAAAGGAACTCAAAGATCAGACCACATTGAGATCTCCTATTTATTAGTGAAATACTGTTTTAGTATTGTTTAGTAGCAAGATGAAAACCTTCACTGTATTTATTAATGATAATAATATCTATAATTATTTAATTATCTAATAATTATCTATAATAATCATTTTTACTTACTTTGCAAGATGACAAGAGTAATTAACAGCAGTGTTACCTTAATGTCTTAAAGCTTACCTTTGGACCAGGAGTCCATTGTGCATTTCAGAAATTCAATCCCTAAAAGATGCTGTCTAATAAAAAACAAGTGATTGAAGGTATTTTCCATCAGTCAAGTAAAAGGGAACATTGAGATACTATTGGAAAGAATGATAAAATACAAACAGAATGATCATATTTATGTAGGTAGTCTAATGAAGACTGTTGTGGGGCAACTTAACATCATCAGGAATATTTCAAGAGAAAGTAATTGATAGAATACTGAAGTCCTGCTGAGAAGGACTTAGGGGTCCTCGCTGATAAAAGCTTAACATGAGTCAGCACCTTGTGCTTGCAGCCTGGAAGGCCAATGGTACCCAGGATTACATCAGGAATTTTCTTACGGAGAGAGCGGTGAGGTGCTGGAACAGGTTGCCCAGAGAAATTGTGGGTTGTGAAAGGTGTTCAAGCCCAGGTGGGATGGGGCCCAGGGCAATCTGCTCTAGTACTTGATCTAGTGGCTGGCAGCCCTGTCTATGGCAGGGGGGTTGAAACTCGATGATCCTTGGGGTCCCTTCCAACCCAAGCCATTCTATGATTTTATGAAGTCAGTATCTCTGCAAAAAGGGGAAATAGTAGATGTAGGAAAGAGCAGGCAGTAGGCAGGAAAAGAAGACAACAATTCACATTTTCTAGAGAAGAAAAAAATAGATTTAGTGAAAAACTGCCTGGAAGGCAGGTTGAAATAACGAACTGAAAAATTATTTCTTCATTATACATTAACATCAGGACAAAATATCATGTCAAAGGCAAAAGTAGCCCTAATGGAATTATTTTAAGAGTACTTGGAAGAGTTTTGCTATGCAAGTGTGAATGTTTTCAGAAAAAAAAAAAAAAAAGAAAAAAAGAAGATAGCAATCTAGTAATCTGGTAAAAGACTGGAACCTCCTTGAACAAGGCAATGTCCAAATCATACAGATTTTCTGTACATGCACTTAGAGTAATAAATGGATATTTCTACTTCTTCTCTTGTTGTATTTCAGTAAAGGGACAAAACAACTGTTCAACATATTGCTCTGCTGTGCTTGCAGATATTGGTCCTAAGTTTTCTACATGATGAAAAGAAATTTCACAAACCCAAGATCCTTGTTTTTGTACCATCAAATACCCCTTACAGCAAAAAGAAAATGCACCGTGTTAAGCATGACCATCAATGAGACAATGGCAGGCCCATGTGTTTCTATGATACATTTTCTGGAAGTATCTGGCACATACAGTGCAAGATAAAATAATAAACAATGATCATAATTAAT
Source organism: Tympanuchus pallidicinctus (assembly GCF_026119805.1). Taxonomy (NCBI): domain Eukaryota; kingdom Metazoa; phylum Chordata; class Aves; order Galliformes; family Phasianidae; genus Tympanuchus; species Tympanuchus pallidicinctus. Next base: position 12,653,527 of record NW_026294813.1, read on the forward strand.
GTCACAAAAATGCTATGCTCTGCATGGCATGTCTTTGAATTGTGAGCAAGGAGAGTAACACTGGCAAGAAAAAACAGATAGCAAACAGCTGCACAACAGGGAGTAGCTTTAAAAGGCACCAACCATGAAAGAATTGGGGAACTTGTCAGACTGCTTCAATATTATGTTGATAGACAGCATTTTTATTAGAAAGCTTTCAAGGCTGTTTTTTCTTCAGATTTGCTCACAAAAAACAGATGTTTCATATTATTGGGTGTTGTTTATTCCGTGAATGTTTTGCAGGTGGTAATAACTCCTCAGCTTTTGAAAAAAGTATATCAGAGAAAGCAGAAGATTCCCCAACTGTCCCATTAGGAAACATGACAGAAAACTTCAGTTCAGAGTGTAACTGAATCAATCAATAGAATTTTTGTAGTTTGACACATTGTGTTTTATTAGTACTGCAAGACAGGGAGGCGCCTGTTGAGAGGAACTGATGACCTGAATAAATGACAGAGCTGGAAAGGACCTGTAGAAATTGTCCAATGCAACCTCCATGCTCAGAGTGGGGTCAGATAAGGCAGGCTGCCCAGCACTGTGTGCATTCAAGTTTTGGATCTCACCAAGGATGGAGACTCTGCATCCTGTCTGGACAACTTATTTTGGTATTCGTTCATAATTACAGTAAAAAAAAATTAATAACAATAATCTTTTTCCCTTCCATTTAAACCAGTCTCAGTTCATCCTTATTACTGGTTGCCAATCAGACTCCATGTTTGTTCCTATCTCTCTCAGGTGTTTATACATATTAAACAGATCCCCCCAGGCTTACACTCCGTTGGGCTGAACAGTCCTTCATCTCTTCACCTTCTCCTTGTATTCAGACACTCCCATCCCTTTATCAACTTTGCAGCTCTTCGTTGGACTTGTTCCAGTATTGGTTGCAGTACAGACCCCTATAGTGAAGTGACTGGTTTCCAGCTGGACTTTCTGCTATTGAGGACAACCCATCAGTTCCCACAATTTTCAGTCCATAACTCTGTCTTATCTAGACTACACTCCATTGATTTGTCTTTATGGATGTTTAGAGGAGAGACGGTGTTAAAAGCTTTAGTGAAAAGGAGATGCACAACATCCACTGCTCTCCTTCATCCAGCAATCCCACCAGCTGTGAGGTAAGCAATAAAGCACACAAAGTAAATAACACATAAGATGACTATAGTTGTGGCATGTTCTGAGTTACCAAGGCAATACTATGTGACTATCTGCCTGGTATGGAAAGCATTATAACATGTTTGATTTGAGAGTGTGTGATCAGCTGAGAAATGAATGTCAATGATACTGATATAAAGATCAACTATTAATATAGTGAAAACAGGCACAAATTCTAACATATTCAGGCAACTTTAATAATAGTTTCTTGAAAATCAGTTGCTTTTGTACTTTTAAAAGAAATGAGGGTCAGGCATTATGTTTTTCCACATGTCCTTAAAATATTATTGCAAGTCTCTCAAAGATTCAAAAAATCTAACCTAAATAGACATAACTGCCATCTCCAAGTATGCCAAGTAAAAATAACCTTTCTTCATTATGACAAGCAGCCTAGTGCTTTCACTCTGCCCTAATTTCACATCTCCTGACTACCTTTGACCTTCTGATAAAAAATTTGGCCTTCACTGGAACCTGTCACTGTGCATCGTTTAAGGCCTGAATTTTTTGAACGCACTAAAAACTTTGTCACTTAGAGGAATTTTTTTCTGATTGTTAATTGCATCTTTCCTTTAAAAGGTCTGTGATAACTGTACTTACAGTTATTACAGTAGGAGCTTCTTTTAAAAAATCATGCCAATTTAGAAGATGATACTGTAAAGAACCAAAGACTTTGTGTTCAACGTGAGAAGTGTCTAAAGCTCCCAACTTCCAGCAATTCATAATGAATTCTGTTTCTTGTTTCAGTCTCCTAAATATTAAAGCATCAATTTTAAGTAAATTACTTTTCAGAATAAATTCAGTCTCTTCTCCCAACCTCAGAAATGTGATTTGAGCAAACCAATGAGAGCTGTAATCCTGGCTACCTGTACTTAGTGAGAACATTTCCTAAAAATGGTAACTGTTTATATAAAAGAATCTACTTGTTTTCTTGAAAATGTGTACATTAGTAAAGCTTCAGAAAATGCCTGATCAGAAATTATTGTTCAGTAAGAGTACTTCTGATTTATCTTTGTCTAGAAGGAAAAAACATGGCAATGCTTTGTTTACCAGTGCTTAAGTCATGTAAATACATGTAATTTCTCCAGTGTTGTATATTACCTCTTATGCCAAAACTCTTGATATTGACATGGATAAATAATCCATAAAATCTTCTGTTTATTCATCAGTGACTGCTTCACGTTCCCATATTTTGTTGGGATTTTCTGTATTTTCCTTCTGAACTTCTGTTTTGATTGTAGTAAGTTTTCTCAGCTTTTATTTAAACAGAAAGTTGACAGAGCAGGATTGGTTTGTGCTATTTTTCATTTAACAATGCTGAGGATGAATAAGGATCAGACACTTCATCATTAATGACAAGTTTATTATTTTATTTATTTATTTGTTTGTTTTTGTCTGCAGCATCAGTAGTTTCAGTACATGCATCTGTAAATTGCATTGAACATCCTTTGGGTTGAAATTACAAGTTGTTTAAATGCATGTTCAGGAGCTTTATGTTAGATGCAAGTATAGGCTTGTATCCAGAAAAAAAAAAAAAAAAAAAAAAAAAAAAAACTTTGCTGCTTTGCTACTGTAATTTCTTGTTCAGAAAGATTGTTTAAAATGTATACATGGTCCCTTGAAAAGCCTTTCATTCTCTACCTTCCTTCTACAAGGAGACAATTCTTGCTTTAACACTGGTCTGGACATTTCTGCTTGGCTTGGTTAATAATTTTGTCATGTTCAGCAAGACTTCATAAGTCACTGCTGCTGACACAAAGCTAAGGCATTTCACCTGAATTTTTAAATCTCAAAATAAATAGGATTTATAGCCTCTTCTAAGCTACTAGAAACCATCACTTAACATGGAGAATCTCTGATGCCAATAAACATAATTCCACAGAGGAATGAAATATTCCTGTCAGTGCATACTTGGAGTCTTATTTACTTGATGCTATTTCACATCCTTAGGTATTGCTTTAGCTACTATAGTTCATGCCGCTTCGATGACCAAAAGGGATTTCAATCAAAAGGATGCCATCTAGCTGTAGACTTTGCCTCTCTACATTAGTTTTTCATCGGTTGTAATGATTAGGCCTGTGCTTCACACCTCCTCACAGCCCAAGCGAAAGAGGTAAGCTGCAGGATGAAATAAATCCCTCTGGCAAAGATGTGAAAGCTGTGAATACTGTACTGCCAATGTCCTAACTATACCAGCTATTATGAAGCATGTTTATAGCTGTAGTATATAGCTGTATAGTTCCTTTTTTCCCTCTGGAAAGGAGTTTCAAAGGCATGGAATTCCTAGGCTGCCTTCTAGCAACTTGCAGAATTAATTTGATAGTAATTGTGTCAGTTTATTTCAGCTTTGTTTAAAGTTACAAGAATATTTTTTCCTTTTTAAATCTGTGTTCATATTTATAAATTAACTCCTTTTTTACATAGACATGGGTTATAGACATAGACGTAAACATAGACGTATGTCTATAGTTGTTTACTTAGATGTAAAATGACTGACAATTCATCTGGATATGTCTTTTTTTTTTAAAGTTCATATTCAGAATTTATTGTGAAATTGAATCTCTGTCTAGCCTCATTTGGATGACCTCTATGTTTTGAAAAGATGAGGATTTCACCAAGAAACAAAACGAATTAAAGTAGAAACAGGCTGAAACATGGTAATCAAATATTATTTTTTATGTTATTATATGAACATAACTGATTCATAAAGAGAAATGAATCGTACACTCCATTGTAAAGTATACAGAGGTAACAACTTCATACCACAATTCCATGGAGTTGCAAATTAATGTAATTACTCTAAGTCTCAGCAGATACACTTGAATTGAAACTATACATATTCACTATCATTTTCTTCTCTAAAAGACAGCTGTGACAGATAAGCTCTGTAAAGCAATGATAGAAAATGGATTTACAAATTATAATATGTGATAATATGGACTGATATTCATTCCTTACGAAAGGTGCAACTATCTTCAGAACTTCTGATTAACTTTCGATAAACTCGCAGCAGGGTTACTACAGAATTTCAGTAACACCTCTAAAGGCCCCTTTAATTCTAGAATATTTTGTATTCAAAATATATCAAAATATATATACAACCCTGTATATCTGGTTAGAGATAGAAACCAGCAGAGATAACTGTTCACCATCATTAACCATGAAGTGATACAAACAGCTTAAATGGAAGTTCTAAAATTTCAGCATTCACTTAACTACACTCTTAATTGATGCCTTGAGTTATTTTGTTGCAAGATGAGTAGAACTAGATCAGGATAAAAAAAAAACAAAAACAACCCTCTCCTCTTGCATGCTTTACACAAAATTTCTTTATGAATTCTTAGTGTGCTATAAATGTCTTGGCTTCACAGGCCTTACCTGCTAATCATTAAGATAGGTTAATGCTTAGTGTTAGAAACATTAATATTTTGTGCTGGGGGATCCCGAAAGTTTGTCACATCTTAGAATCTACTTCATCCAGTGACCTACAGCACCTGCCCGGGAAGACTCAACGAGACAGGGCATGCCTCCAGCGCAGACCTCTGTCATCTGCCTGCTTCCAGAGACAGAAGCTGCAATGCTTCACTGCTGCCAAAGGCTCGGGCTTTCACTGAATTCTGTCACTCTTCTAAATCCCTCACATTCTGCCTGCCATCAACAAATAACTCAGTGAGCTGGATGTCTCACTGGAGCAGTTTTCTCCTGAGAATACAAAGCCTGCTGATTAGTAATTTCAATGCTGCCCTCTAGTGTTTAAATTCCAGTATTTGTTTAGTATTTCCTATGCACTTTCATTCAAATCCTGGTATCTTGACATCTCTGTTTCTTTTTTTGAGGATGAAAATTCCTGCTCTGTTCAGTCTCTTTGTGGAAACTGCATCTCCCATCATCCTTGTCACTGATTTCTTCATACTTCTTCTGTGTCCAGTAGAGAGACATGGACTGTGAGCTGCAACCAGGATTCATTCACAAAATGAGCTTATAAAGAGGCATAACCATCCATGGATTCTTTGTTCTTCTCCACATAGTTCAGAGCATTGTTTTATATTCTGATTTCCACTGAATTAATGGTTTCAGAAAATTGTCCGTATTTACTAAGAGTTTTTTTCCCTGAATGCCAAAAGCCCATTTAAAATTATACATATCCATAGGGATTTTTTCATTAACCTTTTCTTATCTTATGCTTTTACTTTCATCACCCAGCCACATATTTCTGTAGTTCCTTTGAAGCCAGCTTTTTTGTCACTTCACTGTGCAATGCCTTTTCTAAAATATCAACAAAGAAATTTGAGGTTCCAATTCTGAGCTTTGTGGGACTTCTTAACAATCATTCACCAAGTATCCCTAACGTTTTAACCAATTGCTAGCACAGAAACATAGAAACTGCTGCTTTATGCACAAAAGTACAATACTTGTCCCCAGAAACCGCACAGTTTCATATCTGTAATTAATTGTTGGCTCTAAAGAACTTTAAAAAAGGACAGTTACAATAAGTAACAAAAAGGATGAATGACTGAATAGATTACAGGAGAATAATACAGGCAGTGAAATGTGTCAGAACAGTAAGACAGGCTAAAATATGTCTGTATTTTATTCTTAGGCAAACTTCACACAGATTTTAGTTGATTTCTGTGTATTGTGACCCCAGAAAACTCAGGAAGACCAAAACAAGAACTGGTCAGAAGGCTGGAAGGAAAAATAATGTGACACAGCATTCCAGTGTATTTATGAAGAGACCTCATACACACACCCCTTACTACACATACCCCTTACTATGGGTATGGCTCATTCTTCTGCCAATGAAGTGTGCAGTGGAAATTTCCACTGCAAGTTAACAGCACATTTCCACCCTTTAGCCTTACACATACTGAAGTGTTGCAATGCTTTATGGTGGTTGAAAGTATAACCTTTACTTTAGGAAAGATAACTAATCTTTTTAAATCTAACTAATCTTTCTTTATTCTCTCCAAAATGATTTTTTTATAGTTCTAGTGGGAAATACAGAGAGATAGTAATTTAAATTATAAGGAGTGTTCATACTAAAACCACAACTGTTTCATTTTATGTACTTGAGCATTTTTACAGATAAAAGAGACATAACAGAAAGGCAAAGAATAAGTTAAGAGAAATAATCATGAAGAGGAAACAACAGAAAGAATTTCTATGAAGTTATTTCTTCAGGCAAGATTTTGCAAAAGAAGAGAGCAGAACAAATGGAAATGACACCAGTGAGGAAAACAAAAAAAAAAAAAAAAAGAAGAAGTATGATTTGGCTGTATGAAAAAGGGAAAAGGAAGGAAAGTGTATTTTGAAGATATGAGGGGGCAGATGACCAAACCTCCCATTCCTCCTTCACTTTTCTTTGTCATTTTTCTCAACTGTTTTGCTAAGAGAACTGTGGGCTGGCTAGGTTCACCTCCCAGAACACTCTGACAAACTTTCATTTTGTGATTCTGACAGCACTATAACTTCTTCCGCTTCCTCCGTTTACTGGGATGCATGAACATAAAGCACAGCAAGGAAAAAAAAAGAGGATGCAAGGGTGATAATGGAGTGCCTTGCAGTTCCCAGACAGGACTACTTCTTTCCTGGGAGTCTTTGGTAGCAGCAGTAACTTTGTTCAGATCTGACATACGAAAGGGTAACAAAGACTTGGAAGCTGCTGCCTCCTCAGTCATAACCAATTTGCCTTTCCTTTCGTCTGAATATCAGTGACAGGATTAAGTGTCAGCCCAGTGTAATGCATTCAGTGCTTAGTTTTTGAGAACACCTGTAGCTTTGCAGGAAATATGATATTAATTTTAATTGAACTTTCTAATCCTTCTTTGTTTAGGCTTCTGTTTTTACAATTGTGCGCAAACTGGGAAATTTATCTCCCTTTCTTTGTCCCACATTTAAGCCACTCACTGAGGCATCTACTCCTTTAGCATCTCTTCTTATTACAATTTTCAGTAGTGTATCTTTAGAGCAAGCCTCAGTAACACTCTGCATTACCTACTTGATCTTTCTGTTGAACTGCTCCAATAAAAATGTGTCACTGAAAGCAGTATTTCAGTCCATCTATTTGATCACGTACTTTCCATCTTCGCAAACTTTCTTCCATCTACTATATTTTCCATCTTCTTGGCTTCAAAACTTCTTTCAGTTCAACATTTTTTTTCTAGCGTGAAGAAATATCTCTGCTTTCCTATGTCTGAACCAACCTTCAGAGTCAAGGAACAATATGACCCTTGGCTGCAGTCTCACAGTCAAAGCAGACTGAGGATAAGTGGGCTGTCTATGTACTTTAATTACTACTAAGCTGCAGTAGAGTTGAAAGCCTTGGTTATTTTTTGCAGGTGACATCTAACTGTCAGGTGACATTTTTGGTATTATATGTGGCTGGAATCTGATTCCTGCTCTTTAGATTTCCCATTATCAAAAACTGAAACAGTGATTTTCACTAGATGGTTTGATTTGTAGGTTGTAAGATGAGAAAGAGCCTATTGTGGTAATGTAGTTTGATCTCCATGTCTTAAATAGTATATTGTTTGAGTAGATCCACTTTATAAAGCAATACCATTCTGCAGCAGTGACCCATCTTTTTCATTGCTCATCAGTCCTCCAGACTGTCATCTCCAAGTTTTGTCAGTAATGATTTTCTGTTTTCTCCCAGATAAATGATAAAAAAAAATAAAACATCATTAGGAAAAGATATGATCTTTTGTGTATGTTGAGTATATACTGAATCATTTGTGAATATCTCGAATATAACGTTGTTGAAATTAGCCCATTCTCCTAGTTTTGTGTTCATCAAAACATGCTGCAGTGCAGAGTCAGTTGTCTTACTGAAGTGTCAGAAGCAGTACTCCAGTCTCAGTCTCATCAAAAAAAAAATAAATTGGTTGCATTGTAAGTAACTGTTTTCATTAAGTTTCTATTGAATGGCCACATTTTATATTTTTTTTGGTAATATCTGTCTCAAGACAGTAAATTTGTAATTATCTTGTCTGCTTACCTTCTCAATACATGTGCAGCATCAGCTTCTTTTTGTTTTTCAGGAATTTTTCCAGTGATCCATCAGTTACTGAAAATCATCAGTTGTGGTTCAGATAATTCTGAACTCTTTAGCACTTAAAATTTCTAAATGCAAATTATAATGACCTTTTGACTTAAAATATTTTTATAGTTTCCTATTTTTTTTCCTTAATTATTTACTTAGTTTCAGAATGGAAGTTCTGTAATTATCTTCCTAGAAAGTATATACTACTCACTTTTTCACTAGAAAGGCGTAGACCAGAAAAAATAACTGCATGCTGCTACTTTTTGCTAATATTTTAGTGTCCATGTTGTCGTGTTCTAAATCTAATATTGGGAACATATTAATTGTAATATATGGAAAATCTCATTACTATTCATTCTTCCTACTGAGCAATGACTTCTCTTTAAAAGTGTTTTTTTTTGTTTGTTTGTTTTTTGTTTTTACCAGTTTCCTAGCATTTTCATTCTTTTATTTATTTTTCTTGCTCACAGTTTCCTTTTTTGGAAACATATTTGTGAGTGTATTTTTGTATATATATACAGATACATGCACAGATCCTTGCTGCGGTCACAGTTTTTCAAAAAATTTGCCTTTCAAAATTTTCTTTATTAGTTTCTTCTTTCACTTCCAGTAATATTAGAATAACAGAAATATTTTCTATTACATTTACATTTCTCTCCCAGACACATTTTGATTCAGTGATTTTCAGCAATATAAGATTCTTTAAAAAACTCCTCATAAAAATATAAATACATGGATGTGTATTAGTATCTGAAGTTTTCTCCAGCTAACCTATAAAAATGTACTCAAATTAGAGATTTTGCCACTTCACTGTTGACTTTTCTGTGTCCATGTGTTCATGTGTTCAGTGTCTTTAAAGTTCCAAAACTGAGATTTGTATTTTTTGTTTTAGATAATCATTCTTATCATCACTATTTCATCAGTGATTCTTGGAAAAAGAGAAGTTGGAAAAATAAATGTGGATAACTTCAGTTTACACGAGGAGTGGGTATACTCTATTATCTGCATGTAGAACTAAAGACACTTATGGAATCACAGAATCACAGAATGGCCAGGGTTGGAAAGGACATCAAGGATCACAAATCTCCAACCCCCCTGCCACATGCAGGGCCACCAACCTCCACATTTAATACAAGACCAGGCTGCCCAGGGCCCCAACCAACCGGCCTTGAACAACTCCAGGGACAGGGCATCCACAACCTCTCTGGGCAGCTGTTCCAGCACCTCACCACTCTCTCTGTAAAGAACTTCCCTCTGACATCCAACCTCAATCTTCCCTCCCTCAACTTAAAACCATTTCCCCTTGTCCTGCTGTTATCTACCCTTTCAAAGAGTTGATTCCCCTCCTGTTTGCAGGCTCCCTTTAGGTACTGAAAGGCTGCAGTGAGGTCACCCTGCAGCCTTCTTTTCTCCAGGCTGAACAAGCCCAGCTCCCTCAGCCTGTCTTCATAGGGGAGGTGCTCCAGTCCCCTGATCATCTTTGTGGCTCTCCTCTGGACCCTCTCCAACAGCTCTCTGTTGGACCTCACTCACTGTCCTTCTCCTTCTCAGATGGAACTCCTCTGTGATAAACTGATCCCTAGCTTGCCTGTTATGGACTGGTTCTAGCAGTGATTATCATTATGGTCAGCTGTGTGCTATGTATCGAGACCCTCGTAGTAGCTTGTTCTGTCTATTCTTTAGTAAGTTGATTTTTATGTATTCAGGAACCTTTTTATAACATTGGTGTGACTTGGAAACTTGGAAACCACTTCTGACACATACCAAGTCTCTTGTTCTGTTTCTTGCCCACTTGATTCTTCCTAAATAGATGAGACTGAGCGTGAAGTGGAAAGTTACAGGTATGCCTGGGAGTAAACCTTCCAAATTACAGGCTGAGGTCAGGCAAACTGTGAGCAGTATCCTAACAGTTCTCTCAAATGAGAGCAAACAAAGCTTCAGACCTCGTAAAATATTTAAAGCTGTGTGAAAGTCAGCAGTTTTTGTTGGCTACAGGCCTAACTTTGTTCTGGCTGCAGTTTGCATAAGGTTTGCATTCACAGAAAGCTCAAACAAAAATGTAAGAGGAAACTCAGCAAAATGATTTTGTTTTTGACAGAAGTCTCAAAGCAAATATTCTTGATGACTTTCACTAAAAAATAGAATTTTGGCATAAAAATTATTCACACCTTGCTCCAATTTTGTCAGAAGGTTTAGGGTTGCGTTTTCCCTTTCGAAGATGTATGGCCAAAATTTGAGTTGTCAGGAGAAGAGATGAATTCTGAATACTGAATTTTATTAATTTAGAAAAATCTAGAAGCTCTGAAAACAACGTTACCCTCAGCTTTGAAATCTGAGACTCTACAGTCGCCTCCATGGTACCATTGCGGGGATTCAGTCCCATGTCAACTCTCAGTTTTACCTGAAGAAACTGAATCATACCATTAAGTTGTTGCAAGAGTGAATTCATCTGCTTGTGCAAAAGACTAGAGAAAGGAATAGCAGCACCTTTTAACTCCTCACTACTACTGCTTTGAAACGGAGAAGTTCAGTTAAAGTGTACCTTTAGGTTTCAGACCAAAAGAGTTTAATTTATTACAATAAATATGATACATAAAGGATCCCTGAATTTTCATTTTTCTGATGGCAGAAACAATTATTTTAAAGTAATCCACGTACAAAGAGGGAATATAAAGAAATAAATTGTAAGTGGGATAAAAAAATAAAGTGAATCAAAAGAGAAATAAAATTAACTGAAGCGTTTTGTCAGTGGTTGGAGCACTGGTTGGAGTATAATAATCCTTGTTGTGATCTTTCTTGCATTCTCAAATAAAATTGATGTGTGCGGAGGATTAAATAGGAAACTTGGAGATATGTATATTGCATGCAGTGTCTTTCTACATATTCTATAACACATTATTACGAGCCAGATTTCTTTGTCTAAAAAGGCTACATGTTTCAGAATGTCAGGATAATCAGCATAACCTTCATAATGACCCATGTATGAGCAACACAGTATATGTCAAAATTGCTGCTGACTTCAGTGAGAGCATAATGAGTATCTTTAAACTAATTTTAAAAAAAGCAATTCACAGTCAGATACAATTTTTTCTGCTTACGGATCTGAGCATTTTCTTCTCTTTTGACTAGGAGGAAACTATTAAAGAATTAGCAGCTACAGAGTAGTTGTGATGCCTTTTTACAGTTTAGAGTTCTCTTGGTGCTATAGAGAATATCAATCTCTCTTGGGTTTTGCAGTGAATAATTATTAGAATAGTGAATATAGTGAATTATTATCAGTGTACTTCTTTATATGGCATAAATCCCTTACGAAGGAAGTGCTTTGTACCTGGTCTCCCTCAAACTTCTTCATTTTCACATCTTCAAGTCTTTCTTTTTTATTAAAAGACAAAGCTTTGTAATAAGGGATGGATTTAAATACACATACTAAAATAATATATAATTAATTATATTATATTGGCATGTGTCTACTGAGATTCCATCTCCTAGTAAAGAGGCAACAGAACGAAAGTGACAGAAGCTTGAGAATAATTTATAAATTTATATTATGATATGCAATTGAATACAACTTCATTTTAAAATGCCTATCTCTTCAACGTGTCTATTAAAACAAAATACAATTACTAATCAATTGTCATTTTAGAAAGTTAGTTAACCAAAAGCAATTTAAGAAGTTTTAACTTCTGGAAAATAAAAACTTCAAAAACAGGCACATCTTAAAATTCTTGCACTTTTCATAGCATTATCAGATGAGAAGTGTGTAAAGTAGCACAATATTAAGTACACCAAATATTAGGAAGTATGGCTCAGTGAGGAGTTACGTACTAAAAAGTCATGGTTCTGACATAAAGTTTTCTTTATTCTTGATGCCCCCTAGATTTATCAGAAACTGTGTTTCTACTCTCTATTACTTTGTAATAATTACTGCAGGAAAGCTCTCCCCATCTTCATTAATCTACAGCTATGAGGGGTCTGGAGCACAGGGCTTATGAGGAGCAGCTGAAGGAGCTGGGAACGTGCAGTCTGGAGAAGAGGAGGCTCAGGGGAGACCTCACTGCTCTCCATTACTACCTGAAGGGAGGCTGTAGTGAGCTGAGGGTCAACCTCTTCTCTCGTGTAACTGATGATAAGAATGGTTTCAAGCTGCATTAGGGGAGGTCTAGGCTGGACGTTAGGAAATACTACTTGTCTGAAAGAGTGGTCAGGCACTGGAATGGGCTGCTCAGGGAGCTGGTGGAGTCACCAACCCTGGAGGTGTTCAAGGAAAGTCTGGATTTTTTGTTGAGGGATATGGTTTAGTCAGTACTATTGATGGCAGGTGGGTGGTTTGACTGGATGATCTTGAAGGTCTTTTCCAACTGTGGTTATTCTGTGATTCTGTGATTTTGGCTGTGTTTTTTTTCCTGCCTCTGGCAGCTTCTCTCACATAGATCTATTCTTCCCTTCTGCTGTGTGCTCAGTTGTACCTTTTCACGTCTGCCAATGGTTCAGGGGTTATTCAGCAGACCATATTTGCACCCTGAATTGCTTTGTTCTGCTGTTTCCTGCTCAGTGATCTTCGACTTGCTGTAGCCAGAGGCTCTGCTTTACACTGCCTTTGTCCTCTCTGTTTCGTTCTGTGCTGTAATGGCTGTCCAAATGTTCTGCCTATCTGAAATCCCCGTCCTTCATCTGTTTACATCCCTTTTCTTCCCTTTAGCTGATTTCACTGAGAGGTTCATTTAATAAACCCCTGGTGCTGATTTCAGCTGTTAAACTGAGGATTAAACAATTCATTACCAAATAAAACTACATAGTGAAGCTTTTTATCATAGGTACTAAAGCTTATGAATATATAGTAGTATTTCAATAACTGAATTTTGTTTGGGGTAATAAATGAACTTCAGAGTCAAACTAAAGTAAATTGATTGAAGTGCACATGAAACAACAGTGTTAAACTGAATCTCTGAAACTGTTGTGAGTCTTAAGCCAGTAAGTCCTGTAGAAGCATCATGTATGTATGCTTTAGCTGCTTTATGTGCAAAAGAAGCCAGGAGACATACTGTCTCCAGAAAAACATCTAGATCAGAAGAAAGCCCTTATTGTGGGAATCCATCTGGGGCTAACACTCCCAGGCAGTTTCTAACACAGTACTTCTGATTCTAAGAGATGGTTCTGCCAAACTGGATGGACCAACACAAAACATTGTTCAGGTACAAACATGCACTTCAAGAGTACTTTATAGTAGCTAACAAACACAAATTCAGATTTGAAATTGAAGTATCAAATACAACAAATTGTAGAAAATCAAATAAGTAACTTAATCGCATCATGGCATAAGACTTCTAGCAATTATGTTTTGGGAAATTCCTTCTTTAAATTTCTTCTGTTAATCTGATCATGTAATATTTCCTTCCTTTCAGATTTTCCCCAGTAACCATTCTTGCTTCTTTGCATCCTTTATTTTCAAATTTCCTCACGAAAGAACTGGGGTAAATTAAAGTAGAACAAAAAGCCTTCGGAAAGTGCGGAAGGAAAAAAATGCATGTACCAGAGGTGCAAGTAAGAAAATATGAAAAAATAAATATACATCTGTGTTATTACCTTTCCCACATATGTCAATTTAATCAGGTATTATAATAAACCAAAAGCTCAGTTTCTTGCTGGATAATAGATGTGACTTCACTACTATCCAGAATTCTCCTAGCAAGACACAGAACATGTTTGGTATGAAAACTTGGCTGGATAAAATACGATTGCTGTATTTCTTACACATTATAGCAGGAAATAAGGACTAGCCCTACTCTGATTTAAAATTCTCAACTAAAACTAGATATTTGAGTAACTCAGAATCTCATGACATAATATTTTACAAAGCTTTTTAATCAATCAGTGATGTTAATTTTTTCTTCTGCTGTTATTCTTTATATTGGTAAAAGCAACAAACCCTCACACAGCAGTCACAAATGTTCCCAGAAAGTGAGATTCCTGACCCAGCTTTCAAGAAGTTTGGAAGTTTGAAGGCTCAAATTACTGAGGAAAGCTGATGTTACAATGCCAATTACTTCAAATCATCCAAGATTTTGGCTTTACAATTCTCTATATCTGGGCTGATTTTCAGCTATGAGCTTAAGCATCTATTTATCTCTTCTTCAAGTACATTAGATCTAAGCACAACCTTACGCTGTATGTATAAATATATGTCTTGTAACATAGGAGTAATTTGTTGAATTAAGTAAGCATTATTTCCAAGTACCTGTAAAACAGTTCTCCAAGTTTTCATTTTCCACCTTCCATTTTACATATTTTACAATGGGTTAGTTTTTTAGCAGTGTGCTAGCAATGGAAGGGAGACTCTAATGCCTTTACTTGCACTGAATAGTATATTTGCTGTCATTTAATTTGTGTATTTCAAATTTAAAACTTAAGGTCTGTCTAGAAGTATTTTGTGTGCGTTAAGACTACTGTGTATTTATACAAATGCATTCTATGCATTTCAAAAAAACTGCATTATGTAGGCAAAACTACTTGTAGTACAAACCTGTTACATAGAGTGAGAACAGTTTTTGCTTTAATACAAATAAAACGAGTATGTCTATAAAAGTACAAAGTACATAGCATCTGAGCTGCGGTAATTTAATAATATAGATTGCTTTGGTCTTTTATTTTGTGATCTCTGCTTAGAAGGCTTTTCATGAGGACATCAACAAATCTTGTTTAGAGCTATGACTTTATAACATCAGTAATCATGTAAAGTCATGTATTTGAGGATGAGAATAGGAAGGAAGCAACCTCAAATATTTTCCCATGTAAAGTGTCCTGTGCTGGTGTTCTAAAGCATGAAAGGCTTCTGATACAAAACAAACAAACATTCTCAGTAAGAGAAAAATCTGTTCATTCTATGTTGAGGTTATATCTTTAATTAGTAGAATTAGCACCGACTTTTACAACACATCAAACTATACTTTAGCATAAAATTGTACAAATAAATAAAATGCATCAAGTTTAGATTTCTCTGCATAGCAGATGTGCAGATTATTTTGCACCTGACTGGAAAAAAACTTCAGAAAGTTGATATGGAGCCAAAATATGCATGGAGACAAGTAAATTGGCAATTGTAACATTTTTTTGCCAGCAGCTTCCTTAGTCAAGCAAATCAAGTGCCATTCTATCAGCACTAAAATCAGACAGCTTGAGACTCTGCTGCCATTCTAAAATTTTCCCTAAGCAAAGATACTGTAGTGGAAAATCCCCAGCTCAGAGGTGGGGATAGAGAAAAGTAATCATTTACCTGTCACCATGTGCCTGTAGCCTGCACCTGCCTTCCACACACACTAAATGTGTGTTACAAAATTTGAAAGGAAAAGAATCAGAAATACATGAAAGAGCAGATAAAAAGTGAGTCTGTTTTTTCATAAAATATAGTACTGCAGTACAGGCATGTAATAGCCATGAGCAAACAAACAAGCTTTTGTTAATTTTTCTGCAAGGAGGACAATGGTGAAGCTATTGTTCATCTTTCGGTCTGCCCTGCGATGTTCCTTCTAAGACACTAGGAAGAAAGAAAAGCATTTTGGCCAAACACCAGTAGGTAAGATCAGAGCACGGCTGGCCTCTTCTTACGCTGATGTGACTTCATAGTCTAGATAATTAAAGACCCATCCTGTTAATGCACTGACCCATTCAGATGAGGATATATGCTTCTCTCCCTTCAGAAGACCAGTTGCTATGGTCAGGTGGTAACCTTGCTCTGTGGTTCACAGGAACAGACAGAAAGATAACACAATGCTACTTTGAGCCTGTAGGCTGGGCTGCTTTTCACCATCCCACCCCAGCATTCCAGTCCCTTCCTTGCTATGTTAGTCCAGAAATCACCCACAGTTACTTGCCATGTGCTTTCAAATGCATAGTATAACTCAGCTCTATTAATCTCTATGTTTTACATAAGTTGTGAAATATTGAACAAAAGGAGACCTCAAGGGAAAATTTTCTGTATCATCATAGTCTCCATTATTTCCAGATTTAAATAAAAAAAAAAAAAAAAAGTTTTTTTTTTGTTTTTTGTTTTTTGTTTTTTGTTTTGTTTTTTTAAGGATATCTTACTTCATGGGGTTTATTTTCATCATACAGCTCACTGCAATCATAATGAGAGCATTATTCACCCAGACATGTTAAATCTTCTGTCAGCTCTAATTGACTGTAGTGTAAATGTAGTGGGAGCTCAAATCAGAAAAACTTATTAGCAGCTAATACATTCATTCAGTGGGAGAGTTACTGATTTCTTCTATTGGCTGCTGCTAGGCCTTCATCATATAAAGGGAGTTAACAGTCTTCACAGAATCATAGAATCACAGATGTTGGAAGGGATGTTAAGGCATGACCAAATCTAACCCCACTGCCAAAGCAGGCTCCCTGAAGCAGGTAGGTGTGACAGTTTGGTGTCCAGGAGGGTCTTGAACATCTCCCGAGAAGGAACACCCACAAACCCCTCGGGCAGCCTGTTCCTGTGTTCCATCACCCTCACTGTGAAGAAGTTCTTATGCTCATTTGTGCAGAACTTCCTATGCTTTTGTTTGTGGCCATTTCAGCTCTGCTGAAAATCAGCCTTGTCCCTTTGCCTCCTGCACCTTAGGTATTTATAGACAACTGATCAGATCCCCTCTCAGTTTTCTTTTCTCAAGGCTGAACAGACCCAGGTTGCACAGCCTTTCCTCATAAGAGAGGTGCTCCAGGCCCTTTATCATCTTCGTGACCCTCCACTGGACTCCTAGGAGATCCCTGTTTTTTTTTTTTTAACTGTGGAGCTTAGAACTGTAGTTTAAATTTGGCCTCATCAGGGCAGAGTAGAGGGATAGGATCACCTCCCTTGACCTACTGGTCATGCTCTTATTAATGCACCCCAGGATACCATTGGCCTTCTTGGCCACAAGGTCACACTACTGGCTCATGACCAGCCTATAGTCCACAGGGCACCAGGCCCTTTTCTGCAGTGCTTGTCTCCAGTAGGTCATACCCTAACATGTACTGATGCATACTAGGCCATCAGGAACTAGCAGTAATAGCAGGGCTGCGACATGTTGTCAAAATTCTGTATTGATCCTTGTTCCATATGACAGTTTTGCATTAATGTATGAGCTCTTAACACTGCTTGTTACATTCAGGTACCAATTGGTGGCCTCTGGCAGAAGATGGTGTTAACCACTGTGGTTAAATTCATTAGCAGTTATCTGCAGCTCTTCTAAGGTAAAGCCATAACTAGTTATAGTTGTAGAGTACTGTACTGATATTTAAGTGGATTAAAAGCTGCTCTATAAGGAGTCCAGCCACCATGACACTAGGAATGGGCCAAATTTGGTGATAACTTTGTCAGCTGCAATGAACTCTTATTCATTGATTACAGCCCCAAGATTTATGAGTTAACATGAGAATGCAATCTCTTTTTTTTTTTTTTATCACCATTACTAAGACAGAAATGCCAATTTCTTTTTTCAAAAGCTGGCCACAATAAGTTGCATACATTTGTAATTTTTATTGCTGAATTTCTGAAGACATTTTAAGAGGCAAATCACTGCCAGGATTATCGGAAGGCCAAAAAGCTGTGGGGAGTTGAGTGGGGGGCGACTGCTCAGAGACTGGCTGGTGTCTGTCAGCAGGTGGTGAGATGTTTCATTGGTAGTGGTGTGACATTTGGTGGGCATTTGTGTTGTTAACTGGGCGTGGGTGGCAAGTAATTGTACACATATATATAAAGCACAATTATCATCACATTTTTGTTTTTATTTTCCTTTTCTATCTTGATAGCTTTTATTTCAACACACAAGTTCTAAGTCTTGCACCTGAGTATCAGTCAAGCTAGGGGATGTAAGGATAGAGCAGAGTCTTGTCAGAAAGGACCTGGGGGTATTGGTAGTTGGCAAGTTGGGCATGAGCCAGCAGTGTGCCCTCTCAGCCCAGAAAGCCAACTGTATCCTGGGCTGCATCAAAAGAAGTGTGGTCAGCAGGGCAAGGGTGGTGATCCTACCCCTCTACTCTGTGCTGGTGAGGCCTCAGCTGGAGTACTGAGTCCAGATGTGGAGTCCTCAGTGCAGGAGAGACCTGGATCTGTTGGAGTGCATCCAGAAGAAGACGAAAAAAATGATCCAAGGGGTGGAATGCTTCCCTGTGAAGGCATGCTGAAAGAGATGGGTCTGTTCAGACTGGAGAAGCAAAGGCTGTGGGGAGACCTGATGCCAGCCTTTCAGTATCTACAGAGTTGTAAGAATTTTTACAGAACCTGACAGAATCTTTATCAGGGTCTTTTATAATAGAACAAGGAGAAATGATTTCAAACTAAAAGAGGGAAGATTTAGATTGGAGATAAGGAAGAAGTTTTTTTTTTTTTTTTTATTGTAAAAACAATAAGGGTAGCTGCCACAAGGGATGGATCTCTTCCTGGAGATATGCTCTTCTGTAGTATTTTGAATGTTCTTCAGAAAGGGTAATTTCTGTCTTTGTTTACCAGACTGTTTTTTTTACCTTTCTTGAGTAATGTAAGACAGGTTTAAAGCAGCATTACATGCTAATGCTTTCATCTACAGTTGCCATTTTGGGTTACAGTTAAAGGATATACATTAGAGTTCCTTTATGGTGGGTGCCTGCCCCTGGGGCTGGTGGTGTTTCTTTTCAGTTTTAACAGGAAACTCACACAACATTTTTTCTTTGTTTCCACTGTCCAGCACTTTAATCCCTTGCTGCTAGGATGGGGTGTTTGAAAAATGATGCACGTCATGCTCAAATCTCTCTTGCAGGAATAAAGTGTTGAGCAAAAAGAATGTTTGGGCCCAGAGACCTCAGAAGTCTGGCTGTTTTGGATGGTGGTAGTTGATGGAAACAGGTGTTCTTGGGACTCCTGAGCTTTAACATAAGTCATGTGTACTGTAGCAAAAATCATCAGGTTCTAAAACGCCTTTAAACATTCACACTACATATTTTTGTCCTGCCTTGCCATTGTTTCTTTTTATTGCAGGAATTTTTACTAGCATTTGTTGGGCTTATTTGGTTGTATGTTACATGTAGGTTTCTCAGAGAACTTCTGTTATGAATTCATTATCATTTTAATCCTAAATATCAGAAGGAGTGTAGCAAGAAACGCACTACCAATGCTAGTAAGTTCCTTCTCAGCTCTGCATGATGGACCCCACTGTGGAGGAAAGTGTAAACGATGGCAGAAACTTCTCTTCACGTGCCAGCTTCACGTGCTGGATTTTGAGCTAATGAAGTATGCTCCGTCTTTCTAAGGTGCTCTTTTTTCTTTCTAAGGAGAAGGGCTGCAGGGTGATATTTCTCTTGTGGCTTGCTAATGCACTCTGGCACAGACATCTTTTGTTTTTGAACATTGTCTCCACATGGCAGACTATTTTGCATACTGTGGGTATCCCACATTCAGCCTTTTATTCCTCTACTCTAATAAACTTTTTTTTGGATGAGGAAAGAATGAATGTTGTTTGATCAGAATGACATCTGAGTATTAACACAGTGAGGTGAATGAGGTCCCCAGAAGAAAACTTGCTGAAGTACTGTCCAATGACAAAGTGGAAGGGAACACATGCTGGCAGATATGGACAGTACTTTTGGATTGAGGTGAGGAGGGAATGAAACACGAGAAAGAGATTCTGGGGTAGCTTGGTGCCAGCTTTGAATTTGATCTGATAAACTTCTTATATTCTGTCCTCCTTCCTGTGACTTCTGCTTGCTGCTCTGCAGAGCCTGCCTGCCTGCCACCTTTGCTTGCTGCACCAGAGATCAGTGGGGCTTGGAACAGGCTGCCCAGGCACAATCTGATAGAGACTGGTAGTATATGGGGGAGTTTGCATAAATTATTTGCGCCTCACCAAAACCAACCAATCAACCAACACAAAACAAAAACAAAAACCCAAAAAACAAAAAAAAAAGAAATTATTACAGCAAAGCCAGCAGAAAATATTATCTTCAGTTTGTCCCTATTTTGTTCAGCATTGATTGGATGGGGTTGATATTCTGACTGCTAATGAAAGCGCTCTGCTACCTGTCTCAGCAGTGCTCCGGTCTTTGTTGCTGCAGTATGAATGGACTGCTCCTGTTGATGCATTTTCCCACACTCTCCGTTGTTGTCTGTGCAGTGTTAGCCTTCACAAGCTATACAGTCAGTGCATGCTTGCGCCAGGCACTACACAGCAGAACACGGCAGAAGGATGCCAAGGGGACTGCAGAAAATGTGTCTGCATGATGTTGCTCTTTCACAGAAGTCCCTATTTTGGCTAACTGTGGAAAAAAAAAAACGTTTTCCCTTCTCAAGATCCTTGCAAACAGAGTCAAAATGTAAGGAAGTTTGTGTCTAAATGTCTTTTGCAGTAGGTGCAATGAGGTTATCTATTTTTCAGAAAATTAACTGCCTCCAGACAGTAAGCAAGACTGCTGGCTCAGGCTTCACCTATACTACCACAAGTTCAACCCCTTCTCTCAGAAAAATCTGTATCAAGCCATGGTTTTAACTTGCAGACAGAGTTCTTCTATCTGAAGTGCTGCAGCTCTGTGACCTCAGAAGGCATTCTTATCTTTAGTAGGTGTGAATGGCTGCTTTGTTTTCCAAAAGAGACTCTATAAAGCCCGAGTGTGCAGTCCAGAACTTAGAAGAGGCCCAAGTTAAGCTGAATTTATCTGAATCCTACAGGAGACTTTTCCTTGGTTGGAAAAATGCTTAAAAAAAGAAACTAAATAAAAACAGCCATTTCTATGTAATGGTGTTCTGCTCAGTGCAGTGTATACCTGTTTTGCAGAATCAGCTCATGGAATTACAAATAATACACTAACTAACAAACAATAACTAGTGCAGGAAAGCACTTTCTATTTTTAAAATTTTGGCCTTCCAAAACATGTCTGCCTTGGCTAGCAGGCAGGCTGGGGGCCACTAGCAGGCAGGCTGGAGCCATGGCCCCTGCCTGCCTGCCTTGGCCGGCTGGCTGCTGTTGTGGCCCCTGTCTGCCTAACTTGGCTGGCTCTTTGGCTACTGTTGCAGCCCCTGCCTGCCAACCTTGGCTGGTTGGTGCTGCGGACTGTGCCTACCTGCCTTGGCTGGCAACCTGATTGGTGTCACAGCTCCTGCCTGCTGTTGTGGTCCGGGCCTGCCTGCCTTTGCTGGCTGGCTGGCTTGTGTCACAGCCCCTACCTGCCTGCCTTGGCTGGCTGGCTGGCTGGCATTGCTGGCACTATCGGCCCAACTTGGCTGGCTGGCTGGCTGCTGTCATAGTCCCTGCCTGCCTGCCTTGGCTAGCTTAGCCCCTGCCTGACTGCTTTCCTTGTCTGGCTGGCTGGCTGGTGTCACGTCACCTGCCTTCCTACCTTGGCTGGTTGGCTAGTGTCCTGGCCCCTGCCTTCATTATCTGGCTGGCTGGCTGGCACAGCCCCAGCCTGCCTGCCTTGGCTGGCTAGCTGGCTGGGCTTGTGGCCCCTGCCTGCCTGTCTTGTCTGGCTGGCTGGTGTTGTGGCCCCTGCCTACTTGCCTGGAGACAGGCTGAGGGAGCTGGGCTTGTTCTGCCTGGAGAAAAGAAGGCTGCAGGGTGACCTCACTGCAGCCTTTCAATACCTAAAGGGAGCCTACAAACAGGAGGGGAATCAACTCTTTGAAAGGGTAGATAACAGCAGGACAAGTGGAAATGGTTTTAAGTTGAGGGAGGGAAGATTGAGGTTGAATGTCAGGGGGAAGTTCTTTACAGAGAGAGTGGTGAGGTGCTGGAACAGCTGCCCAGAGAGGTTGTGAATGCCCCATCCTTAGACATGTTCAAGGCCGGTTGGTTGGGGCCCTGGGCAGCCTGGTCTTGTATTAAATGTGGAGGTTGGTGGCCCTGCATGTGGCAGGGGGGTTGGAGATTCATGATCCTTGATGCCCCTTCCAACCCTGGCCATTCTGTGATACCTTGGATGGGTGGTATCAAGGCCCCTGCCTGCTTGCCTTGGCTGGCTGCTGTGCTGGCCCCTTTCTGCCTACCTTGGCTGGCTAGCATTGCAGCCCCTTCCCACCTACGTTGGCACGCTGGTTGGCTGGTGTTGTGTCCCCTTGCTGCCTGCCTGTCTTGGTTGGCTGGCTTGCTGGTGTCATGGCCCCTGCCATGGCCCCTGCCTGCCTGCCATGGCTGGCTTGCAGGCTGGTATCATAGCCCATGCCTGCTTGCCTTGGTTGGCTGGCTGGCTGGCTGGTGTTGAGGCCCCTTGCAGCCTGCCTTGGCTGGCTGGCTGGCTCTTGTGTCCCCTCCCTGCCTTTTTTAGCTGTCTCATGTCAGGTCCCCTGCCTTCCTGCCTTGGCTGATGCAATGGTTTTGTTCCCTGCCTGCCTCTCATTGCTGGCTGGCAGAGGTCATGGCCCCAGCCTGCCGGCCTACCTTGCCTGGCTAGCTTGTTTTGCAGCCTCTG
This sequence comes from Tympanuchus pallidicinctus, assembly GCF_026119805.1. Classification (NCBI taxonomy): domain Eukaryota; kingdom Metazoa; phylum Chordata; class Aves; order Galliformes; family Phasianidae; genus Tympanuchus; species Tympanuchus pallidicinctus. Next base: position 12,676,160 of record NW_026294813.1, read on the forward strand.
CCTGACTTTGTTAGCTGGCTGTTTGGCTGATTTTTTGGCCCTTGCCTGCCTGCCTTGGCTGGCTGACTGGCTGGTGGTGTGGTCCCTGCCTGCCTAACTTGGCTGGCTGGCTGGTATTGCAGCCCCTGCCTGCCCGTCTTCACTGGCTGGCTGGCTGGTGACCTCTGCCTGCCTGCCTTTGTTGGCTGTCTATCTTGGGTCACAACCACTGTTCTGTTGTCTGGGTTCCAGTATTTATAGTGGTTGGCAGGTTGGTGGCTGCTGACGTTATAAGGCCATGACAGTGTGACCATAAGAATGTCTCATGGATGAAACATGGATGTGTTGACCACGGGGATGCTACGACCCGACAGTTACCCTACTTGTTAGTACTGAGATTCTGTGGGGTCCATTTTTTGGCCTTTTCTCTTTAATTTGTTCACCATTCTTTCCAATCAAGATCTAGCAGTTGTATTAAATAGATTTTTGGAAGATGCAAAGCTGGGAGTAGTGCTGCTTCCCTTGAGGCTGCGGGGCCATGTGCTGAGATCTGGACAAATTTAATGGTGGTCATCATCTGCGTGAAGAAGAGCAAGTGCTGCATTCTGTACCTGCGATGGGCTGGCCCTGGTTCTGTGTACAATTTGGTGAGTGAGGGACTGCAGAGCAACCCTGCAGAAAGGGATTCTGGCATTCTGCTTGGTAACAATTTGAATCTGAACCAGCAGAACGTCCTGGCAGCCTGAAGGGCCAACCATAACATGGGGTGCTTTGGGTTCAGCACTGCCAGGTGAGGAAAACTGTTATCTTGCTGTGCTCCGTGCTGTGTGGCCTCACCTCGAGCAGGTTTGGGTGCCACCGCATAAGAAGGACGTACAGTTATTAGAGAGCATCCAAAGGAAGAATACAGAGGTAAGGAAGGGTCTGAGGGCACAGCATGTGAGAAGTGGCTGAGGTGCCTGGGTTTCCTCAGAGCCAAGCTGAGGAGCTGAGGGGAAGCCTGATGGCAGCTGCAGATCCTCACGGGGAGTGGAGAGCAGCACTGAGCTGAGACCTGAGGGAACAGCATGGAGCTGTGCCAGTGGAGGGCTGGGGGAAGCTGAAGCTCTGCAAAAAGTTGCCCAGAGATGTGGTGGATGCCCTGCCCTCGGAGACATTCAAGGTGGACCAGGCTCTGAGCACCCTGATCTAGATGTCCCTGTTCTTTGCAGGGATGTTGGACTAAATGACCTTTAAAGGTTTCTTACAACTCAGAGAATTCTATGATTCCATGATTCTGTGATTTTATTTCCAATTTGCTCCTTCATCCCATTGAGGAGGAATGAGTGACAACGTGTGGTGCTGAGCTGCTGCCAGATTAAACCACAACATGCTGGTATGGGAAATTTAATAAGGCTGCATAAAGAGTATTAGAATTATTGCACATGAAAATCTGAAGTTCAAAAATAACAAAATTGTAACAGAATTAATAACAGATTCTTTAATATTTTATAATTTAATCAGAACTGTTCACATGTGGGAGATGGAATGATTGGCTTGACCTTCTTGAACGTCTTGCTGATAATATGGTGCTGACAAAGAGAAATGGATAGAATAAACAGGGATGTTTTGTAGCTAGGCATAAGATAAGCTTTCTGCTTTTTCTGAAGACTTCTTATGGAACTTGCTTGCTTTCTAGCCAATGGATTGTTAGTGGAATTGTAGATGCAGACACAGCAATAAAGAAATCTTCCTTGCGTGAGAACTCTGTGTCATGTTGCAGTATCTCGCAGTAATTGGCACCTGAACAGGGACATGAGCAGGGACATGAGCAGGGACTTGGCCTGACTTGAAGGCTGACCGGTCCAGAGCGTGTTGAGAAAAACACAGGGTGTGTTGAGATAAACACGGAGCAGACTGAGTGCAATGAGAAAAATGAGAAAACCGTGAGAGCCTGTACAGGGGAGTGTCAAGATAAACGCAACCGACAGGCAGGATGAAGGCAAGTGTGCGCACTATGGGGTACAAAAAGACCTCGGAATAGAAAAACGTCCTAGTTACCTTTCAATCTATCCTTAAATGACAGGGGGCATCAGTATCCTCTCTCAGTCTATAGAAAATGCTTTCATGGGCCACCAGGAAGGATCTATCATCAGTTAGACAGTTTATGATCCAGAGACTTGGGAATGGATTGGGATGAAATAGTGGGATGCTTCCACTAAAGGTGGTAGGGTGGCATCCGGGTCACATTAAACCTGGAGAAAAATTTTTGAAGCTTTGAGAAGTCATGCAGGCCTATCTCGGTCACTCCCAGTCTGCCCAAGAATGAAGGAACCGGAGGCTTCTCTTCAGATTCACCTGCTGTACGAGCAGCACCCTCGTTACCACCGCTGCAGGGGAGGCTCACCACCTCCGCTCCTGAGGGCCCCATAATCCCTTCAATCCTGTCCCAACAGACTCTGACAAAGAGCCAAGTCTTTCTCTGCCTGATTCACATGGTGTGTGGACATTCATTCAGACAGAGACTAGGAAAGCTGGAGATATGGATATGTTAAGGGCATTCCCTATAATCATGGCCCCAGAAAAAGAGCCACAGTGGGAGGCTATATCGTATAGTATCCTGCGAGCTGTACAGTGTGCAGTCGCAGACCATGGCATCAGCACCCTGTATACTGTCAATTTGATTCAATACGTATGTGATAGCATGATTTTAAAATGATGTGTCGTCTTATCATGACTTGCATGGCAGTGCTCTCAATCAGACGGTCTTTTGCTACTTGGATGGTCTTATTTTTTGCCTGGTGTTATTGACACAGATTACACTGGGGAAATTAAGATAATACTGTAGACACCAACCCTCCCTTGCACTGTTCCTGCGGGAAGTCACATAGCACAACTGATTTACTTTCAGCCTAATCTGCCCCAACAAATCAACATCTCACATGGTGATAGCAGTTTCAGATCAACCAGTGAACCCCAGGTTTGCTTGGCCTCAGAAGGTGTCACAGGGGAGACCAAATCTGACTTACGTGCTGCGACAAGGAGAACAAGAGCTCAAAGTGGCAGGTATGATTGACAGCAGTTACAGTCATCCCTGTGACGCTCTGGCCACAGCAGTGGCTGCTTACAAATCCCCGTGTGGCACTAACAGGCACAGGGGGGCACACTGTGCCAAAACAAAGCACGACAGTTACATTGCCAATGTTCTTTGAAAATGAGAATGTTGAAGCTTTTTATGCAGAAATAAGCAGTTAACGTGATGTTTTTTTATCATTATCATACTGCATGGCTGCCTATATTATTACAACAACGTTGTAAGTATTACGGTCTCCTGTGAGTGTAACAAGGACTTCAGATCCTTCCTTAGTACAAAATGAGATAAAGAGAGTAAAGGTTAAATTTTAATCCACATACTAATATTTTAAATATATATGTTATAGACTTTTTTAATCTGTATCACAGACATCCTCTCCGTTTATTTCTCCACTACAGAAACCTTTGTGAAAACACTGTTTGCAAGTGCAAGTATAATTCTCAGGCCTCTTACAGTCGTGTCCCTGTTTTCGTAGCTCTAAAGACAGATTGTAGAATCATGGAATGACTTGGGTTGGAATTAACCTCAAAGATCATCTTGATCCAACCCCCTGATGTGGACAGGTTTGCCAACTTTAAATCCAGCACAAGATCACCTAGACTACATTTAGGAGTGACAAGGACTCAGAACCCGCTATGTTCTGAGCGGGTGTATGCTCAGCATGGTATGCAGGTAGGGCAGTGATCAGGACATAAGAAATGTGCAAATTAGATCAGGTTAGGTAAAGCTGGTGTAGTTTTACATTTTAGTAGCTTTTGCAAACAACATTAAATAACTCCTGATTTGCAGCTGTGAACTCAGTAAGTTGAGTATTTATTTAGCTGCTGTAATGGCTGTACTACTATTTGGTATGTGTTGAATTCACCAGTGTCCCTGAATAAAATAATAGCTGGCAACTTGTGACCTCACCAGTTAGGAAGACAAGCAATTATCTAATCAGTTCAAATATCTATTGCTCTTTGCTGCCTAGCTGTTCTCAGTCATATATTCCTGCACACTTCTGACTATGGAAGGATTTTTTTGTCAACACAATCAGACACACCTGTGTGAATTAAAGTTAACTGTCTCCACATACAATATTTGTCTTACTTGACAGAATTACTACCTTCACATAAAAAGGCACTCGTGTTACGTGATTTTACATGATTCTGATTACACTTTAGGACATCTGTTGTAAAATGAGATTAACAACCAGAATTATTTTCGTAAAATTTGTTTTATGAAAAACTGTCTTGTACGTTACAGAATTACATCTGAAAATGGAGATCTTAGCATTTTGGAGTGTCAGATCCTTCAGCATAGCGTCATTGCAATGAAATACAATTTTTCCTTTGTATGAAGGTGATCCTCCTCATTTCCTAGCTTTAATATATGACAGCTGCTCCAAACGTAATGCCTCCTATTTTATTATGTTGTATATGGCCCATTATGCCACAGGCAGATATCAAGATATGGCATAGGGGTTGAACCTTTCTGCCGATATTCTGTTACATTTTGCTGTCAAATGGCAATTTTTGGCAGGCAATTTTGACAAAACTGCATCTGACATGGAAGTGCATATGAAACAAACTTGTATCACTGAATTCTTCTATGTGAAAAAAATGGTACCTACTGACATTCATCAATGCTTGATGAATGTTTATGGTGACCAACGAGTGGATATTGTCCACTGTCCAACCTGTCCAGAGAAGGGCAATGAAACTGTTGAGGGGTCTGGAGGACAAGTCTTATGAGGAGCGGCTGAGGGAGCTGGAATTGTTTAGTCTGGGGAAGAGGAGGCTCAGGGGAGACCTCATTGCACTCTGCAACTTCCTGAAGGGAGGCTGTGATGAGGAGGGGTTTGGCCTCTTCTCCTAGGCAACAAACAGGACCTGAAGAAATAGCCACAAGTTGTACCAGAAGAGGTTTAGGTTAGACATGAGGAAGAACTTTTTCTCTCAGAGTGGTCAGGTACTGCAATGGCTGCTCAGGGAGGTGGTGGAGTCGCCGTCCCTGGCAGTGCTCAAGAGGTGTCTGGATGAGGAGCTATGAGATGTGGTTTAGTTTGTGGTAGCAATGGTAATGGGAGGATGGTTGGACTAGATGATCTTGCAGGTCATTTCCAACCTTGCAATTCTGTGATTCTATGATTTGCTTTTGTGTCTCTCATTTGAAAAAACAAAATGTTACTAAATGAAAACATGGTGTTAGAATTACCTGGGCCCCCTCTCTATGCAGTAAAGGAACCATAAAATTAATCCAGTAGCATCTAGAAAGTGAACTGAGACTACAGATTCCTGGTTCTTAGCAACAGAAAAGTAGTAAAAAGAATTTTATTTTAAAAGATTGTTTTTCAGTTAAATATATAGAGATATCGTGTACCCAAAGTTATGCAATAATCACCTGCTTATTGTGAAACAGTGGATCATCCTGAATTCAGAGAATACTTAAAAGAAGCAGAAGAAAGTAAGTCTGGTATCAATTACCCTCTGTCAGACAGGCATTTATATTTAAAAAATGAGCAGTAGCACAGAAGGAAACAGAGAAATATTGAAGAACATGTTGTGATTCTCTGTATGACTGGAATTTTTTTGATATTCAAAAGGAATGAAAAAACTGATTTAATTAGTTCATGTGTATTATTCACATTTATAAAGAACTCCAGAAATGAATTCTATTTCACTGGAAAAGCATGATAAATTTCTGATAAATTCACGTTTGACATAGAGGCTGTACATTCAGAGAAGGAGATGGGGGAGAGGAATTTTACCTTGTCAACTTTTGTCAAGATAAAATAACTGTTAGGTTAAATGAAAACACAGACTACACATAGGCTTAATGCAGAGGGGAATATGTGATCCTATAACACATAGTAGTTATCAGTAAGTGTATACCTCACTTGTTCTGCGGTTTCCATTCAGCTTTATTAATTATCCTTTGCGAGAAAATGTAAGGAACTGTTTTCATTACCCTAGAAAGTCCCTTTTTGGCAATGGAAAGCTGTACGAAGAGAAACATTGCCGAAAACTGCTCATATCATTATATAGAAACAAGATCATGATTTCATTCCTCATCCTTGGAGGCAACAAAGCAATAATCTGGGTAGAGTAAGTTTGAAGCAGTACTTGGAAAAGCTATGAAGGAGAAAAAGAGATTAGCTAAATTCTGGCAAGCAAAAATAGTGTGAATGACCAAAAGTATGATTCTACAGTTTCTGATCATCATTTAAACGTCACATTCTGGCAAGTACTCAATCCACAATTCTTGAAACTCTTCTATCCTATTGTAAAAGAACTGGGATATCTTTGGCTACGTTTAAACTGATTTTCAGACCACTTCCAAGGACTGTCCCAGGAGATGAATCCTCTTCAAATTGCCTTAGTCACACAAACAAAACACACTACCTTTAATGTTCCTGTGGGCCCTTATTTCACCCAAAAGTTATTGCAGCATCTCAGAAAGGCTCTTGCAGTGCTTATCTTGATCCTACTTCATGTGTACCATTTGAAAGGTGATCCACCTTGTCATCATATCTAGAGCATGATGCCTCACTCTGTGAGATTGATAGAGCACTAAAGCAGAAGGTTGGGCTCATCTAAGAAACCAGTCTTCAACGTTCTGCTGCCAATCTTATCTGTCCTGGCAGTCTAAGTAGGGTAGGGCACAGCACCAGGAGAAAAAATGTGTGTCTCTTAAGAATGCAGATCTTGATAGTAAGACCCAAAAAGTGTCACTGTCCTTAACGGAGAAAGGAAGCCATCAGAGTCTGAAAGCAAGACAAAGCCAGGCCAAGTCAGAGCCCAGAGACTTGTAAAACATGATTATGAGTGTGCATAGTTCTTTTATACTCCACTAATTCCACCAATATATTTATATTATATTATTTATGTAAATAGAAAAGTGTCTGAAAAGCCTTTTCAGATTTAGAGGGTATATAACACATGCAGCTCTGGATCACTGAGGTCTTTTTTTTTTTTTTTTTTTAGAACTGTATCCTACAGACATAACATATTAGCTGGATTTTTTGTTTGTTTGTTTCATGCACTTATCAGTCTGTTGTCCAGATAAAAAAAATCCTTCACAAATTTCTGAAGCCTCTGTCTAATTTAACTCATCTTTTATCGTTTTTTGAGGTAAACTCCCAGTAAAAATCTGCTTGATGTGCAGCAGAAGTTCATATTGTTTACTTAGGTAATTGATTTAGATTTAGGATTGAGACGTCAAGAAATGTCTTTTAGATTTGATTTTATGAAGCTTAAATGGAAATAAACAACTCTCTGCAGAGTTTGAGAAGATAGAAGAGTAGCAATGGCTACAAAAACTCAAGAGATCTTTCCTCTTATACATGACTGGGACAAGCATAATCTCACTGCCCCTTCCTGAAAGTGAAGTACAAGCCAAATATAAAGCAAGTTATTTTAAGACCAAGTAAGTGCGTCTGAATTCAATACAGAGGAACTCCTGAGAAGAATAAAACTCATGAGTACACCATGTCAAGTACTAGTATGTATCTTTTCCTCTTAAACCTATGTTAGGCTTCCTGTAACAGCCCACTATAAACAACAAACTCAGAAAGAGATGTATTAGTCAAATGTTTCTGCAAAGAGCAGTTCTAATCAGTGTCTCAGAATGCGAGACAGGGATTTCAAAGGAGCCCAGCAGATAGTAAAAACAAACAAACAAAGTAAAACACAAAAATCAAATAAATCCTTCCTGGCTTTTCAGCAGCAAAGCCAAAAGGGAATGTAATTACAAGAAAAAAAAATTCACAATTTTTTTTTCTCTGCTTATCAAAGCTCTTAAACTGAGGCAGTGGCCCCTAATAACTGGATTTTCATCATTGCCCTGGATCTGGCTTCTTTTCTCATAAACCTCTTTTTTTCATTATTTTTTCATGTCCTGTTTTGTTTCTTTCTTCATCCAAATTTTTTTTTCACCACTTTCTTTTCTTCTTTCCTTATGGGTGAATCACTTTTTAGGATGTTTGTGTAAATGGTTTTGTCAGTTGTTTTGTCTCCCCCACTTATTCCCAATCTTCCTTATTATTTTGTCCTTAGACTCAAGTATTTTCAGAGTGTGCTCAGGTTTTCAGTTAGTTACAGGATAAATAAAATCAGAAACTAAACCAATAGTAGAATCAGAGAATAATAGAATTCATGCTTTGCTAGAAGATAGGAATGGTTTATGAGGAAAGATGTGTGACTAACATATTTCAGTTCTTAAAAGCCTGTTGAGAAAATCGTGTAGTATTACAAATAAAAATAAATTCAAAGTTTCATAAAATGTTTACATAAGTCAAAGTACGGAACTTTAAAGAAAATACATTTTAATTGAAGGCTGTTATTTTTAAACAAATACGAGATTAGTGCTTTGTTACTCTTATCCATGGAATTAGCTTGAGTGAATTTCAGAGGAAGGTGTAGTCTCACAACATCACAGGGGCAAGTTTCTTCCCATCTCTCTATGGGCAGTGTATGCATTGGGTCAGGAGAATTTATTCCTTAACTCTTTCGTCAACCTATATAGTTTGTCTCTCCTATATTCCCTTCTTTTTAAAAATCTTCAAGTTTTCTTTCTAGGACTATATTTTGTGCATTGAATTTGTTCATTACCTAAAGAATTATTTTTCTGTTTAAAGATTTTTCTTGTGCATTCTCAGAATGAGCAGCTATTACCAGTGCTGTGGCCTGGTGCAGGATCATTCAGCTCTCTATTACGTATTATGATAGCTTTCTGCTTGACTTAGAAGATCTTCTCACTTGGTTAAGTAGTCTTGCGGTTGATTGAACTGCTTTAATGCAGGTGCACAATAGGCTATAACACTGGCTAGATCTCATTCATGAACAGTTTTACAAAAGCAGGTTATCTTAATCATTGTTTTCAATTAAGTTATGTACTGAAGCAGAGACACACCATGACTCGTGCTTTGACACTATGAGAATAGGTTTAATTTTATGTGCCATACACAAAAGGTAGATGTGTGACATCACATTTCCTGCCTGGCAGAAAAAGAACAAACATTTATGTATTTAATAATGTTGTTTTTTACATTTGCTCTTAACCCTCATTAACTCTGCTTTTACTCATTTGTGCTTTCCTGGAAACTGGTTGTACTGAGGAGTTCGGTGACAATCAATAATTAATTCAGCATTTCTAGAAACCTGTCATTTTCTACTTTAATGGCTATGCCCTCCAAGAAAACAGGAAGTTGATGAAGCATTTGTGATTAGCAGAGACAAAAATACTTGTCTGTCTATGCCCAAATTATTCTGCCTCATTTCCTTTCAAAAGAACATAAATGCTTCTCTTTTTCTTACTCATTTCCTTCTATGTGCTAGTGCCTTGCACAAAATCCCCAACTGTGTCTTACTCTTGTGTTTGCCATCAATCCCAGTCACTCACTTTACGCTTTCTGAATTTATTTTTATTATAACCTTGAACCATAGTTTTTGTTTCAAGCTCTTGCTTGGTATACTAGGATGGATGGCCTTCTGATTTTCCTTGAGTCAAGGGTAATAAATACCCATTGTAACTTGTTTTGTATTTTCTGTAAGAAAAAATCAATTAATAATTTTCACTACAGCAATGTTAATGATGGTAATTTGAATACACTGTATGACTAGCTATCACAAAAGAATGTAAGCATGCAAAGCTACATCTTTTATTGGCCTTGTTATAAAATACTGAAACTGGCAATTGTGGATAGTTAACTACTTGTTAAACTGTGTAATAGTACAAAAGAAGATAAAGCAAAATGAAGACATTAACACTAATCAAACTCAATTACTCATTGACTAGGAGATTCTGTGGAGCTTGAAGAAGCTTCTCTGTCAGAACAAAAACCCGAACTATTTATCGTAAGGAAGCCCAGAGCAGCAAAACGAGGCTTTGAGATGTGTCTGTGTCAGAAGGCCCATCAGTCACTCTCGGCAGTGGAAATGACCTGCTTCCTCTTCTCTGCATTGGACATCAGAAGACATTCACAGATAGGTAAAGGAGATGGGCCTAAACTTGCCAGGCCTGCAGCATGCATCATGCACTTGCCTAATGGGGACCATAACGGAAGCAAGTCTTCTCAATGTTTGTTGCCTGTCAGTGTGGTATGGCAGTGGCTAAAATTTAGACTCCTGCTCTGAAACCTGCTCATTCATTCACTCTATACACACTATCTTAGCATAAAATACATTCTCAAAATCACCTGAAAACAGAAAGCAAACAGAAAGCAAATGGGGAGCAATGTCAGCATTTATCAGAGATGTATGAAATATTACAGTTGCATTGCACAGGGCTTTTTCAGGCTCTTTTTAAGATTAAACTTGATGTAGGCATAAATAGCCCAAGTTTTGCTTTGAATATCAGCTTCAAATCAATTCCAAAGGATTCAGATTCCAAAGGATATGGAAACTTGAATTCAATGTAATTAAATTCAGACCGTAGGACAAGCCTGAGAAATTTACTGCTGTAGGAAGTCATCAAAAAAACAGAGTCTGGATTGTGCATATGTGCTTTGTTTTCAAAGGAATAGATAATTAGAAAGGTAATTCCCTGACTTTACTAGAGCTGATGTGGTTCTGCCTCTCAGATGCCTCTGATCTGAGTCTAAGTCCTATGAAGCATCAGCTGTTGGCCATGGGTAGTTAAGCTGTTTTCATGTGCTATGTTAGTGATAGAGAGATTTCTTTCCCTTGAAAAAATAACTAAGGGAAGACTTATGAAGTGGAAAGTGTTTTCTCTCCCCCCTAGAGAAATACTGTTTCTTTTACAGCCCACAGTATAATACATTTGTCAGAGATGTACAAGAAGCATGGAGATATGGCACTGAGAGGTGTAGGTTAGTGGCCTTCATAGTGATGAGTTGACAATTAGACTTGATGATCTTAGAGATTTTTTCCAACCTTAATGAATCTATGATTCTATGAATTAAAGTTTTTACTATACCCAGCTTTTGAAATGTAACATCAGGTTTGGTCAAGGGTACTGCTTATTGTTGGTTTTATTGTATCTAAGTTTGACTTAATTACATGAGTAGAATGGGATTTTATGTCTTGTTCCTACTCCTGCATATGAGAAAATGAGGACTAAGTTGAAAGATGCTGCCTTGCCACCAGAAGAACAAAACTCCTTACATCATATTCAAGTAGCTGAAGTTCTAGGGAAAGAAATAAGTAATTCTGCTCCGAATGTTTCCAGAAGTGAAATGGAATTTTTCTGCATGTGCTAAAATCTAAGAAGTTCTGACAGACGGAACGGTTTTGCTATTCATTTATGTACTGATAAATAGGTTATATTGCTAAAAGGGATCTTTCTGAC